>NC_064638.1:66945061-68426311 GCF_023864345.2 Schistocerca serialis cubense
ATCGGTCTCGATACAAACGTACCGCGCCACGGCTATTGCCCCGTGCTAATCCCTACATCAAATGGGCATCTGCCAACTCCGCTTTTGTAAACATTGCAATGACTGCAAAACCACGTTCGTCATGAACACTAACCTGTTGATGCTACGTACTGATGTGCTCGATGCTAGTACTGTAGAGCAATGAGTCACATGTCAACACAAGCACAGAAGTCATGGAAATTAAGCATGTCCGGACACATGTCCACATAACATCTTTTCTTTATTTGCGTGTGAGGAATGTTTCCTGAAAGTTTGGCTGTACCTTTTTGTAACACCTTGTATATGCCAATGGTATGAAACGTTATCCAGCTGAAAGGGCCGTCTGTCGCCATTCAGTGGCCATCCAGTTGTGGTATTGGCGTGAAAGTTCCAGCCTTTATCAGTGATGAATAGCAGCCAGCATGGATGCATGAACCAGGTGCCTGCTGCAGAGTCCCATATGCAGCAACGTTCGCTGAACGATTGTTGAGGAAATACAGTTGGTAGCCTCTTGTTCGACGTGGGTGGTCAGCTGCTCAACAGCTGCACATCTGTTTGCCTGTACACAACTCAACAGCCGTCATTCATCCCTGTCATCTATGGCCCATGGTGTGTCACAGAAGGCTCAGTTGTGTTGTGGCGTAAATGGCAGACTATGCATAGGAGAATAATTCCCCAGTCTGACTGCTGATAGTCTCTGACCATTGGTGTGGGGCTACACAGAATGCTTTGGATAGTGTCGTTTCGCCATGCGTGGTATACTGTAACCATGGCGGCATGAGAACAGTTTTGGAAATGCTTCCACCCTTGTCCCAAAAGCCAATGATCATGACCTTTTGGACTTCAGATAACTCGCAATATTTCTGGATTATGACAGCGACTGCACTGTTTCCCAAGCCCCCATGACACACTTTGTATACCTTGTAGGAACATTGAGATGCCGTGTAATACAAGACAGCTTTATCAGCACCTGACAGAGTCCGAAAGGGGCCTCATTGTGGGTCTCTATTTTGCAGGCTCGTCGAATTGTACAATACTCAGATTTGTGGGGCATTTAGATTCGACAATGGCCCGACGTTGGACTGTATCAGAATGTGAGGGCCAGGCATACTCATCGTCAAGGTTCTGTTTGACAATGCCTGATCACCACTATGGGTTATGCAGCAGATGAGCCTGCCATCAATGAACAAGTAATCGTCTCCCAGCAACATTCTGTGTTGCCCCACACCAATGGTCAGAGACTATCAGCAGTCAGACTGGGGAATGATTCTCCCATGCATGGTCTGCCATTAACGCCACAACACAAACAGCTCCATTCAAAGTGTAGGTGTGATCAGCATGCTGCGAATGAAGGGCGGCACTCTGTGTTTAGTGATGGAATCGTGTTTCTGCACTAGCCCAGATTTCTATTATCAGCGAGTATGGCGGCTACGTGGGGAGAAAAAAATGTTTCAAATGGCTCTGAGTACTATGGGACTTAACATCTGAGGTCATCAGTCCCCTAGAACTTAGAACTACTTAAACGTAACTAACCTAAGGACATCACACATATCCATGCCCGAGGCAGGATTCGAACCTGCGACCGTAGCCGTCGTGCGGTTCCAGATTGAAGTGCCTAGAACCGCTCGGCCACACCTATGTGGGGAGAGATCCCAGTCTTCCAATATATGGAGAGCCACAGTGGTGGCACTCCTGCCATCATAATGCAGCAGGCCATCGAGCATGACTTCAGGTTATGGCTCGTACTGAAGGAAGATACTCTGATGGCACAATGGTGTGTCACAAACACCCTGTGTCATCATGTGTGGCCTCTTATGTGACAGTATCATGGTGCCATTTTTCAACAGGACAATGCTGTTGTCACAGGTTGCAAGTTCTCAATGAAACATCTGTGTGTTGTTGAGGTACTGCTATAACCAGTAAGATACCAAAATATATGACCGATAGAGTATACTTGAGACCAGCTCAGACATCAACTCAGTTCCAGTGCAAGCATCCAGGATATCAAGGCCCAGATACAACAGTTGTGGCCCAGCTTGCTTCAGGAGAAAAGAAAACGGATTTGTGGTATGCTTCCCAAAAGAATCAGTGCATGCATTCTGGCCACATGGGCTACAACGAATAAATCGCCTGTAATTCTGCTTCATTAAGCCACATTTTACATTTTGTGCAATGGTATAAGGGTTTTATTCAGACATTCTCCTGCATTGTGGCCTATTCTACATTATAACATGCTTGCAAGACAACAATGTCAGCAGAGGTTGCTTGCTTTATATGAGGGGCGTTTGAAAAGACCGTGCAAAAATAAAAACTACTTACATGTTTGGGGTAAACCTTTTTTATATTTCGACAGTCTCCTTTTAGACTTCGTCCAACACTGTTCTAATTTGTTGATCCCTTCCGAATAATAGGAATTGTCCAAGTCTCCAAAATAGCTATTAGTTGCTGCAATCACCTCCTTGTTTGGATAAAATCTTTGTCCCGCCAGCCATTTCTTCAAATTGGGGAACAATTGTCTGAGGGAGCCAACTCTGGAGAATAGGGGGGACATGAAACGAGGTGGAATCCTATTTCCATTAATTCTGCAACCACAACTGTTGAGGTGTGTGCTGGTGCGTTATTGTGATGGAAGAGGACTTTTTTGCAGCCGAAGGAATGTTCTTTGCCTCTTTTGGTGCAGATTCTCCCTCGGTAACCCATTGTTTAAATTGTTGTTTGGTCTCAGGAGTACAGTAATATATCCATGTTACATTCACAGTGATGAAACAATGATGATTCCGTTTTTGGTCAAGTGTGAGCAATTGCGGAACCCATCTTGCGGAGAGCTTTCTCATGTCCAAATATTTATGAAAAATATTATGTACCCATTCATTCGAGATCCCCACACCTTAACTCTTCTGTCATCCATCACAATATCGTGGATTTTATCTATGATTTCTGGAGTTGTAAACCTCCACACCCCCCCATGAACCATGGACCTTGCCGTTGGTGGGGAGGCTTGCGTGCCTCAGCGATACAGATGGCCGTACCGTATGTGCAACCACAACGGAGGGGTATCTGTTGAGAGGCCAGACAAACGTGTGGTTCCTGAAGAGGGGCAGCAGCCTTTTCAGTAGTTGCAGGGGCAACAGTCTGGATTATGGACTGATCTGGCCTTGTAACATTAACCAAAACGGCCTTGCTGTGCTGGTACTGCGAACGGCTGAAAGCAAGGGGAAACTACAGCCGTAATTTCTCCCGAGGACATGCAGCTTTACTGTGTGATTAAATGATGATGGCGTCCTCTTGGGTAAAATATTCCGGAGGTAAAATAGTCCCCCATTCGGATCTCCGGGCGGGGACTACTCAAGAGGACGTCGTTATCAGGAGAAAGAAAACTGGCATTCTATGAATTGGAGTGTGGAATGTCAGATCCCTTAATCAGGCAGGTAGGTTAGAAAATTTAAAAAGGGAAATGGATAGGTTAAAGTTAGATATAGTGGGAATTAGTGAAGTTCGGTGGCAGGAGGAACAAGACTTTTGGTCGGGTGATTACAGGGTTATAAATACAAAATCAAATAGGGGTAATGCAGGAGTAGGTTTAATAATGAATAAAAATATAGGAGTGCGGGTTAGCTACTACAAACAGCATAGTGAACGCATTATTGTGGCCGAGATAGACACAAAGCCCATGCCTACTACAGTAGTACAAGTTTATATGCCAACTAGCTCTGCAGATGATGAAGAAATTGATGAAATGTATGATGAGATAAAAGAAATTATTCAGGTAGTGAAGGGAGACGAAAATTTAATAGTCATGGGTGACTAGAATTCGTCAGTAGGAAAAGGGAGAGAAGGAAACATAGTAGGTGAATATGGATTGGGGGGAAGAAATGAAAGAGGAAGCCGCCTTGTAGAATTTTGCACAGAGCATAACTTAATCATAGCTAACACTTGGTTCAAGAATCATAAAAGAAGGTTGTATACCTGGAAGAATCCTGGAGATACTAAAAGGTATCAGATAGATTATATAATGGTAAGACAGAGATTTAGGAACCAGGTTTTAACTTGTAAGTCATTTCCAGGGGCAGATATGGATTCTGACCACAATCTCTTGGTTATGAACTGCTGATTGAAACTGAAGAAACTGCAAAAAGGTGGGAATTTAAGGAGATGGGACCTGGATAAACTGAAAGAACGAGAGGTTGTAGAGAGTTTCAGGGAGAGTATAAGGGAACAATTGACAGGAATGGTGGAAAGAAATATAGTAGAAGAAGAATGGGTAGCTCTGAGGAATGAAGCAGTGAAAGCAGCAGACGATCAAGTAGGTAAAAAGACGAGGGCTAATAGAAATCCTTGGGTAACAGAAGAAATATTGATTTAATTGATGAAAGGAGAAAATATAAAAATACAGTAAATGAAGCAGGCAAAAAGGAATACAAACGTCTCAAAAATGAGATCAACAGGAAGTGCAAAATGGCTAAGCAGGGATGGCTAGAGGACAAATGTAAGGATGTAGAGGCTTGTCTCACTAGGGGTAAGATAAATACTGCCTACAGGAAAATTAAAGAGACCTTTGGAGAGAAGAGAACCACTTGTATGAATATCAAGAGCTCAGATGGCAACCCAGTTCTAAGCAAAGAAGGGAAGGCAGAAAGGTGGAAGGAGTATATAGAGGGTTTATACAAGGGCGATGTACTTGAGGACAATATTATGGAAATGGAAGAGGATGTAGATGAAGATGAAATGGGAGATAAGATACTGCGTGAAGAGTTTGACAGAGCACTGAAAGACCTGAGTCGAAACAAGGTCCCGGGAGTAGACAACATTCCATTAGAACTACTGACAGCCTTGGGAGAGTCAGTCATGACAAAACTATACTATCTGGCGAGCAAGATGTATGAGACAGGCGAAATACCCACAGACTTCAAGAAGAATATAATAATTCCAATCCCAAAGAAAGCAGGTGTTGACAGATGTGAAAATTACCGAACTATCAGTTTAATAAGTCACAGCTGCAAAATACTAACGTGAATTCTTTACAGACGATGGAAAAACTGGTAGAAGCAGACCTCGGGGAAGATCAGTTTGGATTCCGTAGAAATGTTGGAACACGTGAGGCAATACTAACCTTACGACTTATCTTAGAAGAAAGATTAGGAAAAGGCAAACCTACGTTTCTAGCATTTGTAGACTTAGAGAAAGATTTTGACAACGTTAACTGGAATACTCTCTTTCAAATTCTGAAGGTGGCAGGGGTAAAATACATGGATCGAAAGGCTATTTACAATTTGTACAGAAACCAGATGGCAGTTATAAGAGTCGAGAGGCATGAAAGGGAAGCAGTGGTTGGGAAAGGAGTGAGACAGGGTTGTAGCCTCTCCCCGATGTTATTCAATCTGTATATTGAGCAAGCAGTAAAAGAAACAAAAGAAAAATTCGGAGTAGGTATTAAAATGCATGGAGAAGAAATAAAAACTTTGAGGTTCGCCGATAACATTGTAATTCTGTCAGAGACAGCAAAGGACTTGGAAGAGCAGTTGAACGGAATGGACAGTGTCTTGAAAGGAGGATATAATATGAACATCAACAAAAGCAAAACGAGGATAATGGAATGTAGTCAAATTAAATCGGGTGATGCTGAGGGGATTAGATTAGGAAATGAGACACTTAAAGTAGTAAAGGAGTTTTGCTATTTAGGGAGTAAAATAACTGATGATGGTCGAACTAGAGAGGATATAAAATGTAGACTGGCAATGGCAAGGAAATCGTTTCTGAAGAAGAGAAATTTGTTAAGATCGAGTATAGATTTAAGTGTCAGGAAGTCGTTTCTGAAAGTATTTGTATGGAGTGTAGCCATGTATGGAAGTGAAACATGGACGATAACCAGTTTGGACAAGAAGAGAATAGAAGCTTTCGAAATGTGGTGCTACAGAAGAATGCTGAAGATAAGGTGGGTAGATCACGTAACTAATGAGGAGGTATTGAATAGGATTGGGGAGAAGAGAAGTTTGTGGCACAACTTGACTAGAAGAAGGGATCAGTTGGTAGGACATGTTCTGAGGCATCAAGGGATCAAAAATTTAGCATTGGAGGGCAGCATGGAGGGTAAAAATCGTAGAGGGAGACCAAGAGATCAATACACTAAGCAAATTCAGAAGGATGTAGGTTGCAGTAGGTACTGGGAGATGAAGAAGCTTGCACAGGATAGAGTAGCATGGAGAGCTGCATCAAACTAGTCTCAGGACTGAAGACCACAACAACAACAACAACAACAACAACAACAACAAACCTCCACAAGACATCCAGAACGTTCAGCATCACTTGTGCCCATATGGACACTCCAAAAATTTTGAAACCATTCATAAACTGTTGTAATCGAAGGTGCAGAGTCACTGTAATGTTTATCAAGCTTCTCTTTAGTCTCCTGAGGCGGTTTGCCTTTCATAAAGTAATGTTTAATCACCACACAAAATTCTTTTTCGTCCATTTTTTGACAATCACTGACATCCTTGATTCACACAAATGCCAAACACAAAGAAATAGACTAATATGGCTGAAACTTGGTGTGAGTTCTTTCCAAAGATGCTACTAACTATCATGACCTCGATATTCGCCGGTGGTGCCATCTCTCGGACTTTGCACGGACTTTTCAAACGGCCCTCGTGTTGTAAACAAAACTCAATTACAAATCGTTCACTGATATAACCTCGCATCAAACAACCTCGACCGCTTAATCAAAACAGTCGAGTGACAAGATGTTCGCCAAGCCACTCATCTTTCTGTTTGGGTTAAGCTTAGCGAGAGCCTAGCTCGATCAGTCATTTTTTGTGACATAACAATGATTGTCTACCATGATTCAAAGCATATTTACAAAGTTTCCATCCACAGCTTAATGTTTCACCTACGCAGCTAACTCTCGTGTCCGACCGAATCTCGCGGGGTCAAGTTTCCAGCTTCCACTGCTTAGAGAAAATAGCGTACATCGACAGATACAGTAGTAAATATCTGCAATATGATGACAATTTGATCATTTCAAAATGTTTTCATAAATGTATTCAAAACAGAATCTTTCATTTCTGGCAGTTGTTGTGACTCGTTCTTCCCTTTTTAGACCACGCTGCACTCGCTAAAACTTATCGTCGAATGCGTTAAAATTTGGCTAGAGTAACGATCTTCTTGTGAAATACGGTATTTTCTATTGCTAGAGGAGTGATGAGATGTAATATATTCTAACCAAGGTTTTGAGTGCACGAAACAATAATGAAACGATAAAAATCAAACGAACTCTTTTTTAGAACTAAAAGCATATTGACAACAAAAAATTTCTTGATAATTAAAACCTGCTAGGATGTAAACTTCTTGATCGTCCGTAAACTCAGCTTCGAAACGAAGATTTTAAAAACTATAATCTTCTTGAAATGTAAAATCATCTTGAAAATTACAGGCTTCTTGAAAATTAGAATTACCTTGAAACCTAATAATCTTTTTGAAAACTGATATAATCTTGGAAGCTAAAAATCTTTTTGAAACAAAAAAATTACTTGACCCTAGATGTGTAAGTAACATATTGCACAATCTAGGAAAAGAGATCCACTACTGTACAGCTACACTACTGATGACAAACAGTTGGAGACAGCGTCTGCCGTAAAATATCTAGGCATAACTATACAGACCGACCTTAAGTATAAATCAGATAGTGGGAAAAGCAGACAACAGACTCAGATTAATCGGAAGAATCTTAAGGAAATGTAACTCATCCACGAAAGAAGTGGCTTATAAGGCGCTTGTTCGCCCGATTCTTGAATAGTGTTCATCTATCTGGGATCCCTATCTGGTAGGACTGATAGAGAAGATGCAACGAAGAGCGGTGCGTTTCGTCCCAGGATACTTTAGCTGGCGATAGAGCGTTAAGGAGGTGCTAAACGAACTCAACTGGCAGACGTTACAAGAGAGGCGTTGTGCATCACAGAGAGATTTACCATTGAAATTTCGGGACAGCACTTTTCAGGAGGAGTCAGACAACATATTACTTCCCCCCACATACATCTCGCGTATTGGCCACGAGGAGAAAATTCGAAAAATTAAAGCCAATACAGAGGCTTACCGACAATCATTCTTCCCACACACTATTTGCGAGTGCAGTAGGGTTGGAGGGATCAGATAGTGGTACCGAAAGTACCCTCCGCCACACACCATTAGTTGGCTTGCAAAGTATGCTGCAGATAGGTGAGTCCTGATGGTTGTGCAAACGCAGCAAATCTTGAGGAAATTCAGGAGTGTTTTCCTGTATTTCTGCTTAAGCTTATTTCACACATTCCATTACTGTTGAGGCAATGTCAGACGCAATCACTGAGTGGTGCAGACATTGAGGTTCCTGTCCAACTCTATTACTGCCGATTTGTTCATAATGAGTTGCACCCCAGTGTCTTGCCAATCTGCTGAATGTGTTTGTCTTATACATTAACCCTGATACGCGTATCTCTGCATACTCGTGGACAACTGCCTTTACTCTTCGAAAGGAGAGATCTGAAGATGTGGAGTCGATTTTCATTTGTAGCGACTCCGTCGCTAAATAGTAAAGCTAGCAGACAGCGGGCATCTCTGTTGCAAGGGTGGTTTACTGTTATCTGGGTGTGAGTATCCCGAGAGCAACTCTCTAAAACGTTCACTAAAGCCAGGCAAAGCCCATGGTGTACATAGTCACAGTTAGATGGTTGTGTTTCGTTCTAACATAGATATTTTCCAAAAAGGCAAGTAAAGTGAACAAGGACTCTACAGCGTCGTCAGAAACAGTCTGAAAATCCTGTAGGGGTGTCACTGGGGAGGCTGTGCTGAGAAATAATTGTTAAGAAAAATTTCAATACATTGCGCCGTTTCCATATTATTTAGCATTGAAATTAGCTGACAAGGTTGTTGTGTGCGCAAATTCAAGTATTCTGACAGAGGTGGTGTCACCAAACAAGTTCTTCGTTTGGTTTCCTCAAACCTATCAAACGTTCGTCCATTTCTTGAGTATTACTAGTTGCTCACGGACATTTACCATGTTAGTTTAATAGAGTAGATACAGAAGAGCCAATGAAGAGTGGTGCATTTCGTCATGAGTTCGATTAGGAAGCGCGAGATTTTAATAGAAATGCTCCATAGTCTCCAGTTACAGACGCTACAGGAGAGGCGTCTAGAGATGTTGAGTGTTAAAATTTCAAGTGTATACGTGTCAAGATGAATCTGGCAACATATCATCTACTCCCATATAGACAATCTATGATCAGGACACCGCTGTAAGTTGGCTAGGAATGACCATGATGGCAAGAAGAAGCTGAAAGCAGAGCAGTGATTGTAGTGTCAACAACTTGGCCACGTTTCCAAATACTGTAGAAGTGCGGTTGCTTGCTTGAAGTGTGCAAGCATATGACATACACAGCTTCACCAAGACATGCGATGAAGCTGTATCTTGTATCAACTGCAGAGACGAACAAACAGCAAACCATTGTGGCTGCAGTTATATCAAGAACTGGAGCTGCGACAACAAGAAGCGGAGGAGACACTCCTGCAAGGCCGTAAAAGAAGAGGTGTCCTGCAACACCGAGAAAGAGGTGCTGGCAGTCACCTCATTCCCCCACCACGTTGCCACTACCGAAGAGTGTGAAGCAGGCCGCGCTGGCATGAAAAGAATGATAACTTCCGTGTAATGTTGTGGAAAGCTACCGATGACGCAGTTGCTGCACTCAGATCGGCGATGGTGAAACAGGTGTTGGACGATGCATCAGCCAAGTGTATCATCTACGTGAGGCCCTGGGTCGTGTGCCTTGCACAACACAAGAAGAGATGCCTGCCCCCACCAGGATGAGGCGGATGCAGGAACACAGATGGTCACCAGGAAGGCTGATGTGAAAACACAGGCAGGTCACGTGGGAATGGAGACACTTGCCCTAGCCATGCAAACAGACAGCATAGATGCAATTGCCACACTAGCCCCTGTAGAAATGCAGGAGACTGAGGAAATGGTCATGAATACGAGAAGCTGGCCTCACCCGCCCACTGTCCCGAAGCAGATGCGACAAAGACTGCAAAAGGAGCCCTCTTTGAAATACCTGCCCCTACTGGACAACAACAATGTGAAGGCAGTGCTTCACAAGATCACTGTCTCTCTCTGAGATGGCACCTATCTGCACTATGACTTTCCCTATCCATTCTCCACTACCGATATCTGTTACCTCCCACACCAACCCTATGAATTCCTGAATTCCAATTTGGGTGTGAACCCTTGAACTCGGAATTCACCGTGCCAGAGGTTTAACCCATCGGGAGACCAGGAACACATTCTACATCTGCATCTACATCCATACTCCGCAAGCCACCTGACGGCGTGTGGCGGAGGGTACTTTGAGTACCTCTATCAGTTCTCCCTTCTATTCCAGTCTCGTATTGTTCGTGGAAAGAAAGAATGTCGGTATGCCTCTGTGTGGGCTCTAATCTCTCTGATTTTATCCTCTTGGACTCCGTTGGATCTTCTCTATCTCTTCTATCAACCATATCTGGTATGGATTCCACAATTCTGAGCAATATTCAAGCAGTGGCTTAACAAGTGTACTGTAAACTACTTCCTTTGTTTTCGGATTGCATTTCCTTAGGATTCTTCCAATGAATCTCAGTCTGGCATCTGCTTTACCGACGATCAACTTTATATGATCATTCCATTTTAAATCACTCCTAATGCCTACTCCCAGATAATTTATGGAATTAACTGCTTCCAGTTGCTGACCTGCTATATTGTAGCTAAATGATAAGGGATCTTTCTTTCTATGTGTTCGCAGCACATTACACAATAATACCATGTTTTCACCTGCTGAGAAGGTGTCAAGTGTTTTGGGATAGTTCGCCATCAACAGATTATTCCACCCTCAGTGAGATTAAATTCTAACCACCAAAGAAGAAGAAGAATAGGAATCTTCTCTAAGGCCATCTTAACTAGTACCATGTCTCTTTATGATTTTTTTCAGATAACCTTCAAGCCAATCCAGCGAAGAGAGGTCATCGTCATCACCAAACCAACAGGAACAGGAGGACTGACAACTATCTGCTCAAACTCCTTACACCCTAGACCATCAGTCAGCGTCAGTGTATTGTCAACAGAGAAGCAACAATAGCAGAATGACTCGATCAGGTGAGCTCAGTGACTTCAGATGCAGACTAAGTGACTGGATGTAACTTGAGTAACAAATCCATCAGCGTTATTTCACCCCTTGTAAAGTTGGCCAAATTGACTGTTGGTGATGTAACTGTGAAGCAGAAATGAAAACGAACAACCACAGTGATATCAAGACCAGACATACCTACAGGGACAACTGCAGAGGGTATTCGTAATTGTATTAAATCATTAGAAGAAATCGCTCATGAGTTCTAAAGTGCCACCACTAGTCTAGCTAGCAGAATGACTGTGTGTATAAGGAGTTAAAAAGAAACGAGTACAAAGATCGAGCAGCTCCTCAATTATGCCTCTCATTTCGGTAGTCAGTGCTAAGCGATATTTAATGTAGTGTAAAGAGGGATGCCACTGGACAGTGGATGACTGCAGCTGAGTGATTTGGAGTGATGAATCACACTGTACCCTGCGGCAGCCCCATGAAAAAGTTTGGGTTTGGCTAATGCCTGGAGGAGTTTGCCTGCTGCCATGTGTGGAGCCAACACAGAAGTACGGAGGAGGTGGTGTAAAGGTATGGAGGTATTTTTCGTGCTAAGGTTGTGGCCTCTTATCGAACTTAAGGAAACACTAAATGCGGAAGTATATGAACACATTTTACAGCATTGAGTGCTGCATACAATAGAGGAACAGTTTGGGGACGACAATGCACCCTGTCATAAAACAACGCCTGTGAGAACTTGGTCTGTAAACAGTACACAATAACATTGATGATACGGACTGGCATGCCTAGAGTTCCGTCCAGAAACCCAGTGGAACACTTTTGGTTTGAATTAGAACGTTGATTTCACTCTAGACTTCAACGTCCAACATCACTACCTTCTCTGGTTTCAGCTCTTGAAGTGGATCACCATTTCCCTACAGTCTTCAGACACCTCACTGAAAGTGTCCCCAACAGAGTTCAAGCAGTCATGAAGGCGAAGGATGGGCTAACCCTTGATTAACGTTCACTAATGGTTGTGCGGATATTTCTGATCAGAGAGTGAACGTCTCATGAAACACCTGCACTGAATTTGCAGGCCTTACAGTTCTTCCCACACGCCATTCACGAGTGACAAGACAAATGGGGATGAGAAACGATATGGTACCCCATTACCCTCCACCAGTCCAACTTTGGAGTGTAGATGTACATTATCACAAACTGTTGAAGCAAGATCGTTGTTGGCTGTACCTATTTTTCAAGGCGAGTAACTAATGTAGCCGTTGACTTTTCCTCCTCCCTCACCCCTGAACTCATAAAAGGAAAAATTATTACTCACAAACATCCCTCTACAGCAGTGGTTTCCAACCTTTCGTAGACCATTACCCCTAAATGCAATTAGACATTAGCCAATACCCCGCCCTTCCTCCACCATTGCAGTTTCTTGCCCTCCCCCCCTCCCTCACATTATCAACGACTTTAGCGCCTAACTAAACTGTAGAATGAAAAACTTTTCTTGGAACACTTTGATTTTTAGAATGGTAAAAATTGATGACGTTTAGTTAGTGTGTGTGTGTGTGTGTGTATGCGTGTTAGAATGTGAAGAATTCGTGGTGCAATGCAAGTGCCACTCACAAATCCTTCTCAGATAAGAAAGCTAAATATCCACAGTAAGGGTAGACACTTGCTACGAGCCGGCTGTTGTGGCCGAGTGGTTCTAGGCGGTTCAGTCCGGAACCGCTCTGCTTCTACGGTCGCAGGTTCGAATTCTGCCTCGGGCATGGATGTGTGTGATGTCCTTAGGTTAGTTAGGTTTAAGTAGTTCTAAGTCTAGGGGACTGATGACCTCAGATATTAAGTCCCATAGTGCTTAGAGCCATTTGAACCAACTTGTTACAAAACATACTTCCCCTGCATTACTCCTCTCCACTACGGCACTTGCACCTGCATATTGCAACCCCACTTAAAATTAACCAAGGCAAAATGTGTGCACTATACTTACTGTTCGTAAATCATTTGATTGCTGCACTCCTTACTTATGTACTGGCAGAAATTGGAAGACTTCAGACTGTTAATGCTTTCTGTCTGACCACAGCCACTAACACTCGTAGTAATAGTATTGTGTACAGCACTATAGTTGTTCTTATGTAGTTGCTGCTGTGTCGTGGTGTCAATTATAATTATTATTCACATATGGGCCCAGTAGGATCATGCGAGGTACAATCCATCAATGTCACGTTTGATGGTTGACCTTCCTTTGTGCCCGAATTTGTTTCATCCCTTCAGAATGAAGTCTCTTTCTTTCATCAGATCACAGTGTTCCAGTCCGTTTTCTAATTTCCCTCTGACCAACTTTCCAATCAAATATCTTTTGTCTGATAGTTTTCCTATATGTAAGGTCTGCCTGAGTTATACCAGCTGCTCTAAGATCCTCCTTAATTGCAGCAATCTATTTCATTGGCTCAGTTTTGACCTTACTTCCTTTTCGTAGAATTCTGCTATTTGTTCTGTCAAGCTAGTGGGTGCTATTCTTTTAATGTGCTCATAAAATTTAAGTCTTCATTTTCTCATGTCACCATGTATGTCTGTGTATTCTTCTATTTTCGTATTACTTCTCAGCCTATTAGTTTCTCCATCAGTAATTTTGGGGCCAAATATTTTCCTGATAATCTTTCTTTTTTGTTTCCTTTGAATTTCTTCAGTATCCCTCTTCCTATTTAAAATTAAAGTTTCTGCTCCATAAAGACATTCAGGTTTGAGTACAGTGCTGTAATGTCTAAGTTTACTGAATTTAGAAAGTGATTTTTTTTATAAATATTTGTGTTAATCTGAATGCAGTTGCCATCTTTTGACAGCGAATTTCATTTGTAGCTTTTTCCAGACCGTTTTCTTCTATGATTTCCCCCAAGTATTTAAATTGAGATACCCTTTTTATTTTTCCATATTTCGTGTTCAAAAACTTTGGTGCTTGTTGGTTGCATGTCATGTATTCCGGTTTTTTTTTTCGAATGATATTTGTAGTCCTACCTTTTTCGAGACTTCTTTAAGAATTTAAATTTGTTTTTGAGCTGTGGTAACATCCCTAGTTAAAATTGCCGGATCATCTGCAAAGGCGAGGCAATCTTCTCTAATATCACGTCTACCTAACTTCATTGATTGGTCTATATTTTGAATCGACTTTTGCTCTCGCCATTCTGTAATTACTTTTTCCAAAACACAGTTAAACAGTAACGGAGAGAGTCCATCTCCCTGTCTAACACCAGTCTTTATTTCAAAAGGTTCAGAAATCTCTCCCATGAACTTAACTAGTGTCGGTTAACGTTTCCTTAATAAGTGTTACAGTTTTATTATCTAGCCCTTGATTCTTTAAGATTTGGAAAATAGATTCACGATCAACTGACTCGTAGGCCTTTTTAAAATCCACAAATGTACATACAATATTGTTACTAGAAATGCTCTGGTGTCTGAGGGTTAGTTTTAAAGCAAGAAATTGTTCCAGCCTGCTTGGTCTAAAACCTGCTTGGTATTCATCAGTTTTAGGTTCTAGTTGTTCTTGGGCTCGATCAAGTAAACACTGCAAGAGAATTTTGTATATAACTGGGAGGAGAGAGATTACTCGATAATTATTGAGATCGGTCCTATCCCCTTTTTTATGCAATGGATGAATTAGGGCCGTTTCCCAGTCCTTAGGTATTTTCCCAGTTTGCGGATATGTCATATTAGTTGAGTGATCTCTTTTATAGTGTTAAGGCAAGCTCATTTTAGTAATTCTGCAATTGTACCGTCTTCTCCATATGCTTTATTGTTTTTAAGTCCCTTAATTTATTTAGTTATTTCGATTTCGTCAGGTGCTTTAGAGTTAAGGTTGGTGGTATTAATTTGTTGTGGTTAGAATTTATTCGCTGGTTCTGGACAGTTCTACATCTACATCTACGTCTACATCTACATCCATACTCCGCAAGCCACCTGACGGCGTGTGGCGGAGGGTACCTAGAGTACCCCTATCGGTTCTCCCTTCTATTCCAGTCTCGTATTGTTCGTGGAAAGGTTTGTCGGTATGCCTCTGTGTGAGCTTTAATCTCACTGATTTTATCCTCATGGTCTCTCCGCGAGATATACGTAGGAGGGAGCAATATACTGCTTGACTCCTCGGTGAAGGTATGTTCTCGAAACTTCAACAAAAGCCCGTACCGAGCTACTGAGCGCCTCTCCTACAGAGTATTCCACTGGAGTTTATCTGTCATCTTCGTAACGCTTTCGCGATTACTAAATGATCCTGTAACGAAGCGCGCTGCTCTCCGTTAGGTCTTCTCTATATCTTCTATCAACTCTATCTGGTACGGATCCCACACTGCTGAGCAGGATTCAAGCAGTGGGCGAACAAGCGTACTGTAACCTACTTCCTTTGTTTTCGGATTGCATTTCCTTAGGATTCTTCCAATGAATCTCAGTCTGGCATCTGCTTTACCGACGATCAACTTGATATGATCATTCCATGTTAAATCACTCCTAATGCGTACTCCCAGATAATTTATGGAATTAACTGCTTCCAGTTGCTGACCTGCTATATTGTAGCTAAATGATACGGGATCTTTCTTTCTATGTATTCGCAGCACATTACACTTGTCTACATTCAGATTCAATTGCTATTCCCTGCACCATGCGTCAATTCGCTGCAGATCCTCCTGCATTTCAGTAAAATTTTCCATTGTTACAACCTCTCGATATACCACAGCATCATCTGCAAAAAGCCTCAGTGAACTTCCGATGTCGTCCACAAGGTCATTTATGTATATTGTGAATAGCAACGGTCCCACGACACTCCCCTGCGGCACACCTGAAATCACTCTTACTTCGGAAGACTTCTCTCCAATAGTTTTTCAAAATAATTAGCAAGTACCTTACAATTTTCCTGGTTGTTAAGAGCCAAACTGCCATTTTCATTTTTGAAGCAAAGACTTTGGGGTTGGTAATCAGTTAGTTTTGTTTTGAATGTTTTATGAAAGTTTTATAGAAGTTCATAAAAATCTTTTTCGATTTCCAAAAGATGCGCATTTTCGTACGTTCTTTTAGTCTGTCGGATTAATTACTTTTCTCACAGTTAAAAAAGTGTTGGGCCTTTTTTTCAGTTCTGTCACTACTCCAATTTTTGAATGCCTCATGCCTAGACTTAACTGCTGTTTCACAATCCGCGTTCCACCAAGTGTTTTTTTGTTTCTTTCGAAGTGGAATTAAATTTTGTGCTGTTTTGATCAACTTTTCTTTTAGGATTTGCCAATTGTTGGATTGTTTTTTGTCAAGGTCACTTGTTAGACTTGGGTTTATTTTAGCAATGTCAAATTTTGGGATAACATTTTTTTTTGTTCTGAAGAGTTTCTGAACTAAAGTTTTAATTTTATTCGAATTAAATAATGGTCAGAATCAATATTAGCCCCTTTCCTAACTTGGATGTTTAAAATTTCTTTTTAGTTATGGTATGAAACTGCTACATGATCGATTTGAAATTCCCCAATAAATGTATTGGGTGCCCGCCAGGTTTTTTGTTTAGTAGGGTTCTTTTTAAAATGTCTTGACATGATTTTAGGTTAAAATTTTTGCACTTTTCAACAAGTCTTTACCCATTTTGGTTTGTCCTTTTACGCACAGTAAATCCACCCACTGTTTTCTTATAGTTTTTCTCTTTACCTAATTGAGCATTAAAATTACCCATTAAAATTTTAGCATGGTTTGAGGAAATTTTCGAGAGGATGCTTTCCAATGCTTGCCAAGCTTCATTAACTTGATCAGGTTTCTTCGGTTATCCTCATTGACTGGCATATGGGCATTAATTAAAGTTTATGTATTATTTGCACATTTAAGAGAATTTATCATTAGTCTATTATTAATGGGTTTTACCTCCGTTATTGAGTTTAAAATAGTTTTGGAATCCAAAGGCAACTCCCAGATGTGGCTCATTATTAAGGATTCTTTTATCAGTTTTACTTTTAAAAAGACGACAATTGCCGAAATCCATGGTGTTATTGTTCGTCATTCGTGTTTCTTGAAGTCCCAAATTCGAACCTTCTGTTCTTGTAACGTATCTGGATGCAAAAGTGTTTGTATGTTAAGTGTTGCAAAAATATATTTGTTTTGGTTTTATGTTGGCCAGAGCACTCCGACTTCCTCTGCTGAATCACATTGCATTTTAACCTGGCCGCCCCAGAATTCGAAAGACCAGTTGCGCCACTAATATCGGCGGTGGATTAACCACCTAAGGTAATGTTGTGATTATCAAAATGCTCCTTGATAACTGTACCTGGAATCAGGTGGGGTTGAGTAGACCCATTGAGTGAAATCTGAATGTTAAGACTGGAAGGGTTTAGTTCCAGAACATGAATTTCAGCTGCACCACTGGTGAACAGACGCCAGCCACTTCGCTGCTTGCATCCTGATGCGCTCATGCGGCACAAGTTTCCAACTTTCCCCATTGATTTAAAGCAACGCCCACAGGCAGTTAATGTCATTAATTACTTTGTGTCTTTATACTTAAATTAAGATCTTAAAGGCGTTGTAGAAGACAAGAGGCTAATCAAGACACAGGCTTGTTCTTCGAAACATGAACATCTACAAATGTTTTGGCTAGCTACGGTGGTTGGATTTAAAAATTCGTTGCGTTAGTACTTCCAAGGTTACGTTAAATACAGCAAATCCAACGCACTGGGCTGGCACATAAGAAACCATCTACATACTTAAATAGACATTCATTGATCTTCTGAAAGCTTTGACAGTTCGTATGAGTAAGCAACGTAGTGAAAGAAGTGTAGCAATGGATCTTAAAAACATAATTTTACGCTTTTCAGATTCATTATAAACCACCTGAGAGGCACATAAGGCCCTGCAGTCTAAGAGCATGGACGTTGCACCTACATATGACTTCGAATTGGCGCTTTCAGAAACAAAGATGGAAGACTAGGATTATTCGACGATGAAGTCACTGTAAACTGAGAGAACCATCCAGGCTATGCGTCAAAAAAATGGCTCTGAGCACTATGGGACTTAACATCTGTGGTCATCAGTCCTCTAGAACTTAGAACTACTTAAACCTAACTAACCTAAGGACATCACACACATCCATGCCCGAGGCAGGATTCGAACCAGTGACCGTAGCAGTCGTGCGGTTCCGGACTGAGTGCCTAGAACCGCTAGACCACCGCGGCCGGCGCATATGCGTCAAGTAATGTTTGTTGGGGAGGGTGTGTGTGTGGAGGAGGGGGGGGGGATATCACGGAAGAACTCGATCTGCATGGACAGACGGGAATTTGAATCACATTTCCTCCCGAATGCAAATCCAGTGTCTTCCCTCCATGTCAGCTCGCTCGATTGCTGTCAGAAATAGATAGCATCGAAGGACAATACAATAAGCTACTAGGCCAAACTTTCAGCACTGTGAAAGACGTAACATCGGGGGTTAATTGCTGAACAAACGAATTAATGCAGTAGAGAAGCTCTTCGGCGAGCTTTGCGAGGATGAGAGGCTGACAAGTTCGTAATTGGGCTTAAAGTAACGTTTTTTAATCGAAGGATTGACAAAATTTACTCGCGACAAAATATCTGAGTTTAAGGAATGAAGTATGTTACAAACGCATGCGTAACAATACAACTTTTTTCATAACTATCGCCTGGGAAGCACCTAATCAAGGGCGCCCATGCCAGATGATAAGGGGTGGGAGGGTATGGGTGTGTGGGGGGGGGGGGGGGGGGGCGGACGCCGACCCCAGCTCTCAGAGAAAGGATAAAATATAATGTAGTCAGGTGTTTTTATTTAGGTACCTAGGTTTTAGCAGTGTCGGAACTAGAATTACACTACTGGCCATTAAAATTGCTACACCAAGAAGAAATGCATATGATAAATGGGTATTCATTGGGCAAATATATTATGCTAGAACTGACATGTGATTAAATTTTTACGCAGTTTGGGTGTATAGATCCTCAGAAATCAGTACCCAGAACAACCACCTCTGGCCGTAATAACAGTCTTGATACGCCTCGGGATTGAGTCAAACAGAGCTTGGATGGCGTGTAGAGGTACAGCTGCCCATGCAACTTCAACACGATACCACAGTTCATCAAGAGTAGTGACTGGTGTATTGTGACGAGCCAGTTGCTCGACCACCATTAACCAGACGTTTTCAGTTGGAGAGAGACCTGGAGAATGTGCTGGCTAGGGCAGCAGTCGAACGTTTTCTGTATCCAGAAAGGCCCATACAGGACCTGCAAAATGCGGTCGTGCATTATCCTGCTGAAATGTAGGGTTTCGCAGGGATCGAATGAAGGGTAGAGCCATGGGTCGTAACACATCTGAAACGTAACGTCCACTGTTCAAAGTGCCGTCAATGCAAACAAGAGGTGACCGAGGAGTGTAACCAAGGGCACCGCATACCATCCCGCCGGGTGATACGCCAGTATGGCGATAACGAATACACGCTTCCAATGTGCGTTCACCGCGATGTCACCAAACACGGATGCGACATCATGATGCTGTAAACAGAACCTGGATTCATCCGAAAAAATGACGTTTTGCCATCCGTGCACCCAGGTTCGTCGTTGAGTACACCATCGCAGGTGCTCCTGTCTGTGATGCCACATCAAGGGTAATCGCAGCCGTGGTCTCCGATCTGATAGTCCATGCTGCTGCAAACCCCGTCGAACTGTTCGTGCAGATGGTTGTTGTCTTGCAAACGTCCCCATCTGTTGACTCAGGGATCGAGACGTGGCTGCACGATCCGTTACAGCCATGTGGATGAGATGCCTGTCATCTCGACTGTGAGTGATACGAGGCCGTTGGGACCCAGCATGAAGTTCCGTATTACCCTCCTGAACACACCGATTCCATATTCTGCTAACAGTCATTGGATCTCGACCAATGCGAGCAGTAATGTCGCGATACGATAAACCGCAATCGCGACAGGCTGCAATCCGACCTTTATCAAAGTCGGAAACGTGATGGTACACATTTCTCCTCCTTACACGAGGCATCACAACAACGTTTCACCAGGCAACGCCGGTCAACTGCTGTTTGTGTATGAGAGATCGATTGGAAACTTTCCTCATGTCAGCATGTTGTAGGTGTCGCCACCGGCGCCAACCTTGTATGAATGCTCTGAAAAACTAATCATTTGCGTATCACAGCATCTTCTTCCTGTCGGTTAAATTTCGCGTCTGTAGTACGCCATCTTCGTGGTATAGCAATTTTAGTGGCCAGTAGCGTATTTTATGGCTAGTTATAAGTTGCCAATCGTCTTCCAAAGTATTAAAAATACTTGCAGCTAAGTTATTAATTTCATTTTTGCAAGATATTTCTCTTCTGTTTTCGGCATGGCTATTGTCCATAAGAAGCTTATTTGAAGTACAAACACGAACAAATGTCTGATGCACGAGACGTAACAGAGCTGCTGTCGAGTTACCGTAACGTATACACAGTGATCGGTTACGTTTCTAACAAAAGTTGCGGCTGTGGCAAAAACTGAGTCTCTTTTTCCAAGGCAAAGTATTTTTTTAAAATTCACGTTTCGCAATGTCAAGCATTGTTGTCACGTTTGGCAGTACCATCAACAGAAGAAGGGTGACGTGAATGGTGACGCTTTCTTGACGGCTTAAGGATTGTAACGGCCAGAGATGTTGAAAAATCTTGACTTCCACATCTCGAAGCAAGACTCCTTACACCTCCCAAGGAAACTGCTTTTGAAACCTCACGACCCATCTTTCAGCACAGAAACCATGAATGCTCAGCCCCTGCATACCTGTCGCGTATGTGAATGTGCGGATGGGAGTAGACTCGCACAGAGGTATACAAGCAGTCATTCGTCACATGTTCCAACCGCATATAGAAAAGGAACAGTCTTTAATGTGTGGTTCAATAAAAAAAATCTCCTCTGTCCTTCTGATAACAATAATATACAAAATAAGGACGGTGTATAAATGTGTGGGAAGTGAAAGAGCATGAAATATTGATTTTTATAAAATAATTGACCATTTTACACACACAGGAACGAGTAAAAAATCATTTAAATACACTCTAAAAAAATTAAAAGGACGCATCGCGAGGGAATTACCCAAATTACACGGAAATAGGTAGATGTGATGTACATGTACAAATAATTGCAGTCCCGCGCCCGGGTTTGATTCCCGGCGGGGTCAGGGATTTTCTCTGCCTCGTGATGACTGGGTGTTGTGTGATGTCCATAGGTTAGTTAGGTTTGAGTAGTTCTGAGTTCTAGGGGACTGATGACCATAGCTGTTAAGTCCCATAGTGCTCAGAGCCATTTGAACCATTTTTTTTAAATAATTGCAGTTTCAAAAAAATTGGGTGGTTTATTCAGTAGAAAAATCTTCACAAATTGATCTAGTCAGTAAAGTCATTGTCCACCTGTAGCCCTTATGCAAGCTGCTATTTGCTGTGGCATTGCCAGAAAGAGTTGTTGCATGTCCTGAGGGATTTCGTGCCAAATTCCGTCCAACAGGAGCGTTAGATCATCAAAATTCCGAGCTGGTTGGAGCACCCTGCCCACAATGTTCCGAACGTTCTCAATTGGTGAGAGATCTGGCGACCTTGTTAGCCACAGACGGTTTTACACACAGAGGACAAGCAGAAGAAACTCTCCAGAATAAAATTTTCACTCTGCAGCGGAGTGTGCGCTAATATGAAACTTCCTGGCAGATTAAAACTGTGTGCTGGACCGATACTCGAACTCGGAACCGGAACCTTTGCCTTTCGGTGGCAAGTGCTCTACCAACCACTTTTTTTTTTATCGTTGTGGATGCCACATGATATCCGTTAACGTTCGTTTGTCGATCCTTCCACTCAGTTTTTTAATTACAGAGGTCAACCAGCTCTCTGACCGAACACGCCGAGCTACCATGCCGGCGTCCAACTGAGCTACCCAAGCACGATTCACGCCCTGTCCTCACAGCTTTAATAACGCCAGTACCTCGTCTCCTACCTTCCAAACTTCACAGAAGTTCT
This sequence comes from Schistocerca serialis cubense, assembly GCF_023864345.2. Lineage (NCBI taxonomy): Eukaryota > Metazoa > Arthropoda > Insecta > Orthoptera > Acrididae > Schistocerca > Schistocerca serialis. The sequence goes on from NC_064638.1 coordinate 66,967,184, forward strand.
TCTGCGAACCTTACAGAACTAGCACTCCTGGAGACAGGTAGAGCACTTGCCCGCGAAAGGCAAAGGTCCCGAGTTCGAGTCTCGGTCCGGCACACAGTTTTAATCTGCCAGGAAGTTTCATATCAACGCACACTCCGCTGCAGAGTGAAAATTTCATTCTGAAAACATCCCCAGGCTGTGGCAAAGCCATGTCTCCGCAATATCCTTTCTTCCAGGGGTGCTAGTTCGGCAAGGTTCGCAGAAGAGCTTCTGTGAAGTTCGCAAGGTAGGAGACGAGGTACTGGCGCTATTAAACCTGTGAGGACGGGGCGTTAGTCTTGCTTGGGTAGCTCAGTTGGTAGAGCACTTGCTCACGAAAGGCAAAGGTCCGAGTCTCAGTCTGGCACACAGTTTATTCTACCAGGAAGTTTCAGAAGAAACTCTCGCCAGGTGCAGGTGGGTACTATCGTGCTGCAATGCAAGCCCAGGATGGCTTCCCTTGAAGGGCAACAAAATGTGTCATAGAATATCGTCGACATATTGCTGCCTGTAGGGATGCATTGGATGAAAACCAAAGGGTTACTGCTATGAAAAGAAACGGCACCCCAGACCATCACTCCTGGCTGTCAGGCTGTAGGGTGGGCGACAGTCAGGTTGGCATCCCACCGCTGTCCAGTGCGTCTCTAGATGCGTCTTCTGCCTGGAATCTCATCCACTGGAGTACAATTGTCTTCAGTGATGAGTCCCCCTTCGAAACCGGTCCCAATGACCAACAAAGATGTGTCAGGAAACGTCTTTGACCCGGAATCTCACCAATTAGAGTAGAATTGCCTTCAGTGATAAAACGGAGTCCCAATGACCAGTGAAGACATGTCTGTAGACGTCCTGGAAAGCGCTGATATACCAACCTGGCTGTCACCTGCCATACACCCTGAGAAACAGTGTCTGCAGCGCCATTTCATCTCAAAACAGGACCCCTTTGTTTGTCATCTGGGATACCCTTACAGCACAACGGTATATCGACGATATTCTACACTCTGTTCTGTTGCCCTTCATGGCAAGCCGTCCTGGGATCACATTTCAGCAAGATAATGTCCAGACGCATACGGCATGAGTTTCTACTGACGAATCTTACCTTGGCCAGCAAGGTCACCAGGTCTCTTCCCAATTGAGAATGATTGGAGCATTATGGGCAGGGCCCTCCAACTAGCTCGGGATTTTGTGGATCTAAAGCATCAGTTGGACAGAATTTGGCATGATATCTCTCAAGACATACAACAATCCAACAAGTCTATCAGTGCCAAGCCAAAAAACTGCTTGCATAAGTGCCAGAGCTGAACCAATACTTCACCTGTTTAGTTTATAAAGCTCTCTCTCTTGAGTAATCATCCAATTTTTCTGAAACTGCAATGATTTGTCTGCACATGTGCATCGTGTCTACTGATTTTCATCTCATGTGGATAATTTCTTAGTTGTGCGCCGTTTTTTTCCCCTTAGAGTGTTATTTTTGTCTTGTGAACAATGGGCCATGGTTTAACGCATGTTTCTGTGCAACAGAAAAGAGAAAGGACTGAAATGATACAAGTCAGGTGCCAAATAAACCAAACAGCACCAACTCCTCCTCGCTACAAGGTCCATAGCAGCATGACATCACCTGCAGCGCTTCTCTTGGGTTTGTGATCTTATTGGTTGGACCCCAACGACTGGAAAACTGTGGCATGGTCATATGAGTGCCAATTTCACTTGCTGAGAGCTGAAGATATGGTTCGAGTGTGGCACAAACCACACAATACTAAAGATCCAGGTTGTTAACAAGGCATTGTGCAAGCTGGTGGTTCTTCATAAAGGTGTGGGCTGTGTTTTATGCAAAATGCACTGGTTCCTCTGGTCCAACTGAACCGACCATTGTCTGCAAATAGTTACGTTTGGCTACTTGGAGATCATTTTCAGCCATTCACGGACTTCATTTTTACAGACAACAGTAGACCACTTCGCCAGGCCACAACCATTTGCATTTGGTTTGAAGAACGTTCCTGGACAATTTGAGCTAATGAGTTGGCCACCCATATAACCCAACATGAATCCCATCGAACACTTCTGGGACATAATTGACAGGTCAGTTTGTGCAACTTCTCACTCATTATAGAGGGATGCTAACTCAGTTTTTCAGGCTATAAAGTGGAAGTTGCGGTACCCAACATGGGAACTGACATCATCGTTATAGCTGTGACATCAGCTGATAGTGTGTTTATTGTTGTGATATGAACAGTGACTGGAAGTTAGAAATGAATGATCAGTATAGCAGTATCTTTATACATTATTAAATAACTTCTCTGTAAGGCAGTATTGTAGAACTGGGGATAAATCTGATGGGACAGCACTGATTTGAATAGACTGGCCTTATATTCAGGAGGGTGGAACCTCCAATCTTCATCCGGACATTCTGGTTACAGTTTTCCATGGTTTCCCCAAATTACGTCAGGCAAGTACAGAGATGGTTCCTGCTATAAGGCCGTAACTGACTCTCTGTTCTATCCTTGTCATATTACACCTGTAAGTATATAAATGCCTTCATATGTATGAATTATGGTACTTTTGTATTTTTAAACTGTAATACCAAAATACGTCTAATATCCTTGTAAAAGAGATATACGAATGAATAAAACTGTTATTAGTATCCCAGTTGCATGATATAACATCTAGCTCCTTTCTCAAGGCAACATTTATTTTTATTTATTTATTGTTCCATGGGGCCAAATTAAGGAGAAGTCTCCATGGTCATGGAATGAGTCAATACATGAAATTATAAGATGATAGTAGAAACAGATCAAATGAAATATAAGAAACATATTCAGGCATTAAGTCGTAAGTTTAAATAAAGAAAATCAACAATGTAACACTGGAATTTGCTTAATTTTTCAGCTCTCCAAGGAGCTCCTCTCTCTAATACACCAACTGTCAGTAACTCAATTGCTTCTTATTACACAAAGGTCAGTGGAGCCTCCGAGACAAAGACATTTGTTTGTTACTGCTCATGGATGCAGGGATGTCTTGAAAGAAAAGAAGTAAGCACATCAGATGAAACATTTGTCACCTGCAGGAGACATCATAACAACAACACCCAAGACTGTTTTTAGTCTTGATAATGATCTCAGTTGGGTGAGGAAGAGAATCCACAGGTTTCTTCAAATATGCCATATCTAGCCCTGGCCACTCTTTGGTAGATTTCAACAGTTGTTCCAAATAGACACAGACAGAGTGATTTAGCGAGCCATAAAAGGTGCCACATGGAAACTGTTTGTATGAACAGATGTGTGCAGTACTGTGAACATGGCTGTCATCATCTTAGAAGTTGGAAATGTTTGTGGACTCTCATCATGAAGATGTAGAAGAAAGGACAACACTTGCCATCAATAATGTTGAAACAATTATGCCGATGCATGTAAACAGTAACCTGAATGAGTGAGGTCAAGTAACTGTGTTAAAAATACCTCCTAAACATAACAGAACCATCTCAGGGCTAAACAGTACCCTCCACAGAATGAAGGTGAAATGCTTCATTGTGCCATCAGTCCAATCAGCACCTTGTATCATTTGAAAAGCAGAAAAATGAGAATCATTGCACTCTTAATTACACCCTTTCAGTCAGGCAATCTACATTCTGTGTTTTTTGGCCCATTGTGCTTGTGTCATTTTGAGCAATGACCCTTTCCCATGTACCCAACTCCAAATATCTGTGGGAATGCTGCAGTTGCAAAGAACATCGCTGGCTGTTGACCGGGAGCATGTGTGTGATCTTTGACAGTCAAGCCACTTAATGGCTTCTGTGAGTGCAGTTTCATGTGGCTTGTACAGCCTTAAGCAAAATAAAAAGTGTGCTCTTTCAGACCCATCCAGTATTATTATACATCCCACATGTTACCCACATAGTGTAGCGCTACAACAGTGACGTACAGTGACTGTTTTCATGCTTCATTCTGGACTTCTAAAGTTATGCGTGACTACAATGTTTCTTACTATATCCACATTATATTGCATAGTCCATGTTTCTGAACAGCAGTTCTCATGCTGTGGTACCTGGAGTTATGGACATGACCTTTCAGTTATCTCAAGTCATCAAAAGTTGTTTTCATGACAATGAACAATGATGCAGAACAATGGAGTGTGACAGACAACATATTGTGTGGTTTTGCAAGGGACTCTGTTTTGCTCACAAATCAGGCTACCTCTGAGGCACATAAATTTAACCATTTGGATTCACATTTGCTAGCTTTCACCAAGGAGTCATCCATCCCATGCATGGATTCATTTGCTCTAGGTGACATACAGCCAGCTACACTGTCTTCTGATTTGTCCACCCCAAATACATTCGAGTTACATTCAATGTGTAATGACTTAGCCATTCTTCCTCTACTGATGTCTCTGTGACAACCCTCTGGACCAGGAACTCATCTTAACCTGCCAGCTTTTCAGCTAGATAAACCAACCCTGTCGTTTTCCATTGTAGACAGAAGTTTTGCTTTGAATGATGTCACCAGTGATAATATGAAATCCGTCACACTGCTTAGTTTCCTGGATGAACACACAGATAATATCAGTGATATAATCCTCACAACAACCACCAACAATAAATATGATGCTGTAGAAACAGCACTCTTCCACCACCTCACGTGCTCCTGGAATTACAGTGTCAGTTATGCGCTCAAATTGATTTACACCTCATACTTGGTCACACTTTATGGACATTATGGGTCATCAAGCTGTTCACATAAGTGCAACTGGCTATGGTGGCCCTTGAGCAAGAGCCATTAGTTGTATGACTGAAAGTTGTGGATAGAATATATTCCATCATTTGATCAACAATATATTAAAAATGCTGACAACCATATGTTGACTGTAACTTGCAACTGCAGTGGGAGCGCCTACCTTGATCCAAGCCAATCTCATCCGACTTCCACTGACCCTGATGTCACCACATCTATCCGGAGTGGTTACCTTCACACCTGATCAGACTGATGACCTTCATGCCATCACAATAAACCCGCACCCATCCAACTATTGCATCACAACCACTCCTGCACAAAGCCCTGCCACACACGCTGCACCTGAATCTGCACAGAATTGCTTCTGTTGGTGCCACACCATTTGGTAAATCTACTCACAGCTACTGTTCAACATATGACTTACCAAACTCAATGCACAGTTTGCAGGGTGTGCACAGAACTGTGCAAGATATCTAAATCACCTAGACATGTGCAATGTTGACAATAGTTTTCATCTACCTCACTCTCATCATGACAACAGATTCTTTTTACTCAATTGCATCAGTGACCAACATTACCTCATTGACCCTGGCATGGAAGTCTGTATTTCACTGCCCTCTTCATCATGACTGACCTCAGCAGGTTCACCCATCCAGCTCTGTGCAGGAAATGACTCAATAATCCGAATTTCTGTATCTCAGACCTGCAGTCTGGACCTCAGTTTTAACAACGTTTTCACCTGAACATTTTTATTTATGGATGTGGGTGAGTCAGTATACAGCACAGGCTTCCCATATTACTTTCTTTTTGTTCCTGACCTGTGTGGTAGCATGCTGACTTGCATGGCTAGTGGCCATCCTGCCACAGGTGTCATCACGAACACCCGCTCAGCCTACTTTATACAGCAGCTCCCACCACTCATGGAAACATCAAATGACCATTGGTTCTTTCAGGACTTCCTCCACACCACTGACACCATACAGCAATACAACAGCTTTATTTCAACATGCACACAATGAACTTCTGCTTGCAACATAACAATGACACTATCTGTCACAGAATTCTTGATGTCGAGAAGGAACTCTGTGTGACACGGTAGCACCACCACCAGCTATGTCATTCACCTCCACTTGGTCCCACTGTCACATTGCCCTCTCCAGATTATGCTGACTCTCCCTTCCATGTCTGTGGACACATGCACAGTACTGTATCCATCTACTGATACAAAAGTCAGTACAGCACTTTTCATTCATCCACCCCTAAGGTGTCACTGACCCCTTCTTCGAAAGACCGTTTTGTGCACTGCACCTTTAAAAATGGAACAGTTTATAAGATTATCACTGTGCCTGGTCCCCCTGAGTGTCACAGACTGACCACACTACCACCAGATTTATTGTGCCATAAAGATATTGGTAGACGAATTCATTCAAGCCAGTGTCATACATCCATCCAGCAGTTCCTGCATTCACCTATCAAATTGATTCCCCAAAAAGATGAATCTATCAGGTTGTGTAATGATTAAAAATTTCTCAATGCTCACACTGTACTGAACATCCAGGATTAAATTCTTTCTTTGGTGAAAGCCTCTGTGTTTAGAGTCATTGACTGCAAGATAGCATACCTGCAGATCTCCATGTGACCATACAATACTCATGAAATGGCTATTACCATGGCTTTTGGCTTGTTTGAATCTACATTTTTGCTATACTGCCTTCAGAAAGACACTCAGACTTGTCAGCTTTTTATTGATGGACTACCGTTCAAATTTCCGTTCCATAGCAATTGTTGTTGTTGTTGTTGTTGTTGTTGTGGTCTTCAGTCCAGAGACTAGTTTGATGCAGCTCTCCATGCTACTCTATCCTGATCAAGCTTCATCTCCAAGTACCTACTGCAACCTACATCCTTCTGAATCTGTTTAGTGTATTCATATCTTGGTCTACCTCTATTATTTTTACCCTCCACGCTGCTCTCCATTATTAAAATGGCGATTCCTTGATGCCTCAGGACATGTCCTACCAACTGACCCCTTCTTCTGGTCAAGTTGTGCCACAAATTCCTCTTCTCCCCAATTCTATTCAGTACCTCCTCATCAGTTACATGATCTACTCATCTAATCTTCAGCATTCTTCTGTAGCACCACATTTTGAAAGCTTCTATTCTCTTCTTGTCCAAACTATTTATCATCCATGTTTCACTTCCATACATCGCTGCACTCCATACAAATACTTTCAGAAAAGACTTCCTGACACTTAAATCTATACTTGATGTTAACAAATTTCTCTTCTTCAGAAATGCTTTCCTTGCCATAGTGAATCTACATTTTATATCCTGTCTACTTTGACCATCATCAGTTATTTTGCTCCCCAAATAGCAAACCTCACCTGATACTTTATGTGTCTCATTTCCTAACCTAATTCCCTCAGCATCATCTGATTTACTTTGACTACATTCCATTATTCTCGTTTTGCTTTTGTTGATGTTCATCTTATATCCTCCTTTCAAGACATTGTCCATTCTGTTCAGCTGCTCTTTCAGGTCCTTTGCTGTCTCTGACAGAATTACAATGTCATCGGTGAACCTCAAAGTTTTTATTTCTTCTCCATGGATTTTAATTCCTACTCCTAATTTCTCTTTTACTTCCTTTAATGCATGATCAATATACAAATTGATTAACACTGGGGATAGGCTACAACCCTGTCTCACTTCCTTCCCAACCACTGCTTCCCTTTCATGCCCCTTGACTCTTATAACTGCCATCTGGTTTCTGTACAAATTGTAAATAGTCTTTCGCTCCCTGTATTTGACTCCTGCCACCTTCAGAATTTGAAAGAGAGCATTCCAGTCAACATTGTCAAAAGCTTTCTCTGAGTCTACAAATGCTAGAAACATAGGTTTGCTTTTCCTTAATCTTTCTTCTAAGATAAGTCGTAGGGTCAGTATTGTCTCACGTGTCCCAACATTTCTACAGACTCCAAACTGATCTTCGCCAATGTCAGCTTCTACCAGTTTTCCCATTCATCTGTAAAGAGTTCATGTTAATATTTTACAGCTGTGACTTATTAAACTGATAGTTCGGTAATTTTCACACCTGTCAACACCTGCTTTCTTTGGGATTGGAATTATTATATTCTTCTTGACGTCTGAGGGTATTTCACCTGTCTCATACATCTTGCTCACCAGATGGAAGTTTTGACATGGCAAGCTCTCCCTAGGCTATCAGTAGTTTTAATGGAATGTTGACTACTCCTGGGGCCTTGTTTCAACTTAGGTCCTTCAGTGCTCTGTCAAACTCTTCACACAGTATCATATCTCCCATTTCATCTTGATTTACATCCTCATCCATCTCCATAACATTCCCCTCAAGTACATCACTCTTGTATAGACCCCCTATATACTCCTTCCATATTTGTGCTGTCTCTTCTTTGCTTAGTACTGGTTTTCCATCTGAGCTCTTGATATTCATACAAGTGGTTCTCTTTTCTCCAAAGATCTCTCCAATTTTCCTGTAGGCAGTATCTGTGTTACCCCCTAGTGATATATGCCTCTACATCCTTACATTTATCCGCTAGCCATGATCCCTGCTTATCCATTTTGCACTTCGTGTTGATCTCATTTTTGAGACATTTGTATTCCTTTTTTTCCTGATTCATTTACTGCATTTTTATATTTTCTCCTTTCATCAATTAAATTCAATATTTATTCTGTTAACCAAGAATTTCTACTAGCCCTAGTCTTTTTACCTACTTGATCCTCTGTTGCCTTCACTATTTCATCTCTCAAAGCTACCATTCTTCTTCTGCTGTTTTTCTTTCCCCCATTCTTGTCAACCGTTCCCTAATGCTCTTTCTGAGACTATAACCTCTGATTCTTTCCCATTGCACTTACCTTGATGATACCTAATTTTCTCTCTGGACAATGACTCCCTTAACTCCCACATCAGACAAGTTCTTGATACACTCCCTGACAGCAGAGTTCTGATCAAAGAAGAGAAAGACCAACTCTGATGAAAGTTAGTCATTTTCCTTGGTAATATAGTAAACACCTCTGGCATTCACCCCAGATCACAGCATACAGAGACCATTCAACAACTGCCACCAAACAGGCCTACCAAGAAATACGCTGATTGAAGGCACCTCTCACATTCAGGTGCCACTCACTTGAGCCTTCACCGTCAAGAACATAGCTAGCAGAAGCAAAATCATATGGACATCAGAGATGCAGTCCACTTTCAAATACATTAAACATGGGCTCAGCTGAGCCATTACTTTGGTGCTCCCCTTCCCTGACTCACAGATCCTCAAACTGCTTATGTGAGTGAGTCCACTACTGGTGCTGCCCTGCAGCAAGAGGGGACGGGGATGTTCCACAGCCAATCCATGTTCTTCTTGTGCAACCTCTCTCCTTCTTAATGTGCAAGTGATTAGCATATTATAGAGAGCTAGTAGCAGTCTACAAAGCAGTATGCTACCTCCAGCAAGACGTTGAAGGACCCCGACTAATTATTTGCGTTGATCACTATCCACATGTTGACACTATCTGAAAACCACATAAGGACTATTGCCCCTGATGGCTTCAGTGCTTTTATTCCACCACACAGTTCACCACTAACATACATCATCCAAAAGGTATGGAAAGTGTCATTGCAGATTACTTCTTGCACATCAATGTCATGTTAGTGCAGTTTGTCTACAGACAGTTTGCCAAAGTGAAACAGCAAGATCAGCAGTACTGGCTATTCTCCAGGACTACAGATTGAATTTCAGGTTATCCCTAGCATGACCTGTCTAATCCTCTGTGATGTTTCACAAGACTGGTCATGCCCTCTTGTTGCCCATCCATTCCACCATGTCATGGCATGCATCCGACTACATACCTCTATGATGTTTCACAAAAACAGTCACACCCTCTCAATCCCCATCCATTCCACCAAGTCATGGCATACATCTGACTACATGCCTGGTGACAGACCAGTTTGTATGGCCTAATGGGAAGAAGAATGGTAAGCATTTGATTCACATGTGTGTCCCATGCCAAAACACCAAAATTTCACATCATGCTCAACCACCTCTGGATCACTTTGAAGTCATGAAAGGATGTTTGCAAGATGTGCACACTGACCGTGTGGGACCCCTACACTTCTTCACACCCAACGGTTAGAAGCAGTACCACTTAAGGATGTAATGGGTGCGTGAATAGCCAAAGCCTTTATTGACACCTGGATTTTTCATATAAGCTGTTCCATGTCTGTCCCAGCCAACCATGGTCAGCACCTCATCTATTTAGAATGACTGCATATCACCCTCAGAGCAATATACTCATTGAGCAGTGACACCACACATTCAAAGCGGCTCTCATGTGCCATAGTGGACTGTCGACAGAAGCATTATCCTGAGTACATCTGAGAGTGCATACAGCCAACAAACATGACCTGGGAGCCTCACTCACTGAAATTCTATACAGTGAATTGCTTTTACTGCCAGAAGACTTTGTGTTCCAGAAATCTTATATTATACCTCCAGACCTGCCCAACCTCATCTCACGAATTCAGTGACACATTGCTCACCTCCGCGTACTTCCTCCTCTTTTGCACACAGCATTTAAAGTTTTCATTCACAAGGCTCTCAAAGACCTGAGTTGGAAGTATTATGTGATGACACAGCATAAGGATTGCAACTCACATACTCAGGTGACTAAAAGGCACTTTGAAGGGACAATCGTACCTATGAAAAATTGTTAAATGTGAAACTTATGATAGTGGCCATAACTATCTTAAGCCATCTTGGACACTGCAAGAAGCTTTATGAGACAAGAATTCCTGCCAAGCTCAACCAACTACTTCACCTGATGATTCTCCCAATACCATCAATGTACCTCTGATCATTGAGTTGCAACTTGATGTCCATGATTTCCTCCCTGAACACCACAACATCAATTTGACTGACAATGAACTCCTCATCAAGGGGCATATTCAGACTACCAAACAGTGCACAGACAACCATACCATCTCCACATTACCTTGATGCACCCACACTCCACTGACCTTCCTTCACAGTGCTCCAGCTCCACACTATGAGAGGGACTCCATGAATACAAAGAACATTGCTGTTGGTCGACTGAGATCACAAATGCTATCTTTGACAGTCAGTCCATTTAATTGCGTCTGTGTGTGCAATTTTATTTTTCTTATATGTCTTTAAGCAAAATAAAAAGTACACTCAAGTGGACCTGTGTACCTCCTGCATATTATACACACACTGTAACATTACATGTCCATTGCATGCAGTTCACTTTAAATTGAGTGAGATGAGCCTACATTCACTGACAACAGCAATTCCTGCCACATTTCAAACTGTTTACCATTGAGAAGGTCTGACACTCATTTTCATTCCCTGTCAGTGAAGATCTTTTTATGAACACTGTTCTTAACTCTGTAACACTACTTAGAGTGATACACCATTCATCATATAATTGTTGGGCAGTTGGCATTGCTACACCATTAAACTGGGCAACTTCATTCACAGTGTGATCATGGGGATGTCAAAACAACAACTTCTTTATACTACTTTCTCATGTCCCCACATCGATTGCCTACTGCGCAAATTCTGTACAACCATTTGGCACCTACACACCATATCACTGATTCGGTTTACATCAGCAGTCAAGATTCACATGACAGCTTTGTATCAGTTGTACACCATCTGCAGGGTTTCAGTGCAACCAGTGTGCTTTTTAAAGGGGTCTAAACAACATTGTCTTGCCGTATAATTAAAATATTGTTCAATAACTATCATAATAAAAGAACAGTCAACTATCATAATACAAGAACAGTAACATTTCTGTCTGTGCACACATTGTTGCTCTTTACAGACCAATGGAGTATGATTTCATCAAGAGGATGCACAGGTCTTGAAAATTTTTAAGAAGAATATATTAATCTTCTTCCTGGTTTCAATTTTCAGTAATAATTCCATGGACCAACAAAATCATCAATAACGTAATTCTGTTGTGTACTGAAAATAATGAAATCAGGTACAAATGAAATTCCTTCAAAGTGAAACACCAATTGAAACCACTGTAGTGTATATTCCCTCACTCTTAAATAAGCAAAGTTCAGTTTTTCACTTTTCTTCGCACATCAACGATATATTTCACATGGATGCAGTGGAGACAAGATACAGTCTTGCCTCCTCACGTCCCATCATCAGTGCTGGTACAAAATGACCTCTGTCCTCCACAGGTCACTACCAACTCCTACCAAAGATCATATCAATATTTGTTCACAGATGAAATATAAGTAGAATAGCTTACATTGGTTAATAATTGCATTTTGCTCAAGTTTGAATAGTCAGTTAGTTTTCAAAACAATGAATTACAATGATTTTTTAACAGCTTTATATATTGATATGATCAAAATTCTCTACTGATAACTGGCAATGGAAACATAATTAGTCATGTGTGAGTGTTGTCAGGTTTCATCCTGGTAACACAAAAACACAAATACATCAGCTTTCAGAATAAAAGATGAATAAACATGACATAAGAAAATGGGTACTAAAACCTCAAAATAAGTCAGTAAATCCACACTGAGATGGTCTACTTTGCCAGTGATAGAAATACTATAAGAACGAAAAGTGTGTCATGTTGCACATTTGTTACAGCCATACCACCATCCTCACCATCCACTATACTACATAATTACACAGGTGTAGACTCACTACAACCCCCCCCCCCCCCCAATCCCACACAATATCATACACAAAGTTGCAGGAGACTGTGTGGTCCTATTAACTATAGTTTCTTCTTTTACATTAATTTCTATTGTTAAAAAATTTTCAAATAAATTTTTAGTGTGAAAACCTGGTGACATCAACAATTTCACATTCTCTAGGTTGATAATGGCAAAGTAATATATTTACAAAATTTTTACAAAAGTGTTTTACTGTATTCCTACTCTTTATGATATCACAGTTCATAAGAATGAGAAGTTACACTACCTCTTCTTAACTTGCAGACACAAAGAAGTTTTGGGTGCAGCTGATTTGTTTTACAAATTATGAAAAATGGTAACTAGTATTCCTTTTCACTTGTTCAAGATAATACGTAAGAGTTTAAAAACTTATAGTTGAATCTTTTTCTCCAGTACCTCACTTCACATTTTGACCTTAAGTTCAGACTGACTTCAGTAACATTTGTTTTATAGCTGTTTGCATTAAACATTGATGTGTTTGTCATTCACTATTCCTCTTTTTTGTCCACTCTGTATTCAAGGTACAGTCACCTTTCATTTCACTAACTCTGAGCTCCAACTAATGTGTTCCCTACTCATATCATCATATGTGTTATCCTTATCATGAAGTTTTCACTAGTTTCAGCATCTGAGTACAAACATAGGTGCCTGAAAATATACCCATCCTACAATTAATTTTGTAGAACATATGGCATAACAAATGTAAAAGTTTGTTCATAAAGTTGAAAGGCTTAAAGTAAGATATGAATTCCAGCTGTTTCTAAAAATAAATACAATAAAGTTATAAAAAGTTTTTTAGATTTCCTTACACAGAAAACCACAGTTTTTATATACTGAGTGTATAATCACATATTTGTTCTAAAAATCAATAATGTATGATTTTATCAGGAGGGTACAAGATACAGCCAAATAAAAAAATGGGTAACAAGAAATTTAAATACTAAGCACACTTTATTGCAACCTATAGTGGTTTTCCTAAATAGTGACTTAACCGCCCACACCAAGAATGGACATCATTAAAGTAAAATAGTGCACATGACAAAAAATATAAAGATCATAATTACTTGTGAGTGAATAATCCACTATTTTTCATTCTAGTGTGGTGTTTCACCATTTTCTGCAACCCTTACCAACTTGACTACTAACAACTGTGAGTCAGGAGGTCTTTTGAAAAAACAGTAAAGAGTGTTACATTGGTTTAGATCTCTCATTCTACCTTCCTTCAGTACCCCTTCATGTTCTTGACTCACATAGTTTTCCAACCAAAGTGACAAGTGTTACTTGAAGTTTTATCCAAACATTACTTAGTTGATTATTCCCTTGATTTATGTTTTTGTTATCAATTATTTATAGTCAGCTACATCCTCATTATCATCACTTCATCTTACCATTATAGTTGTTTTATTTAAACCGTTCCTGTGTCAGTTCTTATCTCAAGTACAGATATCAAATTTTCCATTGTCCAATAGTGGACAGCACGACTTTCAAATTGTGAGAAAAAATTTCCATGTTGTATGAAAAGCTATATATTTATAACAAGAGAGCAAGAATTCTGTGAGATACATACCTTTTTTAAGTGAAAATTCTTTATTCTTCCAATAATTTCTGTATCTTAAGTATTTATTTGACTCCCATTTTTTATTTTCTGTAATTGTCTTTCTGCTATTTCCTTCTTAAAAACAGGATCACTATATTTACCTACATGAATGAAAAATGTCTCCTCTTGATTTTTTAGTACTTTACTCCATTTCCTAGTAGCTCCTCTACTTTCACTCCCATTATGGGCATTTTCCAAAAGTCTTTACCAGTCCTGATTTTATCCCTGAAGTTCCCTGAAAGTCCACAGATGGGACTCCCTTAATTATTTAGGCAATTACCTTCCCACTGATCTAGTCTGTTTTTAATGTAAAGACAACCTAATTCATTCTCATTTTCCTCGTCTTCAGAAACACTGTGTAACAAATCACTTTCAATGTCTTTAAAATATCTGTCAGTCCCATCCCTTTCCTAGTTTTAATTTGAGATATAGGTTGAACACAAAACAGATCACTATTAGTTATACATTTTTCATTCAGTTTTCTTTTTAAAGCATTCCACCAGTTTGGGTATAGGGTTCTATTGATTTTTGCTAATTGGCTACAGAATAGTTCTCTGTCAATATGATTCTCAAATTTATCCCAAAAAAATCTTCTCCCCTTTGCTTTAAAAGGGTACATGAAATTTCTAATTTATTGCCAGTCACTTCCAGTAACTATGGATCGGTCAGCATAGGCAGGTAACAACTGGTTTTCAGATGTAATTTCATCAATTACTACATCTCTTCATTTCACTAATAAAAATATTATCATAACTTAATTTCGTTTTTGTTTATTTCAATAAACATTCTATACTCACTTTTGGCTCTTCAGCTCATCTTCCCTCCACAATAGTATTTTTAACGTAATTGCCTTCATTAAAGTTTTCATCACCATCATTACTTCCAACTTGTCCCTCCATTCTTGCATCACATTATATCTTCTTGTGACCCAGTACTAATGTTCACCTTGTTTTATCATCCTCTGTTCCAAGCAGCCTACCCATTTCAGAACCAATGCACACATTACACTCTTCATGACTATTTTGTACCTTATTCTCAGCTGGGCTGTAAAAGTCTCTTATACCCTCTACTCCCAAATCTGGATCCTCTACTTGTTTCTCAAAACTCTTATTTCATGATGGGTTACTGTTTCTCATGGTATCTCAAAACTTTTTATCAAAACTAATATGATTTATCTGGTACTCATTGAGCCTAATCTGTCTGTTTTACGTAACTGTTCTGCCCAATTGGTTTTTGGTAAAAGTTTGAGCCCCTGTTATGCTCTGTTTTGCCCAAAATTGTGGACACTCATTGATGTGGTCTAGAGTTTTCCAGTCAATTCCCTCTACTATCCTGCCTCCACTTATTTCCCCCCATACCATTCTCCATTTATATTATCACCATTCCAATCCCATTTTCCACCTCTTCCATTACCATTATATTCTCTTACCCTGCCATCCTGATTTTCATCCCTGTGCTGTCCATTATACATTCTTCTAGAAATCTCCCCTTGATAACCAGAATTACAATCCCCATTATGATGATTTTAATTACCAAAGTTCTGAAATATTCATTTCTGTAGCTCTATCTATTTTGTCCGCATACATTAGTAACTGATCAAGTGATATGTCTGGTCCATGAACTAAATTCCACTATAACCTTTCTGGAAAACTTCTTTTAAGAGCATCTATTGTGGTCATCCCATCAAAGGGTCTGCTCATGTATACTAATTTCTTTCATTGGTTCCCACAAAAGTCTTTCATTGTATCATTCATACTTCTCAAAGCAGGTCAGTTAAAGAATATCCTCTTGATTTTACCTTATTCAGACTTAGACCAGAACTTATTCAAAAAAACTTTTAACGTTGCAGTTCTGTGTGGTAGGAGAGTCATCACTCCAGAGGGTACCCACTGGAGCATAGAGCTTACTCAGCTGAGGAGGAGGGTCTGCACAGAAGTCTTTATCCAAGTAAAAAGGTAGTACTGCTTGCTAAATACCACAAACTGAAACATATTTATAGAGTCAAGTTATGTGAACTCAACTGACCAAGTGTGATCAATATATATGTGAGTAAGTGCAGTTTAAAGTATGGGAGATGCCATACAAACTGGTGACCCACAAGTTCAAGTCATTCTTAGATTGTTTTTAGACTACTGGCTGGCAGGAATGAGCCTAAACACTACCAATGATACTATTGCCATAAAACAGACATTGATCATCACAAAATGCTGGGAAAACAACTGACTGGGCAGTATGCCAAATTTTCCTTCAGAAAGATACACACTGATCTGCCCACTCAATAAGGATGCAAAGACTGTACCTAAACATTTTAATATTTCAGCAGAAATGCCATCTGGATCTGGTGCCTTATTATTTTTCAATGTGCCGAGGATCTCTGGAATCTCTGTGTTATCAAATGGTTTAACATCATGCTGTTAAACCATTTGATAACACAGAGATTCCAGAGATCCTCGGCACATTGAAAAATAATAAGGCACCAGATCCAGATGGCATTTCTGCTGAAATATTAAAATGTTTAGGTACAGTCTTTGCATCCTTATTGAGTGGGCAGATCAGTGTGTATCTTTCTGAAGGAAAATTTGCAGATGCATGGAAATCTGAAGAAGTCACAACCCTGATAAAGGGGGAGACTGAAGACCCTACCCATGTAAAATTTTATAAACTCATAAGCCTATAAATGTTTTTGGCACAATGTTTGAAGAAATGCTATATAAAAGACTACCTCTAAAAAATTATCATACCTAATATGAAGTGATACTAGTGGTCATAATGGATTATGGTATGACAATGTAAGTGCATAGCCTGAGCTGGTGACTGAGACACTGTCTATGGTGGAGGTGCCGTGTACAGCTATATTGCATTGCTCAGGTGCATTTGACAGAACTTCAACACACATCTTGTAAGTAAAGATTGGGAGCCTACCTTTTGATCTGCTTGTCAGACTAAGAGCTGCCATCTTCTGGATGATGAAACAAAATGTGACATAAAATTAATGAAAAACTTGGGGCTTATGAAAATACTTGCATCTCCATCAAAGGTCAAACTATGGCTTTATGTGAAGAGAGAGGGGTCTCTTCTGCCACAGGGAGGCAGGCGTATAGTTTGTTCCCAAATTGTGCACTTGTACTCTATCTGACAGGACATGATCCATATCTGGATTATACATACAGTATTCAGGAGAAAAAGCAACCCAGTTGTGGCTGTGGAGCTAAGCTGCACATAACCAAGTTCTACTGGATTTTCCAGTTTGTGAGCCCTGACAGCAGAAGGCATACAGCAGCACCAGGGTATTTCTATCTACAGGTCAGGCTAGTAACCACCTGAATAATGGCTTGTTAAATGAATTAGCTTCAGGCTTATCACAGGCAGCCTAAAGACAGCATATAGACCATTTATTGCCTACCCATGGTAGGAGTATGTGATTTGTCATGGAGGAGGGAATGACTTGGAACCAAGATACTAATGGACAGAGAAATGGTATAGCAGGCTGTGAGCTTGTCTTCATTTCCCATATGAAGCCAGGGACAGTGGTCATATATGTGTGTGTGTGTTTTTATTTACATGAATGTTTGTGTGAGTTGCGTTTGTATGACTGTGTGTATGGTCTAATTTAGAAGAAAGCCTTGTGGCTGAAAGCTTACTTGTTAAGCAGTCTTTTTGTTGTGCCTATCTGTGACCCAGCATGTTCACTGAATGTTGAGTAGCAATCTACTCTTTTTATAACATTTTCATTACTCCATCCTGGATTTTACATTGTTTGATTTTTTCTGAAACCTAGTTTTTAAGTCATTAGGCTCCAAAAGTTAAAGTTAGTGTGAAAAGGAAACCTTGTATAGAGTACTCTAGCCACTGAAATAACTTGATTACTCGCAACGTACATTGTTCTTGGTGCCTCCTCCAAATATTTTTGTAATAGTGAAAAATTTCTTTTCTTCTTTGTTTCCATTCTTGTTTCTATTCCCTCTCTCTCAGTTTTTACTGTTATTAAGTTCCTCTTATTATTATTATTATTATTATTGGTTTTTCTGTAATGTTAGGAAGAGGTTAGTTTTAATGCACGGTTCTACGGATGAATAATAGTTAGTTCTCAGGACAAACAAGTGTTAAGTAACACACACTGCTGGAATGGTAATGTGTTGACAAGAACCAAGGTTACTAGAATACGTATTAGATACTCTAATAAATAAAAAACAGAAATGTATGCCTTTTGTACAACATTTTTTCAAAATTTAATATATAAAAACCAGCCAATGATGTTAATTTGTCAACAAACATAGCTAATTTATCAGTAAACATATTTTATTAAAATTAAGTATCATTGTGGTTCTTCTTGTCCTCAGTCACAGTATCCTTATATGAAGTTTTGCAACTTGTTACTGCATTTTGATTCTTGTTTCTGCCGAGAACCTGCAGTTCTATTGCTGTCTACATATCTGTATGATGAATTTGTTCATTTGGTGACCTAACAAAGGGAAAAAATTGATTAATGGGTCGCTGTTAGTAGTAGTTTATCCTGTAGTGAAATAAAAGTGGATAGTTCCTGTGAATTATTATGGGTGGAGGTTACACTCAACAACCGAGCTAGGTTAATAATTGGCTCCTTTTACCGACCTGCCGCCTCAGCAGCATTAGTGGCAGAACAACTGAGAGAAAATTTGGAATACATTTCACATAAATTTTCTCAGCATGTTATAGTCTTAGGTGGAGATTTCAATTTACCAGATATAGACTGGGACACTCAGATGTCTAGGACGGGTGGTAGGGACAGAGCATCGAGTGACACTATACTGAGTGCACTATCTGAAAATTACCTCAAGCAATTAAACAGAGAACCGACTCATGGAGATAACACCTTGGACCTACTGATAACAAACAGACCCGAACTTTTCGACTCTGTATGTACAGAACAGGGAATCAGTGATCATAAGGCTGTTGCAGCATCCCTGAATATGGAAGTTAGTAGGAATATAAAAAAAAGGGAGGAAGGTTTATCTGTTTAGCAAGAGTAATAGAAGGCAGATTTCAGACTACCTAACAGATCAAAACGAAAATTTCTGTTCCGACACTGACAATGTTGAGTGTTTATTGAAAAAGTTCAAGGCAATCGTGAAATGCGTTTTAGACAGGTACGTGCTGAGTAAAACTGTGAGGGATGGGAAAAACCCTGTTTAGCAAGAGTAATAGAAGGCAGATTTCAGACTACCTAACAGGCAAAACGAAAATTTCTGTTCCAACACTGACAATGTTGAATGTTTATGGAAAAAGTTCAAGGCAATCGTGAAATGCATTTTAGACAGGTACGTGCTGAGTAAAACTGTGAGGTACGGGAAAAACCCACTGTGGTACAACAACAAAGTTAGGAAACTACTGCGAAAGCAAAGAGAGCTTCACTCTAAGTTTAAACGCAGCCAAAACCTCTCAGACAAACAGAAGCTAAACGATGTCAAAGTTAGCGTAAGGAGGGCTATGCGTGAAGCGTTCAGTGAATTCGAAAGTAAAATTCTATGTACCGACTTGACAGAAAATCCTAGGACGTTCTGGTCTTACGTTAAATCACTAAGTGGCTCGAAACAGCATATCCAGACACTCCGGGATGATGATGGCATTGAAACAGAGGATGACACGCATAAAGCGGAAATACTAAACACCTTTTCCCAAAGCTGTTTCACAGAGGAAGACTGCACTGCAGTTCATTCTCTAAATCCTCGCACAAACTAAAAAATGGCTGACATCGAAATGTGTGTCCAGGGAATAGAAAAGCAACTGGAATCACTCAACAGAGGAAAGTCCAGTGGACCTGATGGGATACCAATTCGATTCTACACAGAGTACACGAAAGAACTTGCCCCCCTTCTAACAGCCGTGTACCGCAAGTCTCTAGAGGAACGGAAGGTTCCAAATGATTGGAAAAGAGCACAGGTAGTCCCAGTCTTCAAGAAGGGTCATCGAGCAGATGCGCAAAACTATAGACCTATATCTCTGACGTCTATCTGTTGTAGAATTTTAGAACATGTTTTTTGCTCAAGTATCATGTCGTTTTTGGAAACCCAGAATCTACTATGTAGGAATCGACATGGATTCCGGAAACAGTGATCATGTGAGACCCAACTTGCTTTATTTGTTCATGAGACCCAGAAAATATTAGATACAGGCTCCCTGGTAGATGCTATTTTTCTTGACTTCCGGAAGGCATTCGATACAGTTCTGCACTGTTGCCTGGTAGAGCCTACGGAATATCAGACCAGCTGTGTGGCTGAATTGAAGAGTTTTTAGCAAACAGAACACGGCATATTGTTATCAATGGAGAGACGTCTACAGACATTAAAGTAACCTCTGGCGTGCCACAGGGGAGTGTTATGGGACCATTGCTTTTCACAATATATATAAATGACCTAGTAGATAGTGTCGGAAGTTCCATGTGGCTTTTCGCGGATGATGCTGTAGTATACAGAGAAGTTGCTGCATTAGAAAATTGTAGCGAAATGCAGGAAGATCTGCAGCAGATAGGCACTTGGTGCAGGGAGTGGCAACTGACCCTTAACATAGACAAATGTAATGTATTGCGAATACATAGAAAGAAGGATCCTTTATTGTATGATTATATGATAGCGGAACAAACACTGGTAGCAGTTACTTCTGTAAAATATCTGGGAGTATGTGTGCGGAACGATTTGAAGTGGAATGATCATATAAAATTAATTGTTGGTAAGGTGGGTACCAGGTTGAGATTCATTGGGAGAGTCCTTAGAAAATGTAGTCCATCAACAAAGGAGGTGGTTTACAAAACACTCGTTCGACCTATACTTGAGTATTGCTCATCAGTGTGGGATCCGTACCAGATTGGGTTGACGGAGGAGATAGAGAAGATCCAAAGAAGAGCGGCGCGTTTCGTCACAGGATTATTTGGTAACCGTGATAGCGTTACGGAGATGTTTAACAAATTCAAGTGGCAGACTCTGCAAGAGAGGCGCTCTGCGTCGCGGTGTAGCTTGCTCGCCAGGTTTCGAGAGGGTGCGTTTCTGGATGAGGTATCGAATATATTGCTTCCCCCTACTTATACCTCCTGAGGAGATCACAAATGTAAAATTAGAGAGATTAGAGCGCGCACAGAGGCTTTCAGACAATCGTTCTTCCCGCGAACCATACGCGACTGGAACAGGAAAGGGAGGTAATGACATTGGCACGTAAAGTGCCCTCCGCCACACACCGTTGGGTGGCTTGCGGAGTGTAAATGTAGATGTAGATGTAGAATGTGAAACTGATGTTCCTTCAAAAATACTGAGTCATCTTGTGGCAGACTCTGTATATTTCTGAGGGACGTGCATCTTCAATAATGTAAATAGATGTGAGCCTATCCCATGACAGAAGAAAGGCATGGTGCTGATGCGCCTCACATGCCTTGTGAGTTTGAAAGTGTTGCGCCAGGCATTTCACATAAGAGTTCATAACTGGCAGTGCAGAGCTCAGGAAATGTAGGTGGTACAAGCAATAAACCCAAAAAATTATCAGTTCTTTATGGTGAGTGTAACAACAGCTGTTGCTGTTGCAGTGTCAGTTCTTGCAGTATCTGTTGCACTTTTAATTTTTTATGGATAGCTGGATTCACATTGTCTGAATGGATATATAATATGTTAATTCATGTGAGTCCCTATCACCAATTTATCCTTTTCTAGACCACCATTATTTATCAGTGGTCTCAAAGCCTGCAGGAGTAAATAATTGAAAAGCCCTTTCTGGCAGTTGGATTAGTGATGATGTGAGTGGCAAGAGGGTATCTAGAATCAGAGGTGGGGGTGGGGGCAAATGACATCAGTTTCTTGTGGAATTCCTAAATAGTTTTAAGATTTAATGACAAATAGCTATGGGTTACACTTGCTGCTAGTCAACATGCATTACATGTTGTGACTTTTTTTGAAGCAATCATCAACATCAGTTTTCTACTATGTTAACAGGCTCTTTGCATTGCCATTTCTTGCCATCCATTTCCTCCTTCTTAATGTTGCTGTATGTACTGCTGTCCTTCACATCACCCAGGATCTGAAATCACTTCATCTCTCACCTCCTCAACACCACCTCATTTTTCACTATGCTTATTCTTTCTATACTCTGCCATCTCCACATCTCAAAAACCCCCAGCTTTGTTCCAGCTAACTTTGTGAATGTCAATATTTCAGCACCATACAGGAAGACACTCCATACAAAATATATTATTAGTCTTTTCCTCAAATCTTTGTCTATTTCATTGCAGAAAATACTTCTTTCCTTAGGAGATACAACTTTTGCCACTGCTATTCTGGACATAAATCCTGTGCTGCTCTTCCAGTCAGTATCTGTCCAGCTTCCTTGGTATGTAAAGCTGTGAACATGTTCTAATATTTTTTCATTCAACATTATTTTTACTCTTTTTTCCCTCCTAGTGCCATTCCATAAACCTTTCCTTTAGCTTCAATAGTATCCACTACACCCTGTACAGGTAATTCTTTCTCATTTGTTGCAGGAAGAACCATTTTGTCTGCAGACCTTAAACACCAGATTCTTCTTCCTCCAGTTATTATCCCCTTATCACCTAGTGGCCAGTGGTCAATAATATTTTCTAATTACAGTTTGAAATTGATAGGACACAGACAGCACCTTGTTTTACTCCTTTACCTACTTCTATTCAGCTGGTACTTTCTCTTCTCCCTTTCACTGAAGCTTTTTGATTGAAATACAATGCTACAAGTCAATTGGTTTTCCAGTCCACTCCCTTTTTCCTCTGAACAGTTGGCAGCTGATCCCAGGCCACATTATGAAATGCCTTTCCCATGTCTGTAAGTCATATCTGTAGGTTATTTTGAGGAGGCAATCATTTACAGCTTGTAACAACACAGGCTATATTCCCTTTACAATATACCTCTCTCCAAAAACTGCAAAAACCTATTCAGTCTCTTCTGCTGTATTCCACCAAAATCAAATTGCTCTCAGTCAGATTCTCCTTTGTTATCTTTTCCATTCTTTTATTTATGATTCTTAACATAAATTTGTCTAAAAACAAAGATGATGTGACTTACCAAACGAAAGTGCTGGCAGGTTGACAGACACACAAACAAACACAAACATAAACACAAACTTCAAGCTTTCGCAACCAACGGTTGCTTCATCAGGAAAGAGGGAAGGAGAGGGAAAGACGAAAGGATGTGGGTTTTAAGGGAGAGGTTAAGGAGTCATTCCAATTCCAGGAGTGGAAAGACTTACCTTAGGGGGAAAATAGGACAGGTATACACTCGCACACACGCACATATCCATCCGCACATATTTGTCTGTTTGTGCCTGTATATGTGCAGATGGATATGTGTGTGTGTGCGAGTGTATACTTGTCCTTTTTCCCCCTAAGGTAAGTCTTTCCACTCCTGGGATTGGAATGACTCCTTACCCTCTACCTTAAAACCCACATCCTTTCGTCTTTCCCTCTCCTTCCCTCTTTCCTGATGAAACAACCGTTAGTTGCGAAAGCTTGAAGTTTGTGTGTATGTTTGTGTTTATTTGTTTGCCTATCAACCTGCCAGCGCTTTCGTTTGGTAAGTCACATCATCTTTGTTTTTAGATATATTTTTCCCACGTGGAATGTTTCCCTCTATTATATTCTTAACATAAATTTGGTCATATGTGAAAAGAGGCTAATTGTCCTACAGCTCTGGAGTATTATGTCTGTCTGTTTCAGGGCACGGCAGTTTGTAAAGGTTTTTGCCAGAGATGGTAGAGGGGAGAGGACAACTGCCCTCCTGTGATCCTCATTGAAAATGTCCTTGGTGAGTGTTGGAACAGCAATTAAAATCACATGCCACTCTGTATCCAAGATATCGATGACCCTGGAGATTGTTGGTCCCTAAGTAGAAGTTCTTAGGTGACTTATGACTAGTGACGAGTGAATCACAGTAGCTTAACTTGCAGTCCTTGAGTAGAGTCCAGTGAGAATGTGGATAAAGAAGACAGCACACATGTGGCATCTGGTTATGGTGTGGATGAGGAAATATTATGAAATGTTTAGAGGCTGACAAAGATATTGGCAAACTTACAGAAATGATTGGAGTGTCTGGATGTTCTGATGGAATAGAAGTTTGTCAGCGTAATTCTGTCTGTGGTGTTGATTCTGGTGTCTGTTTTGGATGATCCTGTTTGTTTTTCCCATCAGGTTTGGAGTTGTCATCTGCTGATGGGTATTTAGAAATATTGTTAGGTGATGGAATTGTGGTGGGAGAAATGGAATCTTTTTTTGTGATACCAAAACCCAACCATATGCTGTAAAACCATTGATTTTTTTGTGATATATTATTTATTTCCTAATACTTGTAAAGGATCCGCACAATATAAGACTTGACTTCATTACTTGTTTGTACCTTTTGCATTAGTTTTGTTGATAGTGCAGGAATGCCCAATGTGAAAGAAAAGAGCTAGAATTTTAAGTCCTATCAGTATCATTCTCAATACACATAATTTACAACAGTGCACAAAATATCCTTTTTATACAGCTCAGTGTTTGTGACAATAGACATTAAACTTCATTCACAATAACTGTGAAATAAACTACTGACCCACTATGAGACGTGCAAATACATGTGCCCTGTTCCATCTGAGCCTGATACAGTCTTAGATGCTCTGGGAGACTTTTTCTTTAAACATAGGCAGCACTAACAGAATTCAAGAGGTTCCAGTGGATGCTTTCTACATTGGTTGACAAACAGAGAATGACGCAGCACTTTGGATATTATGTGTGTTCATACATTTTTGTTGGCTTGCTTCAGAGCAGCAGGTGGCTGATACACTTACCAGATAGTATTTCTAAATGCAACTTTGTCTCCTAGTACATACAGGTATCACATGAATCAAACAATGGAAAATCCAGGAAGGAATGTAACAATACCAGAGAAGGAAAGTTGCTACTCACCATATAGCGGAGATGCTGAGTTGCAATAGGCACAACAAAAAGATTCAGACAAATAAAGCTTTCAACCCTTAAGGCCTTTATCAGCAGTAGACGACATACACACACGCATGCGTACACACACACACACACACACACACACACACACACACACACACACACACATTCATGTAAATGCAACTTACACACACATCTGCAGTCTCAGGGAGCTGAAACCACAGTGTGAACAGCAGCACCAGTGCATGATGGGAGTGGCGACTGGGTGGGGGTAAGGAGGAGGCTGGGGTGAGAAGTGGGAGGGATAGTATGGTGGGAGTGGTGGACAGTGTCCTCCCCCTCCCTGCCCCAGCCTCCTCCTTACCCCCACCCAGTCGCCACTCCCATCATGCACTGGTGCTGCTGTTTGCACTGTGGTTTCAGCTCTCTGAGACTGCAGATGTGTGTGCAAGTTGCATTTACGCGAGTGTGTGTGTGTGTGTGTGTGTGTGTGTGTGTGTTTGTGTTTGTGTGTGTGTGTGTGTGTGTGTGTGTGTGTGGGTGTGTGTGTGTGTATGTGTGCGTGTGTGTGTGTCTACTGCTGACAAAGGCCTTAAGGGCTGAAAGCTTTAATTGTGTGAATCTTTTTGTTGTGCCTATCGCGACTCAGCATCTCCGCTATATGGTGAGTAGCAACTTTTCTTCTCAGGTATCACATGAGATGGATGCCAGCAGTAACTCCCTATCATTAGCAGGAGAGGTTCTCAGTCTGTATCATCAAGCCAACAGATGCATAACATGAAGTGTCTAGCTTATTACTATTCTAATTAATTCCATCAATGGTGACATCTAGTGCCTTCTCCAGGGGACTCAAAGTTAGTATTGAGTGCCAAGTAGTAGAGCCCAGATAAAATTTCATCCCATTTTCTATTCTGTCAGATCATTGAGAGAGGATATGTGTACATTTCACTGGCCTATTTCTACAACAAAAATGTTTGGTAAAGGAAGGCATTTTTCAAAGTTTATTTTATAAGGTATCCATGCCCTCTACATTAACCAGTGTTGCCTAGTGAAGGTTCTTGTCATTGAAAGACTGCTGAGGTGACACTGGCAGACAATTGTTTACAATTTACAGAGCCAATATTTAAGACATCCTGAGTTTGGAATGAATTATACATATCACTATCTCCACATCTGACTAACGATCAAAGAATGAGGCAGCATGCATGATCTGTGTATTCAAAAATCATGTGCTCAAAACATAAAAGATCAAAGAATGCATCAATACTTTGCCTCAGTTTTAAGGGACCATTTTGATTAATGACTGCTGTAGAGAGAGTAAACGGCTTGTCTGGCACCAAAGTCCCATAAGGCACCTTAGCAAGGAGTCCTGTACTCTCTGCTATACTCCATGTCTTCCAGGCCAAGATATTAGCATATGGAAAAGCTTCAAGGCCAGTCATCAGCAGTCATCAGCACTAATACAATTAATCCATAGACACTTGCACAGATAGTGACCTTCTACAAGTTGTGTCTACAAACAGTAGATGTACTCATGGACGAAGTTAAATAATCACAATTTACTTAGAATTAGAAGAGAAACTGGAAAAATAAAGTATTATGCCTAAAAAATTAAAAAAAACCAATTTAAATGGACTTGCAGTTCACGAACAAAAGAAGGAATCAAACCAATATAACAAGGCGTTAGTACAATAAAAATACAACTGGATTAGAATTATCACAGCAATAAAAAGACAGCAGATAAATGCAATAAGAGAACAGCTAGTGAGAATTCACATATCATTAAAAGTTATTAGATTAACATCATTCATCAATGCAAAATGAGACAATGAGTCAAGCAAATACATTTTCCATACCAAACAAACTAGAAGAGTATAAATGCAGCTATTAACTAGATGGGATGATACATTAAGGATATTGCAAATGTTAAATAAGATTGCATCTTTGAAAAAAAAAGGAATTACATGAGAATCCTCAACTGACAGGTGATTCTGATATGACTACAGCATACATTAACAGCATACATAAACAAAGGATAATACTAGGTGCTTCTCCATTAGTCACACTTAATAATACTTCTGTTCTAAGTGCTATTAGCAAGACATTTCTCAATTTAAATACAAAGAATATTGCAGCATTATTGTAGCAACTGACTGACATATTATAGAGCTTAAGAAAATGGGTAGGACACAGCTACTTCCAAACAAATGTGTGCAGTGTACCTGTAATATTTATAGTGTAGTGCTCTTAGGCTATTAAATGTGAAATTATGTTATAAAGAAGACCTCTGTGTGGCTAAAGAGATGGCTTTAGGTAATCAAACTCCAGATAGCACCAAATTCATTATTGAACTGGATGTTATTAGCAACAATCATGTTGTGATAAAAATGATGACATACACTTTGAGCAGTAATGAAGAAAGTTCTATAAATGGTAACCTTCCATGCTGATTATTTGTTTCTTAATAGACACTTCCTACAGTGTATTGATATTGGAATCATAAGTTTGATGTATATTTTTTATTTTCATATTCCAGTTTCATGTATTATTATATAACATAAACCTGATGTCAAAAATAAACTCCAGCATTATGGGTTCAAAAAACAGCTTCATTACTGCATGAATATAGTCTTCTACTCCAGAATTTCAGATATGAAACATTCTCCTTTAGTTATTGACACAACTTAAACTGAGAAAAATATCCTCTTTTCCATAGTATAAATTTAATTAAAATTAGGTACATGTTGTAAGATGAAATGATCACATAATTGTGCAATATTGAAATAGAAGTGTGCTGTATGGGTACGTTTTTCTGATTGTTATGGAAAGTACAAAACAAGATGTCAGATAAAAGTTACACTAAGTGACAATGATAAGATAATCCTAATGGGTCATTTGATGTTTGAGTTCAAGTGCTAACTTTGTGGTGATAAGCTTCCAGTATAAGTATATCAAACTTTTCAAAAGGATTTCATTGGAACAAGACCAGCTGTTGAGCAACCATCAGTGTAAATTTTATAAACATGTATTTAATATTAATATTATTAGTATTACCAATTTTCACAACATCTCTTCCTGTCAAAAATGCCAAAGAAGAGTCTACATGTGGTTACAATGTAAGCAAGATATTCATTTATAATCTAGCTGTAGCAATATGTAGAGGTAGAAATTATGAATACACGGAGATTTGCAAGTTGTACTTTTACAGCGTACATTACAACATAATGTATATTAAACAGCAGTTTCCTAATTATGTTGATTTTTGTAGACTATAAATAAAATGAATCTTGATATTGCCCCAGATTCTTTCTTTTTGGTGCATGTAATATCACTTGTATTGTGCTCCCATGCAGTAACAATAGTGCAAAAGAACTTGGTAGAAGCAACTTTTCACTGTACCATACTGTTCTTCAAGATCTGATCAAGGTTTCTGCACAAGGCAGATCTCAATCAGTATATGACAGTAGTATAGTAGCTTATTTGTAGTGCTCTTTTAAATAATTGTGAGTCATGTTGCCCACTTGTTATGGTTACCTGTTTCATGGTGAAGGTATGTGTAACAAATCATTGGGACTTGACAGTCAGTTCAGTTTGATATTCTGTTTAGAAACTATATGTGTTAACTTCAGTATTCACTGCTGCTTCACAGAATCACTAGCAAGAATAGCTTATACATTCATCTTTACAACAATACAACATTTAAAAGATGGCAATGCACCATATGTTTCTTTTCCGAATGTTTTTCTAAAATGAAGTTTTGGTATTCATTTTTCTGTTGAATTAAGTTTCAGTCTCAGAATTACCAAACTTTGTCTGTACTCTAGTCATTATGCTTATAGCAGTGTTAACATGGATTCATATCTTCTTAGATATCCATGGGAAAGTTTGTTACAGAAAACACATTAATTCATTCATTCATAGATAGTAGGGCACACTACCTTATTGACATCCTTCACTTACATGTTGCAAGCTGTTTATCCTCCCACAACATATGAGAATCTTAAGGAATGTGGAATAAGTTAGCAAATATAACACAATAGAAAATGACTTTAGTCCCAGGAAACAGCATGGGTTCCGAAAGATAACTATCCTGCAAGTACAACTCACACTCTTTACATAATATTCTAAAAGTCACGGGAGGAAGCAATACACAGTGGATTTAGTATTTCTTGACTTTCAAAGAAGCATTTTACATATTACTAAACTGATGCATACTCAAGAAAATTTGTCTACATGAGATATCTAACCAGACTGTGACTGAGTTCAGGAATTCTTGGCAGATGGTATGCAGAATGTTATCCTGAACAGAGAACTGTTCACAGGCCCAGAAGTAATTGCAGTTGTCACCCAGAAGACTGTGGTACAACCAATACTGATCATGTTACGTGTTGATGAAATACTTTTAATTTCAGCTGCAATAGCAGACTGCTGATATGTTTATATACAAGGAAATGTTACAACCTTTTCTACAAATATGCAGAATCAGATCTTGACAAGATATGAGTTTTGTGTAAAGATTGGTAATGAACTCTATATGAAGAGCACTATAAAGTTATGCTCTCACCAGATATGAAAGAGGAACAAATTGTGACTACACAAATAGTTTCACTCAGTTATTCATATTGTACAGATTGCAACACTGCATTTATCTGCAATGTACTGATCACTTAGTCCTATTCAAGGGTACTAAACTAAATGATGAGCTTCAGTATTAAGATACTAGGAAACTTCAGGCTATCTGAAGAAAAATTACTTCTAAATCGCCAATATGACCCATACTGGATGTTGCCCAGATGTGTGGGATCTATATATGATTGATGTAATAGGAGACATCAAATGTTTGTACAGGACTGCTTTGCTCCTATAGTCTACATGAAAATAAAATTTGACTAGTAACAGCTCACACTAAGGCAAATATGCAGTCATTTCTTCCCTGCTCCATCCCTGAACTGAATGGAACAAACATTAAACAGCACAATAAACAGTATAATTTGCCATATTCTTTATAAGGATTTGCAGATAACTGATGTAGATACAAATGAACTAGAGATAATTACTTATATACAGTACCAGAAGGTAACACTGCCATAACTAATAGCCTGTTATGCTTATTTTATTTCTAAAAAACACATCTTATAAGTTTAAAATTACTGTAAATAAGTACAATAACTAATAGAAAAGTGGCCACCAGCATGCAAAACATTGCTTTTTTTGGTTACATTATTCAGTCACACAAAAGACTGATAACCACACACTAAGAATATCTATCACAGCCCTGATGGACTTCTGAACAATGCTCATGGCATTAATTCAATGCTGGAGTACAACCTCAAGTAATGGAATCTATGTAAGTAATGTATGACAGTGACCTTTGCAAAAGATTTCTCATACAATGATCAGCCAAAACATTATGACCACATACATAATAGCTGATATGTCCACCTTTGGCACAGATAATGGTTTCAATGCATCATGGTATGGTAGGACTTGGCAGGTCATTGGAGGGAGTTGGCACTACATTTGCACACACAAGTCATCTAATTCCTGTAAATTCCATGGAGGAGGCAATGACCTCTGATGCCACGTACGATCACATCGCTGATGTGTTTGATCAGGTTCAGATCTTGTAATTTGGGGCAGAGGGGGTGCGGGGTGGGGGGGTGGGGGGGAGGGGGGGAGGGGAGAAGGGGGTCAGCACATCAACTTGAACTTCCCACTGTTTTCCTGGAACCACTACATCTCTCTCTCCTGGTCTTGTGACATGGTGCATTATCTTGCTGAAAAATGCCACTTCCATTGGGATTCATCAGACCATGCAATGCTCTGCCACTGCACCCACATCCAGTGCCAGTGGTCACATGCCCATTTCAGTCATAATTGCTGATGTCATGGAGTTGACATTGGCAAGTGCATGGGTCATCAACTGCAGACACTCATCAGTAGGAGTATTTGGTGCACTGTACGTTCAGACACATTGTACTCTGTCCAGCACTGAAGTCTGATGTTAGTTCAATCAAAGTTCGCCACCTGCCCTGTTTTATCAGCCTGTTCAGCCTCCAAAGTCCAACGTTTGTAGTGATGGGTGGCTGCTCAACCCCAAGACATACGGATTTGGTTTCATCTTGGTTCAACCATTTGTCGAAGATGCTCATCACAACACTTTTCGAACACCTCTGGGCCATCACAATATGCCCTCAGTCAAACATAGATAGATTGTGCACCTTCCCCATTCTACACAAGAACAGCATACTCACTGATACTACATGCACCATGTGTCTGTCTGACTAGTAGTCGTTTCTTGCCGGGTAATGCTGCTGTCACCTGGACAGTTTTGTATAGGTTGTAGGTCTGTGGTCATAATCTTCTGGCTGATAAGTGTATACTGTTATGACAGCCACACACTTATGACTTAGGACAATTCAGATTGAAGTGTGACTGGAAACAGTATGTATCATAAGGATTTCTTTCCCAGTCTATAAGTGCTGAAACTTGAGCACCTATAATGACTGCAGTGCCTAATGTCATGGATTGAGGTGACACAAGGTGCACTTAGGCTCTCACTTTATACATATTTATTGAATTCTTCCTATTTATCAATACACTGAGTGAGGAGACCCTGCAATAGTTTTTAGAGATGGGGAAAGACCTGAGGGTATGGAGTATTTTTAATAATTTGGAAGATAAATGGTGACTTGTAAGTAGCCATAAGAAAGCTCCAGTTTTGACTCTGTTAAAAGCCAATGTAATACCAACTTTTGAATCTTTTCTTGAAAAATATACACTTAACTATATTTTTTCCTTTCCCTGAGAGGAAACGGTGGGACAGGGGGGATTGTCTTTTTACATCATCACATTCCAGTATTTTCATACATAAATGCCTTACATGCTGTTAAACAGCATGATGTTAACATCGGGGATAGGCTACAGCCCTGTCTCACTCCCTTCCCAACCACTGCTTCCCTTTCGTGCCCCTGGACTATTATAACTGCCATCTGGTTTCTGTACAAATTGTAAATAGCCTATCGCTCCCTGTATTTTACCCCTGCCACATTGAGAATTTGAAAGAGAGTATTTGAAAGATAAGTAAAGTAATTAGAAGTTAGAATCTGTTTTATACATTGGAGTTAGACTTTTTAAGGAATTGGGGAGGACTGGTATAATGCAAACCTAGACCCTTACGTTTCTTATCTCCATATACACTTCTTATAATATCTGTGTCAACGAGACGTTAAATTCTAAACTTGTCTCCCTCACTGGCGATACTTTCGTAGTGAGCAGAATAAATTTTCACCTAATATGCTGTTGTTGGAACACATACAGAAACTATCTGTCCATACATAAATCACTCCGTCAGATGAGGTAACTAATTACAGAAGGATGTTCACATGCCCTGGAAGTCCTTTAGTTTAAAAGTCTCTGTGCACATTACAAGCATGATCCTTAATTGTCTTTGTTGCCAGTAATAAAAATCAGGTTCAATTGGTGACTGCACAATCATAGGACAAGGCCCAAATAAAACTTTCATGTACTCTTTGTCCCTGTGTGTAGTATGCAGAGTGGAATTATGTAGTTCCTAATGTATTCAATAAACTATCATCTAACACAAAAAAAGAATTTTGAAATCCCTACCAATTAAAAAAATTAAAAACTTACATCTTTAGCCACTCCTACAAATTATCTAGCTTAGTTTCAAAGACTGGCGAGTTCAGTTTGCTTCATGGCAAGTAGCAGTGTTCAGTTTAAAGCTGCATTACAAACAGATACTACTGTACACACACTTCTATATTGACAGATTTGGGTAAGTATCTTCTTTGAAAAATAACAATGTAATCAAGTCTATATTAAACTACCAATATAAGATAAATATCAACTAACAAATCTAAATAGGGAACAGTAACCTTTTTTTTTTATAAAGTACTGGATTTTTCCCTTCAATTAACAGGTTAAATTTAGCTGGTGAAAGTGCACGTAGTACTAAGCAGTAAAGTGACATGTTATTGTTAAAACAGTGTACATAGGCTAAGTTGCTGTGCATCATGGTTAATGAATACCTTGCAACATTCCATATCACTGAAGTTTCCCCTTCATGATGACATCAATTCAACATGATGATTGAATGAACAACTGAATGAATAAACTGTAATTAATGCATATGAGAGCTTCAAACCTTACCAATTTCTCCAGTACATCATTCACCTTACTGGTTAATGAATACCTTGCAATGTTCCATATAACTGAAGGTCCCCCTTTTGATGACATCTATTGAACATGATTATTGAATGAACAACTGAATGAATAAACTGTAATTAATGCATATGAGAGCTTCAAACCTTACCAATTTCTCCAGAGCATCATTCAATTTATTGGTTAATGAATACCTTGCAATGTTCCGTATCACTGAAGGTTCCCATTTGATGACATCTATTAAACATGATGATTGAAAGAACAACTGAATGAATCAACTGTAATTGCTGCATATAAGAGCTTCAAACCTTACCAATTTCTCCATGACAAAGTCCTTTCTAGTCTTCAGAATGAGACAAAATGACCTTCTTTAGTAAGTAACGTATTTGACAAGTTTTATCCATTTGACTAGCAATTTTCACACACAGCAGTGTGTTTAGAAGTTATTTATTTTGTTATATTCTGAATATTTCTTGTTTCAGGCATGCCATGCAACTAAACCAGGCTACATTAATGTTCATATCATACCTC
This sequence comes from Schistocerca serialis cubense, assembly GCF_023864345.2. NCBI lineage: Eukaryota > Metazoa > Arthropoda > Insecta > Orthoptera > Acrididae > Schistocerca > Schistocerca serialis. Next base: position 67,000,903 of record NC_064638.1, read on the forward strand.
ATTCTCATGATGATGTGGGATGGCTAAAGACAGTTGATCAATACTACTATGGAAGTAAGTTTTTTGTTGTGCATCAGAAAACATTTTCTGGTGGATGAATACTCGCAAACAATACTTGATAACATCCTTCACATAATAACACTGCAAAAGGAAAATAACATGTCTGTCATTGTATCTTAGTGTTTGCAGTATAGATGATGTCATTAACACAGATACATTAAAAGAATATGTTTTTAAAAATGTGGTACTTTTTGATTAAATAAACCTTTTCAATTTTACAGGCAAACAGGCAACACAAAGAGCAGGAGTACAGTACATAATAGATACCATGTTGAATGAACTTAGGAATGATCCTGACCGAAGGTAAAGTAGAAATGCAGAAACAGGAAAAATAACTTTTAAAATAAGTGTAATACAGAGAGTTGACATGAAATGGTTCAATAAATTCTCCACACCTAGCTTAATTTTGAGTAATTTGCAGCTAGCTACTATAGAGTCATTTTTACTTAGATAAATTAGATTAGGAAATGAGACACTTAAAGTAGTAAAGGAGTTTTGCTATTTGGGGAGCAAAATAACTGATGATGGTTGAAGTAGAGAGGATATCAAATGTAGACTGGCAATGGCAAGGAAAGCGTTTCTGAAGAAGAGAAATTTGTTAACATTTAGTATAGATTTAAGTGTCAGGAAGTCATTTCTGAAAGTATTTGTATGGAGCGTAGCCATGTATGGAAGTGAAACATGGACGGTAAATAGTTTGGACAAGATGAGAATAGAAGCTTTTGAAATGTGGTGCTACAGAAGAATGCTGAAGATTAGATGGGTAGAGCACATAACTAATGAGGAAGTATTGAATAGGATTGGGGAGAAGAGAAGTTTGTGGGACAACTTGACCAGAAGAAGGGATCAGTTGGTAGGACATGTTCTGAGACATCAAGGGATCACCAATTTAGTATTGGAGGGCAGCGTGGAGGGTAAAAATCGTAGGGGGAGACCAAGAGATGAATACACTAAGCAGATTCAGAAGGATGTAGGTTGCAGTAGGTACTGGGAGATGAAGAAGCTTGCACAGGATAAAGTAGCATGGAGAGCTGCATCAAACCAGTCTCAGGACTGAAGACCACAACAACAACAACAAATTACAAAAGCATAAGAGAGTTCATCATGTGTAACTGAGTTTTGCATAAATCTTTTTTAATAAAGCCTACATGTCTTTTGTGATACTTTACTACATATATCATTGTTGTAGTTTATTAATTTATTCATTCATCCAGACAGCATCTTCACCAAAACGTAATGGCAACCAAAATTTAATTTTCTGTGTCTGAATTGACCAAATTTAAAAATTTAAAATGCTGTAATAATTAACTCACTAACATGTACAATTTTATGTTAATGGTTTAGCACACTGTCAAGTTTCTCAAAGTGGAGCACATATTATCCAGACCATGCTCACCCAGTGTGTGAAATGCAGAACACTTAGTGACTTCTAACACTTCAAACATTTTTGGTTTTGGCTTTGACTTTTCCATTATTGGTGAATAATCCAGGCTGACAAAATCAGCATAATTAGGTTTGTGTGTCTTCAGCCATAATGTTTCTCATGTTTCTGTCAAATGTTTAATACATTAACTCTTTTGTAATCATACGTCTGTAGCTTTTTTATACATGGGACTTTCATTCTTAAATAAATAAATAAATAAAATGGTTTATTTGTCCATAATAACTTAACAGTCGTGGACATAGTTTGTTTACAAACACAAGAACATTTTTAAAAAGTTTAGGAGTAAACATAAATTATACACAACAATGTTACAAATCCTTGATGGAGGACAAACATCTATCAATCAACAGTTGCTTTAATTTTGTCTTAAATATGTTTCCATTTAACAATTTTATATTATTTGGCAATCTGTTATAAAAACGTCCTACAGCAGAAGATGGACTATGATCTGTTGCTGTTTTATTACTAAATTTTATGCGGTAATCCTCTCTTTTTCTTGTATAGATTACACTGTGCTCCATACTTTCTTTTACAAACAGTATAGTTCTGAGAACAAAGAATAAATACACTGTTAGTATGTGTATATCAATGACCTTTCATCAGTAACATTACCAGATGCCAAGTTTGTTTTGTTTGCCGATGATACAAACATTGCAATAAATAGCAAATCAAGTGTAGTCTTAGAAAGATCAGCCAATAAAATATTTGTGCACATTAATCACTGGTTCCTAGCCAATTCTTTGTCACTAAACTTTGAAAAAACACACTACATGCAGTTCAGAACTTGTGAGGCATGTCCCAAGAGTATATGTCTAACATACGATGACAAGAAGATAGAAGAAGTGGACAGTGTTAAATTCTTGGGATTACAGCTTGATAATAAATTCAACTGGGAGGAGCACACCACAGAACTGCTGAAGCGTCTTAACAAATCTCTGTTTGCAAAGCGAATTTTGTCAGACATAGGGGATATAAAAATGAAAAAGCTGGCATACTATGCTTACTTTCATTCCATAATGTCATATGGAATTATTTTTTGGGGTAATTCATCAAGCCAAGCTAAAGTTTTCCGGGCACAAAGACATGCAGTAAGAGTTATATGTGGTGTGAACTCAAGAACATCCTGCAGAAGCCTGTTTAGGGAACTAGGGACACTAACTACTGCTTCCCAATATATTTATTCCTTAATGAAATTTGCCATTAAAAATATATCACTTTTTCAAACCAACAGCTCAATTCATGGAATCAATACTAGAAATAAGAATAATCTTCACAAGGATTTAAAGTCACTTAGTCTTGTACAAAAAAGTGTGCATTATTCAGGAACACACATTTTCAATAACTTGCCAGCAGCCATAAAAAGCTTAACAACCAATGAAATTCAGTTTAAGAGAAGCCTAAAGGATTTATTGGTGGCCAACTCCTTCTACTCCATTGATGAATTTCTTAGTAAAACCAACTGATTTGTATATAAGTACAATATAACTTCTGCACAATTTCAGTGCAGTAATGTGTTCATTGAAAATTTATGTGTGTGTGTGTGTGTGTGTGTGTGTGTGTGTGTGTGTGTGTAAGTATAATCTAACTTCTGCACCATTTCAGTGCAGTAATGTGTTCATTGTAAATAAGTATTACAGTAGTTGTATTACATGTTTATTAGCTTATAAATAAATAAAAAACTTTTTTATTTTAAATTCAGTGCATTAGTATTTGTAAAAAAACTCTTTCATATAGTGTTCATTAAAAAATGACGATCATTCCACTTGGGACCTGTGGAATGGTACATTAGCTTATTTGTTTTAGTTGTAAATATTTGTCATGTATTGTTGTTTCTCTGACATGTTCCACATCCTGGAGGACCTCCTCACTACGGATCAATTGGAATGAAAGTAAATCTAATCTAATCTAATCTACTTAATGACATATTCTTTACAGGACTGATGTTTACTAATATCAGCTATTATCCTAATTGCTCTTTTCTGGGCTCTAAAAGCCCTATCCATGTATAACGCTGGTGCCCCACTCCAAATCTCTATACCATACTGCAGGTGGGAGTGTATAATTCCAAAATAGATTTGTCATAAAACAGGTTGTGCTATTATGTTAGAAAGGTGTTTTAGTAGGTAGGTGTTACAGGAGATTTTTTACATGTAGCTGATGTGCTCCTTCCATGTAAGATGTTCGTCTACTATAATACCCAGGAATTTATGTTTATCAGTCATTTCAACTGAAAGCTCTGGTTCTGTATCCACTTGTCTTGATTTATAATTTAGCAGAAACTCCATCAGAATTATCTTGTCCTTAATTAGTGCCAATTTGTTTTTGGTGAGATAGTCTGTGATGAGGCTAATGTTCTTTGGATTATTTTGCCCTGCTAGCTGTTTTGTAGAGCCCCAACTCATGAAGGAGGTATCATCAGCATAATTTACTAGGTTTGAATTTTGTGAATTTTTATGTCATTGATGTATACAATAAACAAAAAAGGCCCGATAATGCTTCCCTGAGGGACTCCACAGTTAAGAATTTTATAAGATGATGTTACTGTTTATGTATGTCTCCCAGTTGTATGCTACAGCTTTACACTTTGTCTCCAGTCAGCAAGGTAGGATCTTAACAAATCTAAAGCTACTCCTCTGACCCCATAAGTTTCTAATTTATGTAGAAGAACAGAATGATTTACAGAGTCAAAAGCCTTGGATAAGTCTAAAAAGGTGCCAATAACTTTGTTTCTATCATCGAGTTTATTCAGTACCACTTGCAAAAATGTAGCTACACCTGTTATTGTAGACCAACCCTTCCTGAAACCATGCTGACATTTTAATAGATTGTACTTACAGAAAAATGATTCAAATAGATCAAGAAGTAGCCTTTCCAACAGCTTACTAAGTATTGATGTCAATGAGATAGGCCTATAATTTTGTATTTCTGTAGTTATTCCATTTTTATGCACTGGTCTTATTTCAGTGACTTTTAACAGGTCAGGAAATGACCCCTGACTCAAAGAGCTGTTTATTAAATGTTTTAGTGGCTTTATTAATTCATTACTGCATTTTTTCAGAAATTTTGCTGAGATGTCATCCCAGCCACTGGATGTATCTGCTTTTAAGTTGGAAATGGTTTTAAGGAATTCCAATTCTGTATCACACCTCAGGAAGAATGGATTACTTACAATACTGGAAATTAGCACCTGTGGTTGGTCGATCACATCCTCCCTACTCATCTTACTAAACTGGTCTATGAATCTGTCACATACTTCCTTTGGGTCACTCAGCAATTTTTCATTGTCACTTATTATTATTATGTTATTGCCCACTGCATTGTAGATCCCTCCTCTTTCCGTATTTACTATACTCCACACTGTTTTGGTAACATTACTAGATTGCCTCATCTGTTCAGCATACATCTGTGCTTTTAGTGTCTTACGTGCTTCCCTATAGGTTTTTCTACAGGCTTTGTATCTAAATTGGAAGTACTGCAGCTTGCTGTCTCTAAAATGAATATACAGGGTGAAGCAAAATTGGTGCACTCGAACTTCACAGTGCGACTCCTCACATGCCAGTGATAAAAAAGTGTCTGTCACAAAATTTTGTGCAGCGAGTACATCTCACATAAAAAGGACATTAAAGAGTGGAAATTTGGCAATACTGTAACCAAATGTAAGGTAACTACCTGTGCCAGCAGAACTTAGTAATGCTGTACAGATGGTGCAGCAGATGGAGTTTTGGGTTAGCACACAGAGGTTGAAGGTTCGATCCTGGGTTGGGGTGCACTGTTTTTTATTTGCTAATTTCATTCTGACATTTCATACTGTAATATACACCGTTTCTTAGGTCGCATGTATCCTAAATTTACAACATTTTGTAACGCTGAACATAACAAATACGTGGTTAGACAAATAAGAAATAGACAGTTGAAACAAATGGCCTGTCATAGGACAGAATAACTACAAAAACAATGTCAATTTCGAGATTCTAAAGATGATAGCACAGTACAATAACAAAAAATCTACTTGTTATTTATACTAAATGTAATATGAGAACTTACACTCCTGGAAATTGAAATAAGAACACCATGAATTCATTGTCCCAGGAAGGGGAAACTTTATTGACACATTCCTGGGGTCAGATACATCACATGATCACACTGACAGAACCACAGGCACATAGACACAGGCAACAGATCATGCACAATGTCGGCACTTGTACAGTGTATATCCACCTTAGGCAGCAATGCAGGCTGCTATTCTCCCATGGAGACGATCGTAGAGATGCTGGATGTAGTCCTGTGGAACGGCTCGCCATGCCATTTCCACCTGGCGCCTCAGTTGGACCAGCGTTCGTGCTGGACGTGCAGACCGCGTGAGACGACGCTTCATCCAGTCCCAAACATGCTCAATGGGGGACAGATCCGGAGATCTTGCTGGCCAGGGTAGTTGACTTACACCTTCTAGAGCACGTTGGGTGGCACGGGATACATGCGGACGTGCATTGTCCTGTTGGAACAGCAAGTTCCCTTGCCGGTCTAGGAATGGTAGAACGATGGGTTCGATGACGGTTTGGATGTACCGTGCACTATTCAGTGTCCCCTCGACGATCACCAGTGGTGTACGGCCAGTGTAGGAGATCGCTCCCCACACCATGATGCCGGGTGTTGGCCCTGTGTGCCTCAGTCGTATGCAGTCCTGATTGTGGCGCTCACCTGCACGGTGCCAAACACACATACGACCATCATTGGCACCAAGGCAGAAGCGACTCTCATCGCTGAAGATGACACGTCTCCATTCGTCCCTCCATTCACGCCTGTCGCGACACCACTGGAGGCGGGCTGCACGATGTTGGGGCGTGAACGGAAGACGGCCTAACGGTGTGCGGGACCGTAGCCCAGCTTCATGGAGAAGGTTGCGAATGGTCCTCGCCAATACCCCAGGAGCAACAGTGTCCCTAATTTGCTGGGAAGTGGCGGTGCGGTCCCCTACGGCACTGCATAGGATCCTACGTTCTTGGCGTGCATCCGTGCGTCGCTGCGGTCCGGTCCCAGGTCGACGGGCACGTGCACCTTCCGCCGACCACTGGCGACAACATCGATGTACTGTGGAGACCTCACGCCCCACGTGTTGAGCAATTCGGCGGTACGTCCACCCGGCCTCCCGCATGCCCACTACACGCCCTCGCTCAAAGTCCGTCAACTGCACATACGGTTCACGTCCACGCTGTCGCGGCATGCTACCAGTGTTAAAGACTGTGATGGAGCTCCGTATGCCACGGCAAACTGGCTGACACTGACGGTAGCGGTGCACAAATGCTGCTCAGCTAGCGCCATTCGACGGCCAACACCGCGGTTCCTGGTGTGTCCGCTGTGCCGTGCGTGTGATCATTGCTTGTACAGCCCTCTCGCAGTGTCCGGAACAAGTATGGTGGGTCTGACACACCAGTGTCAATGTGTTCTTTTTTCCATTTCCAGGAGTGTAGATGTCACATATTAGCAACCAGTGACAATAATAATGACCCTATTAATGACTGCATGACCTTCACAAGAGATTACATTGTCCTCAGAACAACAGATGCTCAAAGCAACCTCCCTGCATGTCCAAACATTGTGCAACCTGCTCTGGACACTTCACAGCAAAGCTGTGTCCACAGTAACAAGAGCAGCATGAACACGCACTACCACATTCGTCAGCGGAGTAGATACACGTGCTCCTTCAGGTGTGCCTAAAGGAAGATATCCAGGGGATTTAGGTCAGGTGAACACAGTGGCCATACAACCAGATATGCATGTCTGAGCCATTTCCCTAGAAATGTTCTGTCCAAATACTGTCACACATTAATTCCAGAGTGTGGAGATTCACCATCATGTTGGAACCATATCCTCTGCTGAACATACAGTGGAACATCTTGCAGCACATCACGCGGCTAGTTTGAGAGGGGTGCATGATATATTCATGCAGTCAACCAGACAGGCAACATGTAGGGGCCCAAACACCTGCTTCCCTATATTCCAGCCCAGCCATTGATACCAAAGTGAAATTTATATTCACAGTTGCAGGTGACATGTAGGATAACCTCAAACCAATGGTGGGCATTGTGCATATTGAAGGCACCCTCACGAGTGAATGCTGCTTCATCTGACCATATTACAGTGTTCACAAAGTCATTGTTGGCTTCCTATTGTTGTTGGAACAATTCACAGAATTGCATCCACTGAAGGCAGTCTGCAGGATACAAGCTTAATAAAAGTGGTGCAGCATGTTAACAACCGTGCATTGCAAGACACGCGGCTGCCTTGCTACGCTACATGTACTTCACTGATGTTCTTGGTGTATGACCTCCAGAATAGCTTCCTCAGTAGATGGAGAATGGCAAGTCTGTGGATGAACTCTGTCTCACAATGGTGGAAGGAGAGAACCTGACTCCTGAAGGCGCATTTTCAGAAGACGAAACACATTTTCATCTGGATGGCATCACTGAAGAATCTAGCAGCACACTCACAAGTGGTAACACCAGGCTGGTTATCAGATCCACCAAGGACCAGAAGCATATCCACATATTCATCGTTTGTGTATGTGATATGTCTGCCACACTGGTTTAGAGGTTTACAATGAGAAAATTAGATACGTGTACGCATATACATTGGTGTCTGTCACAGGCGCATTACTCTGCTCGCAACTAATCTCTATCTGGCGGGCAGTGCATACAGTATAAACACACTGTCAGTCCTGTGCACTGTTCCACCTAATGAGCATTACCCCTCTGACAGATATTGTTCTGCATAATTCATTCCTACACCGCTAATTGTGAAATGTTCGGTTTCGAATTACACTGTTTCCCTAACAGTAATAGAGATGATGTTTCCACAATCCCAATGATAGAATAATAATAATAACAATAATAATAATGCACTGAGATAGGTACTAAACAACATGCAGTTATCAGACTGTGTTGAAAGTCATAATTAGTGGGACCATGGTGATAACACAAACAAATAGTAACCGAGTTTGGCCATTATTCGCAAAGCACATTGCTAGTCCTACTGGTAACATAAGGCCCAAATGAAATGTAATGGACCTGAACGAGACAAGAATAATAGTTGGTACTAATCTATGGGAACACTGGAGCATGGTACGAAGAAAACAGGTTTCACCTCTAGTAGATGAATTAGTCTGAACAAATTCATGCCCATGACATGGAAAGGGCTTCTTTCAAAGATGACCAGTCTTCCATTTCTACAATTGTAGTAAGTAAGTGCAAATGTTTTCTAGAGGATCCACTGCAAACGCTGTTGGCGATCGACCTCCTGCATGCTAATCCAAAACTCTGTCCACTGCACCATCTGTATAGCATAAATAACATTTGTTGGCAGAGGTAGTTACCATACATTTGGTTACAGTGTTGCCAGATTGCCACTCCTCAATGTCCTTTTTCTACCAGATGTACTCACCAGACAAAATTTTGTGACAGACATTTTTTTATCGCTGGCATGTGAGGAGTCGTGCTGCGAAGCCTGAGTGCGTGAATTTTGCTTCACTCTGAATAAATCCTTCATATCATCCTTTAATTTCATCATGTTAGGGGGAAATTTAAGATTGCTGGAACTGTAAGTTTTCTCTAGTACTTTGAACACTGGGCACACTTGATTAAGACAATTGGTTGATGTTGTATAAAATTTGTCCCACTTTTCATTAATATCTTCTATTTCATATAGGCCTACCGGATGCCAATTTATGTGTGCCAGGGTTTCCTTTAATGTGTGATAGTCAAGCTTTCTTTTATAGGTAAAGAGGTCCCCATCAGATACTATTTCTTTCTCTGTATGAAGCTATAGGACTAATGCACTATGATCTGAAATGTGCTTCTCAACAGTTTTAACTACAAAGTCTTCCTTTTTTAAGTCTGTAATAACATGGTTAATACATGTCTGAGAGTCACATGCATTTCTCATTGGTATTGAATTCACATGTTTGTAATTATATGACTGTAAAATATAAATATATCTAAGATAATTTATACTATTCGTTAAGGAGTCTACGTTCACATCCCCTACTATTACAGTCTGTTTTTATGAGGTGAGAATTTGCAAACAAGTTCCTCTAAATGACAGAAAAATTCTTCCATGTTACTGTTAGGGGATCTGCACAGGCTAGCTATTATTGAACTGCTATTTCTAAGATTTATTCTTATTTCAGCTATTTCAAGGACCATCTCACATGCAAGTTTATCTACCCAATCAATTTTTTTGCACTGGACATTATTTTTGATATAAATAACTACACCCCCACATTTTTGTTGTTTCCTGCAGTAGACACTGGCAGTTTTATAATAACTTCAATTAATGCTATACATTTCTTCAGTTTTGCATCCTAGTTCATTCGCGAGATAAATATGAGGGCTACTAACACTTAAAAATTTATCAATTTGTTCTATTTTGTTGATAATATGTTGGACTTTTTGTGATATTTTGAATTTACTGTCATTTATGATGTTGTTGTCAAGTACTTTGCCTTCATGTACACATGCTGAATGCTGTTTTACTCTAAAAAAGTTTCTGTAGGACTACTTTCACTTGTGAACGAACTATTTTTATATATAAGGTGGAATCCAAAATTTTTGGGACTGGTGCTGCCATCTGAAAAGTAGGAGTAGTAGATTTTTGCACCGCTAGGTAGTGAAAGCTGCATATCTGATAAGTCAGTGTGCGGAATGGCATTCAGCTGGGAGGACATGTTGCGTGTCCACAGTGATTTCCGTAATACTCTGTGTTTGGTGTGTGGCGATTTTACGATGGATCCACGAACAGAACAGCGCATGTGTATCAAATTCTGTGCAAATCTCGAGAAAAGTGCTATGAAGACCCTCGCAATGATTCAACAAGTGTTTGGGGACAGAGCATGAGCCGTACACGTGTGTTTGAGGGGCATGCTCAGTTCAGGGCTGGCCGTACAGACATCGAAGATGATGCTCACACTGGAAATCCCATTAGCTACACAACGCCAGACATTGTTGCCAAATTTCAACAAATGGTGTGTGTGGATCGATGTCAAACCATTCAAGACCTTGCGGATGAAGTGGGTATTGGTTATGGGGAATGTCAACGAATGTTGACTGATGAATTGGGCATGCATCATGTCGCCACAAAATTTGTGTGAAGGATCTTGACTGCCTATGAGAAGGCACAGCATGTTGAAGTGTGCATGGACCTTCGTCAGACCGCATCTGATGATCCAACCTCCTTGTCACAGGTTATCACTGGTGACGAGAGCTGGATTTACGGTTATAACCCAGAGACAAAGCAACAATCCTCCCAGTGGAAGAGCCCGGGCTCTCCAAGACCCAAAAAAGTGAGACAGGTGAAGAGCAAAGTGAAGAGCATGATCATCAGTTTCTTTGATACCGAGGGAATTGTGCACAAAGAATTCGTCCCACCCAACTAAACAGTGAATACCGCGTACTACTGTCACATTTTGCAGCAGTTCCGTGAAAATGTGCAGCGACAATGGCCCGAACTTTGGCATCAAGGGAACTGGCTGCTGCATCATTACGATGCACACTCTCAGACATTCTTGCTCACCAGGACCTTTTTGGTAAAAAGCAACATGGCGGTTGTACCCCACCTACTGTACTTGCCAGATTTGGCACCTTGCGACTTGGCGCTATTCCCAAAACTGAAACTCGAGTTGAAAGGCAGTCAGTTCAACATTCTAGAGAGGATTCAACTAGCATTGCTGGCATTGATAAATGCCCTCAGAGAATAGAACTTTCAGAAAACATTTGATCAGTGGCAGAAGCGCTGGGACTGGTGTGTACTTGCGGATGGGAACTACTTCGAGGGTGATGGTTACCATTAGTCCAAAGGTAAGGTTTCCAACAGATGGCAGCACCAGTCCCAAAAATTTTGTATAGCACCTCGTATAAAGCTTTCCAATTTGATCCTATCTCTTATTATTTGATTTAATTTTTCACACAAATAACATTTACCTCTATAGTTCAAATGAAATGGAGTTAGTGTGTTGACCTCCATCCAACTTTCCTATAACTAGAACTGAACAATTTCCATAGTTTGGACAGAGTGCCTTAATTCTAATATTTGTTTTTCTTATTTCCTTCTTTACACATGAGTTGTTGATCAGGTCATACCAATGCAGGACAGTAGTGACTACCGTGTTTTTCCGCTTATTTTCTTCAGGTAAATTTTTCAGCGCTTCAATGCTGTCACCAGCTCCATTGCTTCCCACATTATTTGCACCACCTATACAAACTATGAAATCATTGCTTCACAACATTTTACATTTCAAGTCGGCACCTTGTACGATGTTTTTGGTTTTCGTGCCGGGTTTCACAACGCTGCTCACTTGAAGATGATTGATGAGTTATTTAGGATTTCAGCAAGATTCCTTCCATGGGTATCTGACAGTAAAGTCACATTGCACTTTGGTGTATGTTTTGTAGAAGAATTACGAAATTCATTGAAAGAGTTACTATTTGCATTGCCGTGATTATATTCGCACTGTGAACTATGCCTGTTTTCCTTATAACAGTATTTTTTTCTTAAGTTTTTGGGAGTTCATTACACTTCATTACAGTAGTTTTCAGAGGTTCATTACATCTTTTTACTGAGGACCTGGTGTTGTATCTTACTTTCATACTTTTCACTGTGTTTCTTTCAAAAACAAATTTACTACACTCACTATCAGATTCTGCACATTTGCTGCAATCACTATAAAGTATCAGGGCACGAGGGGCTTATTAATGGTACAAGTAGTACAGCAGCTGGTTTGAAAACAGCCACTGCTCCTCCTATTACACTACTCAGATGATGCCATTGTCTAATACTTCACACTGAGTATGTAATACAACTTGAGTGATTTCAGACACTGTTGATTTCTGCTGGCTACATGCTACAAACTTTTGCACCTGTTTATAAGACTCAGTTCTGAACTCAATATGGAGATCTTCTATGGTCTATATGGAAACTACTTTTGCTTCTAGTACTGTGGTTAAAAATTTTAATAATTACTTAGATTAGATTACATTAGCTTTATTTTCATTCCAATTGATCTGTAGTGAGGAGATCCTCCAGGATGTAGAACATGTCAGAAAAACAATAATACATGAAAATATTTACAACTATGGTCTTCTTCTATCTTTTATTAAAAAAATCTCAATTACTAGTAAAGAGTACATGTATTGTCTTGTAAGTACGAGAATCCCAAGAGCTGTGGAAAGTCATCTGTAAGATGTTCAATTATCACATTAAGGCCAACATAATATTCTTACTACGTGAATCTGTAAATAAACATATTCTTGACTTTAACTGCAGTATCCCAGAAGTTTATATCACACAACAGTACTGAGTGTAAGTATGTAAAGTATGATAGCAGACTTTCTGACAACATGAGAGAATTTTCTAAGAACTTTTCTTCAACTTATCTATGATCCAATAAATCTCTATAGCATCTTAGGCATAATGCTTTAACCCCTCATTCTTCATCTGTGCCTCATTTCTGCTCATACTGTCTAAAATAATTCCATTACAGCTACGCAAGGAGAAGAACAGTTGGGATGCTCAACAAGGCAGTGTGATCAAGAAATAAGGACAGAATTACAAACATACTGTAGCAAACTGAACTACAAACACACAGTATAAAAGATCTTATACTTGGGTGCAGAATAAATGAATAAATCTTGTAGATAACATGGTTCATACTTCTATTTAAAAATATGTGTAAGCATATCAGCCTTGGAATTAAGACCATAGCAAAACATTGCAACACCATCAATAATAATACAAAACAAAAGAATAAGATTTTTCCTACAAATAATGAAACTTGACAAAATGGATTCCATAATTAATTTATGAAACAGTACTTATAAACTTTAAGTGCAGAAAGATATTGCCCTTTCCAACAATTCCCTAAATTGAGAATATTTACCGTACATTTGATTATAGTCTATGCCTGCAACTGCATGTTGAACTGTGGCCTGTTGTACATACATCTTGTAGAGGCCTCCTTAGGCCTAGGGCGGTTTACACTCATTATGTCCTTGTTCCTTGTAGATTTTGTCACTTTGTCTGTTGTTCAAGGATTGTAATTTCCTGTTGGGGGCATGACAAGTAATAATATTATCTGTAAATTTCCCTCCATTTTGCAGCACATTTTTTTTTACAGTTAATGACAGTTCTCATATACAGGGTGTTACAAAAAGGTGTGGCCAAACTTCCAGGAAACATTCCTCACACACAAATAAAGAAAAGATGTTATGTGGACATGTGTCCGGAAATGCTTAATTTCCATGTTAGAGCTCATTTTAGTTTCGTCAGTATGTACTGTACTTCCTCGATTCACCACCAGTTGGCTCAATTGAAGGAAGGTAATGTTGGCTTCAGTGCTTGTGCTGACATGCAACTCATTGCTCTACAGTACTAGCATCAAGCACATCAGTACGTAGCATCAACATGTTAGTGTTCATCACGAATGTGCTTTTGCAGTCAGTGCACTGTTTACAAATGTGGAGTTGGCAGATGCCCATTTGATGTATGGATTAGCACGGGGCAATAGCCGTGGCGCGGTACGTTTGCATCGAGACTGATTTCCAGAACGAAGGTGTCCCGACAGGAAGACGTTCGAAGCAATTGATTGGCGTCTTAGGAAGCACGGAACATTCCAGCCTATGACTCGTGACTGGAGAAGACCTAGAATGATGAGGACACCTGTAATGGACGAGGCAATTCTTCATGCAGTTGACGATATCCCTAATGTCAGTGTCAGAGAAGTTGCTGCTGTACAAGGTAACATTGACCACGTCATTGTAGGGAGAGTGCTACGCGAGAACCAGTTGTTTCCGTACCATGTACAGCTTGTGCAGGCACTATCAGCAGCTGATTAGCCTCCATGGGTACACTTCTGCAAATGGTTCATCCAACAATGTGTCAATCCTCATTTCAGTGCAAATGTTCTCTTTACGGATGGGGCTTCATTCCAATGTGATCAAATTGTAAATTTTCACACTCAACATGTGTGGACTGATGAGAATCTGCATGCAATTGTGCAATCACGTCATCAACACAGATTTTCTGTGAATGTCTGGGCAGCCATTGTTGGTGATGTCTTGATTGGGCCCCATGTTCTTCCACCTACGCTCAATGGAGCACATTATCATGATTTCATACGGGATACTCTACCTGTGCTGCTAGAACATGTGCCTTTACAAGTACGACACAACATGTGGTTCATGCATGATGGAGCTCCTGCACATTTCAGTCGAAGTGTTCGTACGCTTCTCAACAACGGATTCGGTGACCGATGGATTGGTAGAGGCGGACCAATTCCATGGCCTCCACGCTCGCCTGACCTCAACCCTCTTGACTTTCATTTATGGGGCATTTGAAAGCTCTTGTCTACACAACCCCAGTACCAAATGTAGAGATTCCTCGTGCTCATATTGTGGATGGCTGTGATACAATACGCCATTCCCCAGGGCTGCATCAGCGCATCAAGGATTCCATGCGACGGAAGGTGGATGCATCTATCCTCGCTAACGGAGGACATTTTGGACATTTCCTGTAACAAAGTGTTTGAAGTCACGCTGGTTGGTGTGTGTTTCCATTCCATGATTAATGTGATTTGAAGAGAAGTAATAAAATAAGCTCTAACATGGAAAGTAAGCGTTTCCGGACGCATGTCCACATAACATATTTTCTTTCTTTGTGTGTCAGGAATGTTTCCTGAAAGTTTGGCCGTACCTTTTTGTAGCACCCTGTATACCTTAAATGAAGAGTACTAGCTAACCACACTCTAATTGGTGCATCCAAAAATTCAGCAACTCATCTCACAGTTGTGGCTCTATAACCTTCCTAAGAACAAATACAGCAGCCAAATGATATTTAATTATTAGTCAAGCCTAAGCGATTAGACTTCACCAGCAGCTTCTTTGGACATATGTACATCTACATATATACTCTGTAAATGACTGTGAAGTGCATCACAGAGAGTACTTTGTGTGGTACCATGTGACTGTAGCACATGAATAATGAATGACCACTTACATGCTTTTGTACATGCTTTAATTTGTGTAGTCTTGTCTTCATGGTTCCTAAAGGAATCATACATAGAGAAATGAAGAATATTTCTACATCCTTCACCTAATAATGGCTTTTGAAACTTTGTATGTAGACTTTCAGGGAATAATTGGTGTCTATCTTCAAGTGCCTGCCTATTCAGCTTTTATAATGTTTCTGTGATTCAAACAAACCTGTGACCATCTGTGCTGCCCTTCTTTGTGTATGTCCAATACTCCCTATTAGGCCTGTTTCGTATGAATCCCGCACACTTTAGCAATATTCTAAGATGATATGTACATACAATTTGAAAGCAGTGTCATTTGTAGACTGCCTTCATTTTCTCAGTGTCCTGCCAATGTTCCATAGTTCATCGCCTGCCTTACCTACGACTGCAATTATTACACATCACTCAAAGTGCACCTTAATGAAGGGCTCTACAGGAAATGATGAAAGAATTGATGATTGTAGTAACAAAATATGTTAAATGTACCAACCACCTAATATCATTATTATTGTTATCGTGCTAATCTGTATTGCTTGTGGTGTGTGACACGTGGGGCTGCCAGTGTGAGGCAGACAAAGACGGTTCTGAACTATACGACAGCTTATATTTTGTTATGCAGTGTCCAAATGATGAGTGATCTTCTGCAATGTTGTCAGTCTTATAAACACAAACATACACACAAAATTCAAGCTTTCGCAACAAACTGTTGCCTCATCAGGAAAGAGGGAAGGAGAGGGAAAGACGAAAGGATGTGGGTTTTAAGGGAGAGGGTAAGGAGTCATTCCAATCCCGGGAGTGGAATGACTTACCTTAGGGGGAAAAAAGGACAGGTATACACTCACACACACACTCATATCCATCCGCACATACACAGACACAAGCAGACATTTGTAAAGGCAAAGTGATTGGGCAGAGATGTCAGTCGAGGTGGAAGTGCAGAGGCAAAGATGTTGTTGAATGACAGGTGAGGTATGAGTGGCGGCAACTTGAAATTAGCGGAGATTGAGGCCTGGTGGATAACGGGAAGAGAGGATATATTGAAGAGCAAGTTCCCATCTCCAGAGTTTGGATAGGTTGGTGTTAGTGGGAAGTATCCAGATAACCCGGACGGTGTAACAATGTGCCAAGATGTGCCGGCCGTGCGCCAAGGCATGTTTAGCCACAGGGTGATCCTCATTACCAACAAACACTGTCTGCCTGTGTCCATTCATGCGAATGGACAGTTTGTTGCTGGTCATTCCCACATAGAATGCGTCACAGTGTAGGCAGGTCAGTTGGTAAATCACGTGGGTGCTTTCACACGTGGCTCTGCCTTTGATTGTGTACACCTTCCGGGTTACAGGACTGGAGTAGGTGGTGGTGGGAGGGTGCATGGGACAGGTTTTACACCGGGGGCAGTTACAAGGGTAGGAGCCAGAGGGTAGGGAAGGTAGTTTGGGAATTTCATAGGGATGAACTAAGAGGTTACGAAGGTTAGATGGACGGTGGAAAGACACTCGTGGTGGAGTGGGGAGGATTTCATGAAGGATGGATCTCATTTCAGGGCAGGATTTGAGGAAGTCGTATCCCTGCTGGAGAGCCACATTCAGAGTCTGATCCAGTCCCGGAAAGTATCCTGTCACAAGTGGGCCACTTTTGTGTTTCTTCTGTGGGAGGTTCTGGGTTTGAGAGGATGAGGAAGTGGCTCTGGTTATTTGCTTCTGTACCAGGTCGGGAGGGTAGTTGCGGGATGTGAAAGCTGTTGTCAGGTTGTTGGTGTAATGGTTCAGGGATTCCAGACTGGAGCAGATTCATTTGCCACGAAGACCTAGGCTGTAGGGAAGGGACCGTTTGATGTGGAATGTGTGGCAGCTGTCATAATGGAGGTACTGTTGCTTGTTGGTGGGTTTGATGTGGATGGATGTGTGAAGCTGGCCATTGGACAGGTGGAGGTCAACATCAAGGAAAGTGGCATGGGATTTAGACTAGGACCAGGTGAATCTGATGGAACCAAAGGAGTTGAGGTTGGAGAGGAAAATCTGGAGTTCTTCTTCACTGTGAGTCCAGATCATGAAGATGTCATCAATAAATCTGTACCAAACTTTGGGTTGGCAGGCTTGGGTAACCAAGATGGCATCCTCTAAGCGACCCATGAATAGGTTGGCGTACAAGGGGGCCATCCTGGTACCCATGGCTGTTCCCTTTAATTGTTGGTATGTCTGACCTTCAAAAGTGAAGAAGTTGTGGGTCAGGATGAAGCTGGCTAAGGTAATGAGGAAAGAGGTTTTAGGTAGGGTGGCAGGTGATCGGCGTGAAAGGAAGTGCTCCATCGCAGCGAGGCCCTGGACATGCGGGATATTTGTGTATAAGGAAGTGGCATCAATGGTTACAAGGATAGGTTTTCGGGGGTAACGGATTGGGTAAGGATTCCAGGCGTTCGAGAAAGTGCTTGGTGTCTTTGATGAAGGATGGGAGACTGCATGTAATGGGTTGAAAGTTTTGATCTACGTAGGCAGAGATACGTTCTGTGGGGACTTGGTAACCAGCTACAATGGGGCGGCCAGGATGATTGGGTTTGTGAATTTTAGGAAGAAGGTAGAAGGTAGGGGTGTGGGGTGTCGGTGGGGTCAGGAGGTTGATGGAGTCAGGTGAAAGGTTTTGTAGGGGGCCTAAGGTTCTGAGGATTCCTTGAAGCTCCGCCTGCAATGTGTGTGTGTGTGTGTGTGTGTGTGTGTGTGTGTGTCTATATATATATATATATATATATATATATATATATATATATATCCATCCACACATACAGCCACAAGCAGACATCATGCTTGTGGCTGTATGTGTGGATGGATATGTGCGTGTGTGCGAGTGTATACCTGTCCTTTTTTCCCCCAAAGGTAAGTCTTTCCGCTCCCGGGATTGGAATGACTCCTTACCCTCTCCCTTAAAACCCACTTCCTTTCGTCTTCCCCTCTCCTTCCCTCTTTCCTGATGAGGCAACAGTTTATTGCGAAAGCTTGAATTTTGTGTGTATGTTTGTGTTTGTTTGTGTGTCTATCGACCTGCCAGCGCTTTCGTTCGGTAAGTCACCTCATCTTTGTTTTTATATATAATTTTTCCCACGTGGAATGTTTCCTTCTATTATATTGATATCATATATATATATATATATATAGACACACACACACACACACACACACACACCTTTCAGGGTTAATGCCAAGGCACTTAAATGTCAGCATGCAAGTCTGTCAAGAAATCAAATGCAATTCACACCAGAAATTATATTCTGGAATAGGGAATATTTATGTGCAATTAAATTCGACCACTCTAATATTTATCATAATTGTATGTTGATAAATGATTTGTAAGCCTGCTGGCAGATTATAAGCATTTGTCATTAACAGAACCTACCAGAGACGTATAATATACTGACAGTACCATTAAAAAAATAAGGCCTGATTATCCTACCACTGAAAATCCTTGTTTACATACTCACACAAGGAGAGCTTAACTTTGTCTCCATCACCAGCTGGGGATTTATAGAATCCCAGCAGACACAATTGTGTCTATTCACTCTGCTATTCAAATTAAAAGTGCTTCATTGCTCCAGAGAAAGCTTTTATAAAACATGTGATCACCTTCTTTTTGGAGTGTGTACAAGTCATAGAATTCCATAGACATATCTGCATTATCAACTTTGAAGCAAGGAAAGCCTAAATGGTCTCAGTTTCACATTTTCTGGATTCTTTGTAGGCTTGTTCTTCCTATCCCAAACTCATTGGACACTTTTCTTTGAGATTTAGTTGGTGATCACACAAAACACTGCCACAACAAAATAGAGATTCTCTTCTGTGTTAACAGACTTTGAACTACTTGAATGAGGAAGCTATACTACTGACCAATTATCTTCAAATCTTAAATTTAATTTGCAAATACCTGTTGAGATGGAATTGGATGCATAGAAAATATTCCATGAACAAATCACAAACATCAACTGTCTTATGGGTACAGCACACTAGTGAAGTTCACAAGTGACTGCCACTATGCTGTGCAATACAATGCCTAAGGGTTGCTATCGACAACAGACTTATGGCACACCCCATACATGTGTTACACGCTGGTACACAACTTTATGAAAACGGAGAATTTCACACAGCTCTTCAGCTGTTCAATAAGCTTCCTTCAAGTGCAAAGTCTATCGTAGGTGTTATGCAATTTTATAAAGCCATGAAGTCTTATTTGTTATGTCACTAGTTTCACTCTATAAAAGAATGCCTATATCAGTAAAAGAGATGGTTCTGATTAAGTAAACACATGAACTACTGAGTAAAACAAATCTTATATGAATCTGTTGCGGTGTGTTGTAAACCATAATCTTCCCGATGTGAATATTAATATAATTTTCGACATCTGTAAACACTGTGTAATATGGGCCAAATAAATAAAGATGTAGAGACTTAATCATGATGAGCTTCTTCTGTCATTCAGAATCAAGTGAAAAGTAGAAGGAATAGTATGTAGGAGGGTTTACAAGGATGAATTATGACTCAGTCAATAAAATTCTTCTGGACCTGTGACTGCATTGTCAATGTGTAAAACTTCCAATATTTTGGCCACTATTGCAAGTGGCTGAAATGTTGGAAGTTTTACACATTGACAATGTGGTCACAGGCCGAGAAGAAATTTATTGGCTGTGATAACGGCTCCAGAAGTTTACACTTACAGGTATTATGAGTGCTTAGTGATTCTTAAAAATAACCGCTTTATAGAGGTGTCTGGCAAGATGTTATTGATTGTTTAAGTTAAATAATGCCACTGCCACAAAACTGCACAGTCATAATTTTAATAGCTCCATTTGCAATTATTTGTATATTTATAATATAAAAAATTGCAGCTGTACTGCTTCTAAATGAAAACTGTTAACTTCAAATTCTAGGTTCATTTATGTTGAGACAGCTTTCCTGTGGAAATGGTGGTTAGATCATAATGAGGCTAAGCGACAGTTAATGATAGACTTCATTAACTCAGGACAGCTGGAAATTATTGGCGGTGCCTGGAGTATGAATGATGAGGCAGCTACACATTATCAGTCAACCATTGATCAATTTACATGGGGTCTCAGGTATTTTAAATAGACTACCACTTATCTTTCACATTATTTTTTTTTTTATTTCCATTTGTTTTGGTACTGCATACAGCTATTGTCTGTTATATTGTGAATTTTTTGATGTAATTATGTGACATAACCTCTACTACTCAAACATGTTTAAAGCAAAATTATTTCCATTCAATACCCTTTGTGAAAGTATTTGATCACATAAGCAGAAACAAACCTTGGACAGTGAAGGAAAATAATGGCTACCTCAGAAAGTTAACAAACACACAAATAAAAATTTGAAAAAAAAGCAGATGCTGGTAAAACAAAGTCTGATAAAATTTTAAACAATAAAAGGCTGTGGAAAAGGTATCCAAAGGCACTTACATTCTTTATTAAATATCTATATGACTAAAATTATCCACAATGGGATCCAATGCATATATTAATGTATGAAAACATGGGATCCAATGCATATATGAATGTATGAAAACATCAAAAGACAGTATTTTAAATATTGTCTCCATGCTCAATCTCAAATAGGTGGTGTCTAAGAAACCTCTGTTCTTGGTTTGCTAGACAAACACTCAAACAAATCTTATTAATGAGTTTTATTACAAGATGAAAAGATACAATACTTAACTTTCCAATTAGACAGATGTGTCGCAAGCAAAAGGCGACATACAAAATAATCAGGCTTCTTCAGTATAAACAGTTCTAAGTCTGTGTTACAAGGAGTGTGCAAGTGATGTGAATAGAGCTGACTTTGCTATACAAGTCACTAGTCTTGAAGCTGCTACTGAACTGGGGCATCACCAGTTGATGTCCTCTTCACAAAGGGGAACTGCTGTTGCATTGCCATCCTCGAGAGGGTTGGTCAGCGTGTGATTAGCTGACGTCTTTTCACAGCCATCTCTTCTCTATCATTCCTGCTTGGCTTTATGATGTAACCTTAAATATTTTACTGTATTCACAAAGTGTCTTAATACAGCAACATACAGAAAGTTACTTATGCATGCAATTTACTGTTTGACACATATATGTAAGCAATATGATGCTGAATACCCTAAAACTCAGGCAGGGGTAAAGATCCAGTTTGTACAAGACTGATTGCAGACAATATGATTAGGAAAGTGATCATTCCTTAACTATTTGGGCTGTCAAAGTGGCGCAAAATGTAATAAAGATAAATATGTACAAATTATTTCACTTGTGAGTGCATGTGGCACAATGAAAACATGTTAAAAAATAAAACTGAAGAAGAAACAAGGCTAAATTTTTATATAACTGTTGCTCCTCCAGAACTACTTATTGGAAGTGAATGCTGGGTACCTAAAGAAGAAAAATGAGAAAAAAGTTCCTGAGAAGAACAAGAGATTACTTATGAGAAGCCAAATAGTAAATCAAGCAGCTGAGTGTCAACTTGAAGTAGAATAAATTAAATGTGGAATGAGTAAGTACTGAAGCACAAGATACAGACACATACAGAAGATGAATAACATTCAACTGTTCAAATTTATAACAATTATTGTGTACATAAAAAGCTTCTCAAATAAAAAAACTTAATATTGGATTACAAATGTCTATGATGTGCTGTGTTTTGTGGTGGGTACAACTTCAACACCTAAGGTGACATAAAGGTAACAGGAAGTGAACCCAGTGCTACAGCATTCTGTGGCCATAGCATAGTGCCCAACTAGTATGATGACATAAGTGTATCACTGAGGAATTGATCTGAAACAGAATAACTGTGGAAACACATGAGTAACAAAATCAATCATTTATTAAAATTATGTGCACCAAAATATACTCAGTTTTTGCTTGCGGAAATGCATGGTACTGATGTAAAATTCTGAACCTAATCTAACCTAACACAGCAGATGATTGCCAACTAATCTTTCTGAGGTTCAGTGTAGGCAACAGTTTACAGAACTGAAATTCAGTGTTGCAATAGATAAACATTTTGATTATCCCTGTGACTTATGTTTGATACTTATCTAACTGCTGGAACCGTTCACCACTGTAGGCAACTGTAGAACTGTTGAACCGAAGGTGCAGGAGCTGATGAGAATTGGCAGAGTGTCTGCATGTGGTCAGTTAAATCAAGTGCTTGATGTATGAATGTCACCCTGTGAACTACTGGAGGATGCATCAGATAGTTGTAAGTTTCAGTGCTCTGGTGGTAGTAGACATAACTATTGGCACATGAATAGCATATTCGAGTGTCTTGTGTGGAAGCACAAAGTAATTCCTGGTTTGAGAGTCACCAAGGAAGCGATTGACCATACTATATACTATATGTGTGATGCCATGCTGTTACTGCCTGTTGTGGGGCATTCTGAGGATAATACTGTGCACCACTGTTGGTGGAGATACAACAGATGTTAAATACATTCTTTGAACACATAAACTTTGAACATAACATCTTATGCAAGTTTCTTGGGACTTAATATAAACACTAGGAAACACAAAAGGTGAAACTTCCTGCCAGATTAAAATTGTGTACTAGACCAGTACTTGAACCCAGAACTATATTTTTCACAAGCCATGCTCTTACTGGCTGAATTATCAAGGCAAAGCTTATTCCTGAGCCCATGGTTAAGCAATTTCTCTGCAACATCATTCTTCCCAGGTGTGAGAGTCCAGCAAGATATTGAGGCAGGTGAGTGCCTGTAAAATGTGGTACTGGTAGAATTGAAGCTGTCAGTGTGGGTAATTTGTCGTGCCTGGATAGATTGACCCCCAAGAAAACTGCCCATGAAAGGCTGAGCTCCAAGTTTGAGTCCCAGTATGGTACACAGTTTTAATGTATCAGGAAGCTTCAAAAGATCAGAGTGAAAGATTAATTCTGAGAATGCAAACAGTGATTTGTCATTTACAAAAAAACTATAAAGACTGTAATCCATGCAACCTCCCAAGACATACTGAGAAACATACATGCAGTTTTCTTTTCAATATATGTTCCATTATTTGAATCAGCCTATCAACCACAATATGGATGATAAGGCATAACACTTTCAGGATTAGTTACAACTCTGAACTGATTGATAATGTCCTAGACAAAAGACAAGGCATGGAATAATACATTCTCAATATTCTTGCAAACCAATAAGTTGTGAGAAACAATGGAGCACAATCCCACATGTTACCAAAAATGAGAGACTTGAAAGAAATTGAAAGACCTAAAACACAGACCCCCATTTTATAACAGTGATAAGGATAGGATATTGTTGTTGTTGTTGTGGTCTTCAGTCCTGAGACCGGTTTGATGCAGCTCTCCATGCTACTCTATCCTGTGCTAGCTTTTTCATCACCCAGTACCTACTGCAACCTACATCCTTCTGAATCTGCTTAGTGTATTCATCTCTTGGTCTCCCTCTACGATTTTTACCCTCCACGCTGCCCTCCAATACTAAATTGGTGATCCCTTGATGCCTCAGAACATGTCCTACCAACCGATCCCTTCTTCTGGTCAAGTTGTGCCACAAACTTCTCTTCTCCCCAATCCTATTCAATACTTCCTCATTAGTTATGTGATCTACCCATCTAATCTTCAGCATTCTTCTGTAGCACCACATTTCGAAAGCTTCTATTCTCTTCTTGTCCAAACTATTTATCGTCCATGTTTCACTTCCATACATGGCTACACTCCATACAAATACTTTCAGAAATGACTTCCTGACACTTAAATCAATACTGGATGTTAACAAATTTCTCTTCTTCAGAAACGCTTTCCTTGCCATTGCCAGCCTACATTTTATATCCTCTCTACTTCGACCGTCATCAGTTATTTTGCTCCCCAAATAGCAAAACTCCTTTACAACTTTAAGTGCCTCATTTCCTAATCTAATTCCCTCAGCATCACCCGACTTAATTAGACTACATTCCATTATCCTTGTTTTGCTTTTGTTGATGTTCATCTTATATCCTCCTTTCAAGACACTGTCCATTCCATTCAACTGCTCTTCCAAGTCCTTTGCTGTCTCTGACAGAATTACAATGTCATCGGCGAACCTCAAAGTTTTTATTTCTTCTCCATGGACTTTAACACCTACTCCGAATTTTTCTTTTGTTTCCTTTACTGCTTGCTCAATATACAGATTGAACAACATCGGGGAGAGGCTACAACCCTGTCTTACGCCCTTCCCAACCACTGCTTCCCTTTCATGTCCCTCGACTCTTATAACTGCCATCTGGTTTCTGTACAAATTGTAAATGGCCTTTCGCTCCCTGTATTTTACCCCTGCCACCTTTAGAATTTGAAAGAGAGTATTCCAATCAACATTGTCAAAAGCTTTCTCTAAGTCTACAAATGCTAGAAACGTAGGTTTGCCTTTCCTTAATCTTTCTTCTAAGATAAGTCGTAAGGTCAGTATTGCCTCAAGTGTTCCAGTGTTCCTACGGAATCCAAACTGATCTTCCCCGAGGTTGGCTTCTACTAGTTTTTCCATTCGTCTGTAAAGAATTCGTGTTAGTATTTTGCAGCTGTGACTTATTAAGCTGATAGTTCGGTAATTTTCACATCTGTCAACACCTCCTTTCTTTGGGATTGGAATTATTATATTCTTCTTGAAGTCTGAGGGTATTTCACCTGTTTCATACATCTTGCTCACCAGGTGGTAGAGTTTTGTCAGGACTGGCTCTCCCACGGCCGTCAGTAGATCCAATGGAATATTGTCTACTCCGGGGGCCTTGTTTCGACTCAGGTCTTTCAGTGCTCTGTCAAACTCTTCATGCAGTATCGTATCTCCCATTTCATCTTCATCTACATCCTCTTCCATTTCCATAATATTGTCCTCAAGTACATCGCCCTTGTATAGACCCTCTATATACTCCTTCCACCTTTCTGCTTTCCCTTCTTTGCTTAGAACTGGGTTTCCATCTGAGCTCTTGATATTCATACAAGTCGTTCTCTTATCTCCAAAGGTCTCTTTAATTTTCCTGTAGGCGGTATCTATCTTACCCCTAGTGAGATAGGCCTCTACATCCTTACATTTGTCCTCTAGCCATCCCTGCTTAGCCATTTTGCACTTCCTGTCGATCTCATTTTTGAGACGTTTGTATTCCTTTTTGCCTGTTTCACTTACTGCATTTTTATATTTTCTCCTTTCATCAATTAAATTCAATATTTCTTCTGTTACCCAAGGATTTCTACTAGCCCTCGTCTTTTTACCTACTTGATCCTCTGCTGCCTTCACTACTTCATCCCTCAAAGCTACCCATTCTTCTTCTACTGTATTTATTTCCCCCATTTCTGTCAATTGCTCCCTTATGCTCTCCCTGAATCTCTGTACAACCTCTGGTTCTTTTAGTTTATCCAGGTCCCATCTCCTTAAATTCCCACTTTTTTGCAGTTTCTTCAGTTTTAATCTACAGGTCATAACCAATAGATTGTGGTCAGAGTCCACATCTGCCCCTGGAAATGTCTTACAATTTAAAACCTGGTTCCTAAATCTCTGTCTTACCATTATATAATCTATCTGATATCTTTTAGTATCTCCAGGGTTCTTCCATGTATACAACCTTCTTTCATGATTCTTAAACCAAGTGTTAGTTATGATTATGTTGTGCTCTGTGCAAAATTCTACCAGGCGGCTTCCTCTTTCATTTCTGTCCCCCAATCCATATTCACCTACTATGTTTCCTTCTCTCCCTTTTCCTACACTCGAATTCCAGTCACCCATGACTATTAAATTTTCGTCTCCCTTCACAATCTGAATGATTTCTTTTATTTCATCATACATTTCTTCAATTTCTTCGTCATCTGCAGAGCTAGTTGGCATATAAACTTGTACTACTGTAGTAGGTGTGGGCTTTGTATCTATCTTGGCCACAATAATGCGTTCACTATGCTGTTTGTAGTAGCTTACCTGCATTCCTATTTTCCTATTCATTATTAAACCTACTCCTGCATTACCCCTATTTGATTTTGTGTTTATAACCCTGTAGTCACCTGACCAGAAGTCTTGTTCCTCCTGCCACCGAACTTTGCTAATTCCCACTATATCTAACTTCAACCTATCCATTTCCCTTTTTAAATTTTCTAACCTACCTGCCCGATTAAGGGATCTGACATTCCACGCTCCAATCCATAGAACGCCAGTTTTCTTTCTCCTGATAACGACATCCTCTTGAGTAGTCCCCGCCCGGAGATCCGAATGGGGGGCTATTTTACCTCCGGAATATTTTACCCAAGAGGACGCCATCATCATGTAATCATACAGTAAAGCTGCATGCCCTCGGGATAAATTACGGCTGTAGTTTCCCCTTGCTTTCAGCCGTTCGCAGTACCAGCACAGCAAGGCCGTTTTGGTTATTGTTACAAGGCCAGATCAGTCAATCATCCAGACTGTTGCCCTTGCAACTACTGAAAAGGCTGCTGCCCCTCTTCAGGAACCACACGTTTGTCTGGCCTCTCAACAGATACCCCTCCGTTGTGGTTGCACCTACGGTACGGCTATCTGTATCGCTGAGGCACGCAAGCCTCCCCACCAACGGCAAGGTCCATGGTTCATGGGGGGGGGATAGGATATTATTTAATCAAAAAGACACAATCACACATTATCACAATGTGGTGTTTATAGCATAACTTAAAAGCAGATGGAACGTTATTGTATGTCAGTTAAGCTGCATTGTGATGGACAAATTTGGTTCACACTGGACCAGTTTTTTAGTCCAGAATTGAAAGATGTAGTAACCAAATATGTTTGGACAAAATTATGTAGTTGAGTAGCTTAGTAAAACGGTTTAGTGAAGATGATACAGTAAAACGAGTGGTAAAAAACTGTCCAGATACACCCAGCCCTGCTCACTTACTAAGTGGTGTACCATTGGACAGATCCAAATACCTGTTTAACAGAGTTCATCAGTGGCTCTTTTTTAATCTGCTCTCTTGTCAGTCATACCTGATTCCTGTCAATTAACAACATGTGCTGTGAAGATGATGATATAACGACACAAGATATTAGTATTTATGTATGGCAGCAGTGCTTGTGGAATGCTAAATGTCACCAGTGCTTTAACTTCTTTAGTTAAATCATGTTTGTCAGAGTACTTAAATTTCATTCAGTGTCAAGGGTGCACAACACTGTCTCCAGTTTTGCTTTCGCTATTATTTCTATCACATTAGTATCAAAATTCTGAATTCTAACCCATATTTTTTCAAACGCAGAACTTAGACTGACCCTTCATGTCTCTATTTGTAATTATAGTGCATGTTGATTATCTTTCATTACTGATGTGCCCTGATTGGTAATATGCACATAACAAATGATGAGGTCCCAAGTAGTGAAAATGACACTATATTAATGCAGCATATAAGAACAAGAGTCAACATAATGTAGATTCTGACTGATACAACTTTACAGGATCTTCCTGATAAAGGCTGTATATAGTGAAGACAAGAGCCTGTTCTGACCTGTGTCATGACAATGTTGTGACATAGATTGTGATGACAGTCTGTTGTGATGTAAGTCATGATGGTAACTGCTAGGATGGGTCCACATAAAAGAACACAATTTCCAGGGCCATTACAGTCTGGGAAGGTCAGCATCAGAGGGGCAAAGACTATGTGGAAGATGGCTGGCAGATCAGTGTGTATCCTGTTGTATATCTTCCATCAATGACCACTGAGATGGTGACTCCAGGGAAGGCCAGTGTTAGACATGTGAAGGCTCCAAAAGTGATAGCTTCCAGATTGGCTGACATGAGCTCTGACTAATGGGCCACCAGGCACACCTGGTGCAAGTCTGGAGCATGAGCAGAAGCATGAGTTTGTGTGATGCCTTCTTGTGGCTGAGCAGCAGACAGAAGAGTATCCACATTGTGCCTGGGGCACAAGTGATACATGGATGTAATCTAGTGCCACAACTGCAGCACTGATGTTATCAGTGTATGAGCTGCTTGTGGCAAGGTTGGCAGCTCTGCTTGTGCCTGCTGGAGAGTGGCTTGCCAACAGATATGCTTGTGAAACTTCCTGGCACATCAAAATTGTGTGCCAGACTGAGACTCAAACTCAGGACCTTGCCTATCACAGGCAAGTGCTCTACCAACTGAGCTACCCGAGCATGACTCATGCCCCATCCTCACAGCTTTACTTCTGCCAGTACCTCGTCTCCTACCTTTCAAACTTTACAGAAGCTCTCCTGCGAATCTTGCAGAACTAGCACTCAGAAAGGATATTGTGGAGACATGGCTTAGCCACAGCCTGGAGGATGTTTCCAGAATGAGATTTTCACTCTGTAGCAGAGTGTGAACTGATATGAAACTTCCTGGCAGATAAAAACTGTGTGCTGGACCGAGACTCGAACTCGGGACCTTTGCCTAGACATAGGTCCCGAGTTCGAGTCTCGGTCCGGCACACAGTTTTGATCTGCCAAGAAGTTTCATATCAGCACACACTCTGCTGCAGAGTGAAAATCTCATTCTAGGTATGCTTGTATTTTTTGGCTATACTGTTAACAAACCTGTGGTGTACTCACATTGTCAGCACGTACTGTCTCTGGCAGAGGAGTGCCTAGAGCAAGACTACCCACTGGTTGCAGGTGTTGTGCCAGAGTCAGAATTGTACAAGGCCAGGTACATAGCATCCATTCCTACTTAAAAGAAAGATGGCAAATTCATCTTGAGATTGGCCACAGATCCCACATACCTCCCCTCATGCAGGGAGATAGTGGTGCCGATGATAAAGGGCATTGCCAAAAAGCATCCACAGGGAAGCAGCACCTCTCTCTGGACAACGTAAGATATCCAAGGGTGTGGAGAGCTCATAACAGCTATGATCATGTCCATGGAATTCAGGATCCCAAGTTACAAAACAGGCTACTGCAAAGTGTGGACAATCTGGATGTGACTGGAAAGGAAACTAGAGAGAAGACAGAAATAAGAATAGTAATGTAGGATTGTGGTGGCATTGAGGAGGGCACAAAGTATTGCACCACCCTCATCAGGGAGGCAGGTCACAATGACATCTTCTTGGCAAAGGCATGAAGTGGCAGAGCCAGTGTCAGGCTCAGCTGGTGGAAGGTGGTGTCTGGGCAGGAGATGATGGTGCGTGTGTCTGGTTGCTGTGATGACTGCATTGGGAATGCAGACTGTATGCTTGCTGCCAACTGATGTATTGTGCACCCTCATAAGGGAAGCTGCATCCTCTAGGTAAAGGCGTGAAGTGATGGAAGTGGCATCAGGTGCAGCCGCAAGGTGGGAGTTGCCAGGTGCCAGATGAATGCTGGTAATGTGTCAAGAAGGCTGGCTGTGGCTGCATATTCTTCATGAATGCATGAGCATGGGGGCAGTGTCAGACATAGCTGATGGGAAATAAATGAGAAACTCATTGCCAACTGGTGTGGCACAATACCCACATACCTCAGGTGCATCTTCTTGGTGAAGGATCAGGGTGGCAGAAGCAGCATTGGGCTCGCACCCAGAGGAGAGCAGCAGACAAGGTTTGCTGCAATGTGAATGGAGCTGTATCCTTGTCATCAACTGATGTGTCTTTGTCTGTGCCAACCTCATGAGGAAGACTGGCCATGGCTGCATCTTCTTGGTGAAGCAACAGAGGAGCAGGGTAGCACTGGGCACAACTGGGGGCAGGACAGCAGTCTGGCAGTACAACTCCTCTGGCTGCAGCACATCACAGACTGTGGTAAGCTGCACACAATAAATGACGAGTTCACAAGCAGCATGTAAATGACACTTCATTAACACAGCACATAAATAACAAGAATGAACACAATATAGATTCTTATCAATATGACTGAAAAAGATCCTCCCAATCCAGGATTTGTGTGTTGATGCCAGGAGTCTGTCATGATATGGTCACGACACAGGTTATGACAATAGTCTATCATGACAGTAACTGCTAGATGCAGTTTTATGTACAAGAATATAGTTTCACAGACAATGAAAGTGGGGAAGGCCAGCATCAGAGGAGGTGAAGGCTTCAAGTGTGATGGCTGGCAGATCAGTGCAGATTTCATTGTGTGCATTCCATGCATGGCTGCTAAGATGCTGAGTTTGGGGACAATCAGTGACAGACAGGCAAAGGCTCCAAAGGAACGACTGGTGTCAGCCCTGCTAGGCTTGACTAGCATAAGCCTGGAGCATGAGCATAAGTGTGAGTTTTTGTGCTATCTGCTTATGAGCAGTGCCTTAAATAGGCAGCAGGTGGAAAAGTATCCATTTTGTGCTTGGTGCACATACGACCCACATGCATAATCTGGTGGAGTGACAGCAGAGCCACTGTCACTGGTGCACGCACTGCCTGTGGCAAGATTGGCACTTCTAGTGGCACCTATTGAGGACTGGCTTGCCAACACGTGTGGCTGTATTTGTAGGCTGTACTGTTGACAAACTGGTGGTGTGCTTGCATTGGTCAGTGTGTGCTGTCCCGATTGGGGGAGAAACCTGGAGCCAGAGTACCTGCTGGTCGCAGGTATTGTGTTGGAGGCAGAAGTGGCTAGCATGTGACCACATACACGGCACTTACAGGCAAAACTGTGTGACCTTTCCACAACATTGAAAGGCTTTCATAGCATGTGACTACATATTTGCTAAGAAAAAGATTTACATTTTGAGAAATATTTTGACTTAAATTGAACTCTCTTACAGTTGTAACTGCACATAAAACTGTTTGAATGTTATTTAAGCTATCATACTGATTCTGGAGCATTTAGTTAAAAACTAGGGGTTATTCTACCCATGAACAAAGTTTAATACTCCTTACATCATTTTAACAATTAATGTAAATCAGTAAAACACAATGCCATTGTTCACCACTGAGCCAGGAACCAATGCCACCTCACCTTGACAAGTTTCCTTTTAAAAATAAATCTACATCTACATCTATACTCCGCGAGCCACCTTACGGTGTGTGGCGGAGGGTACTTATTGTACCACTATCTGATCCCCCCTTCCCTGTTCCATTCACGAATTGTGCGTGGGAAGAACGACTGCTTGTAAGTCTCCGTATTTGCTCTAATTTCTCGGATCTTTTCGTTGTGATCATTACGCGAGATATATGTGGGCGGTAGTAATATGTTGCCCATCTCTTCCCGGAATGTGCTCTCTCATAATTTCGATAATAAACCTCTCCGTATTGCGTAACGCCTTTCTTGAAGTGTCCGCCACTGGAGCTTGTTCAGCATCTCCGTAACGCTCTCGCGCTGACTAAATGTCCCCATGACGAATCGCGCTGCTTTTCGCTGGATCATGTCTATCTCTTCTATTAATCCAACCTGGTAAGGGTCCCATACTGATGAGCAATACTCAAGAATCGGACGAACAAGCGTTTTGTAAGCTACTTCTTTCGTCGATGAGTCACATTTTCTTAGAATTCTTCCTATGAATCTCAACCTGGCGCCTGCTTTTCCCACTATTTGTTTTATGTGATCATTCCACTTCAGATCGCTCCGGATAGTAACTCCTAAGTATTTTACGGTCGTTACTGCTTCCAATGATTTACCACCTATGGCATAATCGTACTGGAATGGATTTCTGCCCCTATGTCTGCGCATTATATTACATTTATCTACGTTTAGGGAAAGCTGCCAGCTGTCGCACCATGCATTAATTCTCTGCAGGTCCTCCTGGAGTACGTACGAGTCTTCTGATGTTGCTACTTTCTTGTAGACAACCGTGTCATCTGCAAATAGCCTCACGGAGCTACTGATGTTGTCAACTAAGTCATTTATGTATATTGTAAACAATAAGGGTCCTATCACGCTTCCCTGCGGTACTCCCGAAATTACCTCTACATCTGCAGATTTTGAACCGTTAAGAATGACATGTTGTGTTCTTTCTTCTAGGAAATCCTGAATCCAATCACAAACCTGGTCCGATATTCCGTAAGCTCGTATTTTTTTCACTAAACGTAAGTGCGGAACCGTATCAAATGCCTTCCTGAAGTCCAGGAATACGGCATCAATCTGCTCGCCAGTGTCTACGGCACTGTGAATTTCTTGGGCAAATAGGGCGAGCTGAGTTTCACATGATCTCTGTTTGCGGAATCCATGTTGGTTATGATGAAGGAGATTTGTATTATCTAAGAACGTCATAATACGAGAACACAAAACATGTTCCATTATTCTACAACAGATTGACGTAAGCGAAATAGGCCTATAATTATTCGCATCTGATTTATGACCCTTCTTGAAAATGGGAACGACCTGCGCTTTCTTCCAATCGCTAGGTACTTTACGTTCTTCCAGCGATCTACGATAAATTGCTGATAGAAAGGGGGTAAGTTCTTTAGCATAATCACTGTAGAATCTTAAGGGTATCTCGTCTGGTCCGGATGCTTTTCCGCTACTAAGTGATAGCAGTTGTTTTTCAATTCCGATATCGTTTATTTCAATATTTTCCATTTTGGCGTCTGTGCGACGGCTGAAGTCAGGGACCGTGTTACGATTTTCCGCAGTGAAACAGTTTCGGAACACTGAATTCAGTATTTCTGCCTTTCTTCGGTCGTCCTCTGTTTCGGCGCCATCGTGGTCAACGAGTGACTGAATAGGGGATTTAGATCCGCTTACCGATTTTACATATGACCAAAACTTTTTAGGGTTCTTGTTTAGATTGTTTGCCAATGTTTTATGTTCGAATTCGTTGAATGCTTCTCTCATTGCTCTCTTTACGCTCTTTTTCGCTTCGTTCAGCTTTTCCTTATCAGCTATGATTCGACTACTCTTAAACCTATGATGAAGCTTCCTTTGTTTCTGTAGTACCTTTCGTACATGATTGTTATACCACGGTGGATCTTTCCCCTCGCTTTGGACCTTAGTCGGTACGAACTTATCTAAGGCGTACTGGACGATGTTTCTGAATTTTTTCCATTTTTGTTCCACATCCTCTTCCTCAGAAATGAACGTTTGATGGTGGTCACTCAGATATTCTGCGATTTGTGCCCTATCACTCTTGTTAAGCAAATATATTTTCCTTCCTTTCTTGGCATTTCTTATTACGCTTGTAGTCATTGATGCAACCACTGACTTATGATCACTGATACCCTCTTCTACATTCACGGAGTCGAAAAGTTCCGGTCTATTTGTTGCTATGAGGTCTAAAACGTTAGCTTCACGAGTTGGTTCTCTAACTATCTGCTCGAAGTAATTCTCGGACAAGGCAGTCAGGATAATGTCACAAGAGTCTCTGTCCCTGGCTCCAGTTCTGATTGTGTGACTATCCCATTCTATACCTGGTAGATTGAAGTCTCCCCCTATTACAATAGTATGATCACGAAACTTCTTCACGACGTTCTGCAGGTTCTCTCTGAGGCGCTCAACTACTACGGTTGCTGATGCAGGTGGTCTATAGAAGCATCCGACTATCATATCTGACCCACCTTTGATACTTAACTTAACCCAGATTATTTCACATTCGCATTCGCTAATAACTTCACTGGATATTATTGAATTCTTTACTGCTATAAATACTCCTCCACCATTGGCGTTTATCCTATCCTTGCGGTATATATTCCATTCTGTGTCTAGGATTTCGTTACTGTTCACTTCCGGTTTTAACCAACTTTCCGTTCCTAATACTATATGCGCACTATTTCCTTCAATAAGAGATACTAATTCAGGAACCTTGCCCTGGATACTCCTGCAGTTTACCAATATTACGTTAACTTTTCCTGTTTTTGGTCTCTGAGGATGGACGTTCTTTATCAACGATGATAATGTCCTCTCTGGTAAGCCATCAGGTATTTTATCGTTTCGCCCAAGGGGAGGTCCCTCTAACCTAAAAAACCCCCGTGTGCACGCCACACGTACTCTGCTACCCTAGTAGCTGCTTCCGGTGTGTAGTGCACGCCTGACCTGTCTAGGGGGGCCCTACAGTTCTCCACCCAATAACGGAGGTCGATGAATTTGCAACCGTTATAGTCGCAGAGTCGTCTGAGCCTCTGGTTTAGACCCTCCACACGGCTCCAAACCAGAGGACCGCGATCGACTCTGGGCACTATGCTGCAGATATTAAGCTCAGCTTGCACTCCGCGTGCGATGCTGGTTGTCTTCACCAAATCAGCCAGCCGCCGGAAGGAACCAAGGATGGCCTCAGAACCCAAGCGGCAGGCGTCATTCGTTCCGACATGTGCTACTATCTGCAGCCGGTCACACCCAGTGCGTTCAATAGCTGCCGGAAGGGCCTCCTCCACATTACGGACGAGACCCCCTGGCAAGCACACCGAGTGCACACTGGCATTCTTCCCCGACCTACCCGCTATTTTCCTGAGGGGCTCCATAACTCGCCTAACGTTGGAGCTCCCTATAACTAATAGGCCCGCCCTCTGTGACTGTCGGGACCTTGCCGGAGAATCGGCCACTGGCCCAACAGGCGAGGCATCCTGTGGTGGCTCGGAAACGATGACATCACCACTAGGAAGCACCCCGTACCTGTTGGAAAGGGGTAAGGCAGCTGCCACGCGGCCAGATCCCACCTTCGCCTTTCGGCCAGGCACGCGCGAGCCCACCACTGTCCGCCATTCACCCTGGAGTGATGGCTGACCGGTAAGATGCTCACTGCCGGAAGACGCAGCGACATCAGGGGTTCCATGTGATTCCAAGGCCACCGAAGTAGGCATAGGTCTCACCACAGTTGCCCCAACGCCACTACGAGCTGACGCCTGCGCCTCGAGCTCGATGAGCCTAACAGACAAAGCCTCCACCTGTCCCCGAACAGTGGCCAATTCTCCTTGCGTCCGCTCACAACAACCACAGTTCCTACACATGACTATGTTTACCTTACTCTATACGGTGACAAATTCCCAAGATAATCTTCTGATGAGCTACTCTGATAATCAAGAAACACTCACTGAAATACGAGACGCGAAAACTACGCTACGTTTTCCCAGAAAAACTATTTAAAAGCTAAGCGCAGCAAATAAGTACAAAAATGCTTTATACAAACAGTACTCGCTGCTGCTGGTGCTCTCGCTCTGGCTGTCACAAGACAACTGCTGATTCAAGTGACTAGTGGCTAACGGCCGCGAAACAAACAAAAGACGGTTTTAGGGCGCTTTCTGTTCTAAACGATCAAGAAAACACTAAGAAATCTAACACGAAAACTACGTAAAGTTTTATCAAGAACTGTTAGTTACTATGCAGAGCAGATAAACACAAATAGAATCCCTTCCTTAGTGGAAGGTCGTAAACAAAATCTAATATCAGCCACCAGTCTTAAAGGGACAAATTTTGAAAATAATTATATTCATTAGACTTGAAACAATTAATAAATTTAATTTTGAATAAATGTGATTTTAGCTTTTGGTACCAGAATGAAACTCACAAGATCTTTAATGATTTTTTTCCAACAGTCCCTTTATGAAACATTTTAAGTAAAAATAAAGTGAGTTATTCTTTCCACATACAGTTTACTTTTGTTTTGATAAACTAAGCAAATAAAAATTAATGAAGTACTATTAGTAAATATTAGGTACTTCAAATAAGAAGGTAGTACTTTTAAGAACTGGCTACTACTGTATTAATCCAAAGTTCACCTCATTAGCTGAGTACTGAGTGCACCTGACTGCCATGCTGAGGACCCTGGTTTGTTTGCCAGTACTGCCAGGGATTTATTCTTGGTGGGAAGACTACCTGTCTACCTTTTTGAACATAATAAGGCAGTGATTCATCATAGCATGTGTTCAGCAGTGCCTTGCTAGTTTTGCAGATGTGTATTGCACCAGATGCCTGCAAAAGGATTCTGCATTCCCTGTGCATTATAATTTGGTGGCCTGTATTTGTGGAGCTGGCACCCTATAGCAAACCACTTGGTTCTCTTTGGTTAATATCAGGCAAATTTGGTGGGCAGGACATCCAGTTCACTATAAAGCTCCTCAAACCACTGTATCTGATTCTGACCTTTGAAATGCATAGTTGCCCCACTGGAAGATACCAAAGGCATTGGGAAAGATGTCAACATGAAGGGATGCAGGTGGTTCGCGACAACATTCACGTAGTCCACAGCCATCGTGGTGCCTCTGGTTACCATCACAGGACCCATGGAGGCATAGGTGAATAATGTCTCCCATAGTATAATACTGCTCACACTGGCTTGCGTCCATGGCACAGTGTATGTTTTGAGCAGCCATTTGTCTGGAAGACAGCGCATTTTGACACGGCAATTGACACAATGTAATAAGAAATGCAGTTCATTCAAACTGGTGACATGTTTCCATGTCCAATCTTTACCTGTTTTAATCATAACTGACTATGTCACTATGTGCACTGAACCTGGTTCAACTATGTGCACTGAATGATGTGCTCTAAAACATTTGTGCCTGCACCAGCATTGTACTCTGTCACAAGATCTACACAGATGACTGCCTATTCTTTTTTACAGAGCTGGAAAGTCTTTGACCACTTCATTCTGTAATGAGGTGCTGTGCATGACACACTTTGTCTCCTGCTTATGGTTTCACCATACTTCAACCACTTTCTATAGATACTCATTACAGGAGCACAGGAACAACTGATGCTCATTCCCATGCACAGGTGCATAACACTGCATTTGTCAAAGTCGCTTATGTCACTGGATTTCCCCATTTGGAGCCTGTTACCAATGCTAGAATGATTCCCCATTCATCTCTGCTTCACTCATATAATTCCCTTACCATGTCACTTGCTCACAATGCCACTAGGTGGCATGCAGTCCTGTGGTGGTCATAATGCTTTGGCTCACCAGTGTCTATGAAGAACACTGGCCATATGATGAACACAGAGATGAAAAGATGAGTAATATGATAAAAAGTGGGACTCAAAAGACATGGTGAGGTAAGAAGTGGGGAGTGAAGGAAAGAAGAAACTAATGGCTCATAGACACTGAGAACACTAATAGAGAAGGATAATAAAACAACTGGAGTTGTTGGATGTCTGATAAATGACACTGATTACACCTTGAAATACCACTCTCTCTTCAGGAATATAAGGATATCATACAATGCCTACAACTACATATACTGAGAAGAATCTCTCAGTGTGTTAGTATGCATACAAAATGTTTGGACATTTTTTATTCTTTTGTTGTTCATGGTCTTATTGGATAATTCTCTATCACAATGCAGGTACAGACATAAATATTGAATCTCATAATACAGCCCTCTGAACACTGCATAAGATCAATAATGAAGTACCACAAAAAAAAGCCTCTTCAACACTTGTGGTACTTTTATATTGCTGCACCCTTACTTTTTAATGTTATTTCTGAATAAGAAGGATGATAATAATTTAATATGAACTGAGGTTACAACCTACACAACAATATACAGAAACAGGGTCAAAAGGTATTGTACTCCTGTCCAAATTTCAGAATGAAACTCTTTGCTTTTATGCCAAGATA
Source organism: Schistocerca serialis cubense (assembly GCF_023864345.2). NCBI lineage: Eukaryota > Metazoa > Arthropoda > Insecta > Orthoptera > Acrididae > Schistocerca > Schistocerca serialis. The sequence continues at coordinate 67,038,868 of NC_064638.1, forward strand.
CATCAAAAGGTGTCAAAGATGTTATGCAAGGAGTAAGGAGCTCAAAGTGTTAAAAGTGAGCTTAAAACTTATTACATCAGACATCCTTTCTGTGAAATATCCAAATGTAGGTACTCTGTATTCTTGTTAATAGCACATATAGCAAAACCTTCAGTAAAATAATTTCATAATTATTTTCCCTTTTAAATTATCCAATACATACATGTACATAAAGTGCTCAAAAAGTTTTGAAGTGGAGCACTCAATGAAGGGATAAGTCTTATAAAACTACAAAAATAAAGTCAATGTGAAATGAAAACAAAAAATAACCAAAATATAAATGCACTTTGTTTGAAAGTACATATCAGTGAAATCAAAATCTCCTGCTCAGTAACTTTCAGTATCTTGTTGCCATGCCCCTTCCATTATAACATGCTCCTTAGCATCTGTCCAGTGCATGATTGACACTCAGGCATGTCCCACTCTTTGGTTGCAGACTTCCTGAGGTAATTCAGTGTGCAGTATATGATGAATGTTCTCGCATTGACACACTGCGAGTTTCAACTGATATCAATCATGCTCAATTTGGTTTCATCTCAGCAGATGCCACAAGACATTCCATTCTGTCAATTCCTGCCTCATGGAGGAAGGTATGCAAGGTGGGGGATAGTGTGCTTAGATATTATCCTATGGAATGACATAGTCATCACTAAAATTTTAACTGTAGAGCTGGGCAGTATGTTTGATTCACTTCTCTGCTAAACACACAGCCTTGTATGTTTACAACATGCACTGGTACTGAGTTGCCTCCATGATCTTATGTGATGGTCAGCAGGCACCAGCCAAATCCTGCATTTGTTGGTGAAGAGCACTCAACTCCATTGGCCGACATTCCATGTCAGATATTTCTTTGCATGCCTTCTTTGTGCACCGTGATACTGAGGCGGTGGGGGTGGGGGTCTTGTACTATTGTTTATAATGAATGAACAGAAGCCAAATTGATTGTGTGGAGAGTGTTGCACATTGTTTGGATTGATACAACTCTCGTATATGTCACCAAAAATGCAGTGTGGCTTCTGTTGAACCTTCTTTTGGGGCATAAAAGTGGGGCTGTTATCAACACAAAGATTGGTTTGAATACCACAGTGTTTTGCTGGGCATAGTCCAATTCGATATGTTATGCCACTACTTCCCATCCACATTCAAACAGACTGACTCACTCAGTTATAGATCGACCTACAGTATATAGTGGACTAGGAACCACTGTTATGGTATCTATGAACCATGATTTGTTGACAGCAGACTTGTATTATTGACTTATGGCTGATACTATGATGCAGATATTCAAAGTTCTGTGTTTCATAATAGAGGTTGAATGCCTGAATGTTGTTGCTGTGGTAGATGATAAATTGACAGATAATTTTGACCTTTCAAAAGTACTGATTTTTCATCGTGTTGACTAACTTATTCTGATATTAACATCTTCAGCACAAACAGACAAAAATCTAATGCTTTTTACTTTATCACAATATTCTCAGAGTATAAATGGTAAGTGTTTGTCTGCAAGGTTCAAGATTAAATTTTGTCGATTCTAGGATTTTTTTCTATCATTTTTTACTTCTTTCCTCTTTGAAAATGATTCATATATGTTAATTATGCGAAATGTTTCAGACTCTGTGTTTGATTGTAGATTCCTCTTTAACTGGTTAGTTTAGTCAGTTCAAAGCTTGGAGGGAAAAAAAGTTATGTCACTCTGTTATGATCATGCCTGGCAAAGTACTGCTGTGTTCTGTTCAAATGAAATTTCAGTTTGAAGACAATGAAATATATTTAAAGAATGCTATTTTAGTCATCAAAATGGAGGAACAGAGTACGCAAAATAGCAAAAATGCTTAAGAAAATGGTTTTTTTAGTAGCTTTTGCTACTCTCTCTGGGGAGGTAGAAAGAAGAGAAATAATGAACATAAATAAATGTAACATTTGTACACACACATGAAAAGAAATCCACTACTCTACAACTACCATATTGATGACAAATTGTTGGAAACAGCATATCCTATAAAATGTCTAGGAGTAAGTGGAACAACCACAAAAAACAAATAGTAGGAAAAGCAGATGCCAGGGTGAGATCATATGAGGTATCTTAAGAAAATGCAACTCATCCATCAAGAAAGTGGCTTACACTATACTTGTTCAACTGATTCTTGAGAACTGCTCATCAATCTGGTACCCTTAGCAGGTAGGACTGATAGAAGGGAGAGAGAAAATCCAATGAACAGCAATGTGTTCTGTCACAGGATCATTTAGGGGGCACAAGAGCATTACATGCCCAACAAACTCAGTGACAGCTGTTACAAGAGATGTGTTATACATCCCAAAGATGTTTACTATTGAAATTTTGAGAGAGCACTTTCTGAGCCGAGTCTCACAACACATTACTTCCTCCCACATACACCTTGCGAAATGACCACATCAAGAAAATTTGAGAAGTCAGAGCTAATACAGAGGCTTACTGATAACCATTCTTCCCACACGCCATTTGTGAGAGGAACAAGAAAGGAGGGGGAGGGAGGGGGGCAGTTAGTGGTACCAAAACTACTCTCTGCCTGCTTTTGGAGTATGATACAGATATAGATGAATAATAACCTGGAAATATAACACCCCTCTGGTACCCAATGTTGAGAGAGATGGGGAGAAAAGAGGAGAAAGAAGAGTGCTGAAATCTGACAATATAGTACACATTTGGTACACAACTTTGAGAGAGAGAGCTATGAGATATTAGCGAGAATGGAAACCAAAGGACAGGGAACAATAAACAGGAATCAGCATAAATTTTTAATATTCAAAACTGTGTGCCAGACCAGAACTTGAACCTGTCCTGCTCCAACACACAGTTTTTATTTGCCAGGAAATTTAAAGTCAGCATGAACTCCCCTAAATAACAAAAATTTACTATCAAAGAAATCAATATGTTTGTTCCTTTCAGAGTATCAAGAAACCTGGTACTGGCAAAAAATATGATTATTGCCATTGATCATATTCAGTAATATACTGCCAACATTGTCAAAACATTTGGCCACAGAATATAACATCCATCAATGTTTTGCTGTAAATAGGCTTGTATGCAACAGGTATGTTGTTCATGCTAAAAACATTGATTCTACAATATGGCTGTGTAATTAGTTCATTTGTACTGGATGAAAAGCTACTCAAGATGTTACTGCTTCTGCTTTATTATCCATGGCATTTACACCATGGCCTCTTTGGTAGTGGCATTTCATAAAGTTGTTTGAATATTGCATTTTCCCCCCCATCCCCCAAACTCTTACAGGTCTGTAACAAAATGTGAAATTTTCAGGAAACTAAATGACACATTTGGGGTATGTGGTCGTCCCCATGTAGGATGGCAGATTGATCCATTTGGACACTCCAGAGAGATGGCATCCATTTTTGCTCAGCTTGGGTATGATGGTGTCTTCTTTGCTAGATCAGACTATCAAGACCGTCAGAGGAGATACAAGACAAAGAACACAGAGATGATATGGCAAGGCAGTGCTAATCTTGGTATGAAAAGCATATCTTTTACAATCAACACACTTTTGTATTAATGTCTTGTATTATCATCTTAACCTCATTTTTAGCTGATTAACACAAACTTAGAGATCATATATTTATAATTTGTGTCTTTATTATGACCTGTTGATTTCTTTGGTGTAGTGTATTTAAAAAAAATGTGTCTTGCAGGTACATCATCCAGATTATTTGCAGCAACTTTTAATAACTCCTACTATCCACCAAGTGGATTTTGTTTTGACATCAACTGTGATGACTTGCCCATTATTGATCATCTGAAAAGTCCTGATTACAATGTTAAAACTAGGGTAAGCTGACAGATTATTCCTAGGGTCTTTAGTGATACAAAATGCAGTGTCCTATTAATCAAAACAATCATTTTTAAGTGAACTGACAAAAAATATATTTTACACTACAGTTTCATTATGTACATCAAACATGCAACTCAGCTGCAGCTATCTCCTTTATCTATATAACGAAACAATTGTTAACATGATTTCTTGACTGATGATTCCAGTCTACATGCATACATTTTTTAATAGCGCACACTGACAAAGATCCATATTAACTTATTCTATGTTACTTTGCTGTATACAGGGTGTAACTAAATTCCCTTTGTAGACTTTGAGGCCTTGTAGTGGCATCCAAGACAATTAACTTTAGCAAAGCAGGTCATTTCCAGAAACATACTATTTTCCCATTACACGCAAAGTACTGCAACACACTCTGACACCTGGTGGTTGTTATATGGGTTCACTTACAAGTAGGGTTCAATGTGATGATCAACAATGTCAGTATAGATACAATACCTCCATACACAACATCGATCCCAGGTCCTCTAGTATCTGTTGCACAACCTGCACCAATAGGTCTACCTCATATCTCACAGGGGTTTCGTAGATAAGGATGTCATGACCCCAGAGATAGTAGTCTAGTGGCTTCAAATTGTGAGAACATGCAGTCCAAACAACTGGGCCACCACAACCTATACAATGTTGCCCAAATCACTAATCCAGATGATCTCAGACTTCAAGTGAAAAATGAGGTGGTGCTGGAACCACAAGTTTTTATGCACAAGCAGTGGCTCATCTTTCAAGAACCACACTAACATCCAATGTACCGACATAATCCTGTGTCCTTGGCAGAACTGCGGAAGTTGTGCCCAACTCCTCCAAGCTCCCATAAAACTACCTTTCTGCTATTTTCCCTACAGAGATCAAGCAAATCTCATAATTTTGTAAGTAAGATGAATAAAAATGAAGCACAGTGAAACCAACAATCCAGTGAGATTTGATACAAGAAATATACAGATTAAACATTTACTACAGTGCATAGCAAAGAAACTTTAGTCATTCATTCTACATACATCAAAAAAATATTTGCATCATCCCGGTTCTCAGTACTCCTGAAGATAGACATTGACTGTGGGTATTGTATCACAGACACAGTCCCTTTGACTATTCAGAGATGTCACTAAACCCACCCAAAGGTGTAAACAACCATGCATGAGTAGCGCCTATTGGACAGAGGGGATCCAACAGCCGATCAGTTCCAGTCATTCCCCAGGAAGGAGGTACATGGCTTGTGTTGTCTGTACTTCAGTCATGCTTAGATGGTCAGTACCATGGTTCGATCATGTCCAGCATTGTTACTTTTTTGCCAGGAAGGGCTCTCAACAAGGGAAGTGTCCAGGCATCTTGAATGTTGTTCGAACATGGAGGAGATACTGAGTGACAGGAACTGTTGATGACATGCTTCGCTCAGGCTGCCCAAGGGCTACCACTGCAGTGGATGATCGCTACCTACGAATTATGGCTCAGAGGAACCCTGACAGCAACAACACCATGTTGAATAATGCTTTTCATGCAGCCACAGGATGTCATGTTAAGACTCAAACTGTGCGCAACAGGCTGGATGATGTGCAATTTCACTCCTGACATCCATGGCAAGGTCCATCTTGGCAACCATGACACAATGCAACACAGTACAGATGTGCCCAACAACATGCCGAATCGACCACTCAGGATTGGCATCTCATTCCCTTCACTGATGAGTGTCACTTGTGCCTTCAACCAGACAATCATCGGAGACGTGTTTGGAGGCAACCCGGTTAGGCTGAATGCCTTAGACATAGTATCCAGCAAGTGCAGCAAGGTGGAGGTTCCCAGCTGTTTTGGGGTGGTATTATGTGGGGCCAATGTACATCGCTGGTGGTCATGGAAGGCACCGTAATGGCTGGCTGATACATGAATGCCATCATCTAACTGATAGTGCAACCATATCGGCAGCATATTGGTGAGGCACTCCTCTTCATGGGTGACAATTTGCACCCCCATCGTGCACATCTTGTGAATGACTTCCTTCAGGATAACAACATTGCTTGACTAGAGTGGTTAGCATGTTCTCCAAACATGAACCCTATCGAACATGCCTGGGATAGATTGAAAAGGGCTGTTCACGGCTGACGTGACCCACCAACCACTCTGAGGGATCTACGCCAAATCGCCGTTGAGGAGTGGGACAATCTGGACCAACAGTGCCTTGATGAACTTGTGGATAGTGTGCCATGATGAATACAGGCTTGTATCAATCCAAGAGGACATGCTTCTGGGTATTAGAGGTATCGGTGTGTACAGCAATCTGGACCACCACCTCTGTATGGTGGTACAACATGCAATGTATGGTTTTCATGAGTAATAAAATGGGTGGAAATGATGTTTATATTGATCTCAATTCCAATGTTCTGTACAGGTTCCGGAACTCTTGGAACCGAAGTGATGCAAAATTATTTTTTGATGTGTGTAGAATAACAACAAAATACCTAATACATAAGTAAGACCTACTTCCAGTGATCTTATAACACCTGATGCTAGAGCAATGCAGATTATAGCTGGAAGAGCATATGACTGTTTACATGAGGTTTCAACTTAGATGTACAGTGTATAGTTAACCAAATGCATGATGACCAAACAACTCCCATAATATTATTGATCAGCCACAGAAAGCTTATTCTTGAATTCCTTTTTTACTTACATAGCAGATGATATCAGCCAAAGCTGGGGTCCAAGAAAAGTACTAACTTGAGTGGCATGTTAATTATACATCCTCTCCACTGTCTCTGCTTGCTTCCTCTATCACATCTCACTCCAGTCCTCTCCACTGTCTCTGCTTGCTTCCTCTATCACATCTCACTCCAGTCCTCAATAAGCAGAAAGCAACAAAAATTGTAAACACCTAGTCAAATAGCATATTTACTTCAGGACCTGCTCACTACCTATGAAACTGTGTGACACCATAGCGATGCAGCAACAAGAATTACATTTCTGATAAGGAGTAATCTGTGTAAGTGGTAGCTGTGTGAACTGAGCACACTGTTGCCACACAAAATATACAAGCAATAGACATCTCTTTGTTAGTAGTTGTTTCTTTGTTATGCTGCTTTGGTGAAATGACGCTGTAGAAATGACACTGAGACAACAGCATGAGTTTACAGTAGTGGGCCAAGGGAAAGGTATCTCCTTGTAGGCAATGATCTCTCTCTCCCTCCCGCCCTGCCTTCCTCTCTCTCTCTCTCTCTCTTCTCTCTCTCTCTCTCTCTCTCTCTTTCTCTCTTCCCCTTCTCTCTCTTTTCCCCTTGTCTCTCTCTTCCCCCACCCCCTTTCTGGTCAACTTTTGCACCTCCTCTGTGCCTGTGTCTCTCTTACCAGCCCCTTCCCTTGGTATGGCCCTGTCTGCAGGTGAATGCAGTGGGAGGGATTTATAAGTGTGGTGCAGGTGTAATCAAGCATTCTGGTTAACTTTTCCACATTATGGTTTCACCTCGATTTTTTATCCACCTGAATGCTATGAAATTCCAAACACAGAGTTTAATTTAGTGGGTTTGATCTTTGTTTCCTGTCATCCTGACAACATGTGGGAATCTCTCATCCCGGGTTCTGAGTGACCTGATCCTCCTTCCTAACATTCCATAAATCATTTCTCTTTCCTCCCTGAAGGAGGAAATTATCATTCTCAAAATTATGAGCAGCTTCTTTTTTTTCATTTTCAAGTGTGTCTATCCCAACAACTGGAATTTCTCCTTCCAGAAATAAATTCTGGTCAACCATCCTGTCTCTTTGGAAAATTATGACATAAGCTTGGTAAGCTATTTGCTATGAACCAGTTGTAAGTCTGTTCCATTATTCCACTTGCTGTATCTGGATTGGATGTGTTTGGGCCCTTCATCAGTATACTTGTATTATCAACAAATTTAACAGTTTTTGAAGAGTTCTCCAATGGCTTTGGTCAGAATTATTCTTGCTACTGTAAAGTGTGGCCAGGTAGTAGTAGCAAGTACAGGGACATTGGGAAATGAGATTAGTTTGATAGTTTGATCCATGGAGATTACATGAACTAGTCAGTGACTGAAGGAGTACTGGCAGTGCCATGAAGTACAGCAATGAGATATTGCAACCAAATATATAACTTTTCAGTTGTGCCATCATTCCATACTTGATGATCATGGATGTTAAATTATCCCCATTGAGTTGATCTGACAAATGAATTCCTCACAAGTGAAGATATATAAGACAATTACACTGAATGGAAAAGCCAGTGAGATCTCCAGAACTGATTCATATACAGCATACATTGAGTAGCAAATTGCAGCCCACAACCAAGTACTCTTTCATGCTGTTGATTCCCTGGAATGAAGATTAGCCATTAGCAGAACTCTTGAACCACCTCAAAGAGAGTATTCCACATGACTCCCAGTCATGCATGGGAGCCAGAAGTCATCATACTCTCTAACTGTTTGGCTGCCATAGCAGAGAGCTAACATTTTTCTTCCCCAATAGTGTATCTTCAGTTACAGAACATTTTCAGTCACATTCACATATGCCAAACACTGTGTTATTAAGCTTTACATTTATCTGTAGCTATTCCAACATGCAGTTTATGAAATATTCTCTCATGTATTGATGTTACTCTTCTGGATAGTACTGTACCTTTACATGATTTTTGGCAACAACAGTTCAAACACCAAATACAAGCTCCCGATTGTGAGAACACTATTTTATTTCTGTTCATTATTAATAATATTTTGGTCACTTCTCTGCAGATGATTAATACCAATACCAAACAATGTTTGTGTGCTATTAGTTACTTGGGTCAATTTCAGTAATTTTTATGCTATGTGTAGTGATTTTGTTAACTGCTGCAAGTCTCAGCTTAGAGCTGATATTAAGAAAGTCATAAACTTAATTGCTTAATTTTGTTTGTGCCAGATCTCAGATTTTGTTGCATATATAGAAGAACAGGCATCACATAAGAAGACTGACCACATTCTTGTCACAATGGGAGGAGATTTCCATTACCAAGAAGCTGCAGCCTGGTTTGTCAACTTGGACAAATTAATAAAGTAAGTGGTAACTGCATGGTAGAATACACATACTAGTGTTAAATAAAATCTAAGTGATTAATGCAGTAGAGTTCACTGAAACAGAGATTAAAAAAGTGTTGAATCTCAAGAGTTCATAATAAGCAGAAAAAGTTTACAATATGCAAATGAGAGGTGCAGATGGTGTAATGATGGAAATATTGCTTAATAATTTGGGTGAAGAGGCACAACATGGACAACAAGGGCAGTAATTAACAGTTTGGAATCTGGGAGGGGGTAAATAGAAATGCTTTCCCAGTTCCTAGAATTCCTCTGTCTCCATGTGCTACACGAATGCTGCCAAAGAGTGAGTATCACAAGGGTTGTACCCAGCAAGTCTGGGATCTTGTCTGGGGTCTGACCAGTAGTCACCATCACTGTCAGCTTCTGCAACTGGCATTACATGTCTTAGTGATGTCTTATATTATATGCAGAAGGAGGAACTAGGCTTTACCATCTCTCTTATAAGCAAGATAGAAACCTATACTAAGAGAAATAGCCTCACAGTGAGCAGTATTCTTATGAAGTTCTCACTAGCAAATAGAAAAATCAAACAATGTAGCCTCAATTAGAGATGAATAACCATCACTACTGAAGGGGTAATGTGTATCAAATGTCTAAAGGGTTAAAAAAACTGTTCTAAAACCAAATAGATCACACTTTAAAAGTAATATCTCATAACATGAATGATTATTTTATCAATAAGGAAATTTCACTTTACAGAACTGTAAAATTACTAGACAGAATGACTGGTGAATACTTTTCTTCTGGACACTAAATTCCAAGAATTACAAATAATCACAGTTAAATGTAGCAAGAAAAACCTATATCTGTCCTTTGAAAAAGTTACTTCCTTCATCAAGGAAGAATGGTGATAAGGTAGGGAAAGGTTGGAAAAAAGGGGCAGGGCACTAAGATTTTAGGTTGACAGAAACCTATCTGTTGCCTGACACCTTTTTTTGCTGTCTATTTGGAAGGCACCTCATTTATTTCCGGTAGCTGTTGTTGTGTGTATCTATGATCACATTGGTCTCCAGTTTAGTTGTATCTTATAAGGCAGCCACACTAGTCTTAAATATACACATATACTGAAGGAGAAGCTGCAATATTAAGGTCCTTAAAACAATTTCAATAAGATTCTTTTCTCTCTTTTTAAAAATGATCCAAATGGCTTTACTTTGTGGTGTGAATATCTTTTCTATCTCTGTGATAGAATTTCCATTTCTGTGAGTTCTTATTACATATAGCCTACAATTTGAAATGCTCATGATGGACATTGCACAAGGGCTTTTCACTGGCGTACTGCACCAGTTGTTTCATCATAAATATTAACCGAGTGAGGTGGCGCAGTGGTTAGCACACTGGACTCACATTCAGGAGGATGATGGTTCAATCCCACGTCCAGCCATCCTGATTTAGGTTTTCCATGATTTCCCTAAATTGCTCCAGGCAAATGACAGAATGGTTCCTTCAAAGGGCACGGGTGACTACCTTCCCCATCCTTCCCCTATCCGATGACACCGATGACCTCGCTGTCGGGTCTCCTCCCCCAAAACACCACAACCCCATAAATGTTACTGCACTTAACTACTGGGAAACATTTTAACCTGTTTAGGCACAACACATCATGTTGCTTACATTACTGTTAATGTTTGTCAGTTGTCAGAGGAGTTGTGTAAATATAGAGTAAAAAGTAGCAATTAAGCAGCAAAGACTAATCTAGTAGTTACCTAACATATGTCTGAGGAACTAATATGTTTTTTCCAAAGTATTTCTTCCCTGAAAATTCTGCTATGCTTCTGTTGGTAGAAATAGATTGTATTTGCAGGAATACTTTCACATGTAAATGATTAGACACAGTAACTAAACTTGATTATTACTGAGACTGGAACACCATGTCTCAGTAACAAAACACCAATGTAAATAAACTGATGATGAACATCTGTGGAGAAATATATTTATGATTTGATAATATGTTTACCAGGTATGTGAATGATTTGCAAGCGGATGGAGGTAGACTAAATGCATTGTACTCAACACCATCATGTTACTTGAAAGCTGTTAATGAGGCAAATATAACATGGGAACTAAAAGAAGATGATTTCTTTCCTTATGCCAGTGATTCTCATGAGTACTGGACAGGATATTTCACTTCTAGAGCCACTAGCAAATATTTTGAAAGACGAGGAAATAACTTCCTTCAGGTAAGTAAAAATGTAGATTGGAAGGAAAATTTTAAAACGTATTTCAAAGTTTCAAAATATCCCACAATCTTGAGAAATAAATACCTCTTACAATGCAAACAAAATTACTGCAGGTCTGCAAACAACTATACGCCTTGGCAGATGTTGAAGACACCTACAGTGAAGATTTAGATAATTTACGAGAAACCATGGGAGTCCTTCAGCATCATGATGCCATCACGGGGACAGCAAAACAGAATGTGGCCGATGACTATAATCGCATGCTTTATGATGGATTTCAGGGTTGCGGAAATATTGTTGACAGGGCACTGAAGTAGGTAACACTTCTGTTAGAATGTCTTCACTCTTGGGAGAACAAACATGTAAAAAATTAAATTATGGTGAAAACAGAACAGTTTATACTTTTATTATAATAGTAATCAAGAAATGGTAATACTTTTGGCAAATAAATAATATGCTATTTCCATTTACAGAAAGATCTCTTCAGGTGGCAATTCCACACTTTCATTCTCATCATGCCTCCTGAGCAACATAAGTCAGTGTGAAATATCTGAGACCTTTGAGAATTTTGTGGTGACTGTGTATAATCCTTTAAGCCAAGTATCATCCTACTATGTCAGGCTTCCTGTGCAAAATGGAACATATGCTGTGGAAGATGCTGACGGTAAGTAACTAAGTGTTGCATTACCATTATTATTATTATTATTATTATTATTATTATTATTATTATTAGTAGTAGTAGTAGTAGTAGTAGTTGTTGTTGTTGTTGTTGTTGTACATAGAATTTTAGTCATTCCTCAATGGCAAATATTCATTAACGCTGCAGTATTTACTTCTTTCACTCCATTACTCCCTTTCATTACTGCTACATACTGTTACTCATTGCAGCAGTACACACCTTACATGGAAATAATCTTGTTACTTGTCTTTAGTAACTTCAAGAGCAATGTCAACCACCAATGTCCTGGCTAAGACTCAGACATCAATTTATTGGATTATTAAAATATAAACTGTCATATATTTCCTGAATATTTTAGTTAAGATTGGTAGAATAGGGGAAAACAAAATATTAGTCATAAATTGTAGTCAATATTTCAAACAAATGCTCACTTCAATATCAACTGAATGGTATAGAGAATTCTCATCCAAATGGCTCCCTCCTGTGTGGGGTCTTTAGTAAAACATTCAAACTGTACCAAAGATGGAGTGCTAGAGAGTAAGTTATGAATGCAAGAGACAGCGGATTGAGAATAGCATTGCAAGTTTTTTCCTTTTTTTCCTTCTTTGAAGTTTAAAGCTAGTCCATTTATGGAAAACCAGTTAAAATTTTTCACAAAATCCAGCATTCACTATCTCCAGTGTTGATCCTTCCCTGCTCAGTTGACAACAATAATTTTATCACAGGAAAAGATAGAAGTCAACTACTTGGCCCAAATAAAATGAATGATCATTGACATGGAGCAAGAAGAAGATTATTCCAATGATAAAGTCATGAGGATTGTGGATTGCCAATTGTAATTTCTGCTTCTGCAGAAGTTCTGGTGTCCTCCTTTGAATTACTTTAACAGCCTAGTGCAAAATTACAAAACACATTCTTAAATGAGAACTAAATTGTTCATGTACTGAACCATGTGTTCATTAAAATGTAAGCTCTCCAAAAAATTAACTTGAAATAAAGGGAGAATTGTACAGGTGCATGAATGATGTTGATATGGATTCCACTGGATTCAGACTTATTGATTTAGATCTTCTGTGTCAGGCTATAAAGTTTTCATGTTTAGGTGTTAGCTGTAAAAATACAGAATGCATGATTGTTGTTGAAGAAAGAAGAGCAGGAATAGCTTGTGATTTTAAATTAATTTCTAATTCATGTGACTATGAATTTTCATTTTCCTCCTCCAAAACAACTGACACTGGTACCAATAACAGCAATTTTAGGTTAGCATATACTCTGAGATGCGTTGGACACAGCAGGGAAGGTGGTAATTTATTGTGTGGCTTTCTGAACATGCCTCCACCTTATGCAAGGTTTGAAAAAATAAATAAAGAATTGTCTGATGCTGCAAGCTATACTGCCAAAGCAGTGGAAATAAACAAAAAGAAATAGATCCTGGGGTAGATATACATGATATTGAATTTCCTACAAATGTTACTGACCTGCGTGTGTCTGTACATGGGACCTGCCTCAAAAGGGGTCACATACCTCTGTATGGAGTTGCATCTGTTATTGGTATTGGATCAGGTAAAGTTTTAGATGTAGAAATAATGTTTAAGTCCTGCCACCAGTGTGCAACACGGAAAATGTCCAACAATGAAGACAGTGAGAAACTGTAGCAAGAAAAGCATGCTGTAGCATGTCCTAAAAATTATAGTGGCTCAAGTGAGGGCATGGAGGCTGCTGCAGTTGTGAGGATGTTCTCCAGATCTGAGGACCAGTATGGTGTTAGATATACTAAATATCTTAGTGACGGGGACTCCTCTTCGTTCAAAACTGTAACAGATAAAACTCTGTACAATACAATAACACAAAATTTGGAATGTGTTGGCACATCCAAAAGAAGCTTGGTGGTAGGCTTCATCGCTTGCTGAAAGAGAAGAAATGTGAAATACTTGAGGATGGAAAATCACTAGGAGGAAAAGGCAGACTCACTCTGAAAGAAATTGATTCATTTCAGTTATTTTATGGGAGAGCTATCAGAAAAAACACACATTATTTAAATGCAATGAGGCATGCTGTGGAAAGACACAAAATGCAGATGAAGGTCTCAATAATTTAATTTGAATTAGATGCTCAAAAATGACATTCTGTGGACTTGAAGTACTCAAAATAGGTGTCCGTGATGCAATTTTCTGTTACAATAATGGACATAATGGCAGAACTGAAGTGCTGAAGACAGTTGGTATAGATCCTGGTGTGTTTACAACAAAAGCATTTTACACCAACGACGAGAGCAGGGTCAAGAAAGCTGACAGATTAGTGTCTTAGTTGCAAATACAGGCCAGGCAGATTCAAAGAGGAGAGAAGAGAAAGCTGGAGGATGAGGAGTATCAGTATGGAAGATTTTAAAATGGAGGTAAGCTTATTAGATGTATAAGTATGGGAATAAAATATTTTGAACCTCATTTACTCTGTTTTACACTTTTTGCATTATTAGAAACCTTTTCTCAAAAAGTATATGCACTAATGCTATGAAATTTTCAGAAACTGATTTGCAACATGTTGCTGTCTCACTGGAACTAAAAAATATGAGATCCTGTAATTACATTCTGATTTTTAGATGATTATACACTATGTGATCAAAAGTATCCAGCAACCTGGCTGAAAATGACTTACAAGTTCGTGGTGCCCTCCATCATTAATGCTGGAATTCAATATGATGTTGGCCCACCCTTCGCCTTGATGACAGCTTCCACTCTCACAGACATTCATTCAGTCAGGTGCTGAAAGGTTTCTTCAGGAATGGCAGACCATTCTTTATGGACTGCTGCACTGAGGAGAGGCATCAATGTTGGTTAGTGAGGCCTGGCATGAAGTCAGAGTGCCAAAACATCCCAAAGGTGTTCTATAGGATTCAAGTCAGGACTCTGTGCAGGACAGTCCATTACAGGGATGTTATTGTTGTGTAACCACTCTGCTATAAGCCGTGCATTATGAAAAGGTGCTCGATTGTGTTGAAAGATGCAATCGCCCTCCCTGAATTGCTCCTCAGCAGAGGGAAGTAAGAAGGTGCTTAAAACATCGATGTAGTCCTCTGCTGTGAAAGTGCCACGCAAAACAACAAGGGGTACAAGCTCCCCAAATGAAAACACGACCACAATATAACACCGCTGCCTCTGAATTTTACTGTTGGCACTACACAAGCTGGCAAAAGACATTCACTGGGCATTTGCCATATCCACAGCCTGACATCGGATTGCCACATCGTGTACCATGATTCATAACTCCACACAACATTTTTCCCACTGTTCAATCATCCAATGTTTATGCTCCTTACACCAAGCAAGGCATTATTTGGCATTTACCTGCATGATATGTGGCTTATGAGCATCTGCTCAACCATGAAATCCAAGTTTTATCACCTCCCATCTAACTGTCATAGTACTTGCAGTAGATTCTGATGCAGTTTGGAATTCCTGTGTGATGCTCTGGATAGATGTCTGCCTATTACACATTATGACTCTCTTCAACTGTCGGCAGTCTCTGTCAGTCAACAGACGAGGCTGGCCTGTACACTTTTGTGCTGTATGTGTCCCTTCACTTTTTCCACTTCAGTATCACATTGGAAACAGTGCATCTAGGGATGTTTAGGAGTGTGGAACTCTCACATACAGATGTACGACAGAAGTTACATCCAATCACCTGAACATGTTCCAAGTCTGTGAGTTCAGCCGTTTGCCCCATGCCGCTCTCTCACAATGTCTAATGCCTACTGAGGTCACTGATAAGAAGTACCTGGCAGTAGGTGGCAGCACAATGCACCTAATATAAAAAATGTATGTTTCTGTGGGTGTCTGGATACTTTTGATCACATAAGGTATATAGAAAAAAAGCTAATTTTGGACGTGCAAAATTAAAAACTCTGTTAATGATACAATTTGTACCATAAATTAATAACTGTAGTTCAGTGGTCTTATAACTTTCTCAGAATACTACGATAAAATTTTCAGATTAATTGCATTATTGGAATCTGAGTAACAGGTTTTTATTAAAAAGACAATAAAAAATTAAAATTTTTAATTTCTGGCAAAATATTAATCCTGAATATTTTATATTTTTCTCTTAAAACACAGTTCTTTTGCTTTACACATACAAAATTTTAGATTTGTACATTAATAAATATGGCTGTAATGATTTTTTAAATACATGTTTACTTTTTCCGTTACATTCCCCCTTAACAGTAGCTGAGAAACACAAGCTATCGCACACTTTTTGAGCTGTTTAAGAGCTGTCAATTTGTGCAGTGTGAATGAACACTGAAACAGTGGGGAGCAAGACAGGACAGTGGTAAGATGCTGGATCAAATAAATTGGTGCAGTTTCAATTAGATTATTTAACAATAAGATCAAACATCAAAAACAACAAGAAGTTTTATCTCTCTTAATGTTCCAGGCAGCCAGTTTAGAAAATCAGTTTATACCCTTTCCTGCCCTGGTAAAGACTCAGAATAATGAAACAAAAATAATGAAATATGAAAAACAGTTGCCACCATAAAAGGCAACAGAATAAATTAACAGTAATTAGTTAAGTGCTTTCACAGTGACCAATGTGTTTAAATACAATTTTAGAACAGCTGCAATTAGTAGCTCATTTTAGTCAGGAGCCAAGGTGAGTAAAATTTTAAAAAATAGCATTTGGCATCTAACACTGTCAGCAGTCAGATTAAATTACTAAAAAAGAGAATCTCAGAATGTAACTATATGCCTCAGGTGGCCAACTACATTTCAGATGAGTTACCAAATCTTAGAAAGCAGCTCCCGAAAAGAAATCTTTAGGAAACAAGGACGTCCACAGGGCTATCTTTTAAGATTTTAAATTTCACACTATGTCAAAGCCTATAAACAGGAAAAGACAGCCAGAAACATAAACATACACCAGATTTATTTTATAAGTTTACTAGCATAGAGCCTGCTGCTTCCCTCATGTTTGTGTAGTAATTACATCAAAAATAATTATAAACATATATTGTTGTTGTTGTTGTTTTTGTTGTTGTTGTGGTCTTCAGTCCTGAGACTGGTTTAATGCAGCTCTCCATGCTACTCTATCCTGTGCAGGCTTCATCTCCCAGTAACTACTGCAGCCTACATCCTTCTGAATCTGCTTAGTGTATTCATCTCTTGGTCTCCCTCTACGATTTTTACCCTCCATGCTGCCCTTCAATACTAAATTGGTGATCCCTTGATGCCTCAGAACATGTCCTACCAACTGATCCCTTCTTCTAGTCAAGTTGTGCCACAAACTCCTCTTCTCCCCAGTTCTATTTAATACCTCCTCATTGGTTATGTGATCTACTCATCTAATCTTCAGCATTCTTCTGTAGCACCACATTTCGAAAGCTTCTATTCTCTTCTTGTCTAAACTATTTATTGTCCATGTTTCACTTCCATACATGGCTACACTCCATACAAATACTTTCAGAAACGACTTCCTGACACTTAAATCAATACTCGATATTAACAAATTTCTCTTCTTCAGAAACGCTTTCCTTGCCATTGCCAGTCTACATTTTATATCCTCTCTACTTCGACCATCATCAGTTATTTTGCTCCCCAAATAGCAAGACTCATTTACTACTTTAAGTGTCTCATTTCCTAATCTAATTCCCTCAGCATCATCCAAGCTAACTCAGCTACATTACATTATCCTCATTTTGCTTTTGTTGGTGTTCATCTTATATCCTCTTTTCAAGACACTGTCCATTGCTTTCAACTGCTCTTCCAGGTCCTTTGCTGTCTCTGACAGAATTACAATGTCATTGGTGAACCTCAAAGTTTTTATTTCTTCTCCATGGATTTTAATACCTACTCCAAATTTTTCTTTTGTTTCCTTAACTGCTTGCTCAATATACAGATTGAATAACATCGGGGATAGGCTACAACCCCATCTCACTCCCTTCCCAACCACTGCTTCCCTTTCATGTCCCTCGACTCTTATAACTGCCATCTGGTTTCTGTACAAATTGTAAATAGCCTTTTGCTCCCTGTATTTTACCCCTGCCGCCTTCAGAATTTGAAAGAGAGTATTCCAGTCAGCATTGTCAAAAGCTTTCTCTAAGTCTACAAACGCTAGGAATGTAGGTTTGCCTTTTCTTAATCTAGTTTCTAAGATAAGTCGTAGGGTCAGTATTGCCTCACGTGTTCTAACATTTCTAGGGAATCCAAAGTGATCTTCCTTGAGGTCAGCTTCTACCAGTTTTTCATTTGTCTGTAAAGAATTCGCGTTAGTATTTTGCAGCTGTGACTTATTAAACTGATAGTTCGGTAATTTTCACATCTGTCAACACCTGCTTTCTTTGGGAGTGGAATTATTATACTCTTCTTGAAGTCTGACGGAATTTCACCTGTCTCATACATCTTGCTCACCAGATGATAGGGTTTTGTCATGACTGGCTCTCCCAAGGTTGTCAGTAGTTCTAATGGAATGTTGTCTACTCCCGGGGCCTTGTTTGGACTTAGGTCTTTCAGTGCTCTGTCAGACTCTTCACACAGTATCATATCTCCCATTTCATCTTCATCTACATCCTCTTCCATTTCCATAATATTGTCCTCAAGAACATCGCCCCTGTATAGACCCTCTATATACTCCTTCCACCTTTCTGCTTTCCCTTCTTTGCTTAGAACTGGGTTGCCATCTGAGCTCTTGATATTCATGCAAGTGGTTCTGTTTTCTCCAAAGGTCTCTTTAATTTTCCTGTAGGCAGTATCTATCCTACCCCTCATGAGATAAGCCTCTACATCCTTACATTTGTCCTCTAGCCATCCCTGCTTAGCCATTTTGCACTTCCTGTCGATCTCGTTTTTGAGACGTTTGTATTCCTTTTTGCCTGCTTCACTTATTGGATTTTTGTATGTTCTCCTTTCATCAATTAAATTCAGTATCTCTTCTGTTATTCTGTTACCCAAGGATTTCTACTAGCCCTCGTCTTTTTACCTACTTGATCCTCTGCTGCCTTCACTACTTCATCCCTCAAAACTACCCATTCTTCTTCTACTGTATTTCTTTCCCCCAATCCTGTCAGTTGTTCCCTGATGCTCTCCCTGAAACTCTCTACAACCTCTGGTTGAGTCAGTTTATCCAGGTCCCATCTCCTTAAATCCCTACCTTTTGGCAGTTTCTTCATTTGTGATCTGCAGTTCATAACCAATAGATTGTGGTCAGAGTCCACATCTGCCCCTGGAAATGTCTTACAATTTAAAATCTGGTTCCTAAATCTCTGTCTTACCATTATATCTGAAACCTTCTAGTATCTCCAGGTTCTTCCATATATACAACCTTCTTTCATGATTCTTGAACCAAGTGTTAGCTATGATTAAGTTGTGCTCTGTGCAAAATTCTACCAGATGGCTTCTCTCTCATTTCTTTGCCCCAATCCATATTCACCTACTACATTTCCTTCTCTTCCTTTTCCTACTGTCGTATTCCAGTCACCCATGACTATTAAATTTTCATCTCCCTTCACTACCTCGATAATTTCTTTTATCTCATCATACATTTCATCAATTTCTTCATCATCTGCAGAGCTAGTTGGCATATAAACTTGTACTACTGTAGTAGCCATGGGCTTCATGTCTATCTTGGCCACAGTAATGCGTTCACTATGCTGTTTGTAGTAGCTTGCCCGCACTCCTATTTTTTTTATTCATTATTGAACCTACTCCTGTATTACCCCTATTTGATTTTGTATTTATAACCCTGTATTCACCTGACCAAAAGTCTTGCTCCTCCTGCCACAGAACCTCACTAATTCCCACTATATCTAACTTTAACCTATCCATTTCCCTTTTTAAATTTTCTAACCTACCTGCCCGATTAAGGGATCTGACATTCCACGCTCCGATCCGTAGAACGCCAGTTGCAGCCTAGTTTGCACATGGATATAGTGTTTCATATACAACTTGAAACGCCACATCTACATGCAGTAATTGCAGACCAGTCTTCGAATATTTGTTTCATGTAAAACTCAAAACAATCTACGTGCAGTAAGTGCTATTGGATGTCTGATGATGGATGAATTCTGAAATGCATCACATGGGCAATAAAGTCACTCCTTGCCTGTTGCTTGTCTTTTAGCATGGCAATCCAGTCAGCCTGACTGCAGAACTACTTATTGTTTTAATTTCAAGTTTGCCATAGATAACAAATGACAAAAGAATTTTTTTGTGACTTAATTACAAATTAACAGTTTTCAGATTTTCTCTTTTACTTGTACAGTGAAACCTTTCTTTCTGCCAAATTTCATGACTCTAGGCCAACGGGAACTACCCTGTAAGTTTCGATGAGTGAGTTTGCGAATATTAAATGGCAGTACCTTTTGATTGCATTTACTTCGAAGCTTCAATTTCTTGCATCACCAAGGAACCGTAGACCTCAATATGTGGCATAAATTTCAACTTGGTATGTCTACCTACTCCTGAGAAAAAGGGTTTTTAACAGTCATACTGACAGAAAGACAACAAAGCAACCCTATAAGGGTTCTGTTTTTACTGACTGAGCAACAGAACCCTAAAAAGACTGTGCAAGAACCTTCCCCATGGTTTTCAGCTTTGACAGCTGCAGATTTGTCTTTCTTGGGCCATTCCATGCTGCTTTTTCAATTCTGTGGTGTAATGGTGCATCCGCATTTAATCACAGGTCACAGTCTGTTGCAAAAAATGTTCCCCTTCAGTTTGACAGCATGTCCTTAGCCTCTTGTACACCTTGAGACAATTAAATTTGTGCTCTGCAGTGAGAAAATGACGCACCCACCTTGTGGACACTTTCCAAAATCCAGGATTGTCAGTAATTATCGTCTGAGCATTATCTTAGCTTACGCCACCCTCAGTAGCAATTTCAGCAACTGTTGTCTACATCTACATCATACTCTGCAAGCCACCAAATGAGCTGATCCCTCCAACCCTCTTCCACTCACGAATAGTGCGGGGGAAAGAATGATTGTTGATAAGCCTCTGTATTGGCTCTAATTTCTTGAATTTTCTCCCCATGGTCAATATGCGAGATGTATGTGGGGGGAAGTAATATGTTGTCTGACTCCTCCTGAAAAGTGCTGTCCTGAGATTTCAATAGTAAACTTTTCTGTGATGCACAATGTCTCTCTTGTAACGTCTGCCAGTGGAGTTTGTTTAGCATATCCGTAATGCTCTCACGTCAGATAAATTATCCCGTGATTAAATGCGCCACTCTTAATTGTATCTTCTCTATCTCCTCCATCAGTCCTACCTGATAGCGATCCCAGATAGATGAACAATACTCAAGAATCAGGCAAACAACCGCCTTATAAGCCACTTCTTTTGTGGATGGGTTAAATTTCCTTAAGATTCTTCTGATGAATCTGAATCTCGTGTCTGCTTTTACCACTATCTGTTTTATATGGTCATTCTACTTAATGTCACTCTGGATAGTTATGCCTAGATATTTTACAGCAGACACTGTCTCCAGCTGATTGTCATCAATAGCGTAGCTGTTCAGTAGTGGATTTCTTTTCCTATGTATGTGCAAAATCTTATATCTATTTACATTCAGGGTCAACTGCCAGAGTCTGCACCATTCATCAATTCTCTGCAGGTCATTCTGCAAATTCTTATTATCTTCCTTTGGTATAAACAGCGGCATCATGTGTGAACAGCCTTAAAGAGCATTAGATAGTTTCTACTAGATCATTTATATACACCGTAAACAGCAACAGTCCTATCACACTTCCCTGTGGTACAACAGATACTACCTTTACATCTGTCGATTTAGTTCCATTAAGAATGATGTGTTGAGTTCTATCTGCAAGAAAGTCTTGAATAGAATTGCAGGCCTGCTCTGATACTCCATAAGCTCATGTTTTTTCATTAAACGGCAATGCAGGATGGTGTCAAATGCCTTACTGAAGTCAAGGAACATGGCATCAGCCTGAGTGGCATTGTCCACTGCACTGCGTCGTTTTTACTCAGGTCAGTTGACAATGTCTTACTTTCAAATTCATTGAACACTTCTCTCTTTGCTCTCCCTGCACTCAGTTGTGCCTCATTCAGCTTTTGTTTGTCAGCTAGGTTTTTACTTCTCTCAAACCTGAGATGAAGCGCTCTTTGTTTATGTAGTGATTTTCTAACATGGCTATTAACAGGAACAGAATGAGCTGAGTTTCACAGGATCTCTGTTTGCAGAATTCATGTTGATTTTTATAGAGGAGCCGTTCATTTTCCAAAAAGTCATAATTCTTGATCATATTCTATGGAACAACTTTTCTGGTGCAAAAACAGAGTTTATGTGGGAAAAAAGTGAGAACAATTGGAGGCATTACAAAGAGAGATTCATGCCCTCCAAAATTCAAAGAACTAAAAATATTAACAGTGCCTTCTCTCAGTATTAAAGTGTGTCTCTTCTCAACAAAAAACTTACCAGAGACTTAAACTTGCAGAAGTTGTATCCACAAATGTGGAACAAGGAACAGTAATAATATATGTTTGGATTGCAGTAGATGAAGTAAATGCTAAAAAAGCTCTAAATATACAGGCTGATTCAAAAAGAATACCACAACTTTAAAAATGTGTATTTAATGAAAGAAACATAATATAACCTTCTGTTGTACATCATTACAAAGAGTATTTAAAAAGGTTTTTTTTTTCACTCAAAAACAAGTTCAGAGATGTTCAATATGGCCCCCTCCAGACACACGAGCAATATCAACCCGATACTCCGACTCGTTCCACACTCTCTGTAGCATATCAGGCATGACAGTTTGGATAGCTGCTGTTATTTCTAGTTTCAAATCATCAATGGTGGCTGGGAGAGGTGGCCGAAACACCATATCCTTAACATACCCCCATAAGAAAAAATCGTAGTTGGTAAGATCAGGGCTTCTTGGAGGCCAGTGATGACGTGCTCTGTCACGGGCTGCCTGGCGGCCGATCCATCGCCTCGGGTAGTTGACGTTCAGGTAGTTACGGACAGATAAGTGCCAATGTGGTGGCGCTCCATCCTGCTGAAATATGAATTGTTGTGCTTCTTGTTCAAGCTGAGGGAACAGCCAATTCTCTAACATCTCCAGTTACAGTAGCACCTTCGAAGAAAAAGGGACCAAAAACTTTATTGGCTGAAATGGCGAACAAATGTACAACTAAATGAAACTTTATAGCTCCCTTAATTCACCGACAGATAGTGCTTAGCTCTGCCTTTTGTCGTTGCAGAGTTTTAAATTCCTAAAGTTGTGGTATTCTTTTTGAATCACCCTGCACTATTATAAAGCTGAATAGTAAGCTATTCCTGACAGTGAGAGACCAACCAAACTATTATTTTGAGAGGTATCAACAGAACCTCTTAATAAACAGCTGTGTTCAAAGATAGAAGAATGCTGTAATAGTATGTATCTTTCATATGTAATTTTAATGTAAAATTTTATTGTTGTATACCTGCAGAAGTACAATTACCTAAATCCAATCAGTGGTTGATGAATGATCGAAATGAAATAAATGAGGTTGGCAGAACATCGAGGCCCTGGGTTGCAAAATTTTAATTTTTGTTCTGCAGCTTCAGCACTATTACAACTCATCTATCTAAGAAATATATGTTAGTATTCAAAATTAAAGCAACAAACAGAAATTTTGCAAGGCTGCATTTATTTTGCCACAAAACAGTATAAAAAGATTATGGTAAAATAGAAACAATATAAAGAACACAGAAAGTAATCAACTGCAACATGTACAATGGAAGACAAAAACGTTCTTCATTTTTTCCAACTTAACAGATTTGAACACACATTCTGACAACTGGTTAATGTGCTCAATATGGGGTGTGACCATCTCTGGCACCAATAGAGGCCTGATGACAATGGGATGTCCTATGAATGATGTCATCAAACTCATGTTGTGGGAATAATGGCCTTTTTTCCTCCACAGCTGCTTACAAGTCTTGGATAGTGGTTCATGGATGCTGACATGGTGCAACCTGTCTCCCTATGCATCCCAGACATGCTCTATAGGATGCAAATCAGGAGAGCAAGCAGGCCATGCCATGTGTGCAATATCTTCTGTTTCCAAAAAGTATCAACCATCTGTGCTCTATGAAGTCGAGGACTATCATCCATCATTACAAAGTCTGGCCCACAGCACCTCACAACAACCATGCATGAGATCCCAAGATCTCTTCATTGTATCTGAGAGCAGTTAAATCTTGCTGATTCATCAATACAAATTCATGAAGAAATGTTCAGGTGGTCAACATAATCCCTGCTCACACCATTAGGGATCCCCCCAATATCAGTCTCTTTCCACAATGTTTGGGTCTCTAAATCATATTCCATGTGCCCTTCAGATGTGACTCCATTGAGAATCACACTCCAGATCAAATCGGGAGTCATCTGTGAAAAGAGCAATGGCCTACTGTTCAACTGCCCGGGTGGCATGTTGACGGCTCCACTCTAGATGTTCCCTTCTGTGAAGACATGCCAGAAGCAAACAGACAGCAGGTCTCTAACAATAAAGGCCACTCTGCTGAAGCCTTCTGTACAGAATTTGCCTTAACACAACATCTACAGGGGATGCCGCAGATATCAGTTGCAGTGCAGTAGTAATGAGGTACCGCCGTGCCCTTGCACCCAAATAGCGGTCCACTCTTTCTGACATTACACGTGGTGGGCCCTGTCTTGATATCCAGGAGACAGTTTCAATCTCTATAAACTGTTGCCTCATCTAAGAAACAACAGAACGATTCACATTAAGCCATCAGGCCACTTCAGTTTGTGACTCTCCTGCTTCCATTCTTCCTATGACCCTACACAGCAGAGAGTCTGGAGGCATCTTCTCTGTGCCATACTGCACCATCTGTGAGTGAGTAAAAAGTACTGTGGATGTGGGACAACCATGCAAACACTTCCCCACTTTTTTTTTAAGTGCCCTGATGTCATTGCTGATGCAGTTGTCCATTGATCAGAACGCCATCTTCCGTGCAGAAAATGATCGCAGTGACATCTGTTGACAGTCTGTATGATTATATTGTGAATTAGACACAGGACAATGAAACAGCAGTTTGATGCTTTAATTCTGAACACCACTGTTCATTTGAAAGAGAGAAATATTTGTTATGACAGTGCTGCTCAAATAAAGCTGTTTTTATGTCAATATTTGTGCAATATATTAATGATTAATTCCACTGAAATTTAAGAGTATTTGAATAGTGAATTTGTATTTTAAATGGCACAGTCACAGACAATGGATAGTTATCAGTGGCGGAACTTAATAACAGTTACTAAATACTTCCATTCATAAATTAATGTGCAAGTTTTTACTAGCCTCACAAGAGAATCTGTAAGTAAAAACTTTGATATTATTGTTTTTAAAATTTGCATAATATGTACAATATGCATGTACTCAGAAAACTTATTAAGTTTGTGGATTGACTGTTTCAAATGTTTCAACATGTAGACTACTTTTACTATTACATTTTAATATTAATACTCTTTACTGCAGGTAATCAGCAGTTAATACAGTTGGTACCAGTCCCAGACTCTGTTTATGATATTCCTGGAAGAGAAAGTAATGCAACATATGAAATTGTCTTTCAAGCTGAAGACATTCCAGCATTAGGCTACAGGTCATATTATGTGTCCAGTACTAGTCAATCACGGCAACAATTAAGTATTCTAGCAGAAAACAGTACTTCAATTGGAAATGATGTAAGCTGAAAAAAATTGAATGAATGCAGATAAGAATATCAATTGAAGGTAACTCTAATGCCACCTCTGTCAACAGCACTTGCAGGTACATTTGAACGATACTCAAGGGACTGTAAAGTCCATAGTAATCAATGGAACAGAGATTGCACTCAACCAAAGCTTCTACTTTTATAAAGGATGGATAGGAAACAATGCAGAATCATACAACAGGTCATCTGGTGCTTATTTATTCCGACCAAATGGATCTGATGCTCTAACAGTGTCCGAAACTGCAACGGTAAAAATATACAAAGGTTAGTAATAATGAGTAACTTGCAGAATGTAAATGCACAATTTAAGAATTTTGTGTGGAGTTTAATTTACAAATATCTAAAAATTTCATAAATACATAGTTAAATACAAAATGAACACACATGCAGTAGTCACATTACTTTACTCATAGCTTAGAATGAAGCATGTAAAGCATTATTTTAGAAAATTGTTAACATCATAGTTATCCAAAACTTTTTTTATGCATGCACAATGTAAAAGTAAGTTTTCATTTTCATTTCATCCAACATGTTCCAACACTTTCATTAAAAACATATAGTTTTGAGATTATGAATGGTAGACTTCTTCCTTATACACTCCATCATACTTAAATTAATTTGTTAATTAATATTAAGATATCATGTTGTTAATTATTTATTTAATACTGATTTTCATCTTTGCAGGTGATCTTGTAGAAGAAATACATCAAACCTTCAATGACTGGGTTAGTCAAGTTATCAGAGTTTACAAGGATGAAAAGCACATTGAATTTGAGTGGCTGGTTGGGCCTATTCCTACAGAGTATGTATTTCTCTGATGTTGAATACCAAAGAAATTTATTGTATTGTGAATTATATATAACAAATTCTTTTTTCTACTTACAGGGATGGAATAGGAAAAGAAATAATTTCACGTTTTAATACAGATCTGTTTAATGATGAAACATTTTACACGGATTCAAATGGCCGGGAAATGCTACAAAGGCGAGTCAATTATCGACCTACATGGAATTATTCTGTAGAGGAGCCTGTCTCAGGGAATTACTATCCCATCACATCCAAGATAGTAATAAGAGATGATAGTAAAGGCTTAGAAATGGCTATTCTGAATGACAGAGCACAAGGCGGTTCCAGCCTCCAAAATGGTGAAATTGAAATAATGGTAAGCTGTAAGAAAATAAATTTTTAAACTAAAAGAAATTAATTCTGTCAGTCATAACCTGAAAGCACTAATTTTTATTTCCTTATCTAATTTTAAAAAATTAAGGGCAAAACGAATACCTTTTGACCTTCAGTTCATCACTGTACACTGCTGCCTCCACTTGCATTTACATTTACTGACGGAACTTCAGGTGTAGATTATTTATTACTATCCTACTTGTAAATATTACATGTTATTAGTAGGGGAAGGTGCCATTAAAATGAGATACCATGAGGGAAAAATTCTACTGTTTTTACAATTTTTTAATTATAAGTTTCATGTTTTTGGAAGTTAACATTACAAACTGTTAACTAAACTATGTTTCTTTAAAGAAAATTAT
Source organism: Schistocerca serialis cubense (assembly GCF_023864345.2). Lineage (NCBI taxonomy): Eukaryota > Metazoa > Arthropoda > Insecta > Orthoptera > Acrididae > Schistocerca > Schistocerca serialis. The sequence continues at coordinate 67,065,982 of NC_064638.1, forward strand.
ATTACACTTTATATGATTATTACAATGTATTATTAGAAAACTTACAGTGTCATCTCATGAGAGTCATTGGGCAAACTGACATACTCTTATATCTTCTATAGATATCAACTTTTATTTGAAAACATTACATGTAAACATCAGAAAAGTGTGGGTTATCAAATTATAGTTACGCTATTAAACACTCATCATTTCTTTGATTAAATTATGTAGGCATTTACGTGCCTCCAATGTTTGCTTGTTGAATCAATTGCCAGTTTCATTCCTCTTGGATAACTCAGATGCCAATTTCATTACATCACTCAACGTAAGTCAACATAGTCTGGATTCAAGTTCTTTAATGTGCTGTAATAGCTCAGTTTCTAGTTATGCTGGAAACATTTGCTAGAACAACTTAAACCTTTATTAACTCCAAAAAATAGCTTATTCTTGCCTTGTACTCTCCTTAAAGTAGCCCCTGAACACTAAACAGTTTTTAGGCATTCTGCCAACTCATTTCCTTGTTATCAGCATCAATAACCTTCTGCATGCTCTTTGAATTCTATGACTGGAGGTTAATAATTCTGTTATAGTTGGCATCATTATTTAGGAAATAACATTGAAATAATAATAATAATAATAATAATAATAATAATGAACAATATTTTAATTTACCATAAATCAAAAGGAATGGAATAACAGGAAGCATAAATTGTGTTTGCCAGTGAAATGACATACCTATGCCATTCTACCTCCTTCATGATAAGTCATTTTATTTGCTTACAGTATTCCATGTACAAGGTCACTGCTCATAAAAACCAGACTCTATATACCCAGAAATATGCTTAAAATGATTGCAAAGGAAGTTTTTACTCACCTTCTATGTTAAAAGAATTAAAACCAAATTATCCAGCTGCAGTATTCCACAGAAGAACAATTGACACAACTTCTAAAACCTGATGTGTATGGATTCTTCTCATCTAAGCAAATAGCCTTGCCATTTTGTGTGATACTGTCATCATTAAAAAAAAGAAAGAAAGAAAGAAAATGGTACCATAAAGTGCTGCCTTTTGTGGCATTAAAAAGACACATGAAGTGTGTCATTTAACCAGACTATGTCATTGTACGACGCTTTCCCCTTCATGACATATATTCTGATGAATCTGATGTTTTGTTTTACAATAAGTATAAGACTGACACACAAAAAACTGTACAATATTCTCAGATAATTCACTAAAATAATATTTTAATTTCTGGGAGAGAAGGTAATGCCTTTAAATGCTTGTATAATGGGATCATCCATTATTGCTGTGATTTTCACATATCAGCTGAACTGAGCAGTGGACATCCATTCCACACTGTTTCATTCTCATTGTGTCCTCAGTTAAGCCATTAAAGGAAATCAGCACAATTCCAAAATAAAATGAACAACTATTTTGCAATTTGTAAGCTGTCTCTTTAGTGCATGATCTATAGTTTCCAGTAAATGTTAATTAAAAAGCATAACAAATTGTTTACTAATATGTGAGATAACACTTTATTTAATTTCATAACCACATGCAGAGATATTCCCTGATATTTCTGTGAAGTCACTGGTTTCAAGTGTTTATTGTTCTTGATCCAAAACCTACTAAATTTTAGTTTTGGTTTTTGAAACATATTACTATATCATACACCAAAGAGTGAAAATTTAAGAAATAATATAAATGTAGATTAACTTTTATTACACCCAACTTGAAATTTTCAGAGATATTAGACAGATCATTCTAAATAAACAATAAAACACACATATAATGTAATTTCCCTTTCTAGCTGTAACAAAATTCTAATGCAGAAAAGACAATATCACATAGTTTTGATGAGATGTTCTGCAGAGCTGCTGAGCCTCCTGCATTACATTGTTCACTTTGTGCAGTTTGCCATTTTCTTGGGACTGTTGAATATTGGTTTTTGGAAGTTTCATGGAGCTTCATTCTGCCCTTGTTGAGCAATGTAAACTCCTCCGCTTGAGAGAGTCCACTTGGAAAGTTGATTGTCTTCACTAAATAGGAATGCCTCCTTCATATTTTATGCCTTGTAAGAATGTGGTGGACTGCAGTTCTCCTTCATTTGTCCATATCTGTGTACTTCATTGATCAACACATTATTTCATTTGTTCATTTACAGAAGATATGATGTCCAGTGATGAATATCCTGATCAACACATCACTTCACTTGTTTATTTCCAGAAGATATGGTGTCCATTGATGAACATCATTAGAATCAAATAATTGAAACTATGCATTGATCGATTTCTGTATTGTTCCTTTTCTAGGTAGTTGTGAGCTAACTGAAACTCTTTGCACCTAGCTCCAGGAAAATTCCTGAGCACTAAGTATACAAAAGCTATGACTTTTGGTTCTAAATTATGATCATAGTTACACTCCTGGAAATGGAAAAAAGAACACATTGACACCGGTGTGTCAGACCCACCATACTTGCTCCGGACACTGCGAGAGGGCTGTACAAGCAATGATCACACGCACGGCACAGCGGACACACCAGGAACCACGGTGTTGGCCGTCGAATGGCGCTAGCTGCGCAGCATTTGTGCACTGCCGCCGTCAGTGTCAGCCAGTTTGCCGTGGCATACGGAGCTCCATTGCAGTCTTTAACACTGGTAGCATGCCACGACAGCGTGGACGTGAACCGTATGTGCAGTTGACGGACTTTGAGCGAGGGCGTATAGTGGGCATGTGGGAGGCCGGGTGGACGTACCGCCGAATTGCTCAACACGTGGGGCGTGAGGTCTCCACAGTACATCGATGTTGTCGCCAGTGGTCGGCGGAAGGTGCACGTGCCCGTCGACCTGAGACCGGACCACAGCGACGCACGGATGCACGCCAAGACCGTAGGATCCTACGCAGTGCCGTAGGGGACCGCACCGCCACTTCCCAGCAAATTAGGGACACTGTTGCTCCTGGGGTATCGGCGAGGACCATTCGCAACCGTCTCCATGAAGCTGGGCTACGGTCCCGCACACCATTAGGCCGTCTTCCGCTCACGCCCCAACATCGTGCAGCCCGCCTCCAGTGGTGTCGCGACAGGCGTGAATGGAGGGACGAATGGAGACGTGTTGTCTTCAGCGATGAGAGTCGCTTCTGCCTTGGTGCCAATGATGGTCGTATGCGTGTTTGGCGCCGTGCAGGTGAGCACCACAATCAGGACTGCATACGACCGAGGCACACAGGGTCAACACCCGGCATCATGGTGTGGGGAGCGATCTCCTACACTGGCTGTACACCACTGGTGATCGTCGAGGGGACACTGAATAGTGCACGGTACATCCAAACTGTCATCGAACCCATCGTTCTACCATTCCTAGACTGGTAAGGGAACTTGCTGTTCCAACAGGACAATGCACGTCCGCATGTATCCCGTGCCACCCAACGTGCTCTAGGAGGTGTAAGTCAACTACCCTGGCCAGCAAGATCTCTGGATCTGTCCCCCATTGACCATGTTTGGGACTGGATGAAGCGTCGTCTCACGCGGTCTGCACGTCCAGCACGAACGCTGGTCCAACTGAGGCGCCAGGCGGAAATGGCATGGCAAGCCGTTCCACAGGACTACATCCAGCATCTCTACGATCGTCTCCATGGGAGAATAGCAGCCTGCATTGCTGCGAAAGGTGGATATACACTGTACTAGTGCTGACATTGTGCATGCTCTGTTGCCTGTGTCTATGTGCCTGTGGTTCTGTCAGTGTGATCATGTGATGTATCTGACCCCAGGAATGTGTCAATAAAGTTTCCCCTTCCTGGGGCAATGAATTCATGGTGTTCTTATTTCAATTTCCAGGAGTGTATTTTATAATACCCATCTTTATGATAAGATGACTGTTGCTTGAATTGTGTTATCACAATGACACAAATTTTGTACAACTATCTTGCTAGGTAAAATTTCATGCACTGTAGCTTTAGTAAAATATCATCAAAGCTTTCATGCTGAAGATTGGAAATATGGATCATAATTCATTTCTAGTGTGAACTTCAAATCAGTCTCAAAATTCTAAAAATGTTTGTATGTTCATACAAGGCAACATCCCTCATTCTCAATCTGTACTCAGTTTTTATGATGAGGTGGCAAGATCTTAGAAGAATAAAGACTAGGTCAAAAACATATGTGAATTCTATCAAGAACAACAACTGTTCACAACTTCCATCACTGCACATCAGAGGTATAAAAATATATCACTGCACATCAGAGGTATAAAATTATAAACAGCTACCATTTGACATCAGTGCAGTGACATAATTCTTTCAAAAACAAAGTTCACAGATTGTTAGACGTCATGTGTAATTAATTTTTACCACATTCCAGTGTATGTAACAACCATTGAGTAACAAGTTATTCAATTACACCACTTTCTATAAAGTTTGTCAAAATCACGAAGGCACTAAATATTTCTGTCACCCACTCCACATGATTGTGAGTCAGCCAAGACAGCTGACTCTCCCCATGCATTGCACCATGCTACTAGTCATGATTTACTATAGTTGACCTTGAGTCCCTCAAATTTTGACTGTTGGGCAAGACACAAAGTAAATGAACATTTCTTACAGAGTAAATTATTAAGAGTACACGCTTTAGTTCTCCATCTTGGTAACTGAGTGGTCAACTTAGATGGCTGCTATGCGAGGGATCCAGGTTTGATTCCTGAAACTGACAAGGAATTTTGCTTGGTGGAGAACTGGTACAAAGTGTACTCAGCCTTGCGATGCCTCTCGAGGAGCTATTTGAATGCAGTGTAGCAGCTTCAAGATCTGGAAATTTGGCAAAAAGGCTGGGAGTGTGGTGGTGACCAGTGTCATCCTGCTTTTTACAAACTTTACAGAAAGTGGTGTGATTTAATAACTTGGTACTCAGTGGCTGCTACATTCACCAGAATCTCATAAAAATTAACTATGCACACCTTCCAAGAATCTGTGAAATTTGTTTTTGAAACAATTGCCACCCATTAGCAGTGTAGATGTTTTGAACATTTGTTGTTCTTGACTACCACTCAGTAGTTTTTGTCCATTTTGCTGAAGGATTTTGATTTACCAAGTTACTCCAAAATATTTTCAGCTGTTGCCTCTGGGTTAACTTCATGTTGATTGTATTTATCGAATCTCACATAGCCCACACACATACAAATACTTTCATTTACTACAGGAAGCAATACAGATCTTAAGCACCATCCATTGGTTCCTCGATTGGATCACTGACTTCAAGAGATAAAAACTTGATTTAAAGCTCTCGGACATCCAGCTGGGTGGTAGTGTTAAGGTATCATGACATTTCAATGAATGTCATACACATTATCTTCTGGTGAAGCATCGATATTTGCAGATGTGCTAATATTTATATTAGTGGTGCACACCCTCCACCTAACTGCAAGCAGCTGGGTCTGGTAGGGGGTGGGGGTACAGTGATGGATGGTCTGGCTTTGCTTGAATCTCTGTATGAATGTGTTGGATGCATTTTGCATGTTGAGCAGCACTGGTTGCACTCTTATTGTATTGCAGCTAATGTGGCATTCCACACTGAACTAAGTTTATAAACTTCATCCTTATTGATGAGGTTCTTTCTATGGATTCGTTGATAATGATGTCACAGTAGCTGGTTTCTCAGCACAGCAAATTGGTGATCTTGATTTTAGAAGTGTGATCTTCATTTATGCTCTTTTCTACCATTGCAGATTCCTCTGTTTGTCCCAGTCTTATACACCTGATGTGTTCCTCACAGCATTTTAATATACAGTACTGTGTTTGCCCAGTCTGCATTCACATAGGATGCTGTATGTCCCTGCCAGTTTTGCTGGGTCTGTCACAGAGCAGCACCTTAGGCAGCGGTTGGATGATGGTTTTGATTATGCATTCACAAAGCAGCCTTGCCTTGCAGTTTTGGCTGAAAGCAGCCTCCAAGTAAGGAAGGAACGCAAGTCTCTTGCCTCCTTCACCTTCTTACATGTTTTCTGCATATTTTCTTGAAGGCTATCTAATCTGTGATACACTATATCCATAAATATCTATATCCATAAATAAAGGCCTGCATGCATTTTCTCTCTATCTCTATACCTTGCATAGTGTGGTGTAAAATCTGACTTCTTCTTTATTAGTACATTCAAGAAAGGTGACATGCTTTCTCCTCTACTTCCATTGTGAATGCAGCATTTGTATGAATGCTGTTAAGGTGGTCGAGAAACTTGTTCGCACCTGTCTCCCACGTTCCCACACCACAAATGTATCATCAACACAGTCAAAGAAGTGCTTGTGGTTTTTAATGGGCAGTTTGAAGTGCCACATCCTCAAAACAGTCCATGTAGAGATTTGAAATCCTAGGTGCCAGTAGGGATCCCATGGCACCATGATTAAATTGTTCACAAAACTCCCTGTGGTATTCGAAAAAGGTGGCAGTCAGTGTATGCATGCTTAAAAAGGCTAACGACTTGCAGCTCAAAGTATTGAGCTAAGAGCGACAAGGAGCCTTGGAGAGGTATTTTCCTGAAGAGTGATATAACATTGAAGTTCATAAGCAGCTCATCCCTCTGCAGTCACATACCACACAGAACTTTCAGAGAATCAGCCAGGTTTTTTTACAAAGGTGACTGCAGTGTTTCACAAGAGATTCTAGAAGTGTAGCAAGATGTCTGGTGGACCCACAATTGTGTGAGTTAATGGCACTGAGGACTGGCCACTGAGGCACCCTTCCTTATGGATTTTTGGAAGTCTGTAAAGGTGTGGTACAGCTGGCACCTGAGGATACAGTCATTTCTTCACTTTCTCTGCTAATTCAGAGCTCCTCAACACAGCAACATTGTCCTGGTCACGGTCATGGTTGTGTCCTCCTTGAGCTTCTTGTAGGCTGAGTCTTATAGTGGAACATCAATTTTGTGATAGTAGCCATCGGTACACATTAGCATCACCACATTCCTTTGTCTGCAGGTAGGACTATCCTACATCTATGTCAATGGTCCGCAAACCACCTGACAGTTTGTGGTAAAGGGTACTTCTGGTACCACTGTCTGTTCTCCCCACCCCCCCCACCCCCCCACCCCCCTCCCCATCATCCCTGCTCCATTCATAAATGGCATGGGGAAAGAATAATTGTAGTAAACCTCTCTAAACTCTAATTTCTCAAATGTTCTCATTGTAGTCACTTTGGGAGATGTATGTCAGAGGAAGTAATGTGTTGTCCAACTCTTCCTGGAATGTACTTTCTCAGAATTTCATTAGGAAACCACTCCATGATGCACACTGCTTTTCTTGTAGCATCTGACGCTTGAGTTTGTTGAGCATATCTGTAAAGCACTTGCATTGACTATATGACCTTGTGATGAAACAGACTGCTGTTTGTTGGATCTTCTCTCTCTCTCTCTCTCTCTCTCTCTCTCTCTCTCTCTCTCTCTCTCTTCTATTAATCATACCTGGTAGGTGCCCCATTGTGGTGAGTAATATTCAAGAATCATCTGGACATGGGTTTTGTAAAGTCACTTATTTAGTATATCAGTTACATTTCTTTAATACTCTTCCTACGAATCTCAATCTAGCATCTGCTTTTCCTACTACTTGTTTCATATCATCACTGTTTCCAGGAATTTATCACTGACAGTGTAGTTGCACAGTTATGTATTTCTTCTCCTGTGTGCATGCAGTATGCTACATATATTTACATTCAGTATCAATTGCCAGTCCCTGCACCATTCGTCAATCATATGAAGATCCTTTTTTAAATCACTACAGTCTTCTGCCATTGCTGCCTTCTAATAGACAACTGCATCATCTGTGAATAGCTTTCTGAAGCTTCTGACGTTTCCTATTAGATCATTTATATATTCTGTAACAGTAATGGTCCTATCAGACATTGTTGGGGTATTCCTGAAAGTACCTTTACAGCTTACAGTTTTGATGAAACAGACTGCTGTTTGTTGGATCTTCTATCTCTCTCTCTCTCTCTCTCCCTCTCTCTTCTATTAACCATACCTAGTAGGGGTCCCATGGTGGTGAGTAATATTCAGGAATCAGCTGGACATGTGTTTTGTAAAGCCACTTATTTTGTGGATCAATTACATTTCCTTAATACTCTTCCTATGAATTTCAACCTAGCATCTGCTTTTCCTAGTACTTGTTTTATATCATCATTCCCCTTACAGTTGCTCTAGATGGCTACTCCCACATATTTTACAGCAGATACTTTTCCAGCAATTTGTCACTGATGATGTAGTTGTACCGTAGTGGATTTCTTTTCCTGTGCTCATGCAGTATGCTACATATATTTACATTCATTGTCAACTGCCAGTCCCTGCACCATTTGTCAACCATCTGAAAGACCTTTTTAATGCCTTCTAGTAGACAACTGCATCATCTGTGAATAGCTTTCTGGAGCTTCTGAGATTTTCTATTAGATCATTTGTATATTCTGTAAGCAGTAATGTTCCTATCACACATCGTTGGGTATTCCTCAAAGTACCTTTACATCTGCCAATTTTGTTCCATTAAGAACAACATGTTTAGTTCTCTCTGCAAGAAAGTCTTGAATCTAGCTGCATATCTGGTCCCATACTCAATAATCTCACATTTTTCCTCTAAATGGCAGTGCGGGATGGTGTCAAGTGCCTTCCTGAGGTCTAAGAACACAGCATCACCCTGAGTGCTGATGTCTACAGAACTATGGCTATCATGGAGGAACAGAGTAAGCCGAGTTTTGCAAGATCCCTGTTTGCAAAATCTGTCTTGATTTTTGTATAGGAGATTTTGCTCTCAAAAGTTATCGTAATACGTGAGCATCAAGTATACTGCACAATTCTACAACAGCAGTATAGGCCTATGCATCTGTCTTCTTGCAAACAGGCCTGACTGCATTTTCTTCCAGTTGCTATGTACTCTTTGTTGCTCCAATAATCTATGATAAGCTGCTGGTAGTAGGGAGGGAAAGTTCTTTCGCATAATCTCTGCAGAATTTTACAGATATTTCATCTAGTCCTGATGCCTTTCCACTACTATGCAATTGTAGCTGTTTTTATATTCTACTACAACTTATCTCAATATCTTCCACTCCAATGTTCATACGAGGGACCATATTATGATATTCGATGATGAAACAATTTCAGAAGACTGAATTGAGTATTTTGGCCTTCACTTTGTCATCTTCCATTTTGCTGCCACTGAGGTCACTGAGTGACTGAATAATGATTATGATCCATGTACTGACTTTATCTAAGCCCAAATGATTTACAGTTTTTAGTTGAATTGGCTGGCAATATTTTACTTACAAACTCATTGTACACTTCTCTCATTGCATTGCATATAGAGCATGTCTTACCTTTTAAGAGAGACCCAACAATTCTCCACTGAATAATGGAGGTCAAGAAATTTGCATCCAATACCATCACAGAATCATCTGAGCCTCTGGCTTAGATCTTCTACTCTGTTTCAAATTAGAGGACTGTGAACTAATCTGAGTATGATGCTACAAGCAGTGAGTATGGCCTGCACCCCACATGTGATGATAGCTACCTTCATCAACTTAGCCATCCACTGAACGCAAGCAGCAAGCATTGTTCATAACAACATAATTAAGATTTGTAGCCAGTTATTCCCAGCACACTTGTGTACTCGTCAACCACCAGCAGAGCCTCCTCCATGATTCAGATGAGAGTGCCCTTGCCCCCCCCCCCCCCCCTTCTACGATCCCCTCCCCAACATGGTCCCCGAGCTAAAATACCAAGTCCACTCTGGCATTCTTTCCCAACCTGAGTATCTCCATAATGCACGTAATTTTGGAGCTCCCAATGACAAGCACACCCACCCTCTGCACTTTTCTTGTCTGGGAAATGTCAACATCATCTCTCAGTGATCAGAGACCCTCCCATTCCACCACAGTCAGGTTTGATTTTAGAAGACCAAACTTGTCAATAACCCTGCAGATTTCCTCATCTAATCTTCCCTGCTTCTTTCTTTAGAAAGCCTTGAATTCATTTCTCTGTGCTACTAATAATATCCCATTTCAGTATGGATATCAGGATATGTGCAGAGTTCAGCCCTTTTGTGATGGCCTAAATGGTAGCTGAATCCAGTTCTTTCTCGGTAAAGTTTACAACAGCTCTCACATTACTCATCTCTCTATTCATAGTCTAAGTCCCAATAACCTGCTGAATTTGATGAGCTGTTGTACAGCAGTACACTGTTTCTGTACTTTACTGTTGGAATAAGAGCTGCAGTCTGCTTTCTCCTAAGTGCGTGCTGGTACTGTCCCTGAAATCTGTAATCGGATGTAACAGAGTACAGAGCATTCTTTCCCAACTTTTTCTGTGTTAAGTGAATGTGCCCCCCATGAACCATGGACCTTGCCGTTGGTGGGGAGGCTTGCGTGCCTCAGCAATACAGGTGGCCGTACCGTAGGTGCAACCACAACGAAGGGGTATCTGTTGAGAGGCCAGACAAACATGTGGTTCCTGAAGAGGGGCAGCAGCCTTTTCAGTAGTTACAGGGGCAACAGTCTGGATGATTGACTGATCTGGCCTTGTAACATTAACCAAAACGGCCTTGCTGTGCTCGTACTGCGAACGGCTGAAAGCAAAGGGAAACTACAGCCGTAATTTTTCCCAAGGACATACAGCTTTACTGTATGATTAAATGACGATCGCGTCCTCTTGGGTAAAATATTCCGGAGGTAAAATAGTCCCCCATTCGGATCTCCGGGTGGGGACTACTCAAGAGGACGTCGTTATCAGGAGAAAGAAAACTGGCGTTCTATGGATCGGAGCGTGGAATGTCAGATCCCTTAATTGGGCAGGTAGGTTAGAAAATTTAAAAAGGGAAATGGATAGGTTGAAGTTAGATATAGTGGGAATTAGTGAAGTTCGGTGGCAGGAGGAACAAGACTTTTGGTCAGGTGAATACAGGGTTATAAATACAAAATCAAATAGAGGTAATGCAGGAGTTGGTTTAATAATGAATAAAAAAATAGGAGTGCGGGTTAGCTACTACAAACAGCATAGTGAACACATTATTGTGGCCAAGATAGACACAAAGCCCATGCCTACTACAGTAGTACAAGTTTATATGCCAACTAGCTCTGCAGATGATGAAGAAATTGATGAAATGTATGATGAGATAAAAGAAATTATTCAGGTAGTGAAGGGAGACGAAAATTTAATAGTCATGGGTGACTAGAAATCGTCAGTAGGAAAAGGGAGAGAAGGAAACATAGTAGGTGAATATGGATTGGGGGGAAGAAATGAAAGAGGAAGCCGCATTGTAGAATTTTGCACAGAGCATAACTTAATCATAGCTAACACTTGGTTCAAGAATCATAAAAGAAGGTTGTATACCTGGAAGAATCCTGGAGATACTAAAAGGTATCAGATAGATTATATAATGGTAAGACAGAGATTTAGGAACCAGGTTTTAAATTGTAAGTCATTTCCAGGGGCAGATATGGATTCTGACCACAATCTCTTGGTTATGAACTGCAGATTGAAACTGAAGAAACTGCAAAACGGTGGGAATTTAAGGAGATGGGACCTGGATAAACTGAAAGAACGAGAGGTTGTAGAGAGTTTCAGGGAGAGCATAAGGGAACAATTGATAGGAATGGTGGAAAGAAATACAGTAGAAGAAGAATGGGTAGCTCTGAGGAATGAAGCAGTGAAAGCAGCAGATGATCAAGTAGGTAAAAAGACGAGGGCTAATAGAAATCCTTGGGTAACAGAAGAAATATTGAATTTAATTGATGAAAGGAGAAAATATAAAAATGCAGTAAATGAAGCAGGCAAAAAGGAATACAAACGTCTCAAAAATGAGATTAAGAGGAAGTGAAAAATGGCTAAGCAGGGATGGCTAGAGGACAAATGTAAGGATGTAGAGGCTTGTCTCACTAGGGGTAAGATAGATACTGCCTACAGGAAAATTAAAGAGACCTTTGGAGAAAAGAGAACCACTTGTATGAATATCAAGAGCTCAGATGGCAACCCAGTTCTAAGCAAAGAAGGGAAGGCAGAAAGGGGGAAGGAGTATATAGAGGATTTATACAAGGGCAATGTACTTGAGGACAATATTATGGAAATGGAAGAGGATGTAGATGAAGATGAAATGGGAGATATGATACTGCGTGAAGAGTTTGACAGAGCACTGAAAGACCTGAGTCAAAACAAGGCCCCAGCAGTAGACAACATTCCATTAGAACTACTGACAGCCTTGGGAGAGCCAGTCCTGACAAAACTCTACCATCTGGTGAGCAAGATGTATGAGACAGGTGAAATACCCTCAGACTTCAAGAAGAATATAATAATTCCAATCCCAAAGAAAGCAGGTGTTGACAGATGTGAAAATTACCGAACTATCAGTTTAATAAGTCACAGCTGCAAAATACTAACGCAAATTCTTTACAGACAAATGGAAAAACTGGTAGAAGGGGACCTCGGGGAAGATCAGTTTGGATTCCGTAGAAACACTGGAACACGTGAGGCAATACTAACCTTACGACTTATCTTAGAAAAAAGATTAAGAAAAGGCAAACCTACGTTTCTAGCATTTGTAGACTTAGAGAAAGCTTTTGACAATGTTGACTGGAATACTCTCTTTCAAATTCTGAAGGTGGCAGGGGTAAAAGACAGGGAGCGAAAGGCTATTTACAATTTGTACAGAAACCAGATGGCAGTTATAAGAGTCGAGGGGCATGAAAGGGAAGCAGTGGTTGGGAAAGGAGTGAGACATGGTTGTAGCCTCTCCCCGATGTTATTCAATCTGTATATTGAGCAAGCAGGAAAGGAAACAAAAGAAAAATTCGGAGTAGGTATTAAAATTCATGGAGAAGAAGTAATAACTTTGAGGTTCGCCGATGACATTGTAATTCTGTCAGAGACAGCAAAGGACTTGGAAGAGCAGTTGAACGGAATGGACAGTGTCTTGAAAGGAGGATATAAGATGAACATCAACAAAAGCAAAACGAGGATAAGGGAATGTAGTCAAATTAAATCGGGTGATGCTGAGGGAATTAGATTAGGAAATGAGACACTTAAAGTAGTAAAGGAGTTTTGCTATTTAGGGAGTAAAATAACTGATCATGGTCGAAGTAGAGAGGATATAAAATGTAGACTGGAAATGGCAAGGAAATCGTTTCTGAAGAAGAGAAATTTGTTAACATCGAGTATAGATTTAAGTGTCAGGAAGTCGTTTCTGAAAGTATTTGTATGGAGTGTAGCCATGTATGGAAGTGAAACATGGACGATAACTAGTATGGACAAGAAGAGAATAGAAGCTTTCGAAATGTGGTGCTACAGAAGAATGCTGAAGATAAGGTGGGTAGATCACGTAACTAATGAGGAGGTATTGAATAGGATTGGGGAGAAGAGAAGTTTGTGGCACAACTTGACTAGAAGAATGGATCGGTTGGTAGGACATGTTTTGAGGCATCAAGGGATCACAAATTTAGCATTGGAGGGCAGTGTGGAGGGTAAAAATCGTAGAGGGAGACCAAGAGATGAATACACTAAGCAGATTCGGAAGAATGTAGGTTGCAGTAGGTACTGGGAGATGAAGAAGCTTGCACAGGATAGAGTAGCATCGAGAGCTGCATCAAACCAGTCTCAGGACTGAAGACCACAACAACAACAAGTGAATGTGCCCCATTATGATAGCTATGCCCATCCATTGTAATGTGTGGTCTGTTTTCTTTGATTTCGCCTGGTGCTGTAGTTGTGAAAACAGTGGCAGTATGTTCTCAAATCATTGACACTGTTGATGGAAAGCCAGTGTGCTTAGTTATTTTGCTTTCCTGATGCATTCTTTCTGCAGCTATCAGAAGATGCAGAGCATCCCCTCACCTTAGAGGTGCCACAAGTGTGAATGTAGACTTTCTCAAAATTTTCTACTGATGCACAGCTCTCTGGTTCTCAGCCAGGAGGTAGCATTAAGATATCTCATCGTTTTGACAAGCACCATACTCAACAATTTCTGTCTAAGTGTCAAGATTTGTGGATGTCTCAATGCTTATGCTAGTGGTGCACCCTCTCCACCTGGCTGCACACAACTTGCTCCTGTCTGGCTGGCAGGCATGGAGATGGTGGTGCAGTAGTGGGGGTGCCAGGTGGGCTGGCAGCTGTGCTCCAATCTCTGTATGGGCATTCTTGATGCATCTTGTTAGCTGTGCAGTGCTGCGAGTGCTCTTGTTGTATTGCACTTAACACAGGATTCCAAATCACACTAAGTTGGTAATCTTTGTACTTGTTGACAAGGTTCTCAGGGATTTGTATTTCTGTTTTCTTAATAATGGTGTCCCAATTACTTAGCATTGCAACTTTGTTTTCTCGAAGTCAAAAATGTGATCTTCATTTGTTCTAGTCCCTGTCACTGCTGATTTCTCTGTGCATCCCATTCCTACACACCTAATGCGTTACCCATAACATTTGCAAAATACAGTGCTGTGTTTGTCTGATGCACTGGCAACCATATTTATGTATGATGCAATGTACCCATGGTGCATTCAGCTTTGTTGGGTCTTTCACAGAGCAGAGCACAGATTAGAATGGTGTAGAAAAAAAGAAAAGATGCAGAAAATTGGGAAGACAAAGAGGGAGAGAAGAGACTCACTTCAGTTTCTTACTTGGGACTGCTTTCAGCCAAAAGTGAAAAGGTTGCTGGAAAATGCAACATCAAATTCTTCTTCCAGCAACTGCCTAAGATGAAAGAGTTCCCTGATTCTGCAAAAGATCCATCAAAACTGTACTTTCACCTTGGAGTTTCCACAGAGTTGTCCATTGTGATGCCGTATGCAGAATGAGGATTTGACTGAAAACACTGTGTAGTGCCATTTCTGTGAACAGTGGTATTGTTGTTTGCACCACTGTCCTCTAGGAATTAATTGTATGGGGTCATTGAGATCCCAGATGATGCTAGGTAGGGTCCTCTTATATCCGATGATTCTATATTTGCATGACAGTCATGGGATCTTGACCAATACAAGCACAAATATCACAGAACAATAAAGTGCAGTCTTGATAGTCCACAATCCTGCAGCTGCTGAGTTCTAACATGTGCTGGTACACATTTCTCCTTCTTACATGCTGTGTAATATTATCTTATCATAAACAACCAAAATTCAAACAGAAGTTCTGAATGAAGAACCCTCTGCGTACTATTTCCTAATATACATGATGTTACTCCTGGCTGCATTGTGTGATTGTCCTGAAATGTTAAACATTTGCATATTCAAGCAGGTAGTAAGTACCCCTTATGCCAATCGGTATTTGTTGTGTGCCACCTTCACCATAGTGCAATTTTAATTGTTGGTAATAGACAAAGAGGCAGTAATGCCAAGAGGAACTTGAAACATTGTGGACCAAACAGGAGCATGTAGACAAACTGTGCTCAAGTTTGACAGGGTATTTGACCAAGAATTTGATAGACAGCTAATGGAAAAGCTTATGATGAGGGGCACACTCCATGGCATATAGAGTCTGTTAAGAAACTTCTACTGAAACAGCGGCTATTGAACAACAGGAATAAAACAAAGAACATAGTAGTTGTATATAGGTAGATGCTACATGAAACATTTTATACAGTCAAAAGAGTAATACAGAATCCTTCAATTACTAACACTGCAGAATCCTTTTGAAAGATCACTCACAAAATGGCAAGAAATTCTCGTCAGATGCAACAGCTGTTAGTGCCACCAAAGGTAATATACAAACACTCATGAGTGACATATGAACTGAAATTGAGGGTTGCTAAACAAAAGCAGAGATGATGAACTCTGTTTTCAAATGTTTCCTTCCCCAGTTTAATTTCCACACCACTGGAAAGATGAGTGATATACATATTAGTGTTGGTGGCAATTAGAAATAGCTGAATTTGCAAATATTTATAAGGTTCCAGGACCAGATGGAATCCATATCAGACTCTATACAGAATTTGTGGCTTAGTTAGCCTCTCTTTTACTGATAATGTGGTGTAGATGTCTCAAAAGAGAACTACCCCCATAGTTTGGAAGGAAGCAGGGGTCACATTCACTTACAATTACTATCCAACATCATTGAAATTCATCTGTTGTAGAATCTTAGAATATATTATGAACTCAAATACAATGTGATTTGTCAAAGAGAATGATCTCCTCATGACAACTAGAATGGATTTAGAAAACGTTGGTCATGTGAAACCCAAATAGCATTTTTTGCATGTGACATCCAAAACTCATATGGAAAGATATATGTGTTTGTTCTTTCCGTGCTCTATACGAGATTGGAATAATAGAGAATTTTAAAGGTGATTTTATGAACCTTCTGCTTGGCACTTAAAAGCGATTTGCAGAGTATGTAGATGTAGATGTGGAAAAAGCCACTAATCATGGCAGTCAGGTGGGTGCAGCATTTCTTGATTTTCATAAAGCATTTGATTCAGTACTACACTACCACTTATTAATGAAAGTATAGTCACGTTGGGGTATCAAACAAAATTTGTGACTGGACTGAACATTTCTTGACAGGGAAGACATAGCCTGTTACCTTGGATGGAGAGTCATTTTCAGATTACACGTAACTTCATGCATATCCCAGGGAAATGTGATAAGACACTTGCTGTTCATTTTGTATATTAATGATGTAACAGACCATATTAATAGTAACCTCAGACATTAAGTAGATGGCACAGTTATTTATAACAAAATGCTATCTGAAAGAAAGTTGCGTAAATATCCAGCAAGTTCTTCGTTATTTTTCACTGTGGTGCAAATTTTGACAACTTGCTTTAATTGTTCAAAAATGTAATTTTGTGCAGACTGTAAAATGCAAGATATTGTAATCTGTGACTATTAGGTCACTATACAACAAATGAAATTAGTCAACTCATACAAACACCTGGCTGTGACTTGTGAGGCCATGACATGTATTGTTCACATAGGTTCAATTGAAGGTGAAATATGTGACATACTTTGGTACATTGGTAGGATACTGGGAAAATGGAGTCAGTCTCAGAAATAATTTGCTTACAAACTGTAAAGAACCAGTATTAAGTGAGGAAACTAGGACTATGCTACTGCCGCCTGCATATCACTCACGGATTTCAAAACAGTCTACTGGGGCAGTTGTAACATATTAATTCCATTGCTTAATGAGTAAAATACTATGCTTTTATAATAGCCTAACAGAGGTAAAAATGTAATAGTAAACTGTGATAATCTCAGAAATTTCCATTAAACTCAGTGGATAAAATTAATGGTTAATAGACAGAAAAAATGATATGTTTTACTTTGTTCTTGATAGATGATTTCACCTATACTATTTCACATAGACAGTTCATCTTTGTCCTGTAGAAATGCCACAGTGAAAACTGTATCAGCTACCTTGCTACTTTAAATGTGTAATCGAATTAGTAAATTTTTTTACTACCAGTTTTATATGCAGAGAAATCATAACACTATAACAGAGGATGAAAGACCTTTTTCAAAGTAATAGCTTCCATCCAACTTTTATTATTTTCCTCTGGAGGCAGTGCAAACACAAATAGTATATACAATTAGCAGTATAAAGATAGTTAATTGTTAATGCAGCTTAGATAATTATTTTCTGATTGCTACTGCTCTCTGTTAATGAATACATTACTTATTACTTATATGTGAATGTTTTATTTCATAATGCAATCTGTGTTCTCAGTGATTTAATAAGTTAATAAAATTAATATTTGTATGAAAACAAAAGTAAAATTAGTTAAATATTTGATTACCATGTAAAAATTTAAAGGTACATTGTGAATCATCCACATTACTTTTAGAAATGATGCACTGACTAGCAGTTTTTTATTCTTGTTGTTTAACCAGTTTACATGGATTTGTTACTGTGACTTTCATCTACTGAACTCATCTGCAATGATAACTTCATTTATTCTGGACCTTTTAAGGTGAATCACGCTTGAAATACTATCATTATGAATCATCTATTTTTTATGTTGTCCTGTAAGAATAGCTTACTACACACTCTAAATGCAATACAGGTCCATCGTAGGCTGCTTAGTGATGATGGAATGGGAGTTGGCGAAGCATTAGTTGAACCGGCATTTGGCAAGGGTATAGTTGCGAGGGGTAAACACTGGCTACTGGCTGGCACCATAACAGGTAATGGTGGACAGAGCCTGGCAGCTCAAGAACGTAAATTGGCGCAGAAGAAGCTCTTATCTCCATGGGTTCTTCTCGGTGATGCTAGCAACACTTTATTCACAGACTGGGCTAATTCGCATGTAACGCAGGTCTGTATAAAATAAGTTTCTTTATGTACATTTAACACATACTTTACGATAGTTTATCATTATTATTAGTGCATGTTGCTCTAATTTCTTTACAGGAGATAGTACTGGTCAAAACTGGATAGAAGTCACAACACACACACACCAAAAAAAAAAGAAAAAATGCTTGTCAAGTTAAGAGCCACTCTCTGTAATTACCATCTATTTGTTGACACTCCAAGAGGTGCTCATTGTGGACACCTACCACTCATTCATACATATACTTCAGCCTTCCTCCTCAAAGAATCATGAACTCATGTGAACATACCTGGCTACCCTCAGATTTGGTCACATGCACAGGAAACATGCTCCTGTAATGTGTGCACATTGTTGATGGGTGTGTAACATATACCAGTGCCTTTAAATGTCTCAATAGCCACAAAACTACAGGGCTAAGGTCAGGTGAAAGGGGAGGCCCTGTTGCTGGACCTTCTCGACCAATCCACCACCCAATAGAAGTTTTTGTTGGGTGATTTCATACAACATATGAAAGAGTGGGCTTCAAACCCCATCATGCATGAATCACATCCTTCACTTTTTTGCAAGAGTAGAATTCTCCAACATTTGGTAATTTGTCACACACATATTGGTGATAAAGAGCACCTGTTAACATGTCTGTCATCCACAATTCCTGGTCACACACACTGACACTAAAGCACAGCTGATGACTTGACACCAAGATCACCTGAGGCTTTGCAGCTTCTTCCTGCATGTGGTTATTGTGATAATACAGGGTGATTATAATTAAAGTTAAACTTTCAAAACGCTCTAGAAATAACACCACTGGTCAGAATGACATCAAATTGCAACGGAATATTAGCTGAGAATGGGGAAAATGTTGGCAGAAGAAAAAAAATAGTGTGAAAATTGATCAACATATGGTGCTGTATGTGTCAGAATACACAAATGAAAACACCTGTCATGAGCACGACCCATTAAAGTTGGTATAAACACGGATTTTCCTCCTTTCGTGTCTGTGATGTTCGCCATGACAGTCTCAACCCAGGATCGCACTCTGCTTGTAAAGCTGTATTGCAAGAATGATGACTGTGTGCATGTTGCTCTGAAGAAATTCCAGACACTGGAGGGTTTGAAAAAAAGAGTTGGTCTGATGACTGCATAGGTCTGGAGAAAATGATTCGGAAAGACAGTTTCTTTTGGTGTGCAACCTGGTAGAGGGAGGAAACGAATTGATTTGATGTCAGTGGAAGCAGTGGCCACAGCAATGCAGGAGGAGATGAGTGGTGATGTGCAAATGTGTAGTGCACAGAGAATTGCCCAAACATTGGACACATCCTTGAGCGCAGTGCGTAAAATCCTACGAAACATCCTTCTTTGTATCCATTCAAAATTATCCATCTGCACAAGTTGCTCCCTGTTGACCTGCCAGCAAGAGAAACCTTTTCTCTACAATTCCTTGCTCACATGGAAGTGGACAATGATTGACCATGGAAGATTCTGTGGACAGACGAAGCCCACTTCCTTCTAACAGGATACGTCAGTACACAGAATTGTCGAATATGGACAATGGAAAATCCACACACAAATCAACCAGTACCACTTAATACTGAAAAGGTCACTGTGTGGTACAGGATTACTGCATCATTTATCATAGGACCATATTTTTTTGAAGAGAGAGGTGGTTCTGGTTCTGTTACCTATATCGTCACTATGAGTGTCTTTTCCACAACCACATTTCCAGCTCTCCAACAGTGTGGATGGTGAATGGGATCATTTTTATGCAAGATGACAGACCTGCACACATTGTAAATCCAGTTAAGCAGCTGCTGAAGCATCATTTCAGAAAGCTAGAATTATCAGCCGCCATTTCCCTACGGCCTGGCTGTCCTGATCACCCGACCTTAATCTGTGTGACTTCTAGCTGTGGGGCTATCTGAAAGATGTTGTGTTCAGTGTTCTGACTGCAAACTTAGCTGCATTGAAGGCACGCATTGCAGAACACATTCTGAATGTGACCCAAGAAACACTTTGATCAGTTGCGGAACATGCTGTTTCTCAATTTCAGCTTGTTGCAGAAAATGGTGGACAGCATATTGAACATATTTCGCACCAATCACACAGAAATTAATAATCTGATTTATTTTTGATTGATGTTTTTTATGTAGTTTTTGGCCTCAGGACAACTGAAAACTGATCTGATTGATGCTTTTTATCCGGTTTTAGCTTCCAGATAATTAAAAACTGATTTTCCCATCTGATTTGAAATGACCTTACCATGGTGGATGGGCGTACGTAACTAACAGCATCACACCTGTACACCCCATGCATGCAGATTAGTACAGTTTGTTTAACATCAAACATACACCTTAGGCATTGTTGTATGATTCATTTGTCATCTGTAGTTGACCATTAATAAATTATGATGCTTACAGCACCATCTATTGCTACATTTTGTAACTATTTATTTTTCTTCTGCCATACATCTTCCCCAATCTCTGATGATACTCCATTGCAATTGGACATCATTCTGACCAGTGGTATTATTTCTACAGTGGTTTGAAACTTTAACTTTAATTATAATCACCCTGTATATTAACCTACTCTGTGTGAATCTCACCTCATCCAGAAATAAAATGTATTCTGAAAACTGTGCATCTGTTTTCAAATCCATTGGTAGAACTGTAATTCGTCATGGTCACTCTGTGACCTGCTTTGCACATGCTGTAAGTGATGTTTTTAACTGCTAGTGCTGAATTGTACACACAAAAGTGTGGTTTATGAGTTCAAAGCTACAATTTTGCACACTATTGTTTTAGGTTCATTGCAACACTTGCTTCTCCATATCCAGCATGCAGTGTGTGTGAGGTCTACCATAATCCCTTGCCACTGTTTTGAATGATCCCACATGTGGAAGTCACTGAAACAACCAGTTGCTTTTTTTCTTCCAGATGGAATGCAGCACTGAGGGTGTTGTTTGATGTACGTGACATACACCTGTTCAGTGATACCACTGGTTAAACAATTAATAGAATACCTTGTCTGCCATTTCCTTTGTGGAATGATAGGACCCCATTTCACAACTTATGTTCTTCACTCTTTACAGAACCACTTATCTTTTTGTTCCAGCCAACCTCAAAACTATACACACAGAGTAGTTGAGGTAAGAGACAGCTGTACATGATATGTCTGATAACCACATCACAGTAAAAACCAATAAGGAATCGGGAATGAGCATTAAAAGAAAAACACCCTACACCAATACCAATGAGTATCATATGTTCACGACAAAAGTAAAATGGGCCATATCCCATAAGTACTTTTTCTGGACATACATCTCTCTATTTAAAAAACAGTCATAGGTTACACAACATTCTTTATTAAGAATGACGCATTTCACCTGGATAGAGCATCATCAGGTTATCTCAAAATATAAGGGGAGGATGTCATTACAATTAATCTGGTATGGTCCTAGTGTGGACTACTGTAACAGCAAAATAAGCTTCAAACACCAACTGGATAAAATTACGCAGAGAAAAGTAATATAATTCCATTAAAAAATCAGAAATTTCCTGCCAAAAAGCACATGTCAAACAAGGGATGACACCAAATAAAACATATTAAAAGGCAACCTATGAGGGAGGAAATATTAAAAATTAATAAATAAAAGCACCAGGATCAGGCATGAGTAGAGAATGAAGGAGAAACCAAAAAATGCATATTATCTAATGGAGGCAATGATAGGCATACAGCCCAGAACAGAACCTCATATGCAAACTGTAAACACAGCTGTACACTAGAACGATGCCTGAGGCCCATCCACATTCACATATTGCAAAAAATAGGAGTTTACACCAATTATTAGGCTAATAGTAATGACAGGTGCCATGCAGCACTGTAATCAGGTGTACAGTGTGATAATGGCATAAAATTCAAATAGTAATGGACAAATTGAGAAATACATAAAATCATAATAGGGCATATGTGAACATACAAAATGCATGACTTTCTAGACTGAAGGCTATGTACAGAGACATAGAAAATCCTTATGCTCAAAAGTAGTGTAAAAGAATAATGAAGTAAAAAACATAGACCAATAAAATAAAGATCAGACACAAACATAAGGCTAAAAGTTAGCAATGCTAAAGAGGTCAAACACAATTGCATACACATGACAATTGATAAAGGCCCTGGCAGTTTTCAGAAAATTTGATGGTGCCCTATCCAGGTGAAAAGTATCATTCTTGAATTAATAAGGAACATTATGCAACCTACGGCTGTTTTTTGAATAACAGCAATAATAAGGTTACTATACCAGCATGCCAAAATGAGATAGAATAATTTCTCTCTCTCTCTCTCTCTCTCTCTCTCTCTCTCTCTCTCTCTCTCTCTCTCTCTCTCCTCTCTCTCTCTTCTCTCTCTCTTCTCTCTCTCTCTCTCCGTGTGTATGTGTGTGTGTGTGTGTGTGTGTGTGTGTGTGTGTGTGTGTGTGTGTGTTTAGCACAGAAGCTGCCAAAGGTAAGAGCAGACATCACAAGCAGCAGTTTCTCTTGTACACAGTTTAGTGTTTCTCCTATGTGCTTCTGTGAAGAAATGAGTGATATCTGTGTATGTATCTGGATTGATTTTAGTGTTTAATAACATTTGGTAAGTGTTTGAATTTTTTTCTTGCATGATCTGGTGTCTAATTAACAGTAGCTGTTTATATTTCTGTTTTAGTACTGTTATTTATTTTGCTGTGAGAGCTTATGCACTTTAAATCTGTAATGCAGAGCGAGAACTTTGTAGAACAGATTTCTGTATTTTTTTAAAATTTTTTATCCGTATTTTGTATGCACCACAACCAGTAGTGCCACATTTGGATAATTTTATCTTTTGCTCTGGTCTGTTTATTCTTTCTCAACAACTCCTGACTGATTTTGTTAGTACATTCTTTTTTTGATGATTCTGTACAGTTTATACACAGCATGAAATTGATAGGGACTGTTCTTGTTATGTGCAGACATAGCAAGAAATGTCCACTGCATGAAAAAAACTTGAAACCACATATGCAACGGTGGATAGACTTCGGGTTGTTATTTGAAGCTGCAGCAATGGAAAGAGCTGCAACCCTGGAAACTCCACTGTCACTGTGTCATCCTGTGCAGAACATCTGAGCAGTTTGTTCTCACACAGGGAGGAGTGGTGTATACCTCTGAGTGGAAGGTGGAAGTGAGAACTGGCCAGACAGCTGCCCCCTTACACTTTATCAACAGGTATGAATAACACATCTGAGCCAGCACAGGGTGCACCTTTTGGGGCAGTGGCTAATTTACCTGCAAAGACCAGACAAGCCTGTAAAGTGGATTTGCTGGTACACAAACTCCAGTATTAGGTGGGTGATGGAGCACTTCAGGAAAACAGCAGGACAGTCAAAAAAGAAGGCCAGTGTGCACACTGTATGTTTGCTGAGAACTCTCCTCTGAGATGTGGAGGAAGCTCTGCCAGTGGCTACTGAATGCACTGTGTACCACTAGCTGAAAACCAGAGCTCATGCTGGCATGTATGACACTTGCCACCTGGGTAGTGAGACCATCCCTGTTTCCTTTAGGTGGTTGGCTGGATTGGTGAAGGCAGCTAGCATCACACAGGGTGCAGCCACAGCTCAATATTTGCAGCATCCTAACCAGAGTCAATGGCAGTTCTCCGCTATGGAGCTTAGTGGAAGGTCTAACCCAGATGCTCAAGTGATGCTGTGGCTATCTTGGATGTAAAATTTTCGTTTTGCAGTACCTCTTGTGGATTCTACAGCCGCCATCAATAGCTCAGGCATGTTCTACACAAGGGAAGCAGCTGCTTGGGTAGATTTGAACTTGTGATGTGCACTTGAGAGTTTCTTAGGTTAGAGGAACACTTCCTTAGGACCAGTGATGAATTTCCTGCCAAATTCAACGAAAGGTCAGCCACAACTCTCAGAGAACTTTTGTTGCTGTGGATTGGGAATAGGAAACATTTAAGTGATGTTAGTAATCTACAGGAGCATCAATGGTAAGGTCTCAGAATTAGTATTGCTTATTAAAAATAATAATGTCCAGATGGTATTAGAAACAAAAAGTTGCTTGAAACCAGAAGTGAGAAGCTACAGTAAATTCAGATTGTAGTAGATATCACAAGAATAGTTTAGAGATACATTGTGGCAGCATTTCATTGCTATAAGGAACTGATAATATCTACAAGTATAATAGATTCTGAACGTGTAATAACCTGGGTGAAGTTCAATATTATAGTTGAATCAAGTATGGTAATTGGAAGCCATCTATAGACCAGGAGAGTTATACAATAAAATTTTGTTATCAGAGACAGAGGTTTGTGCAAGGTAGTTGTGAATGTCTTGTTTGAAAATTATTTCAACCAAATGGTTCAAGAATTTGAGAGGGCAAAACCTTAGGCTTCCTAGCAGCAAACAGACCCAAAGTTTTCAGTTCAGTGAACATAGAGGAGGGCATCACTGATCGTAATGCTGTGATAGCATGAATGACTTCGAATGTTAGAAAGAATGTTAAGAAAGGAACAGTTTTCCACCCCTACGGCAATAGGGAGGCCCCAACCTCTGACTGCTCTTTGCCCTCTTTGGTAAGGACATTGGCAAAACGAGGATGGCTCCTTATACTGAAAGTCTTTGTACACCATTGCTGAAGATTTTTATTCAAAAATTAAGCAATGGTTTTGACTTTATCAGGGACCAAGGACAAGTTGACTACAAGTCAGAGATGCTTCCATGGTCCACAACCAATGATTCTAAAATTTTCAATCTTCAATTACAATATCTCAGGGGTGTTTTATTCTGAACAGATAATATTTTTTAAAGATTTTAATGGTGAACCAATTTGTTTAATTCTTTTTTAATTACATAAAACCACTGTAACATAAAGCCACTGTACACTGAGGTGACAGAAGTCATGGGATAACGATATGCACATGTACAGATGGCAGTAGTATCGTGTACACAAGGTGTAAAAGGGCTGTGGATTGGCAGAGCTTACATTTGTACTCAGATGAATCATGTGAAAAGGTTCCAATGTGAGACAGATGATGAACATATCCTTTAGATACAGTGGTAAAATCTGGCATCAGTGGGCTGTGGCAGCAAATGACCAACAAGAATGACTTTGCTCACAGCATGA
The DNA here is from genome assembly GCF_023864345.2 of Schistocerca serialis cubense. Classification (NCBI taxonomy): domain Eukaryota; kingdom Metazoa; phylum Arthropoda; class Insecta; order Orthoptera; family Acrididae; genus Schistocerca; species Schistocerca serialis. The sequence goes on from NC_064638.1 coordinate 67,091,372, forward strand.
CATTGCCTGCAGCACCTCTCCTGAACTCATGACCATATCGTCTGGACTCGAGATGACTGGGATACTATCACCTGGACAGCTGAGTCACAATTTCAGTTGTTAAGAGCTGATGGTAGGGTTCAAGTGTGGCACAGACCCCATGAAGCCATGGATCCAAGTTGTTAACAAGGCACTGTGCAAGCTGGTGGTGGCTCCATAATGGTGTGGGCTGTGTTTATGTAGAACTGACTGGCTCCTCTGGTCTGACTGAACTGATCATAGATTGAAAAAGGTTATGTTCAGCTACTTGGAGACTATCTACAGCCATTAATGACTTTATGAACAATAGAATTGTTATGGATGACAATGCGCCAAGTCACTGGGCCACAATTGTTTGCAGTTGGTCTGAAGAACATTCTTGACACTTCAAGTGAGTGGTCTGGTCTCCGAGATCATGTGACATGAATCCTATTAAACATTTATGGGTCATAATCGAGAAGTCAGTTCATGCACAAAATCCTGCACCTGCAACACTTTCGCAGTTATGGACGGCTGTAGAGACAGTATGGCTCAATATTTTTGCAAAGGACTTAAATCAACATGTTGAGTTCATGTCATTTGGAGTTGCTGCACTACACTGGGCAAAAGTAGGTCTGACACAATATTAGGAGGTATCCCATTACTTTTCTCACCACATTGAATGGTGTCAAACAATAGCTGAAAATGCTACCTCATTAAGGTAACAGTAGTTACTTACCAGACTTTTGAATAATAATAATAATAATATAATGTGTTAACATACATAGTTGGTTGTAAACTGTTATGAGCACAAGTGGGAAAGACGGACAGTCATAGCCTTTCTTGGTAAACATTCTTGCATCTGTCTGAAAGCTACAAAAAGTGCAAATCAAGTCAGATAATTATTGAAAACTCTTGTTACAAAAACAATGTTTCTTAAATTCCATTTACTTTTCCAAAGTACAATAACAATGTTACCAGTTCCATAGACATTTCGTATTTCTGCATAGAATTGAAGGAGCTTACCGAGACACCAGCATTCATAAGGACAGGGTCCCTAAGTGAAAATATACACTTAGTACATGGCTACCTTAAATTCATGTTGGAGATTATTGATTATATATACTGCAGAGGAACAAACAATTCTCTACATATGGTTTATCTATCCTGTGTTTATTGAACAAATGCAGCTCTTTCTTTTAAAGAAGATTTTGCTGTAACCAGCAGATATCAGGAGCAGTAAGTGTACTGCAAAGCCAGCTTAAAAATCCCCAAAACATTCTCCATTTGGTGAGTCTGTTCATAAGTAATAATTACTGAAACAAGTATCTATTTCAGGTTACCCTCCATTCAGAGGCTGTTACACGCAGCGACCATTATTTTGATTTGTAAATAATACATTTCAGCTATCAGTTGTCCTTTGGAATTTTTATTGGCAAATCTAGATTTCTGCTAGCAACTAGCCATTCTCAATGCTAAGAACACAACAGGTACATAGTAAGATGATGTCATAAAAAAGTTGCAATTAATGGCTTAACTCATATGGTTTGTATATTACATATCACTATCCTTTTTTGGTCAATGCATGTAATGCCTGTTGGCCTGGCTTTGTACCCATTAAGAAAGTTTTACCCACCTGATGTAATTTAAATGTTTTAATAATAATAATGGAATAATGGACTCCCCCCCTCCCACCCCCACCCCCCGACCACCACCCCCAAGAACTATAGACCTTGCCACTGGTGGGGAGGCTTGTGTGCCTCAGCAATACAGATAGCCGTACCATAGGTGCAACCACAACAGAGGGGTATCTGTTGAGAGGCCAGACAAACGTGAGGTTCCTGAAGGGGGGCAGCAGCCTTTTCTGTAGATGCAGGGGCAACAGTCTGGATGATTGACTGATGTGGCCTTGTAACACTAACCAAAACATACTGTATGGTTAAATGATGATGATCACCTCTTGGGTAAAATATTCCGGAGGTAAAATTGTCCCCCATTTGGATCTCTGGGTGGGGACTACTCAGGAGAACGTCGTTATCAGGAGAAAGAAAACTGGCATTCTATGGATCGGAGTGTGGAATGTCATATCCCTTAATTGGGCAGGTAGGTTAGAAAATTTAAAAAGGGAAATGGATAGGTTAAAGTTGGATATAGTGGGAATAAGTGAAGTTGGGTGGCAGGAGGAACAAGACTTTTGGTCAGGTGAATACAGGGTTATAAATACAAAATCAAATAGGGGTAATGCAGGAGTAGGTTTAATAATGAGGAGGTATTTAATAGAATTGGGGAGAAGTTTGTGGCACAACTTGACTAGAAGAAGGGATCAGTTGGTAGGACATGTTCTGAGGCATCAAGGGATCACCAATTTAGTATTGGAGGGCAGCATGGAGGGTAAAAATCGTAGAGGGAGACCAAGAGATGAATACACTGAGCAGATTCAGAAGGATGTACAGTACAGTACAGTACATACAGTGCAGTACATACTGGGAGATGAAGCAGCTTGCACAGGATAGATTAGCATGGAGAGCCGCAGCAAACCAGTCTAAGGACTGAAGACCACAACAACAACAAACGGACTCACAAGGAGTGAGCATGGAAATTTTATTACTTGATGATAAAGATGAAATAAGTCAGATGACAATGTAAGAATTTTACTTATGTTCCATTTCATGCAATTAAATTTGAAGTTCGGTGTGGCTGTGCAGTTCTAGGCGCTTTAGTCTCGAACCGCGTGACCACTATGGTTGCAGGCTCGAATCCTGCCTCGGGCATGGATGTGTGTGATGTCCTTAGGTTAGTTAGGTTTAATTAGTTCTAAATCCAAGGCGACTGATGACCTCTGAAGTTAAGTCGCATAGTGATCAGAGCCACTTGAACCATTTTTTGAAATTTGAAGTTGTTTATTTCCATTGAGGTTTTTATGTAGTTCACATAGAGGGCGCTATACAATGAACTGATGTGTTCTCCACACTGCCCGCCTTCCTCAAAAATTAGTATTCCATGAACTGTGTACAAAGCCAGACCAACAGGCATTACATTAATTGACCAAAAAAGGATAGTGGTATGTAATATACAAATCATATGAGTTAAGCCATTAATTGCAACTTTTTTATGACATCATCTAGCTACCGGTATGTACCTGTTGTGTTCTTAGCATTGAGAATGGCTAGTTGCTAGCCGAAATCTAGATTTGCCAATAAAAATTCCAAAGGACGACTGATAGCTGAAATCTATTATTTACAAAGTATCTATTTTATCACAAACTATCTCTTCCAAAAATCTTGAGACAACTGCTTATAATGATACTGACCTGTATTTTTCAGTTCCAGATACCTCTACTTTCTTGTGTTGATCCAAGTGAAAGAAAGAAATATTCAGCAAAAGCAAGCACTAGGAATATTGTATAAAGTGTCTTTCAAAATTGTATCATGAGAAATGATAGTACCATGATATAAAAATAGCAAACACAAAGATAAGTGAGTACAGAATTTTCTGTATATATCCAGCAATTTATCTTAAAACCTGGAATGAACTACTGTGTTTTCCAGTTATGTTAGATGCTTCAGCATTTTAGTGATCTTCGGTAGACAACTTCTAACAGAGGAAGAGTCAGGTATGTGTGTGATCTAGAAACTAGATGGTATACCACTGGGTCCAGCTACACTACCACAATCAAGTCACTTTAACAGCTTTTTTAACTTTTTCTTACAAGATACAATTTTGAAAAATACTTTACACAATATTCTTAGGGCTCACTTTTGCTGAACAACTTCGTCATTCACTTGGCTCGATACATTTAGTCCTCTTTCATTTTTCTGTATTGCCTCTAACTCCAAATGTTGGCATTCATGTCATCATTTTCTTACTTAATGTAGACTGAAATTTTATCTACTTGTTACACATATTACCTTTTCAATAAATGGCCTGTTAAAAAACAAATTGCCTGGAAGGCATGATCGACAGTCGGTGTAACTTCATACATGTACAGACTATCAGTGGGTATGTAAATAATTGTGACTGTCTTCACATGTTGTGTGATCACGGTGAAGGATACAGAGATACTGCACACTCACGTGACACAGCATTATCAGCACCAGATAAAATTTGAAAGGGGCCTCATTCTGGGTCTCCATATGGCTGTTTTCTTGAATTGTGCAGTATCCAGATTTGTGCGGTATTTGGATGTGACAGTGGCCTAATTTTGGACTATGTGGGAATGTGAGGGCAGGCATACTCATCAACAATGTTCCAATCAAACATGTCTGAACATCATAAGGGAGGATCACTGTACTGTGCACGTAGCAAATTTTAACCACTTCACATCTCTGCTGCCATCCAGGAATAAATCAGTGGACTCCCTGTAACAGTCTGCCACCCCACACTATTGGTTGGAAACTAGCAACAGCCGATCTGGGGAATTACTGTCCAGTGCATAGACTGTCACGAACACCACAACACAAATGGCTACATTAGGAGTGGTGCGATTATTCGGAACTATGGACTGTTGATAAATGGTATTACATCGTGTTCAGAAATGGATTGTGGTTCTGAATTACATCAGGTGACGATTGCCAATGAGTGTGGTGGTTACCTGAGGAGAGGCTCCATTCTTCCAATGTTGTGGCGCAGATAGCAGTGTTACTCCTGGTATCATGATGTGGGGAATCATTTGGTATGACTTCAGGTCACAGTTGGCAGTACTTTAGAGAAACCACATGGTACAATGGTATGTCACAGGCTGCTGCATCCCTATATGTTATCACTTTTGCAGCCGTATGTTGGTGCCATTTTTCAGTACGACAATGCTCGTCCATACACGGCATAAGTCTCTATAAACTATCTGTGAGATGTTGTGGTACACCAATGGCCAGCAAGATCTATAAATCTCTTCCCGGTAGATTGTGAGTGATCAGTCTGGATGTCAGTTGGATCCCGGTGTCAGTACCCAGGATATCAAGGACAAGTTATGACATTTGTTGGCCAGCCTGTCTCAGGAGATGATACAATGGCTTTATGAGATCCTTCCCAACCCAATTAGGACATGCTTCCAGGCCAAATGTTCTCATACTGATAATTGTTGTCATGTTGCCACGTTCTTTGTAAATTTGACTCGAATTTGCAATCACTGAAGTAACATCACACACCCTTTCAACCTGTGAAGTTTCATGTCACCTCTTCCCTGTCTGGGTGTCTCAGTTCTCTGTCAGGCACTGTGTTACAATGCAACTGTTCATATTATGGGTAAAATCATAAGTGCTGAATAAAATGCACAGAACAGAGACCCCAATTTCCTGGCTTTTCGGGTTACCCTCACCATTGTTGAAACAAAAATCTAGTTGCTGCATGTGATATATTTTATGCTGCTGCTGCTACAATCATACATCTAATATTAATATAAATTATGTTCTAATTCTTACATGTAATAACATTTGATTATTTTCCAGCATTAATGGATCATTTTGTGTAATTAGTGTTCATGTATGAGCAACATATTTGTCTCAAATCATACTGGAGACAGGGACCATTTATTTTATAAAATGGTACTTTCTACATATTTTATTGATGATTACTATATGTTTTTTTAATTATCTTCCAGTTCTCAGGTCTGAGCCAAGAACTTCCAGAAAATATTCAGATCCTAACCTTGGAACCATGGAAAGAAGGCTCATTACTACTACGCTTAGAGCATATTTTGGAGAAAGGTGAAGATACAGAGTTGTCTCAGCCTGCTACTGTAAACTTGGAGGTGAGAAAAGATGACAAATAGCAGTTTCATTTGTGTTGTAACAGTATTATGTAGATCAATGTCAGAAGTCAAAGTTCATCCAGTATTGAAGGAAAGACTGTGTGATGAAAACAGTCAAAAATGTAATTGAAAGTGTGCTCTAAGTTTGTACCTGTTTGACGAACAATCCAGCAGCATCTTGGTTATGTTTAACAACTTTGTTTGAGTTATCACCCTGGTTTCCTGCTGAATTTTTGTAGTGCTTACACTGCCTTTATTCAACTTTAGATCTTAATAATCACAAGTGGTGAACCTAACCATGGAAAACAATAAGCAACCCAACAGTCATATCATTTTTCCTACTAACATGAACACTACATCTCCAAGACACTTATCACTTGTTTAAGTAGATCTTCAGACTATTCAGCAACCAGTGTTAACTTTTGGGCAAGTGCTGGGAATTTTGTGTTTTATGCTGCTCATTGCGTCATAGTGCGCTCACTTGTTCTGCAAACGGAAGCTGCTACTCCCTAGCAGAGACATCTGTAACCATACCCAAAATGCTGTGTTGCCCAGTTTTTGGGGCTCCATTTGTGTCATTGAGTGATGGAACATGATAAAACTGATCTGCAATCAGTAACTGCATGCGAAAAGCTGAATAGGTACTCGAAATCACCATTCTTTTCATGGCGAAAGGTGACTGGCTCATCCAAATCTGTTTGAGCATGGCATCAGAAACCTTATTTGTGGAAACCAGTGATTGCAGGTACCAAAAAATGGAAGGGGCCTTGTCACTAATAGTTTCATGTTGTGAACACACCATCAAGCTGCATCATGCCTCCCATGCTGTGTGATAAATTTCTCACAACTGCTGTGACAGCCTGATCTTTGGTTCTGCCTCCTTGAACTTTCCTTTGAGGCCTATGGCATCTCAGATGGTAACATGCAGTTTTTTTACTCTATTGGAGTATTGGACACACAAAATTTGTTGTTATTATTAGATGTTGTGGACAACATACTTCCTGGAAGTAAATATACACACATCAAGAACAGTGTGCTTTTTTGCATCTGCAAACCTACGGACACCAACATTTAAAAAGTGCTGCAAAGTGAAACTATTGGTAACAAAGCCCCTTCCATTTCTGGGCATCACCTGCAATCAGTAATTTCCAGAAACATTTTTGATGACATGCTAAAACAGATTTAGATGAGCCAGTTACCTTCCATTGTGAAAAGAGTAGTGATTCCCATGATTCCCAATAATTCCTCACCTTTTCACATGTAGTTACTGATTGCAGATCAGCTTTATTGTGTTCTATCACTCAATGACACAAGTCTGGCCCCACAAACTCGACAACAAACTGTCATAATTGTGTTTCCAGCCACCACCACTAGGGAGCAGCAGCTTGCACTTGCAGAATAATTGAGTGTACTATGATGCAGCTTTGATGCTCTCCAGTGGCAGCTTCAATTACTCTCAGCAGCACTCAACCTACCAGATGGCACTGCACATGAGGTAACATCAGGCAGCATGCTTAAGTATGTTGGTAATATTTGTACTTCAGCCAGCCGGTGCACAAAGGCACATGCTACACAGTTATCCAAACAAGGACAGCAATCAAAATTAGACACAATTTCACTCCACTACGCCTACCCAAACAACTCTGTACCTATTAGAGGAATGTGTAATACTCATACTCTGCTATGCAATAACTGTGTACTCCTTTGTATTGTCAAGGTATCTCTTCCAAACGTAGCTGACAGGCACTCTATTCTTCACAGTGTTCCTACATCACATTGGGTGTACATCGAAGACATGTGTAATGAGCTGATTTACTTAACTGACACAGACTCGGATGTCAGTGTACTCCCTGCAACATCAAACAACTGTTCATCTATAAAATCATGGCTCACAGCAGTGAACCATTCTTCAACGCCCCCATTCAGTGACCAAGATGTTGTGAATTTAGGATCCTCGCAGCATTAATAGTGGACTTTACAGATCTCTGATGTCGTTGAGCCCTTCTCAATTGTTACAACATGACTGCTCCCATATGGGAGGCTACATTTCACATGAACAACGAAATTGTACATGGTCATATGATAACACTGCAAGACCATTTCACATCAGCAATAACCCCACCCGCTACACGAGAGGATTCCAGTGTGTCCATTGAAACACGCCACTTGCTATCCATTGTTAGCGAACTGATTTCAAAAGTTATCATGGTGGAAGATGCACATCCTCACAGACAATGAGGTCCTTTGTGCCTGCAGTTCAGATAGTGCCACCACGCTAGCTATGACTCGAGCATCTATGTCAGCTCAGGGATGACATCACTCCCGGTATGACTGTGGACACAGCAGAACACCAACCCAAATCACACTTTCAAGTGCAGCAGAACATACAGACCACAAACCTACCATGCCAGGGCTGCTGGCTGCATACAAGACCTGTCAGTTGGCTCCTGATAAGTATACTATTGCAAAGAATGAGTTCAAAGCATTGCTGGCTATGTGGGTTATTAGATGTTCTGACAGACCTTGTGCATCTCTTCTACATCTAGTTTGAAAGAATGATAGCTCACAGGGTCCATGTGGAGACTATCACACCTTAAATGTGTGCACCACACAGTATTACTATCCTGCACCCGCTTATGTGATTTTATGACTGCTCTGGCAGGATCCCAAATATTTACTGTTTTTGACTTAAAAAAGGCCATTCACCAAATTCTAATAGCACCAGAGGATGTACAAAAGACACCAGTACTCATGCTTTTTGGCCTCTCTGAATATGTACATATGCCATTCAGCCTTAAGAATGCCACACAAACGTGGCAACATATAATTCATGAGGTCCTCCACAACCTTAATTTCTGCTTCAAGTACCTTGAAGATATGCTGTTTTTTTCCACTTGTGCAACTGAGAAATAAATCCACCTAAGGACTATTTTTGAAAGACTTTCTGATTATGGACTGAACACAAATAGTGCCAAGTGTGTACTTTCCCAACAGGCATTGGGCTTCTTGGGGTGTGAGTTGACTCCCAAAGCCCTTAAAATCTAAAGTGGACTTGCTTCTTCAGTTTCACTTCACAAAACATATCAGCAATTGTGTCATTTCTTTATTGTTGCTAATTTCTACAGGCCCCAACTGCCATGTGCAACAGCTGTCCAGGCACCACTCACAGCAATGCTTCCTGGCATCACTTTGTGTGGACAATGCCCTGTCACATGGACACCTGAAATGTTATCTGCTTTTCACAAAGTACATTCCTCCTTGTAAGAGGCAGTACTTCTTACTCACCCTCTGTCTTCGGTGCCACTGGCTGTGGTCATCAATGCCAGCCAGACTTCTATAGGGGTAGTGCTGCAACAACAGGTAAAGGGGTCATGGCAGCCCCTCAATCATTTTTCCCATATCTTGTCTGACACACAAACCAAGTGGAGTACCTACAGCTGCTAACTGTTAGCAGTCTATTAAGAAATTAAATGTTTCTGTCTCCAAGTTGAGGCATGCCACTTCACTCTCCTTACAGACCATAAACCTGTTTATTTGGTATTTAACAATCCTCAAAATTCCTACTCTCCTTGGCATTTCAGCCACTGGGAATTCATCATGGAATTCACTACCAATTTCTGTCACCTATGAGGAGTTGATGATGTGTTTGCTGACTATTTCTGAAGAATCAAAGTGCTCTCTGCAAGAGTGAATCCAACCCAGATGGCTATGGCACAGAAAACAGATGAGTTAATACATTAATTCGTTATGAAACAAACAATGGATGTGAAGCTGAAACAATTACCTATAGGCAACTTCCTCATCCAGTCTGACATTTCTCGGAGCCAACCCTAATGTTTCATGCCTTTCCATTGTAGTAAATAGGTTTTTGATGCAATTCACACCCTCGCACATCCTGCCACCGAAACAACTACTTGTATGCTAACAGATGGATATGTTCAGCTGGGAGCACAATGTGGTTATTTTATTTGGGTTAGAATCTAATTAACTTGTCAGTCAGCCAAAGTCAGCCACCAGGTCCACAAGCCTCCTGTTCCTTTTCAAAACTGAGGTGTCTTTTTCTCATGTCCACTTAGACCTCATAGAGCCATACCCCCAGTCCAATGAACCAAATATATTCTCTCTGCTATTGACATGTCTGCTCGCTGGGTCAAATCCATGCCTCTTATGGACATTTCTACAGACACAATTGCGCCAGCCATTTTGATTACATGGATTTTAAGGTTTCGATGTCCAACAGATGTGACAACAGATCAAGGTCAACACTTCGTGTCTTCCTTGTTAAAGAACTAGTTATGTTATGTTGGTTCATTCATCATGAATGTGGAAAATTCTGAAGTGATAGATATTCTGTGTCTCTCTGAACACTATGTAACCACAGGGATGGAGAAGTTACATATCAAGGATTATAGACTTGCATCATTTTTATGTAGCATTAAAATAAAAAATGAGGAGTTGCAACAAATGTAAACGTTGGACACAAAATCAAATATATTGAAACAAATAATTTTTGTGTTAATCAGAACCTAAAAGCATATGCTTGTGACTAGTTCCTGCTGAATGCTTTGCTGATAATTTTAAGTCTAAAGATCCCCTCTAGAAAACTTTCATATATTTTTGAGAAATCTAGATGTATTATTGAGCTACCCGTCAGACAAGAAATAATAGTTAGTAGTTTGTGGAGATTTCAATGTAGTTTTCTTAAAAGATACAGACAGCAAAATGAACTGGAATTATTATTTGAGTGTTTCAATCTAGTTTCAGCAGTCAGTTTCCCAACTCATGGGCAGCACAATAGTAGGACACTGATAAAATGTTGACAATATTATTAAGAGGATAGTTGCTTCTCATCATCTAGTGGAGCTACTGAGTTTCAGGCAGCCACAACAAAAAGCATGTCAGAAAAAGCTTTCAACGAAACAGGCCTACATCAGAATTAGACAGCGTACACAACACACCCATGCAAATGCAACTGACATACATGACTACAGTCTCTAACTGCCAAGGCCAGACATGCGTTTGCATGTCTGTGTGTGTGTGTGTGTGTGTGTGTGTGTGTGTGTGTGTACATTGTCTTATTCTGATGAAGGCATGTTTGATTGAAAGCTTTGTTGGACAGTCCTTTTGTAGTGCCTATCTGCGTCTCAGCATCTCTGTTATATGGTGAGTGATAACTATCCTTTAATATAATTTTCATAAGTTAACTTTTTTTAGTAACGTATGCTTCTTGAAATGTCTTACGAGAAAGTTATGATCTATACTTTTTCTATTTCAGGCACTATTTGCTCCATTCAATGTCTCATCTATTAGAGAGACAACACTGGGTGCAAACCAGTGGCTGGAAGACAACACAAGGCTGATATGGACTGACGAGATGGGTACTGCATCAACAACCAGGCAGCCAACAGATGACATTCCTAATGTCGTACTGGAACCCATGCAGATACGCACATTTATAATTGAAATTAATCGCCAAAGTGCACGCTACTCTCAGTTCTGATAAAATCTATCTTCAGTATTTACAGATATAAATTGTGGTTTATCACATTGATTAATACATAATTTGTTGTGTTATCTTCTTAAGTGCAAGGAAGTAATACCTGTTTCCATATTACACAATAAAATTCATTCAAATATGGTGGCTATGGAATAAAAGTGTAATTGCTATCCTGCAGAGTCTTCTTACATTAATGAAAACAAAAACTAATTTGATGAGTTGTGGACAGCAAAAGAACACTTTTAAATGTAAGGAATGAATTACAGACGTGAGAGAGTGCCAAAACTCTTAGCCTTTACAAATGTCTGCTTGTGTCTGTGTATGTGTGGTTGGATATGGGTGTGTGTGCGAGTGTATACCTGTCCTTTTTTCCCCCTAAGGTAAGTCTTTCCACTCCTGAGATTGGAATGACTCCTTACCCTCTCCCTTAAAACCCACATCCTTTCGTCTTTCCCTCTCCTTCCCTCTTTTCCTGATGAAGCAACCGTTGGTTGCGAAAGCTCGAATTTTGTGTGTATGTTTGTGTTTGTTTGTGTATCTATCGACCTGCCAGTGCTTTCATTTGGTAAGTCACATCATCTTTGTTTTAGATATATTTTTCCCAGAGAGAAACATTGCACGGGAAAAATATATCTAAAAACAAAGATTATGTAGCTTACCAAACGAAAGCATTGGAATGTTGATAGAGACACTAACAAACACAAACACACACACAAAATTCAAGCATTCGCAACCCACGGTTGCTTTATCAGGAAAGAGGGAAGGAGACGGAAAGACAAAAGGATGTGGGTTTTAAGGGAGAGGATAAGGAGTCATTCCAATACCGGGAGCGGAAAGACTTACCTTAGGGGGAAAAAGGGACGGGTATGCACTCGCACACACACACATATCCCTCCGCATGTATATAGACACAAGCATGTCTTTCCCTCTCCTTCCCTCTTTCCTGATGAAGAAACTGTGGGTTGCGAAAGCTTGAATTTTGTGTGTGTGTTTGTTAGTGTCTCTATCAACATACCAAAGCTTTCGTTTGGTAAGTTACATCCTCTTTGTTTATATATATATATATATATATATATATATATATATATATATATATATATATATATATATATATATATATATATATATATATATATTTTCCCTTGTCAGAGAGTTCACATCATAAGTATGTGCTTGGTCTCGTTAAATGTCCTATGCAAATACTTAGGTAGTTCGTGCAACACTGACAGTCAATTTTCAGTATTTAAGGAAAGCTGAAAATTACCAAATTCATAGCGCAGCAGAAATGTACCCTCTACTGGCGCTGTAGCAACTGTGTATGCGCAACTCCCCCCCCCCCCCCCCCACACACACACACACACACAGTCGAGGTCGGCGATACATTTGTAAACAGGAAACACGACAGTGCCCCATCGTAATTTGTAAAGAACCAGTGGCGTAGCGTGAGAGGACACTTTGAGACTTAAGTCTCCCCTATATTCATGCTTAAAAAAGATGCAATATTAATTCATAACAAAAATATAAACAACTTTTTAATAAGAGCTCAAATGTGCGAAGACATCAGTTTTGTAGCCGCTCCGCAACCTGAGTACTGGTGTATTTGCATGCTTGAGAGTCTACTGCTCTGTCTGTGCCTCACTTCTCTTAGCTGGCTGTGTGTGCCTGTGCTTTAGTGGCATTCTTGGCTCCCCTTCTATTCCCCTCTTCTAAGAAGGCTGGTGCGCTGCATTTACTAGCAGGTATCGCGACTAGTTCAATTGGCTCTGAGCACTATGGGACTTAACATCTGAGGTCATCAGTCCCCTAGACTTAGAACTACTTAAACTAACCTAAGGACAGCACACATATCCATACCCGAGGCAGGATTCGAACCTGTGACAGTAGCAGCAGCGCAGTTCCAGGCTGAAGCACCTAGAATCGCTCAGCCACAGCGGCCGGCCTTGAAACTAGTCTCTGCCACTTCTATGCTGGCTTTTAACACAGAAGTGAACAGCTGCATGGTTTGTTCATAGTCATTTTTGTGTGATTTTAGTGCATATTTTCGCTGTGTTGCCAGCATGAGTGAGTCAGCAACTAAAAACGCCTTTCTCTACATTAACATACGAAAAGAGTGGTGAATTGAAGGGCCAGGTTGTATACGCAGACAAGGAAAAAAAATTCCTAGATTTTTCCCGGATTTCCCACTTAAAAATACACTTTCTCCTGAATGAAAACATATTTTTTCTGTGTTAAGTGACAGTATATTTTCCCTCTGAACTATAAAACTTGTCAATCCTTTGAATGGTTTTGATTTTATACAAGGACGTAGAATTTCCCAGCACTTTAGGAAACGAAACTCGGGGAAAAAGGCACGTTTTGAGAAGATCTTTGATGTGCAGCAACATGTACACTGCATATTTTCGTATTACGAAAGTATAAATTCGAAGCCACCAAACACCGCACGTTACTTTCTGAAGTGTTGAAATCGAGATTGCGATGCGCTTTTGTAAGCCAGTCATAGCTCATGTCACGTGATCTCACCAGCCGATGCCACGATGACAGCGGATATTCAGTGCATAGTGGACGTGATGGTCAGGTAATAGCAACATTATTGTTAAGTAGCTCGAACACAGAAACAGGAAGAGTTAATGGTTTAAATTAATATACATAGTGCTGCTACAAGGAAAGCAAAGCTTTCACATATAATATTGGTCTCTAAGGTTCATACGCTGCATGAGAAGCTACGATTTCACATATAATACTGATCTTTTTTGCGCGTATTACACTTTAAGATATATCACACAAATGTGCCAGTAATGGCTCTACAGGCTCGAAATTCTTCTAAATGGCTCATCATCAAAGAATTGATTTTTAAATGAGAGTCAAGTGACCCAGATCTGTGTTTCTGACTACACACAGAACATGAGGGGAGTGGACTTGAAAGACCAGTTACTGGAATCATTCATTGTGGAAAGAAAGCAAAGCAAGGTTTGGTGCAAAAACTTTTTAAGCATTTGTTGACTGTGGCTGTTTTAAATGCTTACGTATTGTATTGTCAGAACGGAAATAGGAACGACGATTTAGAGTTTAGAGTGAAGCTCATAGATGAGCTCATAACTAATTACCACCACAGTGCCATTGGATAGAAGCAAGGAGGACCTTCTGATGTGAGTGACTGTCACCAACCTACTGGTAGACGCTCCCCTGAAGAAAATCCAGGAACAAAAAACAGAAGAGTGATCCTAAGGAGATGTGTGCTGTGTACAACAAACCAGCAAAGAAGAGAGACATAATGTACATGCAAAACCTGCCCTGCAGACCCAGCATTATGTATTGCGCCGTGCTTTGAATTTCATCACTCTCAAAAAACCTTGTAAACAATTAATTTTTATAACATTATTAAACTTTTTGTGCCTAAAGTGTTTTCGTCTATTTCGTCCTTATAGTTTTAAGTGTTCACCTTAATTTTTTCAGAATTTTATTTTGCACAACAGATGTCATACTGTAGGCCTACTGCAGGTGAAGTCAGGTGGAGGGCATCGTCGCCCTTGAGGGGCTAATAACTAATATAATACAGACGAACAAACACAGAATTTGATTTGTTGTTGTATAATTTTACAGACTAGTGCGGAAAAATCAAATTTGTTTTATAATCTAATAGTTAACGTGTAAAGCATTAGGGTCTGTGTAGCTAGATGCTGCGTAATAAGTGTGTGCAACAGCTTTAATCCATGTAAGGGCTGAACAGTTTTGTACTGCAGCTACTGCTCTCACCATAGCTCTTTCTAACGGTATTAGCAAAGCTTTTACGTATTTATCGACAGAACTGAACTACGTTATTTGTTAACACTTTTCATCTGAACGTACTCTCTGACGACAAATATTTCCGCGATAACTATACATATTGGCAGACGCCAAGAATACACATTAGTTGTAATATACTACAGTATCTGTAAGACTTGACTGTACAGCGCCGAGCGGCCTTCGTCATTAGGGTACTTTTTAGTATTGTCGAGCGCCTTCGGTCACGTCTGCACGTAAACTAAGTTTAGTTCCGCGTTCTGCCATCGACAATTCTAAAATAAACAGGTAATACGTACTTTGTAAATCCAATTAAAGTGCTATAAGTTAGAACAAAAATCACATTATAATCTTAAATTTTTAAAACTACTATGAATAAATAAACAAACTCACTAGTCAGCAAAGTTTGCGTCTGGCTTTGACGGCAGAAAACTCGTTGTTCATATCTTCGTAGTTCAGACGCTTATCACTTAGGAGATCGGCTTCGATGTGAAGAATGGACAAGGCTTTCAATCTCTCTTCAGACAACATATAACGTAGGTACGATTTCACCCTTTTAAGAGCCGAAAACGAGCATTCTGGTGAACAATTTGTAAGTGCCATACATAGAAATATTCTAAGAGGAATGTCAACATTCGGAAACACGGACTGTAACCTCTCTTTTCGTAAAAATTTACTCATTTTGACTAGGGAAGGAGGGATCTAAATCTGTGTCATATGGCGCTTGGAGCTTTGCTGCACGTTCGGCAATATCGTCAGGTGAACTGTTCTTAAGGTTACTGGAAACTGAAGGAGTCCAACACTGTTCTATAGCTGTCCTTCCTCCTCCATAATGCAGCGTACAAGTTGTCGAGTACTGGGAGAAATGTATCGACTCTAAATTTTTCCCTTCCAGTCAGAAAAACTTCTTCAGAGTCCGCTTCTTCGTCATCACGAAATTTGCGTTTTCGTGATCTTTTATAGGTGCATTCATTGTCTATATCACTCACAATCTCCATGGATTAATTTTCATAGTAGTCGAACATGGCATGAACAGATGCAATAAATCCTACAAGTGATTCATATAATTCATGCACTATTTTAGTATCAAAATTTGTAGACAGGGGTTTTAGAACGGCCTCAGCTAAGTTTTCGAACTTGTGTCCCGGGTTTGGCAAAAACAGAAGGAAATGTTCAACTGGTTCACCATTCTCGTTCACATATAAGTGATCAATATGTGAAATATCCGCAGTAGAATCTACTGTTATAGAGAAATATTTGGCCTGTTTTATTTCACTTATGATTTTTTTATTCGTTCAGAAAGAAGCTCAATTATTTCATCACAGATTGTTGAAGAAAGATAACTTGTATGTTCCTGCCTGGGTTTCCATATCGTTCAATGTGCTCTGCGAGAAAAGGATCAAACTCGGCTATAAGTTCAAGAGACATCATAAATTGACCATCATGTAATGAATGAAATCTGTCAACGTATCCATGTGGGGCAAATCCACGACTTGCTAGCTTCTTCACTACTGTAAACACCCTTTGCAACACACTGCGTCAGTACATTTTTTCTGTCTCAACATATAACTCGAAATGGTTATCTACTGTTCAAGGTGACTTTTTTCTTCTTAAGAGTGATATCCCAGAATTTTTGTGTTCAAGTGAATTCTCACGATGAGATCAAATATTAGAAAATTTTTCCAATCTGCAATACCATTCATAGCAAAATTATTATAAAGAATGTATCAATCGGTTGCGGAATCATAATTTATTTATCTTGTTGCAAATCGATTTCGACTGATATCAATCATCATCGATGCATTTTTCTAACCGATACATGCCATCAGTAGAAGTACTGTCCTTGGCATCGATTTACAAAAAGATAAATAAATTACGTTCCCGTGACTGGTTACTACATTCCTTATAATAATTTTGTATTCCACGGTCGCTGCACAGAAAGGGAACCTTATGGATCCCAACATTCAAAACCATTAATAGCAATCACGGCCTTACCGCTAAACAATTTACATGGGACACAAAAAACAGCACGTGTGCTACAGGAGTATAGTAGAAAATCACGCAAAATTGATTCACCATTTAAAAGTTTACGGTAAAATACATTTTTATTCAAATATCTGGTTTTATCGCCTATTGATCTTCTTGAATTAGAAAAATCGCCGTTACAATTTTGATTAATCCCACGTTGTAAGAGAATGTCGATTGTCGATTCAGTGACACGCCATTCTGCAGGATCATCACTAACAAAGTTATTTCTTTTTGTAATGCCTGACTCGACACTTAGTTTTTTTGTGAAACTCGAAATCAAGGAACAATGTGCTTTTCTTCATTTTTAACTTTTCTTTCGTCTGTATTTACTTCTGTTACAACAGCTGGAGTGCCAGAAATGTCATCCATACCACTTGAACTCGAAGTTGAACCAGCAACATTTTTTGCGAAAAATTTATCTACTCTGCCAAGCGTTTTTAGAACATTGGCTTCTCGTTCTCGCCTTTCCTTCGAAAATTTCCAAAATGCCGCCCACTTAATTTTGCACTTTCGCGTTTTTCGTTGTTATTCATGTTAAGGCACTTACAAAATTGTCAACCAACAGTCAAAACAAAAGAAAAACAAATTGTGAAAGGGAACAAAAAAAGACTGTATCCAGTTCCAATCGTACTACACCGCACATGAGCGCAAAGCTTTTTACTTCAAACACGGCACACGAGCACAAAGATTTTTCTTTTAATCACGGAGCGATGAACTGACCAACTCGGATTACTCGGCGTTTCTGTGCTACGACAGAACGACAATGCAGAATAATTTAATTTCATTGTCCCCTGTTTCTCTGTTTTCAGTGAAGAGTAGAAGCACAACTGCCGGCTGGAATTCGTCTCGTTAGAAATTTTTGTCTTTTGTAAGCGCAGTTATTTTAAAACGTAAAAGGTTAAAATGAGTACAGAGCAAAAAATGCCGGCCCCTTAAAGGTGCCGCCCATAGGACCGTTCCTAGTGGGTCTATATGTAAATCCGTCACTGGTTCTGTCTATAAATTTCCCTTCAACGGTAAGGAGACGCCAGGGAGAAATGGCAGCTGACATACATGGAAATTTTTGGACCAGTGCTAAGGAGAGATGGAGATGCAATTCCGTGTAAAGTTCAGAATCCCCACGCATGTCACGCTTCCATACAAATTGAGACACTCACATTCTTCCTTCCCTGCACCATTTTGCGTACTCTGTCAACAATATTGCGCATCGGCATGCGGAATAATCCTCACTGAATAGCAAAGTTTCGCATTGTGGCTCTAACAAGATTGAGTTGTATCCTTTATACCAAATATTAGCTCCAAAACTAAAAAGTAATAACACAGCGTTCATAAGCAATGTTCGCTATCTCGTGTTCCGTTCCCTCTAGTATAAACGATTCTTCCCATATACAAGCGATAGGTAGTGAATTTTCTGCAAATGCTCATCCGCACGTGTTTTCGATTTCACACGCTCCATTGTAAACCAGGCTTTAGGTGCTTAAAACTGGCGTCTGTAAACTCCGGATAATTCCGCTACGCAGAGCTGCGTGTATGATTCGCGCAGTCGCACGCTAGGCGGGCAGAGCTGTACAAACCGCTGTTACGGCTGTTCTTCGCGCCGTAAAAACTGTAACTTCAACATTTCTTACAAAATACTTGCAGTGCCTCTTAGAAGCTAAAATTTTGGCGATGCATTTCTTTCGTTATCTTCTTCCTGTGAAAAAATTTCAGGGTAGGTTTCGACATGTCTTATTGGACGATTCCCTTGTCAGTCTACTTTGAGTGTTCCTTAGGTATGTTTCCATGAGTTTTCAAATCGAAAACGTCATTTTTGTAGCGTTGCTTTCAGAATTTGTAGCAGAGTTGTAATACTGAGAAAAATACACTAATGGCAATTAAAATTGCAACACCAAGAAGAAATGCAGATTATAAACGGGTATTCATTGGACAAATATATTATACTAGAACTGACATATAATTACATTCTCGCGCAATTTGGGTGCATAGATCCTGAGAAATCAGTACCCAGAACAACCACCTCTGGCCGTAATAACGGCCTTGATACGCCTGGGCATTGAGTCAAACATAGTTTGGATGGCGTGTACAGGTACAGCTGCCCATGCAGCTTCAACACGATAACACAGTTCATCAATAGTAGTGACTGGCGTCTTGTGACGAGCCAGTTGCTCGGCCACCATTGACCCAACGTTTTCAGTTGGTGAGAGATCTGGAGAATGTGCTGGCCAGGGCAGCAGTCGAACATTTTCTGTGTCCAGAAAGGCCCGTACAGGACCTGCAACATGCGGTCTTGCATTATCCTGCTGAGATGTATGGTTTCGCAGGGATCAAATGAAGGGTAGAGCTACGGGTCGTCACACATCTGAAATGTAACGTCCACTGTTCAAAGTGCCGTCAATGCGAACAAGAGGTGATCGAGATGTATAACCAATGGCACCCCATACCATCACGCCGGGTGATACACCAGTATGGCGATGACGAATACATGCTTCCAATGTGCGTTCACCGCGGTGTCGCCAAACACGGATGCGACCATCATGATGCTGTAAACAAAACCTGGATTCATCTGAAAAAATGACGTTTTGTCATTCGTGCACCCAGGTTCGTCGTCGAGTACACCACCGCAGACGCTCCCGTCTGTGATGCAGCGTCAAGAGTAAACGATAGTCCGAGCTGATAGTCCATGATGCTGCAAACGTCGCGAACTGTTCGTGCAGATGGTTGTTGTCTTGCAAACATCCCCATCTGTAAACTATGGGATCGAGACGTGGCAGCACGATCCATTACAGCCATGCGGATAAGATGCCTATCATCTCGACTGCTAGTGATACGAGGCCGTTGGGATCCAGCACGGCGTTCCGTATTACCCTCCTGAACCCACCGATTCCACATTCTGAACAGTCATAGGATCTCGACCAACGCGAGCAGCAATGTTCCGATACGATAAACTGCAATCCCGATAGGCTACAATACGACCTTCATCAAAGTCGGAAACCAGATGGTACGCATTTCTCCTCCTTACACGAGGCATTACAATACGTTTCACCAGGCAATGCTGGTCAACTGCTGTTTGTGTATGGGATGGTTCAAATGGCTCTGAGCACTATGGGACTTAACATCTTAGGTCATCAGTCCCCTAGAACTTAGAACTACTTAAACCTAACTAGCCTAAGGACATCACACACATCCATGCCCGAGGCAGGATTCGAACCTGCGACCGTAGCAGTCCCGCGGTTCCGGACTGCAGCGCCTAGAATAGCACGGCTACCACGGCCGGCGTTGTGTATGAGAAATCGGTTGGAAACTTTCCTCATGTCAGCACTTTGTAGGTGTCGCCACCGGCGCCAACCTTGTGTGAATGCTCTGAAAAGCTAATCATTTGCATATCACAGCATCTTCCTCCTGTCGGTTAAATTTCGCGTCTGTAGCACGTCATCTTTGTGGTATAGCAGTTTTAATGGCCAGTAGTGCATGAACTGGAAGTCTCTCACGTCGCCAGAGCGTTTTCTTGTTATTTCCAAACGGAAATTTACCTGCTGCAGACGAACATTCTTGCAACACTACTTAATAAAATTTTACGAACTCCAGTATATCTTCGTTTGCCCGCCTGTTTAACCATGCGGGAAGGCGTGCTGGTCCCCGGCACGAATCCGCCCGGCAGATTAGTGTCCACGTCCGGCGTGCCAGCCACCCTGTGGATGGTTTCTAAGGCGGTTTTCTACCTCCCTCGGCGAATGCGGGCTAGTTCCCCTTATTCCGCCTCAGTTACACATGTCGGCGATTGCTGCGCAAGCACTGTCTCCACGTACGCGTACACCATAATTACTCTACCACAGTCGTCTGGTGTGTGACGTTCACGGGGGAGGGGGGGGGGTCCACTGGGGGCCGAACCACACAATAACCCTGGGTTCGGTGTGGGGCGGCGGTGGGGTGAGTGGACTGCTGTAGCCTGTTGTGGGCCAGCTCCTCCCGTCGGAGGTTCGAGTCCTCCCTCAGGCATGAGTGTATGTGTTGTCCTTAGCGTAAGTTAGATTTAGTAGTGAGTAAGCCTAGGGACCGATGACCTCAACAGTTGGGTCCCATAGTACTGTACCACAAATTTCCAAAATTTCATGTTGTGGGGTTGTGAACCACTGAGGGTTGCGGCTGGGACGAAGCTTCTCCTTCATTTCTAGGTCCCCAGTTCCATACTATACAACACAATATCTTCGTTTCCGCAATTTACCTATTTCCTCTGGATTATGTTCCGAAGGTATTTCATTAATCCATTAGCACGTGACAGTCCTGGACTTTTACTGATTTTTTTTTTTTTTTTTTTTTGACAACAACGAACTTCTGTGATTTTGTTAGTCTTATTACCACTTTCAACACTGCCACCTTTACACCCGGCACTTGGCTGTGAACTGGCATATTTAATGGAAGCTTGAAATTAGATTGCAAAGAACATAAAAATGGTAGGAATATGGATCTTGCATCATTTAAAAGGAAAATGGTTCAAATGGCTCTGAGCACTATGGGACTTAACATCTATGGTCATCAGTCCCCTAGAACTTAGAACTACTTAAACCTAACTAACCTAAGGACAGCACACAACACCCAGTCATCACGAGGCAGAGAAAATCCCTGACCCCGCCGGGAATCGAACCCGGGAACCCGGGCGTGGGAAGCGAGAACGCTACCGCACGACCACGAGATGCGGGCTCAAAGGAAAATGTAAGAGCTTTACATGAATGTGAGTTTATTTTATAATATAAAAAACAAATGGGTGTTTATAATTAAAAAAAGAAAACACAAAAATGTCGTGGATAAAAAAGTCTTACATGACCTGTCTTGAGTAATGCCATTATTACTGTATCTAAATTTAAAACAATATATCACTGGACTCTAACTGCAGGTACCTGTAAACCAGAGTATTTTAATAGTTCAGATGTAGTTAGCCTTTGTGTGAAAATCCTGGAAACATTGTGGGACGCAAAGACCAACGCCACAGTCCTTGCACCACCATCTACTTTCCATCCTGATGCGCTTACCCGTCTCTTTCTTCCCCCCGTCTGAACATACTATGCAGTACCTAGTAGTATTCACCTTGTTTGCAGTGGGTGGGACCTTCTCTGGAAAGTGCCTTGCAATTGTCCTCTCAATTTGTGTGGATCAAGCGGCTTGTTGCTGAAAAATATTTCCGCTCTTCTCAGCCAGTTTCTTCCCCACTTTGTGAATAAAGTCTACTAGGGACACATTCTTCCAAGTCTTCTCTTTATATCAAATAAAACTGTTGACAGTTGACACGATAAACAAGTGGAAAAACAGCTTTTTCCACCACTTCAAAGTTTTTCGGGCAAACGGAAAATAGCTGGAGAACTAATCTGCTCTGTCAACTCCAGCTTTATTCATATTGTAATCAATAATAACGTCTAGCCTTAAAATTTCTGCTATTCCAGCTTTGGCCCTCACTTGAATACTAGTGCAGGTAGACTTATGATTTGTGGAAAGACAAAAAACATCTTGTTTTGACTTCCACTTGACTGCCAAGAGATGGTGTTTCCTTTGAAAAACTATCTTTTTTTCATCTGTTTTATCTGTTTTTCATTACAGTTCCAACTCCAAGAGCTTTATTTTCCCACAACATGTCCAAAAGAGATGGACTGGTGTAGTACCTACCCATATAAATGCAATGTCCTTTGCCAAAGTACTGTGAACACAACCTTTTTACAAGGTCCTGGATACTATTGTCAACACTGCCTGCAGAACCTGTATATACATTACAGTTTAGCATATAACCAGTTGATGAATCGCAGAGAGCATACAATTTTATTCCGTATTTACTGGATTTGTTTTTCATGTATGCTCTGAAGCTTGTTCTACCACGAAAGGGACACATTGCCTCATCTATTGACAGATTCATGCCTGGACGAAAACTAATTATGCTTTTTTCACAAAGAAATCAAACAAAGGCCTCACTTTGTAAAGTGGGTCGTGCTTTTCTTCGCCTCTGCTAATGAACGTAGCATTGTCATTCAAGTGTAACATCGACAATGTAGCGCAAAATCGATCGCGGCTCAACAATTTATTCGCAAATCCTGTCTGCGAAAACGCGTCTGTTGACCAATAACCACTGATTTTCGGCAATTTGACGACGCACATATGCAAAATAATACTGAGAGACCAGTAAATCTCTTGCAATTTTACTGCAGACCACTTATGCCAAACAGAGTTTATTTTCAGGCTACCTTTGCGTTTCATTGCCGTAATGTTACCAGAGTACCGATTCGTTTCACTTTTGATGAGCCGAATAAAGTCGCCATCAAAGAAATAACTAAAATATTGAAGCTTCTCAGTGGCATCTGAAAAATGCGATGCTACGCTGACTACGAGGTGCATTCAAGTTCTAAAGCCTCCGATTTCTTTTCTCCGGACTGGACAGAGATAGAAACATCCGCATTGTTTTAAAATGAGGCCGCGTTCATTGCCAATACGTCCCAGAGATGGCAGCATCGTACAGCAGATGGAATTTTACCGCCAGCGGGCAGAACGAGAACTGTTTTAAATACACTCCTGGAAATGGAAAAAAGAACACATTGACACCGGTGTGTCAGACCCACCATACTTGCTCCGGACACTGCGAGAGGGCTGTACAAGCAATGATCACACGCACGGCACAGCGGACACACCAGGAACCGCGGTGTTGGCCGTCGAATGGCGCTAGCTGCGCAGCATTTGTGCACCGCCGCCGTCAGTGTCAGCCAGTTTGCCGTGGCATACGGAGCTCCATCGCAGTCTTTAACACTGGTAGCATGCCGCGACAGCGTGGACGTGAACCGTATGTGCAGTTGACGGACTTTGAGCGAGGGCGTATGGTGGGCATGCGGGAGGCCGGGTGGACGTACCGCCGAATTGCTCAACACGTGGGGCGTGAGGTATCCACAGTACATCGATGTTGTCGCCAGTGGTCGGCGGAAGGTGCATGTGCCCGTCGACCTGGGACCGGACCGCAGCGACGCACGGATGCACGCCAAGACCGTAGGATCCTACGCAGTGCGGTAGGGGACCGCACCGCCACTTCCCAGCAAATTAGGGACACTGTTGCTCCTGGGGTATCGGCGAGGACCATTCGCAACCGTCTCCATGAAGCTGGGCTACGGTCCCGCACACCGTTAGGCCGTCTTCCGCTCACGCCCCAACATCGTGCAGCCCGCCTCCAGTGGTGTCGCGACAGGCGTGAATGGAGGGAAGAATGGAGACGTGTCGTCTTCAGCGATGAGAGTCGCTTCTGCCTTGGTGCCAATGATGGTCGTATGCGTGTTTGGCGCGGTGCAGGTGAGCGCCACAATCAGGACTGCATACGACCGAGGCACACAGGGCCAACACCCGGCATCATGGTGTGGGGAGCGATCTCCTACACTGGCCGTACACCACTGGTGATCGTCGAGGGGACACTGAATAGTGCACGGTACATCCAAACCGTCATCGAACCCATCGTTCTACCATTCCTAGACCGTCAAGGGAACTTGCTGTTCCAACAGGACAATGCACGTCCGCATGTATCCCGTGCCACCCAACGTGCTCTAGAAGGTGTAAGTCAACTACCCTGGCCAGCAAGATCTCCGGATCTGTCCCCCATTGAGCATGTTTGGGACTGGATGAAGCGTCGTCTCACGCGGTCTGCACGTCCAGCACGAACGCTGGTCCAACTGAGGCGCCAGGTGGAAATGGCATGGCAAGCCGTTCCACAGGACTACATCCAGCATCTCTACGATCGTCTCCATGGGAGAATAGCAGCCTGCATTGCTGCGAAAGGTGGATATACACTGTACTAGTGCCGACATTGTGCATGCTCTGTTGCCTGTGTCTATGTGCCTGTGGTTCTGTCAGCGTGATCATGTGATGTACCTGACCCCAGGAATGTGTCAATAAAGTTTCCCCTTCCTGGGACAATGAATTCACGGTGTTCTTATTTCAATTTCCAGGAGTGTATTAAAATGGCGACGTTTTCCTTACTTGAACAGCTTGCAATCATTCGTTTTCTGAATTTGCGTGGTGTGAAACCAATTGAAATTCATCGACAGTTGAAGGAGACATGTGGTGATGGAGTTATGGATGTGTCGAAAGTGCGTTCGTGGGTGCGACAGTTTAATGAAGGCAGAACATCGTGTGACAACAAACCGAAACAACCTCGGGCTCGCACAAGCCGGTCTGACGACATGATCTAGAAAGTGGAGAGAATTGTTTTGGGGGATCGCCGAATGACTGTTGAACAGATCGCCTCCAGAGTTGGCATTTCTGTGGGTTCTGTGCACACAATCCTGCATGACGACCTGAAAATGCGAAAAGTGTCATCCAGGTGGGTGCCACGAATGCTGACGGACGACCACACGGCTGCCCGTGTGGCATGTTGCCAAGCAATGTTGACGCGCAACGACAGCATGAATGGGACTTTCTTTTCGTCGGTTGTGACAATGGATGAGATGTGGATGCCATTTTTCAATCCAGAAACAAAGCGCCAGTCAGCTCAATGGAAGCACACAGATTCACCGCCACCAAAAAAATTTCGGGTAACCGCCAGTGCTGAAAAAATGATGGTGTCCATGTTCTGGGACAGCGAGGGCGTAATCCTTACCCATTGCGTTCCAAAGGGCACTACGGTAACAGGTGCATCCTACGAAAATGTTTTGAAGAACAAATTCCTTCCTGTACTGCAACAAAAACGTCCGGAAAGGGCTGCGCTCCAAAGGAAGAACTTCCCCCTGGACATTCGGAGACAGTTCTTTGCCAGTGTGGCGTTGAGCAGACTAACAGCCATTTCCTTCAATGTTCCTCATCACCGTGTAAAATTATATCAATACTTTTGACACGATAAATAAATATATATTTTTTGCTTTCACTAGAGCTTAGCGTTACGTATGTGGGACGGTGTATTACTCTGACAGAAAAAAAAATCACAACGGCAGAAAATAATGTAGAGTAATGCTATTTCGGGAATACATTTGTCTAGGTAATAGATTTAAGCGATTAACACTGCAAGATCACAGGTTAATTTAAGCCACTGCAAATGTGAAATGGTGGTTTCCTTAACAACCAGTGTAACCATCAGGAAATCAAATGGTTCAAATGGCTCTGAGCACTATGCGACTTAACATCTGAGGTCATCAGTCCCCTAGAACTTAGAACTACTTAAACCTAACTAACCTAAGGACAAAACACACATCCATGCCCGAGGCAGGATTCGAACCTGCGACCGTAGCGGTCGCGCGGTTCCAGACTGGAGCGCCTAGAACCGCTCGGCCACACCGACCGACTCTCCTGAGCTCGTGCCCATACCAATTGGCCCCTAGACGACAGGAAAACCGTGGCCTGGTCAGATGAGTCACGATTTTCGTTGGTAAGAGTCGATAGTAAGGTTCGAGTGTGGCACAGACTCCACTCAGCCATACGCCAAGATTCGTCGCTTCATAATAACGCAGACTGTGTTTGCATGGAACACTGACTGGAAATGGTTATGTTCGGCTAGGAGACCATTTGCAGCCACTCATGAACTCACGTTCCCAGACAACGACGGAATTTTTATGGGTGACAATACGTCACGTCACTGGGCCACAATCAAAAAATGGTTCAAATGGCTCTGAGCACTATGGGACTTAACATCTGGGGTCATCAGTCCCCTAGAACTTAGAACTACTTAAACCTAACTAACCTAAGGACATCACACACATCCATGCCCGAGGCAGGATTCGAACCTGCGACTGTTGCAGCAGCGCAGTTCCAGACTGAAGCACCTGGGCCACAATCCTTTGTGATTGGTTAAAAGAATATTTTGGAAAGTCCGAGCGAATGACTTGGCCACCCAGATGACATGAAATGAATTCCACCTAACGTTTATGGGACGTAATCGAGAGGTAAGGTCATGCTCAAAATCCTGCACCGGCAATAGGTTCGCAATTGTGGACTGCTGCATAAGTAGCAAGGCTCTGAATTTCTGGAGGGGACTTCCAACGACCTGTTGAATGCATGTCACGTCGAGTAGCTGCACTACGCCGGGAGAAATTAGTTCCGACACGATATTAGGAGGTATGCCATGACTTTTTTCACCTCAATGTAGTTAAAACCGTGCGGCGTGATTTTCGTCATTAGTGTGGCAATGCATCTCTTACAAAATTGTTAAGGCTTTCGTGGCCACTTGTTGACAAACTGCCTATTAGATTCTGTCTCGGGTTCTTCGGCCGACGTTCATCTAATGATTTTACTGACGTTTCGCCAGCACGATGGGCTGGCATTGTCAAAGCTTCACCATCCATTGCCGGTGGTGAACTGGAGCCGAGCTCGCGGCCGCAGACTATATGTACCCGGCGCGCCAACGTCCGAGGGCTTCTCCGCGGTCATTTCCGGTGCGGTTCTCCTCTTACTACCTGCGACGGTTGTTCACTGCAGTACGCGAAGCCAGGATCCGTTTACCTTAAGGATATCCTCTTTCTTGTTGAAGCTGTTCGCATGTTTTTGTATTTCTACAGCTTCTCTGAACAAGTGCGTGTGATAGTGCTTCTCTACAGCCAGAACTTCCGTGACGGCGAATTTTATTACACACAGAAGCCATACCACCTCGGCTGTATGGATTACCCAAGATCCATAAGAACAACGTTCCACTAAGACCGATTGTTAGCGCTTCTGGCTCACCGACGTATAAACTGGCAAAACACTTGGCCTCTCTGCTCCAGCCACACGTGGGAAAGTCCGACACATACATAAAGGACTCATGACATTTCATTGAGAAGCTGAAGAAACTGAAACTTGCAGCAAACGACATCCTGGTCAGCTTTGATATTGTTTCTTTGTTTACGAAAGTGCCACTCAGTGACGCTCTGGAGCACATCGGTTCCATTTTCCCGCAAGACATCACAAAGCTCTTCCATGCATGTCACACCACGAGCTATTTCATGTGGAATGGCGATTTCTACGAACAGCTGGAAGGCGTCGCCGTGGGTAGTCCTCTTAGTCCAGTGGTGGACAACTTCTTCATGGAACAATTCGAAGCACAAGCACTGAACTTGGCGACTTGCAAACCTAAGGTGTGGCATAGATACCTCGATGATACTTTCGTGGTGTGGAGCCATGGTGAAGAACAGCTCGGTGACTTCCTAAGACACTTGAACAGCCTTCATGCCAACATAAAATTTACCATGGAAGTAAAAAAGAGCAAAAGAACTGCAATTTCTAGATGTGCTGATCACAAGGGATGGCGTAAACCTGGGACGCAGCGTGCATCGAAAACCGACACACACGGACCGATACCTGCAGAAACTATCAAACCACCCCCTGAGCCAGAAAAGAGGCATAACTAATACGCTCGTAACTTGAGCAGGACGAATATGTGAGCCGCAGCACCTCAGACGCGAAATGCAACACCTGGAATGTGTCCTGAGGAGCAATGGGTATTCCACAAATAATATTAGAACCTTAACAGAGCCAAACACTCGGCGAAGTAAGGAATCAGAAAAAGAAATGTCGGGTACGGCCTTTCTGCCACAAATTCTCAGAGTAACGGACAGAATCGGCCGGATATTGCGCAAACATGGCGTAGAGACGATTTTCAAACCGACAGGGAAGACCAAAGAGTATCTTACATCGGCAAAGGAGAAAAGGGACCCACTTGCAATGTCGGGAATATACCGTATACCATGCACATGCGGAAAAGTTTATGCCGGAATGACTGGACGATCAATCAACACCAGAATCAAAGAACATAAGCGACGTTGCAGGTTGGGGCAGGTGGAGAAATCGGCCATGGCAGAGCACGTACTGAGTGTGACCGACCACGTTATAAAATTCGCTGACACGGAAGTAGTAGAGAAGCACTATCACACGCGCTTGTTCAGAGTAGCTGTAGAAATACAAAAACACGCGAACAGCTTCAACAAGAAAGAGGAAAGCCTTAATGTAAACGGATCCTGGCTTCCCGTACTGCAGCGAACGACCGTCGCAGGTAGCAAGAGATCCGCACCGGAAATGACCGCGGAGAAGCCCTCGGACGTTGGCGCGCCAGTTACATATATATAGTCTGCGGCCGCGAGCTCGGCTCCAGTTCACCACCGGCAACGGAGGGTGAAGCTTTGACAATGCCAGCCACTCGTGCTGGCGAAACGTCAGTAAAATCATTAGATGAACGTCGGCCGAAGAACCCGAGACAGAAACCAATAGGCAGTGTGTCAATGCACGTCTTACTATAATTCGTTAAGTGGCGCATGAGTCTCGCATAACACCATTGGCCTCCAAGGAAGGGGGAAGGAAGATTTGTATTTAATACCCCTCGACATAAAGGCGATTAGAGATGGAGCACAAGCCCAAACTGTTTCAAGTATGGGAAAAGAAATCGATCGTGCCCTTCCAAAGTTATCATCCCGGCATTTGCATGGAGCGAGTTAGGGAAATCACGGAAAACCTAAATGTAGATGGACCGTTGCGGGCTTGAACCGTCTTTCTTCCGAATGCGAGTGGCCTCCAAGGAAAACGGATTTCAAGGTCTGTGATTTTTTTGCGGAGGAGTTGGGGGTGTTTGTGCCTCACCTTCCAACTTTGTTTGAGGTGTGACGCCACGTAGCAACCCCTAGTGAATACAGTAATTCCAGACATAGTCAGAAAAGGATGGGATGAGTTTGACTTTCGTCTGAATGTTTGCTGTGCGTCCGCCGGAACATTTGTGGAAGGTGAGTGACAACATTGATCCTAAACGTAACTGTAAAAAGTACCTAACGTTTGTATGCCCATACGTGTAGGCGATATCCTTGTAAAATCGGATGGTACTTTTGAAAATGAAAAGTTTATATTAATCGCACACTTGAAGGTTGCCCTTTTCTGATCGGTGAAATTCGGCTATGGGCTGCTACGTGATGCATACATTCTTTGCCAACCTTAGCTACGTAACATTATTGTGCACTAGACTTGGCCACTGTTTCTTTGTTTCGATACAGTGTATCGATACGTGAAACTGTTTCAGTGTTTCGGAACGGCTGTGGTTCACTGTTTCGAAACAGTGGTGTTTCATTCCGTCCCTGTCTCGGACGACCGGACCAGATTCGATCTCGAAACATACACAGAAACTGTATCGTTGTTTCAAAATAAGACTGTTTCAGTCCACCTGTGCTTGTATCGAAACAGTGATGTTTCATTCCGCTCTGTGTCGGACGAGATTCGGGCTTGGCACAGGTACTGAAACGCAACATAACACTTCATGAAACACTTTCAAGAGTGTCGAAATCTTTTTGACAAGCAATAGCGTGAAGCTGAAGATATCCGAAAATAAAGCTTCGTTTCTAGCTGACTGTCCTATTACGAAATGGCGTAACATCTGCTTTATAAACACTAACCAAACAATAAAACAACGCATACTATTCACATTCAAAATAATTAATATGTGAAATCATTCAGTTAAATTACACTTTTTTATAACATACGCTTCTCTGTTCGTGTACAGTAGTCACATAAGAAACGCAAATAAGCCTACAACATTTTGAATAAAAAAAAGGCGTAGAGTGACAGTTATTAGACATATACATAAATTTCATGTAGGTATAATTGCAAGCAATCTGTTTGACGTATCACTGATAGTGTAATGGTGAACAGGAAAGGCTGGGAAGCATGGTGAATTTATAGTAACGGTTCGAAAACCCTTGAAAGACAAATTTTTTTTTCTGTTATACTTTGTTATTTATTTGGCGTTATTTGTGAGTCTATAGTCACTGTGCCTATTATCCACAATGATTCCCTTTGTGTGAATGGAAATTAGCAGGATGGGCATATTACCCATACCAACAGAATATGGGAATCCCAGTAGCATATCCGTTGTTTCTGCAGTTTGCTCCCACTTCCAGTTCCGTTTGTGGTAGTTCTTGTCTTCAGCTATGGCTGTCCTCAGCCAATTGAAAAGTATGGAAGTCACACGACACGGATGCAGCGCATTTGCTGCAGGAAATAAGAAACTGCCAAGACGCCTAAGTGATAGTTTCATGCTTTCTGCGATATGATTAGCGCTCTCGCACCTCATTTTTGTTTATATGGGCATACTTATAGAGTAGACATTCAAGATGATAAAATGTGTAGGTTTATTAGATTACAAAACACAAACTGTTTCACTGTTTCGAAACAGCGTATCGAAACATTACATTGTACTGTTTCATTTGTTTCGAAACAGTTACGTGTTTCAGTTTGCCCATCTCTATTGTGCACCGTACAACAAAGTAGCCATTGTGAAAATAGTATTGTTTCAGATACCATTTTGTGAATAATGATTATTATTATTAATATTGAGAAAAATGAGCGAAAAGGCTGTACATGCTACTTCCAACGGCTCAGCATCGACTTTTGAATCACTTCTTCGAAGCATTAAGCAATTACATGTTCGTTTCTTTAGTAACCTGTAAGATAGTGGCGTGGGGAAGGTGGGGGCATGTCCCAGCAGCCAGTGGGTCGTATTAGTAAAACGGACAATGTACTTTATTCTCGGAATTAGGGAGAACTTTCTCAGGTTTACATGAAAAAAAGCGAATCAGAGAATATATTTCGCCTGAGAATGTTCTCAGCTTGAGCAAAAAGATGGTGGAAGTTGCTCAACGTGAAGAGCGTTCTCCGATTTCGTATGAATAAAACTAAAGAAGTTTCTCGCAAGCGGAGAACATCCTTAATTTTTTGAAGTGAGCTCAGTAGCATACTTCGAGGTGAGTAAGTTCTCTTGAGGTTAAGTTTTACAGAGTTTTTTCAGTAAAAATGGCAGAATTTATGTTGCTCGGAAGGCAAAAATGGATATATGTAGCCTGAAGCAATACGTCTACTGAAGAGAGAAACTGCAGACGTTTATACAAGTTTAACAATAAGAAAATTATTTGCTTGGCGAACTACCTTCCCGTAAATCATGAAAGAAGAGGTGACCTCTAAACCGAATCGAAAATGAAAATATTTTTGTGGCATTTAGCCGACCCAGATTTTCAGCCTGGTATAGAAGACATAGGAATACAGCAAATAATTGTCACTGACATTTTCATTTCTTCTTCGTGTTTTCTCACAGCATAAATGTTATATGTTGCGATGTTAGAAATAAATAGGCTGATCAGAAATATTCATAACTGGTTTATTACAAACCTTTTATTATTGGATTAATAACAGGAGCAATAATGGAAAGTTATGATTGCTCGAAAGGAAACCGCACGGGTGACCGCTTAGGACTTAGGTACATGACACGAAAGCGGACCATTGTGCGTTATATTTAACCAAAATTATTTCGTGTTAAAAAACTGACGTTTGAGACCGTCCTGTTTCCGAGACTCATTTGGGTACTGGGAGTAGTCTGTGTTTCCTGTTGGTTACCAGCCATCTGCTCAATCCCCTTCTAGGAGGACCAGGATTTTCTTTCGGGGTTGTCTCCCTTAGCTGATATGTTCCGGTTATTTAAAGGCGCATGAGGAACAAATGGGTTTTAGGAAAGGACGCTCCACAATAGATGCAGTTTTTATTACACAGCAAATAATAGAAAAACGGAGAGAGTATAAAAAAGAAACACACATTGCTTTTATTGACTTTAAAAAAGCTTTTGACAATGTCAAGAGACAGAAACTGTGGGAAATAATGACGAATCGTGGATATCCAAAACATCTAGTAAATGTGATAAAAAGTTTATATCAAGACACATATACCACTCTAGATCTCAATGGTACAACAACTAATGAGATAACAAATAACAAAGGGGTACGACAAGGCTGCTGCATCTCTCCAACTTCGTTCAACATCTACATTTATGAAATAATACATATATGGAAATCAGAATTTTAGAAAGGCATCTACCTAGACATGAACATTCCTTTAAATAATTTACTATATGCCGAAGATGCAGTGATCTTAGCAGGTAAATGCCGGGATGGTTCCTTTGAAAGGGCACGGCTGACTTCCTTCCCCGTCCTTCCCTAATCCGATGAGACCGATGACCTCGCTGTCTTATCTCTTCCCCCAAACAATCCAATCTTAGCAGATAAGGAAGATCACCTTCAGAAAGGTAAAACATATAAGTGCAAAATTTAACATAGAAATTTCAAAAGAAAAAAGTAAGACAATGGCCTTCAAGGGAAAAGAACCAATCAGAATCAAAATAATGATAGATCAGAAGATTTTAGAGCAAGTAAACTATTTCAGTTATCTCGGATGTGAATTGACATATGGCTACAGCAGAGATATTGAAATTAAGCTTAGTAAATTCAGCCGGATATGTGAAACAATTAACAGAAACCTGAAAAACAAAACCAGGAAAGACACTCAAATTAAATTTTACAAAACTGTTGCAGTTCCCTTACTGCTCTATGGAAGTGAGACATGGGTGATTACCAACAAGCAAGAAAGCCGGATTCAGGCACAAGAAATGAAATTCCTTTGAGACAGACTAAGAAATCAAGATATTAGAGAAGAACTGCAAGTCTTTAGCCTCAATGATAAAATTCGAGATTACAAAAGAAAATGGAACGAACATCTACAAAGAATGGAGTGGGAGACTTCCCCTAAAGGCAAGAAATTATAAGTGCCGGGGGAGAAGGGACAGAGGAAGACCCCGACAGAGATGGGTACCGTAACAGGCAATTCCTGCCTAATGCTTGAAGAGAAGATGAAGATGAGTCATGAACTGTGCGGCTGGTCCCGGCGGAGATTCGAGTCCTCCCTCGGGCATGGGTGTGTGTGTGTGTTTGTCCTTAGGGTAATTTAGGTTAAGTAGTGTGTAAGCTTAGGGACTGCTGACCTTAGCAGTTAAGTCCCATAAGATTTCACACGCATTTGAACATTTGATGAAGATGAAAAAACTGACAGAGTTCCGGTTTGGAGTAGATGAAAACATTTCGTTAACTTTCCCGCATGTCGAAAATTCGGTAGCATCGACCGAAAATGCATTTGCGTCAAAATATCTTAATCGTATTAATAATTTGTTACTGTACGCAAAACTAATATCGAAATGCAGAGCAACTCTTCCAGAATACATTGGTGTCCGTTCCATCTATTTACACTGAGAAGTTAGCCTGTTTGAGTGAGTTGGATGAAATATAACATAACGCATGTGTCATCTGTCGGATGCAGTGTACGACTGACACAGAAAACCTTCTCAAGACGAAGTGGAGGTGATGAGAAAGAATTCCCTCGTCAGAGAATATTCTTCTTATCTTTTATTCTTAACAGATTGAGATCTTTCTCGGAGAATTTTCTTTTCTCTGAGAATCTTCTCCGAAGAATGTTCTCTTTTTTATTCATACGAGCTAGTGTGCTACGAACCAAACGCAAACTT
The DNA here is from genome assembly GCF_023864345.2 of Schistocerca serialis cubense. Taxonomy (NCBI): domain Eukaryota; kingdom Metazoa; phylum Arthropoda; class Insecta; order Orthoptera; family Acrididae; genus Schistocerca; species Schistocerca serialis. The sequence goes on from NC_064638.1 coordinate 67,125,713, forward strand.
TTGCTCGCAGCATCCTCTGCAAAAAGGGCCAACTTAAACTGTGCGATTAGTAGTCTTTATTCATGTGGAGCATATAGTCTCGTGAAGTCGGATGAAAGATTCTGAAACACTCGGTATTATGGGGATGTCATTCTGAAAAGTAATGCCTTCGATTTTTTATGTGAAAATTCCTAAAACTTTTTAAATAAAACGAACGTTATTAACATTCTACATCTTTATTCTTAATGTCTACATATGTGTAGCTCTGTGCTGCTAGAGGGCTCCGAACTGTAGCGTGTAACACGGAAGTGTGTAACGTAACTGTGTGTCCGTACGTGAGAAACGGCGTGCTGTAATTGAGTTTCGAATTCGAAGAGTTCGTCCATACGAGTAAGCATCCTATCTTTCAGCATGACAAATGCCGGAACACACAACATCTGCAACAGTTTGACGCCTTTCGGTTCACTGTCCTCTATCATCCTCGATTACAGCCCCACTTAGCCCCGTATGATTTTCATCTATTCCAAAACTTAAAAAAGTCCTTTGAGAACTTCACTTTTATACTGACGAAGGGGTGCACGCACGGGTGAGGTTGTGGCTCCGTCAACGAAGTCAAACATTCTACAGAGAGAGTATCAATAAACTGGTCTCTCGATGGGTGATATGTGTTCGTAGCCAAGGTGATTATGTAGAGAATTAAATACGTAGACACGAAAAACAAAGATATAGACCGTTAATTTAAAAAGCTTCAAGAATTTTTACATAAAAATTTCGGAGTCATTACTTTTCAGCTCGCCCTCTTAGAAAAGCAGTAAAAATGGAAAATATTGCAGGAGCAGTGTCGTAATATTAATCGAATCTCTAAGCGTGCTGAAGAGTCATATAAATACTGATGTAAAACCATGTGTGCCTTCACTTATATACGTTATTATGTGAACAATATAACAAACTAAAAACTTTTAAATAAATTTTAAGGGCGGTGTTACAGTGAATAAGAAGAAATAGTAGGTAATAAATATTTTGTGGATTCCAGGTGACGGTTGATTCCTCAGTAAATTAATTTGTGGACAGTTTAATGAAACGATTACTATGCTGAAACGAAAACCTACACGACACACTTTCATATCTATCTTAACAAATAGTGAATCACAGAACGAGGAGCGTACTCAATGACATCACCAAAGTTTACTCTGGCCAGCAACAAATCAAAGTAGACTATTTTAGTTGAGTTAATAACAGGCAGTAACAGGTAACAGAAATTATATGAACCATTTTTGCCTGATTTCCTGCCAGTTTTGTCGCAGGAACCATCGCGTCAGTGGTCAGCGTTGTAGATCAGAAATAGGCGATGCAAAACAACTGTTAACCGACAAGCGATTAAATAACGGTGAATTGTCAGTCCACCTGTTTCGAATACAACTGAGGGAATCACTAATGCGTGACTTGTCCAACGATGATGTAGACGTCACACATATATTCGTGCTTCTGTTGGAAGATACAGTGAAAACCGTCTTCTGAGCATTGGTCAGTACAGAGGTCCCGATGATGTAGGAGCATATTGCAGTGTTAGAGGCGTGCTAACAATGTTACGTTCGAGCATTTTTAATTTCGTTAATTTTAGTGGCAGTGACGAAGGTATGAACGTGTGGATAAGCTTACAGATATGTGAGTGGCTTGAAGACTGCTTAAGTAATACAACCCAGTGTGTTGTCGTCGACGGGATGAGTTCATCAGAGACATGAGTATCGTTAGGAGTGCCCCAGGGAAGTGTGGTAGGACCGCTGTTCTTCTCAATATACATATATGATTTGGTGGACAAGGTGGGCAGCAATCTGCGGTTTGTTTGCTGATGACGCTGTGGTGTATAGTAAGGGTCGAAGTTCAGTGACTGTAGCAAGATACAAGACGACTTAGACAAAATTTCTAGTTGGTGTGATGAATGGCACCTAGTTCTAAATGTGGAAAAATGTAAGTTAATGCGGATGAGTAGGAACAAACCTGAAATGTTCGGATACAGTATTACCAGTGTCCTGCTTGACACAGTTAAGTCGTTTAAATGTGATAGCGCAACGTTGCAAACCGATATGAAATGGAACGAGCATGTGAAAACTGTGGTCGGGGAGGTGAATGGTCGACTTCAGTTTGTTGGGAAGATTTTAGGAAAAATTGGTTCACTTGTAACGGAAACCGCATATAGGACGCTGGTGCGATCTATTCCTGAGTACTGCTCGAGTTTTTGGGATGTGTACCAGGTCGGATTGAAGAAAGTCATCGAAGCAATTCAGAGGGGGGCTGCTCAAATGGTTCAAATGGCTCTGAGCACTATGGGACTCAACATCTGTGGTCATCAGTCCCCTAGGACTTAGAACTACTTAAACCTAACTAACCTAAGGACATCGCACACATCCATGCCCGAGGCAGGATTCGAACCTGCGACCGTAGCAGTCGCGCGGTTCCGGACTGAGCGCCTGAACCGCTAGACCACCGCGGCCGGCGGAGGGCTGCTAGATTTGTTATTGGTAGGTCTGAAAAACATGTACGAGGGGCGTTTCTCCCTTGGTAACCCATTGTTTAGATTGTTCTTTTGTCTCAGGAGTATAGTAATGTATCCATGTTTCATCCACAGCGACGAAATGGTGCTTGAAGTCCTGCGGATTCTTCCTGAACAGCTGCAAACCATCCTTGCAACACTTCACACGATTCCGTTTTTGGTCAAGCGTGAGCAATCGCGAAACCCACCTTACGAATAGCTTCCTTATGTTCAAATGCTTACGCAAAATAATATGTCCCCGTTCATTCGAGATGCCCACAGCACTAGCAACCTCACGCACCTTAACTCTTCTGTCATCCATCACCATATCATGAATTTTATCAATGATTTCTGGAGTCGTAACCTCCACAGGGCGTCCAGAACGTTCACCATCACTACTGCCCATATGGCCACACCGAAAATTTTTAAACCACTTATAAACTGTTCTAATCGAAGGTGCAGAGTCACCGTAATGTTTATCAAGCTTCTCTTTAGTCTCCTGAGGCTCTTTGCCTTTCATAAAGTAATGTTTAATCACCACACGAAATTCTTTTTCGTCCAATTTTTGACAGTCACTCGGCTTCCTTGATTCACACTAATGCCAAACACAAAGGAATAGACCAATATGGCTGAAACTTGGAGTGCGTTCTTTCCAAAGATGCTACTAACTAAACATGACCTCTCTCGGACTCTGCACGGACTTTTTAAACGCTCCTCGTAAATGTTACAGAGACGCTTCGGGAATTCAAATGGGAGTTCCTGGAGGGAAGGCGACGTTCTTTTCGAGAAACACTGTTGAGAAAATTTAGAGAACCATCATTTGAAGCTGACTGCCACGTGATTCCACTGCGACCAACATACATTGCGCGTAAGGACCACGAAGACAATATACGAGAAATTAGGGCTCATACGGAGGCATAAAGAAAACCGTTTTTCCCTCGCTCTATTTACGTGTGGAACAGGAAAGGATATGTGGTACGGGGTACCCTACGCCACACACCGTACGGTGGTTCGCAGAGTATCTACGTAGATGTAGATGCAGACCAATACAGAGTGGCTGAAAATGCTTGCTCTGAGTCTCATTCTTAGATCGCACTTGAAATAAGATAAAGATTTCGACATCAACCGGCGTTTTGTGTCCTTGGGTGATGTTTGCACAACCTAACAGATAAAGTACAATATTACTTACCAATTCAGATTTATTAAGCAATACGGCGCCGCCCACCGTACGTCATACGATATGCTGAGACGAAAAGGTGGCTGATAACAAACGAACTGGGTTCTGCTAAAGCTCAGTCATTCTTCGCTGTTATTGTTCCATGACTTCCTGCTAATTACTTGCTGCTAGATGCAGTTAATAACATAGATATTACATTGTTTTCACTTCCCAGCATTTCTTTTCGAACGGATTTGCGTCCTTGGTACACAACGCAATTTCAAACAAGAACTGGGAATCTGTTACTGTGATGCATTTGGAGTAAGTAATTAATCTGTTCATTTCGTAATTAAAATACGAGGCGCTGTTAAAATCTACGCAGATTAATTTCAGTGGCATTCCACATGAGACTGACAACAGCAAACAGAAAATTTTGGCTAATAAATTCCTGTAAAACTTAAAAATTGTCAACAAAACAGAAAAGAATGGGACACACCGACTTCTGAGGGAACCGGGCACTCACTGACAAACTTCAGGTTGGTCACGGATGTACCGATAGGCATTGATGACGCGTTCCTGTGGTGTCTGTACGCCGTTAATGTGGTGTGCATACACTTAAGATTTTAAGTGTTCCACAACCAAAACTTCAAGATCTTACGATCAGAGAACAAGCTGGCTGAAGTGCTGGACCTCTCCGACCATTCCATTGCAACTGAATGTCAGTGTGAGTTGTTCTCGGTATTTTGGGGAAAATGGACTGGTGCTCCATCATGGATGAACTACAACTCTACCCGACATTGGAATGATACCTCTTCTAGCAGGACAGGCAAGCCGTTGATAGGAACTGAAGGTACCTTGTCTCAGTCAACCTGTTTGAAAGTACCGTATGTAAATTCTTACTTGAAAAAAACTAAACTCCTCCCGAACAGGCCATGAAGGCTCCACGGATACCGACCGGCCGCCGTGTCATCCTCAGCCCGCAGGCGTCACTGGATGCGGATATGGAGGGGCTTGTGGTTAGCACACCGCTCTCCCGGCCGTATGTCAGTTTGCGAGACCGGAGTCGCTACTTCTCAATCAAGTAGCACCTCAGTTTGCCTCACAAGAGCTGAGTGCACCCCACTTGCCAACAGCGCTTGGCAGACCGGTTGGTCACCCATCTAAGTGCTAGTCCAGCCCGACAGCGCTTAACTTCGGTGATCTGACAGGAAATGGTGTTACCACTGCGGCAAGGGCGTAAAGTACTATTTCTCTGTCCCCAATAATTGCTATCCATGCATTAGCAAAGGCGAACAAGTTTTCATATCTTTTAAGGTCTGCATTTTAGAGCCCACGTTTACTAGAAATTTTTGTTCTTCTGTTCCATACTACCAACTCGCAAAATATGGAATACTTTTTTTATCACACCGTATAAACTGGCAGAAGAGATAGGCCTCTGCTGTTGTTCGAGTCTGGTCTGCCACCCTGCTTACAAGGTTTTATCCAAAGCATTCTTAAATAGAGTTGAACATCAAACAGATCGTTTGATTGCTGAGTATCAAGCAGGCTTCACAAAAGGCAGATTGTGTGCTGAGCAGATTTGGTGTCGGACGTCAATATTAAGGATACGCCGAAGTACCAACACCTTTGTGGACTTTGGAAAGGTCTACGACTCTGTTGACAGATTAACCATTTTGGACACTTGAGAAGTGCACAGAATAGACAGGAAGATTAGAGGACTAATCTTCCAGATTTTCAAAGGCACAACTTCTCAAGTGAAGTTTCTTGGTGAAATAATTGAGCCTTTTGAAGTACGTACAGGAGTTCGACATGCAGATGGCCTCTCCCGGCTTCCCTTTAACATGGTGTTAGACAACTTCGAAAGAGAATGATAGAAAAAACTCGAGGGTATAAACAACGGGACCTCGGGAGAGAAAATCAAGGTGAAATGCGTAGCTTCTGCTCACGATCTAGTTATCGTTACTAATACTAATGAAGAAATCAAGTAAGCCGTGGAGGAGTTAGACGAGGGAATATCAAAGAAAAGACTCGAAATATCGTATGAGAAGACTCATTTGGTGGAAAAGATTCACAATGCAAACGAATTATTAGACAATTTAATATGTACCTTCCTCTAAACTTCTCGGAGAAATCATCGTGTATCTGGACTTGACAGTAAAGCCAATTTACAAAGAGCGTACAGAATAAAAAGGAATCACTACAATAAACGAGTGATATCCTGTGATGTTTTCATCTCAATTATGAGCGAGACTTTAGGCGTTTCGGTCGTAGATGTTTTCTGGTTCGCGTGGCTGTGAGTAATTCAGTTTTTAAAATAGAAGCTGAAACGGAGTTAGGTCGGACTGTACGTTGTGACCAGCGTTCGTACATTAAAATCGAATCCCTCCGCGAAAACAATACAACGGAAATTTATAACGTTTTGAGAGAGGTATATGGGAATAACGCAGTACATTAGACCCTCGCTAAACTGACAATTCCTGGCACATACAGCTGCCGGATCAGCGGAAGTGCCGGATTATTGAGTGTCTGAAATTTATTTTATTCATTTATTTTGAAAACATACGGAATATAGTGTACTGTACTGTATTAAACCGAAGGATACAATTTGAAATCACAGACGATACACTTTATTAAATCGAAAAATACATTAATTTTCAAGGAAAACTTAGTCCTTGAGTGTATACTATACATAATTATACGGTGTGTTCAAAAAGTCTCTCCGCAGTGCCGTATGATTGTTAGCCGCGCGTGCCGTATCCCGCAGTGAATATACCGAAATGAAACTCAGTGAAATACAAGTTATTGGTTTATTGAATATTCATTTTTACTTACAAATTTTAACATTAACTGTTGAAAGTATCCCCCCCCTGTTGTTGAACACACAATTCAATTCGTCTAACCATGTTTCCAAACACAAGCTGTAACATTTCCTCTCTAACAGAAGCAGTGAAAGTGGATATTGCAGTTTTAAATTCATCGATGCATTTTGGACGGTTTTTATAGACAGCTGCTTTCGCTGTACCCCAGAAGAAGAAGTCAGGTGGTGCTAGGTCAGGCGATCGTGGAGGCCAAAGTCCCTGTGAAATTATGCGATCACCAAAAACATCAGCAAGCAGAGTCATTGAAACGCGAGTTGTATGCGCGGTTGCACCATCTAGTTGAAAATAACCGTTCAGTATTTCACTTAACACAAGTTCTCCTATGAATGGGTACAGAATATCACTGCAGTATCGTTGTGCGTTTATTGTTTCGTTTGAAAAACCCAGTCAGGCGAACAATCATACTGCACGCGCGACTAAAAATCATACGGCACTGCGGAGAGACTTTTTGAACACCCCGTTCAGTCGTATCACTCACTATGAAACATGTCCGTAACTTTTAACTGTCGCAATGAAGGTACACGACGGTGGCATGCTTTATCACGCAACCGCTTTACAAGCATTACATCGGTACTGCACGTATCTGGTTGTTGCATAATGTATTCCAGGAAGACCTCGGCTGCTTCAGCACTAGCAGTGTGAGAAATCTTCATGCTCTCTCCTCTTGTGTCCTCTTCTTCATCACTTTCATCATTACTTTCTTGCACGCTTTTATTTCTTCATCTGTTAAAGTTTGGTCCATATCACAGTTTTCCTCATTCAGCCACTTAGTAACATCTTCATCATCAATTTCTTCTCCTCCTGGAAGGTTGTGGAACCTGTCAGTGTACAAAGTAATTGATAATTCCGTATTGACTGACTCGTCGCTGTCAGTCACTACTGGATCCAACTCGGCATCAATGGATGGTCAAAATTTTCTCCAGCTCTTCATTATGGTAGCGCTCTCCACTTTATCCCGTGCTTCGGCTGTTCGGAAAACAACATCACGAATGTTAATTGCTTTCCACGCCTTCAGCATAGTCTCGATAGAGTCGTTTTCACTTTCGTTCAGCAAGGAGACGAGAAGTGAATGTCGATAATGACGTTTAATTGATTCCAAAATTCCCTGGTACATTGGCTGAATTAAGGCTGTCACATTGGGTGGGAGAAATATTGCTTGTATACCATCGAAACATGCGAAGGATGTCCGCCGCTCGTGGTCTTGCGGTACCGTTCTCGCTTCCCGCGCTTGGGGTCCCGGGTTCGATTCCCGTCGGAGTTAGGGATATTTTCTCTGCCTCGAGATGACTGGGTGTTGTGTGTCTTTCATCATCATTTCATCCTCATTCACTCGCCGTAGTGGCGTTAAAGAACTTGTGGAGCGGCGGCCGAACCGCCCCGCGAGGGATCTCCCGGCCACCAATGCCATATGCTCATTATTGATGAAGGATGACTGGGAGCATTGTCAGTTATAAAGAAAGCTTTCAGTGGAAGCTTTTTCTTCTATAGCTCTTTTCTCACTGCTGGTTCAAAAGTTTCATGGAACCACCGAGAGAATATTTGTCTGTCCATCCACGCTTTCTTCTGAGCGCAATACTGCACTGGTAGAGTGTTTGTGTCAGTGTGTTGAAAACAACGTGGATGTTGGGATTTTCCAATCACCATAAGTGGTAGTTCATAACTCCCATTTGCATTACAATACGCCATTAATGTTACGCTCCGTTTCTGTTGCTTGTAACCACGAGCTTCCTTCTCGTTCTTGGCAGTTAATGTTTTTGAAAGAAGCATCTTCTAAAAGAGTCCTCTTTCATCAGCATTATTCAAGGCATCAGCAGTTAAATCTTTTTTCTCTATTACCTTCCGTATCTTGCTTACAAACTCATCAGCATTCTTATCGTTAGCTAAGCGACTTTCCCCGGTGACTTTCAGCTACCGAATGCCGTGGCACCTTTCGAAGTTTAATAGCCAACCTTCTCTCGCTGCAAATAAGTTGTTTGTTAAATGCAGCTCCTTTTTTATTTATAATTGGGCAACTGACTGGAATTATTTTACTGCGTTGTTCTGTATCGTCTAACATTTAAATCAACAGCAATGGCTTTCTGCGAAGAACCTCTAACTTATCTAAAATTTCGGGTTTCTGCTTGAGGGCCGGCCGTAGTGGCCGTGCGGTTAAAGGCGCTGCAGTCTGGAACCGCAAGACCGCTACGGTCGCAGGTTCGAATCCTGCCTCGGGCATGGATGTTTGTGATGTCCTTAGGTTAGTTAGGTTTAACTAGTTCTAAGTTCTAGGGGACTAATGACCTCAGCAGTTGAGTCCCATAGTGCTCAGAGCCATTTGAACCATCTGCTTGAGGCCTAGCGTAACGTGTTTCCTTTTAGACGACATGATTCTAAAGTGTAAAGAGAGCTACAATTTCCAATACAATATATAGAGCATTGTTTAACTAAGCATTGTTGGCGCGCGATAATTCATTGTGTACTTGTTTCTGGATGTGCGCCGGATTACTGAGAGGCCGGACTACTGAGGACCGGATTAGCGAGAATCTAGTGTATCACAATGGTCTGCTCGTTTCCGTGAATTTCGGATACGTGCTGAGGACAACTCAAGAAGTTGAAGGCCATCAGACAGCAGGCTACAACTCTCAGGTTATTGTTGGCGACATTTTGAGAGAGGATCGACGGAACTGTATATGAGGCCAGAATATCTGTCACTTCAGTTTACAGCCGGCCGGAGTGGCCGGGAGGTTCTAGGCGCTACAGTCTGGAACCGCGAGACCGCTACCGTCGCAGGTTCGAATCCTGCCTCGGGCATGGATTTGTGTGATGTCCTTAGGTTATTTAGGTTTAAGTAGTTCTAAGTTCTAGGGGACTGATGACCACAGCAGTTAAGTCCCATAGTGCTCAGAGCCATTTGAACCATTTTTGAACTTCAGTTTACAGAATTATAACGGAAAAGTTAAAGATGAGAAAAGTTGGTACCAGATGGGTTCCGCATGATCTGAGTGGAGAGCAGAAAGCAGGTCACAAAAGAATCGCACAAGAACGGCTTCCACGTTATAGAACAGAAGGAGAACAGTTCCTGGAAAGGAATGTTGCCCTTGAAGAAACCTGGATGAGAGATTTTGAACCAGAACTAAAGTCTCAGTCGTCACAATGGAAATGTTCCCACACTCTGTCTCGAAAAAATTCGCCGAGCGTTATCGCAGTTCCTAGTTTCATAGCCGACCTTTATCATTTCAGCGAAAGCACCCGTTTTAGCGAGATTTTGCGGCGGTAGCTTACTTACAGTAATAACTGATCGACAGTGAAGTCTCAAAAAATCAAGTGTGGGGTGTTACAGCCCAAGTTGCTGCTATCATTCAGTGGCGGTTTTTTGTCGGACCACGAAGCTAGCAGTGAACTGGAGGAAGTGCTGACTGAAGCAACCGACTAATTAAGATTTTCTTTTAAATTCAATTTTGTTGCCATTTAGTACACCACCAAACAGTCAGCACCATATTACATTACTAGCACATCTAACGATAACAATAAATTTATGTTAGTACATACAGAATATAAAAAGCAAATGGAAACAATTGTCTTTCAATTTGTTTCACACGTTTCGAGGACTGACACTTTTCATTCACCTCACCTGATGGATCAGCGGATTGTGTTTGATTTTTGTTCTTTTTTCTTAGACGGGGCCTGTTGCCTGCATTAACCTTAACTCCGCCGCCAATTAGTTTCTATGTGACACTTGTTACCACAGTATAACTCAGAAATCATACATTACAGACAATAAGAAAGCTGCTTACAAGATATTCCACTAAAAATCAGCTGTAGATATTATAAATAAATATTTGAATCACTTATTAGTACTCAAACGATTGTTTTCTTTATTTTTTCGCGTTTGTGTGCTGTTCATTGTATATGTAACTAACCTGTGTTCGTTTTTGGTGCAACATGAAGAGGCATCTCCGCTGCTTCCAAGAACAGAACGTTGGTCGGTGTTGAAGGCATCGCACCGATACAGATCCTAATCCAGCGGTACTGTGTATTGTCTTATACGGCAGGGGTTAATTTGAAGCTACTGTGACAGAAGATAGCACCATTATCTAATCTGACCTCACTGTCATGGTTTCTTAAATTCATTTGAGGGGCAAGATGCTGCATACATTTGCCAAATAACATCACTGCTTGTGGTTTTTGAAATTACATTGCTAGACTACAGGGTTATTACAAATGATTGAAGCGATTTCACAGCTCTACAATAACTTTATTATTTGAGATATTTTCACAATGATTTGCACACACATACGAAAACTTAAAAAGTTTTTTTAGGCATTCACAAATGTTCGATATGTGCCCCTTTAGTGATTCGGCAGACATCAAGCCGATAATCAAGTTCCTCCCACACTCGGCGCAGCATGTCCCCGTCGATGAGTTCGAAAGCATCGTTGATGCGAGCTCGCATTTCTGGCACGTTTCTTGGTAGAGGATGTTTAAACACTGAATCTTTCACATAACCCCACAGAAAGAAATCGCATGGGGTTAAGTCAGGAGAGCGTGACGTGAATTTCTGATCCTGATCTCCACCACGACCGATCCATCGGTTTTCCAATCTCCTGTTTAAGAAATGCCGAACATCGTGATGGAAGTGCGGTGGAGCACCATCCTGTTGAAAGATGAAGTCGGCGCTGTCGGTCTCCAGTTGTGGCATGTGCCAATTTTCCAGCATGTCCAGACACACGTGTCCTGTAACGTTTTTTTCGCAGAAGAAAAAGGGGCCGTAAACTTTAAACCGTGAGATAGCACAAAACACGTTAACTTTTGGTGAATTGCGAATTGAGATATTTTCACAATGATTTGCACACACATACGAAAACTTAAAAAGTTTTTTTAGGCATTCACAAATGTTCGATATGTGCCCCTTTAGTGATTCGGCAGACATCAAGCCGATAATCAAGTTCCTCCCACACTCGGCGCAGCATGTCCCCGTCGATGAGTTCGAAAGCATCGTTGATGCGAGCTCGCATTTCTGGCACGTTTCTTGGTAGAGGATGTTTAAACACTGAATCTTTCACATAACCCCACAGAAAGAAATCGCATGGGGTTAAGTCAGGAGAGCGTGACGTGAATTTCTGATCCTGATCTCCACCACGACCGATCCATCGGTTTTCCAATCTCCTGTTTAAGAAATGCCGAACATCGTGATGGAAGTGCGGTGGAGCACCATCCTGTTGAAAGATGAAGTCGGCGCTGTCGGTCTCCAGTTGTGGCATGTGCCAATTTTCCAGCATGTCCAGACACACGTGTCCTGTAACGTTTTTTTCGCAGAAGAAAAAGGGGCCGTAAACTTTAAACCGTGAGATTGCACAAAACACGTTAACTTTTGGTGAATTGCGCATTTGCTGCACGAATGTGTGGGGATTCTCTACCGCCCAGATTCGCACATTGTGTCTGTTCACTTCACCATTAAGAAAAAATGTTGCTTCATCACTGAAAACAAGTTTCGCACTGAACGCATTCTCTTCCATGAGCTGTTGCAACCGCGCCGAAAATTCAAAGTGTTTGACTTTGTCATCGGGTGTTAGGGCTTGCAATTGTAAACGGTAAGGCTTCTGCTTTAGCCTTTTCCGTAAGATTTTCCAAACCGTCGGCTGTGGTACGTTTAGCTCCCTGCTTGCTTTATTCGTCGACTTCCGCGGGGTACGCGTGAAACTTGCCCGCACGCTTTCAACCGTTTCTTCGCTCACTGCAGGCCGACCCGTTGATTTCCCCTTACAGAGGCATCCAGAAGCTTTAAACTGCGCATACCATCGCCGAATGGAGTTAGCAGTTGGTGGATCTTTGTTGAACTTCGTCCTGAAGTGTCGTTGCACTGTTATGACTGACTGATGTGAGTGCATTTCCAGCACGACATACGCTTTCTCGTCTCCTGTCGCCATTTTGTCTCACTGCGCTCTCGAGAGCTCTGGCGGCAGAAACCTGAAGTGCGGCTTCAGCCGAACAAAACTTTGAGTTTTTCTACGTATCTGTAGTGTGTAGTGACCATACGTCAATGAATGGAGCTACAGTGAATTTATGAAATCGCTTCAATCATTTGTAATAGCCCTGTATATGCACCACGATCTATTAAATAGACTATGGCAGGAATTTTGGAGGAATATGAGTGTAGGCGCACGTTGCCAGCATATTTTAATAGTTTATATGTTCGCTATAGAGTTTCAAAACCAGCAGAATATGTGGGCTACAAAATGTGTTACTCAAAGAGTGCAAATGTTACATACTGGTGACTGAGCTTGTACACTGGCGTGCGCAGCTGAGATATCGAGAATGACTGCGGTGGGAAACATATGCTGGACGAATGTGCCCAAGGTATCAGTCTTTCATACAGCGTAATTGTCATATGTCGTCTTTCATCTGTGAAAACATTTTCAGTGCTTAACAGTAAGTGTGTTCCAGCTACCGTTCCAGTGTGTTTTAACAATCAATTCCAGAGTGTAACTGATACATGAATTTAACGCGATTGGCCTAGATTCGGCGTGACCAAGTCTCTTTTCGTTGCTTCGTTATTTACACAATGCTTTATAGGATCCGTGTTTGCTGGAGTGATTCCGTTCGCCACTTTTATTGACGATGTGCAGTCTTTGTTATAATGCCTCTGATGGCAAATGTCAACTCCAGGGGCTTTGTTTGACTTCAGCTGAACTGCCAGTTGAATTTCCCTCGTTGCAACGGGGGTACGTACATGGAAAGTGATCCTTTATCGTGAGATCAACTGAAATTGTTTAGGGGTTAACTGATTGAGAAACGATAGTGACAGTAAAGTTTCCTACATAGCCTGTGACACTATCTGCAATACTGTGAACAACTGTCTGTGTTTATAAACTTTTTAATTTCTGTTAAAAGTCCATGTTAGCACCGCATGTCAGAACGACTTCCAAGCGCCCCTTTCGCATTGTTTCAAGAATAATTTAAATCTGTCGTCGACGTATTTTGTATTTTAGGCTTATTTCCTATTTGTGGTGCTGTGTAAATTTTCTGAAAGCAACAGAACGAGAGCCTTTCTGCCTTCACCAATCATAGATTGTTTATTGTGGGCGCAATGAACAGTTTTGCTTGCAATGGTTATGGAAGCTGCTTTCCCCAACGCGTCCATAAACTAGTCATACGCCATACATCCACCGAGGTGGGGTGCGATATTGGTCTTAGTGTTTGTTATCTATTGTAGTGTTTCCTTTCCTCTGGGTTCTGCCGTGAAAATACAAAATAGAAAATCTGATTGGGTTTTGAATTTTGATGGAATAAATTACGGATAAGGCGGACTTCGTATTACTGATTGAGATAGTGCTGTAATTTAACCGTGCACGGCAGACCGGGTCGGCAACACTACAAAAAGCGACTGTACGGAAATACCATCAGAAATTAGTTGAAATTTACCTTATTATTTTGTTAGAAACGTAGTATTAATGTCTTCTTAATTTTGTTGTAGGGTGACCTGTTTTCATTGTTCTCCGTCTGTTGAAAATTTCTTTAAGTTGTCACTGTCAGCATTAATTCATAAATTTGGCGATAACCATTTCGAATCACTATTGAAATAACTTCGTTTCGTAATATAGTTTTAATTTCCACTTAAAAGCATATTTAACACAGCGCCGAAAAATACACGTCTTTCGTATGAAGGGAGAAAGAATAATCAATGAGTTGTTAAAAACATACAGCTACGCAAAAGTAAAAAAAAATATCAAAATTATTTATAAAAATCGGTTGCTGGCGCAGCGCTCATCCGCATGCGCGATCCTAAATCGTATCTTTGTATTGGCGGAGGCGCGGTAGTCACAGTACCGTTACACTATATCCAGTAATCTTCCAAATAAGCCCAGAATTCCATGTAACTACAAAGCGGCGTGACACAATGGCAACACACTGGATTCTTATCTGCGAGCGAGGTGGCGCAGTGGTTAGACGCTGGACTCGCATTCGGGAGGACGACGGTTCAATCCCGCGTCTGGCCATCCTGATTTAGGTTTTCCGTGATTTCCCTAAATCGCTCCAGGCAAATGCCGTGATGGTTCCTTTCAAAGGGCACGGCCGACTTCCCCCCCCGTCCTTCCCTAATCCGATGAGACCGATGACCTCGCTGTCTGGTCTCCTTCCCCAAACCAACCAACCAACCAACCATCTTATCTGAGAGAATGGCGGTTCAAATTGCAGTCTGTCCATCCAGATTTAGGTTATCCATGAATTCTCCGTTTGTAATGACCTCTTTGATGACACGACAGTAAAGCCTTATCTTCCCCCTTCCGATTACGTGGCCCAGCTATCTGTAGCGGTGTAGGCGGGATTACTGCCAAAGTGACAAGTGGAATAATGATCCGAATCAGTGGGATCTTTCAAGACCGCCGGCCGCGGCGGTCTCCTGGTTCTAGGCGCGCAGTCCGGAACCGTGCGACTGCTACGGTCGCAGGTTCGAATCCTGCCTCGGGCATGGATGTGTGTGATGTTGTGTCTAGACAAGACAGCCTAGACACAATGAGAGGAAGCCGAAAGGCACGCGCTAAGCTAAAGCAGGATGGCGTGAGGTCTGAAACAGGATACGTAATGAATGCTATAAAGAAAAGTACGTAGCTTCTGGAATACTTAACTTTAATCCATCCTTTTGGTACATCTGGAGATTGTGGCGATACAAGTGAGACTCTTTAGATACATGCAATGTTACTAATGGCGCCTTGCTAGGTCGTAGCCATTGACTTAGCTGAAGGCTTTTCTAACTATCTGCTCTGCAAATGAGCGAGGCTTCGTCAGTGTGCATCGCTAGCTACGTCGTCCGTACAACTGGGGCGAGTGCTATCCCGTATCTAGAGACCTGCCTTGTGGTGGCGCTCGGTCTGCGATCACACAGTGGCGACACGCGGGTCCGACATGTACTAATGGATCGCGGCCGATTTAAAACTACCACCTAGCAAGTGTGGTGTCTGGCGGTGACACCACATGTGATGTCCTTAGGTTAGTTAGATTTAAGTAGTTCTAAGTTCTCGGAGACTGATGACCACAGCTGTTAAGTCCCATAGTGCTCAGAGCCATGTGAACCAATCTTTCAAGACTTCCCATGCGTATATAGAGGGCGAGATAGGGAACATAAGGTACAGAAAGCTTCTTGGGTGAAAGGGCCGCAAATTAGGATGGCTGGGGCTCTGAGAAGTTTTCATGCCATACATCATTTGATATAAGACTGGGAGACAGTACCTTTTCAGGATGAAATGGTACTAGTTGATTTGCGTGTGGATTTTCCGCTGCCTATATTCGACAGTTCTGTGTATTGAGTCCGCAGCTCGTGGTCGTGCGGTAGCGTTCTCGCTTCCCGCGCCCGGGTTCCCGGGTTCGATTCCCGGCGGGGTCAGGGATTTTCTCTGCCTCGTGATGACTGGGTGTTGTGTGATGTCCTTAGGTTAGTTAGGTTTAAGTAGTTCTAAGTTCTAGGGGACTGATGACCACAGATGTTAAGTCCCATAGTGCTCAGAGCCATTTGAATCTGTGTATTGACATATCCTCTCAGATGGAAGTGGGCTTCGTTGGTCCACTAAATCACAGCCAATCAATCTCCACTTCCATGCGAGCAAGAAATTCTAAATCGAAGCTCTCTTGCTGACAGGTCAACAGGAAGCAACTCTTGCACATGGGTAATTTTGAATGGATAGCAAAGAAGGATGTTTCGTAGGATTTTACGCACCGTGCTCACGAGTATGTCCAATGTTCTGGCAATTCTCCGTGCACTACACGTTCGCACACCGCCACTCGTCTCCTCCTGCGTTACTGTGGTTACTGCTTCCACTGACGTCGAATCAATTCGTTTCCCCCGTCTACCAGGTTGCACACCAAGAGAAAACGTCTATTCGAATTTCCGAATCATTTTCTCCAGACCCCGGCAGTCATCGGAACAACGCCTTTCTTCAGACCCTCAGTGTCCGGAACTTCTGCAGAGCAGCGTAGTCATCACTGTTTTAATACAGCTTTAAAAGCGGAGCGCGATCCTGCATTGTGTCAGTCATGACGAACGTCGCGTGTTTGTACCAACTTCAATGCGCATGACAGGTGTTTTCATTTACGTATTCTGACACATACAGCGCCATCTATTGTCAATTTTCACACTATTTTTTTTCTTTTGCCATAGATTTTCCCCCTTCTCCGATAATATTCCATTGCAATTTGACGTCATTCTGACAAGTGGTGTTATTTCTACAGCGTTTTGAAAGTTTTATATATATTAAGTAGTCAGTTATATATATATATATATATATATATATATATATATATATATATATATAGTCAGTTTTATATATATATATATATATATATATATATATATATATATATATAAAACTGACTACTTAATATATATAAATATAATCTGTAAATAAATATGTGATGTATAAGGAGGAAACGTTGACAGTGAAAACATCGGAAAGCCGGCCGTAGTGGCCGAGCGGTTCTAAGCGCTACAGTCTGTAACCGCGCGACCGCTATGGTCGCAGGTTCGAATCCTGCCTCGGGCATGGATGTGTGTGATGTCCTTAGGTTAGTTAGGTTTAAGTAGTTCTAAGTTCTAGCGGACTGATGACCCCAGATGTTACGTCCCATAGTGCTCAGAGCCATTTGAACCATTTGAACCAAAACATCGGAAAGTTCTTGACCGATTTACTACAAATTTTAAGTGACGCTTCAATGAACGTTGGTACGGACGTAGGGTATATATTTTTGTAATGTATGTGACCTAAACATTTATATGCAGTACATAAAAAGGAAGCGTAGCTGCCACAAATCTCAAAAAGTTTTTGACCGATCAAGTTTTTACTCGATAGTCTGACATTCGGATGGACATACGCAGATAAGCTACATATTTTTGTAATGTATATGTATATATAAAGGGGTAACATTATTACCACAAATCTCGAAAAGTTCTTGACAGGCAGCGTTTTATAGCGACATCTCCCTTCCTTATTTACCTTCATAATAATTACACTACTGGCCATTAAAATAGCTACACCAAGAAGAAATGCAGATGATAAACGGGTATTCATTGGACAAATATATTATACTAGAACTTACACGTGACTGCAGTTTCACGCAATTTGGGTGCATAGATCCTGAGAAATCAGTACCCAGGACAACCACCTCTGGCCGTAATAACGGCCTTGATACGCCTGGGCATTGAGTCAAACATAGCTTGGATGGCGTGTACAGGTACAGCTGCCCATGCAGCTTCAACACGATAACACAGTTCATCAATAGTAGTGACTGGCGTCTTGTGACGAGCCAGTTGCTCGGCCACCATTGACCCAACGTTTTCAGTTGGTGAGAGATCTGGAGAATGTGCTGACCAGGGCAGCAGTCGAACATTTTCTGTGTCCAGAAAGGCCCGTACAGGACCTGCAACATGGGGTCGTGCATTATCCTGCTGAAATGTAGCGTTTTGCAGGAATCGAATGAAGGGTAGAGCAACGGGTCGTAACACATCTGAAATGTAACATCCACTGTTCAAAGTACCGTCAATGCGAGCAAGAGGTGACCGAGACGTGTAACCAATGGCACGCCATACCATCACGCCGGGTGATACGTCAGTATGGCGATGACGAATACACGCTTCCAATGTGCGTTCACCGCGATGTCACCAAATACGAATGCGACCATCTTGATGCTGTAAACAGAACCTGGATTCATCTGAAAAAATGATGTTTTGCCATTCGTGCACCCGGGTTCGTCGTTGAGTACACCATTGCAGGTGCTCCTGTCTGCGATGCAGCGTCAAGGGTAACCGCAGCCACTGTCTCCGAGCTGATATCCATGCTGTTGCAAACGTTGTCGAACTGTTCGTGCAGATGGTTGTTGTCTTGTAAACGTCGCCATCTGTTGACTCGGGGATCGAGACGTGGCTGCACGATCCGTTACAGCCAAGCGGATAAGATGCCTGTAATCTCACTGCTGGTGATATGAGGCCGTTGGGATCCAGCACGGCGTTCCATATTACCCTCCTGAACCCACCGATTCCATATTCTGCTAACAGTCATTGGAACTCGACCAACGCGAGTAGCAATGTCGCGATACGATAAATCGCAATCGCGATAGGCTACAATCCGACCTTTATCAAAGTCGGAAACCAGATGGCACGCATTTCTCCTCCTTACACGAGGCATCACAACAGCGTTTCACCGGGCAACGCCGGTCAACTGCTATTTGTGTATGAGAAATCGGTTGAAAACTTTCTTCATGTCAGCACGTTGTAAGTGTCGCCACCGGCGCCAACCTTGTGTGAATGCTCTGAAATCATTTGCATATCACAGCATCTTCTTCCTGTCGGTTAAATTTCACGTATGTAGCTCGTCATCTTCGTGGTGTAGCAATTTTAATGGCCAGTAGTGTGTGTCTGTTAACATCGACGCCATTTCAATAACTCTCTCTTGGAGACCAACTAAAACCGAACTGTGATACTGTACTTCCAATTTTTACACGATACTCTAATGAACTTTGGGACGGAAATGAACATAGGGGGGAGGAGGAGATGGACAGGGTGATGGTTGGGTAGCAGGGAGGGGGAGTTGGCAGCCATTCACAGAGAGATTGGGGGCAGGAGATATCATAGACAACATGCGTGTGTGTCATCATGCATTCAGAGTCAATGAACGCATGTGCCGACACTAGAGTTCGACATCGGCCAGTGTGTTCTAGAAACCCTACAGCCATTCTCCTCACATATTTTCGGCAAGCCACTGTTCGGTGCATGGGGGAAAATACAACAGCATTTATTCAAGATGCATTCTGATGCTGGGATACATTCATGCATTCTGCAAAGTGACTTAAACCAGTTACACTGTCTCCATGAAATTCCCGGGTCAATTCTAGTTTCCTATTTCATTCGACGGCTTTGACCAATGGCGTAAGGTATGATGTTATTCTTTTATGTCGCAGATTGTAGTTATGAATGTTGAATGCTTTCTCTGGAGTTCTTGGTTACGCGCGTATATTAAAAATCTGATGTATATTGTTTTCTTTCCATATCGTAATTTGTTTTCGGTATCTTCTGTTGATGTGTTCGTGATTAATAAGATTCTGATTTCTTACAAAGTTGCTTTTCGTTATGGATGAATCAGTTGTGTTTATCGTCAAACGTTATAAAATGGCTACTCCACAGCAGAAATCAGGTTAGCAAAGTGTAATTCCGTGATTACAGTGCAAATAAGCTTCAAGTTGAGGTACCAAACTGATCCTCCGAATGGATGGAACATTCGCAGATGGTATCGACAATTTCTAGATACAGGATGTGTATGTGAACGAAAGAGTCCTGGCCGTCCTCGAGCTGAAAATGTCGCAAGAATTCAAACTGCTTTCCAACGTATCCTATAAAGTCAGCTCGTCGTGTCAGTCTGGAGTCACAATTTCCTACAGCAATAATTTGGCGTGATTTAAATGTCGGTTGGTTATGAAGCCGTACAAGTTACAACTGTTACAGACTGTATTTCTCGATGACAAACGCAAACGTAGGCTGTTTTCAGACGGGCTGCAAAATGCTATTGGCAATGATGACGCCTTTGCACTGCGCATCGTGTTCTGTGATGGACCGATTTTTCTCCTTAGTGGGAAAGTAAACGAACACGAAGTTCGAGTTTGGGGGCTACAGAACCCACATGCGTACAATGATTCACCCAAAGTAAATGTGTTTTGTACGATATCCCACTCATCTGTTTATGACCCATTCTTCTTTGATGCAAACACGGTTAAAGGTCAGCATTATCCTGCCATGTTACAAAAATGGTAGTTTCCGGGGTTGAACAAGGATAAGTTCATTTTTCAACAAGACGCGGCATCCCCTCACCGGAGTTGCCAAGTGCGTGAATATCTGAGTGAAACTCTATCAAGCCATTGAATTTGTCATCAAACAGCTGGCGACTTAGCGTTGCCACATGAGAGAATAGCTGAAAATCTTACGCACTTCTCAGCTGGTTTCCACAATCACCAGATCTGATGCCCTGTTACTTCTTCCTTAGGGCGTTTCATTAAAGACAACGTTTATGCACAAACAGTACCATTGGGCCTAGAAGAGTTGAAGAATCAGATCTGTACTGCTGTAACGTTAGCGACGAAGGATATGCTTACCAGAGTATGGGAGGAATTCGAGTATCGATATTATACGGTTAAATATATATATATATATATATACGTTCGAAACATGTAAATTCTTTTTGAAAACCCGGTATATCTCCAAATATTGAATTAAAATATACTCAGATTGCAACGAAATTTTTGAAAACCTAAAATAGTGCTACCTCACATTGTGTTCCTGTGTACTTGGGATGTTTCACAAAACATCGACTAGATGTCCCTTGATGTTCCCGTATTATGGGTAATATGATTCCACCAGTGCAACAACTATGTACTGAGGGATTACTATGTTACCAACAGATCGGTCTGTGATACTTATTCAGCTATGGTGCAGAACAGAATAAGACTTCTCGACTGGCCTCCTCCTACACCAGACATTAGCTCTACTGAAAACGTTTGGGCGGAGGCAAAACAGATCATGCAATAGAACTGGCTCAACCTCGCGACGATCTCGGAAATTCGCTGTAGTTTCCTGGGGATAGCAGAAAATGTAGGTTCTTTTGTTCAACTCAAGGACGTAGCCAAAAAGGTAGGGGGGGGGGGGCAGACCCACCCTCCTATCACCATACACACGACCTAGCTGCCGCGTAGTGAAACTAAAAGATACAAGGGGCGATCAAAAGGTTTCCGTTTGAGGGCGCTGGTACAGCGCATGTGCAATGCAGTGCGACTCCATTGTGGCTATATAAGAACCGAGACGTGGGCAAGGGAGGCCCCTTCTCTTTCCTAACTGTGCTTGCCCATCTCTATAAGATCATTCTTTCTAGCGGCTTCTACCCCGACCTGTGGAAGACTTCCCACGTCCTATTATTCCTCAAACCCAACAAACCCCCCTCTGTCGCCTCTTCCTATCGTCCCACCTGCCTCACTTCCGTCTTCAGTAAGGTCTTCAATCCATCCTCTCCCATTGTATCCATCAGTACCTTAATCAACACCACCTCCTCCCCCAGTGTGGCTTCTGACCCTCCTTCTCCAATGAAGACCAACTCCTTAACCTCATTCACCCACACCGATCGCTCCACCATTTTTGTTTCCCTCGACATCCAAAATGCCTATAACCATGTATGGTATCCCAGTCTCCTTTTTGAACTCCAAACCTACGTCCTGCCTATCAATTTTATTCATCTGGCCACTTCCTTCCTCTCGCGTCGTCCTTCCTATGTTATCCTCCACAGCACCAACTCTCGTATCTTTTATCCCACTGCTGGCGTCCCCCTGGGCGCCGTCCTTTCCTCTCTCCTTTATCTCCTGTTCATGGCTGATATGCCCAAGCCACCCCCGTTTCCATCTTCTCCAATATGCTGATGACACCACCTTCCTGGCTCTCTATCCTACCCTTCAACGGTCCCAACACACCCTCCAAACCCACCTTGACCAGTTCATCACTTGGTGTAACCAGTGGCTCCTTCATCTCAACCCCTCCAAAACCTAGGCAATCATTATAGGCTGCACCACCTGCTCCTTCCATGATTTTACCTCACCCTTTATGGTCATCCTATTCAGCTCACCCCCACCCTGAGATACTTTGGCCTCACCCTCGACCGTCACCTCACCTGGACTCCTCAGCTCTTGACCATCCAGGAGAAAGCCCATTTCGCCTCCGCCTCCTGAAACTCCTGTCTGGCCAGACATGGGGATTGCATCCTTCCACCATCCTCCACACCTACAAATCCCTCATTTGTCCTATCCTCTGTTATGCCAGCGTTGCCTGGATCTCTGCACCCACCCACTTTTACAAGGCGCTCCAAATCCTTGAACGCCATGTGCTCTGCCTTGCCTTCCATATCTGCCTTCCTTCCCCCACAAGGCTCCTGTATGACCTCATCCCTTTCCCCCACCTCTGCATCCTTTACACTGTCCACAGGCTTGATCCCTCCCCCCACCCCCTGGTTTCCTCCTTCCTCTCCACCCCCCGCCTGTTGCCACACCTCTATCACTGTATCCCTCCCTCTCTCCATCTCCTTCATCAGGGCAATTTCCAGCACCTTCCCCTCCCGGATGTTGAACTTCGCCGTGACATGTACCGTTCCTTCCAACTGTAACTAGGCCTTGTTCCCCTCCTCTCCAGGGCCCCTTTCCCCTCCTTCTCCCAGAGCGGATTTTCCTACTTTCCTTCCCCAAGTCCCTGCACCCCATCCTCGCCTCTTTCTCTCCCACGTCCTTCCCTCCCCAGCCCTCTTCAGGGCGCCCCCCGTCCATCTACCCCCTCTCTTCCACTCCCTCCCTTCTTCCCTTCTCCCTTATCTCCTTACACCTGGCAGATCCTCCGTTTTGCTCATTGTCATCAGTGTGCTACGTCAGTGTTGTGTTTGGTGCTTTTCTCCTGTGCATTGAGAGGTGTGATTTTAGTTGTGTGCTGTCTTGTACATAGTGTTCGTGTCAGCGATTGTTATGTGCCACGCCGCCCGTCGATACTTTTGTGCTCCGGTCATACTTCCCCTTGTGTTCTTTTAATTGACCCAGTGTGTGGTTTTTTTGTGTGTGCTACATTTTTACGGTTTTATCTCCATTTTACAGTAGCCCCTTTTTGTCTTTGTCTTCTATAATGTTCCCTTCTTTTTTTATATCTATGTACACTATGTTTTCTTCTTTATGTTATTTTTATATGTCTTCTATTGTATGTTTTATGCCTTTAGGCTGAAGAGCAGCGCATATGGTGCTGCCAGCTTGCCCCAATGGGAAATTGAAATTCAATAAAGGAAAAAAAAGGGCAAGGGATTAGTGTGGCATTTGTGTCCTTCCGACGTTCATGCAGTAAATGCAAAAACATGAACTATGGCGACGCTATTACCAAATGTGTCCAAACGGAACCAAGGTCCTGTTCTTTTCTTGGTTGCTAAAAAACAAACACTGGTAGAAATCTACTGGGTAATGAAGAATTTTTTTGGGACAGCATGTCTGTCGAAAAACACCTTTGTAGAATGCTGTGGCAAGGGGTGCTACTGCTTCATGATAACGCACGTCCCCCAATCGCAAATGTCATAACACCAACGTGAATACCTGTCCTATAGTCATGATCTCTCCCCACGTGATTATTATGCCTTAGTTCCCTTACAAAAAGTCCCTGAAGGGTCGACATTCCCATTGGAGGAGGATGTGCAGCATGCAATTACAGACTTCTTCACATTGCATGACACGATGTTTTATCAGATACATATCTTTAACCTGATGTGGTGGGATGATTGCCGCTATCCTCACGGCGATTTTGCCTGAATGGTATACCAGTTCTTTACTGTCCAGCCTTCGAATGGATATTTTTGATGGCCCCTTACGTTTTGATTTTCAGTCATGCAGTGAAAAGGGGATATGGAATATGCATTATCAATGGTCAACTTGACCATTGATAGAGTAAATCGATTTATCGATAGCATTATCGGCTGTCGCCTATCACTACTTTAGTTAAGACAAACTATTGTACATCGTTGGTCTTGATTTCAGTTGCTGTTTTGGTAATCAGGTCAATTCGTACTTGCAGTTAAATTTAATGTAAGTGCTGTGGTTTGTTATTTTTGTGCTATGTGTTGTTCTAAATGTTTCTAATTATGGATAAATTTGTAAAAAGCAAGAAGAGGAAAACTGATTTTGATTCGTCCTCTAGCGTTAGGATAACTTAAAAATATGAATGCACTACTATAAAAGCTAATTACCTAAGCCGTTTAATGTTAGCAATGGAGTCTTTATATGGAGGTGGGTAGAACTTTGGGGGTTGCCATATTTCAGTATTTCACACTGCAGTGGAGTGATAAACATAATTAAAAATAATATTAAATTAAAACCATTGCATAAAAATACACTTGAATTTCTTGTGTCTTCCAAAAATCCCTTTGATTAATAAAAATATCGCCCAAACAGTGATCGTTGCATTTCTTTAAAAAAACGTGATCTGAATTCAGTCATTATTAGCCAAAATGGCAAAATATCACTCAATCTGGTCAGGCGGGTGGTACTCAGTTACGAAAACTGGTTCCGATACGGAGCGATGGGGAGGGGTTTGTGGAGAGCGGACGTGGTATGTGATGAGAGCACATACTGTTGTTCACTTCTACAGGATTTTTTCAGCGGATTGCTTGAATTCGTCCGAGCTGGCTGCGACGTGTATTCTCCCTCCTTATCGTCAAAAATCTATTTACGCTCTTGCAATACTATAATAACCGAAGCCAAGAATTTGGTGCACAATTAAATCTTAAAATAAGTGTGCATTTAATCACTCTCAGATGAAGAAACATGGACAATTAAAGGAAAAAAATATGTAATATGAGAGTTTCAGCTTTTGGTGTGATGCATTTATTTTATTTGGAAATAATGTACAACAACCAGTTTTTCCAAAATCTCCGCCGAACGGAGCATCTCTGCGCCTTGAGGCGTTGAGCTAGCAATTGGGAGGCGAGATGGTTCGAATCCATCCGCCAGCAACCTTGAAAATGATTTTCTGTGGTTCCCCATTTTCAGTTTAGACAAATGCCGCAAATGGCCCCTTACTACAGCCCACAACCACTTCCTTCCGATTTCTATTTCTCCTGGCAGATTCCAATTCCCTTACAAATCTAGCCTCTCTCCTTACATGAAAAGAGATGTATGGAAGGCGAGCTGAACGTCTCTACGGAAACTCCAGGCACTAAAAGCCATAGTTACATCGGACGGCTGTAAGCGATCGTCATTTTTTACTATGTATCTGTGCACAAAGATGGCCAGTTTGTGGAACGGCGATATATCATATGTTTAAGTTTTACTACAAGAACGATGTTCTATTGTGGAATGTCTCATTCGTAATATCATTAGAACTGCAAGTCCAAACTTCATAACGCTAGGGGATCTGTAAATAATTGGCATATAAAAGTCAACCTATGTTGTACATCGTAGATGGTTTTTTTGCCATCAAATGTAGTATAAACGTATTATCATGGATAAAAACAAACTCATTAAGGAGGTCGCATACATTATAGGTCTAGTTGAACTCAATACGCGAATCAGTGTTAAAATCCCAAAACTGTAACTCATAGTGCCTGTGTATTCTGTTTTGTTTTATGAATAAATTTGGTTGCCATAGTTTCAAGCTGACTATTGATATGATCATTTTAAAAAGTTTTGATCACGTAAAAAAATGGAAGAATTTTAGTGAAGTGAAAGATTCTTTAATAAAATTTGAGATGGAATTTAGGAAATTGGGATGCTAAGATGTGCAGAAGAAATTATGAGTTGATTTCAGATGAGTCATACATTTAAATAAAAGATTCTAAGAGGATAAAGATAGCCATTGTCAAGAGATTTGAACCCATTTAACTTTTTAAGTTTTCAGCCCAACAGTAGTATAGTTCTGCTCTAACTTAGAGAATCTTATATTAGAAGACTGAGTTGTATTTTGTTAGCAAAGAAGCAATATGTTATATTTGAAGTATAATTCGTTTGCCAGTAGAGTGAAGTTATCATATCGCCAAATAAACAAACATTTAATTGTGCATTTGTATATTTCTTATATATTCTACATATTTAATACTGTTTGAAGAAAAGTTTCTTGCTCAATTTTATAGACCAAACACAATTTGTATGAAGGTCTCACGAAAGCAAATTATGTACATAAAATAACAAATAAATATATGCGTTTTCAGCATAAAGTGAATAACATAAGTCTTTTTAAGGACTTCTTTAAGAAACTGGACCCCCTCCCTTTTGACAAAATCGTGGCTATGTTCTTGCTCACCTCATAGACTCCCTTCCTCGCAGGATTCAGACGGTCACTGAAGTGGAAGGCCTTTTGACAGGATACTGCATGGTAAAGTAAGCACATGCTTTGTCCTTTTGAGGGATGAAAGAATCTTGTTCTCTTCATTTCGTGTTTTCTAGGTATTGAACAAATTAATTCAGTAAAACAAAACATAAGTACCGAAAGTTGGATTCAATCTTAATCCCGCAATCGTGCAGTTGCTGATCTGTCCACCGAACGAGGCACCAAAGTTTCTTTTTAAGTCACTGTACTAAGTACTGATTTTTCCGACCTTTATGGTACCTCCCGAATTCAAGCGCCTTTTTCACATAAGAATCCCTAGTAATGACACACAGCAGATTTTCTTGTGGGTTTTTAGGGGGTGCAGGCTTCGTGCTGAGTGCGAATGAGGCGTTCTTGTTGTTGTTGTGGTCTTCAGTCCTGAGACTGGTTTGATGCAGCCCTCCATGCTACTCTATCCTGTGCAAGCTTCTTCATCTCTCAGTAAGTACAGCAAACCTACATCCTTCTGAATCTGCTTAGTGCATTCATCTCTTGGTCTCCCTCTACGATTTTTACCCTCCACGCTGCCCTCCGATACTAAATTGGTGATCCCTTGATGCCTCAGAACATGTCCTACGAGCCGATCCCTTCTTCTAGTCAAGTTGTGTCACAAATTCTCCCCAATCCTATTCAATACCTCCTCATTAGTTATGTGATCCACCCATCTAACCTTCAGCATTCTTCTGTAGCACCACATTTCAAAAACTTCTATTCTCTTCTTGTCCAAACTATTTATCGTCCATGTTTCACTTCCATACATGGCTACACTCCATATAAATACTTTCAGAAACGACTTCCTGACACTTAAATCTATACTCGATGTTAACAAATTTCTCTCCTACAGAAACGTTTTCCTTGCCATTGCCAGTCTACATTTTATATCCTCTCTACTTCGACCACCATCAGTTATTTTGCTCCCCAAATAGCAAAACTCCTTTACTACTTTAAGTGTCTCATTTCCTAATCTAATTCCCTCAGCATCACCCGACTTAATTCGACTACATTCCATTATCCTCGTTTTGCTGACAGAATTACAATGCCATCGTTTTTATTTCTTCTCCATGGATTTTAATACCTACGCCGAATTTTTCTTTCGTTTCCTTCACTGTTTGCTCAATATACAGATTGAATAACATCGGGGAGAGGCTACAACCCTGTCTCACTCCCTTCCTAACCACTGCTTCCCTTTCGTGTCCCTCGACTCTTATAACTGCCATCTGATTTCTGCACAAATTGTAAATAGCCTTTTGCTCCCTGTATTTTACCCCTGACACCTTAAGAATTTGAAAGAGAGTATTCCAGTCAGCATTGTCAAAAGCTTTCTCTAAGTCTACAAATGCTAGGTTTTCCTTTCCTTAATCTAGATTCTAAGATAAGTCGTAGGGTCAGTATTGCCTCACGTGTTCCAATATTTCTACGGAATCCAAACTGATCTTCCCCGAGGTCGGCTTCTATTAGTTTTTCCATTCGTCTGTAAAGAATTTGCGTTGATATTTTGCAGCTGTGACTTATTTAACTGATAGTTCGGTAATTTTCACATCTGTCAACACCTGCTTTCTTTGGGATTGGAATTATTATATTCTTCTTGAAGTCTGAGGGTATTTCGTCTGTCTCATATATCTTGCTCAGCAGATGGCAGAGTTTTGTCAGGACTGGCTCTCCTAAGGCCGTCAGTAGTTCCAATGGAATGTTGTCTACTCCCGGGGCCTTGTTTCGACTCAGGTCTTTCAGTACTCTGTCAAACTCTTCACTCTGTATCATATCTCCCATTTCATCTTCATCTACACCCTCTTCCATTTCCATAATATTGTCCTCAAGTACGTCGCCCTTGTATAGACCCTCTATATACTCCTTCCACCTTTCTGCTTTCCCTTCTTTGCTTAGAACTGGGTTTCCATCTGAGCTCTTGATATTCATACAAGTGGCTCTCTTTTCTCCAAAGGTCTCTTTAATTTTCCTGTAGGCAGTATCTATCTTACCCCTAGTGAGGTAAGCCTCTACATCCTTACATTTGTCCTCTAGCCATCCCTGCTTAGCCATTTTGCACTTCCTGTCAATCTCATTTTTGAGACATTTGTATTCCTTTTTGCCTGCTTCATTTACTGCATTTTTATATTTTCTGTTTTCATCAATTAAGTTCAATATTTCTTTTGTTACCCAAGGATTTCTGACAGCCCTCGTCTTTTTACCTACTTTACCCTCTGCTGCCTTCACTACTTCATCCCTCAAAGTTACCCATTCTTCTTCTACTGTATTTCTTTCCCTCATTCCTGCCAATTGTTCCCTTATGCTCTCCTTGAAACTCTGTACAACCTCTGGTTCTTTCAGTTTATCCAGGTCCCATCTCCTTAAACTCCCGCCTTTTTGCTGTTTCTTCAGTTTTAATCTGCAGTTCATAACCAATAGATTGTGGTCAGAGTCCACATCTGCCCCTGGAAATGTCTTACAATTTAAAATCTGGTTCCTAAATCTCTGTCTTACCATTATATAATCTATATGAAACCTGTCAGTATCTCCAAGCTTCTTTCATGTATACAACCTTCTTTTATGATTCTTGAACCAAGTGTTGGCATATAAACCTGTACTACGTAGTAATTCCCTCAATTACAGTCACAGTTACAAATGTCTTTCACTTTTATGATCCCAATTGTGCACTCGGTAATGTGAGTGGCTCCTTCGTAATAAAGGTGGAAATTAATATTTCAGCCACTTCCTGTTTTGTGCTATCAAGCGTCATGTTGCGATGTAGTGGAGAGATAAGTGAGGGACATTGCTAGATACGTCTTTTACATCAGTAGATTTATCTGACATTTCAATGAATGTACCAAACAAGGATGTGGTGATGAAGTGAGAGATAAGCGACGGACGTTTCTAGGTTAATTTCAAACATGACTAGGTTTACCGAATATGTTAATTAATGTATCAAATCAGGATGATGAAAATGTTCCTCAGAGTGGCACTGATAAGATAAATGTACACTGTCATTTGGCCTCCAATTCATGGAGATAAGCTGCCAATATAAGTACAGTAGTTTCTTTCGGAACTATGTTACTTGAGTGGCAATAGTTGTTGAGACGCATGTTCACGTCATAAAAACATGTATTTGATTTTTATTTTGGCATTACCTGCTTTTACAGTGTCTCTTCCTGTTCGAAGCACCGTAGAAGATTCTACTTGTGGATATAGCGTAAGTAAGACGAGCATTAATCAAATTTATAAAGCAATTTACATTGTCAGAATTATGGATACATTTCAGAATTATGAATTATGCCATTAGAAACCTTCATCAAATTACAGAAATACGTATTTTAGACAAACACTGAACGCTGTGGCACAGTTGTAAGACACTGGACCCACGCTCTTGCCAGTAGGGACCCTGGGTTGAGTCTTGGGAGTGTGTGTACGTGTATCATGTGACTTGCCGACACCTTCACTTTCAACATGCCTAGGATTCTAATAATAATAACAATAAAGTGCATAACTGTTTAATACGATAATACAACTTGCAAAAAAATACCGTTCAAAGACATAGTTTCAATAGGATTCTTTAAAAACTTTGACGAACTCATATGTTATGAAATTAGTTAAAAACTGTAAACAAACCGCCACAATTTTGCAACGTTGAAATAATGCTCCGACATAGCTCTACGAGTGTCCGGTGTACGGTGTGCCCTGTGAATGTGGCAGCATATATGTTGGGCAAACAATTCGCACGGTTGCGGAGCGTTGTACTGAGCACAACCGTCATATAAGACAAAGGGAGCTTGACAAGTCGGCCATAGCGGAGCATTGCCTAGAAAACGGACATAAAATACAAAAGTGTTGGCTCATGCGTCTACATATTGGGACTCCGTTTAAAGGAAGCGGCCGAGATTCGCTTAAACAACAACAATTTCATCAGAGACCAGGAATACACACTCAGCAGGGCACGGGGACGGGCGCTGGACATCGAAAGAAAGCAGAGACAGAAGCGCGACGCGGGAGCGGCAGTTTCAAACGTGGCGCCTGCCCCTGGTGCCACCCGACGTCACCGGTGCTGCCACGGGCAATAGCTCCGCTAGCTGCCTGGGTCGACTTACGCACGCGCGCCACACTGGATCGATCTGATTGGCTGCTGATGATGTCATCATGCCTATATTAGCGAGAAACCGTTGCAGCCCAGGCAGTCAGTGAACTCCTGACAACAATGGCGGAGATGGCCATCGGAAGCTCGAGGATTTTATTCGAATTGACGCGGCTGGAAAACCGAGTCTGTTTTATTCATGAGACGTATTCTGTGTTAAAAATGGCTAATATTTTTCAGTGTCCTTGCCATTTTCGAGATTCTTCATTCTCATGGTAGCTGTTTCTCGGACAGTTAATAGAGAGTTTAGGAAGCTAGGGTATGTAAAATACAAACACTTTTTTAGGAAGCTTCACATGACCAACTCTCCCCCATCGCTCTCACGCCTCGCTCATCCGGCTATCCGAATCTCGGGTTTTTGTAATTTCCGTAAAAAAGTCACTTAAGGCAACTGTCAGGATGGTTCCTTTGAAAAGGACATGTCCAATCTCCTTCCTTACCCCATCCCTATCGGAGTATATACAATTACGGAAAAAATCGCAACACCTAAAAATAATTAATATACAGCAATGAAATTTCAGGAATACACTTATCTAGATAACATATTTAAGTGATTAATATTTAAGTGACTAACACTGCAAGATCGAATATTAACGTAAGCTCGAGATAAGCCATTGCGAAAGTGAGAAGCTAGTACATTAGTGAAAGGGGTAACCGTTAAAATGTTGAGTGCAAGCACGCTAATATGTATGCATTATGTTGTACAGGTGCTAGGTGTCATTTGTGGAATGGAATTACATGCCTGTTGCACTTGGTCGGTCAATACAGGGACGTTTAATGCTGTTTGTGGATGACGCTGGAGCTGTTGTCCAATGATGCCCCCATGCATGCTCGACTGGAGACACATCTGTTGACTCAGCAAGCCAAGGCAACATATTGACTCTCTATAGAGCATGCTGGGTTACAACAGCTGTCTGTGGGCGAGTGTTATCCTGTTGGGAAACCCCCTGGAATGCTTTCCATGAATAACTGCCCAACATGTCGAATCACCAGACTGATGTATAGATTTGCAGTCTGGGTGCGTGAGGTAACCACGGGAGTGCTCCTGCTTCTATATGAAATCACACGCCAGACCGTAAACTCCACGCGTCGGTCCAGTGTGTCTAGCATGTGCACAGGTTGGTTGCAGGCCCTCAGCTGGACTCCTTATAACGAACACACATCCATCTCTGGCACCGAGGCAGAACCAGCTTCCATAAGAAGAATCAACAGACCTTCATCCTGCCCTCCTATGAGCTCTCGATTGACACCACCGGTTGCAAATGGCGGTGGTTTGGGGTCAGTGGAATTCACACAACAGGACATGTGGTTCGGAGCTGTCCTTGAAGTATCCGGTTTGTAACAGTTCGTTGTCTCACTGTGGTGTCAACTGCTGCTCAAATTGCTGCTGGAGATCCCATACAAAGCGCCAGAGTCATAAGGTGAACCCGATGGATTTCCCTCTCGGTAATCCAACGTGGCCGTCCGGACTTCTTGCGACTATACATTCTGCTGACCACCGCTGCCAGAAATCATGTACAGTGGCTACATTCCTGCCAAGCCTTTCTGCATTATCGCAGAGGAAGCATCCAGCTTCTCGTAGCCCGTTTAAGGCCCCCACGCACGCTACTGCATACTTGACAATCACGCTTGCGCAAGTGTGCTTGTGCAAGCTTGCTTGAGCGTGTGTAGAGTCAAGCATCAGGATTGCACAAGCAGCTTGACGCTTGACCGAATTTCGATTATGCATGCTTGTGCAAGCCTCCAAGCGTGTCGATGTTTGCTCGTGTGTGCCTAGAGAAGGGAGACTTGAACAAGCATACATCTGTCATTCGGACAGACTGTGGAGAGCGCGCGTTTATTTAGAGTTTGTGTCGTTTCCTTCTTCGTTCTGATGTCGGACCGGGAAGTGTTGGAGGAATTTATTACGTGCTACTAAAGACATCTATGTTTATGGAATAATAAAAGCAAAGAATATCATGATAAAATGAAAAGAGACGCGACATATGAGATGCTTCTCACAAAGTACAAAGAAATAGAGCCATCAGCAACTAAAGATACTGTTATTAAGAAAATTAATACATTACGAACGAATTACAGACGAGAAGAAAGGAAACGTGATAACACTTACAAGTCAGGGGCTGCAGCAGACGAAGTTTACAGAGTGTTCTGTGGTACTTCGATCTTTTCAGCTTTTTAAGTGAACAAGAGACACGAAGATGCTCTTCGAGTGATTTACAAGGAATAGAGGTAGTGGTATTTAGTTACAGTAGCACTGTTACAATTAAGATATATGCCTATGCTTTTATTTGTTTATACTATACTGCAATACACATTGTTATCTTTTACATTTTTGTTTACTGCTAATGCACAAAATTATGTTGCCAAGGAACTTGTCCTTCATTCACAAAGTAGTTCATATATTCCTCCCTCACGTGTTTAGCATCAAGTGGAATGTTTCCTGCAGTAGACCTTTGCAATGGTAGCATATTAGAATCCTCTCTTGTTAAGGCATAAGGCGTAACGAGGTACAAAAGATTCAAATACGTTTCCTCATTCATCCTGAGGTAATTATGCCAGTCACGAGGATATATCTTCAATTCACTCAGTAAATTTGCATGAGAATACGATTTTCGTTTTTTAAGCCACTCTTTACTCCACATATCGCGTTTCCTCTTTTGTTTTTTCGCGAAAACAGGCAAAAAGGCTGCAACAGCAAGCGCATCGTCGTCTGTGTTCGACATTTTCCAATGTAAACAAACTGATGCTTGTACATGCGTGCTTCAGTAGTGTGGATGCGCGAGGAATTTGTGCACACTTGAGCAAGCACGCTTGCGCAAGCGTGACTGTCAAGCACGCAGTAGCGTGTGTGGGGGCCTTCACATGCACTCGTTAAAACTCAGTGAGGAGTTGATAACGGCGTCTTCGCCGCCTTAACGGCATTGTTGATTAACAACAATTCACGACGTCCAATGACAATTGTAACCAACGCTCACGCCCGTTACATCGTGTGTTTAAAGCAAACCTGATTTGGATCGTCACAGCGGTGCTGCTAGCACCACTCTTATGCGACTCACTCGAAATGTGAATAGACATCATCTTTCAGATGTAAAACACGCCTACCACCTTTAATTTACATCGCACAACTCTTCGGTGTTGCGATTTTTTTCCGTCACCGTAATACACTATTACCACGGATACAAATTCTAAACATAAACGAAACAAAATAACAGTGCAGCGCAACTCGTGTCTTCTCGGTGAACATCAACAAACTTCATCAGATTCCTAGATAGTGGGTCACTAAACTCCCACAGTTTTTCTGCTACTTCGCTAATGCTGTTCCGCCAAGCGGCTGCCACTTAAAAGCACACAGTAAAACGTTACTGTACTCCCATATCCCTTGACGCCACCGGACATGCCCAAGCTTCCCCTTAGCCACCACCCGTTGCGACCTTCGCCACAACCGCGGCGTGTTGCACGAGGTGGTATCCCGGAAGGAGCTGCTTATTCTTAACGCCCACCCTATCTTCACCCCCGCGACTGGGTGCACGTCTATCAAGTCGCGGAGAAACGGGTAAAAAAAGAGTGGCGTTCCGGCAGGAGGAAGCCTGCCCCAGAGGACCAAGCAGCAGTAGACTACTTCGAAAACCTCAGGAAGTAGCGTGATGCCAATTCCAACGAGAGGCCATCAAACCACCCCAGAGGTCAACGGAGGAACAGCAGCCGTGCTGCTTCCCCTCCCTCATCAACTTACTCGATGTCAGTCCGTGAATTAGTCCAGTGCAGTGCAGTACTGTACTGTGTGCACTTATCAGCCGGAATATTGTGACCACCGATCTTATTATTCATATAACCCTGTCTAGACGATAGCAGCGTTACCTGGTGAAGAATGAGTCAGACACACGCACGGTGTGTGTCCTACCAGCGAGCGTGCTGTCTGCGTGTAGAAAGGGGAAGGCGCGCGACATATTTGAGTTTGATCAAGCGTAGATTGTGATGACCTGGAGGCTCGGCACGAGCATTTCGAAAACTGCACAACTTGTCGAGTGTTCGAGGAGTGTTGTGGTGAGTGTCTTCAACAAGTGGCGAAACCAAGGTGACAAGACGCCCAGACGTCACGGGGTTGCATGGCCACCCCTCATTACTGATGTCTGACTTCGCAGTGTGAATCAGAGTTTTCAACATTGGTGTTCCTGAAGAAATAAATAGGCCTATATAAACCGCCTGGAAGTTGAACCAGTCCTAAGGATAAAAATAACATCTTTTGAACCGTATTTGGAGTTCATAGTTAAAAATAAACAGCTACATTGTTCTCACTAATAGAGGACAGCTAATAATATAACTGTGAACTGTAATTATCATTTTATTGTTAAAAGTTGACGCTTGCAATACATCGTTTGCCGTGTAGACTTTAGAAAGTGTTTTAATTTGCTTCGTTATCAGCCACACGATAATTTGAGCTTTTTGCCTCCTATAAGTGCTATTGGGGTCTTGGCGGTATCATTAGAAATGCTAGTCGTGTCAGGGACACGTACAGCACAAAAGCGTACAGGCCGACGTCGTCTGTTGGCTGACAGAGACCGCCGACAGTTGAAGAGTGATAGGCAGACATCTGTCCAGACCATTACATAGGAATTACTAACTGCATCAGGGTCTACTGCAAATACTATGACAGTTAGGCGAGAGATGAGAAAACTTGGTTTTCATGGTCGAGCGGCTGCTCATAAGCCACTTACCATGCCGATAAATGCCAAACGACGCCTCGCTTAAGGAGGGTAATCATTGGACGTGAGGTCTGGAACATGACAAGGAATTAGAATTCAGAAATCGGACGTAATTAGTTAGATACTTAACTTTAATCCATTAATGATGAACGTCGCTCTTGACGGTACATGATTCACAATATTATCTGTTCAGAATACATTCTTGAACAATATGGCGCCTTGCTAGGACGTAGCAAATGACGTAGCTGAAGGCTATGCTAAACTGTCGTCTCGGCAAATGAGAGCGTATGTAGACAGTGAACCATCGCTAGCAAAGTCGGCTGTACAACTGGGGCGAGTGCTAGGAAGTCTCTCTAGACCTGCTGTGTGGCGGTGCTCGGTCCGCAATCACTAATAGTGGCGACACCCGGGTCCGACGTATACTAGCGGACCGCGGCCGATTTAAAGGCTACCACCTAGCAAGTGTGGTGTCTGGCGGTGACACCACATCAATAGCTAAACGTTTCCGTGATGGGTAACGCCTCTCTTGTAACGCCTGCCACTGCAGTTTGTTGAGCATCTCTGTAACGCTCCCGCGACGATTAAACGATCCCGTGACGAAACACGCAGCTCTTCTTTACCTCCTCTATCAGTCCTACTTGGTAAGGATCCCAACTGACACTCAAGAATCGGTCGAACGGGCACCTAGTAAGCTACATCCTTCGTGGATGAGTGACATTTTCTTAAGATTCTTTCTGTCAACCTCACTCAGGCATGCTTTTCCTACTATTTGTTTTATGTGGTTATTCAACCAAAGGTCGCTTTGGATAGATACTCCCAGATATTTTACGGTAGATACTGTTTCCAGCAATTTGTCATCAGCAGTGTAGTTGTACAGTCACGGATTTCTATGTATGCATATGTTACATTTATTTACGTTCGGGCCAATTGCCAGGGCCTACACCATTCATCAGTCGTCTGTAGGTCATTCTGCCAAGAGGTACAGTCTTCTGGCACCGCTACTTTCTTATAAACAACCGCATCATCTGCTAGCAATTATAAAGAGTCTCCGGCGCTTTCTGTTTGACCATTCGTATACTTGTAAACAATAACGGGCCGGACGGGGTGGCCGAGCGGTTATAGGCGCTACAGTCTTACAGTCTGGAACCGCGCGACCGCTACGGTCGCAGGTTCGAATCCTGCCTCGGGCATGGATGTGTGTGCTGTCCTTAGGTTAGCTACGTTTAAGAAGTTCTAAGTTCTAGGGACTGATGACCTTAGAAGTTAAGTCCTATAGTGCTGAGAGCCATTTGAAACAATAACGGTCCTATCACATTTACTTGGAGTACTCAGGAAGTTACCTTTTCAGCTGTCGATTTAGTTATGTTAAGAGCGACGTTTTGAGTTCTATCTGCAAGGATGTCTCGAATCCAGTAGCAGATTTGGTCCGATATTAGGTAAGTTCGGTTCTTTTTGTGCACTAAACTGCAGTGCAGGACGGTGTCAAATGCCTCTCTGAGGAACACAGCATCAACCCGAGCGCTGCCCTCTACAGCGCTATGGATCTCTTGGAGGAACAGGGCGAGCTGACTTGCGGAAGATTCACTACTGGCCATTAAAATTGCTACACCAAGATGAAATCCAGATGATAAACGGGTATTCATTGGACAAATATATTATACTAGAACTTACATGTGATTACATTTTCACGCAATTTGGGTGCGTAGATCCTGAGAAATCAGTACCCAGAACAACCACCTCTGGCCGTAATAACGGCCTTGATACGCCTGGGCATTGAGTCAAACAGAGCTTGGTTGGCGTGTACGGGTACAGTTGCCCATGCAGCTTCAACACGATAACACAGTTCATCAATAGTAGTGACTGGCGTCTTGTGACGAGCCAGTTGCTCGGCCACCATTGACCAGACGTTTTCAATTGGTGAGAGATCTGGAGAATGTGCTGGCCAGGGCAGCAGTCGAACATTTTCTGTATCCAGAAAGGCCCGTACAGGACCTGCAACATGTGGCCGTGCGTTCTCCTGCTGAAATGTAGGGTTTCGCAGGGATCGAATGAAGGGTAGAGCCACGGGTTGTAACACATCTGAAATGTAACGTCCACTGTTCAAAGTACCGTCAATGCGAACAAGAGGTGACCGAGACGTGTAACCAATGGCACGCCATACAATCACGCCGGGTGATACGTCAGTGTGGCGATGACGAATACACGCTTCCAATGTGCGTTCACCGCGATGTCACCAAATACGAATGCGACCATCATGATGCTGTAAACAGAACCTGGATTCATCCGAAAAAATGACGTTTTGCCATTCGTGCACCCAGGTTCGTCGTTGAGTACACCATCGCAGGCGCTCCTGTCTGTGATGCAGCGTCAACGGTAACCGCAGTCATGGTCTCCGACCTGATAGTCCATGCAGCTGCAAACGTCGTCGACCTGTTCGTGCAGATAGTTGTTGTCTTGCAAACGTCACCATCTGTTGACTCAGGGATCGAGACGTGGCTGCACGATCCGTTACAGCCATGCGGATAAGATGCCTGTCATCTCGACTGCTAGTGATACGAGGCCGTTGGTAGCCAGCACGGCGTTCCGTATTACCCTCCTGAACCCACCGATTCCATATTCTGCTAACAGTCATTGGATCTCGACCAACGCGAGCAGCATGTCGCGATACGATAAATCTCAATCGCGATAGGCTACAATCCCACCGTTATCAAAGTCGGAAACGTGATGGTACGCATTTTCCCTCGTTACACGAGGCATCACAACAACGTTTCACCAGGCAACTCCGGTGAACTGCTGTTTGTGTATGAGAAATCGGTTGGAAACTTTAGCAATTTTAATGGCCAGTAGTGTATTTCGGGAATCCATGTTGATTTTTATAGAGAAGATTTTCGTTCTCCAAAACGTCATAAATCTTCAGGTTAAAACATGTTCCATAATTCTATAACAGAGCGACATCAACAACATAGATTTATAATTACGTGCTTCTGTCCTGCAACGTTGAAAACGGGAATGACCTGCGTTTCTTTCCAGTCCCTAGGTACCCTTCGTTGTTCCAGCGATGTACGTTGCTAGAAGGGGAGCAAGTTCTTTCGCATAATCTTCGTAGAATCTGATGGGTACCTCATCTGGTCCTCATGCCTTTCCACTACTAGCGATTGTAGTTGCATTTCTGTTCCACGATCGGTTATCTCAGTATCTACCTTTTCGACGTTCGTGCAATGATTAACTTGAAAACAGCCTTAACGTTAGAGAGCCACAGAGATAATTTACATTGGTCATGTGCACGTGGTAAGAACAGACCTTCACTTTTAGCGTTTTTACTACATCGGAATATTTTTCTTTTCAAGTAAACTCATTCCATTATCGCTACCCCTTTGGATTGCATTCTGTTCTGTATCACCAAGATCATAATCATGATCATCCTCTTCATATTTTACGTCACCGCTAATTTTCAAAGTAAGTTTTTCTATATTGCATAAAAATATAACAAATTTAAGTAATCATTTCATTTTCAGTTCTACCATTTATACACACTATATTGCAGGTTGCTCCCAACTCAGTTTCTGAAGATGTCTCCTTGAATAATAACTTTTCAGCTTCATGTTCACCACCTTTTGACTGAAAAATACTGCCAGAAAATTCTCTCAGGTGTATTTCCGATTTTTCTGACATCTGGAACTGTTGCAATACTTAACTTTTGTAAAAATTTAATGGCTTTAATCAGTGCAGAGTACACATTTTCTTTTACATTTTCGATCTCGCCTGCTGCAGTTTCTGTATATTTTATCAATTTGCTTAACTCTTGACAACGTTTCATAATAGCACAAACGAACTGTTCAAACATTAATGGATAGGTGAACCAACCGTTGCGAGTTCCAAATCGTCGTTCCATTCTGACGTTTGTTTCGTCAAATTGCGGAAAAGGTCGAAATCGTGTAGATGTATGGCTATTGTGATCAAAATGCCCAACGGGCGTGTGCTATGTATGCTGCTCGGTATCCTGGACGACATCATCCAAGTGTCCGGACCGTTCGCCGGATAGTTACGTTATTTAAGGAAACAGGAAGTGTTCACCCACATGAGAAACGCCAACCACGACCTGCAGCAAATGATGATGCCCAAGTAGGTGTTTTAACTGCTGTCACTGCTAATCCGCACATCAGTAGCACACAAATTGCGCGAGAACCGGGATTCTAAAAAACGTCGGTGTTGAGAACACTGCATCAACATCGATTGCACCCGTACCATATTTCCATGCACCAGGAATTTTATGGCAACGACTTTGAATGTCGTGTACAGTTCTGCCGCTGGGCACAAGAGAAATTGCGGGACGATGACAGATTTTTTGCACCCGTTCTATTTAGCGACGAAGCGTCATTCACCAACAGCGGTAACGTAAACCGGCATAATATGCAATATTGGGCTACGGAAAATCCACGATGGCTGCGACAAGTGGAACTCAGCGACCTTGTAGGGTTAATGTATGGTGCGGCTTTATGGGTGGAAGGATAATTGGCCCCATTTTATCGATGGCAACCTAAATGGTGCACTGTATGCTGATTTCCTACGCAACGTTCTACCGATGTTACTACAAGATGTTTCACTGCATGACAGAATGGCGATGTACTTCCAACATGATGCATGTCCGGCACATGGCTCGCATGCGGTTGAAACGGTATTGAATAGCATATTTCATGACAGGTGGATTGGTCGTCGAAGCACCATACCATGGCCCGCACGTTCTCCGGATCTGACGTCCCCGGATTTCTTTCTGTGGGGAAAGTTGAAGGATATTTGCTATCGTGATCCACCGACAACGCCTGACAACATATGTCAGCGCATTGTCAATGCATGTGCGAACATTAAGGAAGGCGAACTATTTGCTGTCGTTACACGTATTGCCAAATGCATTGAGGTTGACGG
Source organism: Schistocerca serialis cubense (assembly GCF_023864345.2). Classification (NCBI taxonomy): domain Eukaryota; kingdom Metazoa; phylum Arthropoda; class Insecta; order Orthoptera; family Acrididae; genus Schistocerca; species Schistocerca serialis. The sequence goes on from NC_064638.1 coordinate 67,165,885, forward strand.
ACATCATTTTGAGCATTTATTGCCTTAATGTGGTATTTACAGATAATCACACAGTAACAGCATGCGTTCTCAGAAATGATAAGTTCACGAAGATACATGTATCACATTGGAACAACCGAAATAAAATGTTCAAACGTACCTACGTTCTGTATTTTAATTTAAAAAACCTACCTGTTACCAACTGTTCGTCTGAAATTGTGAGCCATATGTTTGTGACTATTACAGCGCCATCTATCACAAAGCGAAAAAAGTGGTCCAACTAAAACATTCATATTTCTTTACGTACTACACGAATACGTAATAAAAATGTGGGTTTCTATTTTAAAAAACGCAGTTGATATCCGTTTGACCTATGGCAGAGCCATCTAGCGGGCCAACCATAGCGCCATCTGGTTTCCCCCTTCAAGCTAGACAAGTTTCGTTCTTTGTAGTTTTTTCGTTTGACGCTTATTTTGTGAGATATTTGGCCCGGTCACGGTCAATGGACCACCCTATATACTTATATGGATAGGGTGCCTGTTCTTTTGGACATGTTCGCTGCGAGACGCCTGGATACTTCCCTTGTTGAGAGCCATTCCTGGCACAAAGTAACAATGCGGGAGCGATCGAACCGCGGTATTGAGCGCCTAGGCTTGGTTGAACTACAGACAACACGAGCCGTGTTCATCCTTCCTTTATGGAATGACTGGAACTGATCGGCTGTCGGACACCCTCCGTCTAATAGCAACGCCACCTAGAGAGAAGGCCTGTGCGCTGAGCAGCTCGCCTGCCAAGAGTAGTCATACAAGTTCCGTCCGTCCAAGAGCGGCTTCTACTGGCAGGAGCTTCTAGAAACGCTTTTCTCTGGCTACATGTTTTATTTCTAGTGTCGTACATCGCTATTTCGACAAAATTTGTCTTATATCAATTATTTCAATACATTAAAACTTACCTGTTTTTACACTGCAAATCCAAAACTTGTAACGGGATTGATGGCTTCATTAGGCCTATACACATGTTCTTAACTACACACAAATTAGCATTTTTAATAATGAAAACATCAAGATCTCTCCATGTGAAATCCATCAATACAAAATTTAATTTAACATTGATGATTTTATTCTATCAAAATGATGAAAAATTCAAAATTGAATATTTTTTCTGCTTTTTATTTTAGAGTTCTTAATTTTTAAAATGACCAAAATTCTGCGACTTTTGTCTTGCTTTGTAACCTTAAAAAGGTCACAATCCCAAAACCATTTGACTTACAGACCTGAAATTTGTACCACTTTATTCAGTTTCTTCTACGGTTTAAAGATGTGTGCTACTTTATTAGATTCACAAAAACGCTGAATTCTTCCAAACCCAATTTTTTAATCCTTAAAATTTCAAAATTAGTGTTTCTTGAAATAAATTTTATTTAACTGCAATTTGCTTTGCCAACTGTATCACAACTTTTGCAGACTGGTTCATGACAGTTACATTAAAATGAAATAAACAAGTTACTTGTGGTAGCAGTTTTTGCAGATGATGTATATAAATTGCAGTAGTTTAAAAGAAAAAGGTCTTTTGCAAGCTGCACATTAAGTGTTTTTTATTTAACTTGTGCACACAGACCCATTTTGCCTTATTTACAAGGTGTCTTCAGTGGGTGTCAGATCAGCATCTAAAGTTGTTTGGCTTAAGAATTGTAACTAACACAACAGATAATAAATAATAATAAAACAAAACCATTCAGTTTTATTGACACAATAATTAGCTTCAAGAGATATCAATTGTTGAAAGAAAATTAGCAAAGCACTAGAGGGACAAAGGGGAGCAGGTTGCAGCAATGCAACACTTATAATGCACGAGTAAAGCATACATACAGCAGCCTTTTAAAATAGTAGTCGTGGCATTTTACACAGAATGCAATAAGATTCAGTACATTCTGAAAACTCCAGCACTAAACTTCACTGTCGGGCATTACTGTGTTTGAATAATGGTATCTGAAAAAAGTGTTGCTTTAAACTAATGAATTTTAAATTTTTATATCTTTTGTCTGTTTCATCTTTTTGATAATTGTGATTTATCCTTCTATGATTTCTTAAGAGGAGAAACTGTGGATAAAAAGTGGTCAAAATTTTGTTGTAATCCCTTCAAAAGAAACTTACACTGCATGAGTAAATGTTGTGGAAATGTAACTCATGGACGATTAATCTGAGCTTGCATATTTAAGAAAGATTTCATGTAGAGTGAAATCATCTAATGAAAGAAAACCTGAACTACTGATAATTAAAAGCAAAAAATCTTATGGATAGGTACAACTGAGTTGAAGTATGTCTAATGGCCCTGAGTTTGTGGATGCTGAAAAAGGCTTGTATTTGTTGAAAGCATCTGCCTTCATTACAGAAATCCTCAGTAATAAAGAAATGTTTCGTCTCAAAAAATATTGTAAAGATAAAGCAGACAAAATAACATTGAAATTAAGTGAAACCTTCTTTCAGGAAGAAACTGGTGAAAATCAGGAAATACTTGACTGTGATGATACACAAACAGAAACGATTGCCAAGTTTAAACACAATTAGTAAAAATGAAAAATTTTCAGTGTTGACTTTCCTACCCAACTCATATAGAAAAAGAGCCTGGAGTAAACAACTGCAGGGTGTGAAACAAAAATAGTGGAAGAACAGGGCCGGCTCTTTACTTCTGACCCTAGACCTTGACAGTTTTTGTCTGCTAAAACTGTTCTGTTAGTGAAAAATTTCACTGTAATGATAATACTAGCAGGTGAACACCTGACTAACATGGTTACATTTCTATGGGAAAAGATGGTGATAGTAGGCCAATGTATGTTGAAAACAAATTAATCTTAAGACATGTAAGAGGAGTGTACAAACTTTTCAGATAAAATTGCATTCTCAAAAAATGCTGTATTAAGGCCAAAAATTGTATTATAGCTGGAGCTAGTGGGATACTTACTGTTTGCATTTGTTTCAAATCATCAAAATGGAAATTAATGATAGCTGGAGCAAATTTGAACAAAAGTCACAAAAAAATTATGAAAATCTGAGGTTTCAAGAACCAGACCAATGGTTGATTTCACATTTACTGACCAATTAATCAGTATTCTTTTTTAAGTAATAGGTTTATTAATCACAAATTTCAGAGAAATACAGGGTAGTAATGAATAAAAATATTCTTACAATGTGTGTGTACAGTATGTATCCAAACTGCATAAATTCAGCATGCTGTTTACATTTAATGTTCAATTCAGGCTTCACTTACTTCTGTTGAATATGTTTTTCTTTCTAGGGACAGCATCCTTCACAATGCTTTGATTTTTCTTTTTGGTAAAATTATTAAGAAATACATTGGTTGATATCCATATTACTTTTTTGCAAGTATCTTGAGCACTGTGACTACCACATTCTCTTTCCCAGAGCAGTTCATTCATTAAAACTGAATTCCAAGCCAGGTGAAAAACCAGTTCTCTTTGGTTTGGTACTTTAAGTAACTCAGCTTCAAATTTATGACACAATTTCATAGCAGTCAGGTAAGTAGTGACAACCACACTGATAATCTGAGAGCAAGGAATGAGTAGTTTTCCTCTACTTACATTCTGTATTAGGGAATACATTTCTTGATCATCTAAAATGTTATCTAACACCAGAATATCTTTACGAAACTCACATTTAGTATTTTTCAAAACAGAGTAGCACCAATACCCTGCTATATATGTAAGAACAGGCAAATCTTCACTGGAATTTTCAGTAAGTTCTGATGGATTGACTACTATTTCATCATATATGGAAGGAATCTCAATGTCAGTATTTGGGTCATCTGAGAAAACATCCTGTATGGACTGTATACTTATTTCGCCAAAAGCAGTTGATTTTAAATTTAGCCTAATTACAGACTGCAAGCAAAGCTTCTTTTCTACCTCATACACCTGCCTGATACTGACATTGTACTGGCCTCCACATAACTGCCTATACTTTCCAAATCTCTCTTCGAGCAAATCAGTTTGAAATTTTCCAGGTAAAAAGTAGGAAAACTGCAACTCGTTAATACAATATTCAGACAATTTTATAAAGGCCTGTGTTGTTTGAATTAATGCTGAACATGTTTCTTTTGTTAGTGAGCCCTCAGGATATAGGATGTTTATTTTTTCCCATCTGTTTAGTCATTCTAACATTCCTGTAAGATATGCATACTGGGGGTCATCTATTGTACATTGTTTTAAAGGGCTCATAATTCATCGTTTAACCCATTACCCTTAAATGGTGTTTTCACATTCGCTATTTTCCACCATTTGGTAAACAAACTAATGTAATTTGCTGTTTCCATACAGTGAACTAAGGAGTGTTTTGGACCCAGTTTTTGAAGGGCATTAGCTGTGACATCACAGAAAATTTGCAGAGCTAGTTTAGCATTTTGTTTTTCAAAGTTATTTGGTCTCATAGCTTTCAAAGTCAGACCATAACAATATTTTGCCAGTTTTTCATGTTCAAGGTCATATAGCCTCAGTAAGGTATCAAAACAGGCATAATGTATGCAAGAATCATTTTTTTGAAATGTGGAGTAAGTCATACAGGAATTATTTTTTTGCTTTAACCAATTATGCCAAATGCACTTCATAATGTGTACAGAGTCAATTACAAAAAACAATGGTCTCATTGAATCTTTAGGATGGTTATATACATAAGAGACTGAAGAGGGATTTGAAAATGATGACATTGCCCTTCTATTAATGGAATTGAGCTGCTCAGGGGAACACAATGGTAAGCGCCATCGCCGTGTATTTTGCGGTAGATGGCTAATGACACCACCTGTGGGATGCACAATGCAGTAAACTTACTAGTAGTTCCAAATTCACTCAACAGATGTCAGGGCGGAGCTTAATAGTAAGCGCCACTGTCCGTCTGTTGCGGAAACATAATGGTAAGTGACAGAGAGAATGGCGGCAAGTAAAAACATCTCCGAAATTATGGCAACAGTGAACATGGCAGAAGACGAGGAATATACTTCCAGTGATACTAATATCTTCGAGAGGGATCCAGAATACATTCCTAACGATTCAGATGACTCAGAGGTATGTTATTTTGTAAATATACTGTCTTTAGTACGTTTCACGAACATAGTGGTAAGTGCATGTACATACCATTATGTTCCTGAAGTACGTTAATTTTTAGGTTATTTTAAAATGGCTACTTGTTTTGGATAAGTGGTGCGTGAATGCGCATTTTTCATTTATATTGTTACATGTAATAATAATAATGGTAACGATAATAGAAGTTTTTGTTGTTATACAGGTTAATAGCGAATCAGATCATATTGCACAAAACAACGAACAGTGTATCGCTCCTGCAGAAACCATTCAGGAAGGGCCCTCGAACGGACAAAGAGGTCGTCTCGGAAAAGGCTGAGAGTCGATTCTCAACGCAAAATTAATACGAAGAGGCGTAATTTGGTCGAAGAGTATGTTTCTCGTACAGCAGCAACCTTAAGTAAAACAACTGTGGGACCTAATTGCCAGTGCCCTCGTAATTGTTTCGAAAAAGTAGGAAATTTAAATGTGATGAAACTATTCAAAACATTTTGGGAAGTAGGTGATTTTAACATTCAAAATGCATTCTTATTTGGTGCAATGAAATCTAATACTGTTGCACGTCGCCGAAAAGCAGCTGGAGAAAGTTCCCAGAGAAACTGTACTATTTCCTACAGCGTAAAAGTTAGTGGCAATGATATAAAAGTATGCAAGAAAGCTTTTCTTGCCATTCATGGTCTACATAACAATCGCGGTCATGTCGAAAATATACAGAAGAAAATCGCATCCGGATCGACCATGTCACCCCAGGACAAACGAGGCAAGCATACCGTACGTCTGCATGATTACTCTGAAACTAGTGTTAACCATGTCAGGGAACACGACAAAATACCGAAATACGAGAGTCATTACAGACGCTCAAACACATTGTACCTGGGCACACATGCAACAATCGCCTCCTGTTACGAGCACTATAAGAATGTTTTCTGCAAGGAGATGTCCTATGAGCCTGTATCTGCAGACAAGTACAGGCGAATTTTCACTGAAGAGTATAACATAGGGGTAAAGTCACCAAAGAATGATACGTGTAAGACTTATGACATGCTCAAAGTGCAAATTGAGAGCACTGATGGCCCCCAACTGAAAGTAAGGTTGGAGCATCAGTTGGAATTACACCAACGTCGGGCAGAAGCAGGGCAAGCTAACATTGCCATCCAGACAAAACGAACAGAAGCAGACAGTAATCTACATGTTGTGACTTTTGACTTGCAGCAGATTCTCCCAGTTCCTAAGTTGTGGTCCAGCTTTTTACTAAATGAGGACTTGGTTGTACAATCTCAGTGTTCATGATTGTGTCAAGAAGAAATGGCACTGCTGTTTGTGGAATGAGACGACTGCTACCCGTGGATCAGAGGAAATTTTGAGCAGCCTTTTACGTTACTTTGAGGAAAACGACATAAAAGGAGAGACTCTCATTGCGATATCTGATAACTGCTGTGGCCAAAATAAGAACTGGAACATGGTACTGTTTTGGAAATATCTAATTTAAACTGGTAGATGTCGTGTGGTTGAACACCACTTCCCCGTGAGCGGGCACACAATGTTGCCGTCCGATAGAGATTTCGCGACAGTTGAAAATTACATTCACCGACAAGTACAAGATGTGTACAGTCCAGATCAATGGTGCGAGATCATCAAGAAGCCTGCTGAGAAGTATCTATTGCTTGTATATTATATGAAAAGAGAGGATTTCTATAAAATACGACACTCTAGAGAAGCGTTTGTCTTGAGAAAGAAGAGAGTTGATGGTCGAAATGTTAACGTAATCTTTATTCATCAGCGAGGCATTTTGTCGTGACATTTGGCATGAAATAAGCTTCAGGAAACGTGGAAGGCAAGGACCAGTTCCTACGCTTCGACTTAAATACAATGGGCCAAGGCTTATTGGAAAGAAGAAAGTTGCTGACGGCCTGTCGCTCCTAAATTACATACCTCCTGTCCACTATGGATTTTTCCTGTCACTAAAGCTAACACTTTTGGATGAAAAAGACATTAGTAATGAGAGTGATGAATGATTTTGCAGTTTCAGTAAAGTGTTGTAGACTTACTGTAAAATTTAATATGTAATGTTCTATCACTATGTGGTGTTAATGGTGTATGGTAATGTAATAATTTTTGTATATTTCATTTGTTTTAGTCAGTTCTGAGTTTCATTTATGTCTGTATAGTAGAAGATAGATGTTAGAGTCACTACAGAATAAAAGGACTGTTCAAAAAAGATTATTCAGATTTGCAAGTCAATTGAAACTTTAGATGCGCTGTACCTCGAAACTGTGATTTTGGGGCTTACCACCCAAGCAGCTCAATTATTATCTGAAATTACAGACAGTACTTTGAATCCTGTATCCTCAAGACCCGATATTATTCTTTTGATCCATTGATGCAAATTATCACCTGCTAATTTCTTGACTGGTAAAATATGGACAACATCTCTAAAGTTACCCAGTATACTGCTGATCATGAAAACATATGCGGAATTTGCTGTCAAACATTCCCCATTAACCATACCAACAACACTTCCTCCTTTATAGTCAAAATATTCTTTTAGATGTATCTCATCTATTAAAAGGTTGACATGATATTCATGTGGTTCAAGAAATTTAAATTTACCTTTCGCATATGATAAAAAATTATTTTCACATTGCTCTTTCTGGGGGCCTATGTTAATATTAGAACATACTCTTTGAATTGTTGATGGATGAGGGCCTACAAAAGAACCATATTCTCTATTAAACCTATAAGCACATGGGAAAATACTGTAAGGTAAACAAGAAAATATTATGAATGATGGAGTGTATGAAGTTTTCTTTGATGATAGTAATTTCAACTGTTCAATGATAAAGTGTACGTTTTGCTCTATTCATACTCAGATAAATTAAGTGCCTGCAGAATGTCACATACATAACTCAAAATTTGTTCAATATTATTTGGATCATTAATCTGCATGTCAGCTTTTTCCACACAGTCTAACAGATTACCTAATTCAACAATGCTTGAAACCCTTATTAAAACCTTGTCCCCATTTAGTCCTATTTTGTTTCTTTGCTTGTTCAGGACAAATACTGATACATCAAGGCCTTCACTAACAAGAACAGAATATTTTATTACAGGATAAGGAACTGTCTCAATGTTTGCAAACAATACAGATGTAGGTTTTGTAATGATACTCCAGAAATCACATAGCGTTAACATTGACAGTTTTGCCTTTAACTCACACAGTGATGCAATGGACTGAGCTTTTAAATATATTTCCCTTTCCTTCAGACTATCCTGAACAGCTGCCTGAATATTTTGCTCTTCAAGTTTCTGTCTCTTTACCTCAGGGCCAATTCTGTAGCTTGAAGGTTTGCTCAAATAGTGAGGGCAGTTTGGAAAAACAGAAGGAACTGCTGTTGAAAGCAAACTTGGTCTTGCAAGTGTGCGAGGAACGTCTCCATTTCTTCTGATATCTTGAGATGTTGTTATAATTTCATGAGGGTGAAAATGCTGTTCACACACCTACAACCAATAATCCACATGACAGTGCAGGATCAATTACAATGATCTTAGTAAATGAACTAATATTACTGAGGGACTAAATTCAAAAGAAACTTTCATATATGTAAATACTGAATATTACATTTTATAACTATTTCTGGCAGGAACTATTAGTTGAGTTATCTTTGACCTCACTGTCTGACCATTCATATAAGGCTACCTGTTCTTTCCTGAGTCACGTTATTAAAAAAGCTGGTTGAGATCATCATTACTTTTTGCAAATATCTTGAGCACTGTGAGTACTACATTCTCTTTCTAGAGCAGTTCATTCATTAAAACTAACCAAAAAGTATTTAACATGGGAAATAATAAATTGGCCTGCGCTAGCAAGTAGTACCACATGTCTCAACCATCAGAACTTGATCAGAGAAATGTATAAGCCTGACAAAGCCAGAGATATATTAGTCTTGGCAATGACAAAGAACATCAGAACATAATACAAAAGACACACTAAAATTTAATGAAAAAACTAGGCCCACTTCCTTGTTGTGGCGAAAAGGAGTTAATTTTGTTACATGTAAATGTTCAATCCTTAAGTAGTATAGTTACTTAATTCCAGTACTGGCTGGATGAAATTAAGTGCAGCAATCTCTATTTGACTGAACATTGGATTAGAAGTACAGACAAAAACTTGTTTGTACAATTTGCTTATTCAATGACAACAAGTTATGTTTTTGAAGCATCTGCTGTGGCATTTCACACTCACAAACTTCTTATTGCATCTATTTACCAAATGCCAGCTACTGGTGAAGAAGCAGTCACAAGAAGGTTCTCCACTTTAATTCTAATGACTCCAAAATATCATCATTACAAAATTTTTGTCACTAGGGATATTAACCCAGAAATAAAAAGTTATGGGAGCTTTTATATTTTAGGAAGTAACAGCTTTTTCATGAGATGAGAAAACATTTTATTTTTCAAGCACAGATCAAAAACTAACAAGAACAAACAACTCGTAACCAAGCCGACTACGGCAAAGATAAATATCTATCAGCTGCAGCATTCACCCGCTGTTTTTGACGCAGTGGATAAGTGACGTCGCCACATTAGCCCCCCTCCTTTTGAAACCATGTGCACCAGGTATGTGGGGAAACTTGCACTTGGTTTTTCTACCAGCTCTCGTGAAAACATCTGGTGCAGGCAATGGCTGCTCCTGTTCTGCACTTGCTGTTTCGTTGTCCTCTTCTGAAACCGAGGGCTCGGCGAGACTATCTGCTGTTTCTTTGGCCTCCACGTTTGAGGGTGATTTTGCAGACCGAGGAAGGAGTGTACCCTCTTCGGTGTAAGCAGGTTTAAGCCGCTAAATTGAGACTGTCTCTTCTTTACCATTCTTATCGATTTTGAAGCTGTGGCTTCCTCTTGTGATTACCCTGTATGGTCCAGAGTAAGGCGAAACAAGCGGCGGGCGCACCGTATCATCCCTAAGCCACACGTGGGACGTTGCTTGCAGGTTTTTATGTACAAACACTCTCCGGTCTCCATGTCTGACAGGGTTAGTGGGTTTGATGTTTCTCATTCTAACGCTGAGTTGTCTCGCGAATTGCGTGCATAGCTCAGGGGTGAACGGCTGTGTAGATGCTGGAACGATAAATTCTCCAGGAACCCTCAATTACTCGCCATAAACCAATTCTGCGGAAGAGCATTGTAAGTCCTCCTTCACGGCCGTTCTCAATCCGAGTAGGACCAGCGGTAGTGCTTCAGGCCATGAAGTGGAACTACACATTAATGCAGCTTTGAGCGTGCGGTGTAGTCGTTCCACCATTCCATTACTAGATGGATGATAGCTTGTGGTACGTAGTTGGTTGCACCCGCACAGTAGTAAAAGTTCATTGAAAAGTTGGCTTTCAAACTGCCTTCCGCGATCTGTTGTTATGTTTTGCGGAACGCCAAACCTGGAGAACCATGAATGCAACAGTGCTTTTGCAACCGACTCCGCAGAAATGTCTTGTATTACAACTATTTCTGGCCACCTGGTAAAACGATCAATGACTGTGAGCAAATAGCGTTGTTCTGAAGAGCATGATAGCGGGCCCACAATGTTCACATGCATATGTGAAAATCTTGCAGATGGTGTTGGGAAGTCAGCAATAGGTGCAAAGACATGTCCGCTGATTTTATTATGCTGGCATGTTAGGCATGCACGCGCCCATGCACGACAATCTTTTTGTATTCCAGGCCACACTACTTTGGAGGAAACTAACTTGGCTCTAGCTCGTACTCCTGGATGTGATAGGTTATGCAGTGCACTATAAATCTCGCGACGATATTGTTCTGGTATGTAAGGTCGCTCCTTTCCTTTTGCTACATCACACCAAATTCCGCCTGGAACATTTGGGACAGACACACGTCTGAGCTGCAGCGCAGTTCTCTGTTCCTCTATTAGACGGCGCAAGAAAGGATCTTCTCGTTGTTTAGACGCTAACTCGGTCCAACGAATTGAATTTAAACTGGCACAATTCCTAGACAGGCAATCTGCGACCAGGTTGTCTTTTCCTGAAATGTGACGCACGTCAGTTGTGAACTGTGCAATGTACTCGACTTGCCTGCACTGACGTGGTGAATTGAGCTCTGTGTCTCGTTGAAATATAGCTACTAACGGCTTGTGATCGGTAAAAATTGCAAAGTGCCTCCCTTCGACAGACGTGCGAAAATGCTTTATGGCTAAGTAAATAGCAAGCAACTCACGGTCAATAGCACTCCATTTTTGCTGCTGTCGAGTCAGGTTTTTAGAGAAAAATGCGAGCGGCTGCCATCTGCCATCAACTTCTTGCTGTAGCGCTGCACCCACTGCTGTTTGGCTCGCATCAACCATGAGCGCTAAAGGAGCGCTCAATCTTGGATGTCCCAGTAGTGTTGCCCGAGAAAGACATTTCTTTAAGTCATGGAAAGCTGCTTCAGCATCTGGACTGCATGGAATTTTACGATTTCCTGTAGTATTTTTACCTGCAAGTAACGTTGTGAGTGGCTCTTGGGCGGCAGCTAATTTAGGTAAGTGACGTCTGTAATAGTTGAGCATGCCTAAAAATCTTCGAAGTCCTTTGTAAGTTGTGGGAAGAGGCATCTGTTGTACTGCTTCAACCCGCTCAGGCAAAGGTGACAGGCCTGCTGCTGAAACCAAATATCCCAGGAAATTAACCTCGCGTTTTCCAAACGTGCACTTTGTTTCGTTAATAATTATGCCATACTCTGTCAGACGGCGGAAAAGCTGCCGCAGATGTTCGACATGCTGATATACAGAACCAGAGAATACTAAAATGTCGTCCATATAACAAAATACGAATGGTAATTCTCGAAGCACCTCATGCATGAATCCTTGCCATGTTTGGGCAGCGTTTCTGAGGCCAAATGGCATAAAATTGTACTCAAACAAACCGAATGGTGTGATAACTGCTGTTTTTTTAATGTCAGATGGAGCCATGGGAATCTGGGAAAATGCTTTGGCGCAATCAATCACACTAAATATTTTGGCATTGCTAATCGTACTGTTAAAATCAGTCACATTGGGTACTGGGTAGCGGTCGGGAATTGTGCGGGCATTAAGCGCCCTGTAGTCTCCACATACTCTCCATTAATTGTCTTTTTTACGGACCATGTGAATTGGAGATGCCCATGAACTATCAGACCTACTTACAATACCTGTTTTTAGAAGTCTGTCGAACTCAGCTCGCGCCGCGAGCAGCTTCTCTGGAGGCAGACGCCGCGGGCGGAAGGCAACGGGTTGACCTTGTGTCGTGCTGATGTGGTGTTGAGTATTGTGTCTGCATTTCCTGGTTGCGTTGATGGGTTCGCTAAGTGCTGGAAAGTCTTGAAGCAGTTTACGAAAAAGTGATTCCTCCGACAGTGCTCTGATATTGCCTACAGTATACGAATCGTTACGACTGTCGGGTGTCTCCTTGCGTGACGCACACGTGTGCGCCCCGCTTAGTTGCGGGTACGAAATCGTATCACAATATTCCGACGCGGATGACGCGGTAGAGGAGCCGGAAATCTTCGTGCGGAAAGACACGGCCACATCGCACTGAACTTGAACCGACTCAGAAGACGCAGTAGGTAATATCCCTTCTGTGGGAACTGTCACCAAACGACGGTTAACCAGGACGGGCATAAGTCGGTAGTTCCGTAAAAAGTCCGCTCCAATTATAGGACTCGTCACATCAGCAACCACAAAAGTCCATTTTGGATGGAAGTTGGAATTCAGATGTAATGCCAACTGTTTCTCACCATAGGTAGATATTCTGGAATTGTTTGCCGCAGTCAGCACATGTTGCGTTGTTGAAGTGAGTATATCACCTCTCTTTCTTGGATAAACACTGACTTCTGAACCTGTGTCAATCAGAAACTTCTCACCTGAAGAGAGGTCCAACACGAACAATCGGTGTGATTGGTTGACTGCAGATACCGTGGCGTTTTCACCTCTTTGAATCACGCTATGACTCGGGCGCCTATGTTGTTGTTGACGAACGTTAGCGCCCCTTAACGCCCGCCTTTTAAGTTTGGGTAGCTGCAGGGTTGAATGCATTGACGGGCTGTGTTACCGAAGCGTCTGTGGTACCAGCACCATTGATCTGTCAAATCCTGTTGGATAGCATTTCTTCGTCTTTTCCAACTGCGACTTCGTAGCTGGTGGTGGTGTGAAGTTACTTGCACGTTGAGTTTTGCCACTTGTGCTGCCAGTTGCTGTATGGTGGGTTCGGTCGATGAGCACTGCTGTTGGGAAGTATTATTGCATGTTCCTGGCTCACTGACGTCAGATTCCATCACACTACACGTTCTTGGGCCTCTATCCTGGCTGTAGTTCAATTCGGAACACGCAGAAACTTCGGTTAAGGTGTTTGCGATGGTGTCTGCCTTTTTTGCTAAGGCCGGTATTACACTATCAAATTTCTTTGTCAAAGATTTGATCAAAGATGTGATCCAATATTCCGTCCAATATATTTGACAAAGATCTTTGACGTAGCACTAGAAGGGGTATTACACTGTCATCAAATTTTTCGTCAAAGTTCAAGATGGCTGACAACAACTTGTTATTTAACCGCAGCAGTTCTACGTACTCCAATTGCATTGTGTGCACATGCGGAAAAGAAGTGGGGGGAAAAATGGAACCATACATACGAGGTTGACAGTCTTAAAAGTCCTGGGATTACAACTTGATAATAAGTTCAGTTGGGAGGAGCACACCACAGAACTGCAGAAAGGCCTTAACAAATCTGTATTTGCAATTCGAGTGTTAGCAGACATAGGCAACATAAAAATGAAAAAGCTTGCATACTTTCATTCCATAATGTCATATGGGATAATATTTTGGGGGTAAATCTTGAAGTCAAACAAAAGTTTTCAAGGTCCAAAAGCGTGTAATACGTATTATTTGTGGAGTAAATTCACGGACCTCCTGCAGAAACCTCTTCAAAGAACTGCGTATATTAACTACTGCCTCTCAGTATATTTACTTCTTAATGAAATTTGTCGTAAATAATATATCTCTTTTTCCAACAAACAACTCAGTTCATACATACAATACCAGGAACAAAAATGATCTGCACAAGGACTTAAAAGCACTTACTTTGGTTCAAAAAGGGGTCCACTACTCAGGAACACTCATCTTCAATAATTTGCCAGCAAACATAAAAAATTTAGTTAGAAATAAAGATCAGTTTAAAAGGAGCCTGAAAGACTTACTACTTGCCAACTCCTTCTACTCCATTGGCGAAATTTTTAATAGAAACAAATGATGTATTGTATTTATTCATACTATTAGTATTGTTATTTCAGCTTAAAAAAATAGACATGTTCCACATCCACGAGGATCTCCTCAGCACGGATCTGTGGAACGGAAAAACTAATCTAATCTGGGTGAAGCCCTGGGTTTTACGATGACACGATAGAAGCATTCAACAAAACTTGTTACATGAGCTTACAGTGGAAGACGTCAAGTCGTACATCAATTACTTAAGAATGGATGAGCATACATTTCTGTATGTGCTCAATGAAGTGTATCCTCATATCACAAAGCACAATATTCAGTTAAGAACTGCTACATCTTCAGAAGACAGGCTCACTGTAACACTCAGATTCCTTGCTACAGGAGAGGGTTATGTTAGGTTAGGTTAGGTCAGGTCAGGCTAGGTCTCCAATCTTCTTAATCTATTTTTGTATTCAGGGTGCCTCACATTGTAAAGCGCCTCATCAGCTTCAGACATCTCTATTAATTTTGTAGTTGTCGGCACACACCAATTGTATTTACCGGCAATGCTTATAAAAACACTACAGACGACAGAACGCTGCAGCGATGCTAGCGCTCCATGTGGTAACATGTCACATTGCAGTGAACAGAAGACAAGCGGTTTCTTTGATCAAATATACAGCGAGGCCCTAGATTTGATCAAATATTGGATGACATTTGACAAAGTCCCTATTACACTATCAAATATCTTTGACAAAGATTTTGGACAAAGATATTGAACAAAGAAATTTGATAGTGTAATACCGGCCTAAGACTTGCAATGGTAAGTCTGTTTCTGCTGCAATGGTGGCACGGATGTTGGCAGGAAGTTTACGAAGCCATATTAGATGTAAACACTCTTCAGGTAGGAGTTCCGGGCCAGCTAATGTACGTAAGGCTTTGAGTACTTGTGACGGAGTCTTGTCGCCCAAATCTTCGTATGCGAAAATTTTTTGTAGTCGCAAATCTGGTGACAACGTATAATGCTGAATGAGAGCTTCCTTTAGCACAAAGTAATTTTGTTGCGACAAGGTTTCTTCTACTTGCTCTATCACTTCTAAATTTAGATGTGAAACCACTACATTCAATTTTTCAATGTTGTTAGACACCCCACGCTGCCGAAATATGCATTAAGCCTGCGTAAACCAAAGCTGGGGGCCCGTCGGCCAGAATGCGGAAAGCTTAACATTTCTGTGTCGCTCGTAGGTACTCCCATCTTTTGCATTAACATCTGTCGTTCCGTTTTGTGGCGAATCAAAGGGCGTGGACCGCGATCCTTGGTCGAACAGACTGTAGTCTTCAATCTTGATTCCACTGCCCCATGCTTTTGTCTCTGAATTCATTATTCTCGTTGGTATATATATTTTCTTTATGCTTCTGCTACGATTTTTCGGGGTCACCACTATGGGAGCCTTTATATTTTAGGAAGTAACAGCTTTTTCATAAGATGAGAAAACATTTTATTTTTCAAGCACAGATCAAAAACTAACAAGAATAAACAACTCGTAACCAAGCCGACTACGGCAAAGATAAATATCTATCAGCTGCAGCTTTCACCCGCTGTTTTTGGCGCAGTGGATAAATGACGTCGCCACAAAGTAAAGAGAAAAAATGGTATTTGCTGAATGTGGTAAGCTCAATGAATTTATTTTGCTTAAATAAAAAACCAACCAGGATGGAAGCATGGCATGGCAATGAGCAGAAATAAGCAGAATGTGATACCATCAAATTAGGAATATATGACATGATGGCATATGGCTCGAAGATGGAGAACTGTCTACTGATAATTTCAAGATGTTAACTAAATACAGAATTCTCAATGAAGAGAACACTGAAAGAATGAGAAATGACTTCAAACTAATTGAATGGTCAATTATACTGACCAACTTCTACACATTCATTTCCATCATGAAGCACACACTAGGCAGTAACAGCTCTCTTGTTTCTAAAGATGACACACTGGCAATACCATAACCACTAACCACACACTAAAAAATTTACCCACACCACAACTCAGTAAAATGAGGATATTGTACTGCTCGTGAAGAACGTAACTGCTGACAGTTGTAAGAACAAGAACAACTCTATAATCTTGAGAGAAATGTACATATTTGAAATTAAAGCAGCAAAAATCAAAGCTAATGAGTACATTTTAAATTCTAAAAAGAAATGTAAACCATCCTGGAACGTGATAAAAAGTGAAACAAACATAGGAAGGGAAGAAATCACTATCCCAATTAACTTCAATGAATATTTTGTGAACTCTGAAAGTTTCCTTGTATCACAAAGTGATGATGCATCTTATGTAGGGGCCATCCTTTTGCAATTACAGAGTAAAACAAATAAAAGAATCAGTTGGAGAAAAACTACTGCTACAGATCTTTCCAACTCAGGAAACAAGCTGAACATCTCCAGAACAGAGGACTACCATGGGCACAGCAACTCGGTTCTAAAATGTATACTTATGGAAATTAGAAAGCCAATGCTCCATTTTGTAAATAAAATTATTGATGATAATCCTTTCCCTGAATGCCTTAAAATTATAGTTACACTTTCAATACACAAAAATGGTGACAGGGACATACAAGGTAACTATAGACCAATATCAGTTCTCCCTATAGTAGCCTATTTAAAATCACAGAGAGCTGCATACATGTATAACTTCAATTGATGAAGCTATGATAAACATGGTGAAAAGCTAACAGGCCTAAACATCTAAACCTGCTAAACACAACGCGTTGTTAGGTTTAGAAGAGCAGGTCTGCTGAAATAGTAATGTAACTCCTCAAATGCAGTTCTCTAAATCAATAACAAAACAATCTCTTTAAACACATTACGTGGAAAATGATTCGCTCTTGTTCCGTGTTAGGCTTCACTTTCATGGAAAGCAAACAACTAAATTCGGACAGGAAATAAAAACAAGTAAGTAAATATTAGTGTTACGCTCATAACTCAACAGAAATTGGCGTTTAGTGTCCTTTAACTTCTGAGAATTCAGCGAGAACGTAGAAAATCAAAATTGCAATGGACACGCTTTTAGCTTTAATTTCCCCTTACAGAATTTAAGGTACATTAGTGTCGGTAATAACAATAATAATACAATACTCTCAAAAGATTAACACAGGAAGTGCCAGAGGATGTGTAAATTTAGGGTTATGGCTCACATTGTTTACTTTATATTACAGTATAATCGTACATGAACTTAAATTAGTTACCTTTGTTGTTTTGCTGATTGTTAAATTTTCCCTTGGGATAGCCCATTTCCACTTTTCTAATAATTTTTCTTCCTTTGGAAATGAAAAAACTTGCACTTTCGGTCCCTTCGGGCAATTGCCTTTGCACCCGGTCACACAACATCTGTACGGCATTTTGTCTGTCACTAACACAAATTCGAACTGTGCATCACATAAATAACGTTAAAAACGTTCGAAAACAGTTACGTTGTGCTGCATTCATATACTCCCATGCACAGCACAACGTTATAACACACTTCTCGCTTCCTTTTGTTATGACTACTCTTGGCTACCCGTCATGCTGTTCGAAGGGAGCACTCAGGCCTTCTCTCTAAGTGGCGTTGCTCATGCATGGTTGTTTACATCTTTTTTTGGGGGGGAGGGGTTAGTGATATCCCTCAACAGTCTAAGGAACTGTGTCTGAGATACAATATCACAGTCAACGTCAGGAGTTCTGAGAACCGGGGTTATGCAAAACTTTTTTTGATGTGTGTATTTGTCATTGTTGCAAGAAGCCAATCTAACTTGATTTCTCTACAAAACTTTCAAAAGAAGCCAATCTAACTTGATTTCTCTAAAAAACTTTCAAGCGAGTGCAACATCTGTACGGCATTTTGTCTGTCACTAACACAAATTCGAACTGTGCATCACATAAATAACGTTAAAAACGTTCGAAAACAGTTACGTTGTGCTGCATTCACATACTCCCATGCACAGCGCATCGTTATAACACACTTCTCGCTTCCTTTTGTTATGACTACTCTCGGCTACCCGTCATGCTGTTCGAAGGGAGCACTCAGGCCTTCTCTCTAGGTGGCGTTGCTAATAGGCACTGCTCATGCATGGTTGTTTACATCTTTTTTTGGGGGGGGGGGGGGGGGGGGGTTAGTGATATCCCTCAACAGTCTAAGGAACTGCGTCTGTGATACAATATCACAGTCAATGTCAGGAGTTCTGAAAACCGGGGTTATGCAAAACTTTTTTTGATGTGTGTATTTGTCATTGTTGCAAGAAGCCAATCTAACTTGATTTCTCTACAAAACTTTCAAGCGAGTGCAAAGAAAACTAAAACCCTAAAAATTATTAGTGTGATTCTAATTTTTTCAATGTTTTAAGGGTGTTTTTAATGTTTTTGATATAAAAATATATCAAAAAGTAAAATTTATAGTGCAGGATATTTGAGTTTTCATAGCATTAACATTATTATGTAATATTATGTTGACTTTGTGGTTTTTTCTTTAAATGCGTTTTTTCGTAAAAATAAACTTTAAAATTTATTTGAATATATTTTTTGTGTGGCATTAATGTAATCTTTTACACAAAAAACTGAACTGCTTCACTGAAACGGCTGAATGCAATTTTTATGGCTATTTAAACATAGCAGTATGTTAGACTGCACTTGCGACAGAGAATGTCAAAAAAAAAAATCACCTGGGAAGCTAAGAGTTAAACAAAAATTGATTTTCCAAATGGACCAGCTTTACAAACTGCTGCAGAACTGTCAGGAATCAATGAAAGGAATGTCACTCTTGTTGTCATGTAGAGTGTTGTAATACAATCAGTTAAGGAAATGGCCTTTAGAGTTGCCACCTGTACCGATCTTGTACGGATCGTCCCTACTTTTCTATAACTGCCTCTTGCCCCTGCATGAGTACGACATGTATGGTTGCCATCCGCCCCGATATATCAAGACAGTCACCTTTAAGGAGCTTCCTGCCTCGACATCCTGTGCAAGACCAAATTTTGTACCGATTTCACAAAACACTGTTACGAAATGGGCCCAAGTACTGAAGTAACGCCATCTGTTTAATAAATATCAAGTCTTTGATTGGATGACGCTATGAGAAATCCCAGATTGGATGATGATTGAAAACACTATTACATACCTGACCCAAAAGTGGTGTGAAGTTTTCAGGCAACAATTGTTTTCAGGAATATAGGTATATAAAGAGCTTTTTAGAAACTATATGTGACTCGGAAAAGTAGTAGTCTAAACACTCCGTGGAAGAAAGGTGGATTTACTTTCCTAATGAAATCGAAAATCCTGAACGCAAATGCCAACTGCTAAAATCATGCAAGTATTTGTTTTCTATTCCCGGACATAGCGCCACTGTGGGAAGAGTATTTTCACTGATATCGGCCAGTGAAATAAATCGACTGCTGCCAGGGACTGTGGAATCAATCTTAACAGCGCCAATTTAACTACAGCCTGACTTGCATGGAGTTTTATAAATACGTAAAAGGGAATAAAGACTTGTTGAAAAAGATGAAATCTTCCGAAAAATATAATGTACCAACTACTTCTGCCGCAACAAGTTCCGTTTAATGGTGTGCTAAATATAAAGTAATTATATTTAATAAATTTTTTACTTTATTTCTGCACCCCCATCTCAAGAGTGTCCCAACGAGGTCCCAGCTAAATATGGCAATCCTAACGACAGGACACCCACAGGTCCCTACTTTTGTTAGTTTACTTGTACTTTTTTACACTGAAGCACCAAAGAAACTGGTATAGGCATGCTTATTCAAATACATATGTATGTAAACAGGCAGGAGACGACGCATCGGTCTGAAACACATATAAACAGCAACAAGTGTCTGACACAGTTGTTAGATCCGTTATTGCTGCTACAATGGTAAATTATCAAGATTTAAGGGAGTTTGAAAGTGGTGTCATATTCGGCGCACGAGCGATGGGACACAGCATTTTGGAGGTAGCGAGGAAGTGGGGATTTTCCTGTACGATCATTTCACGAGTGTACCGTGAATATCAGGAATCCAGTAAAACATCAAATCTTCGACACTACTGCGGTCGGAAAAAGATCCTGCAAGAACTGGACCAACGACTACCGAAGAGAATCGTTCAACGTGACAGGAGTGCAAGCCTTCCGCAAATGGCTGCAAAAAAATGGTTGAAATGGCTCTGAGCGCTATGGGACTTAAATTCTGAGGTCATCAGTCCCCTAGAACTTAGAACTACTTAAATCTAACTAACCTAAGGACATCACACACATCCATGCCTGAGGCAGCATTCGAACCTGCGACCGTAGTGGTCGCGCGGTTCCAGACTGTAGCGCCTAGATCCGCTTGGCCACACCGGCCAGCAAACTGCTGCAGATTTCAGTTCTGGGCCATCAACAAACGTCAGCGTGCGAGTCATTCAACGAAACATCATCGATATGGGCTTTCGGAGCCGAAGGCCCGTTCGTGTACCCTTGATGACTGCACGACACAAAACTTTAAACCTCACCTGGGCTCGTCGACACTGTTATAGGATTGTTGATGACAGGAAACATGTTTCCTGGTCGGATGATACACTTTTCAATTTGTAGCGAGCAGTTGGGCGTGTACCAACCTCATGAATACGTGGACCCTGCATGTCAGCAGGGGACTGTTTATGCTGGTGGAGTCTCTGTAATAGTGTGGGGCGTGTGTAGTTGGAATGGTGTGGGACCCTGATACGTCTAGATATGACTTTGACAGGTGACATGGACGTAAGCATCCTGTCTGACCACATACATCAGTTCATGTCCATTGTGCATTCTGACAGACTCGGGCAATGCCAGCAGGACAATGCGATACACGACATGTCCAGAATTGCTACAGAGTAGACCCAGGAACACTCTTCTGAGTTTAAATACTTCCGCTGGGGCCGGCCATTGTGGCCTAGCGGTTCTAGGCGCTTCAATCTGGAACCGCATGACCGCTACGGTCGCAGGTTCGAATCCTGCCTCGGGCATGGATGTGTGTGATGTCCTTAGGTTAGTTAAGTTTAAGTAGTTCTAAGTTCTAGGGGACTGATGACCTCAGATGTTAAGTCCCATAGTGCTCAGAGCCATTTGAACCATTTTTTACTTCCACTGGCCACCAAACTCCCCAGACACGAACATTATTGAGCATATCTGGGATCCATTGCATTGTGCTGTTGAGAAGAGATCTCCACTCCCTCGTACTCTCACGGATTTATGGACAGCCCTGTAGGATTCTTGGTGTCTGTTCCATCCAGCACTATTTCAGACATGCCATGTTGTGTTATGACACTTCTGCGTGTTCGCGGGGTCAACTGATGCTGCTGCTTCAGCAACGAAGTTATGCATTGTTTTAGTTAGATATTAGCTCTAGAATAAATTAATATTTGAGTCCCTTGTTCATGGATGGCATCTGTTCCACGCTCTGTGTCCACTAAGGATTCACACAGCGTGCAAGGAAGATATAACTCATACAAACTTTGTAAATCAGTGAAGAGGTGCAGTAGACACTACAAAATTTTGATGCCGCTGCCTTCAGTCTAGCTATCTTCAGCGGCGTCAGTGCTGTGCAGACTTTAGACAAAAGTGTTCAGACAATCCTAGAAATTCAGAAGCAGTTTGACAGGACACGGTAACAAGTACAAGTTAAGTCTAAGACGAAAAAGTTTAGGAAGAGCAAGAAGTATTATTGCTGCACGTCAATCACGCGAGGGGAGTGTAAGAACTGGTAAAGTGATTACCAGGTAGGCTCTAACTAGCATTTTTAAACCAACTGCAGGGCTCATTGGTACCACCTCTGACTTAGTTCTTTGGCAAAGGATGTTCGAAACTGAAGATCATATAAAAATAGCTTGGCGACATCCCCAATCCACTTCACCACAATGAGTGAGTGAACTCACCATGAACTATACAGAGGTACTCATATCTTTGCTGCAGGTAACATGGCTACAGTTGTCTACAGTTGTTTCCACTCGTTTCGTTATATCTTATGTGAGTCCAAGAAATTTTATTTGTAAGATAACTGAGCAAAAAATTTATGCAGAAAAAATGTAACATACACGATGCCATAGGGGTGACCCCAAAAAAGAAAAAGAATGACAATGTGAACATATATTCGGGAACGACGGACTCATCGACACAAGTGCTGGAAACTGGAATCAAGATGGACTAATACTTACTGCTTGACTCAGGATCATCATCTGCAATTATTAATCTGCCACAATATGGAATGATAGATGAAAATGGACGATATGAGAGTACATGTGTATGATGTGGAGATGTTAGGCTTCCTGTATTCTGGCTGACGTGATCTCAGCTCTGGTTCTTGCAGGCCGAATGAATATTTCAACAGTGTAGGATGTCCAATACCACTGATAGATTTAATATTTTATATCAGGATTTAGAAGTGAAAGGGGAAATAGAAGAAACATTGTCAAAATAAAGTTACGCTGCACTGAAAGAAGCTCTCACACATCATTACATGTTATCATCAGAGCTGCAATTACAAAAAAACTTTTGGAAATTAAAATGTGTCAAACAAAACTCTGTCACTAGCACTCAAAGCTCTGCGTACATTAGCAGGCCATGAGTATCTGTCTGAACAATCTTTATGTACTTTATGGCTTTGTAAACTTCCAGCCAACATCCACAGTCATTGCAGCACAGACAGACTTGCCATTGCAAAGAACCCAGACACGATTGTAAACAACTTAAGTGAAGTTCCAGCAAGTGCGAGAATCAACAACAGCCAATGTGGAGACCCCAGAATGTGCCTAGTTTTGGAAGTGGACATCACTGCCCCCAGAACACTCATAATACTTCACACCAGCAACAAGCATCGACTGGGCCCACCATGGAGTAGCTAACAGCACAAGTGGCAAAATTCAATGTGCAAGTACAAACAGCAGCTACAAAGTCGCTGTTGGGAAGAAACTGAAAAATTTCATCATACAGAACTCGCTGGAACAATATTGCTGGTAGCATAGATGTTTCAGCAATTGTGCCCATCAGTGCTCTCAGCCCAGCAACTATCCAAACTTCAGTGATGAGCATCAAAGAGAGCTAACATCGTACAGCAACAGCACAGGTGCCCAGACCACAGTGTGATAAGAAGATGTGTGAATGTCATGTTATGTGCTGTCAACCAGTCACAGCAATTGTTCATGTAGGATCAATCATCAGGATGAAGAGTTTCTTAGTGACGCAACTTCAAAGTAGGATCTATCAAGAATGACTGGTCACACACTGACAGCAACAATGCAACATGTGCTTACTACAGTCAACAACTCCAGAATCTCTACCTAGCATTACACCTGAATCCCAACTTCCAGCTACCATGGACTTTTGTGGTTTCAGACGTGCCTGATCACATAACGGGAGCAGACATTTTACATAACTATTGACTTACATGCTACATGGTCAGTAGCCAGTTGTTTCCAGTATCCACAGGAAAGATTTCGTCTACAACATCTTCCACGCCCAGCCAAGTACAGTACGACATGCCAGAGACTTTCTGCACGAAGATATCCAGCACCTCTACTGTGTCATTTGAGCCGCAGTATGTTGATCCACACAAAGTTGTCCAGCACCTTACCATGTCATGGGAGCTGGAATATTTTGATCCAATTTCATACCACAACATGGGACACACATGTGTCTGTGTGTCATGCAAGTGAACTCCATGAATATTAGCAATTTGTGTACTGTAGGCAATGTCATAGCATTATCTGAGAAGCCATATTTTGATTCCCTGATTCAAGGCTTTTGAGCACTCACCATCCCACCTGTGCCACCAAGAAATGCTCACAAAACAGTCAACACCATGTCCACAAGCCACATGAAGAACCCTTCACATTCCACCCACAGTGTCTGCTTCCATAAATCCTACTTGTAGTGCAAATAGAGTTTGACTGACTACTGAAAGCAGGTATTGTGACCAGATCAGATAATCTATGGGCCTCCTCAGTCCATGGAGTTCATAAGAAAGATAATTCGTGGCAAGTATGTGGAGACCATAGGGTGTTCAATGCCAACACAATTCCAGTGCTAGAATACCCAACTTGACTGATTTTAACAGTACCATTAGCAATGCCAAAACATTCAGTGTAATAGACGGTATCAAGCTTTTCCCAAATTCCCATGACTCCATCTGAAAAAAGCAGCAGCGATCACACCATTTGGCTTATTCAAGTGCAATTTTATGACATTTGACCTCAGAAATGCTACCCAAACTTGCCAACATCTAATACATAAGATACTTCGAGATGTATACCACTTGTATTTTGTTATATGAATGGCATTCTAGTATTTTCTACTTCCATAGCATATTGCACAGATGTGAACAGCTTTTCTGATACCCACATGCATATGGTATAAATGTTAAAGAATCAAAATGTGCATTGCAGAAATGTGAGATTAAATTCCTGGGATATTTGGTCTGTGTGGCAGGGTTCTCACTATTGCCTGTGTGGGTCAAAGCAGTACAAAAATGCCCCTTCCCACAACTTACAAGAGGCTTCACAGATCCCTAAGCATGCTGAACTATTACCAACATCAGTTGCCTAAACTTCCTGCCATCAAAGAGCCACTTACAGCATTACTCGCCAGCAGAAATACTACAGAATCAGTAAAATACAGTGGACTTTAGATGCTGAAGCAGCTTTCCATGACCTAAAGAAACATCTATCATAGGTACCGCTGCTGGGACACACAAGACTGAGCACCTCTTTACTGCTTATGGTAGATGCAAGCCAGACAGCAGTGGGTGCAGCTCTGTAACAAAAAGTTGATGGAAAATGGCAGTTTCAAGCTTTTATGTATAATAATCTGACTCAAAAGCAGCAAAAATGGAGTGCTATTTATCACAAGTTACTTGCTATGTAGTTAGCTATCAAGCATTTCCACACATCTATTGAAGGGAGGCACTTTGCAATTTCTGCAGACCACTGGCTACTAGCAGTTATGTTTCAGTAAGATACAGATCTTAGTTCACAATGGCAGTGCAGGCAGGTCAAGTATATTGCACAGTTCTCAACTGATGTGTGTCACATAGCAGGAGTGGACAGTTTGGTTGCAGGTTGCCTATTTCAGAACTGTGCCAGTTGAAACTCCATTCACTGGGCAAAGTTAATGTCAAAGGAATAAGAAAATCTTCTCTTGTGCCATCTTATACAGGAACAGCAAACAGCATTGCATCTCAGATGTGTTTCAGTCCCAAATGTGCCAGACTATATTTGGTGTGATGTAGTGAAAGGAAAGCAGTGACCCTACATAATCTAACACTTCCAAGAATATGACCCACAGCCAAGTTAGTTTTTACCACAGTCATGTGGTCCAGACTACTAAAACACTGTCACACATTGGAACAGGCACGTCTTCATGCCTATTGCTCACTTTCCAA
This sequence comes from Schistocerca serialis cubense, assembly GCF_023864345.2. Lineage (NCBI taxonomy): Eukaryota > Metazoa > Arthropoda > Insecta > Orthoptera > Acrididae > Schistocerca > Schistocerca serialis. Next base: position 67,191,590 of record NC_064638.1, read on the forward strand.
TGCTGTGTCAGCAAGATTTTTTCACATGCATAGGGATATAATAGAGTCACTACCATACTCCATGGGAGAAAGTCATTCGCTCATGATCATTGATCATTTTATCAGGTGCTGAGAAGTCATTGTAATCAAAGACATATCTGCTGAGTCAGTCATAACGGCACTAGTGCATGCAAAGTTCTCCAGGTTTAGCCTTCAGCAAGATATTACCGTGGGAGTAGACTGAAAGCCATCTTCTCTATGAACTTTTACTACTGTGTGGATGCAACCACCTTCACACTACAAGCTACCATCCAGCCATCAATGAAGTGGCAGAACAGTTTCACTGCAAGCTCAAAACTGCCCTAATGTGCAATTCATCATATTGGTTCTAAGCACTGCTGTCATTTTTCACAACATGGAACATAATTTTGCGCACTACAGTTTTCTGCACTGTAGTGTAGTAATAGACATACACACATCAGTCTCTCCTGGCATCCTTCTGTTATAGTGAAACAATATAGTCTTCACTATAATATAAGTATACAATTCTTCTATAATTTACTTCCTGACACTTAATATTAGCCAATAATTGAGGATTATCTCTCCACTTATTACGGTTTCAGTTTCCAGCCCTGTGATGCACATCACACTTGGCTTTTGCTGATAGCTTCTCTGCTATCACACTACTGACCTCACTACAGCTGTTTTGAGATGAGTTCCCAAACTTCCCATCCATAATGCCATTTGTCATTGGAATCCTCTTACTTTATTTATCATCAGTGTTTATATATGTATTGCTTATTATACTGCTTAATGCACACTTACATTTTCATTTATGCCTTATGACAACTGCAATTGTGTAAGGTTTTGTTTTATTACTTTATCAAACTTTTACCCCTCCCTGAGACCAACCTCAAGTATTGCGTGTCATTAGCTGATTAGCACAACTTCGGTCATGATGTTTGCACTTGTTGTTTGGCTTTCTTATACTATTTTTGTGCTGGCACTAGGTACCACATACAAGCATTTATGGATCCATTATTGTATTACATGTTGTTCTTGTATTTTTTAGGACCACAGCAATTTGCTACATGCATCTTATTTTTGACACTCACAAATAATGTGATAATTATAAGTGTGTACCATTTTTATCTTTAAATTTTTTAAATTTTCCCTCTTAAATTTTTTTATTCTCACTTAATTTCTACTATTTGTGGTATACTTTTTTGTACAGCCTTCTGAAGGCGGTCACTAGGTATCGAAACTGGTAAAGGGAATAAAATGTCTTTTGTGTAACTGGTTGCCACTTATTTCAATAAATACAAATACAGTTGCTGAAGATGGATAAAAACTATATATTGATTTTTATGTTGTTCACATCTCCTATACAATGGTAACATGTCCTTCAAATTAAGATTAACACCATATCTGTGAATTAGTTCATTTGAAATGGGGTACCTGGCATAAAAATTATAATCTTTCAAAATAAATAATCAAACAAGTAAACCCTGCATCAATGTGGGACACACAGCACCAGAAAAGGACAGAAGCCTGTGTTTATTTGGTCCTCTAAGTCAATCCAGAAGATGTGTTCAGGTGTAGCTGGGAGCAAACTATCAACAAAAAGCAGGCATCTGAGTCTATGCCCATTAGGCAGTTTTAATCTGCCACACATACCAAATTGTTCACTGTATATAATACAATTAAAAGCAATATCAAGTGAATTAATTTCTTTTTTGTTTATTATTTTTTAGTTAGTTACTGTGCTTAACCCAGACTCACTAGTATAGAGAAAGCTATGAAATCAGCCCCCACATTTTCAAAGAGAATGAATAATAGTGTTCAGTTGAGGTGAAGTATCATGTTCTGAATTATGATGATCCTGTTTTAAGTGAAGAATTTGTGAGACCATTACAAAATCTTCCAAAACAATGATTACTGTCACACCATGGCTACCTAATATGTTGCTGACAAAATATGCATGGCAGTTATTTACACATGCTAATTTGATATGTGAAACAGTCAGTCTCGTCTACTAAACTGAAAACTAATATTAAAGTAAGCTGCTAGTCTCTGCCTCAGAATGGGATCGTCACTTCCTTATTGTCTTTGCTAGTCCAGATCTCGACAACATGCATTAAAAAGAAAAATGCTATGAATTTATTGAGACTAAAATTCTTGTTCAGCTCCTAAAACAAAATAAGGTTCACTTTTTATGGTGAATATACCAAATGATAAATTTTATCCCTATTAGAATGGGATTAACAATTTTCACAAAGAGTATTGTATCTGGAAGAAATTTATTTTATTTACTTTGTAATATTTTCTCATTCCAGGCATGCCATGCTACTGAACCAGGATACATTAATATACATATCATACCTCATTCCCATGATGATGTTGGGTGGCTAAAAACAGTTGATCAGTACTATTATGGATGTAAGTTGCTTGTTATGTGTCAGAAACAATTTGCTGATACAATTACACACCTACCAGAACAAGTACTTTTATGTTTTAAATAATAAGCTATGCACACACAAAACTGAAGGAACTGTGGTTATATTATAATGCCTCCAGACAAACTGTAGTCATGTACTACATACTGATGTTTTTCATAGTTAATACAATAACAATGGGATGAATAAAGGCAAGCAGTTACTACATAGTGGAGGCATTGAGCAGCAGACAGATCAAGAAGTTGACCACTGTACTATTGCACTTGCACCTTCCTTCATACACACATACAGGGACTTGAAGGTATGTTTAGTGTAGTAACAGGACAACAACTATCAGAGACTGAAGCTGTATAGGAGATTCATGGGCCTGAATGAGAAGGTAGCTATACAGTCCCCACCTCTGAATATCAAAGAAGCTGGTTTTGGGGGGTGAGGATCCATTTAGAGTGGGTTGTAAAGTAGGAGTTGTTATCAGTCATATTGTTCTGAGTGGCATACCCTGCCTCTTGTTTGTCAATCACAGGTGACACACTTTGGCAATGGCCTTTCACACAATTGATTTATGGTGCATGTTATACTTATAACACAGAGAACACCATTTACTTTCACTACGTAATATTTTATTGGCACACGATAAATCAAAACACAAAGAAATAGATTTCGACAATCACGATAACAGTCATGACGAATGTCTCACACCAACTAGTCAACAACCAAAGTAAGTAAAAACGAAGTACAAAAAAGCAAAGATATTAATATTTTCTGGCAGTTCTGCCACAGATTCATTAGTTGGAGATCATGACTGGATAAATAGCTGTGCAGCAGCTATAGACAACTTCATATAGAGCATGGCATGGTGACTTCCACAAAGGGTGGAACTTAGAAAGTTGAGCTACAATGCTCATTTTCTTGTGTAAATAATCATTCACTACTCTTTGACTTTGCTATATGGTGAATGATTGTCTCTACTCATTCCATTGTTTACTTTTGTCATAACAACTTCTTGGTTGAATAATAATGATTAAAATTTTTCAGTCAAGCAGAATGTGCAGCTAGCTAAAGTGAAGGATATAATTGACACAGCACTGGATGAACTTGAAAAGAATTCTGACAGAAGGTAAAATTAAAAAAAATAGTCATACATATCATTTAAAAGAAATGACATATCAGAATGAAGGATATGAAATTAATATTAAAAGGAAATGCTCATTAAATTGAAACTACATGTACCTGAAGGCATCTAAACTGTACTTAAAACTGAGAAATATATAATTAATTCAAAATTCTCTTCCACATAAGCAATTTTATTTAAGATGGTAAGGTATGATACATCTCATCATCCCATTTGTGTCACAACAATCAATGTGAATTTTATTTGTTTTGATATAACAGTGACTAAATGTCTTATAAAAAACTGAAAAATCAACAGTGGGAGTTTAGGAAATCATTTTGGATGTTAATTGTTACCAAACTTACAAATGTTAGGATATGAGATTCATATTATAACTATACCCTTTTCTGCTTGGGGTTTTCACTAGATTTAGTCAACAAGTAAACATATAATTAAGAATTGTTGGGAGAGAACTCAACCAGCCACAAATATTTTTAAGAAGCTTTATTTTTTTACAATAATTAGTTTTGGGTCCATTATACCCATCTTCAGATAGCTGCACATGTTTCAGTAAAGTATCAGAATTGTCAGCAGCATGTTGTGTTCTCCTGTACTACATAAGAAAATGTAAGTTATTAGCACCACATGTTGTAAGTTGTTAGCACCACCAGCAGTATGCCTGGCTCGACTAACATAAAAAACATATGCTAGTATGCAGACAACTGAAAACACAGAAAGTGTGTGAGTTATGTGTGCTTACATAACCTTTTTGATCAGAGTCTTCACTGTTTTGTGGTTCAGGTAGTGCACCACATGCAGATCTGTCACTCTAAACACTGTGACAGTATCCATGTGGAATCATTGCCCCAAAAACTCTGCCTTAAAACACTGAGAAAAGTTTGTTTCTTACATTGTGGAGTATGTAACCACTGCACATTGCAATTTTGGCTATGTTCATCTGGGTCCTTCTAAAGTGGAGAAAACTGTTGTACAGCATGCTGTGGATGGTGAAAGGATGAGGATTCCTCTTCCACCTTCAACTGAGTTGTGCTTTCAGGGAGGCACACTGGCACATTCCTATTTTTCTTCTTTACTTCACACTAAGTAGAGTCTCATATCATATCCTATAAAATACCTATCCTGTAAAATACCTATAAAATGTAAACTGCACCATTTCCTTTTCAGTCTCACTGCCATCTTCACTGTATGCAATAGGGATCTGGCTTGCTTTAATTGAGAATGTTGTCAATAATTTTTGATTCAAATCCATTATATTTAGCAATTATTTTTATTGTATTAAGGTCCTCATCATAGTTTTGGGACACGGGGATAGAAAGTAGATGGTGAATGCCGCATTTTTGTTGACTGTTGGATGTTGAGAGAGAGAGAGGTGGGGTGAAGAGTCTTCCCAGTAGATTTTAAATTTATGGCTGCTTTTTTGCTATCTATTCATGTCTAGGAAATTAATGGTGCAACATCCTAACTCATTTCTGACCTTTATATTAGTATGCTACTGGTTCATATTTTCCAAGAACTTCCGGAGTTGTCTAATGGAACCATTCCACATACAGAGAATATCATCAACATATTTGTAATAATGTTTTGACAGTGGGGTCCCCTCTTAAGAAAATCAGTTTCCCATTTCCCACAAACACTTGTGCTAGCAAGTGGGATAAGGGCGAGCCCACTGCTAGACCATATGCCTGATTATAACAGCTCCCTTGAAAACAAAAATAATTTTGATTTAAGCAACATTCTGCCATACTAACTATGATACTAAAATGTAGACTTTCACGGCCGGAAATATCATGTCCATTATAATTACCCGGGCTGTTATGCCGTGGTCGGTTGATGAATTCTGTGTCGATTCCCAACGTTTCGTCTCCGACTGCGGGAGACATCTTCAAGGGGGTCCGTAGCTCAATGGAAGGTCCAACACACCCACTGGCTCGCTACTGACTGCTGCTAAATTCCATGTCCGCGCGCTCCCACGCCGCGGTGTGACGTCACGTGTTTTGAAAACATCAGTGCAATTGGCCGCTGTCCGTCGCCGGCGATCGCCGTTGCCATCACCCAGTAGTGGGTGGGTGGTACACATCTTCTTTAACACCGGCATCCATATGCCGCTTAATTTCACACCCTCCTCCTTACGGTTGAAATTATTAGGGTGTTTAGTGATTTCGATTGCCTCCCTGTAGAGCCTTTCGTAATATCCGCTTGTGGCTGCTAGTACTTGCGTCTCCTCGAAACGAATATTGTGGTTCCCTGGCTGAAAAGCATGCTCCACAACAGCTGATTGTTCCGTTTCTCCTCTTCTACAATTTCCCTTGTGCTCTTCCAAACGTTTAGAAACAGTTCTTTTAGTGGTACCCACATAAACATCACCACAGCTGCATGGGGTCCTATACACTCCAGCTTTTTCCAGTGGTTTGCGAGCGTCCTTGGCAGGCTTAAGGTATTCCTGTATCTTCCTGGTGGGCTTGTAAATTACGGTAATATTCCGCTTCGTCAAGATCCTCCCTATTCTTTCTGTTACATTTTTAACAAACGGCAGGAAAACCTTAGATTTTGCAGTAGCCTGTACGTCAGTATGATTTCTGCGTGGGTGCCTCAATGCACGTTTTATTTCGGCGGACGAATATCCGTTCTTCATTAGTGCATTGTGGAGATGTTCCATCTCAGCGCCGAGCAACTCAGGTTCACAAATATTTCTAGCTCTGTCCGCTAACATCTTGATAACACCCTGCTTCTGTTGTGGGTGGTGGTTTGAATCCCGGTGCAAATAACGGTCCGTGTGCGTGGGTTTGCGGTATACTGAGTGGCCCAAACTACCATTTTCATTTCTAAAAACAAGCACATCGAGGAAATGTAACTTGCCGTCTACCTCCTCCTCCATTGTTATCTGAATTCTCGAGTTTATACTGTTCAGATGGTCGTGGAACCGGCTTAGTTCCTCCCTACCGTGTCTCCACAGCACAAATGTGTCATCCACGTATCAGAACCATACATTTGGTTTTTTGCTGGCAGTACCTAAGGCCTGTTCTTCGAATTTCTCCATAAAGAAGTTTGCAATTACAGAACTTAGGGGGCTTCCCATAGCCACGCCATCCGTTTGCTCATAAAACTGTTCATTCCACTTGAAGTATGTGGTCGTCAAACAACACTTAAACAGTTCTGAAATATCGGCAGGAAAAATTTGATCCAGCTGTTCCAATACATTATTAAGTGGAACCACGGTAAACAGCGATACCACATTGAAGCTGACAAATATGTCCTCCGGCTGGACCACTATGCCATTCAATCTGCTGATGAAATGTGTCGAATTCTTTATATAAGAGTCCGAACGGCCCACATGTGGTTTTAGCAGCGTAATCAAAAACTTGGCTAACGAGTAGGTGGGCGAACCAATGGCACTTAGTATCGGTCTTAACGGAATTTAGCGGCAGTCAGTAGCGAGCCAGTGGGTGTGTTGGACCTACCATTGAGCTACGGACCCCCTTGAAGATGTCTCCCGCAGTCGGAGATGAAACGTTGGGAATCGACACAGAATTCGTCAACCGACCACGGCATAACAGCCCGGATAATTATAATGGACATACTTACTATGCTCTTCTGTTTATCTGGATTAATGTTGTGCAAATACAATGATTGTGACACAGTATCTATAGAATGTTTCACAGGATTGTTTGATAACAACCTGTGTACATCAAAAGAGACTAATTTTCCGTTTGTTGGAATCTTAACGTCAGTCATATTGTTTACCACCTAATAAAATAGAAAGACATCAAAGATATATTTTTGAAAATTTATAATTATTTCAAAATTGGACCAAAGTAGCCCAAGTTTGTTTGTGCAGTTTAATATAAAAACTATTTTAAGACAGGATAATACCTTTGGGCTATGTTACCACTTTACAATTTATTGTGTTGCTGTATAGGACTGTAGTCAACCAACATTTATTTAAGGCATGCAAGCCACCCCACCACAGCAAGTAGAAGCTCTCAACTGTTGTACAGAATCAAAACTGTTCTAAAAAGTTTATTAGAATAGGTGCTAGGAAGGATTGAATACTTTTTCAAAGCCGGGGCAAAGTTACCCCTGCAGGAGCAAAGTTGCCCCATTTTATGGTATTTTTGTAGAGTTCATTGTCAGTTGTAGTGATTTTCATTTGATGTCATATGTAGAACTGAAGGAAACTGGCTGGATTTTAAGATTATAGCCAGTTCTCAGAGTTGAGGGAAAAAGTCAAACTCCAACTAAAGCATTCAAAACCTATCAGTTACAAATAATAGTAAACTGCTACCCTCAGATATATCACATTTCCAAATGCCAAATTTTGTGACCATTGTTACATCATGAAAAATCACAGATTTCACTTTACTTTTTACTTTATTGTTTATGCAAAATTTTCCTGTCATAATAAGTTAGTGATGAAAATGTTAGCATGGTGGGTGCCGTGACAGCTGATTGTGGACAACAAGCATATTCTACTTTCAACATTAAAGCTACCTTTCTACCAACTTACTTAAGATCCAAATGACTTTAGGTTCTCTTGGAAGATTCTTGAGTCAATCTCATTCAGAAAGAGATCAAGAAATTCAAACACATCTTTCTTAAATTTTCATTCATGATGCAAGTCTCCATGAATAGTTATGTTTGCTGTGGGATTCAATCTCACTGATATTTCTATGACTTTGATGTATTTGGGTCTTTCAGACTTAGTTTCGTAGAATTATCTTTCGCTTTCTCTAACAACATATCATACACTACCACATTCCTAAAAAATTTCCAGAGCTTTTTTTACTATGTCTACAAAACGTTTCACTCCAGCTGTTGTGTGTTGGAATATGGCAGACTGTATATGCCCAGAAAAAGTAATTTACTTTGAGCATCTCCAGGTTGACACAAAGTACACAAAGAGTAGGCCTAAACCTCTGACCAGCCATGTCCATTGTTTGATCTGCCATAAGTGTGTAAAACAGAGAATTTATTATCTGCTGCACAGTGTATCATGTGAGTCATAATTTCCAATATTTTGTGTCATATGATTGCACTCTTCACGTAATGCAGTGCTTCATCCAGATCTTCAGTTCTAGCACCTCATTCTTCCTCTTACTGAGAAGTGTCATGAAGTTCCAAATGTTCATTTCATGACCTCTCAGTGGGCTTCCTGTTTGACACAGGAGCCTAAGCAAACTGGTTATCACCAGTAAAGCAGTTCTAGGTTTCTTCTCATGTTCAGTGTGGTGCAGTCTGACTGATCTTCACATTGCTGAATAACTGAACAGATTTTTTATAAAAAAGATTCTTCACATGTATTTTGAGCTTTTTGGTAGTTTTTTCCCAGTTATAGATAACTTATTTTTTAAAAAGTGGCATTTGTTTCTGTGGTCTTCTCTGGCTCATTGCATGGATAAACCTAATTCAGTCATAGCAGAAATTTCCATCCCAGGAATCTATGATTGCACAGGACAGAATGTAGTTGGAGTTTTAAGATGTTTAACTTTGTTTGAGAAATAGTAATTTCAAGAATGCAACTGTTTGATTCAGTTATACTAATATTGTATTTGTTGAAATAAAGCATAATTTTTATTGCTGTCTCTGCCTCTGCAGATCATGTAGATCTCTAAGTGTATCTGCAATTGGTTGGGGGGGGGGGGGGGAAGGGGGGTAAGGGCAGGAACACCAAGAGCAATCATACTTGACTGCCCCCTCCCCAGCCTGCAGGATGATATACCAGTGGTGAAAGATCCCAACAGGTAGCTAAATGTTGGGGCAAAACATGAGTGCACAAGCATAAAGCAACCCTCTCAAGCTGCAGCAATCTGATAACAGCACACACTGTAGACATGTAGAGAACCTAGGATCACAAGTAGTCTGCCAAACCCAGTGGTGCAAACTAAGGGTGTGGCTCTTTATTATGTCCTAGGAATCAGAAGTCCACTGAACAGACTATTTTTACTACCCTTTTACTGAACTGTATATTATCAGTGACAATCGAAAGACCTTGTTTCAAGGATGGATGCTTCATATTTTGTCACCTCAATTAAGGCCTTGTTGTGGCTGTTTACCAACAGTGAACATCATTGTCTGCAGCTAATGAGCAGGCACATCATGAGAGCCTCCCACAGCTGCAGTAACACTGTTCAGCACAACACCTAGGAGTGTCAGTATCCATTTAATTGTGGAGTAATATGAAAAACAGCTATGTACTGTACATTAAGTGAGGTTTTTGGTATCTGCTGTGCTTTATAAAAATGCTCTGTTTACAATGGTTTTAATTGAACTTAAATTATATATCTGTGATAGTGTAAGGGTGTGAATTGTTTATATGGGAATTATAAGTAACATTTCCCTTTCTAAAGTTAAATGTTTATTTTGAATTTCAGATTCATTTATGTTGAAACAGCTTTTCTTTGGAAGTGGTGGCTAGAAAATGATGAAGACAGGCGACAGTTAATGAGGGACCTTATTAACTCAGGTCAGCTGGAAATCATTGGAGGTGCCTGGAGTATGAATGATGAGGCAGCCACTAATTACCAGTCTATAATTGATCAGTTTACATTTGCCCTCAGGCAAGTTAAATAGATATTACTCACTTTCATTTGCCTTTCTTCCTTATAATCTTCATTATCTGTCTTTTGTCAGAAGTGACCTGTTGCAAAGGTGCAATGTTGAATTAAATATTAGTAAAATAAGACATACATAGAAATGTATAAAGAATTAATGAAATGATTTCTAGGGTTTTGTGCCAATAACTTATTTTGTACCAGTAATAATAAAAGATAAAACATTACTGTTGTATTTTCCTGTACCTACACATTTAAATTCACAGATTTCTACGTACGTTAACACCAACATCATCACTACAGTTTCCCATTTGTTTGAGATATTTTACTTATGAATAAGAAATTCTAGAGGAATGTGGTGTAAACAGGACTTTGTAGGTGCTCCATAATACTACATAAATGTATTGAAAATAAAATTTTGTGAAAAAAAATTGGTTATTTTTGGGAGTTGAAAATCATAACAAATGGCAAAAATCCTGCTGGTTTGGCACAACTCCTTCTGTAATTAAATAGAATATTCTGACTATGGGCATGTAATTTCTGTTTATTATTGGTACTGAATGGCTTCTGACTAGGCATACATAAAACAGCTTATAGTGTTCTCTGTAAAATAATGCATACGCTTTGTTTGAAATAATAGATAAAAACAGGAGCTGTGTAGCATAAGAGGATAATTTAAACCATATAGGAAACCATCAATAAGGCTTTATTCGTTTGTTAATCTCATATGAGACTCTTTTCTCATCCAACCAATTGTGTCATTCATTTATAAATGAAGGCAGCTGTTGTGCACAGAAATGGCAATGTAGTTCTTGAAAATGGAATTCTATCTCAATAATGCTGTTTACCTACACAGAGAAATAAAGTATCATGGCAAAAGTTGACATACTGCAAAATTAAGTTATAATTTTATTTGTTGACTGTAATGATTTTCCACCAAGTCTCTGGGAATTTCCACTGCCTAAAGTGAATGATGATTATTTGACATTGGTTCAGTTTTACTGAAAGTAGTATTTCTTTGTTCATGATTTGGCCATCAGGTCCTCCTTCCTGTTATGAAATATTGTTCATGTTATTCTGTAAACTAATGGTCAAAAACGAACTTAGATACAGCATTATAGCATTATTCATTTAGTTAATTTTCACTGATTAGAAAACTAGACAATATTATTTTGCTCCTTGAAGCATTTCCTTTGCAGGAGAATATTTTTTTCTTCCTTTTCTGTTGATGTACATAAGTGATTCCCTCTTCACAGATGTGGACTCTTAACATTTTCAAACCAAATTTTCAGGAAGCTGAATGATTCCTTTGGTGCATGTGGCCGCCCCCATGTAGGTTGGCAGATTGACCCATTTGGACATTCCAGAGAGATGGCATCCATTTTTGCTCAGCTTGGGTATGATGGTGTCTTCTTTGCAAGATCAGACTATCAAGACCGTCAGAGACGATACCAGACAAAGGACACTGAGATGATATGGCAAGGCAGTGCTAATCTTGGTATGGAATCTATACAGCAAGCAATCATTGCTTATCTGTATGACCATCTTGAATTATCAGATTTCCATTCCTTTTAAATAAGTGTAACTAGTCACTCACTTGGGCTCAGATAGGTGTTCATTTTTTCAGGACACATTTTTTTTCAATAGTGGCCTGCAACCCTAAAAACTTTAAACTTCTAGTAAAGTTTATGTATGTACACCCTGAAGGATTTACTTGTGGCCAATGCTTGACGTCTGCACAGCTTCATAACACAGTTTGTATAAGCACACCTTTCCTAACCATTTTTGTTTTTCGCAGATGCATGACTGTAGAAGCCTTGGAATTCTCTTATCCACACGCAGAAAAACACACACACACACACACACACACACACACACACACACACACACACACACACACACACTTCAAGTAATAACTCCTATTTTTCATTGTGGATTTGGATTCTCCAGGAAAAAATATGTAACTTTTGTATTTAACATTTTGCAGTGTGACAGATGAAGCTGTAATTGACAAAAACCAAAATAGGTTAAAAATAGTAATATCTCAAGAAACAAATATCTTACTTGGATCCCAGGAGGTCAGAAAGGCATTTATTACAAAATATTTAATGAGAAACCTATTTTTTTACATTAAAATATACATTAGTTCTTGGCAAATCACATGAAGTTCAGGAACTTTAAAAAGAAGTTTTGTGCAGTTGCTGCATGAACACAAATTCCATCCACATTACTTACCATTGCATCAAGAACTATATGAGGATGACTTTCAAAATCACTTGAACTTTTGCAATTGGATACAACAAAAACTAGAAGCTATGATGATTTTATTTCATGCATACTTTTCTCTGACGAATAAGCTGTTACAAATAGTGGTCAATTGAATAAGCAAAATGTGCATTACTGGTTAGTGCAGAATCTCTATTGGTGAACATAAGTCAAGCATTATCTGTGAAAGGTGGAAAAAGTCATTTATTGTGTTCTGGAGATATATATATGTATAATAGAGGGAAATATTCCACGTGGGAAAAATATATCTAAAAACAAAGATGATATGACTTACCAAACGAAAGAGCTGGCAGGTCAATAGACACACAAACAAACACAAACATACACACAAAATTCAAGCTTTCGCAATAAATGGTTGCTTCATCAGGAAAGAGGGAAGGGACAAAAGGATGTGGGTTTTAAGGGAGAGGGTAAGGAGTCATTCCAATCCCGGGAGCGGAAAGACTTACCTTAGGGGGAAAAAAGGACAGGTATACACTCGCACACACACACACACACACACACACACATATCCATCTGCACATACACAGACACAAGCAGACATTTGTAAAGGCAAAGAGTTTCTTTTTTCTTTTCAAAATTCTTTCAAAAGATAGCCTATGACAGAATGGTGACTAATTTAATTGAGTAGAACTTGTTAACAGCCTCTTAGTTCTGCTTTTGTGCAGGATTCTCATTATAAATGACAATACCAACCCTTCATGGTACAAGGTCTCTCTAAAGAAACATTTACAGAAACGACAATTATTGTGCAAAATGAGCAAAGGAAAGCATAGGACCATAAATTTAGAAATGCTGAATGAAGTGTGTTTTGCTTATGAAGGGGAATCATGCATGGCACCACCTTAAACAACTACTTTAGGAGAGTCTTATTAAAAGATCTCTCACAAAACCCAAATAAAACCTTGCCATGTGTCAAAATCTGGGGCACCAAAGTTGTGTGTCCAGACACTCATGAATGACACAGGAACAGAAACTGAGAAGCCTAATCAGAATCAGAAATAGCGATCTCTGTCTTCAAACATTCCTTTATAGAGGCAGATTCATTAGTTGTATATGAAACAGAAGAATGGGAAGGAAAGTGAAAGGGTATTGTGGAAATTAAATTACTGCACACACACACACACACACACACACACACACACACACACACTGGGCCGATTAGGAACTGTTCCTGGATGATCAAAGCGGTTAAGGCAGCCATTCATTACAGGCAGTAAATCCAGCTTCAAGTCCTCGTATGGTGCACATTTTAACTTCCACCATTGCATTTCCACAATTCCTTGTGCAGTTGGAAGTTACTAATTTCCCACCTACCCCTTCCTTTTCCCTTCCATACCTCTTTTCATACACAACATATACATCAGCCATGTCGTCAGAGAGATACCTGCTTTACCGGACATAATAAGCTGCATTTCAGGCTTTCACCCATTTTCAATTGAAATAATTGTGATGAAGATGTAAATATATTATGCCAAATGAAGATTGGTGAAAGCTCTTGTTGTAAATAAAACTATACACAAAAAAAACATGCTGCTTGCTGTATTTCTTGAAGTAATTCAATCTGCAGCCACAGGGTTCAACCACTTTAACATTGATAAATTAATAAAACACACACACACTTTATATATGTATATATACCAGATTTTTATCAAAGATCATCCTATGAAATTATAAGTATTGTTAGTTTGCATACACCAATACTTCTCACTAATGATTGCAATTACTGTCTTCATTTATGTGAAATCAGCAATTGAACTCTTTTGATAGCATCTGGGGTCATCACAAGAAGTTTTTCTGAGTGACACTTCCTTGCCAATACACTGTAATCATCATTTGAATGTTCTGAAGCTGAATCATAAACTTTGGAGTTTAAGTATTTAAAGAAACAAATTATATCTGCTGTGAAGGTCATCAATAGTAATGACTCTTTTATCATACTCTGCACTTCATTTCAGCAACATAGCTATTTTTATATTATAATAGCCTAACAATGCAGAATGCAAACAGCAATGAAAACAGTAGTGTGGCAGAAAATTGAAATTTGTGCAGATTGTGGTGATGCACCCTGTACTACAGTCCTCTATGAATGCAGTGGGCACAGAGGCATTTAAGCAATCATTCTTCCCACATTACATATGTGGATGGAATGAAAATGAACTGCAGTATGTGGCATAATCAGAAATACCCACTGTGGTGCACTGCATAGTGATTTGTCAAGTATTGATACACATGTAGAGTGGATGTAATACATACAAACTGGCCATGTCAATGTTGAAATGCACTGTACAAGAATGATGATGTGCTAACTGTCTTATGGGAGTGTGTGTGAATAAGTGAAAAGATCAGTGACTCAAGAGGCAATGGCAGATATGAATAATGGGATGGGAGAACTGTGTGCTTACAAACTATAATAGTGAAATAGAAGATCAGTCAGTAAGATGGTGCTATAATTGATAACTCTACCACATAGCTGAAAATGAGTCAAGATTCTACAAACAGTATTATCCATGTTGATTTCCACTGCAGAAAACTGTAAGAGATGGATACCAATGTAGATGTCTAATTACTGTAAAGGCACACTGTATACAATGACTCAGGAGGACATGAATTGTTATTCATGTGAAAAAGAAGTCTCTTTCAAATGAATTGAGACATGTGATCGATCTAGGATGCACAATTATGAGCAAGTGACTAAAAAACAATCAATAGAGTGGAAGATCAAGAAAAAGTGCAACATCCATGCACCTACTGGGGAAGTTACATAGATAAACTTTTGGGATGTAAAGAACATGTTATTGATGCACTTTTATGAGAAGGGTCGTGGAGTGACTAGTGTTGACTATAGTGACAAGTTGGTAAGGCAGCTGAAGCTAATGATACCATGTGACTATGCTACCTAAAGTTTTTTAACAAGGTGTCCATGGCAGTAAACACTTCATACAGATGTGTATACTAAGTATATATTATCTTATCTAAAGTATGAAGTGTTGAAACATTCACCATACAACCCAGACTTTAGGCCATTAGATTTTTCAGATGATGCTAAAGTCATGGAGACAGTGCAAAGATGATTATGAGTCATTTTAAACAGACCATCCCTTTATTGGGCATCCACAGTCTTGTTGAGAGATATGTTGCAAATCAGGATGACTGCTGGAAAATCAGGAATCAGCTATTTCTGCTAACCTTTTTAAAAAGGTTGTATGAAAATTTCTGTTATCTAATTATTGGCACTTACCTTCCACATAAATTTCTGCTAACCTTTTTAAAAAGGTTGTATTAAAATGTCTGTTAATTAATTATTGGCACTTACCTTCACATAAATTTTTAGTGATGTGTGAATTAAGCATGGAGATGAGTATATTGAAACATATACATACTTTGGTTAAAAATCATTCTGTTTTGCCAGGGGGGAGTGTTGCACCATGGAACACTTTTTAGGTTTTGGCCTCTAGCCAGCCCTGTAATAGAAGTTTGATATGTTTCTTATTCCATTTTCAATTAGGCCATTGACCTTTTATGTGCTGCAGACTTTTTCTGAAATCACAAAAATTACTACAGGAAGGTAACATAAGAAATCCACTCACCAAGCAGTGGCAGAGTACCATGCACACAAAAGGATTTAACTATTAGAAGCTTTCAGAGCCAATGGCCCCTTCTTTTGGCAGAAGAGTTGGATGGAAGAGGGATGAAGGAAAAGGACTACAGAGGTGTAAAGAAAGGGGTTCAGTCCAGAAAAGTCACCCAGAACCCTGGGTCAGGGGAGACTTACTGGACAGGACGAGAAGGAAAAATATTTGAAAACCTTTCCCTAAACCTCTCCAATCCTTTTTCTTCACCCTTCTTCCTTCCCCTTCAAACTCTTCTGCCATAAGAAGGAGCCACCAGCTCCAAAAGCTTGTAATAGTTAATCCTTTTGTGGGTGTGTTCCCCTGCCACTGCTTGGCGAGTAGTTTTTTTATCTATCCAATTATATTATATTATCAGTAATTGATTATTTTCGTTTTTATACAGGAAAGTAAGGTTTTTTGAAATGTGAAAAAATGTTCCAAGGTACAACATTGTCATGTACCTAGGAACAAATATTTTGTTGAAATTTAAACTGTTATAATCAAGAAAATATTGTCAATACTGTATTTATTAATCTACCAGTTATGTTATTACTTTACTACACTCAAATAATGAAAAAGTAAAATAAATCTAAGCAGAAATTTTATCAAAAGCCAGTTACAAGCAAAGTACATTTTGAAACAGAAACTATTGGAAACTAGTACAAATTTCCATTTTCAACACAGGTAAAACTGTTAGGACATTAAAGAAACTCAGCTGATTTGCATATATCACATGTTCCATGGTAGATGACGTCTTCCATTTCAAGGTACGAGATGGTGCGTGACTGATGAAATATGTCTCAACTATCCATAAACTATATAACTAGTTTAAAAATATATATAACTTTACTCACCATAAAATTCTGTAACTGAAAAATTAATAGTATCTTCCACACAGTTTTAATATATATTACACAGCATTTTAATATGTAAAACTCAAAATATTTGAAAAAGCTGCACAAAACACAACTTCACATCTCACAACAACAAAAACAGTACAAAATGCTGAAAACATATTATGACAGGCTCTAGTACACATTCCTTCATGTGATTGTAAAATCAGAAACACTGCCCAGTAATTATCATGTCCCTAGGTACACTAACAGCAATGTACAACACTCTCTGCTTCTCACGTATTCATAATTTATGACTTTTCTATCATGTTTTACTTGCTTTGCCTCAGTCTGCTGACAGAAATGTGTGTTACAGGAACATCATCCAGGCTGTTTGCAGCAACTTTTAATAACTCTTATTTCCCACCAGAAGGATTTTGTTTTGATAGCAACTGTGGTGGAATCCCAATCAATGATGATCCGCAAAGTCCTTTGTACAATGTGGATGCTAAAGTAAGATGACAGACTCTTAACAATATTGTAACTACTAGATAATATTACTTTAAGTATGTACACATGTGTGTGTGTGTGTGTGTGTGTGTGTGTGTGTGTGTGTGTGGTATATATATACATGCACACAACATTGAGGGGAAAATTATAATGAACATAATATATCAACTCTTATGCTTCCACAGCCTACTGCAGCCAATTTGAGATGTTACAGGTATAATGACAAAATTTAGATTTGATACAATTTAGAGATGTGCAGACATTCCTTAGAGCCAAAGATACCCCAATTTTCTAACTAACCACCGAATTGACAGCAACAACCATAATAACTAGAAAGGATTGGTTGATAGATCACATCCTCAGACATCAAGCAGTAGTCAATTTGGTAATGGAAGGAACATATTATAGAAGGAACCCTATGCTTGGATTACAGTGAGCTGGTTGAAGTGAGTGTAAGTTTCAATAATAATGAAGTGATTAAGAGCCTTGCATAGCATAGAATAGCATTGATAGCAGCATAAAACCATTCTTTGGACTGAAGACCAAAAGAAGAACAGAAAATACTATTCATGTTGGTCTTAACAAGGTAACTGATGTATTTTTCATAGATATATGTCACAATAGCACATACTGGAATATATTAACATGAATTTGTTCAGTGTTACTATGTCACATACATTGACAGTTATTTACAATATCACCTTTTCAAAACTTATGCAATTAAAACTACATTACTTCCTATTTTCCACTCATAATTTCTGTTTGACTTATAAATAAAGAAATATTTTTCAGTTTTAACTTTTTTACATGATGAACAAAGAAATTATTCTGATTTTTATACCACACTGAAAAATACAAATTAAGCTTATGAAGGGAAATCACTAAGAGGAAAATATTTTATTGTAAAATAAGACAAAGGAAACCACTCACTGGTAGTGGATTGATGCATGGTGCACGGACACTTGCACTAATAAAAAAATACTGTTTTCTAATAAGTATTTTCCATTATTGGTGTCTATATTCCATGTATCGAACTGCTACAGGTGAATGGTTGACTTCCCCTATTTTGTGTATTGCTCAATAGAGGAATTTCCATTATTGTTACAAAAATCTTTTATATATCTTTTTTCCAAATTGGTGATGTTTGCACATGTATCATTGCACCTGAATGCATAGCATATCATCATGATCACTACAAGTTAGTTTACAATTTTACTTGGTTTTAATTTTGACAATGTTTCACTATTAAAACAAATTTTACTTTCTTCTTTTTTCAAGCTTGCATTTCCAAAAAGTTCATGCATCTTCCAGATCTCTTTAACTTTGTTTATATAGTGACTAAATCTTAATAGAATAACAGTAGCCTCATATGCAGGAACTCTTTATCATGTTCAGACTAAATACAACATATTAACCCACCAAAAAAGAAAATAAGGTTGCGAAGAAAACTATCTCTATAAAAAACTTTGCTAAACATTAAATAATGGAAACTCCAGGATCAAATATCAACAATATTAGGAAAATGATAGATTACTTCTCACTGTAAAGATGACCCATTGAATTGCAGACAGGCACAATGAAAAGTCTGTTACACATAGCTTTTGGCCAAAGCACTCTTTAGCAAAGAAAACACACACACATTCACACAAGCAAATACATCTCATGCACACATATTTTAAATACTTTTGCATGTCTTAACTTTATTTCAAATTTCATGAATTATTTCATAGTGCATGCAGCATCCTACTTTATATCCCTTATTATCACATTGTCAAACAACCTATGGCGGCTGATAACCTTGTTGACAAGTGCACTTAAACCACAAATACACACACCAAATAATCTTCTCATTTTTTGTGGGTATTATCAATGATTGAATAACACCTACCTGTAGGTCCTTAATAGGTAATATTATATTGAGAACATGATATGTATTACTATTATGCTTTTTTTGAATATCATTCACTAACCACCAGTTGGGAGACTGATGCCAACAATATTACACATGTTATTCAAGATATTTCCAGAATTAAAAAATGTTGCTTCAGTGCCAACTGAAGATCCCATTTGTCATCATGTAGTCACTTATATTGTATAGCACCAAAGCAACTTTAAAACAGTTCAGGCCTATATTGCACACTTTTGTTCAAGTCATTACCAGAATCAAAACATAGTGCTTCAGTGCCAACTAAAGACCCTATTCGTCATCATGTCATCAGTTACATCACACAGCCTCAAAGCAACTTTAGAGCTGTTCAGGTCCGTGGTAACAGCATGTTTTATTAAGAATTTGCACTGATACTCATTAATTAATTCTCCCATCATTAGTCAAGTTCCGTGAACTTGAAGCAGGAATGTGTTGGTATCATCACTTACATGTCAGTGTAGTGAGACAAGTTTATTGTCACAACCAAAATCTTTGTTCAGGATGTGTAGGCTATGGTGAGAGTGTGGTAAGAGGAACTGATAAGTACACTTTTGTTGCAAACATATTTACTCTGCATAAATGCGTAAATGAACAACTGACAAAAATGAAATCAGATTGCAATGACCATTAGCCAGTTATCACGATACTTCTGTTTGCATAATTGTTCGACTCAAACACCAATCTTTGGTGGAGGGGAGGGGGGGGGCTGTACACTCTTTGGTGATGAGCATATTGTCCAATCATGGGAGAAAAATGGACGCATGTCTGGAAGGAAATGAATTTCTTTTGTGATCGCGAGGTAATGTGTAATTTGTGGATGCGACGAAGCGACAGCGTAAACAGCCGAAGAATGCCGAACGAAATTCTATACATGCCTGTGGGCATTATTGTGGCCAAGATAAACACGAAGCCCACGCCTACTACAGTGGTACAAGTTTATATGCCAACTAGCTCTGCAGATGATGAAGAAATTGAAGAAATGTATGATGAGATAAAAGAAATTATTCAGGTAGTGAAGGGAGACGAAAATTTAATAGTCATGGGTGACTGGAATTCGAGAGTAGGAAAAGGGAGAGAAGGAAACATAGTAGGTGAATATGGATTGGGGCTAAGAAATGAAAGAGGAAGCTGCCTAGTAGAGTTTTGCACAGAGCATAACTTAATCATAGCTAACACTTGGTTCAAGAATCATGAAAGAAGGTTGTATACATGGAAGAATCCTGCAGAATGTATCAGATAGATTATATAATGGTAAGACAGCGATTTAGGAACCAGGTTTTAAATTGTAAGACATTTCCCAGGGCAGATGTGGACTCTGACCACAATCTATTGGTTATTAACTGTAGATTAAAACTGAAGAAACTGCAAAAAGGTGGGAATTTAAGGAGATGGGACCTGGATAAATTGAAAGAACCAGAGGTTGTACAGAGATTCAGGGAGAGCATAAGGGAACAATTGACAGGAATGGGGGAAAGAAATACAGTAGAAGAAGAATAGGTAACTTTGAGGGATGAAGTAGTGAAGGCAGCAGAGGGTAAAGCAGGTAAATAGACGAGGGCTGTCAGAAATCCTTGGGTAACAAAAGAAATATTGAACTTAATTGATGAAAACAGAAAATATAAAAATACAGTAAATGAAGCAGGCAAAAAGGAATACAGACATCTCAAAAATGAGATCGAGAGGAAGTGCAAAATGGCTAAGCAGGGATGGCTAGAGGACAAATATAAGGATGTTGAGGCTTATCTCACTAGGGGTAAGATAGATATTGCCTACAGGAAAATTAAAGAGACCTTAGGAGAAAAGAGAACCACTTGTATGAATATCAAGAGCTCGGATGGAAACCCAGTTCTAAGCAAAGAAGGGAAAGCAGAAAGGTGGAAGGAGTATATAGAGGGTCTATACAAGGGCAATGTACTTGAGGACAATATTATGGAAATGGAAGAGGATGTAGATGAAGATGAAATGGGAGATATGATACTGCGTGAAGAGTTTGACAGAGCACTGAAAGACCTGAGTCGAAACAAGGCCCCGGGAGTAGACAACATTCCATCAGAACTACTAATGGCCTTAGGAGAGCCAGTCCTGACAAAAGTCTACCATCTGGTGAGCAAGATGTATGAAACAGGCGAAATACCCTCAGACTTCAAGAAGAATATAATAATTCCAATTCCAAAGAAAGCAGGTGTTGACAGATGTGAAAATTACCGAACTATCAGTTTAATAAGTCACAGCTGCAAAACACTAACGCAAATTCTTTACAGACGAATGGAAAAACTGGTAGAAGCCGACCTCGGGGAAGATCAGTTTGGATTCCGTAGAAATATTGGAACACGTGAGGCAATACTGACCTTACGACTCATCTTAGAAGAAAGATTAAGGAAAGGCAAACCTACGTTTCTAGCATTTGTAGACTTAGAGAAAGCTTTTGACAATGTTGACTGGAATATTCTCTTTCAAATTCTAAAGGTGGCAGGGGTAAAATACAGGGAGCGCAAGGCTATTTACAATTTGTACAGAAACCAGATTGCAGTTATAAGAGTTGAGGGGCATGAAAGGGAAGCAGTGGTTGGGAAGGGAGTGAGACAGGGTTGTAGCCTCTTCCTGATGTTATTCAATCTGTATATTGAGCAAGCAGTAAAGGAAACAAAAGAAAAATTCGGAGTAGGTATTAAAATCCATGTAGAAGAAACAAAAACTTTGAGGTTCGCCGATGAGGTTGTAATTCTATCAGAGGCAGCAAAGGACTTGGAAGAGTAGTTGAACGGAATGGACAGTGTCTTGAAAGGAGGATATAAGATGAACATCAACAAAAGCAAAACGAGGATAATGGAATGTAGTCAAATTATGTCAGGTGATGCTGAGGGAATTAGATTAGGAAATGAGATACTTAAAGTAGTAAAGGAGTTTTGCTATTTGGGGAGCAAAATAACTGATGATGGTCGAAGTAGAGAAGATATAAAATGTAGACTGGCAATGGCAAGGAAAGCATTTGTGAAGAAGAGAAATTTGTTAACATCGAGTATAGATTTGAGTGTCAGGAAGTCGTTTCTGAAAGTATTTGTATGGAGTGTAGCCATGTATGGATGTGAAACGTGGACGATAAATAGTTTGGACAAGAAGAGAATAGAAGCTTTCGAAATGTGGTGCTACAGAAGAATGCTGAAGATTAGATGGGTAGATCACATAACTAATGATGAAGTATTGAATAGAATTGGGGAGAAGAGGAGTATGTGGCACAACTTGACAAAAAGAAGGGACTGGTTAGTAGGACGTGTTCTGAGGCATCAAGGGATCACAAATTTAGCACTGGAGGGCAGCGTGGATGGTACAAATCGTAGAGGGAGACCAAGAGATGAATACACTAAGCAGATTCAGAAGGATGTGGGTTGCAGTAAGTACTGGGAGATGAAGAAGCTTGCACAGGATAGGGTAGCATGGAGAGTTGCATCAAACCAGTCTCAGGACTGAAGACCACAACAATAACAACAACCTGTGAGGAGCTCATGTTAAGCACAAGCCATGTGGTCTGCTAACTGAAGTTATAGGTTCGCAAAAAACACATCTGTATTGTACAGTGGCTCAGTTCAAATTGCCATAAGTTTTTCTTGACCTGCCCCTGTGTGTGACACAAGTTGCCAGAATTTTGCCTGTCTGTAGGTATGCGCACCAACAGATATTTTACGCAGCTAACTAGGGATGGCTGTGAGTGTCTCAGGTCCATTCACCGTTTTTGTGACACAGCTGCTATGCATATACCCCATTGGAAGGTGGAGCTAAGAATCTGTGAGAAAGTGCAGGCATCTAGCTTGTGTGACAGATGTCTTGGCTTCACATGCTTTGCTTTGATGCCAGCCCGAGCGTGATGATGGCAGGCCAATTAGCAGTGATTGGGTCAGGTGCATGACATCAGCAAGTGGGTGCATGGTGGGTGCGTCCTCATGTAGCTGCCAAGTGACAGTAGTGGCTCCCTGGCTGGCTGTGAATTGTCAGTAATAATGAGTGGCTGGCCTCAAGGCTGTGAGTGATGTGCAAGGATGTCATCTCAAAAAACACTAATGGTAAAAGGGAAATGAGGTAAAGTGTTCATGAGTTGCGACCTTCAAAGTTCACTGACATAGATGCGGAGGCACGACGCGGAATTCAATCTGGACATGACACCAGATGCACGGAGATCATACAAAGTGTCTATAACCGTGCAGAGTGTCTATACTTGCATGAGTACAATGTTGTCACATGAATGGTGGCACAGAGGAACTTGCCTGGAGCTTGATGGGAGAGGACACGGAACCTGGCACAGAAGTTAATCTGTCCTCAATGACCAATGTGGCAGAGGGACAGGGATGTGAATGCGAGTCCAGGAGTGCAATGAATATGCCACCAGTTATGTGGGAGATCATTTCTGGAGCTCAATTGGAGACAGTGTGCTGATGATACGGCAGGGTCTCTACAGCAAGTGACAGCTGGTGCATTGTTATGATGCAGTATTGGCATTTGAAACAGAGATGACGGACGGAGCGTGTGATGTAGTCTGCTGGCAGTTCTGGTTGGGGTGACCTGGGCACTTGTGGTGAGTGCAGCATGGGCAGCTGAGTCGGCTGGCTTGACAAGATGGTGTGGGGCTGCCTCGAATGTGGGGGTACAATGACAGCTGGCATCATGCATGCATCATGGGGATGAGGTTTGGTTGATTTTTGGTTTGTGGGGTGCTCAACTGCATGGTAATCAGTGCCTGTACAAAGTCCCAGTTCTTACAAGCCCAATTTTTTCACAATCCAATCTAGCCACTGTCACAAATGATGGTGATTATGATGATGATGATGAAATAATGAGGACAACACAAACACCCAGTCCTCGGGCAAACAAAATCCCCAACCCAGCTAGGAATCGAACCCAAGAACCCATGATCCAGAGGCAGCAATGCTAGCCACTAGACCACAAGCTGCAGACCATGCATCATGGGTAGTCACAGCTGGGCTCTGGCTGACTGGTGGCAGAGAAGCATCATCTGTTAACAGGTCTTGCACTGAGTTGAAGAAGTGAATGATGGTAGGTGCAGTCAAGATGTAAGCTGACTTGAGCCGGTCAATTGACACTTTGGTCAACTTCCTGTTGCACTCAATCTTGAGCGTTCTCTTGCCATGGCTGATGACACAGTGTGGCCCCGAGTATGGCAGCCAAAGTGTTGGCTACACCACGTCAGTAAGCAGCATGATGTGTGTACAGTGCTTTGGTGGTGCCATGCTGCATCAGTATCTGCAGGAAGGGGTGAACCATGTAGGACACAGACGTTCTGCCAGTGGAGGGACTGATGCATCACAGGGTGGCCGTACCTTCTCCATAAAATCACCAAGGATGATGAGAAATCATCTCTAGACTAGGTCGGCATGCAAAATGCTGATCTCTTCTTTCAGTGTTACTCACAGGCCAAGAAGCACCAGTGGGAATACTTACTCAGGCGGCATCATGACAAGTTAGCGAGGCTTCTATTGTTCAATGGAACCATTCAACCATGCTGTAATTCTGTGTAAGTGCATGCCACACAATTGGGCAACTTGTGTCAACAGCGCACAGTGAAATGGGTGACCAAAGTCCGTTTTGACGTGACTGGGGCACCCAAAGTGTGCCACCTAGATGTTGATGAAGGTTGTAGCAAGGTCTTAGTGATGATGCCTCCTAATGGATGTTGGCTCCAGTGATGTTTCCTAATGGATGTTGGCTCCAGGCAGTGTGTGAAGGGATTTACCATCATCAGCACCTAACGCTTGCATTGCGACAGAGGGAGTGGGCCTACCTTGCCCACACGGACATGTGCAAGATGTATTGCATCTAGAAATGTGCCGATGGGTGCATAGGTGTACCCCTCAACTTCAGAGCGCTGGCATATAGTGTAGATGCATGCTCATTGATGGCAAATGAAACTTGCAACTACTGTTGCTGGTCAAACTGTCCATTCGTATGAATGGACACAGGCAGACAGTGTTTGTTGGTATTGAGGATCACCCGTGGCTAAACATGCCTTGATGCATGGCCAACACATCTTGGCACAGTGTTACACCGTCCGGGTTATCTGCATACTTCCTACTGACACAAACCTATCAGAACTCCGGAGATGGGAACTTGCCATTCAATATATTCTCTCTTCCCGTTACCCACCAGGCCTCAACCTCCGCTAATTTCTAGTTGCCGCCCCTCGTACGTCACTTGTCATTCAACAACATCTTTGCCTCTGTACTTCCGCCTCGACTGACATCTCTGCCCAACCTCTTTGCATTTACATATGTCTGCCCGTGTCTGTATATGTTCAGATGGATATGTGTGTGTGTGTGTGTGTGTGTGTGTGTGTGTGTGTGTGTGTGTGTGTGTGTGTGTGTGTGTGTGAGTGTATACCTGTCCTTTTTCCCCCCTAAGGTAAGTCTTTCTGCTCCCGGGACTGGAATGAATCCTTACCATCTCCCTTGAAACCCACATCCTTTTGTCTTTCCCTCTCCTTCCCTCTTTTCTGACGAAGCAACCTTGGTTGCAAAAGCTTGAAATTTGTGTGTGTGTGTTTGTGTGTTTTTTGTCTCTATTAACATACCATTGCTTTCGTTTGGTAAGTTACAGCATCTTTGTTTTTTGTACATATTTTTCCCACGTTGACTGTTTCCCTCTATTATTTACATTCATATTGTAAATTAATTTGTATGTCTATTTGTACTCTAAACATCATCATATAACTATTTTTTTCTCCAAAATGAAAATGAGATATACAGATTGATTTAGCAATTCCTACCCACCACCTTTTATACATTACAAACATTGAAATTCTACTATAGAATAGAAGGAGTTGTCAAGGAGAAACTTTTTCTATTTATTTTCAAATTTTACCTTGCTGTCTGTTAGACATTTTATATCACTGGGTAAGTGGTCAAAAATTTTTGTTACAGCATTGTGCACCCCTTTCTGTGATAAAGACAACCTTAATGTTGAGTAATGAATGTCATTTTTTCTTCTAGTGTTGTAGTTATTTGCCTCATTGTTTATTTTGAACTGTAGTGGATTATTTACAACAAACTTCATAAGGGAATAAATATACTGTGAAGCAGTAGCCAGAATGCCTAACTCTTTAAGCGGATGTCTACAAGATGATCATGGGTGAGCACCACATACTATTCTTACAGCATATTTTTTGGGCAATGAAGGCCTTCTTTCTTAATGATGAGTTACTCCAGAACATTTTTTCATATGAAATTACTGAATGAAAATAAGCAAAATATGTCGCCTTATTGATTGCTCTCTCCCCAAAATTTTCTATGATTCTATGTGCAGCTGTGGCTGAACTGAGTTGTTTTAGGCATTCCAAAATGTATTTTTTTCCAATTTAAATTCTCATTAATAAGGACACCTAAGAATTCTGAAGTTTCCACCCTATGTATTATTTCATCATCGTGTGTTACACTTATCACTGGTGCAGTACCCCTAGAGGTGCAGAATGGAATATGATGCATCTTTGTGAAATTCAGGGTGAGACCATTTGCAGAAAACCAGTCAATGATACTTTTGAGAACTTTGTTCATCATTCCTTCCATTTCTCTATGTACACTGGGAGTAATTACAATACTGGTTTCATCTGCGAAAAAGAACTAATTCTGCTTGTTGTACATTAGACAGTAGATCATTTACATGTGTGAGAAACAGTAGTGGACCTAAGATTGAGCCTTGGTGAACCCCATACATGATTTCTCCCCAGTCAAAATTATGTCCCGATTCTGTTGGTTGAATTACTACTAAGTACAACTTTCTGCATTCTTTTGGTTTGATATAACATGATCCATTGGTTGGCTATACCGTCAATTCCCATAAAACTTCAATTTATTTAGGAGTATACTATGATTCACACGATCAAATGCCTTGGATAAGTCACAGAAAATACCTACCAGTGCTATTTTGTTATTTAATGCTTGTAATATCTGGTGTGTGAACATGTAAATGCCATTTTCAGTAGAGTAACCCTTCTGAAACCCACACTGTGATTCGTTGAGGATATTATTGTTGCCAAGGTAAGATACTATTCTAGAACTTATGACATTCTCAAAAATTATGGAAAATGATGTCAGCACTTAAACAGGTTGGTAGTTACTAATGTCTCTCTTATTACCTTTCTTAAAGAGGGCTTTAACAACGGCATATTTTAGTCTTGTCTTGTATTAGTGGTGCATTACATATTTTGGACAATACCGGACTTCTTATATGGGAACAAATCTTTAGTAATCTATTAGAAACACCATCAAAACCAGAAGAGCTTTTACTCTTGAGAGAATGTATGACCCTCTTAATTTCAGAAGTAGAAGTTGGTGGTATAATCAAATGATGTAATTTTATGAGCGTTACTTCTTCAACATGTTGTTGTGATTTTTCTCTTGAACTGTTGGTCCCTATGCTTTCTACTATGTTTAACAAATGGCTATTAAATACATTTTTTATCTGTGAATTGTCATTTATAACCCTTCCATTCAATTCAATAGTAATGTTATCCTCTTCTGTGGTTTGTTGTCCTGTCTCTTGCTTCACTACAGTCCATATTGACTTAACTCTGTTGACAGATGCACTGATTTCTGAGTTATGTGCATGTTTTTTTGATTTTTTAATAACCCTTCTTAGTCAGTATGAGCAGTTTTTGTAGTGCACAACTACTAAAGGGTCTCTATTTGTTCTTGCCAAAAGACACATTTCCCTTTTCCTTTCACAAGATAATTTAATCACATGGTTTTTTTACATCACTGTTTAATGTCCCTTCCATTTAACTTATACAGAAAGCTATTTTTATATAGTGATATGAATTTATCATGGAATAGATGAAATTTTATATTGGCATTTGGTTCTTTATTATATTGGCATTTGGTTATTTATAAATTTCATCCAAGGTTGTTTTTTATAAACTACTCTTAATAAAATTTGTCCTGTAGTCATTAATAATTCTAACTGACTTCCGCTGAGATGTATCCACACTGTAAGGACTGTAAGGCACTATGTCATTTATCCTGTCTAACTGTGCCTATGATCAGAGAAATGATTTGTTTCTGGGTAAACAGTTATTTTCTGGCTTTGTGCCTCATCAAAGAAAACATTATCGATTAGGAACCTACTGTCTTTATCCCCCTGTGTTGGAAAGTTAACTATTGAGAGCAAATTGTAGGATCCAAATAAAGTTTCCAGATCATTTTTCCTATCATAATCCTTTATAAAATCTACATTGAAGTCACCATAGGTGATTAGTTGCTTGCTGATGTCTGACAGACAGCACAGTAAGGAATCCAGGTTCCTCATAAATAATTCAAAATTTCCCAGTGGGGATCTATATACTGTTACAATTAAAAGCGAACTGTTTTTCAGCATTAATTTACAAGCACAGACTTCTATGTGCTGATCACTACAAAATCTATGTGTGTCAATGCTTTTGACACTGTGTTCTGTCTTAATATATATAACAACTTCACCTTTTCCCATCTTACTTCTGCATGAGTAAGATGCTAGACTGCAATCTTTTATATAACACTTATGTAATGCTCTGGTTATGTGGTGCTCAGATAGGCACAAGATGTCTATCTTTTCCCTCTAAATTTTGCAAGCAGGTAGACGCTCTTCTACCTTATGAGAATTTATTTCAGTTAGCAGTAATCTGCTCAACTCAGAGTTAACACAGCTCACAGCAGGTTATGGTGCTGCAGGGCCTCGATGAAACATTTGTGTGTGTAGTTGCTACTCCTATTTTATCCAAGTCACCCCAAATGTTGTAATTACTGTTCTTAGCCAGGTTATTTCCTGCTCTACCTACTATAATAACTTGATCCTCTTTGCCAAAACCTTTGCACAATTTTTCTATGTCCTCTGTCACGTGACTAAGACGTGCTAGGCTTCACAATACTTGTGACCTGGTACCCTGCTCCTAACTCTTCCTGTACCGTCTGGCCTACACCCCTCCCATAGCTACTACCTAGCAACAACACTCTTTTCTTCGTACTCTTGTTTGGTACCGACCTACACAGAGTTTCTTCGGTAGAGGCCTGCTGCACCCTACTGTAACCTACAGCTGTATGAGGCTCTTCCCCTCCTACTTCAAGTAACAAGCCAAATTTATTTAATATTGATAGTTCAAATGTAGAAGCAGTTGATGAGCTGTCCCCCTTTTGTCCATTGCTTGTTACCTTTACCCAGTCCCACAATCGGTTTCCCCTTTAAATCTATCTAGTTCCAATTTTGCATGATCTAATTCATCCTGAAGGGCACAAATCTTTGCCTCCTGTTCAGTGATTCTCGTGTCTTTTTTGCAGAGCCTACAATTCCTTGGGAGAGCCTCATTGAGTCCCCCACTACATTAACTCAGTGAAATTCAAATCCACAGTCTATACAAACCACTCCCTCTTTGACTGTCCTACAGCAACATCCACACTTACCAAAGATTGCAAGACAGATCACATGCTTAAAAACAGAATTAAATCACTTAACATGCTTCACACTACACAAATGTTTGTTATTTATGAGCAACAAAAACTGGGCTTACCATTTAGTGCTTCAGGTGTTGTACAAAAAGTGAAAAGTTATTTATTTTTTCTTCAATTGAAACTTCCAGGTTGAGAGGCCGTGGTCAATGTATAAAATTTCCACCCAACGTTTCATCTCCATCTGCGGGAGACATCTTCTGAGGTCATCTGGCTATGACCTCAGAAGATGTCTCCCACAGATGGACATGAAACGTTAGGTGGAAATTTTATACATCAACCATGGCCTCTCAACCCAGACGTTTCAACTGAAGATAACAAAGGCTGTGAAAGCCTACATTGCATGATTATTTACTTTTGCTTACAACACAACACAACACTTAAATTTAGTATCTGTTAAATAATGTAATCACAACTGAATGGACTTTACTGTATGCCCACTGTATGTAAACAAAGACTAGTTCAAAAGTTTCTAAATACAATAACTTTGCACTGTTTATGTGACGAGACAAACGAAAACAAAGAACTGTGTTTACACTATATGAACTTTTTACTTATTTCTGAACTGGACTAACAACAAAAACTGTACTTCACTGAAACAGTTCAGTAACTGACAGTATACAATAATGTAAACAAAGCTTATGCCAAAATTCACATCTATGAAATGTTTTCTTTTTCCGAAACATATGCAAATAAAATTGAAACCTTCAATATATGGCTTACAATAGGTACTAATTTACTTATCTATGATAGAATATTGCCTTAATTAACACTTATCTTTACACAATCTCTGAATGGGCACAACTCGTACACCCAATCAGCCAAGTCCACAATGGCATCCTGCTGCATTTCTGATTGTGCGGCAATGTCCACATGCACACAACAGTGAGTTCACAACCATGTCAAACCATGCGGCGCTTTGCAAGTGGTGCAGGAAGTGAGATGGCCTCTTGTCACCGTATTCCTCTCAGTGCAGCATCTGATGCACCCATTGTTCCAGCAACGATGGAATTCGCCAGATTAACTCCTCTTGTCATTTATATAAAGCCTGTGTTGGTGGGGCAGCGATTATGTCCTGAAATTTGGCCACATGGCCTTGATCTAGCTGGCTCATAATTTATCTGAATGTGATGAGAGCACAGGTGATTTTGTTGCTTGGGAAAACAATCACCACTTGCCTGAACAACATGGTCGGGTCACGAGGCCACAAGAGCAGTACCCTAACCAACACCCTTCCTGGGTGCATGGAATTTTTCCTCAGCTTGTTACAGGTGGGCAGAGACCGTGCAAGTGGAGAGTGCCTGTAGCTCAATCTCCAGCCTCTGGTTGTGCACTAGTAGTTCATCTGTTGTCTTTTGCCTACTGTCTATTGCCTTTTGCAGTTTTTCCAAAGTTGTCATCTTGCTTTAGCATGTAGTTCTCAATGCTGTGTTCACAAACAAATCACTGTTCGTATGCAAGGACATATTAGGTCACTTGTGGTTTCGCATCACGCACACTGATGGAAGCACAGTGTATTTGCTTATAAAAATTATTTCCAGATAAACTAATTACACTATTATCATCAGTAATTGGGAAATCACACTGTGATTAATATAACTTTATGAATCACTGCTTGAACAAGAAAGTAGTTGATTTTTATAACAGTTGTGTAGGGTGCTATTAATGCAACAAGATCAAATTAAGAGCAAAATTATTTATTGCTAGGAATGGCACAAAAACAAGTGGAATGGTTTCACCTTGCTCCATTACATCACCCCTGTTGAGTTATACAGATAAACATTGAAAAATATTTAACTGGAAAATCCAGTGTAAAAGAAAAATTAATTGCTCCTTCACTTTTTATAGTCAGAATTTAATAACTGATCACAAAAAGTTGAAATTAATAATAACATATAGCACACAACTTTGTTTACAAACAACATAGATTAAATGGTGAATACAAAGCTGACCATTGTTCTATAAAAATATAATACAAAAACTTTTCTCTTGATAAGTATTAGTGTAGGAAACAAAACTTATTTCACCTTCACTTTCTTTATTCAGGTCTGAAGGGCTACACTGTGCCAAATTGTACTCAGAACAGTTATTATTATAGTGAATTAATACTTACACAAATGGCACTGAATTTACTATCTGAACAATCTTTCTCTACTCCCATTGTACAAATTTCCAATGTTTTTATATTCTCACAGTTTCCATTCCAATAATGTTTTTCAATAGTTTTGTGGTCTTTCATATTTTGCCTTACCTCAAATTTTACCATATATAATTTTTAGCTGAAAGGGATTTGTTATTTTGTGCAAAATTTCATCATTACCATGTTGATTTTTACTTTTGTTAATTCTCTTTATTGCTAATATTGTTATACACACAGATTAAAAATATGTAAGTTATTTTATTGCTGTCTTTTTACAACAAAACTGCAGATATATTTTCCTCACACTCTCAGATAACTCACATCCCTACACCAACTTGTATAGAAGTAGTTACATTATAATGAAATGAATCCATTTTCTGAACAAATTCAGTTTTAACATCAGCAGTACTACTGCTCATTTTAAATTGTAAACTACTGATGTCACTTTTGAAATGACTGCAAATTTGTGATTGGTTTCTTTCATCTCTGATATACAACTGTTAAATTCACTTTTAAGATCATTACTATTTTAAGTGAATGATGTCTTTTCTCATTTCTTATATATTCTTTGTGGTACTCTCCATCAATTTTATTGTCTATTTTCAAATCATGTTCCCCGTCACTCATTTAGTCATTAGTTATAAAATGCTTTTGGGAATGAAATAATTGACTAATCGATGCAATGTCTCTTCATTTTCTCTTGCTCTTTATTGTTTCCTGTTCTGCTTTGTTCCCTAATGTTTACACACGTATATTTTATGGCTATGTACAATACAGTGGAATTTATAAGGCTGTTAGTCCATGTAAGTGTATTATATACAGATGATAGTGTCCCTACATAATTAGTGACACTGAACAAGAAATTGTGTTCTTGCGGATGGGTTATCTGCTGGGATTCACACAGATACATGGCTACCACACACAACCTACTGCACACATTGACAATACCATCCGTAAGATGGCAATGCATACATGGAACACCAGTGTAAAAAATTCCACTATATTGTACATAGCCACAAAATACATGTGTGTGTAAACATTAGCAAACAAAACAGAACAGGAAGCAAAAAAGAGCAGTGAACATGAGAATATAAAGACACACTGCACTTTTCAAGGTATTGATAATGTCTGGGTTGCCTTCCATCCCTGTCAAGTGTGGAGAATTTGGGATGAAGGGGAATTTGAACCTGACCCAGCAGCCAGCCTCTGTTTGGATGGTTGGGCATGATGGACACATAACTGAAGTAGATGACACAGCTCTGGTTCTGTGGAATGGTGGTGGGATGGAGTGTCATCGGTAGGAGACAGAAGGAGGAGTGGCTGCATTAGTGTGAGGTGTTATTTCCCCTGATGTCATCATGATCACGTTGCCATCAGAAGTTGGTGGTAAAGTCTGGGTGGGCTTAAGCTTGCCAATCAAAACTTTGGTCTTGTGTAGTTGTTCTGGCACAGTCCAACAGACCTATGATGGAACCACCATACTAAGGTTGGCATGAGTATGTCACACATCATTGTGTGAGTGGCCATGCCCCGTAGCTTGACAATCCACTGTGTTTCTGAGGACACAACTGCCTGAGAACCACATTGCACTGTGGGGTGTTGGTAAGCCCATCTAACGTATTGCAGACCCCTTGTAATTTGAAGCCTGTTGCCATCAGATTACCTTCTAATACACTGTTCTCCTCACGTAATTTGGTGGTATCACTTGACTGTATCATACACTAAGCTGTTCAAAACAGAAGTACTTCAGTTGTCTACCCTGTGAGGGATGTGTGTTATCGAGTGATCCTTTACAATGGGAAGATTGTGACCAGAGTCAGAATGTTTCAGGTGATCATTCTGAAAATTCATTGTCAAAGTGGCTGAACAAGCTGAACAATGTCAGTTAACACAAAAGTCCACTTGCAATGATCAGCGAGACCAATGTCGAACACCAAAGTAACTGTAATTGCGTTTATGGAATTGTTAACTGCCATTAAGGATTCTGGCTGGCAGCATGGTGATGTCTAATCCCATATTCATTAAAAACACTCAGTCTGAAGAGTGGTCGGTGACAAACAGTGTTTGTGCTGTAGTGTAGTGTAGTCATGTTAGTGGTGACTGTGTTATTATAATACTGCAGCCTTTAGCACAATGAGTAGTCCTATGGGGGTTGTGAATCATAGAGTATTGATTGGTCTTCTGTGGTAGGCATTGTAGATGAATGTCATTCTGTGTTGTGCCTGAACCAGAATGCATTTTAACATTCAGATGTGAACTTGTTATTTTCCTCTTTGTAGCCTTAAAACCTAAACATCTGTGATACCAGCAATTAACTGCCTGAGGTAGCTCATTACTGCAAGACTTGTGCAGAAGAGCATGGTGTGTATGTGCTACTCTATGAAGCTGATTGTGTCCCTACACACTTAATAACATAAACACATTTTTTTCTGTTGTTTGCTGCTATGATAATGATTTCAACTCATACGACCAACCAGGTTTGTTGATATCAATTTGGTTCCCTATTGGCTATGGTCTATTCTAATATTACAGTGACATATCCAAGTTTCGATTGGCTGATTGCTTCAGCTATGGCTGCCACCTCCTCAGTTGTCCAATGGCTGATTTTAAACATGCCACCATCCTTGTACAGTTTTTATAATGTTACTTAAAATCCGTCTTGATTGCAAATTTTTAATTCATATGACCAGCTTCGGTTAATTCAGAACCATCTTCAGATCTGATATTTATCAGATCTGAAGATGGTCCTGAATGAACCGAAACCGCTCATATGAATAAAAAATTTGCAATCAAGACGGATTTTAAGTAACATTATAAAATCACTGATTGCTGTTATCCCATAAGACATTATGTCTGTTTTTGCAAAGCTTGTACAGTTTGTCTGCAAACCATAAAATTTACACTTATTTCCATTTACTGTATTTGTCCATGCACTCTTCAATCTTACCACAGTATGTAGTCACTTTGTTTAATAAATAGTAGTTTCTTGCTTCAATATGTATAACTGAATCTGCATAAAAGTCTGATGTCACTGTCCATATATTTTCACTACTATTGTGGATAATTTCTTTTTGTGATCCTCATCCAACAGGCACCAGATGTTAAGTTACTGACCTGGATTTTACCTCGGTAGTAGCACTGTTATTCATGAGTGTCTTGGCTCTTGCAGTAATTTGGTTTAGTGATCAGTTTGTTAAATGATGAACACAATACTGTATATGAGACTTCCTGGTATATTAAAACTGTGTGCCGGACCAAGAGTCAGACTCAGGAACTTTTCCTTTCACGTCCATGTGGTCTACTGACTGAGCCTTTCTCTTTCCCAGCCAAGTTGTTTCATTCTGAAATTGATGTGTAAGTTGTGATCTTTTCACATTTTTCAACCACAGTCATTTAAAGATGATCAGAATGCAATAAATAATTTTAACAGTTCATATATCACAGTAGAGCACCAACAATGCAAATGTAGTGCCAGAGTGGCAACATTTTATAGTACTCTTTCACTGTGAAGATACATCTATCAAACAACAAGACATAGATTTCAGTTTATTTATTTGCATTGTCTTTGCATGGAGCCATCACAGTGATGGCTTTTGCAAGTATTAGAAATACTTGTATCATAATAATTATACTTACAACATATGTTACATATAGCAGTTGATGCTTCTCATACACATTTTGTACACATTACATTACGGCTGATATGCTACTGGTTCATGTTGCAGACAGTATTTTGAAATTTGTGGAGTGAATTTAATTATTTTTCTATAGAAAGGATTTTAATTTTGTGTTTAAATCAGTTACTACTTATACAGCAACTGCACTTAGTCACTGTTTAGTCTGTATTGTTTGTACACAATATAACTTATTATGTGAAGCTTAAGCAGGCCAACCCACACAATAAATCTTTACATCTTACACATAGTATTGTACAGTTTAACTATTGGATATATAAATTCTCACATGCTGAGGCCATTGTGGAGCAACCTTGGTGATATTCTTTCATTAATAAAAACAGTCGTGCTGAAGTGACAGCGGAAGCTTTATTGATGTGTGTCACTTTTTTGAGGCATCTTCAGAATCTCTGCATGGGAAAAATACATAAAACACAGTCTAATGTATGGTCCTATCTAGAATGAGAAAGTGGTAAATTTTTTTTTTAAATACTTTGTAAAAGCCAGAGTGAAGGGGGACTCACAATTAGGAACTGTGGTTAATGCATTAGTCATGACTGATACCATATGAATAAAATCCTAAATCTATTATTGTACTTTTAATATTACCAGAAAAGGAAGCAAATTATGGGACACAAAAATGTAGTAAGCAAAACAGCAAGTCTGTTTAACTATGAACTAGATATTTAGAAAAAAGGTAAAATTATGAGTATTATTTTATAGATATTCATACTTCCACGGGAGTTCAAAGAGCTCACCAAAAATAGATAACAAAGAAATTTTCTATATCAAATAGTTAGTAACTTAACAATGTCATCTATAAAAAGTGGGCATTTTTAAAACCAGAAAAATCATGGCTAGAAAACTATCATACTGCATTTTAGAAATAAGCATCACTTAAGGTTCAAACTTTCTGGAACATGAGGTCTTTGATTATGATAATTTTTGGAATAAGTTGGTATTAGAGAAAGTAAGATTTATGAGAGAATAGGAAATTGAGTGCTTTCAGATGTGGTGTATCACTTTAACAACAAACATCCATTTGCCCATTAAGAACTTCGCCTCAATGTGTTACAAATCTTAAATCATGTAATTTCCCTATGAAATATTTTTCAGATAAAATAATTAGACAATTGTCATCAGTAATTGGGAAATTACACCATGATTTATAAAAGTTAATGAAGCCATGCTTGATATAATAAAGTAGCTAATTTGTGTGACAGTTCTATGCGTGTTAATCATGAAATAAAATCAAATGAAGAACAATTATTGCACTGCCAGGAGTGATACAAAAACTAAAAAATTGGTTCGAACTTGCTCTCTAACATGTTTACTTTCAATTATCAGTACAGTTGTGTACCAATATTGTATTCTGTTTCCACAACTACCATGCAGAACCATTAATGTTTCGCTTTTTTCTTTCCATCCAGATGGCTGGTACAATTTGAAACTATTTCACAGGAAGTCATTGTTGTATACCTCTGATTAAGAGAAAGTTGTTAGCTTGTATCCCATGTAGAAGCATTCTTCAGCCAACAAACTACACTAGCATTAGTACTAGTGGATTCATAAGAAAAAGAATATGTATTATAGATCATCTGTAAATGCAATAAACAACAGATTATTTTAGCAGCATGTGTGCAGGATAGTTTCCCTCACTGCTACAGTCATTCTGAATTTTTCTCCCTGTAACACAGTTTCTGAGCTGATAAGTGGAAACTACTTTACTAAATAATAGCTCTCACTGTTGTAACAGGTTTGAGATGTGATAATATCTTTTGTACTGCTTTGTCTTTCTAAGACAGCCCATTTCTCTTTGTCACCCCTATTTCTTTTTACTTAAACTGATCTCCCATAAGTTTATCTTGCATATAATTAGTATAATTAGAATGTTTTAGTTATACAGCAATAATAAAGAAACTTCCAGTGAATATTGAACTTCTGGATCCAAAAATTGATGAATCTATGTAAAACCACCGAAAATAAAAAAATGGACATAAATGACACTCAGAACTCTAGGTCAAGAGGAACTTACAAGGTAGAGGAGATAATGAAAATAATTCCATGACACAGAAAAGATTTGGATGCAGTTTTAATCTCTTATTTCAGCTACAGTATCCATAAAACAATGATATGCACTAAATGTGTCATATGTAATTTGACATATTTTGCCAATTCATGCAGTAAATTACAGTGGACAATTCTCCTTCATTCCAAAAATTTGTATTGGAGGGGTGTCATGACGCTCACTATCCATACAGCATTCAGATCAAAAAGGCGCAGCATTTCTGTTTACATTAGCCTGGTCAAGAAAACTATTCCCCATAATATTTACTTCATATTACAAATATATCGAGCAATTCACTGCAGTTGTTTAATAAATCTGAAAATAGCACCATAATCTCAAGATCAAAAATAAAATTGTGTGTTGAACACATTTGCTACTCATACTGAAACAAAGAGAAATATGAAACACTATTCTTCATTAAAATGCTTAAAGTTTCAGTGTGGAGCTGTTGCTGATACTGTTGCAAAATTAATGACATTATCTTATTTATGACAGGTAACAGAATTCATTGCATATATAGAAGAACAGGCATCTTATATGAAGACTGATCACGTCCTTGTCACAATGGGAGGAGATTTCCATTATCAGGAAGCTGCATCTTGGTTTGTCAACCTCGACAAGTTAATAAAGTAAGCCACAATTATATCTCAAACAAAATTTGATGATTCTTAACTAAGATAAAATATTTACAACAATAAAAAATTCAGAATAGGATCTAGTGTTCATCTACACAAATTAAAGAGTTCTTTAGGTTATTGAAAAGCAAATTTCATGCTACAGTAGTACATTCTTAAAGCACAAAAATTGGTTGCTATAAAATCTCATTTGATTACACACATTCTTAATATGAAGGCTATGAAATACAATTTAAAACAAAAAAATTAGAAAGGATGATAATGAGCTTATTAAACAATTTTATCTGCAGTTGTACATTATGATGTTAATATGAAAAACAACTACAGTCCTATCATTCATTACAGATAGTTTTTCAGATAAATATCCACTTGAAACATGTCTCTTTATTTAGTTATGTAACCATTTATACAGTAATTTTGTTGTTGGACAACATAGTTGGTAGTCATCTTTGGATAATCATGCTGGCCTGCAGACTCCCTTGTGGACTTTTATTGGTTGAATACCCGAGATTGACAGGTTTCTTAAGACAGTTTTCCTGCTGTGTGATACACTTTTCAGCAGATGTGTGGTCATTGTGTCATCTGAATGGACATGTCCATTTATTTCTGATAATGTAGTACATTTTATTAATAAAGAGATTCACATGCATGGATTTGTTAATTATTTTAGAATGCATTCAGTTTGCTTTTCTTTTTCTATTTAGTTTTATTGATAGCTTTTTGATCAACGCAATAATTCTTGTAATTCTCATGTATGCATAATTTTGCAACAATTTTGCAACACATGAAGAAATTCCAACCAAAGTAATACATATGCGACTTAATGTCTGACAAAATGCACTGTGGACATAAAATGCTCCTAGCACATCTAGGGTTGAGGTGCAGCTGTGAAGGGGATGCCAGATAAAATGGATCAAAAATTAATGGCATAACTGCTGAATCCATAGTTTTTAAAACATGTAATTAAACTCAATTCATGTTTACACTATAAGCCTAGACAGATTCATTCCTTTTCCTATAACTTTATCTCATTTGCTCATTCATATACACTGCAGTATCATAGGGATGTCATCAAATGTACACGTAATTTGATACAGTTAAGAACCTACAGTACATTAAGATTATTGAGCTATATTTCGGTATAGACCTATACATTAAGATACAATAATTTGACTTAGTAATGATATATTACAATATAATAAACACAACAGGGTATACAGAATAACTAGTTATCTGTTTCACTATTCAAATCAGTTTCCAAAATTTTTGAAGACTTGATTCATTCTAGAATAGTATCTGACCTCAGAAACTATAATATCTTCAGTAAGTCATAGTTTGGATTTCAGAAGATTTACTAACTCAGAATGCCATTTATGCATTCTTTCACAAAATTTTACAAACCTTAAATCATGAACTAGTACTGGTAGGTACTTTCTGTGATCTATCTAAGTGGATATTGAACTTCTGGATCCAAAAACTGATGAATCTATGTAAAACCACTGAAAATAAAAAAAATGGACATAAATGTCACTCAGAACTCTAGGTCAAGTGGAATTTATAAGGTACTATGTGACTCACAATATACTTGTAGAAACAATGAGGTTTTATAGAATTTGATGTTATAGCCAACCAATGGATATGTCATATCTAACCAAAAGAACTCAGAAAGTTATACATAACAATTTAACCAATGAAGCAAGGGAGAGTCTTTTAAGTGTATAAATCACTTATGGGGCTCCGCAAAGTTCAGCTGTGGTCCATGGTTATTTTCATGTATGTAAATGTCCTCCCATCTAACATGCAACATGCAGAATTAATTTTTCTGTGGATGACACTAGAACTGGAATCAATCCAAATATATGTATATCAGCAGAAGAAATAGCCAACAAGATTCTAAAAGTATTATTGAGTGGGCTTCTGCAAATGGTCTCACTAGCAATTTCAAAATGATGCAACATATTCCATTCTGCACCTCTTAGAGGTACTACACCAAGGGTACATGTAGCTTACGGTGAGGAAACAATAACTAAGGTGGGAACATCAGAATCATTCATGCTAATATTAATGAGAATTTAAACTGAAAAAAACACACTTTAGAACTCCTAAAACAACT
This sequence comes from Schistocerca serialis cubense, assembly GCF_023864345.2. Lineage (NCBI taxonomy): Eukaryota > Metazoa > Arthropoda > Insecta > Orthoptera > Acrididae > Schistocerca > Schistocerca serialis. Next base: position 67,231,983 of record NC_064638.1, read on the forward strand.
TAGTTCAGCCATGTTTGTACTTTGAATCACGTCAAATCTTGAGAAAAGACAAATCAGCAAGCTGGCATAAGAAAAATGGTTCAAATGGCTCTGAGCACTATGGGACTTAACATCTGAGGTCATCAATCCCCTAGAACTTAGAACTACTTAAACCTAACTAACCTAAGGACGTCACACACATCCATGCCCGAGGCAGGATTCTAACGTGCGACTGTAGCGGTCTCGCGGTTCCAGACTGAAGCGCCAAGAACCACTCGGCCAAAGCTGGTATATTCTGCATATTTTTATCCAGTGGTGTGACATGGAATAATGTTCAATGGTGAATCATCTTTACAGATGAAAGTTTTCATTGCTGCAAAATATGTAGGAATGCTTAGTGTGACAGTAAGATTGATGCAAACACCGTGGATAGTGTTGTACACCTTTATAACAATCACAACTGCAAAAGCACAAAATCAGAATACTAACAGAAATAGGCGCTTAAACCCAAAATAACATCAAAGATTACAAGTATAAAAGAGATGACACATTTCCAAGTTGAAGGCATTTATTATAGTTGATTGTTTGGTTTCCAACCCTTTTTCAAAAATCCGGAGCCCCTTAAACGTCAGGGAACTGGTGTTTTACCACTCACCCTGCACGAGTCCTCAATACTGGTACTTCCAGCAGCTATGGCTGGTATTTGCTGCTTGGGCTGCTGCTGTTGTTGGCAGTCGGTCATGCATGGACTGGAAGAAGGATTCGTGTGCAATGACCAACAGAGCACTGAGGATGTGCACTGGTAGTCATGTTTGTCTTGGCCACTTGTAGGAGTGCCAGTTTAAGATTCTCAATGGAGACCACTTAATCCCAGTTATTGCCCCAAATCTTGAAGTTGTGGGGGCCACATTGCTTAACTGGAAACGGACCCATATAGCACCGTGTAGATGGAGGATGGTCTCACTCATCTTGAAGCCACACATGGGAATTGTTGAACAAGTCCTTATCCATAAAAATGGCTTTATCCTCTAGCAGCTTGGGTAGTGTCAGGTGGAGAAGTGCCATAGTTTCACATATGTGGCACCTAAACTCTGAAAACACCACTGTCACACAGAAGTCCGTTGGTATGTCCAACAGCAATTCTGCTGGTAGCTGCAACATTTTGTCATAGACTCATTGAGCAGGAGTGTGCCCCAGTACTCCTTAAGCGTTGACTTCAGTCCTAGCAGGACCAGCAGTTGGGTGTCTGCTCCTGTATCAATAGTGTACATCAGTGTCACCTTCACAGTACAGCAAAATCTTTCCAACATTCTGTTGCTGGAAGAGTGATAATTAGTTGTATGGATGAAGTTGCACTCACAGATATGATGAAGTTCCTGCAATAATGCTGTTGCATGCTGTCTGCCCTGTCAGTTGCAATACTTTACTGTGCATCAAATCTTGTAATCCATCCACTGAGTACTGTCATGGCAGCTGTTGTGTCAGCGATGTCTGTGACTGGGCATGGCTCCAGCCATATTGTAAAATGATCTACTACAGCCATTTGAGTAAGGTGGGGCCCCTACCAGATCTTGCTGAGGGCATGATGATGTTTCATGTGGGGCTGGTGATGTGTCGCACCACTTTTAATTGTTGACATCTCTCACATTGTTGTGCTTACTTGGGGTTTTCTGTTTCATTCCTGGGCACACCACCATCCTCATCAGCAGTTGCATCATAGCTCTCACTCCCTGGTGTGAAGGGCCAGGAATACCTCTAAATCTGTTTGGTGGAAATTTCTGGGAATGAACATATGTGTTATACTATGTGTGACATTACACCACAGTGTTAAATATCCTACTGACGTTTTTAATGCTTGAGTGTCAGACAAAATCGTCCATTTGCTCATAATTCACATAATTCTGCTGAAGAGTTTGTGCTTGGGCCATGTGGTTCCAGTTCACTGTTTTTACACTCGCACAACACCATTATAAGCAATTGGTCACAATGTTTTTGCTACTGCAAATGTGACAGACATTCTTGGTGAATTGTGAAATAAAATTGGCATGTCTGAGGAGTCTCGGCAAATCTTTTGGAGTTCCCTTGCTGAGGATAGACGTTATTGGTGCATCATCTGCATGAATAGCGAAAGTGCAGCCATCTGTTAAATCTCTGAAGTGATAGATAGCTGCGTGTGCCTCAAAAAGTTCCCTCTATATAGTATTCCAAGCCTTTTGTGCAGGTGTAAGCAACAGGGAATAAGCTGAGAGGCCGCCGAGTGCTGTCAACAAGTTGCTTAAGTATTGTCCCCACACTGGCTGGTGTCCACCATAATGGTTAGTGGCACATTAATCTGAGGGCTTGTGAGCACTACTACCCTCACAGCATACTCCTTTAGTCTGTCAAATACTGCTAACAGCCTGTTGCCCCAAGGAACCTTTTTTACACCAACCACGTATTTGCCTTGAGCAGTTTTTTTAATGGTTCCAACAGTGTTGCTGCCTGGAACAGCTTCTGGCAATAACAATTAATAATTTCAGAAACTGCCTGAAGTCCACAAATGTTGCTGGAAGCAGAATCTGTTGTATGCCTGACACACACTCCATCATTAAAGTTAACTCATCTGCTGGTATGTTAAAACCGAGGAACTTTACTTCATTCTGTCAAAAAAACCACACTTGTCTAAACTGATCATCAAGCCAGCTTCTGGGAGTCATGAAAAACTTGCTGTAAATGAGGTTTGTGTTACTCCTGAGATTTTGAAAAAAATGAGGGTGTCATCGATAAAGCAAAATAAAAATAACATTGATCATTCGTGTAGTCAATTTACTGCCTTTTTGGGTGCAATGTTTGAGTAGTTGCTAGAATGATCACGAGTAAGTTATTTATGTAGTCAGCTAAGCTGATCCCTTATTAATTAGCCTCCATTATCTGATTATTTTGTGCCATATTGATCCTTGCCTTTTTGTGTGTTTTATTTCTTATGCTATCTAATAAAAAATTGGGATTGGTAGTAACTAGGCAATGGCAAACAGTTAGTACTAAATATAACAATGCATAATTGATACCAGACATTGCCTACACATTTTCTATATCTTATCTGCATGACAGAAAGCAGAATTTACCACTTTCATGATCATTACATTGCAATGGGTGTTCTCAGTTTGAAGCCTCAGATATATTGTTTTAAGAAATTCTGTATTTGGTCTTTTGTTGTTCCTTGATATACATTTTTGATCTGTCACTTGCAATGCCATACATCTTTTGCAGATGAGAAAGTATTCATATAAGAAACAGAGTTAGACCCCTTAATGCAAGGGCAACTAATAAATATTTAAAAGTATTATCATTTGTTTCTAGACAAAATGACTATAGACAGATTCTGGAATGACAATAAATTCAGTTCAGTAATTACACAGGGGGCCAGAAGCTAAAAATTTAATCCACTCAAATAATGAATTACAAAAAAAGACAGTGTTCAGTTTTAAGGACTACACATATTGAATTGGAACACCTGTAATCTACAAGTCATGAAGCAACTTGGTTCAGCTTCATTTGCAGTACAAAGGGCGTTCAAAAAGTTTTGCAAAGTCGTCTAATTTTTTTATTTTTTGCAGGAGGAGAATGAAATTTTTTGTAAACATACTTGGAACATTAAGCTATACATTGAGCCTACTCAATGTAGCCTCCATCAGCTGTGACACATCTGGCCCAATGTTCTTTCCATGACGTAAATGCACATTGGTAAAATTCTGCGAATTGACTTTTACACCATCGCTTGACACAGGAAATAAGGTCTTTCTCACTATCAAATGTTTTACCATGCAGATGGGCCTTCAGATGACCAAAGAGGTAAATATCAGACAGAGCCAAGTCCGGACTGTAGGGAGAATGAGGAACAATTTTCCAACCCATTTTCCTGATTTTCTCGTACGTCATAAGGGCTGTATGGGATTTGACATTGTCATGTTGTAGTCTGAGAGCTAACCCTGAAGCTGTGTATTGATGGGTATTGATGGCACTTTGCAGCTTGTCCAATGACAAACAGTAACAGTCCCAGTTAATTGTGGAGCCAGGTTCCAAAATGTTAATGAAAATGACACCACACTGATCCCAGAAGAAGGAGGCCATCACCTTTCAGCCTGCTGTTCATGAAAGTCTTGGTTTCTTCTTCCGAGGGGAACTCGGATGACACTACTCCATAGATTGGGTTTTGCTCTCAGGTTTGGACAAAAACAACCACATTTCATCCTCAGTAATGATGCTGTCAAAACACTATTTTCACTCTTCAGTAAAGGTCATCCTTATCATTTTCATTTCTCTTGTCAATAGTCTAGGCACCCAAGTGCACAGATTTTTCTGTACCCTAGTAACTGTACCAATGATACCACACTACCCATGACAAACACACTGCCCATGACAAACACACTACCCATGACAAACGAGTCATTTCAGCAAGCTGTCGTGTCATCACACATCTGTCATTTTGGATGATTTGATCAATGGTCTCCTTATTCACATCACTCATTGCTGTCGATGGTCTACTGCATCATGGATTGTCCAGTAGAGGGAAATCACCATGTTTAGAGCAACATTTATGCTTTTGGACAAAAAAGTCCTCCTACTGAAACAGAAAACACTCACACATTCAGACAAGCACAACTCACACACACACAGTCAGTCTACTGGCACTGGGGCGTGACTGAACTGTGACTGTGTCTGATACTATCAGCAATTTGGGGTGGCTGGTTGGTGTTTTGGGGGGGGGGGGATGGGGGGTAAGGAGGAGGCATAGTTTAGGGAGGGGAAGGGATAACAGGTAGGAGTGGAGGAGAATGCTATGCTACTGCGGGAGTGTATAGGAATGTGGTGGGGCAAGATATGCTAGTTGATGGCAGGAGGCTATGCTTGAGAGACGGGGGGGGGGGGGGGGGGGGGGGAGAAGAGAGAAGTAGAGAAGGGGAAAAGACTAGTAGTGCAGTAGTGCATTGGTGGGATAGAAGGCATGTGTATTGCTGGAGTGGAAGCAGGGAAGGGCATAGGTAGGTGGAGGACAGGGACTAGCAAAGGCTGAGGCCATAAATGTTACATGAATGAAGGATATATTGCAGGCAGAGTTAATACATACACAAGTTGCTATGGTAGGAAGAATCCACTTGATGCAGTCTGTGATGCAGTCCTTGAAGTGAAGCACATAATGCTGGGCAGTGCGTTCAGCAGGTGGGTGGTACAGCTGCAGTTTGGCAGTGGCTGCTCATGAGGACAGATAGCTTGTTAGTTGCCTTGCCCATGTAGATAGTGGCAACATGGTTGCAGTTACTTTTGAGGATCACATGGCCCACAATGTATCCCCATAAACACTTCAAGAATTTAATGTCTGTACATATGGAGTTAGACACATGCATGTGTATCTATTCAACACCGTATCTCAATGTGTGACATCACTTTTAGGTGTAATTGTGGAGATTAAGTGCATTAAGGAATTCTATGTTGGCTTACTTCCTTCAGAAGACTTGTTGAAAATAATGTATTAATTAAAATATGGGCAATCCAGGATGAAATGTATTATAATTGTGAGAGTCTTTTTGTTGTGCCTATCTGTGACTCGGCATCTCCACTGTATGGTGAGAAGCAGCTTTCTTTCTCACAGTAATGTATTAATTAATTTACACAGACTGGGAACACTGCCTTTGAGTAACTCAGTACCCATCTTTTATATTTTTTTAGCTATATCAGTCTCAAATCACACAAAGTACATCATTAGTACTGCTCTTGAATAAAACATATTTCTTCCACTTTTCAGAGAATTCTCTTGAGGGAATACGATTTGTGTAATGTAAATGATTTTTAATGTACATTTAAGGCATATGAATCAGGAAACAAAATTGTTTTTTGTGCACAGAAAATGTGAGAGCAACAGGAAAACATTTCTGAAGAAAAATGCACATGTGAAAATATTGCTTTTAGGTATGTGAATGAATGGCAGACAGAAGGAAGTAAACTGCATGCATTATACTCAACACCATCATGCTACCTGAAAGCTGTGAATGATGCAAACATAAAATGGGAACTGAAAGAAGATGATTTCTTTCCTTATGCTGGTGATGCTCATGAGTACTGGACAGGATATTTCACATCAAGAGCAACTAGCAAATATTATGAGAGACAAGGAAATAATTTTCTTCAGGTAATTACAAGGACAGCTTGAAGGATAATTCTGATAATTACATCAGTTTTTTTTAAATATTGTAGTAACATTGTTGGTAAGGAAATATGTCTTACATGAAAACTAAATTATTTCAGGTATGCAAACAGCTGTATGCATTAGCAGATGTTGAGGACACATACTATGAGGACTTAGAAAAATTACAAGATATTATGGGAATTTATCAACATCATGATGCCATTACAGGGACAGAAAAACAGAATGTGTGTGATGACTACAATCTCATGCTTTATGATGGATTTCAGCATTGTGGAAAAATTGTCGATAGGGCATTGAAGTAAGTAATGCAATTGTTTGAAATTCATTGTTCAAACAGTGAATGATTTTGGAAGAAAATATATAATCTGGAAGTGACATTACAATAAATGTAGAACAACTGGGGCCTTTGTTATTATGTAAGTACATTTCTGTTTACAGTAAGATATCTGCTGGTGGTGACTCCACACTTTCATTCTCATCATGCCTCCTCAGCAACATAAGCCAGTGTGATATATCTGAGAGTTCATCGAATTTTGTAGTGACTGTGTATAATCCTTTAAGCCAAGCAACATCCTATTATGTCCGTATTCCTGTGCAGGATGGCACATACTCTGTGACAGATGCAAATGGTAAGTAACAATAGGATTATTCTATTTTTATTAAGCAGCAATGGTGGTAGTCTATTATTATTTCACTGATAAACCAAATGGGGCCCAATTATAAATTTCATTTGCTTTCTGACATTTTCTTCTTTATACAGGTCCCCTGGACATCCCCCACCCCCACCACCAGCACATTAGACATTCAAACAATTTACCAGAATATGTGGATCAGGGGTGTAAATTCCACATGACTTTAATGTTTCTATTTAATTTTACCAGAATATAGGCAACTGGTATTGGCCTGTTCAAATTTACATAAACACTTTGTCTGAAACATTAAACAAAAGATGTAAGAGGAGTAAGTGGAGGGGCAGAGCTTTTTTTAAGGCCATTACTTTTCTCTTGATATACACATATAAACTAAGAGAGGAGTACTTCCAATATTTATGAGTGTGAGTTGATTAGCACTGCTCATAATTTATTGTTAGTATACTTCACAGAAATAGCCAACAGTGGTTGCTTCTGCCTGTTAATGTGTTACTGGACTAATTTAATCCTTCTACACTGAAGAAGAATTTCTGAATGTTTAATAATGTGGTGTGTGTGCAACTGAGAGAGAGAGAGAGAGAGAGAGAGAGAGAGAGAGAGAGAGAGCAGGGTGCAGGTGGGGAGGGGAGTTAGATGGAGATAGACTGAACATAATTAACTATAAATTGGTATGAATAAAAATCACGTAAATGGTCAGCATGTTACCACACTTTTCACTGTTTGTGGAATATATGTGAAAGAATGAATGAAGGTCCATGTCTATTACTGGTTTGTCATCTTGGAAGGTCCCAAAAGTTGTGGCTGTTGCACTTAAGAAGTCTTTGTTATGTATGTCTTACGGAGATTTTCAGATAGTTTTACTATTGGTGTTTGCAATAGATATGACCAACTGTCAGAGTCTAGTGGAGAGGAATCTCTAGTAGCTATAGATGTAGGAAGTATGCAGCAGACCTCAGCAGTTACGGTGGCTAGGACAGTTGCAAAGTCTAAAAGAAAGAAGAAGGTTCTGCTGTTAGGTAGTTCTCATGGTAGAGGTGTAGGCCAGCAGTTGCCAGAAGTGTTGGGGAGTGAGTACCAGGTCACCAGCATTGTGAAGCCTAATGCAGGATTGGCTCAGGTGACTGTTAACATAGGGGGGTTATGTAGGGATTTTACTAAAGAGGATCAGGTAGTGATTGTGGATGGGGCTGGTAATACTATTGATAGGGATGGGGAGTATGACATAGATGGTGACCTGGAAAAGATAGCCACTCAGACTGGCAACACGAATGTGCATTTCATGGAACTGTTTCAGCGTTACGATCGGCCTCATCTTAATACAGCCATCAGGCATAATAACATGAGACTTTGGGGTGCGCTGATGACAGAAGGCATGAGAGACATTTCAGTGGTGTCGGTGGAGTCTATCATCAGGACAGGTTTCACTAGACATCACCTGCACCTCAACAGGTATGGAAAGGGGAGGTTGGCAAAGCTTATAGGTGACAGCATAGGTGGGGTTGGTGGGATCACTCATGGGAAAATTCCTGTAGTAGTGGATCTTAGAGCTGTACCTATTTTAGATTGAAGTCAGCTGATAGGTATTCCTGCTTAAGGGAAGTCTCTCTAACAAAGGAACCACTTTTGACAAAGCTTAGGTATCTGATTAATGAGGGAATTAGTATATTTCATCAAAATATACAAGGTATTTGAGATAAAGTTAGTGAACTGCTTATAGATGTTGACTCTGAAATTATTGGTACATCTGAACACTTCTTAAAGAAGGAGATAATTCAGAGGCCTCCTTTACCAGGATACAGGTTGGCTGGCAACTTTTCTAGAGCTCTTTGCAGTGTGGGGGAGTAGCCATGTATGTGAAAAATGGTATCGCATTTGAGTCAATTGATGTTTCAAAGTACTGCACTGAAAAGGTGTTTGAATGTTGTGCAGGTGTGGTTAAATTTAGTGGAGCTAAACTTCTAACTGTTGTTATTTATAGATTCCCAGACTCCGATTTCACAACATTTTTGCTACAGCTAGAGGAGGTTCTTGGTGCACTTTATAGGAAATACAAAAAGTTAGTTATATGTGGTGACTTCAATATTAATTGTATAAGTGATTGTGCAAGAAAAAGGATGCTGGTAGACCTCCTTAATTCATATAATCTTATGCAAACCGTATTCTTTCCAACGAGAGTGCAAGGGAACAGTAGAACAACCATAGACAACATTTTTGTTCATTCCTCATTACTAGAAGGGCATTCTGTTAGCAAAAAGGTGATTGGCCTTTCAGATCATGATGCACAAATTTTAACTCTAAAAGATTTTTGTGCTGCAACACATTTTACACATAGTTATCAACTTCTTAGGAAAGCTGATCCAGTTGCTGTAGAGACCTTTGTAAACCTTATCAAGGAACAAGAGTGGCAAGATGTTTATAGTGCTGATACAGTAAACGATAAATATAATGCTTTCCTCAAGACTTTTCTCATGCTCTTTGAAAATTGCTTTCTTTTAGAACATCAAAATAGGGTACTAGCACAAACAGGCAGCCTGGGTGGCTGACTAGAGGGATAAGAATATCCTGTAGAACAAAGTGGCAATTATATCAAAATGTTAGAAACAGTCAAAATCTAAATACAGCAGCCCAATACAAACAGTACTGTAAGGTGCTTAAAAAAGTTATTAAGAAGGCAAAAAGTATGTGGTATGCAGATAGAATAGCTAAGTCTCAGGATAAAGTTAAAACCATATGGTCAGTCGTAAAGGAAGTGGCTGGTCTGCAGAGACAGGTCGAGGATATAGAATCAGTGCGTAGTGGGAATGTCCATGTTACTGATAAATCGCATATATGTACAGTATTTAATAATCACTTTCTGATTATTGCAGGTGAACTAAATAGAAACCTAGTCCCAACAGGGAATCATGGAGCACTCGTAGAGAAAAGTGTTCTGAGACTGTTACCTGAAATGCTCCTCCATGATACTGACAAGAGGGAGATTGAGTTAATAATTAAATCACTAAAGACCAAGAACTCTCATGGATATGATGGGGTATCTAGCAGAATACTGAAGTATTGTTCTATGTATGTTAGCCCAGTACTTAGCCATATCTGTAACTTTTCCTTTAGGAGTGGTCAGTTTCATGATCGTTTTAAGTACTCGGTAGTGAAGCCACTTAAAAAAAAGGGAGACAGGGATAATGTTGACAATTATAGCCCTATTTCTATGCCATCGGTGTTTGCTAAAGTTATTGAGAGGATTGTATATACAAGGTTACTGAAGCATTTAAATTCACATAATTTGCTGTCAAATGTACAGTTTGGTTTTAGAAATGGTTTAACAACTGAAAATGCTATATTCTCTTTTCTCTGTGAGGATTAAATAAAAGGTCGTGAATGCTAGGTGTTTTCTTTGATTTAATGAAGGCTTTTGAGTGTGTTGACCACAAAATATTATTGCAGAAGTTGGACCATTATGGAGTAAGGGGAGTAGCTTACAATTGGTTCGCCTCTTACTTTAAGAACGGAAAGCAGAAGGTAATTCTCTGCAATATTGAGAGTGGTAGTGATGTTCAGTTCCAATGGGGCAATGTTAAGTGGGGCATTCCCCAAGGGTCGGTGCTGAGGCCACTGCTGTTTCTTATTTATATAAATGATATGTCTTCTAATATTACAGGTGATTCAAAAATATTTCTGTTTGCTGATGACACCTGCTTGGTAGTGAAGGATCTTGTGTGTAATATTGAAACAGTGTCAAATAATGTAGTTCATAAAATAAGTTCATGGCTTGTGGAAAATAATTTGATGCTAAATCACAGTAAGACTCAGTTTTTACAGTTTCTAACTCACAATTCAACAAGAACTGATATTTTGATCAGACAGAATGGGTATATTATAAGCGAGATGGAACAGTTCAAGTTCCTAGACGTTCAGATAGATAGTAAGCTGTTGTGGAAAGCCCATGTTCAGGATCTTGTTCAGAAACTAAATGCTGCTTTATTTACCATTATAACAGTATCTGAAATAAGTGACTGTTCAACACGAAAAGTAGTCTACTTCGCATATTTTCATACGCTTATGTCATATGGTATTATTTTTTGGGGTAAGTCTTCTGATTCAAGAAGGGTATTTTTGGCTCAAAAACAGACTGTTCAAGCTATGTGTAGTGTAAGTTCGAGAACCTCTTGTCGACCCCTATTCAATAGTCTGGGAATTCTGACATTGCCCTCACAGTATATATTTTCTTTAATGTCATTTGTTGTTAGCAATATAGCTTATTCCCAAGAGTTAGCAGCTTTCACTCAGTTACTACTAGGCAGATATCAAATCTGCATGTGGAATGCACTTCCTTGACTCTTGTGCAGAAAGGAGTGCAGTATTCTGCTGTATCCATTTTCAATAAGCTACCACAAGAAGTCAAAAACCTTAGCAGTAGCCAAACACTTTTAAGTGTAAACTGAAGAGTTTCCTCATGGCTCACTCCTTCTATTCTGTCAAGGAGCTCCTGGAAGAGCTGAAAAATTAAGCAAATTCCAGTGTTACATTGTTGATTTTCTTTATTTAAACTTACGAATTGTCACCTGAATATGTTTCTTATATTTCATTTTATCTGTTTCTACTATTGTGTTATAATTTCATGTATTGTCTCGTTCCATGACCATGGAGACTTCTCCTTAATTTGGTCCCACAGAACAATAAATAAATAAATGTCATCCAGACATAGGTTTTCTATGGCTCCCCTAAACTGTTTAAGGCAAATGTTAGTATGATTTCTTTGAAAAGGACATGACCAATTCTCTTTCTCATCCTTTCCCAATCTGATCTGGTGCTGCATTTCTAGTTGCTCAATCATCAATGTGATATTAAAGCCTAATGATCTCCTCCCACCCTCTAATATATAGTTGCTCATGCTTATTAATACTGCAACTAACAATGAACACATCATTTAATGTTCAGATCATTTAAGTTCTTTCAAAAATATTAAATCCAGTATTAAATACCAATATTTTATTGTATTGCTTACAGAGATACATGACAAACAACATTTTGAAAAATGCTGGAAAAATACTCTCAACCAGTGTCATCTAAATCTTCATCAACACACTTCACATGCTGAACCCACACAGCTGACTCATTTAAAATGTTCATATTTGATATATATATTTTATACATGTTACAAAGATACCTAAATGTTCATGGTTAATAAACATACAGATTTAAAGAAGGCATCACACAAAATTAATTTTACTGAAGAATGTGTACCATAATTGCAAAGATTCAGCTCTTCCACATCATTGTGGGAAGTTGCAGTTATGATCCATGTAAAACATAAATAAATAATCTGCTAAATAGTCAGAGAAAAAGAGAACAATAGACAAATTATATAAAGCAAATGAGAAAAGAGCAGAGCTACATGCATACACTGGAAGCCACTCTGAAGTGCACAGCAGAGAGAACTTAGCATTGTGCCACCTGTTAGTATTCCTTTCTATTCCAGTTGTGTATGGAGGGCAGAAGAATGACTACTTACATCAGCCAGCCATGGCATGCGAAACTCCATGCATGCAGTGTATGGGTTGCGGGTGGGTCCAGGCCAGGACTGTCACTTGGCTTTGCACAATCCCTCCCAGAAGTAACTGTTACAGCATGATATTTCATTTAGTATTCCGGTGTGGCATTTTTCAGTTGGCACTACTCTCTGAGTTCAGCAGAATTGCGCTCTCTGCACTATTTAAAGCTTGCTATTTGTTCATAGTATGTAAGAGTGTTGACTGGTCCATGGCTGTCCACACAAAAACAGGCAATCTAACAATCTATCATTGCAATCCCTTACAATGCTGGGAATGACAGAAGAGAGCAATGAGATTCCTCAGTTCACTTAAGAGACAGATACTGTGTATTTGTTTGCTGCGAGAGAACATTACAAGATCAAGCAGAAAGAATTTAAAGATTTAGTTGACAATGAAAGAGCAAATAATTACGATACTTGACAGATGGGGTTCATTATTCAATACATTGAAGAGCCTTAGTACTACATATGCAGGCTTGGAGCACATGAAGAAACTGATGGTATAAATAGTGAAATTTCCAAAATCGCATATGTTATTCCATTGTCAGTTGCAACAGTTTTCAATGGAACTGAACAAAGACTGTGGAGACCTCATGTATTACTGCAAAAGACTTTGGTTACGTCAAGGAGAATGCCTGGAATTTTTTTATTTCAATCTCACTAATGTTGAATTTATGAAGGAAAAAGTAGTGCAGGAACAAAAAGTAGAACATCTGGAATGGAGTGTAGACTTTGCATTTGAAGCGGACTTGACTGCACACTGCCCACAGTAAGACACTGCAAGGTAGCCTCTTTTTGATTTGATAGGTGATGCTTTGAAAAATAAAATCACATTGTCAAAGGGACACATTCTGACAAAGACAGTCCAGTTCCCTAAGCTCACTGGTGTTAAAGAAAACATGAGGTTTCAAGAATTCATTGTGTCCTTGAAAGAATTGTAAGGATAGTTTCATAAAGATTTTGAGGACACTGTCAATCTTTCATGTGTTCCTGATCTGTTTTCAAGATCATTTGCCATTTCAGTTGAAAGTTTTTCTGTGCATGTGCAGATGTAACTGAATGACCTATGAGGTAACTCCTTTTTAATGGCAAATCTTTTTACATTAAAACTTCCCAAGACATCTACATTGCTTTCCTCTAGTAGAGTTTCCAAGTCTCCATAACAAGATTGCAAAAGCACTGCAATAATTTGATTGATATATTTGTGTGAAAGACCTTTTTTTGATTATAAACCTAAATAAGCCATGATTACATGGCAACTTGAGGGTGAAACTCTGAAACTGTATGTATCTGTCCATATGCCGACAGTTTGTACCACATAAAAATTATGTTATATCTTCAGTGCACTGAAAATAATTAAATGATACTGAAAATTAGTTCTGTTTTGACATATGTTGTTGAAAAATGACCAAATATGAAACAAAGTAGTATGCAGTGCAACCGCAGTCCCACTTAAATGCAGCAAGTTTGCAATTTTCCCTCTTCCCCCTCCTCACACTTGAATGGCATGGTGTGGTGTGGGAGAAATGCCAAACAAGGCTGAGTGCTTTGGCACTTGGGTCCGGGGCATGGCCTCCAAGCCGAAATCTTTGCTGCCCCTGACTTCCGTGCACACTGTAATTAGTCTTATCTTGTATTTGTAGTCCCTATGAAACAATATGTATAGAGCTGAAATATATTTCTAGATTATTCACTTAATACTGGCTCTTGAATCTTTGTAAGTACAATTAGAGGTTACCAGGATAATCTGCATCTATCTTCAAGTGCCTGTTTTTTTAACATTTCTGTGACGCTCTCCTGGAATCAAACAAACCTGTGACTATCTGTGGCTCCCATCTTTGAGTATGTTTGTTATTCCCCATTTGTTCTGTTTGCTATACGTTCTGCACAAGTGAGCAACATTGCAAGATGGTACACAGAAGTGTTTTGTGAGCAAGTTCCTTTGCTGATTGACTGCATTTTCTCAGTATGTTTACAATGTACTGAAATTGCCAATTAAATTACCTAAATCTAAGCCTATTGAAGTGTCTTGTTATTTGACGAAATGAATATGAGTTTGGCTTATGATCTACAATGATCTTAAATTGTGAACCAATATCTCTTGAATTGCCATTCTACTAAACCGTGTAGTTCTTCTGAAGGAAGACTTCTTCTCCAATGCAACTGTATCTGTCCAGAAAATCTGAAGGCACTTATCAACTACTTCAACTTTTTACTAAATTATTAAAAACTACTTATTATCATATAAATCAAAGACTGGAAAATCCAGGATGGAAATGCAGTGTGGTTTCATTTGCTTGAGACTGCAGTTGTGTATGTGAGTTGTGTTTGTGTGTGTGTGTGTGTGTGTGTGTGTGTGTGTGTGTGTGTGTGTGTGTGTGTGTGTATTGTTGATGAAGGCCATTGGATGAAAGCTTGAAGTGTGAAGGTCTTTTTGTTGAGTCTATCTGTAACTCAGTATCTCCTCTATTATCATATTTATCCACTAGTTACAATAAGCAAACAATTCATATGATGTTTGCCTTTAAACATGAACTGTGGGAATACATGTGATCAGTACAATGTCATGGTCTAATGGATTTCACATTTAGACCCAATGTTTCATCCCCATCTCTGGAGGGATTTTCAAGGAGGATCTTGGCCTCTTCATATGTCTGATTCACACCCTGGCTCATTGCTGACTGCAGCAAAATTTCATTTACACATGTTCCCATGCAGCAGGATGAGCCACGTATTTTGAATACTCGAGCACAATTAGGCATTGTTGATTGCCCTCATCCGTTGTGCTGTCACCCTATGGTGGAAGACTGGTACACATCTTTTTTCATCACAGAGATTGAAATGTGATTTACTTCCATGCCCTTCTCTTTCCTCTTGAAATTCCTGGGATATTTTACAATTTCTATGGTCTCTATGTATAGCCTTTCATGTTATCTACTTGAGGCTGCCAGTACTTGAGTCCTCTCAAAATGAATGTGGTGGCTGATAAGAGTCAAGCACCGGTGGCCAGAAGTGGATACCAAGAAAGGCTATGCAGAGAGGCCACAGAGATTGTAAAACACACCAGGAATACAGAATACTTTCCTGGGTGGAGATCATCATTCATGATACTGTAGATGTTGTGCAACAATCACTTTACCACACTAGCTACCTCAACAACTGCAGACATACTTCACAAGCCACTGTATGGTGCATGGTATAGGTTACCTTGTACCACTACTAGCAAAGGGATGCCAGCAGGTTTTCATCTCAGTAGGGGCCAAACATTTTCTCCATACATAACGTTTAGAAATTTTGAGGACATTGTTATCTGCTCATTGTTTTCTAATATTAGTTTCTAAAGCACTTTTAGTACATGGGCAATTTATACTACCAGTCACCCCAGTGGAATCTTTGGGTCTTGGTGATCCTGTGCCACTCCACTATCTGCATCCGGTTCTTCCTACCAAGCAAAATGGTGCATTGGTTTGCACACTGGACTCACATTCAGCAAGATGATGGTTCAAACTTGCATGCACCCATCCAGATTCAGGTTTTCTATTATTTCCCTAATTCGCTCCGTGCATATCGCAGGTTGGTTATTTTGAAAGAGTACAGCCAATTCCCTTACCCATCCTTGACACAATCAGAGACTGTGCTCCTTCTCTAATGACCTTGATGTTCGTGGGATGTTAAACCCAATATTCCTTCCTTCTTCATTTATCCAGTTCTTCCAGTTTGGCACCATTTCCTTACATTCAGTGATACCCTTCACTCTGCAGTCTGGGGTCATCTCATCTTGCCATCTGCTTCTTGGTAGTCCCAGGGGTTTTGAGTTTCCATCTTCTTGTTATATATCTGATGGACAATTCTGTCAGGGTCCATTCTGACAATATGGCCTACTCATTGTAAACGTCTTACTTTGTTGATGTTCACTACCAAGGGTTGCTCAGCCAGCTTAGCTAGTTTTTCATTGGATCTCCAAACAGATCTTTTTGTTGCTTGATCAAATGTTGGCCCACAAACTTTTCACTTTCTGTGCACTTTATTTTCTAAGTCTGAGAGATGGGCGCTCTTCTCTTTTATTCATGCTCCATGTTTCCCTCCACACAGCAGCACTGGGTTAATGACTGTGTTGTAGTGTTTCAGCTTGCTTTTCCTGGTCATGAGTTTGGAGGGTAGAAGTGTTTGACAGTAAAAGTAAACTTTGTATGTGTTCTGTAATCTAATTTGGTATCAAGATGTCTTCTATTGCAATCATTTACATTTACAACAAGGTATTTGATGTTGGAAGTGTTCTTGAAAGCCTAGTTTTCTATGTGAAAGTCTTAACATTGTCTTGTAGTCATGTTTTTCCCTTTGTATGATTATGTGTTTTAATTTTCTTCATTAATTTTTAAACATATTTTTGTGACATTTCATTTAATATCTTAAACAGTGTTTCAGTTTCACCACTGTTACTTCCTGTTAAAACTATGTCATCTATGTAGGTATTGTATTTGATGGTTATCTGTGATGTTTCCATTTGTTGCTTGTTTGGTTTCTCTTACTACTTTCTCCATTACAAGGTTGAAACTAAGTGAGGATCTCACCTCACCTGGCTTCTGTCCAGTTTTCTTCTCAAAACAGTTTAGTAATGACCTACAATATATCAGCCTGCTCACTGCCATCTCCATACACATTTTGACCAGGCTGATGAGCTTAGTAGAGACTCTATTTTCAGTCTAGATCCACATTCAGTTTCAATGATCACTCTGTTGCTGCCTTCTGAAACAAAATGGACAGCTAATAGATATTCTAGTTATGTTCCCATATTTTTTCATTTATGGTCTTGATGCAAAATAGTGTTGATCTATTTCTGCAAAAAGCATTCTGGTAGTCTCTCATTCTGTCCTCGGTATAGAGTGTAAGTCTTTGCAATATTATATGTGACAGTACTTTCTATGCTGTGTCTAGTAGGGAAATTCCTCTGTAATTTCTTCAGTTTCATTTATCTCCTTTCTTGTTGTAGGGACAGAGATTGATTCCTTCCAGTCATCTGGTATTTTACTATCTTGCCAAATTTTAAGAATAATATGAAACAATTTGTCATGAAGTTTATGATCACTCCACTAGGGTCTGGCAGATTAAGCTGCTTTGTGTTTTTTTAATTTCTTCAAGTTACTGATTAGATGTTCTTGTGTTGTCATTCACAGAAGATTCAGCAGTTGGCAAGCAACTTTGCTCGAGTTTAGTTTTTGTTTCAGGACAGTTCAGTGAGTCATCAAAATATTCTTTCCAAGCCTGTAATATATCATCTGATTCACTCATAATGTTACCATTGATATCATGAATAGCTGCAGTCCAGTTGTACCCCTGCTTATGTCATTTATGATGCCATATAATTTGTGGATGTTCTTTGCTTTCTGGTCCTTCTGAATTGTCTGTAGAGTGAGTTTGAGGTACAACCTTTTGCCTCTTCATAGGGTCTCGCTTGTTTCCATCTGTGCCCACCCGTGGCCCTGTTCTAGTTCTTGGTTTATGCTATTCTGTAGCCATTCCTTGCTGGCTGTGATGCTAGCTTCTACTGCCATTTTGCATGTATTGTTGAAACATTTCTTCTTTTTTTGTTCTACTTTTGGAGCCAGTAATGTGTTTTCAGCTAACTTCCTTGTCTGACAACATACTTTTCCTCCCTTTCAAGAACCTCTGCATGCTACTGTCATATACTGTGATAGCTCTGAGATGGTTCTAAAACAGTTTTCATACATCTTCAAAGAATGAGATTTCTTAAAGAAAAACATAGCAATTTTAAATAAATTATTCTTCATACAAAGTTTTTCAGTAATCTTATTTTATAACTCACATTACATATGTTTTTATATCATCTTTACATCATTTTATTGATATTTTTGGGGCATTTTAGTGATACCTTTTGTGGTATTTTATGTCATAAAAATCTGGGTCTTGTGGTTGCAAGTCCTAATCCATCTCCATAAACTACATGTTTTCTAACTAGGTGCCATTGCCCCATATGGTGGTACTCTCATAAATATATGCTGCAGTGGCATCAAGTCAAATGCTGTTCAGATGTCAAGAAATATTGCATCCACTTGGTTATCTTAATCCATGACTTTCAGGATGTCATATGAGAAAAGTGCTAATTGGGTCTCATGTGAACATTGTTTTCAGAATCAGCTTTGATTGGCATAGAGATACCTCATTAAGCTTGAACTCATAATATATTTTCCAATTCTACAATATATTAACATCAATGAGATTGGACGGTAGCTTTGTGGAACACTTCTGTTGCCTTCAGTGGTACAGCTTTATTCTGATAAATTGTGGGAGGAGTATCTCATAAAGTACTCTTTTACTTTGTTTTTGAACATCTGGAAATTTCTGAATTCCTTTCCAATCTTTACAGACACCATCTTATAGACTTAACTTACAGGCAAGAACTTAAAACTCCATTCTGAACCCCGGACGGGAATGCATAATCTGTAAGGAAATCTTTTTTACCTCTAGCATTACAGTTTTGAATTTTACACATCATCCTAAATTAAATTTTATTATTAGCCATATGTGCTATTAGAAAGTTCATATATTGACACATATGTATTAAGAACCATGACGTCTCTGGAGAGGGACTCTACACAATATTCTTACCACATGCTTCTGTAGAAATGTGCTGTATTGGCCCAGAAAATTATGCCGTAGGACAGTACTAGGTGAAAGTATGCTAGCAATCCTGACTGCAGGTCAACATGATGGATGAGATTATTCAGTGGACAGCAGGTAGAAATTGTCTTCTTCATTAACTTAGCCATGTGCTGGAGCCGTCTCAGTTTATAATCCATCTAGATTTCTAAGAACTTCACCCATGGAGCCTCAACAGTAAACATTCATTGATCTCTGCTTCTGGACTTGTAAGTCACTTTAATTTGTTTTGAGTTGTTTAATATGAGGTTTTTTAAGATTAAGGGTTAAGCTGTTTGCTGTGAATCAGTTGTGAGCCTATTTCATTATTCATCTTGCTGCAACTGGTGTGGATATGTTTGGGCCCTTTATTAGTATGCTTGTGTCATCAGTGGACCTTACAGTTCTTCAGGAATCCCACAATGTCTTGCATAAGTTGGTCTGTTATTAAACCTTCTTATTCACTTTTATGTCAATGCACTGGAATGTAACAAGATAATTTTATAAGGATATCAAAAATGTTCAGGAGGTGAAATGTTATATACTACCCACAGATCACTTAGTTCCTTCCTCAGAGAAGAATGTGGAATGGGTTGGGGAAGGATGGAAAATAAGGACAGGTCTCACAGACTCCAGGTTGTGAGGGACCTACCTGCTGTGAGGAAGAGGAGCGACCAAGATGAAACGGATAGCATCAGAGTGTGTCTATTGTCTCTCTTTTAGTACTATTAAATGTGTCTGTTCTTAGTACTTGGAATTTTGCCTCAAGAAAATAAGAACTGGCCAGTCATTGTGTCTCTTTGTGATTTCACAATTTTCTCTTGTGAATTTTTCTTTTCATACAAAGCAATGAAATCAGACAGTTATTAAAATAATTGCATATATTGTTCTCTTTTATGAATTTTGTACTTAATAATTCTATCATTAATGCATTTAATTTCAAATACTATTTTACTGCAGGTAATGAGCAGATAATACAGTTGGTACCACTACCGGATGCTATTTACAATGTTCCTGGAAGAGACAGTAATGCAACACAAGAAATTGTCTTTCAAGCCACTGATGTTCCAGCATTGGGCTATTACTCGTACTATGTGTCTAGTACAAAACAAGAGAGAAGTTATTCAAACATTATATCAGAAAATGCAACATACATTGGAAATAATGTAAGGTTTTCAAAACACTGAATGTGCAAAAATGATCATTTTGGCTGAAAACGATCTAATGTAGTATGTTTTTGTAGTACTTGCAGGTAATTTTGCATGAAACTCAAGGGACTGTAAAGTCTGTAATAATCAATGGAACAGAGTTACCACTTAGCCAAAATTTTTATTACTATGAAGGATGGGCAGGAACTAATGCAGGACCTGATAAGAGATCATCTGGTGCTTACATTTTCCGACCAGTAGGATCCGAAGCAACCACGGTGACTGGAACTGCGACAGTCAAAATATACAAAGGTTAGCTCTAAAATGTAATAACAAAACTTCAAAATTGTTTTTGTTAATTTATTAATAAAGTTGTCAATAATTTTTGAAAGGTCCAGTTAAATATGAAGTTATTACATAGCCAGTCTTGTAACCATACTGTATTCCATGTTCCTTCAGTCCATGATTTATTGTACTTCAGTATTATATTTCAGTCATCAGCAATTATTGTAGCTTTTCTTTGTATTATTGTTGTATGAAAACTGAAAGTTCTTTGCTCACATTTTGCACAATATACTGCAAGATATGTCCACCAGTTGAGCCACTGAAATCGTATACAGGACTGGCTGGGTACAGATTCCCGTTCAGCTTGAAATGTAGCAGGCTGAATCTACTAGCACGTTTGCAACAATTTTGATATAGCTTGGATTGGCTTATTAGAATTTCTTTTTCTGGTTTTATGTAATGCAGTAAGCTCCAGATTATCTGACTGTAGATTATCCATGCATAGTTAAGTGATTCTAGGGAAAAGAAAATGATTTCTGTAGTATTCTGTTATAACTAGAATGAACATATTTGTTTGGAATGCAGTATTATTTGTGTAATTCATGTGTTATAACCAGAAGACAAGTACCACCAGTCAGACATCCTTGAAGTATTTTTCCATTGTTTCCCCTTTCAGCTTAGGTAAATGTGGTGACTCTGCCCTTGGGATAGGTCTGTGGCCAATTTTCTGTCCATATGTTCACCTAGCCTCTCCCCTGGAGATAAAGATCGATAACTTACCACTCACTTAAAGCCAAGAGTAAAGGAAAATGATTTATGTTTTCTTCAGGAGCAATTTCTTTCAGAATTATTACTCTGTGTTAATATGAAATGAAAGCATATCATTAAACATTGCCATGAAGAATGCACTGTTAACTGCACTTTTCTAATTGCTGACAGATCTCAATAATACTATAGCTTCTCTAAAGTGGATCATTGACAACAAGTGTTAACACCTATCACATTTATTGCTTAAGTTCCACACAACTTATATGTTCAAGGTAGATAATAGATGCAAACATATTGTTCTATAAATCAAAATTGAATAAGAAATTATAGAAAAGTCAGAAAAAAGATGAAATCTTCACAAATGTTTCTCAGGACTGTGGGATTGGTGTAAAAACAGTGAGAGATTCAAAGACAAGCTGTTAAATTCTGTAACCAAATGTGGGAGCCATGCTAGAGTGTCAATGTAGAAGTGTCTGAAAATTTCAACTCACACTAAACTAGATAAGGCACTGCACTTGTGGTTCCAGCAGAAGAAGTTCCCTATCAGGTCAGAAGTAAATAGTTAAAGTACGAAAGTTACCTGAAACTCTGAAGATTGAAGGAAAATAAAAGCTTCATCAGAATGACTGACTCAATTTAAACATTGCTATAGGATTAGAGAATTTGTCATTCAGAGCAAGTAGCTTGGTAGTAACACGCATCACTTTATTCATGTAGTGTATTTTGACAGATGTAGTTTTGCTTCCATTGACAGTCAGAGTCCTGTTGTACATTGAGTGACACTGACTTCCTGGAAAAAAGAAATCATAAAAATACATAGCAAAATGAATTTTTAAATATCCTGCAATAAATACCTATCTTGTCAGTGTTACCAACAAAATCTTTGTTGAAATTTAATATCAATTTTAGTGTCTGCAGCAGCCGAGGTTTCTTAGATTGTCTTTGTTTCTTTCCTTCAAACAAATCTTGTCACTTTTCAGTGAAAAATTCTGTGCTTATTTATGAATATATGAACCCATTTGTCAGAAGCTTTAAATTCAAAATCTGTAAACTATTGTGCTGCTGCTGAAGCCCACTGTTGTAAATTCTGTGTAGTTACTTGCTGATGATTCTCTTGGGCGTCAACAGGACAATCATACATCTGGGAACTGATTGCTGTGTATTTATCGAATTGATTGCCTCCTTTTTTTATGTCTTCTTCCCATTGGGGTATATATACCTTCTTTCTTAACCAGCTGCACCTTTTTGTTTTGTAATGTTTGCAGTTTCCATATGGGATGAGCCTTTACGATATTAAGAAAGATAATTTTGTAATTCGAAGAAAGATGGTCTACTTCTCTTGAATTCTTTTCTTCTGGTTCATATTCATCCAATGAGATGTGTCTTCGGCTTTTCAAAAGGTTTGCCTTCACAGTTCTCATTTTCATGAAGAAGTTCATCACAAGTCACAAGTATTTTTTCAGCCAACATGTCCATAGTACATCTGTAAATTTCTTCACCATCAACATTGCTTCACGAGAAAGCGTCATTGAATATTCCAATGCAATCAAATTATTTGCAGCAAGCAGGCTTCTGTAATAAACAACTGCATCTTTTAACATCATCTTTGGCACTTCACTGCATAATGAATCTGCAGCTTCTGATACTTTTGTGATATCTTCATTGACAGACATTTTTAATTCACAATATTGTAAAAATTACAGTAATGTTTCACAGTGCAGAACACTCCAATCTCTGCAAAAGTCAGGAATGAAAAGGCACTGTTGCAGGTAAGACCCATTGCTCAATTAGTTCCTAACCATTAGCCTGTTTGTATACACAACAGAGCAACAGCTATACTCCACTTTTCCATGAAGACACTAGTTCCTCAAATTTACAGTGAATATTTACAACCTTTCCACTGCTTATAATATTGCACAATTTTGTAATAAGATTGTAATGACAGTAATTAATGCTTTAATTTACCTCCATTAAAATGCGTTTTAAGTTATTCAAATTTTTAAAAAGAAAGTATTGATGAGTATAATTCAGCCTCTAAGTAGCCAGTGACACCCATTTCATTTCATACACAAAATAAAATTATTTATGATTTACTTGATAATGCTTTCAGTCATTAACTTTATTTAAAAGTAATTATACTCAAGTACTACACTACTGGCCATTAAAATTACTACACCAAGAAGAAATGCAGATGATAAACATGTAGTCATTGGACGAATATATTATACTAGAACTGACATGTGATTACATTTTCACACAATTTGGGTGCATATCTCCCGAGAAATCAGTACCCAGAACAACCACTTCTGGCCATAATAATGGCCTTGATACGCCTAGGCATTGAGTCAAACAGAGCTAGGATGGCGCGTACAGGTACAACTGCCCATGCAGCTTCAACACGATACCACTGTTCATTAAAAGTAGTGACTGGCGTATTGTGACAAGCCAGTTGCTTGGCCACCACTGAAAAGACATTTTCAATTGATGAGAAATCTGGAAAATGTGCTGGCCAGGGCAGCAGCCGAACATTTCCTGTATCCAGAAAGTCCCGCACAGGACCTGAAGGGTAGAGCCACAGGTCGTAACACATCTGAAATGTAATGTCCACTGTTCAAAGTGCCGTCAATGTGAACAAGACGTGACCAAGACAAGTAACCAATGGCACCCCATACCATCACGCTGGGTGATATGCCAGTATGGTGATGACAAATACACACTTCCAATGTGCATTCACCATAATGTCGCCAGACACGGATGCATCCATCAGAACCTGGATTCATCCAAAAAAATGACGTTTTGCCATTCGTGCACCCAGGTTCGTCGTTGAGTACACCAACAACTATACCATTGCAGGCACTCCTGCCTGTGATGCAGCGTCAAGGGTAACCGCACCCATGGTCTCCGAGCTGATAGTCCATGCTGCTGCAAACATCGTCGAACTGTTCGTGCAGATGGCTGTTGTCTTGCAAACATCCCCATCTGATGACTCAGGGATCGAGACGTGGCTGCATGATCCGTTACAGCCATGCGGATAAGATGCCTGTCATGTCGACTGCTAGTGATACGAGGCCTTGCGATCCAGCACAGCGTTCCGTATTACCCTCCTGAACCCTCCGATTCCATTTTCTGCTAACAGTCATTGAATCTCGTCCAACGCAAGCAGTAATGTCATGATACGATAAACCGCAATCACGATAGGCTACAATCCGACCTTCCTCAAAGTCGGAAACGTGATGGTACGCATTTCTCCTCCTTACACGAGGCATCACAACAACGCTTCACCAGGCAACACCGGTCAACTGCTGTTTGTGTATGAGAAATCGGTTGCAAACTTTTGTCATGTCAGCACGTTGTAGGTGTCGCCACTGGCGCCAACCTTGTGTGAATGCTCTGAAAAGCTAATCATTTGCATATCACAGCATCTTCTTCCTGTCGGTAAATTTTGCGTCTGTAGCACATCATCTTCATGGTGTAGCGCTTTTAATGGCCAGTAGTGTATTTTGATACTGTATGCCATAGTCAATGTCAATAGTATTTTCAGTCAAATATTTACTATGAACTGAATTAGAATTTTGAATAGAAATGTTATAATTAAAATGTTTTTACTTAAATCTTAACTAAGTAATCCATGAAAAAAATATCTTTTATGTAATTAATCAAAGTTGTGTCAGCTGTAAAACTGTGTGGGGTACTATGCACCCTTGTATTTGTAGGATACTGTACGTGTGTGTGTGTGTGTGTGTGTGTGTGTGTGTGTGTGTGTGTGTTTGTTGTATTTTCTGATGAAATCCATGCAATGTAAATTGTATCTGGATGAATAAACTACTATTACTATTACTATTACTACTACTACTACTACTACTACTACTACTACTACTACTATTACTATAATATTTATAACAATTAAGAAAACAAAATAAAATCGAGTCTGCATGTAGGATCAAATCCAGATAAGCCATATGATATTCTAGCACACTGCTGACTGAGCTATGTCACCTATATGGTTGAACAGTACTTCTGACCGTATGACTTGCGTATGAGCTATGCTGAAAACTTTAGTGCCCTTTTTCTCAGAATTTTCTTGATAGTGTGCTTTAAGACTTCTATGAGTGGTTGCCCATGAGATATACTACCAACCTGTGAAGTTTCTTCCCAAACCATTTCCAAGACTGGAAGTTCCACTTGCTAGTATAACTTTTTACAGATGTAAATGTGACTTCACCACACTGTTTGTTTTAAATGTCATTAAATGAGTCAAACACTCAGCCTGTTCACCATAACTCTGAGAAATACAAGTAGCCTATCACTGAATCAAATGAACTATTATTTAGTTTTAGAAAAGAATAGGCAGTCCAAAACCAAAAATGAAGAGCTTATAGATAGAAGGGCCACATAAATTTCAAATTATGTGATTTAGATTTTCTGTGGCATCCCTAAATCACTTGAGGTGAATATTGGGACAGTTCCTCAGCAAGCCCAAGGCTCATTTTCTTTCCCATCCTTGCCAGTCTAACTTAATGCATCATATCTAATTAGTATGCAACTGAAAAGATCTATACCTATGCTCTTTGTTATTTGTGTATCCAGTCATGCACTAGTTAGGTAATAATATGATATCAAATGTTTAATAATTTATATTATATTTAATTTAAATTAAAACAGGTGATGTTGTGGAAGAAGTGCATCAAACCTTTAGTGACTGGATCAGTCAAGTTATTAGGATATATAAAACTGAAAAACACATTGAATTTGAATGGCTGGTTGGACCCATTCCCACCGAGTATGTATTGCTTTGATCCTAAATGCTAATAGAACCTACTTCACTGAGACTAATTTATTATATAATTGATCATCTGCTTACAGGGATGGGGTAGGGAAAGAAATAATTTCCCGTTTTAATACAAACCTGGTCAACAATGAAACATTTTATACTGATTCAAATGGCAGGGAAATGATACAGAGGCGAGTCAATTACCGACCGACATGGGATTATGTTGTAGAGGAACCTGTCTCAGGAAATTATTATCCTATAACATCCAAAATAGTAATAAAGGATGAGAATAAAGGCCTAGAAATGGCAGTTCTGAATGATCGAGCACAGGGAGGTTCCAGCCTTCGAAATGGTGAAGTTGAACTAATGGTAAGATGCAAGAAAAGCAATTTTCAAAACCAAGTGTGTAACGAACTCAGAAAGTTTTAGAATGAATGTACTACTTCTATTTGCTTACTAATTTAACAAATAAGGACTCAATAGCCACAATATGAAGCCTTAAACTGCACTGGCTACTTCTACTGTTTCCGTGAGTATTAATGTTATTATTTGAGTATTCATGTTATTATAATTAAAAACACACCAAACAATTGTACTGTCTTGTTTTCATTCTTTGACAAGCATACTATTTGTAGTATAACTTTCCATTGCTACAGCTGTGATGTTTGCTCTCTTAGTCATCAAACACAAGAAGTGAAAGTTTATCTACAACTTGTACAGAAACCAGACTGCAATTATAAGAATTGAAGAACATGAAAGGGAGGTAGCAAATGAAAAAAGAAGTGAGACATTATTGTATCCTGTGCCCCCATTGCTCAATTTGTACATTGACCACAAATTTAAAAAAAAAAAAAAAAAAAAAAAAAAAGGAAAAATTTTGAAAAGGACTTCAGAGTTCAGGGACAAGAAATCAAATCATTAAGGTAGACAGTGACACTGAAATCTGTTAGAGAGTGTAAGAAACTTGGAAGGTTAATTGAACAGAATGGATATAAACAAAATTAAAACAAGAGTAATGAAATTTAATCCAATTAAATAAGGTGTGGCTAAGGGAATTCAACTGAGAAATGATATACTGAAAATAATAGAAAAAATAAAGAGGATATAAAATGCAGACTGGCAATAGCAAGAAACCAATTCAGAAATAGAGAAATATGTTAATATTTCAAACAAATTTAAGTGTTGAGAATTCTTTTCCCGAATGTGGCCTTTTATAGAGTCATATGCGGACAGTAAAAGAGTAGAAAGTTTTGAAATGACACACTACAAAAGAATGCTGAACATCAGATGGGTTTATTGGATAACTCATAAAGAGCTTCTGAATCAGACTGGGGGAAAAGAAATTTTGGCAGAGCTTGACTAAAGAAAGAGATAGGTTGCTAGAACACTTGCTGATTTATCTTATTTCACTATTATTTCCAGTCTTAAATGGGAGGACCTTTACTCACTCATTATTATCTGTTTATACTTTACGATATCCATCACTTGAAATTTTTCTCCAATTAAAGAGCTTAATTTCAGTATTTCTTTATTTCTTTATTTTGCTCCAACATTAACTGATTACAAAAGCAAGTCTTTTTGTACCAGTCTTCTGGACAAGTCAGAGCCTTACTTACTAGAGTTATATATTATTGCCTGGCGTTATTATCCACACAACTTTTTCTAAATTTAGTTGAGAGAACAATGTTACATTAGGTACTACATAAATCTATTTGTTATCAGCAAAGAAAAGAAGTACTCCAAGCTTTACACCGACTAAAAACGTACACAGATAATTACTCACTACTACAAACATACGCTGAGAAAAGAAGATCCTACAAAACACTAACAAGGGAGAAGAGAATGGCACACAGGGAAGAAGAGGGAAGAAGACGAGCTGAAGAAGCCAGGAGAGACCCATTCGTTGCAATTTCATAAAAGCATGGAAAAATGGACGAGACATTTCAAAGACATTCTCAACAAAGGTGGTAGAGAAGGAGCACAGGTAGCAAGTCAAGAGCTCACACCACAAGAGATGCCAGCCTGGTCCCCACTCATTCCAAATGAGGTCCGAAACATCATTGAGCAACAAAAAGGAAGAAAGCAGCGGGACCGGACATGCTTTACAATGAATACCTTAAGTCACAGCCCATCTGCTAGCACCAACCTGGACAAAACTTTATAACAAATGAATTGAAACAGCAAAAATCCTAGGCCACTGGAGAAAATCAATAGTAAGGGTAATGTACAAAGGGAAGGGCAACCCAAAGGACACAAACAAATACAGAGGAATAGCCTTGGAAAACAACCCTTTTAAGGTACTCACATAACTAATCACAGGAAGAATAAGACACACTTTGGAAGACCACCTCCCAGAATCTCAATTTGGGTTCAGGGAAAAAAGATCCACTAACACAGCAGTGGAGCTGCTTTTAAGAAACATATGGGAAACCATCAATAAGAAGCAAAAATATTATGCTGTATTCATAGATTTCACAAAGGCCTTCGACCTTCTTGATCGATCATTAGTAAAAAGGATGCTTGACAAAACCTTGGGAAGAGACAGTGTCTGGACAAGGATCATAAACTCCATAAATGAATGGAACGAGACAACCTCAACCTGTCTGAACCAATAAGGCAAACAAACGGAGTACTCCAAGGAGACCCACTAAGCCCGCTCCTGTTCATTCTGGCAGCAAAGGACTATGGAAATCGCTCAAGACGAAGATGTCGAAGCATATGCCTACGCAGACGGCATTGTGATAGACTCAAAAACCTTAAAGAAACTACAGGAGACTATAGAAGAGGTGGGAAAATGGTGCACAAAACAGAAGTTTGTAATCAACACCGACAAGACAGAAATGATGGTATTCAGACCAGGTGGGGAAATTCCAAAAACGACAAGAATTGCACTTCAAGGAAAGCAAATATCTATCACAAAAGATTACAAATATCTAGGGATAACACTCCAGCTGTCCGCAAAGTGCTTCACTAAACACACAACAGAGAAAGCGACACAAGCCATCAGAGCAATAAACGAAATAAGTTCCATCAGAACACTAAATCTAGACACAGCTATGGCACTCTTCAAATCAAAAATGATACCAATACTGGCTTATGGGATAGAAATCATATGGATAAACCTCAATGAAAAGAACTTAGAAACATTGGAAAGAGTAAAAGCAACCTATATCAAAAGAGCATTAGGGGTAGCAAAAACCATAAGATCAAGATTAGTCTACCTTCTCGCCCGAGAATCTTTCCTCATAGAGGATCTAAGCACAAGGTTCTTACTTCCCAACAGCATCGGAGAACCTACTAAGATCACTACTCAAGAAAAGAGAGGAAGTACCAATGGAATTCTATGGATCCGGGGCCATGATCGACCACACTTGGACAGCAGCAAATTTTGAGATGAGACATATACTTACAAGACTTGCAGTACACGGATTCGACCATGAAATTTGTGCAAATACAACATACCATAAACCGTCAAACCCTTGCAAGTGTACACTATGTGTACAGTCATGTGAGAGATACTATATAAAAATATGCAACAAGAGAACCAGATCAATTAGAGACTATGCAATACATGGTTCAAATGATAATCTGTTATAAAACCTGCACTGAATGTAATCTACTACTAAGAATTATGCAGACACTCAATACATCCTTGTAATTCACTCTCAAATGACTGTAATCTAATGTATAACTATATGGCTATTTTGCTGTAATAAATCGTTTATAAATCAATTTGCTATTGAAATACCTAGATTAAGAAATTTACTGTTTGTGACACAGTCTTCAGATCTGAGATTCAGATGTTTACAGTTTGTCAAACAGTCTAGATCTGAGTTTCTTATATCTGAAGATAGATGGTCTTCCATCATACAAGTGTACTAAATCTAGAAACTCATCTATTGATGCAGTCACAGACTGTGCGGCTGGTCCCGTCGGAGGTTCAAGTCCTCCCTCGGGCATGGGTGTGTGTGTTTGTCCTTAGGATAATTTAGGTTAAGTAGTGTGTAAGCTTAGGGACTGATGATCATAGCAGTTAAGTCCCATAAGATTTCACACATATTTTTTTATCTATTGATTACACAGAATTGTTTAGGAGCCATAATTTTAATTTCTTTTTTTGTTCTGTAATGGGAAGTTTTTAGACTTTAGGATGGAAGCAATTCAGTACTTTTATGCCAGCATAGTGAGGGTTTTTCTCATAAAGTGTTGTTCCACGAGCGATATTGTGGGGTCTCTCTCTACCTCTAGTGTTGTGATCATGTATTTCTTTACTGAGCGTTTTGTTACTGTTTACTACCATAATGACTATATTAACTATATCTAGGTTATGAATAGTTAGTATTTTAATTCTTTAAACAAATTTCTGCAGGACTTTCTTTCCCATAATTCTAAGTGCCTTCTTCTGTAGGGTAAGTACACATTTCATATTACCTTTACTGCTGGATCTCTATACCTCTCTCTCATAGCTTAGATTGGATTCAAATAGTGCAAAATATATTTGCCTCAGAGTGGTAATGTTATAAAAAGGTGTCAGTTTTCTTAGGGCATATATGGTAGTAGACAGCTTTTTGCAAAAATCATTGACATGATCAGACCAGTTTAACTCTGCATCAAGTATCAGGCCAAGAAATGTGGCTGAGTATTCTTTTTTAGGCTTCCAAGATCAAATTCAATATAGACAGATTTATTTGGATTTAATTTTAGTTTGTTTTCATTATAATACTGCAGAATTATGCCTGGTGCACTATTGGATTCCACTTCATGCTGTGAATGGCTTAGACTGCTGCATATTAATGTGGTTTGTTATAGGCAGAATATCATTATCATAAATAATAAAAGTAAATGGTCCTAATATTGACCCCTGTGGAATACCAAAATTAATGTCAGTGGTGTTTGATTTGTATGCTCCCTCAGTAGTGCTAATAGACACAACCTGCTTTCTATTTGTCATGTACGATCTAATTGAATTATGGACTGCACCTTGAATGCCATAGATCCACTGTTTGTCAAGCAATATGATCATATCAAAACAATCAAATGTTTTCTGTAAGTCTAGAAACATTCCACATACATGTTCTTTATTGTCTATTGCTTGAGTAACATTTTCGATTAAGATGGATGCTGGTGTAATGGTGGATGACCCCTTGACAAACCCATACTGCCCCTTAGAAATCATTTTTTTGCTTACCAGGAATTTCTAGATTCTTATGTATATTACTTTCTCAAAGATTTCGGATATTATTTGAAGAATAGATATGGGTTGAAAGTTTTCTACTAGGTTTCTGTTCACTTTTTTAAAAATAGACACAACTCGAGCTATTTTCATCTCATCTTGAAATAGACCATCTTCCATATGAAATTTGATTATTGCTGATAAAAGTGATGCAATTTTAATTATTTTTTCTTCACTTGTTGGTGTCAAAATATACTTCCTGACACTGGTGTTCCTCTGAATTTGTATTTATGATTTTTAAGCTGATTGTTTATGCTGGAGCCAACAAAGCAAAGTAATTGTTAAAGAGATCTGCTACCTTATTATGATCAGTTTCTATTGCACCATTTATCAGCAAGTGATTTTCAGTCGTATGTTTCCCGGATTTACCAATTTCTCTGTATACTAGTGACCATGATGTTTTGGAAATATTATTTGAATTTTGAATGACTCTTTCGAAGTGTTCTTGATTTACAGAAATTAGGAGGTCTTCATAGCACTTCTGTTACTTTCTTCAGAGATTAGGAGGTCTGTACAGTATTTCTGATACATTCTGAACCCTTCTTTTAAGTCATTTCACATAGCATACTCATACAATCTTAGTTTCTCTCTAGCCTCAGTGACTGAACTTGATATCCAGTTTTGGATTACAGCATGTGACTGCACTCTTGTTTATTAATGAGCAGGCTGGGTTGAGAATGTAGTATACTTCACTTGAGGATTTGTCATAACTGTAATGTGTCATTAGAATATTGTTCCAATCAGCATTACTTAGCATGTTATTCAAATGAGTTATATTTTGGTCTGTATTCATATGAACATATCTATGGTGACTGTATGTAGGAACCTTTTTTATGTTCACTCCTAGTATGTAGGAACCTTTTTTATGTTCACTCCTAATTCTACTGCATGGTGGTCTGACAAAGCACTTATAATAGCAGAAGATGTAAGACCATAAAGATGAATACCAGTGATTATGTTCTCTGTTACAGACTGGCACGATTCAGTCTCACTGGTTGCAGTGTTTATCAGGTATTTTACATTATATTCAAGCTGAGTATATTTGAATAGTCTAGTGTGTAACTTAGCAGATAAGTTACACACTAGACTATACATTTATGTTGAAATCTCCTATAATTACTAACTTATTCAGGTATGATATAAAAACATTCTCTATCATGTCACGAAACTTTGTTAAGAAAACTTCAAAGTTTCCATCTGGCAGTGTATATAAACATATAACATAAATTTTATCACTTGGTATCTTTATATGTGCTGCACATAATTCAATAGTCCCATCTAATGAATATTTACTTACATTTACAGAATTAAAATCAAATGTGCTTTTTACATACATTGACACACACACCCTCTAATGGAAGATCTGCAAAACTTATTAGCTAGTACCACGTTTAGAGGTTTAAAAAGTTCTAACTTGGCATCAGGTAACCAATGTTCACTAATACACTCCTGGAAACTGAAATAAGAACACCGTGAATTCATTGTCCCAGGAAGGGGAAACTTTATTGACACATTCCTGGGGTCAGATACATCACATGATCACACTGACAGAACCACAGGCACATAGACACAGGCAACAGAGCATGCACAATGTCGGCACTAGTACAGTGTATATCCACCTTTCGCAGCAATGCAGGCTGCTATTCTCCCATGGAGACGATCGTAGAGATGCTGGATGTAGTCCTGTGGAACGGCTTGCCATGCCATTTCCACCTGGCGCCTCAGTTGGACCAGCGTTCATGCTGGACGTGCAGACCGCGTGAGACAACGCTTCATCCAGTCCCAAACATGCTCAATGGGGGACAGATCCGGAGATCTTGCTGGCCAGGGTAGTTGACTTACACCTTCTAGAGCATGTTGGGTGGCACGGGATACATGCAGACGTGCATTGTCCTGTTGGAACAGCAAGTTCCCTTGCCGGTCTAGGAATGGTAGAACGATGGGTTCAATGACGGTTTGGATGTACCGTGCACTATTCAGTGTCCCCTCTTCGATCACCAGTGGTGTACGGCCAGTGTAGGAGATCGCTCCCCACACCATGATGCCGGGTGTTGGCCCTGTGTGCCTCGGTCGTATGCAGTCCTGATTGTGGCGCTCACCTGCATGGCGCCAAACACGCATACGACCATCATTGGCACCAAGGCAGAATCGACTCTCATCGCTGAAGACGACACGTCTCCATTCGTCCCTCCATTCACGCCTGTCGCGACACCACTGGAGGCGGGCTGCACGATGTTGGGGCGTGAGCGGAAGACGGCCTAACGGTGTGCGGGACCGTAGCCCAGCTTCATGGAGACGGTTGCGAATGGTCCTCGCCGATACCCCAGGAGCAACAGTGTCCCTAATTTGCTGGGAAGTGGCGGTGCGGTCCCCTACGGCACTGCGTAGGATCCTACAGTCTTGGCGTGCATCTGTGCGTCGCTGCGGTCCGGTCCCAGGTCGACGGGCACGTGCACCTTCCGCCGACCACTGGCGACAACATCGATGTACTGTGGAGACCTCACGCCCCACGTGTTGAGCAATTCGGCGGTACGTCCACCCGGCCTCCCGCATGCCCACTATACGCCCTCGCTCAAAGTCCGTCAACTGCACATACGGTTCACGTCCACGCTGTCGCGGCATGCTACCAGTGTTAAAGACTGCGATGGAGCTCCGTATGCCACGGCAAACTGGCTGACACTGACGGCGGCGGTGCACAAATGCTGCGCAGCTAGCGCCATTCGACGGCCAACACCGCGGTTCCTGGTGTGTCCGCTGTGCCGTGCGTGTGATCATTGCTTGTACAGCCCTCTCGCAGTGTCCGGAGCAAGTATGGTGGGTCTGACACACCGGTGTCAATGTGTTCTTTTTTTCCATTTCCAGGAGTGTAGAATGCACATCAGGCATAGTTTCATTTACAAACATGTCTAATTGTACATATTTATTGCTCAGGCCTTGTACATTCTGGTGGATTATATTAATTTTGGAGATTTCTCTGCTGTCCTGTCTTAAATAAGGTTATATCTCTGTTTCTCTTGTAAGCTTCCTCCTCTTCCTGGTTTTCACTAAAAATCATTTAGATCAGACTGAAATTTTGTGATAATACTTGACAATAGATAGAGTACCAGCTATGAAACTGTTACATTGCAGCTACTGTTACAATTATAGCCTCACTGTATAGTCTGAAAAATAGAAAGAATTTGCTATTTTAACCATGCACATTTGTGCTTACTGATGACCAACCTAACATAGATTAAACATTCAGTCTTCAGGCATTGCTTGAAAATGACTCACATTTGCATCCTCAAAAATGTAATGAAATACTGGAATGTTTCTACCTAGCTTTTAGAGCTATCTCTGCAATGAAAGTATTGAAAAATTCAATTAAACAATGGAAACTCCAGGTTGGAATGTGAACAATGTAAGAAATATATACACTGATACTTACCATAAAGATGACACATGAAGTTGCAGAAAGGCACAATTAAAAGACACTTACGCATTAGTTTCTGGCCACAGACAGCCTTTGCCAGAAACACATACCACTCATTCACACAAGCAAGCAACACATCAGCACACATGACCACCAAATCCAACATCTCAGACCATATTCTGCCTGCAACTTGATGTTTCATCTTTACAATAAGTAGCAATCTATATTTTCCTTACACTATTAAAATTCAATAATGCATTCTTTGTAGAAGGGAGTCTTATTTGTGGAATTTAACATTGCACTTCTTCTTAGCTCTTTTCACATATTGTTTCACAAATTCCATTACAACACTGTAACAGCAACAATTAAAATTTTCATAAACCTTTTTATATTAGCACAGTCAAAACCAAGAAAGTGTGACAAGTGTGTCCACACTACAGGTTATGATGAATATTTTCATTTTGTTTCATATTTAAATGAATATTAAACAAAATCTGTAGGAATCAGTGTGCCATTTTATATAAGATTGCATTTTAATTGTTTACTGAGTTATAACTTTATCTCAGAATTATGTTTTGCATTTTGATTATGAACCTTAGATCCATCGTAGACTGCTCTATGATGATGGAATGGGAGTTGCAGAACCATTACGAGAACAAGCATTTGGCAAGGGTTTAGTTGTCAGAGGTAAGCACTGGCTGTTAATGGGCAACATAACAGGAGGTGATGGATGGAGTCTGGCAAGTCAAGAACGTTTTCTGGCACAGAAGAAACTCCTGTCCCCTTGGGTTCTGCTCAGTAATGCTGACAATGTTGCTTTCACAGAATGGACAAATTCACATGAAACTCAGGTTTGTATGCAAAAAAATATGTTATGGATATGCTTCTCACATATCAAATTTTAAAATAAATAGAAAAGTACTTATTTCTCAGGGACACATTAATACAAACTAATCTTTCATATAGTCACTTGTTTCCCTTGGATTAATGGGACCATTTAATGGGATAACTTTATATGACTCAGCTGCATACTTCTCTTAGAAATGCACATAACAGTCACTATGTATTTTTGGAACATTTGAGGTAACAATAACTACCTGCTTTTTGAACACCTACTTTTAATGTGTTTTTTATTAACTTGATAAATGATTCCTGTGTAATTCTTAACTGTGTATTATCATCTAGTTTTCAGGTCTGAGACAAGAACTTCCACAAAATATAAAGATATTAACATTGGAACCATGGAAAGATAACTCATTGCTACTACGCTTGGAGCACATACTGGAAAACGAAGAAGACACAAATTTATCTCAGCCTGCTACAGTAAATTTGGAGGTTAGAAACTACAGTTGACAATCCAGCAAGGATTAAAATATTTGCTGCCTGGGGAATAATTATCAATGGAGTCTCAAATGGACTAACTTTAGGCATACATCTGTGAAAATATTTTATTTTAATGGTCCTCCATTTAACATATGTCAAGCAGAGTAACTACAATAACACAAGTTTCGTAATTACTGATATTAGGGAGACAATAAAAGAAGAAATCAGTACCTATTCATATAAAGTCTTTGTTGTTGCAGCCAGAGGAAAGGGATTCCTATCAATCTGGTAATAGGATCATTAGGGCCACTGCCGTACTTCAGTTGTGGAAGTCCGGGGGGGAAGAGGGATGCTACAGGGCACTTACAGTATCAGTAGCCCTTGTATACTTAAGTTGAGACTGGTTGCATCCAATCAGGTGATATAATATATATCCAACTGGATTTGCTGAATCTGATGATTTCTTTCAGCAGAAAATATCAATTGATTGCTTTTCTTTTTGGTGTGGAGACTGCCAGAATAATTTTTACTCATCTAATTACCATGAATTTTTTATTTTATATTTATTTGGTGAATGGAAAAAAATAGATGTGCTGACAGATTGACCTGCAGCCAAATCAAAGGCCTAGATTAAGTAGGAATGTGGTACTTTGGTTGTGAATTGGCAAACCCAATAAAAGCAAATGGAAGAAAACTAGGTATCCTGACAGAATAACCTGTAGTGTAGGCTGTGGCCACATAATATTGGAATGTGACAGCTAGCTTGTGGCATGATGAAGCCAATGAAACTCAACACGACAATACAATTGCCATAATTGATGTGTAGCATAGCCTGAGATATCCATTCATTATGAAAATAACATACTTTTATGTCTCATTTATAATTTTGCCAAAAATATGACAATGTGATTACATTCCAAGCCAATAATACAAAATAGCAGCTAACTTTATTAACAAACAATAGAAAATTATTTTATTTATGAACAATAGAAAATTATTTTACTTAAGAATAGTAAGAATTAAGAATGAGCATTCTGATTCTCTATCAACAACAGAAGCATGATTCATTGTATACAGTGTCCACCATTCAACATGCAAGTTGTTATCAACATTGTCACGCAACACAACTACTCCTGACACCATAAATGCACTTTTGCTTGGTGAAAGAGAGGATCACTTTAGAATCACAAGGTCATGAAGTAACTGAGTGTAAAATGTGTCCAACTGAACAAAACTTAAAATGGGTCAAATACATAGACAAACTAATAATGACACTCAGATTGCCATATTTTGCTCTTAGAAGTACCTTTCATTGTGTGGATCTAAAGGCAAGACTGTTGCCTTATTTTGCATATGTTCAATACGGCCATTTGCTGTTGTTTTATGGAATTATTTCTTGAGGCAGTGCACCTAAAGAAGTTAATAAGGTAGTTAAAATGTTTATTGAGGACAAGTGAGCAGTAAGAATATTGCAGAGATCTAGTTCTCAGTGATTTTGTTTCTCATAGTAAAAATCAGTTTCAATTCAACCACGATTTGTGCAGTCGCAATTTAAAACAAAAATAACTTTCATATTTTGAGAGGGTAAAAGAGTTCAAATATTTTGAAATAATACTCAGTGAAAGGAATGAGACAGACAAGGAAATAATGGCAAGAATTCAAGCAAGAAACAGGTAAAGGTTTGCACTCGGAAAACTGCTCAAGTCCCAGTTCCTGTTGAGATCCATGAAGATTAGGATCTACAGGACAGAAATACAACCTGTCATCCTTTACAAAGCATAGGCCTGGGTTCTTAACACAAAAGGTAGAGAGAAAACTTCTGGCATTTGAGAATACTGTTCTGAGACAGATTTCTGGAGCAATGAACAATGGACACAACTGGAGGGAGGGGAAAGAACACAAATTGCATGAGTTGTACAAATTGTGGGGCATTGTGACTGTGAACACAGAGAGAAGACTGAAGTGATATGAGCATGTAATGCATAGAGAAGGCCAGATCACCAGGCCGGTCATGGAAGAAGACATCAGAGGCAGCAGACAGGGGAAAACCATGGCAGAGAGGATATGAGTACAATAGGACTAGCTGGAAAAGAATACATGGGCTGAAGGAATGGAGGAGCGTCACGGGTGAGGTCAAAGACTGACTGCAGTTTGTGTGGCCAGCCCAGTAGTAGTAGTAGTAGGCTTCAGTGTAGAGTTGTGTACTCTGGTACAAATCCACTCAACAAGCTTCCATCTAAAGCAAGAAGTCGGGAAGTCCAATCAATTTAATAGAAAATTAAAAACATATATCATTAGCCACTTCTTCCAGAAATTATCTTATTTCATAGAATCGAGGATTGCACATTTGTGTCAACAACATGGTAGCTAACATAGTTCACTGTAAAGCTGCATTACAAGTAGTAATGCACTGTAAACAGCCCTCGACTTGTTCTATATTACAGAAACTTAATCTGTACATTGCATTAACATATTAGCAACAGCCTATCATTCCTTAACATTATTTTTCTGTTTTTGTTGTTGTTGTTGTTGTCGTCTCTAATCCAAAGACTGATTCGATGCACCTCTCTGTACTAATCTGTCCTGTGCAACTTTCTTTACCTCAGAAACAGTAACTTACATCCACTTGAACTTTCTTATTGTAGTCAGACCACAGTATTTCATCTGTAAACCCCCCCCCCCTCCCCTTTCACCACCTCTTGCCTCCCCTCAGCTTCCAATCACCACCAAATTAAGTATTCCTTGATGCTTCAAGTTTGACCTATCAAATTATCTTTCCTGTTAGTCAAAATGTACTACCAGTCTACCCTACATTTTTCTTCTGAAGCACCATATATCAAAAGATTCTATTCTCTTATTGCCTGAATTTATTTATTGTCCATATTTCACTTCCATACATGGCTATGCTCCAAATACTTTCAGAAAACACTTCCTACCTTGAACTTCATATTTAATGGTAGCATGTTTCTCTTACTCAGAAAAGTTTTCTTGTTATTGCCAGTCTGCAGTTTAAATCCTCTTTACTTCTGAAATGGTTAATTATTTTGCTGCTCAAATAGCAAAACTCCTATATTACCATCAGAGTCTCATTTCTTAATCTAATATACAGCATCACCTGGTTTAACTGGCTACTCTCTGTTATCTTCGTTTTAATATTGTTGAAGTTTGTTGTATAATCTCTTTCCAAGACATCCACTTCATTCACCTGATCTTCTGAGTCCTTTGTCATCTCTGATAGAATTACAATGTTATTAGCAAACTGTAAGATTTTTATTTCTTCATCTGAACTTTAGTTTCTTTTTTAAAGTTCTTCTTGGTTTCCTTTACAACTTTCCCTATCAACATATTAAAAAACATGGGGGATAGGCTACAATCACTACAATCCTGTCACACTTCTTTTCAACTACTGACTCCTTTCATACACTTTGACTCTTATAGCTACAGTCTGGTTTCTGTGTACACTGATAACATCCCACTTCTCAAATTGTATCCCTGATAACTACAGAATTTCTAAGAGTGTTTTCCTATCAATATTGTAAAATGATTTTTCTGAATCAATACATGTAGGTTTGGCATTCTTCAGTCTACCCTCTAAAGTAAGTCATAGAGGAAATAGTTACCCCTATCTTTTCTTACATTTCTATAGAAATGAAATTGATTTTCTCCCACATCAGCTTTGACTAGTTGTTTAATTCTTCTGTAGATAATTTGTTATTATTTTACATGCTTGGCTTATTAAACTAATGGTTTGGTAATACCGACACAAGTCAACAACTCACTTTCTTGTCTTTGCAATTATTACATTTCTCTTGAAGGCTGAAGACATTTGGCCTGTCACATACATCCTACATACCAAGGAGAACATTTTTATTTTGGTTAATTCTCTCAAATATTTTAATAATTCTAAGGTGATATTGTCTACTCAAGATGTCTTGTTTTGACTTATATTAGACCTTTCCGTGCTCTGTCAAATTCATCTTGCAGTATGGCTTCCCCCATCTCACCATTATCCCATTTCCTCTTCCCTTTCTGTAATATTGTCTCCAAGTTTCATTCCTTTATAAATGGCAATTAAATGTAACTTAAAATTTAGAATAATAGCCGTTATTTTTAAATAAGATTAGATTAGATTAATACTTGTTCCATAGATCATGAATACAACAATTTGAAATGATGTGGAACGTGTCACGTTAATAAAAGATGTCTGTACATTACACAAAATATTGCATGACACTAATGTTTAAGTTTTTTCCCCTTAATTTATATCTAAAAATTCAGCCAATGAGTAGAAGGAGTTGTCATCTAGAAATTCTTTTAATTTATTTTTAATTAAATGTTAGTTGGCTATCTGTCAGGCTTTTGGTGCTATTTGGTAGGTGACCAAAGACTTTTGTGGCAGCATAATGTACCCCTTTCTGTGCCAAAGTCAGATTTAACCCTGCAAAAGTGAAGATCATCCTTTCTCCTGGTGTTATAGCTATGCACACTGCTATTACTTTTGAACTGGGTTGGATTATTAACAACAAATTTCATAAGTGAATATATATACTGTGAGGATCCCTAGATCCTTAAATAGATGTCTGCAGGATGACCATAGGTGGGCTCCAGCAATTATTCTGATTACACATTTTTGAGCAATGAATACTTTTCTATTCGACAATGAATTACCCCAGAATATGATGCCATACGAAAGCAGTGAATGCAAGCAGGCATAGTAAGCTAATTTACTGAGATTCTTATCACCAAATTTGCAATAACCCTAATAGCATACGTAGCTGAACTCAGACGTTTCAGCAGTCCATCAATGTGTTACTTCCAGTTTAACCTCTCTGGGTTGGATTATTCACAACAAATTTCATAAGCTTATGTTAACTCAGTTATATTGAACAGCTGCTGTTTATCTCCTAATTGGTAGCTTAATATTAATATTTTTCAAAAGAAGTAGTTACTTAGATCGGTAACATCAGAAGCTATTTTACAATGCACTACTAATTGTCAAGCAAATTTATAATGAACGTTGTTATTTACTGTGTAAGTAACAGGAATTTTCAACCCTTGAATACAGGCATCCACATAATTTTTGGACTCTGTGGTTAGTAAGGTTTGCTTGCAATTTTCTATTTAATTGGTGAGAATTCTCAGTTTCTTGCTTTATGTCAGATGGGAGATTGTTGAATACCTTTGGCCATAGCCTACATAACTCCACTCTAGACCATAGACAAGGACAAGATATCTACATGAAAATTATTTCTGTGTCTTGTACTGTGACTGTCTTGGTGTAGTACTTTAAAGAACTCTTCCTCTCTTCTGCTGCAATTAATAATTCTTACTTCATATTATTTTATTGACAGAATGAAATCATATGATATGTAAATATGGTAAAACCAGGTGTTTCAACTCAAACACAGAGAAAAAGTCATATGTTTCATAAAGCAAAGCAACTAGCACAATGGTAATATAAGTTTTAAAGCAATATGAAAATGATAGATGGCTATGTACCATGCAGAGAAGACACTGAGTGGCACACAGGCACAAAGAAAACACTGCTATATATCTGTGCATACATACAGCAGTCTTTTTATTCTGCTTGTCTGTGACTCAATGTCTCCTCTATATGGCGAGTAACAATTTATCCTTTTCATATTATTGTTGTTCCACCCTGGACTTCCCATTGTTTGTATTATAATTTTTGTCAGATGTATCATTCTGCAACTTCCCTTTCTTCAACATCTCGCATCAAATTTGAGACTCATACTGTCATCTCTTTCAGGCTCTATTCACACCATTCAGTATCTCGTCTATTAGAGAGACAACACTGGGTGGAAACCAGTGGCTGGAGGACAACACACGGCTGATATGGGTTGATGAGGAAGGTACTCCATCAGCCACCAGGCAGTCCAAGGAAGACATACCTAATGTGACACTCGAGCCCATGGAAATACGCACGTTTGTAATAGAAATTGATTATCAGAAAGCGCACCATAATAAACACTGAGTAAATTTCTTTGGGGAGACTAAAATAAAGTTGGTTCTTAATTAAACTGATTAATACTGAAATCAATCTCAATTAATCTCTGCCCAGCAGTACCACTCAGTCTGAATATGCACATCAAGTATCACCTGACTGTAGAACTATAAACACAAATAAGAATGTTATATATTGAGTGTAACAATATTTCACAAACATTCCATACAGAAAGAAATGACAGAAGCCAATAATACAAATTTCAAGCAAAGCAGTTAACAACAGGAGTATTTTATGAGGTGTGCAAGTATCATTTTTAAATATGCCCACTATAGCATTCCAGTTAAAGATGTACATGTACAAGCTGAGTACCTGCATCATTTGAGTCTGACATACACCATAAGTGAAACATTCATCAAAATTTATCTTCATTTGTGCCCATTTAATGTGCCCTACATATCTGATTATTTTAGAGAACTCAAATTTATTTATTTAGCTCATGGCATGAATCACAGTTTATAATGGACACCAGTAAGGTACATAAATTTGTAAATGTGGAAGAAGAATACAAACAAAAGTTACAGACAGATCACAAATATGCAAAGAA
This sequence comes from Schistocerca serialis cubense, assembly GCF_023864345.2. Classification (NCBI taxonomy): domain Eukaryota; kingdom Metazoa; phylum Arthropoda; class Insecta; order Orthoptera; family Acrididae; genus Schistocerca; species Schistocerca serialis. The sequence goes on from NC_064638.1 coordinate 67,274,513, forward strand.
AAATATATCTATAAATATGAATAAAGATATAAATATACATACAAAGACACAAAAGTCTTAATCTCTGTATAAGAAAACAAGATACCCATCACAAACATATGTTCAAATTGCTACTATAATCAGTGGCCTCTTTGGTCCCATTCAGGAAATCCAAACTCTCACTGTGGTACTTTCTAATGCAGTCTACCTCAATGATGTGTTGAATTTTTTGTCTTTCAGCGCTGCAATCACACTCAGTAAAAGTAACCATCTGCCATTTATACATGGAGCCCTCACAATGTCTGTGGTTTACTCTTATTGTATTTAGCCCAGTTCACACTCTCCTGGGAAATTCAAATAGACTAACTGGAGTGATGTATACAGTGCTCATAAAATGAATGCTCATAAAATGAATAAAAATGCAGTACATTTATTAATGAAGTCCTTACCTTATCTGAAAACTGTTTCCCCCCAAAACTAAACTGATTAGACCAAAGTCCACAAAAAAGCCATGCAATACTTGAAGCATAAAAGTATCTTGTAGGAAAAAAAGGAAACTGTACTTGTCAGTCTGAAACATCTCTAATGGTAATGATGTCACTCACTAGAAGGTATACTGCAAAATACACTGAAGAGTCAAAGAAACTGGTACACCTGCCTAATATTGTGTAGGGCCCCTGCAAGCAAGCAGAAGTGACACAACATGACATGGCTTAGACTCAGCTAACATTTGAAGTAGTGTTGGAGGGAACTGACACAATGATCCTGCAGGGTTGTCCATAAATCTGTAAGAGCATCACGGGGTGGATGTCTCTTCTGAACAGCATGTTGCAAGGCATTCCAGATATGCTCAATAATGTACATGTCTGGGGAGTTTGGTGGCCACCGGAAGTGTTTAAACTCAGAAGAGTGTTCCTGGAGCCACTCTCTAGAAATTCTGGGATATGGAGTGTTGTATTGTCCTGCTGGAATTGCCCAAGTCTGTCGGAATACACAATGGACATGAATGGATGTAAGTGATCACACAGGATGCTTATGTGTGTGTCACCTGTCAGAGTCGTATCTAGACTTATCAGGGGTCCCATAGCACTCCAACTGCACTTGTACCCCACCATTACAGAGCCTCCACCAGCTTGAACAGTCCCCTGCTGACATGCAGGTTCCATGTATTCATGAGGTTGTCTCCATAGCTCTACACGTCCATCTGTTCGATACAATTTGAAGCGAGACTCGTCTGACCAGGAAACATGTTTCCAATTATCAATAGTCCAATGTCAGTGCTGATGGGCCCAGGTGAGGCATAAGACTTTGTGTCATGCAGTCAAGCGTACATGAGTGGGCCTTCAGCTCAGAAAGCCCATATCAATGATGTTTCATTGAATGGTTTGCATGCTGACACTTGTTGATGGCTCAGCACTGAAATCTGCAGCAGTACACTTTATCGCCCACTGCTTGAATACTGCTCACCTGTGTGGGATCCGTACCAGATAGGGTTGATAGAAGAGATAGAGAGGATCCAACGGAGAGCAGCGCGCTTCGTTACAGGATCATTTAGTAATCACAAAAGTGTTACGGAGATGATAGATAAACTCCAGTGGAAGACTTTGCAGGAGAGACGCTCAGTAGCTCTGTATGGGCTTTTATTGAAGTTTCGAGAACATACCTTCACACTCAGCTGGCAGCTACATGGGTAGTGGAGGCTGTGTGGCATGGACTGGGCGGTTTTTTCTAGGTTAGAAGGCCTCGGGAAAGTACGGGGTGGGCTGCAATCTCAAAGGGTGCATGGCAAATACAAGATGTGCTTGGATCAAGGAACAGTCAGAATTGTAGTTGTAAATTGTTATAGTTGTGCTGGGAAAGTCCCTGAGCTTCAAGCGCTAATAGAAAGCACAGAAGCTGAAATTGTTATAAGTACAGAAAGCTAGCTAAGGCCTGAAATAAGTTCTGCAGAAATTTTTACGAAGTCTCAGACGGTGTTCAGGAAAGATAGATTAGGCAGAATTGGTGGTGGAGTGTTTGTGTCTGTCAGTAGTGGTTTATCTTGTAGTGAAGTCAAAGTAGATCTCTGTGCAAATTGGTACGGGTGAAGGTTATACTTAACTGCCGAACTAAGTTAATAATTGGCTCCTTCTACTGACCCCCAGACTCCGATGATATAGTTGCTGAACAGTTCAGAGAAAATTTGAGTCTCGTAACAAATAAATACCCCACTCAAATGGTTATAGTTGGTGGGGACTTCAACCTTCCCTCGATATGTTGGCGAAAATACTTGTTCGAAACCGGTGGTAGGCAGAAAACATCTTCCGAGATTGTCCTAAATGCTTTCTCCGAAAATTATTTCGAGCAGTTAGTCCACGAACTCACGTGAATTGTAGATGGTTGCAAAAACACACTTGACCTCTTAACCACAAACAATCCAGAGCTAATAGAGAGCATCATGACTGATACAGGGATTAGTGATCACAAGGTCGTTGTAGCTAGGCTCAATACCGTTTCTTCCAAATCCACCAGAAACAAACGCAAAATAATTTTTCTTAAAAAAGCGGATAAAGTGTCACTAGAAGCCTTCCTAAGAGACAATCTCCATTCCTTCCGAACTGACTATGCAAATGTAGACGAGATGTGGCTCAAATTCAAAGATATAGTAGCAACAGCAATTGAGAGATTCATACCTCATAAACTGGTAAGAGATGGAATTGATCCCCCATGGTACACAAAACAGATCCGAACGCTGTTGCAGAGGCAACGGAAAAAGCATGTGAAGTTCAGATGAACACGAAATCCAGAAGATTGGCTAAAATTTACAGACGCGCGAAATTTGGCACGGACTTCAATGCGAGACGCCTTTAGTAGGTTCCATAACGAAACACTGCCTCGAAATTTGGTAGAAAATCGAAAGAAATTCTGGTCGTATGTAAAGTACACAAGCGGCAAGACACAGTCAATACCTTCGCTGCGCAGTGCCGATGGTACTGTTACCAATGACTGTGCAGCTAAAGCGGAGTTATTGAACGCAGTTATCCGAAATTCCTTCACCAGGGAAGACGAATGGAATATTCCAGAATTTGAAACACGAACAGCTGCTAGCATGAGTTTCTTAGAAGTAGATACCTTAGGGGTTGCGAAGCAACTCAAATCGCTTGATACGGGCAAGTCTTCAGGTCCAGATTGTATACCGATTAGGTTTCTTTCAGATTACGCTGATACAATAGCTCCCTACTTAGCAATCATATACAACCGCTCGCTCACCGATAGATCTGTACCTGCAGATTGGAAAAATGTGCAGGTCGCACCAGTGTTTAAGAAGGGTAGTAGTAGTAATCCATCGAACTACATACCTATATCATTGACGTCGGTTTGCAGTAGGGTTTTGGAGCATATACTGTATTCAAACATTATGAATCACCTCATAGGGAACGATCTATTGATACATAATCAGCATGGTTTCAGAAAACATCGTTCTTGTGCAATGCAGCTAGCTCTTTATTCGCATGAAGTAATGGCCACTATTAACAGGGGATCTCAAGTTGATTCCATATTTCTAGATTTCTGGAAAGCTTTTGACACCATTCCTCACAAGCGACTTCTGATCAAGCTGCACGCCTATGGGGTATCGTCTTAGTTGTGTGACTGGATTCATGATTTCCTGTCAGGAAGGTCGCAGTTCATAGTAATAGATGGCAAATCGTCGAGTAAAACTGAAGTGATATCAGGTGTTCCCCAGGGAAGCGTCCTGGAACCTCTGCTGTTCCTGATCTATATAAATGACCTGGGTGACAATGTGAGCAGTTCTCTTAGGTTGTTCGCAGATGATTCTGTAATTTACCATCTAGTAAGGTCATCTGAAGACAAGTATCAGTTGCAAAGTGATTTAGAAAAGATTGCTGTATGGTGTGGCAGGTGGCAGTTGACGCTAAATAATGAAAAGTGTGAGGTGAGCCACATGAGTTCCAAAAGAAATCCGTTGGAATTCGATTACTAGATAAATAGTACAATTCTCAAGGCTGTCAATTTAACTAAGTACCTGGGTGTTAAAATTATGAACAACTGCAGTTGGAAAGACCACATAGATAATATTGTGAGGAAGGCGAGCCAAAGATTGCGTTTCATTGGCAGGACACTTAGAAGATGCAACAAGTCCACTAAAGAGACAGCTTACACTACACTCGTTCGTCCTCTGTTAGAATATTGCTGCACGGTGTGGGATCCTTACCAGGTGGGATTGATGGAGGACATCAAAAGGGTGCAAAAAAGGGCAGCTCATTTTGTATTATCACGTAATAGGGGAGAGAGTGTGACAGATATGATACGCGAGTTGGCATGGAAGTCACTAAAGCAACAACGTTTTTCATCGCGGCGAGATCTATTTACGAAATTTCAGTCACCAACTTTCTCTTCCGAATGCGAAAATATTTTGTTGACCCAACCTACATAGGTAGGAATGATCATCAAAATGAAATATGAGAAATCAGAGCTCGAACATAAAGGTTTAGGTGTTCGTTTTTCCCGCGCGCTGTTCGGGAGTGGAATGGTAGAGAGATAGTATGATTGTGGTTCAATGAACCCTCTACCAAGCACTTAAATGTGAATTGCAGAGTAATCATGTAGATGTAGATGTAAATGAGGAGTCAAGCAGCATATTGCTCCCTCCTACGTATATCTCGTAAAGAGACCATGAGGATAAAATCAGAGAGATTAGAGCCCACACAGAGGCATACCGACAATCTTTCTTTCCACGAACAATACAAGACTGAAATAGAAGGGAGAATCGATAGAGGTACTCAAAGTACCCTTCACCACACACCGTCAGTTGGCTTGCGGAGTATGGATGTAGATGTAGAATTTGTGGAAGGTTGCACTTTTGTCACAGTGAACAATTCTCTTCAATCAAAGTTAGTCCCATTCTTGTAGGATCTTTTTCCCGCTGCAGCGATGTCAGAGATTTGGTGTTTTACCAGATTCCTGATATTCATGGTACACTCATGAAATGGTCATAAAGTCCCCACTTCATCGCTTCCTCGGAGATGCTGTGTCCCATCGCTCATGCACTGACTATAACACCACATTCAAACTCACTTAAATCTTGCTAACCTGCAATTGTAGCAACAGTAAACATCCTAACAACTGTGCCAGAAACTTGTCATCTTGCATAGGCATTGCTGCCTGTTTGCATATCTCTGTATTCGAATACGCAATGCCTATATCAGTTTCTTTGGCACTTCAGTGTATTTAAGTAAGTACTACGGTGTGCTGAAATTAACACCTTTGAATTTTTTGTGTGACAATTATTAAAGTTTTTTAAATAAAAAAAGCCTTACTAACACCCATTATACATCTTTATTCTTCATGACTACATATTTATTTCTCAACATAATCATTCTGGTGATGAAACATGTTTCTCCCAACAAGAGAACAGTTTATTCATACCATCACTGTACAATGTTTGTCTTTGTTGACAGAGCCACAAACCTCATCTCTGCTTGCACCATTTCATCACTATTTGAGGTATTCTTTCAGTTTTGGAAACAGATGAAAAACAGATGGGGACAAATTGGGACTGTATGGTGGATGACTGATGCAGTGCTCTGAGGCATGGAATTGCTGTTGATGTCCCTGCACTCATGTGTAGTATGGGACTGTCATGCTGAAGCAGAGGGTGTTCCATGTGTGGATGTACTCTTTGAATTCATACCTTTGGTTTTTTGAGGATTTGTTTTTCATGCACTGACAAGTTACATTACACATACTGCCATGTTACATGCTACAGTTCAGAGCCTTCTAGCAGCATATGGTTGTAACTTGCTTCAGCAAAGTGGGAAAGTTTCCCAAGAAATTTGTATGACATGTAAAACCTCCACTGATATTGAGAAAAGAATAAAAAATTCAAAGGCACGGCCTGGTAATACAGACATCAAACTATACTTATTACTAGAGACAGATAATTACATCAAGTAGTTATATGCAATATAGTGAAGGAGGAGACAGGCAGAACTGGAGCTGAAGAGTAGCAGATAGTTTAAGAGTAAATGAAACATTGGTAACATGTGTGCAGTGTTACAGAACTTTTTGACAATCTTTCATAATTCTTACTGAAATGATGGGCTTGTCAAGTTCAGTAGATTTTGCCATGGAATGTCTAAGATTACCATTCTGAGTAACTTCACCTGTATGAAAATGGCACTAACTACACCAGAAGTCACTTAGGCTACTTCAGTCTGGAAAAGCTTTCATTGTTCAGGAATACATATTTTCAATAAGTCATCAACAGCCATAAAAAGTGTAAGTATTAATTAAATTTGGTTCAAAAGGAGCATAAGGAATCACATTTTTCCCAGTTATTCCACATCCATGGGAACCATTTAACTTAGGTTCTGGGAAAAAACATTACTACAGTACACTTCAGATTGTTTGGGTAATATGGGGGAGAAGGGGCACAAACAAACAAAAAACATGAATAACTGAGATATTTTCAAACATGTTGTCTTTGTTCAAAAGTAGAATGAAGTCATGGGCATTGAAACTCCCTCTGGCCCTTACAATTCAAAAGAGTATCAACACACTGGAATGCAGTGTTATGACTAACAAGGTCACTGTCTTCAACCCCACTTTCACATTCACAGTCCTCTTGTCTGTTTTATTATGAATCTGTGGTCACAATTTTGGCACCACTCCTGTACTGGAAGCCATTGAATTGAATTGAATTGAATTTTATTTGATCCTGTAAGATTACATCGTGTACAGTAAATGTACATGTAATATAGGACATGTCAAAGCATTACCGTTCATTATCACTTATTTTTCTACACCTTTAGCTTACATTTTTACATCATTGATAATGAATAACAATATATACAAATTTAATGGCATAAGTATTCTGCAACACTGTAAAACTCTTTTTCAATGAGATAGTCTTTAAATTTCTTTGGAAAGTCATTGTGAAGTACGCTATCTTGCAGGTTTTTAGGCAGACTTCTTAGTAGTCTGATACCAGAGTACTGGGGTCCTTTTTCTAGCATTGCCAGTCGGTGGGGTATGCTCCATACTTCATTCTTCCTTGTATTGTGGGCGTGTACACTAGCATTTGTAATCCAATCCTCACTACCTTTTGTGATGTACATTATTGTTTTTTATATACATACAACGATGAAAAAGTTAAGACACCTAAATTCTTGAAACAGTTTCTGCACGTTTCAGAGGTCTTTCTTCTTAAAATGGTCCTAATTGCTTTCTTTTGTACTGTGAACACTTGTTTTGTCTCTTGTTTGTTTGAGTTTCCCCACACAGTCACTCCATACTGTAAGTATAGTTCGAAAAGTCCATGATACACTGTACACAGAAGGTTCTTGTCTGAATAGTGTGATAGCTGCATCATTAACAATATGACAGAGCTCAGTTTCTTACAGACATTATTAATATGTTTTTTTCCCATTTCAGTTCATTATCCACAAGAATACCTAAGAATCTAGCAGAATCTGCTCCTTCCAGCCCTGTTCCATCAACCTCTAAATCCATGTCTACAGCCTTTTCCTTGTTTTTAAACACTGCATACATAGCCTTTTTTTAGATTTATAACCAGTTCATTTTCCAACAGCCATTGAGCTGTGACATTTGCAGATATGTATGATCTTCTCTCAAGCTGTTCCATATTTTGGTCACTATTTAGTATTGTCATGTCATCAGCATACAATATTTTCTTCTCAACACCTATATCATTAACAAACACATTAAATAACAATGGCCCCTGTGGTTCACATTCATCAATTTTCAGCCTCTTATTCAATTTTTCGTCATCAACATATTCAAAACCATTGTAACTTGTTGCCCGATTCATAATTTGTACAGATGTTATTTCTTTATTACTGAAACTTTGAAAATCACTTTCTTCAATATCTGGAAGAATTTTTCTCCATGATCAAACTAGTGTAACTGGATGGTCTTCCTGCTAGGTACCAGAAATCCCATGAATGGCATCCAAAATTATCAGCTTATTCCAGAATGCCACCAAATTATCCTAATCAACTAACATTCTCAGTAGACCAACCTAGTAGCACCATTTTACCAATGCAATTCTGCCTTGATCAACTGGATTTATAATGACAGTCATGTTATAAGGTAAAAACTTAGTTATTATGAGACCATCACCTCTAATCAGGATGTGAAGGGGCAGTATCGAACAATAGAACAGTCTTCTGTGGCAATCCTTTCGCTTCCAGAAATCGCTGGACTTGTGGTACAAAATGTGTGTGGAACCAGATTTTGAAAGTTTCACTACCTGTCCACGCTTCTTAACATTGCTCTTAAAAGTAAGGGTTCTGGTTGGAAGACATTTCCATTGCAGACCACTTTTGTCTGCATTATATATAAATTTGGCCTGGTATGAAATTCTCTTCTTTCATAAAGTTTTGGAACTCTTCTCAGAAGGAATCAGCTGCTGCAACATTTGAATTAACCCACTCTCCTTGCACAGTAAGTTTGCAAATCTCATTAGTTTGTTTGAATCTGGTTATCCATCCAGGTGTAGCATTAAATTCTCCTTCCAACCTTAGAGCTTAAATTCTCCTCCAACCTTAGAGCTTAAATTCTCCCTCCAACCTAAGAGCTTCATGAAAAAAATTAGTCTTCTTGGCACACATTGTGCCTGAAAATAATGAAACCTTCTGCTCATTTTTGGATAAAACATTGCAAAATACCAGCATGTAATCCATCAAATGTAGAGCTCTTTGCACTTTTTCAAGCAGATGGTCCAGAACTGGAATCACATGTTCTGACAAAATCCTATATTTTCTGTTTTTTTCTTTTTAATGTCCCAAACAGTCTGAATTCCAGTACCATAATCAGCACTTCGTTCTGCAGCAGTTTCCCTCTTCTCAAATCTTTCAGTTAATTCTAGTTTTTGTTTTAATGCCAACATTTGTTTCTTTCATGTCTCATCATCTCTTTTACAAATTTCTTTTAACTTTCTACATTGACACTCTTATATGTAGATTAACATCAGAAAACTGAGTTTGTATTTACCATTTTTATTTTTCATTTTTTAATTCATGAATAATCTGCAAACCAGATATTTCATACACAGTTATTGGGAGAGCACTGCCTATTTCTTACTGTAAATATAGTTTTTATTCTTGTTTTATGACATGTTCTACACTCTTGAGGGTTTCTCCACCATGGATCTACAGAACAAAATGTGCATCTAATTTAATCTAATCTGAAATCCCCATAAAGCTTAAAAACATGCACACTAACTTGTTTTCGTTGTATAAAAGATGAAATTCAACAGTGAAGTTTATGTTCTTTTTTTTTTTTACAACTTTTCCTCTGGCTTGAATCATTTCTATGGAAACACCATCATCTTCTATTTCTATTCTTCATTTCTGAAATAGCTTCACACATCTCATCTGACATGACATCCAGAATGCCATTATCTTCATTATTGTCTTTTGTTATCTCACAGCTTCCACACACTTTAACACTAACTTTTGTACACAGTTACAAAGTGATAAAGAAAGCTTAGTTTCTGACAACAGCAAAAGAACAAATCACCAACTTGCTCATCCCAGTTGGTATGTACGAGTATTGCCTACAAAAGGAAGGTTCCTGGTTCGTACCCTGATCTGGCACACAATTTTAATCTACCAGAAAATTTCAAAATGCCACATAGTTCACTGCAGACTGTAAGATTCTACATCTACAACTGTATTCCACAACCCATCTTGTGCTGTGTGGCACAGTGTACCCTGTCATTGGCTGCTTTCCTTGTTCCACTCGTGAATGAGTTTTACACAAATAGTCCGCAACAATAATACCACGTCTATGGGTCAGGAATAATAGCGATAATGAGTCTAGACAATAAATCAGTGCGTACTAGACTTCTGGATAAAATTATCTATGAAGCTTTAGTAAACTGATGGCTGGTTTTAGCATTAAAGACATTATCTAAGCATTGCTTAACTACTATCTCAAGGTTGACTATGAGAAATGTGGTCCATAAACAAAGCTGCGTGTCAAATCATGTATGTATTATGTAGTCCTATGGGATATTTGTAACTAGTAGAATTTTTATATTGGTGTGTGTCATAACTTGCTGATCCTGCAACAGCAGTGGACTTTCTCTTGTTGTGGAATAAAAGGATAATCTGACTACACTGTTGTGATGTCTAATTTCAGGACAAGCTGCAATGGGTTATGGAGGGATTCTTGCAATACTATGTCTATCTTAAATGCGTGTGTCCAAATACTAGTTTTCTTGCAATTTACAAGAATTATGCCATCATAGTTCTCGATATGATGTTATATGTACATAGTTTGCGCCTTTCTGTACGAGTTTAAATTATATTGTTACGTAGTGATTACCAACTTTTGTTGATTGAACCTCTATTGCTTTTATGTAGTGGTAGGGAATGCCTACTCACCGAGGGTTGTTAATTGTTTCTGGAATATTTCTTCGCTTTTTCCTGCTTGAATCCTTGGGGCTGACCTGTTTGCCACTGATACGGATAGTGAAGCGAGTTCTGAATACTCTAGTGTAGATCCAGGCACTGTTTTGTCGCTTTTGCATTGAGATTTGGTTCCCCCATCAACTCAAAAGCATTTCCACTGTGTCAGAAATAAATGACACCTTTTTGTAAATAACTTAAGTGTACACTACAGCTCTCCCTTCCCATGAAAGTCCCACTAGAAATGTGGGAGTATAATTCCACGTATGTTCGTCAAGAACTACTAAGAACAATCAATATTGAGCTCAGAGACTTATGACACATACATGACATAAATTAATTACATACCTTTCACAACAAAGGTTCACTCATATCACCTCGATTTGCAGTGCAGTGGTAAAAACACGCCGTACATCGTGAATACTATCAAATGGGCGCCAAATAAATTATATGAAGTGCACTTATTTTGCACAGAGTGTAAATGCATAACACTATACGGAAAATTGGTATTTCTCATCGTAAAGTTTGATACAGTATTCAAACACAGCATATCTATTGTACTTCGACGGTATTCACACATGGCGTATCTATTGTACTTCGAAGACGTCACTGTATCAAACCTTGTTACGTTTTGAATTAGATGTTGGGTTCAAAATTATTCTGCTACCAAACGTACGCTTTAGTCATATGAACTGGACCTCCTTACTTTTTTAAAGTCTTCCTGTATTAGTACACACGTTTATTGTCTTGCTGATTCGATAAGGGCAATAGGAAGGGTTGATCAAAGGAAATGGAGTCTGTGTAAAATAGAGCTGCTGATACAGTCAGTGGTGGCTGCTAAGAGCACTTGAACACCCTAACTTTTGACATCTTGTAATGTAGATGCGGTAATCCGAAATACATGGCGCTAAATCTACCGCTGTGCTACATATTGCTGCTCTAGATTCGGTGAAACTTGGCATAAGGGTCGCGAGCACGCCTTCACTTGTGCACGTTTTAAGGAGCTTCTGCGCATGCGTAACTGGCGTGACGTAATTGCCTTACGACCCAAATACATACGGATTTGATAAGCAATGTGAACAGATTATGGTGTGCACTGCTAGCCCTTACCACTGTATTATAATCGGGTCAACAGAAACCTCCGATCTTACTCGTCTGCTTTGACCCGTGACGTAAGCGTGTTGTGGTGTGTGACGTCATTACGGCGCGGAGTTTAGTCTTGTTTTTGTTTGTGGTGCTCTCTGGTGGTGTGTTCATGGTTTTCGTTTGTTTTAATTTAATGCTCATTGCTGTATGTCGGGTGAGTTTGTTATTGAGTGTATTTGGTTGTGGTTTTTTGTTTAGGAATGGATATGAAAGACCGCCTTAATAGTGTTCGGTTGAGGGCGATGATGGGCGAGACAGCGTTAGAACTTATCAAGTTCTTACAACTATTCGGTTTAATCGCCGAAGTTGTTAAGTGTTCTCTTTGCCTTGAGGCGATGAAATTGGTTAAAGTTCCGGCCTCTCGGACCAGCGACGGATACATGTAGTGTTGCCAGAAAGATGGCGTATGGCGTTCTATAAGGCGTGGTACCTGGTTCGAGAAGTCTAGATTGGGCATGCGTGAGATTGTGCTTATTACATATTATTTTTGTTATAGATGCCCACAGAGTTTTTGCGCGTTTGAGACTGATGTGAGTGAGAGGACTGTTTTAGACTGGTATTCCTTTTGTCGTGAAGTGTGTTCGGAATTTATTAAGTACAGGGGTAAGTTGGGTGGGCATGGGGTGCTTGTGGAGGTGGACGAGTCGCAGTTTGGTAAAAGGAAGTATGGGAGGGGGAAGTCTGTGGCTGGTCTTTGGGTGTGGGGGGCTGTTGTTCACGGGGGTGGGGGTACTGAATGTGTTTTTAGGGTTGTGGAGGGGAGGTCGAAGGCTGAATTAGTGGGGTTAATTGAGGAGTATGTAGAGCCCGGGTCCACAATAATTTCTGATGCTTTTTCTTCTTATAGGGGGTTGGGTGACAGGGGAGTTAATCATTTAGTAGTGAACCACAGTCTAGAATTTAAGAATTATGATACTGGGGCTTGCACTAACACAATTGAGGGAATGTGGGGGGCAGTTAAGTCAGTTCTTGGGAGGGGGAAGAGGCGCTCTTCCAACCTTCAGTCTCATTTAGATGAGTACTGTTAGCGGAAGAGTGTCCCAGAGGCCTATTGCATTTTTCGGGTTTTTTTAAGGGCTGTGGGTAAAATGTATAGGCCGAAAGTGGTTAGCTAGGGTGCATTTGTGTGTGATTGTGGTGGCCAATCTAGTTTGTGGGGCTGGAACTTTTTTGAGGTAAGTTCCGTTTTTTTTTGTTTTTGTTGTGTGTTTTGTGTCAACAGAAACATCCGATCTCACGCGTCGGCTTTGACCCGTGACGTTAGGGACCTACACATTGATCTGTAGCGTAGCCCTGAATACGAGGTTAGGTTGGGAGGTTTTTTTTTGGCGGGGGGGGGGGGTCAGGGGGGGGCGCAGTCCCCCCCCCCCCCTGCCTGGCCTCGAGTACCACTTGTTTATTATTATCTTTGTTCGATCGTAATTTATGTGATTGGGAGCTGTTGTAGATGTATGTAGGTGTAAGGGAAGTGTTGGTTTTTTAGGTTGGTGTTGGGGGATGTGATCGGTAGGTTCTGTTGAGCTATATAGGTCAACGGAAGTGTTCGATCGTAATTTATGTGATTGGGAGCTGTTGTAGATGTATGTAGGTGTAAGGGAAGTGTTCGTTTTTTTTTTTTTGTATTGGAGGATGTGATCGGTAGGTTCTGTTGAGCTACGTAGGTCAAGGGAAGTGTCCGATTCTGGATAGGAATGTGTTTTTTGGTATTTGGTCAGTTTTGTGATGTTGATTTATTTCGTTGTTTTGCGTGGTTTTGTATGGCGGTCGGTGGCTACATTTGTGTATATTTAGTTTGTCCCCACCCAAAAACCCCCAATTTCCCACGCTTGTCCCGTTAGAGTCATTAGCCTTTTTGTGAAACTTGTGTATTTCAGTGTTTATAATACGTATGCGATGTTTTTATATCCGCCATATTGGATAATACGTATGCAATGTTTTTATATCCACCATATTGGAATTGTCGTTTATAGTCGTTTCCGCTACATTTGTGACGTCATGGGTCAAAGCCGACGGGTAAGATCGGACGCTTCTGTATTTCCTTATAATCAAATAAATAAATAAATGGAAAGAAATTTAAAGTATAGTACAATTGCATTATTAGAAATGTTCCGTGTGTACGAATTTACGCTGTTGGGACTTCCTCTTTTACATTTCAATTGTAGGTGCAAGCAACCGATTTCAAGGACACTAGTGCATGTCAAAAAATGAAGAAAATCCTTCACTTCAACAAAAATACTTAATACTGCTGTTAAGTCTTCTCTTATTCAGACTCACATATAATACATAACACTCGTAATACTTCATACTTAGAGCTATACATCTTAACCATCCTTCTACATACGAGAGAGTGAAACAAAATCCTGTACAAAGAAATATGAATGATGGTTTTTTTCATTTGTTTACGCCTTACCGCGCATTCATAATTAATGTCTTTGCCGACACTTATGGTTGGTCGCTGTTTCATTTTTTTAAAAATAAATTTTGACTTTACGATAACCGGGGCTCATTCACCATGCACCTACACAATTGCCCCCACACTGTACGATGACATGGTGTGGAGACGTACAGCGTTTTTGCATGTACATGTTTACATTTACATTTGCAGACGGGGGTCGATGCCCTTTATTTGTCGGCTTCTCTTTTATATAGTGGAATGGATATGCCAGCTTATCCTATGTATGTTAAAGTTCTACAAGAAAGTGAAAGATTATATACATAATATGATGTTAAAATCACGATCGCAACAACCATGTTACTATCATATTCGATCTTGGTTCTACAGGTGCTCACAAGAATCGCTAACAACATCCATATTAAAAACTATACCAGCCTTATAAGTAGAGGTATGACAGTACCTCCGAATGAAGTCGCTTTTGCAGACAAATACCGCGACACTGAATATCGGTAGCGATCGCTGGAGTGTATATTACCAGACAAACAGTGCAGTTACACGTCGCCGGCGGTGTAAGCTCGTAATACAATCACCGAATTCAGAAAATGGTTCAGCTAAGGAACACAGCTTGAGGCCGGTATTTGCAACTCCTTCATGATGCTGTTAGATGTTTCTCCAGTATTTGTAATGCATTCTGTCTCGATGCCATGTCAGAAGTTCTGCGATATATCGACTGGGTTATAGGCGACAGTTCATCGAGAATGATCTCAAACAGTAGATGGTGTGCTGATTGAGGTCATAAGAAATGTACACAGGCTTTAGAGATCTCTAGTGCTAAGTTTTCCAGTAGAAATGCTGTCTGCGATTTGGAATCAAGTGTTTCCATTCAACCACATACCGGCGTTGGATTCTATGGAAAAGTCTTTTAATGATTATAGCCACTACTGAATCATATTTCTGGCACTCGCATATCTCGAAACGAGTCACCTTTTTCGAGCCTATCTGCTACAATAAACTTCCAACGTGGCTTTAGATAGACCCTGTGCCTCTTCCAACTGCTCCTCAGACTCTGTCCAACCACCCTGTCAGCTATGCACATGTGAACGTTCCAATTTAAGTCGAACTGAGCAGGAATTAGAGAGGGGTTTATCTACCACATTCTGCAGCCCATGTAGAAACAGGCTAAGCTGAGTTAGTGCGACAGGGCTGTGTTTTGACTATTTAATGAAAATGCGAACATGTTGTCGTAGCTCTGCCAACCGTGTACGATGTGTAAGATCAGCACCAAACGAAGCCTGCTCGTGCAACATGACGTAGTATAAAGACAGTACGAACAATTACGGGGGTGTTTCTTATCTGGAAAATTAGAAAGACTTTAACATCATACAGGTACTGCAGTCCGAAGCAGATCTGCATCCCTCAGGGTCCATTCACGTCTATCACCCCAATATTCTATCATCGTTATTCTGTACCATCCAACAGAGAAAAATTACAAACTATAAAAGCTCCGATAACTTCATCAGATATAGAACTCGATAAGATTTTTAGCGCATCTCTGTCTCTCTTCCGATATATCGAAAACAAATGCAGTCTATGTGTCAGCATCAAGCACATGTGGGGATCCTATTAAATATGCAGGTATTGTGTGGTTCTTGAGTTTCTCTCGGCGTATTTGATAATCAAAATATCCACGGGTGTGCTGCCGGTCTATAGTGTCCAACGGGCACATTATTTCGGCGACCATACATGTCGCCATCATCAGGTGAACTGACGGACTGAGCTCCTGTGAACGTGCCGGCACGGAGATCCGTACGCTATGGCTGCTCAGAGGGAACTGGGTTCGGTCGCGGCGGCGGCAGATTTAAATACCCTCCGCCCGCGGCGCGCTCCCTCCGCCGTCCGCGCCCCGCGCCACGGTCGCGCGGTGGAACAGATTGCGACGGCGTCTGAGATGACGTCGGTGTGATGGCTCTGTCCGCCGTGGTCGTCACAACTATAAGTTTGTTCGATTTACTCTTGATTAACCCGATCGCTGGTTCCCAAGCCTTGCTAAGATTATAGGCACAGTCACGGTTTATGAGGTCGTCATTGGTGCGAATTTCGATGGCCTCTCTAACAACGTTGTCCCAGTATCTCGACGTCTGTACCAGAATCCTCGTGCGGTCATACTCCATGGCGTGATTTTCCGACAAACAATGTTCAGCGACCGCCGACTTGCTCGGATACATCAGTCGAGTGTGCCTCTGGTGTTCACGGCATCGATCCTCGACGGTACGCATCGTCTGACCAATATACGACTTGCCACATTGACACGGAATCTGGTACACGCCGGCCTTCCTCAAACCGAGGTCATCTTTGGCGCTCCCCACCAGTGCACGTGTTTTATTTGGAGGACAAAACACAGTTCCGACCCGGTGTTTCTTCAGAATGCGGGCGATTTTCCCCGAGAGTGCGCCTGTGTATGGAATAAATGCAGTGCCTACCTCCTCCCTCGTGACTTCATCCATCTCAACAGGTTGTGCTGCAGTGGTTGGGCGGAGAGCACGTTGAATCTGCCACTCTGAGTACAATACTTAGAATTTGCAGCGGTGTTGCACGTGATGGGCGACATGCAATCAGGTGAGAGTCCTTTGCTGTATACAATGATCATGACAGTTTGTGGATCACTAATAATGGCTATCATAGTGCTCTCTTCTAGGGCTGGGCTACTACTGTGCCGGTCTGCTAACAGTGTCAATCTTGTACTGTCCTGATACTGTGCGGCCGTCGCTGGCAGCTGCTGCTGTCATGGTGCAGTCCTAGTCAGTGAGCTATTGGCTGATGTCGTCTCACTTCCTTCTCTACTCTTTTGTACTTCAACTTAGTGCCGGCACTTGCCGATATGCCGGAATATTCCTCTCCCTCAAAGGGACGGACCGTCGTCGTGTAGGGAGTGAGACTACAGCCGGGGAGGCAGCAGCGTGGGCGCATCGCTGGGCTGGAAGCTGTGGCTGCAGGGAACATCAAGCTTCCAGCCGTACCCTGCAATCCAGCCTTCACTCGGGTGGAAACGTTTCTTGGGAAACGAGCAGATTGGTACGCGTCCACCTTCTGCTGCTGTGAACCAGATGAAGAAGGCAGCGGCTGCTGTGGTGTGGGCGGGTCCAGCTCCATCGGTGGAACGAGAGGCGAAGGTTCCGCCTCCATGGGGTCTACATCTACATCTACATTTATACTTCCAAAGCCACCCAACGGTGTGTGGCGGAGGGCACTTTACGCGCCACTGTCATTACCTCCCTTTCCTGTTCCAGCCGCGTATGGTTCGCGGGAAGAACGACTGCCGGAAAGCCTCTGTGCGCGCTCGAATCTCTCTCATTTTACATTCGTGATCTCCTCTGGAGGTATAAGTAGGGGGTAGCAATATGTTCGATACCTCATCCAGAAACGCACCCTCTCGAAAACTGGACAGCAAGCTCACCGCGATGCAGAGCACCTCTCTTGCAGAGTCTGCCACTTGAGTTTGCTAAACATCTCCGTAACGATATAACGATTACCAAATAACCCTGTGACGTAACGCGCCGCTCTTCTTTGGATATTCTCTATCTCCTCTGTCAACCCGAACTGGTACGGATCCCACACTGATGAACAATACTCAAGTATGGGTCGAACGAGTGTTTTGTAAGCCACCTCCTTTGTTGATGGACTACATTTTCTAAGGACTCTCCCAATGAATCTCAACCTGGTACCCGCCCTACCAACAATTAATTTTATATGATCATTCCACTTCAAATCGTTCTGCACGCATACTCCCAGACATTTTACAGAAGTAACTGCTACCAGTGTTTGTTCCGCAATCATATAATCATAGAATAAAGGATCCTTCTTTCTATGTATTCGCAATACTTTACATTTGTCTATGTTAAGGGTCAGTTGCCACTCCCTGCACTAAGTGCCTATCCGCTGCAAATCTTCCTGCATTTCGCTGCAATTTTCTAATTCCGCAACATCTCTGTATACTACAGCATCATCCGCGAAAAGCCGCATCGAACTTCAGACACTTCGTCCGGCAGTATCGTGATGAGACCCTCTGGCGGCTGCTGTGGCCGCGCTGTCCGCTGGATCCGCGAATCTGGGGGAAGAGACACTGAACGATCATCATGCACATGACAGAGACGAAGTTGATTTTGATGGCGGCACTGCAAGCCATTTGGGCCTGAAACAAGATACACTACTGGCCATTAAAATTGCTACACCGCGAAGATGACGTGCTACAGACGCTAAATTTAACCGACAGGAAGAACATGCTGTGATATGCTTTTCAGAGCATTCACACAAGGTTGGCGCCGGTGGCGACACCTACAACGTGCTGACATGAGGAAAGTTTCCAACCGATTTCTCATACACAAACAGCAGTTGACCGGCGTGGCCTGGTGAAACGTTGTTGTGATGTATCGTGTAAGGAGGAGACATGCGTACCATCACGTTTCCGACTTTGATAAAGGTCGGATTGTAGCTTATGGCGATTGCGGTTTATCGTATCGCGCCATTGCTGCTCGCGTTGGTCGACATCCAATCAAGAATATGGAATCGGTGGGTTCAGGAGAGTAATACGGAACGCTGTGCTGGATCCCAACGGCCTCGTATCACTAGCAGTCGAGATGACAGGCACCTTATCCGCATGACTGTAACGGATCGTGCAGCCACGTCTCGATCCCTGAGTCAACAAATGGGCACGTTTGCAAGACAACAACTATCTGCACGAACAGTTCGACGACGTTTGCAGCAGCATGGACTATCAGCTCGCAGACCATGCCTGCGGTTACCCTTGACGCTGCATCACAGACAGGAGCATCTGCGATGGTGTACTCAACGACGAACCTGGGTGCAATAACGGCAAAACGACATTTTTTCGGATGAATCCAGGTTCTGTTTACAGCATCATGATGGTCGCATCCGTGTTTGGCGACATTAAGGTGAACGTACATTGTAAGCGTGTATTCGTCATCGCCATATTGGCGTATCACCCGGCGTGATGGTATGGGGTGCCATTGATTACACGTCTCGGTCACCTCTTGTTCGCACTGACGGTACTTTGAACAGTGGACGTTACATTTCAGATGTGTTACGACCCGTGGTTCTACCTGTCATTCGATCCCTGCGAAACCCTACATTTCAGCAAATGCACGACCGCATGTTGCAGGTCCTGTACGGGCCTTTCTGGAGACAGAAAATGTTCGACTGCTGCCCTGGCCAGCACATTCTACAGATCTCTCACCAATGGAAAACGTCTGGTCAATGGTGGCCGAGCAACTGGTTCGTCACAATACGCCAGTCACTACTCTTGATGAACTGTGGTATCGTGTTGAAGCTGCATGGGCAGCTGTACCTGTACACGCCATCCAAGCTCTGTTTGACTCAATGCCCAGGCGTATCAAGGCCGTTATTACGGCCAGAGGTGGTTGTTCGGGTACTGATTTCTCAGGCTCTATGCACCCAATTTGCGTGAAAATGTAATCACATGTCAGTTCTAGTATAATATATTTGTCCAATGAATACCCGTTTGTCATCTGCATTTCTTCTTGGTGTAGCAGTTTTAATGGCCAGTAGTGCACATGCAAACGCCAAGTCGACGGACGATCTTGCCTCGCGCCCACTGTGTGTTGCCGCTAAAATGTGAAAGACAATAACATGCGACACGAAGCGATACTTGCGGCCTTTCTTCGGTGCCGGATGCTGAGGAGGTTGAAGCAGGTGGAGCAGTGTTCGATGGCGGCGTCCGTGAAGCAATTCCGCCGTCGAAGGTCCATCTCGAGTGCGAATGATATGAGACGAGAAACAGGAGCGATACTTGACCCCTGGTGTGTGCAGAGCGAAGTATGGCCATCTGCTGTTTGAAGGTTCTGACAAAACGTTCCACTTCGCCGTTTGGCCGTGGATGGAACGGTGCACTAGTCAGATACTGTATGCCATTGCGTTCACAGAATCTTTCAAACTCATTTGACGTGAACTGAGGGCCGTTGTCTGACACTATCATTTCAGGTAAACCTTCTAGGCAAAATATCGATGGCAACACCTGAATTTTGCTACTTGACGTTGTCGAGTTCATTGGCACAGCAAAAGGAAACTTGCTATATGAGACAACCACAATCAACCATCGAGTATGCCAAAAAGGTGCCGCAAAGTCTATCTGCGCACGTCGCCATGGTGACTGCAACTTAGGCCAAGCAGAGAAATTTTGTAGTGGAGCCGACCGATTTTCCGCACATTTGTGACACTGTGGCGTCATCTGTTCTGTTAGGGGAGTTCATACCCTGCAAAGTACAGTGTTGATGCTCTAACTGTTTCGTACGAACAGTCCCCCAGTGTTCTTGGTGGAGTAACTGCAACACTTCTTTTTGCAAAGCCTTAGAGATCAACACACGTGACTATTCACTGTCATTTTGAACAAGAATTACAACCTTTCTGTACAGCAAGGCTATGCTGACGGACAAAGTTTCGACGCACTACAGAGTTCTTTACGCTATGCAAGGAACAAGGCCGAGATGTGCGAATATATTTTAGCAAAATGTTCAAATCGAAATCAACTTCCGTGGCCTGTGCCATTTGCTTAAAGTTCAGCAGAATAGACTGAAACAATTCAGAATCCTGAGCATCTATGTGACGATAAGTGCAGCAGAAGCATCAAAGTCTGTATCAGGGCCAATCTAAAGACGCGAAAGTGCGTCCGCATTACCATGTTGAGCTGTCGGACGATACACAGTCTCGTACTGGTATTGAGACAACAACAAAGCCGATCTTTGTAATTTAGAGCAGTTCGTACAGAAACCGGTTTCGCCGGATGAAACGAGGACTGCAAAGGCTTGTGATCCGTTACTAAGTAAAATTTTCTGCCATACAAATAGTGGTGGAATTTGGTGACACCATACACAATAGCCAAAGCCTCTTTTTCAGTTTGTGAATAGTTACACGGAGCTTTGGACAACACTTCTGATGCGAAAGCATTAGGCCTGTCTTTATCACCAATTCAGTGTGAAAGCACTCCGCCGATTCCGTAAGAGGGAGCGCCAACCTGCAGTACAACTGGTTTGTCAGGTTCAAAGTGAACTAAGCATCGATCACTGAGCAATGGCTCTTTAAGTTTTTGAAAAGCTTCTTGGCACTCATCTGTCCAAACAAAGGGGACATTCTTGCGACGAATGAGATGCAATGGAGCTGCGATTTGTGCAGCATTCGATTTGAACCGAATACGATAGATGGACTGCAATTGCGCAGTCAGCTGTTCCAAAAACCGTCGGAAAATACAGTGTGCGGAAGCACTGCCAAAACATAAACGCAAATATTTAAACATGCCCAAATGAGTATTAATATACACACTTTTTCAGATTTTCCATCAATGGTATTTGGAGATACGTGCCGTGCAAATCAATTTTTGAAAAATAGCGTCCAGCGCCTAATCTGTCCATGAGATCCTCTGGGCGTGGCTTGACTGTAGACTTAAAGTCAACACAGAGGCAAATGCGACCTGGAGGTTTGGGGAGCAAAACCAGTGGACTTGCCCACTGACTGGCTGATATGGGAGCAAGAACTCCATTATCTTGCAATTCTATAAGTTCAGCAGCAACTTCGTCCCATAATGTGATGGGAACAGTTCTGGCCTGGCATAATTTTTTGCTGAGCTTTGTCTTTCAGCGTAATATGTGCAACAAAATTTTTAGCTTCAGAAAAAGGTTCCAGAAATTCTTTTAGCAAGCTAATTTCACTGTCTTTTGCATTGAATGCAGAGACAGACAACACATTGTCCTGAATGTTAAAGCCAAACAAATCAAAAGAATCAAGTGCCAATATGTTCTCACACTTGCGTGATTGTAGCCCCGCAAAAGTCACTGTTCGCGTATGCGAGCGACATATAGCAGGCAAAGTACACTATGTGATCAAAAGTATCCGGACATCTAGCTGAAAATGACTTCCAAGTTCGTGGCGCCCTCCATCGGTAATGCTGGAATTCGGTATGGTGTTGGCCCACCCTTAGCCTTGACGACAGCTTCCACTCTTGCAGGCATACGTTCAATCAGGTGCTGGAAGGTTGTTTTGGGGAATGGCAGCCCATTTTTGACAGAGTGCTGCACAGATGAGAGGCATCGATGTCGGCCGGTGAGTCCTGGCACGATGTCGGCATTCCAAAACAACCCAAAGGTTTTCTATAGGACTCAGGTCAGGACTCTGCGCAGGCCAGTCCATTACAGGGATGTTATTGTCGTGTAAGCACTCCGCATTAATGACATTGGCTTTGTGACTAGATTTTTGTGAGGGGACCGAATTCTTATGTTTGTTCCGTTGCAAACATATGGATTGTACATGTCGTTTCCTACCACAAGTGTAGCACTGGGCCTGTCAGGAGGGCAGTCTTGGCGTTTGTACCACGAATAACGCCGAGGGCAAGACTTAATTCTGTTTGCCTGTATAGCTGCCTGCTTAGCGAACTGCTTATGCGAAGTGGAAGGTTGTTTACTCGGAGTGGCGAGCTGCTGCCACCGCCGAATGGAACGAACGCAACGAAGGGACTCCACCTGACAAATAGCTGGTCGCTCAAATTTAAGAGCCAAAAGGGCACCGGAACGTATTGGTCTAGTATTTGCACTACCTGCTGAAATGATGGATCAGACAGTTTCAAAATCTGTTCTCTGAGTCTGACATCAGGTACACTGTACACGATTGCATCACGCAACATAACATCTAAATATAAAGTACCGCAAGCACATTTGAATTTGCGTTTTCGTGTCATACTCTGAAAGTCTGTGACCCATTCGCGATGAGTTTGTTCTGACCGTATTTTGGAATTAAAAAAATTGATACCGAGCTGCTATCACATTCACTTGTTGGTCATAATACACTACTGCCCATTAAAATTGCTACTCCAAGAATAAATGCAGATGATAAACGGGTATTCAAATGGTTCAAATGGCTCTGAGCAATATGCGACTCAACTTCTATGGTCATCAGTCACCTAGAATTTAGAACTAATTAAACCTAACTAACCTAAGGACATCACAAACATCCATGCCCGAATCAGGATTCGAACCTGCGACCGTAGTGGTCGCTCGGAACGGGTATTCATTGGACAAATATATTATACTAGAACTGACATGTGATTACATTTTCACGCAATTTGGGTGCATAGATCTTGAGAAATCAGTACCCAGAACAACCACCTATGGCCGTAATAACGGCCTTGATACGCCTGGGCATTGAGTCAAACAGAGCTCGGATGGCGTGTACAGGTACAGCTGCCCATGCAGCTTTAACACGATACCACAGTTCATCAAGAGTAGTGACTGGCGTATTGTGACGAGTCAGTTGCTCGGCCACCATTGACCAGGCGTTTTCAATTGGTGAGAGATCTGGAGAATGTGCTGGCCAGGGCAGCAGTCGAACATTTCAGTCTCCAGAAAGGCCCGTACAGGACCTGCAACATGCGGTCGTGCATTATCCTGCTGAAATGTAGGGTTTCGCAGGGATCGAATGAAGGGTAGAGCCACGGGTCGTAACACATTTGAAATGTAACGTCCACTGTTCAGAGTGCTGTCAATGCGAAGAGGTTACCGAGACATGAAACCAATGGCACCCTATACCATCACGCGGGGTGATGACGAATACACGCTTCCAATGTGCGTTCACCGCAATGTCGTCAAACACGGATGTGACCATGATGATGCTGTACACAGAACCTGGATTCATCCGAAAAAACGACGTTTTGCGATTCGTGCATCCAGGTTCGTCGTTGAGTACACCATCGCAGGCGCTCCTGTCTGCGATGTAGCGTGAAGAGTAACCGCAGCCATGGTCTCCGAGCTGATAGTCCATGCTGCTGCAAACGTCGTCGAGCTGTTCGTGCAGATGGTTGTTGTCTTGCAAACGTCCCCATCTGTTGACTCAAGGATCGAGACGTGGCTGCACGATCCGTTACAGCCATGCGGATAAGATGCCTGTCATCTCGACTGCTAGTGATACAAGGCCGATGGGATCCAGCACGGCGTTCCCTATTACCCTCCTGAACCCACCGATTCCATATTCTGCTAACAGTCATTGGATCTCGACCAACGCGAGCAGCACTGTCGCGTTACGATAAACTGCAATCGCGATAGGCTACAATCCGACCTTTATCAAAGTCGGAAACGTGATGGTACGCATTTCTCCTCCTTACACGAGGCATCACAACCACGTTTCACCAGGCAACGCCGGTCAACTGCTGTTCGTGTATGAGAAATCGGTTGGAAACTTTCCTCATGTCAGCACGTTGTAGGTGTCGCCACCGGCGCCAACCTTGTGTGAATGCTCTGAAAAGCTAATCATTTGCATATCACAGCATCTTCTTCCTGTCGGTTAAATTTCGCGTCTATAGCACAGTCATCTTCGTGGTGTAGCAATTTTAATGACCAGTAGTGTAGTTCATTAGCGAAACAACTACTTGGTCATAACACAGGTCACTTGGAGTGGTGTTTGGAAAAAGTTTTTATAGGAGCCTAAACATTGCACTTCCTACTGTTGATAACAGATATGGAAGTTTCACTGTACCTGGTACATTGTGAACGATGACGAGCGCTTCAAACTGGAAAAATCGCTCGAGCCTTTCCTCGTCTTGTTCTCAAAACCGTCGAAAAGGCAGCAAAGCTGTAGCGTTGCGGTAGGTGGTGCTTGTTCCAATGTGTGCGCAGCGTTGGTCAGTAGCTGCTGCACCATGTTGAGGAACATAGAGATTTGTTGCGTCTGGAAATGAAACATCTGCATTAGCTGTGTAGCATGTAACACTTGCGGCTGTGGCACCTGAACGTGGAGCGGGATGGGCTGGGTGGGCGTTTTGGAAGACACAAATGCAACAAACAGACAAGACATGCAAGCAAAATATGTACAAGGAGATTAGATTAGATAGTACTTGTTCAACAGATCATGAATACGACACTTCGTAATGATGTGGAACGTGTCTATACAAGATATTACATTACACAAAATATTACATGACACATAATACTTTTAATTTTTTTTGGTGGGAGTTGGGGAAATTACCCATTTACTACGAGGGCAGTTCAATAAGTAATGCAACACATTTTTTTTTCTGAAACAGGGGTTGTTTTATTCAGCATTGAAATACACCAGGTTATTCCCCAATCTTTTAGCTACACATCACTATTTTTCAACGTAATCTCCATTCAATGCTACGGCCTTACGCCACCTTGAAATGAGGGCCTGTATGCCTGCTCGGTACCATTCCACTGGTCGATGTCGGAGCCAACGTCGTACTGCATCAATAACTTCTTCATCATCCGCGTAGTGCCTCCCACGGATTGCGTCCTTCATTGGGCCGAACATATGGAAATCCGACGGTGCGAGATCGGGGCTGTAGGGTGCATGAGGAAGAACAGTCCACTGAAGTTTTGTGAGCTCCTCTCGGGTGCGAAGACTTGTGTGAGGTCTTGCGTTGTCATGAAGAAGGAGAAGTTCGTTCAGATTTTTGTGCCTACGAACACGCTGAAGTCGTTTCTTCAATTTCTGAAAAGTAGCACAATACACTTCAGAGTTGATCGTTTGACCATGGGGAAGGACATCGAACAGAATAACCCCTTCAGCGTCCCAGAAGACTGTAACCATGACTTTACCGGCTGAGGGTATGGCTTTAAACTTTTTCTTGGTAGGGGAGTGGGTGTGGCGCCACTCCATTGATTGCCGTTTTGTTTCAGGTTCGAAGTGATGAACCCATTTTTCATCGCCTGTAACAATCTTTGACAAGAAATTGTCACCCTCAGCCACATGACGAGCAAGCAATTCCGCACAGATGGTTCTCCTTTGCTCTTTATGGTGTTCGGTTAGACAACGAGGGACCCAGCGGGAACAAACCTTTGAATATCCCAACTGGTGAACAATTGTGACAGCACTACCAACAGAGATGTCAAGTTGAGCACTGAGTTGTTTGATGGTGATCCGTCGATCATCTCGAACGAGAGTGTTCGCACGCTCCGCCATTGCAGGAGTCACAGCTGTGCACGGCCGGCCCGCACGCGGGAGATCAGACAGTCTTGCTTGACCTTGCGGCGATGATGACACACGCTTTGCCCAACGACTCACCGTGCTTTTGTCCACTGCCAGATCACCGTAGACATTCTGCAAGCGCCTATGAATATCTGAGATGCCCTGGTTTTCCGCCAAAAGAAACTCAATCACTGCCAGTTGTTTGCAACGCACATCCGTTACAGACGCCATTTTAACAGCTTCGTACAGCGCTGCCACCTGTCGGAAGTCAATGAAACTATACGAGATTAAGCGGGAATGTTTGAAAATATTCCACAAGAAATTTCCGGTTTTTTCAACCAAAATTGGCCGAGAAAAAAAAGTGTTGCATTACTTATTGAACTGCCCTCGTATATCCATAAATTCATCTAATGAGTATAAGGAGTTGCCATTAAGAAATTCTTTTAATTTCCTTTTAAATCCTATACGGCTATCCGTCAGACTTTTGATGCTATTAGGTAAGTGACCAAAGGCTTTTGTGGCAGCATAATTTACCACCTTCTGAGGCAAAGTTAGATTTAACCTTGAGTAGTGAAGATCATCGTTTCTCCTAGTGTTGTAGTAGCCATGTACACTGCTATTACTTTTGAATTCGTTCCGAGTGTTAATAACAAATTTCATAAGTGAATATATATATTGTGAGGCTACAGTGAAGATCTCTAGCTCTTTAAATAAGTGTCTGCAGGATGATCTGTGATGAGCTCCAGGAATTATTCTGTTTACACGCTTTTGTGCAATGAACACTCTTTTACTCAGTGATGAGTTACTCCAGAATATGATGCCATACGAAAACAGGGAATGAAAATAGGCGTGGTAAGCTAATTTACTGAGATGTATATCGCCAAAATTTGCAATGACCCTAACAGCATAAGTAGATGAACTCAAAGGTTTCAGCAGATCCTCAATGTGTTTTTTTCCAGTTCAACCCCTCATCAATGCATACACCTAGAAATTTTGAATATTCTATCTTAGCTACCGATTTCTGATCGAAGTCTATATTTATTAAAGGTGTCATTCCACTTACTGTGTGGAACTGCATATACTGTGTTTTGTCAAAGTTTAATGAGAGCCCATTTGCAGAGAACCACTTAATGTTTTTCTGAAAAACATCGTTTACAATTTCACCAGTTAATTCTTGTCTGTTGGGTGTGATAGCTATACTTGTATCATCGGCAAAAAGTACCAGCTTTGCATCTTCGTGAATATAGAATGCTAGGTCATTAATGTATATTAATAACAGCAAAGGACCCAAGACCGAACCTTGCGGCACCACATTCTTGATTGTTCTCCAGTTTGAGAAATCACCAGTTTTTTCCATATTATGTGAACTGCTTATTTCAACAAAGACATCTTCTGAAACGCCCACCTGAAAACACTGATTAGCAAAAACGACAAGAAACTGTTAAAGCAAATAAGCGCCGCTGAAAAGTAAATACAAGAGAGAATTAATGCGCCAGCGAACAAAAAATTCCATGACCGTCAGATGCGGGGTTCGGCGGATACTCGTCGCCAAATGTGGGATACCTCCCACTGTCATCTGCAGGGTGCCTAAAGGATGCTGCTTTCTTGGGTAGCTATACAACAATTCAAGCAAATCACATTAACAGTTTTTGTTACAATAAAGTAATATTGACAATACTTAACTTTGAATTTACAACAGTCTCGCAAGCGACGTGTGACATGCAAACAAGTCAGAGTCCTCTGCTATATACAGCAAGTTTGTCACACAGTTTGTGGATTACTAACAACGGCTATCGTAGTGCTCTCTTCTAGGACCGGTCCAGTACTGTGCCAGTCTGCTAACAGTGCTGGTCTTGTACTATCCTAATACTGTGCGGCTGATGCTGGCAGCAGCGGCGCTTATATTCTCTTCTTGTAGAGGCCGCTCCTGTATAGTGTAGTCCTACTCAGCGAGCTATTGGCTGACGTCTTACCGCCTTCTCTACTCTTGCGTTGCTCGTCTTCATCCCGGCGCTTATCAATATGCTAGAACAGTTTAGCAGTATACTCGAGTGCATCCAGTCGCCTCCATCCACATATTCTACATTTGCAGCGCATTTTCTCTGTTTTCTGTATGTCTGTGTATGTGCATGTGTCACAGTCAGCTCCCATGACCTGGTCCTCCTTCTGGTGGACCCAATTTCCAACATAGAACACATTTTCGGACGTAACGCGTTGTTGGTTCACCTTCAAGTCCTATCCCAGATGTGAGATGTGGTAGATCCGCCTCTGAACGTCGCTCTGGATATAATGCGTGGCAGATCCAGGTGTGGTATATTGTGGATCTGCATCCAAGCGTCACTCCGGACATTGTTTGTGGCGGATCCACCTTCAAACCCTACCACGGACACGGCATACTGTGGATCCGCATCCCACCATCGCTCTGGATATGACGCACGACGGATCCACACTCTACACTAACTCGGGTCTACTGCAGGTCCTGGAAGCCATCCGCGATACATCCACACACAAAGATAAACAGAAAACAGAGCAAATGCACTGCACTGGCGACTGGATGCATTCGAGTTCAGTGCTATATTATGCCGCCTGACCAGAAAAAATAGTGCATTTGCGCCAGGTGTTGGCAGCTGTACTACATTTACAAGCAATTTTAGAAAACGGAACGAGCAGTGATGTCTTGATCACATGGGTAGAAGTGATATAAAATCGATAGAATTACGAAAAACGACGGAAAATAAGTATAAATTGAGGGAAAATACACCAAAATGCAGGGAAATTGAGAAAGTACTTGCGTTTCTTCTGGTTCGCCCAGAACAATTCTTGTACATGGGAACGAGTATGCGACAGCAAGAGGAATACGAGAAAACATTGATGTCAAAGCGCCGAAAAGCAGGGAAACAGTCACTTTTTTTTCCGTCGAGGCAACATTCTACTGTATGTCTATTGAGCTAACGGTGATACACGCGAGTTGACTACTGTATTTGACGCTTACCAGGAAAACAGAGAACCATCTGCCTCTAAATTTACATGCATCTGCATTAAAGGACGACAGAGAGTGGATGCAGTGATCAGTTAAGATAGAGGTGAAATGAGGTACGATTTAATGGTCGACGGCTGATGGGCCGGCCGTTGTGATCGAGCTATTCCAGGCGCTTCAGTCTGGAACCGCGCGACCGCTACGGTCGCAGGTTCGAATCCTGCTTCAGGCATGATTGTGTGTGATGTCCTTCGGTTAGTTAGGTTTAAGTAGTTCTAAGTTCTAGGGGACTGATGACCTCAGATGTTAAGTCCCATAGTGCTCAGAGCCATTTAAACCATTTTAGGCTGATGATGCATTCTAGAGAGTGAGGGAGATGTCTGCAGGTCATTTAACCATTTTTCCGTTGTTCCATCAGGATGCGTTGTGTGACATAACATTTGTTTGATTCGTATACAGTTGCGTGTTCTGTGTGTGACTTATAGCACAGTCTACTTACGATTGTTAACAGCAAACCTCTTGGTCGTCAGAGAACTTCCATCTCATGTGTCATGAAATGTGAGCACCCTGTTTCGAGACGTTCCTCTTCACGAAGGAAGATTTATGTGACGTTCTCCATTCCCCTGTCGCATCTTGGATATAAAATCGAGACTTCAGTTTCGTAACTAATGTGAATCTAAGTAAGCGACAGGGTTCTGTAAGGCACCACAATCCCTGTGTACACATGTGCTTGGCAGATGTCCTGTTTAGCGACTTAGTGGCAGCATGGTGTGTAATTTCACAAGTCAGACACCTACGCTATGGGTGTATCTGTTTCCTTGAAAGAGGTTCTCTCTGTTACTAACGATCATTTTATAAAGGACTGATATGAGCATGGTATAATTTTTGAACTGTGGTCGCATGTGAGCAGTGGACACTATACGTCTCTGGAGAGCTATATTATGCATGTATCACACAGAATAGATGTTTTAAGGAAGTATTCTTTTCATTTTACAGTTTGCTACCATGGTTTATCGTAGAGAAACATGCAAGATCTAACATTATAGCCCGTTTTAAGTGCAGAACTGTGTAGTCTTAGGAGTGTGTGTGTTTGTGTTCTCTCTTACCAATACCGTCCTGGTAATGATCGCAGACACTAGAACAATACTTTAGAATTGACAGTGTAGTTGATTTACGTAAAATGCTTCGAACTCCATCCGTCTGGACCTCCATCATACGTAAAAACCAGCTGTTTCTTCATCTTCTTAACCATCTGCTATTACATCACTATCATATCTACTACTGTTCTTGTTCTGTTCATTATCAATATGCAAGAAGTAAACGTGATCTTCAAAAATATATAAGAAATCTCAGCACGGTACAGAAAGGAGTTCATTATTCAAGTATAACAGGGTACAACAGACTTTCACTTCATGTTAGATCAGTCGTTAGGGACAAGATTAAATTAAAAAAACAGCTAAAACTTAATATTTTGAGTAGTTGTTTCTATTCTTTACAGGAATTTTTAGAGAAAGTATAATAATTAGCGAAATGTGTTTAATATTAAGCATTTCTATTAGAAATGGCTATACAGCACTGGTATATCAATTGTTGACAGAATGGTTTTATGTGAATTATAATGTAAACCTTACAATTTGTTTGTGTAATCATTGCTACTACTAGAATCAGTGTTGTTATCTGAACTCTTGAACCTCATGTACATGTTTACACATGATTTAAATTGTAAGCCTGATGACTAAATGTGGTTTTTACTGTAATAATTGGACACGTTCTACATCCAAGTGATACATTCATGTCAAGAATCCATGGAACTCAAAAATAAATAAATAAATAACAAATAGATTTTCTGTGGCTCCCCTAAACCATTTAAGGCAAATTCTGGGTGATTTCTGTGAAAAGGACATTCTCTTTCCCACTCTTTCTGAATCCGAGCTTGTGCTCTGTTTCTAATTATTTCATCATCAATGAGATATTAAAGCCTGATCTCCTCCCATTCTCACCTGTACAGAGAAGAAACAATTATTTTCCTGTAGTCCCACATACTTACCCACCAATAAACAAACAACAACTGGACTGTGTAGGTGTAGAAACAGGTATACTTCTTTCCTTCCACAATCTAGTTCTATTGATAGTTTACATAAGTATACACAAAGTACAGCAAATACCCATGATTAATATCACAAAACCAGTCTGTTCTTAATGTTAGTTTTCTATGAGACAGATCATGTATCATGTCTAGATAGTAGAGTACCAATAACTGTCACTCCTCACTCTTTAAAGACTCAAACTCCCATGTATAAAACAGGTCCTTTTCAATAAAACCTAGTATTTCATCCAACTCCATGTAATCTCCTGAATTACACTGCCTAATAAAACAAAAATGAGACACTAAGAAAGGAAAGAGGAAACAAAACTAAACTTGAGGATTGAGGGGGGTATATGTTGTTATTTCAGTGATAACAAAATTGAATCAAAGTTACGAAGAACTTGGTAGTATGAGCCTGCTTTTCAGTATGACGTTGCAACCCCTATGTCCTGGATGCATGCACTGATCCAGTTTGGAAGTACGTTGTAAAACCATTGTATCTACTTTTGAGGCAAGCTTGACCACAGCTCTCGTAGCTGGTCCTTGATATCTTGGATACACACACTATGAAAGAATTACACCCTTGTTGGGGCCATGCAAGTTCCATAAGAGACAGAGATCTTACTGGCCATGGGTGTACCTCAGCATCATGCAGACAGTTCATAGAGATATGTGCCATGTATTGACAAGCATTGTCCTATCGGAAAATGGCACCACGATACCATCGCACAAGAGGAACACATGAGGTTGCAGGATGTCCATGTCATACCGTTGTGCCATTAGAGTTCCCTCTATCAGTACCAGCCATGAACTGAAGTCATACCCAATGGCTCCCCACACCATGACACCAGGAGTAATGCCACTGTGCCTCTCTGAAACATTGGAAGAATGAGATCTGTCCCCAGGTAACGACCATACTCAACAATAATGGTCACCCAGAGTAATGCAGAGCAGCAATCCATAATAGAATATGGTGTGACGTTACTCATCAGTAGTCCATGGTTCCCCAACAGGATACCACCCCTAAGGCAACCATTTGTCTTGTAGTGTTAATGATAGCCTATGCATGAGACAGTAACACCCTACTTTGGCTGCTGCTGGCCACGAACTATTGGTATGGGATGAGACACAGTGTTGCAGGGCGTCCATTACTTGCCCTCTGACAGCACGATTAGTTATATTAATTATTCATTCCATAGACCTATAAAAGAGGGAATCCTCCTGGGTGTGGAACATGTTAGATAAACACCTTACAAAAATGTAATTAGAAAAACTTGAGTTTCATTAATTTTAATGATTCTCAGTCAATAAACAGTAAAATTACGTACATGAATTAAATATTTACAGGTTTAATACTTACATCTGCTTTCATTAAATCCATAATTCAGACATTTGCTTGTTTCTTGGCTATTACAACCAAGTATTGTCAAAAATTAAAGTAAATTATTCATTTCAGTGATCCTCAGTTAAGAACAGTCAGATTATGTACAAGATTTAAAATTAAACTTCCACTATTTACAGACTTAAGATTTATATCTGCTTTCCATACATCTGTCATTCACACAGAAGGTAGTTACTTGGCTGTTACAACCAAAAATTATCAAAAATTAAAGTATAATAAATTTTCATTAGAATGGTCTACTGCACTTGTTGAGAAACTCATGGATGGAATAGAAGGAGTTGGCCACCAAAAATTCTTTTAAATTACGTTTAAATTGTGCCTTGTCTGAAACTAAACTCTTAATGGTTGCCGGTAACTTATTGAAAATATGCGTTGCTGAATACTAGACTCCTTTCTGGGCAAGAGTAAGTGATTTTAAATCTTTATAAATATTGTTCGTATTCCTAGTATTGATACTGTGTACTAAGCAGTTAGTTGGAAAAAGAGATGTATCATTTACAACAAACTTCATTAAGGAATAAATATAATGAGAAGCTGTGGTTACTATGCCCAATTCTTTGAATAGGTTTTGATATGATGTTCTTGGATTTACACTACTCATTACACTTATTATACGCTTCTGTACTCTAAAAAATTTTTCTCTGTTTGTGGAGTTACCCAGAAATATGATACCATATGACATAATGGAGTGAAAATAAGCAAAATATGCCAGTTTTTTTTATATTTATATCTCCGATGTCTGACATCATTCACATTGCAAACACAGACTTGTTTAGGTGCTTTAGCAGTTCATTAGTATGTTGCTCCCAACTGAATTTATTATCAAGTTGTAATCCCAAGAATTCTACACTCTCAACTTCTCCTATTTCCATGTCATCATATTTTATACGCACACCAAAAGGAAATCTCTTGGAAGTTCTGAACTGCATATAGTGGGTCTTTTCAAAGTTTAATTACAGTGAATTGGCTATGAACCACAGATGTTAATGGGTTATGATGTGCTTGGTACAAAAATTGGTAATCCTCCATTGTGTTGGTCAGTAGTGGTCAACTGGAAGCTTGACAACAAGTATGCCTGACTTCATATTCCCATGCAGTCCAACATCAGGCCACTGTCACATCTGAATGCCCCACAAATCTGGATACTGCATGATTCTGCCAACTGGCCAAATGGAGACCCACAATGAGACCCCTTTCAAACTCTGCCAGTTGTGATAATGCCGTCTCATACGAGTATGTGGCACCTCCATAGCCTTTGCAGGGATCATCAGCATTTGAAACTGATCACACAACTTATATACCCTGCCAGGCCTGGTAACAACTCTAAATATAAACAACAGTAACGAATTCTGGTGACCATTCTATCTGTCACAGAGAACTGCCACTCTCAATCATTTACACACTTGCCAGTGGTGTGTAGTATAGCGTAACATATCACGTTGTTAAAGTGATTTGTTGCACAGGGTATTTAGAACTGACAAATGGTAAGTGTCTTCTTCTGAATGAAGTTCATTTAATGCAGTTTGGATTTAGTAGGGCTGTATTTGAAATACACTTACCAAGCAGACAGAAAATTTTTTGAAGTCATTTCCTGAGTGTAAAAGTTGTTATAATGCATGCAGTTCCCAAAAGAAGACAATCCTTTCATTTATTAGTGTGCAGAGGAGCAGTGTCCTTTGCTAAATGACAGCATTTGCCCAATTTTCTGCCAATGAACTGAGTTCTGCAACCTGTGTTACCTATAATTGGACATATATGGTCATTCTATTTCATAGCTTATCAAATTGATTCACTCAGATATTTGTATGAATTGACTTATTCCAACTATGATTCCCTGATACTGCATCCAGGTGTTTCGTGGAGTGCACAGTTTTACATCTCTGCAAATTTAAAGCATGTTGCCAATCTTACATTGCTCTGAAATCTTATCAGTATCAAGCTGAATATTTTTGCAGCTTTCATCACACACTGCTTCATTATATATTATTGCATCATCTGCAAAAGTCTGCCCAGTTGTTAATATACAACATGAACAGCAGGGGTCCCATCATACTTCCCAGGGGTATGCCTAAAGTTACTTCTGCTCCTGTCAAAGACTCTCCATCAAAGATAACACAACGTGTTCTCCTTACCAATAGACTGTCAATCCAGTCACAAATTTAGTTTAATACCTTATATTGTCATTCTCTTGTAAATAAATGCTGGAGTGGCACCATGTCAAATGCTTTTAAGATGTCAAAAAATACTGCATCTAGCTGGTCACCTTGATCCATTCTTCTTAGAATATCATATGAGAAAAGCATAAATTGGGCTTTGTGTGACTTATTTTTGGAATCCATTTTGGTTGGCAGGGAAGATATCATTTCATGTGAGATAACTCATTAAATTTGAACTCTGAATATGTTATGTGATTCTACAACAGATTGACATCAATGAGAACGCACAGAAATTTTGTGAAACTGCTGTTCTTCTTGTAGCAGGAGCAACCTGTGCTTTCTATCAACCACTGAAACATTTTTTTCTGTTAAATTATAGGAAGAGTATCTCATAAAGTACTGTTTTACTTTGTTCTCAAACATCTAGGAATTTATGAATTCCTCTCCAATGTCTACTGACAACCTCTTGTAGACTTTCCTATTGCACCAGAACTTAAAATGCCCTTCTGAAGTCTGAAAATGGACGCATAATCTGTATGGAAATCATTCTTACTTCTAGTATTTCAGTTGTGAATTTTACAGTTAATCCCATTAGTGTAAAACAGCAGAACTCGTCTTTTTGGTTAATTTATCCATGTGCTAATGCCATCTCAGTTTGTTATCTATCTAGATTTCTAAGATCTTCTTTCATAGAGCCTCATGCAATATATGCATGTTGATCTCTTCATTCATTTTGAGTTGTGTAATATGAATGTTTGTAAGATCAAGCATTAAGCTCTTTGCTGTGAAGCAGTTGTGAGCCTGTTCCATTATCTCCTGGCTGTAACTGGTGTGGATATATTTGGGCCCTTTATTAGTATACTTGCGTCGGCTATAGACCTACAGTTCTTCAGGAACCCAACAATGCTCTGGGTAAATCATTAATGTAGGTCAAGGACAGGAGCAAGCCAATTACTGAATGTTGTGAGACACCAAATTTAATGACTCCTCACTAGGGATTTAGTTTTTGTTGTTTCTGAGTGAACCCTTATTTTCTGCTTTTAAGACATGACCACATGAATGCAAAGAGAATGTTGTAACTTGGAAGTTATCCACACAGCAGTCTGAGTCCAAGTGAGAAATGGACAGAGATAGGGAACTGTAACACATATGTACAACTGATGAATTTAGTGGCATCAGAGAGTGTCTACTGTCTCTGTTTTTGTTCTGTTACCTGTGACTGTTGGTAGTACTTGGAATTTAGCCTCCTGAAGATAAGGACTGGGCAGTCATTGTGTCTCCTTGTATTTTTACAATTTTCTCTTGTGAATTTTTCTTTTCATACAAAATGTATTGTAGTTGTTAGGAAATGGACCCATATCTTTGACAACCATGAAATCAGATAGTTAATTACATTCTCTTTTATGAATTTCTTGCTTAATGAGTCTGTCATTAACGTATCTAATTTCAAATACTATTTTACTGCAGGTAATGAGCAGATAATACAGTTGGTGCCAATACCAGATGCTATTTACAAAGTTCCTGGAAGAGACAGTAATGCAACACAAGAAATTTTATTTCAAGCCACTGATGTTCCAGCACTGGGGTATCACTCATACTATGTGTCTAGTACAAGACAAGAAAGAAGTTATTTAAACACTGTGTCAGAAAATGCAACATCCATTGGAAATAATGTAAGGTTTTTCAAAATATTGAATGAACAGAAATGGTACCTATGGTTTAAAATGATCTAATGTAGTATGTTTTTGTAGTACTTGCAGGTAATTTTACATGAAACTCAAGGGACTGTAAAGTCTGTAATAAACAATGGAACAGAGTTGCCACTTAGCCAAAATTTTTATTACTATGAAGGATGGGCAGGAACTAATGCTAGAACTGATGACAGATCATCTGGTGCTTACATTTTCCGATCAATAGGATCCGAAGCAACCATGGTGTCTGGAATAGCAACAGTCAAAATATACAAAGGTTAGCTGTAAAATCTGTAAGGTTGTCAGAATACTTTTGAGAGGCTCAGATAAATATGAAGTTAATACATAGTCAGTCTCATAACCATGCTATGTTCCATGTTTCTTCAGTTCATGATTTATTGTACTTCAGCAAGATACTACAGTCATCAGCAGTTGTTTTAGCTTTTCTTCACAGTATTGTTGCAAAATTTTTTTGTGTACATTTTGCCCAAAACACGGCAAGAATAGTCCTCTGTTTGAGACAATGCATTTGTATTCAGAACTGGCAGGGCTCAAATCCAGGTCCACCTTGATACATCAGAGCTAAATCTACTAGCACATAAATTATACTGACATACCAAAATTTCTTTTTCTCTTTTCATCTAACATAGTATGGTCCCAATTATCTCAGAACAAATTATCCGTGCATAGTTTGGTGAATGTTAGGAAATGAAAATGAAACCTGAAGTGTTTTTATATAATTAGAATGACTGTATTAGTTTGGAATGCAGTATTATTTATGTGATTTATGTTTTATGGCCAGAAGACAAGTTCCATCATCGGACACACCTGAAATATTTCTCCATTGTTTCCCATTCCAGCTTAGGTAAGTGTGGAGACTCTGACCTTGCAATATTTCTGTGTCTGAAAAAAAAAATCTAGGTTTCTTTCAGGGACAATTTCTTTCAGAATTCTTACTCTGTGTTAATATGAAATGAAAGCATAATGTTACATATTGGCAGGATGAATGCATTGTTGATCACTCATCCCTAATTGCTGACAGATCTCAATGATACTGTAGCTTCTACAGTGGATCATTGGCAATGGATGTTGACCTATATCAATTTATTGCTGAAATTCCAGATGACTAATATGGTCTAGGAAGATGGAAGATGCAAACATGCTCTCAGATCAAAAAGAAATTAGAAGTTATAGAAAAGTTAGAAGAGGAGAAATCTTCAGTAAAATTTTATTGGGGCTATTGAATAAGCATGCAAACAATGAGAGACTTAAAGGAGAGCTTTTAAATTTTGCAAGTAAATCTGACAACCAAACCAGAGTGTCATTATGTAAGTGTCTGAAAACTAAACTAGATAAGGTACTGAACTTGTGTTTCCAAGACAAGTTAGGTGAAGATGTTCCCTGTCAGGTGTCAGAAGCAAATAGTTAAACCAGGAAAGTTACTTGAAACTCTGAAGAGTGAAGGAAAGTATAATGCTTCATCAGGATAGTTGACTCAATTTAAACATTGCTACAGGATTAGAGAATTTGTTGTCTAGGGCAAGAAACTGAGTAGTAATAAAGACGTAGCTGATGCTTTTTGCAATGAATTCTTTGGTGATATTGAACAGAACAGTTTTCTTCCAAAACAGATGTAAAATACTGATGAAGGTGGAGTGCACTGGGAGGGAATGTCCACACCAGCTTTAATGTTTCTGTCTGAAGCAAACACTAATTTTGAATTATCTGTGATTTCCTGTCGTGTGTTCAATCTTGGGTCCACATTAACTCAGATAATTAGGAGCCTGCTGTATTTCATACATTTTGAACTCTATGGAACTCAGTAGCTTTCAAAATGTTATTTAATAGTTTTATAGCCCAATCTTGCTAATTACTGAAATGCATTTTGTTTTACTCAAAATGTTGATGTACGAATGTTACGTATTTACTAAATTTCTATATTCAGAGCATAAAAGTGGAAGTAGAGGCCTTTGTGAATAAATTGTACTTAAAGTATGCTCTAACAAATAGGTTCCACTTTTGGTGTTTATTGTTTACTCAATGTAAAAGTACAACTATTCCTTCACAGTATACTACCCAGGGTACAGTGTTAGACCATATTTTATTTGTTATAAAAATTATATGGCTCAGAAATTATTTCAATATTTCATTAATATTTGGACACTGTTGTCACCATTTAATGTGTGGGCACTTTGCTGGAAGAAGGATTATGATCTAGAGCAAACTGGAAGTGAACATTAACTGTGAAGTTTCTTGTTGGTTAAGTTAATACAATCCTGTTAGTCCTGTTCTTTTTTTATAGCTCTGGTACTGTACAAACTTCAAGGAGAGTACAGTGTTGCTAAAAATATTAATTCGAAGGACTAATAGGTATTTATCTGGCTATATACCAATTCTTGAGTCCAGCATTACAGTAAAAACAATTACTTTTGCTTTTGTGTAATTTACTGTGGCTTTAATGTGGTTCAATAAAGCAAACACTCAGACTGTTCATCAAAACACAGAGAAGTACAGTGAACTATTATTTTGTTTTTAAAGACAGAATCAGCAGTCTAAATGTAAAAATGAACAGCTTCTAAAGAGAAGGACCACATAAATTCCAGTTTATGTGGTTTAGGTTTCCTGTGCCTTCCCTAAACCACTTGAAGTGAATATTGGAACATTTCCTCAACAAAGCCAAAGCTCATTTCCTTTTGAATTGTTGTCCAGTCTAATTTAATGCATAATATGTAATAAGTTTCCAAATGACAAGATGTTTACCTATACTCATTCTTATTTGTTTGTCCTGTAATGCATTGATCAGGTAATAATAAGATAGCAAATTTTTAATCATTTACTTAATATTTAATTTCAATTGAAACAGGTGATCTTGTGGAAGAAGTGCATCAAACCCTTAGTGACTGGATCAGCCAAGTTATCAGGGTATATAAAACAGAAAAACACATTGAATTTGAATGGCTGGTTGGATCCATTCCCACTGAGTACGTATTGTTCTGATCTTGAATGTTAATGTATTTTCTGTTACTGAGACTAACTTAGTATATAATTCTTCATCTGCTTACAGGGATATGAAAGGAAAAGAAATAATTTCCCGTTTTAATACAAACCTGGTCAATAATGAAACATTTTACACTGACTCGAATGGGCGAGAAATGATAAAGAGGCAAGTTAATTAACGATCAACATGGGATTACGTT
The DNA here is from genome assembly GCF_023864345.2 of Schistocerca serialis cubense. NCBI lineage: Eukaryota > Metazoa > Arthropoda > Insecta > Orthoptera > Acrididae > Schistocerca > Schistocerca serialis. Next base: position 67,313,975 of record NC_064638.1, read on the forward strand.
GTAGAAGAACCTGTCTCAGGAAATTATTATCCTATAACATCCAAAATAGTAATAAAGGATGGGAACAAGGGCCTAGAAATGGCAATTCTGAATGACAGAGCACAGGGCGATTACAGCCTTCGAAATGGTGAAGTCAAACTAATGGTAAGATATGAGAAAAATTATTTTCAAAAACAAGTACACAATAAACTCAGATAGTTTTAGAATGAATATACTAGTTCTGTTTGCTTATCTAATTTGAACAATAAGGGCTCAATAGCCACAATATGAAATCTTAAACAGTGCTGGCACCCATATCTCCGTCAATATTAATGTTATTACCATTAAGAAGACACCAAACCATTTTTTTCTTGTTTTCATTCTTTGACATTCATATTATTTGTATTGTAACTTTTGGTTATCACAGATGTGAAGCTTGCTCTCTTAGTTACCAAACACAGGAAGTGAAAGGTTTTCTATAACTCGTACAGAAACCAGACTGCAGTTACAAGAATTGAAGAACATGAGAGGGAGGCAGGAAATGAAAAACAGAAGTGGAAGTGAGATATAGTTTTATCCTATCCCCCTGTTATTTAATTTGTACACTGATCAGAAGTAAAGGAAACAAAAGAGAAATTTGGAGAAGGGGCTAAAGTTTGGAGACGAGAAAAAAAATTTTAATGCAGCCAATGACATTGAAATTTGTCAGAGATTGTAAAGAACTTGGAAGATTAGTTGAACAAAACAGATGTAAACAAAAGTAAAACTAGGGTAATGAAATGTAATACAATTAAATGAGGTCATCCTGAGGCAATCTGAATGGGAAATGAGACACTGAAAATAGTATATGAATATTGCTTTTTAAAACTAAAACTCTGCTCATAAAGGCCATGAAGGCCCAATGGTACCGACCAGCCACCATCTCATCTTCAGCCCACAGGCATCACTGGATGCGGATATGGAGGACATGTGGTCAGCACACCGCTTTCCTAGCCATATGTCAGTTTACGAGACCGGAGCCACTACTTCTCAATCAAGTAGCTCCTCAGTTTGCCTCACAAGTTCACTTGCCAACAGTGCTTGGCAGACTGGATGGTCACCCATCCAGGTGCTAGCACAGCCCGACAACACTTAACTTCAGTGATCTGATGGGAACCAGTGTTACCACTGAGGCAAGGCTGTTGGCAATATTGCTATTTGGGCAGCAAAATAACTGATGATATTGGAAATAATGAGGATATAAAATGGAGACTGGCAATACCTAGGAAACCACTTCTTAAATAGAAAATTATGTTAATATCTTTTATATATTTAAGAGTTAAGAATTCTTTTCCAGAGTGTGGGCTTATGTAGTCACATGTGGACAACAGACAGTATAGACAAGAATAGGAGCTTTTGAACTGTGACACTACAGAACAATTCTGAAGATCAGATGGATAGATTTGAAAATTTTTAAAGACCTGCTGAGTCAGACTGGAGAAAGAGAAATTTTGGCAGAACTTGACTGAAACAATAGATAGGTTGCTAGAACACACGTTGAGGCATCAAGTATTTCTGTCTACCCATGAATTATCTTCAAAAAAATTAAATAGTTATATTAGAACAAATAAGCCCTTGGTCAAATTGACCTGGTCAATTTTGACTTAATATTTGTGACCGAGGGCTTATTTGTTCTAATATACTTCTGACACGGTCACTGAACCTTAGCAGCTATGTTCAAAGTTTTAAATTAAATAGTTTTCTAGGACAGAATCATTTCCCAGTTTTTTAGGAACTCTTTTAGTACACCATATGAGATCTGATTTTCAACATCTTATGGATGAAACTAAGTATGACACTTTTTATCTGTCTATGAAACAGTGGATTATTACATTACATATCTTTATTGCACTGTTACTCCCAGTCCTAATTGACTGGACCTTTACTCACTGATTATTGTCTTTTTGTGCTTTATGATATCAATCATCAGAATTTTTTCTCCAATTAAAGGGCTGAATTTCATTAATATCAGATTGAACTTTCGTGGTAATACTTCACTATGAGTACCAACTATGAAAGTATTACATTGCAACTAAAGTTACAGTCATCTCTTCACTTCAGAGTCTGAAAAATAGAAAGAATTTAATATTTAATCAAGGCACATTCAAAGCCTATTTCATGCTAATTGATGCTCAACCTCACATAGATTAACTTTTAGTTTGCAGGAACTGTTTGAAAATGGCTCAAATTTGCACCCTCAAAAACATGATGAAACACTGGAACACTGTTAATTAGCTTTCAATGCTATCTCTGGAATGAAAGGATTGAATATCATAAAATTTAATTATGCATTCATTGAAAACCGGAATTTTCTTTCTGGAATTTAAGACTTCAGTTCTTCTTAGCTATTTTAATATATTAATTTACACTTCCTAATAACATTTCTAGCATTTGTAGACTTAGAGAAAGCTTTTGACAATGTTGACTGGAATACTCTCTTTCAAATTCTAAAGGTGGTAGAGGTAAAATACTGGGAGCGAAAGGCTATTTACAATGTGTACAGAAACCAGATGGCAGTTATAAGAGTCGAGGGGCACGAAAGGGAAGCAGTCGTTGGGAAGGGAGTGACACAGGGTTGTAGCCTCTCCCCAATGTTATTCAATCTGTATATTGAGCAAGCAGTAAAGGAAACAAAAGAAAAATTTGGAGTAGGTATTAAAATCCATGGAGAAGAAATAAAAACTTTAAGGTTCGCCTATGACAGTGTAATTCTGTCAGAGACAGCAAAGGACTTGGAAGAGCAGTTGAACAGAATGGACAATGTCTTGAAAGGAAGATATAAGATGAACATCAACAAAAGCAAAACAAGGATAATGGAATGTAGTCTAATTGAGTCGGGTGATGCTGAGGGAATTAGATCAGAAAATGAGACACTTAAAGTAGTAAAGGAGTTTTGCTATTTGAGGAGCAAAATAACTGATGATGGTCGAAGCAGAGAGGATATAAAATGTAGACTGGCAATGGCAAGGAAAGCGTTTCTGAAAAAGAGAAATTTGTTAACATCGAGTATAGATTTAAGTGTCAGGAAGTCGTTTCTGAAAGTATTTGTATGGAGTGTAGCCATGTATGGAAGTGAAATGTGGATGATAAATAGTTTGGACAAGAAGAGAATAGAAGCTTTCGAAATGTGGTGCTACAGAAAATGCTGAAGATTAGATGGGTAGATCACATAAGTAATGAGGAGGTATTGAATAGAATTGGGGAGAAGAGGAGTTTGTGGCACAACTTGAGAAGAAGAAGGGACCGGTTGGTAGGACATGTTCTGAGGCATCAAGGGATCACATATTTAGCATTGGAGGGCAGCGTGGAGGGTAAAAATCAGAGGGAGACCAAGAGATGAATACACTAAGCAGGTTCAGAAGGATGTAGGTTGCAGTAAGTACTGGGAGATGAAGAAGTTTGCACAGGATAGAGTAGCATGGAGAGCTGCATCAAACCAGTCTCAGGACTGAAGACAACAACAACAACAACAACATTATTGCACTGTAAAAGGATTATAATGAATATTTTGATTTTATTTCACATTTAAATTAACTAGTATGACAGATGCTGCAGGAATCAAACAATGGCAACTACAGGTAGGAATATCAATAATGTAGGAAAAAGACAGATTGCTGCTTACCATAAAGAAGACATGTCAAGTTAGAAAGAGGCACAATTAAGTGTATTTTAATTGTGCCTGTCTCCAACTTGAAAAGCTACAGGAACATGCATGCCGCTTTGATATAAGATTTTGTTTTCATTATTTTCTGCATTATACCTTTATTTCAAAATTAAATTATTTTCTTATCTCATCCTTTATCTGTAACATAATGTTCTGCATATTGATCACCAAACTCAGGTCCATCGTAGGCTACTCTGTGATGATGGTATGGGAGTTGCAGAAGCGTTACAAGAAGAAGCATTCAGCAGAGGTTTAGTTGCCAGAGGTAAGCACTGGCTGTTAGTGGGCAACATAACAGGAAGTGATGGATGTAGTCCGTCATGTCAAGAATGTAAACTGGCTGAGAAGAAACTCTTGTCTCCTTGTGTTCTGCTTAGTAACGCTGGCAATACACCGTTCACAGAATGGATAAATTCACATGAAACTCAGGTTTGTACAGGGTGTAATATGTCATGGATATGCTTTTCACATACAAGGTTTTAAAATAAATTAAAATTACCTATTTCTCAGTGACACATTAATGTATATTCACTTGAGTTAATGGGGCCATTTAATGTAATAACTATGTATGCCTGAGCTGCATATATCTCTTAAGAAAGACATATAACAATCACTACTATTTTTTGATACATTTACTATAACAATAACTAATCATTTTTGAAGACATTCGTGTAAGACATTTTTTGTTAACTCAATAAATGATTCCTGTGTGATTTTAAACTAGTTCTCAGGTCTGAGACAAGAACTTCCCCAAAATGTGAAGATATTAACATTGGAACCATGGAAAGACACCTCACTGCTACTGCGCTTGGAGCATATGCTGGAAAAGGAAGAAGACACAAATTTATCTCAGCCTGCTACAATAAACCTGGAAGTGAGAAACTGTAGCTAACAAGTGAAGGTTGTGTCAATGCAGCAATCCAGGAAGAACTTGAATATTTAGTGACATGGGAAAAATTGTCAGTGGAGTCTCACAGGATCTAATTCTAGGTTTGCACCTGTAGACTTATTACATTTTAATGACCCTCCACCATTCACCCTGCAGAGTGAGAACATATACCATAAGCTTTGTGATTGCTGAAGTTAGGGAGACAGTAACAGAAGAAGTCAGTAACTATCCATATACAGTCACTGTTGTTGCAACCAAAGGAAAGGGGTTCCTGTCAACTTGGCAATAAAGTCATTAGGAACACACTTCAGGTGTATAAGGCTGGAGGGAGGCAGCTGTGCTAAAGGGTGTGTATAGTATCAGCAGATCTTGTGTTGCACATTGAAGTTGGGAATTTCTCGACGTTGCTTGAAGCCAGTCAGGTGACAGTATTTGGCATCCAGTGAGAATCACTGAATCTAATGACTTTATTCAGCATAAAATACGTGGGTCACTCCAAAAGAAATGCACACTATTTTTGTAAAAATACTGTTTTCATTCTGCATGTGTGAAAGTTTTACAGTGTGTAGATACATCCCACTTGTTTTCAAATGTAGTTCAACCTGTTCCTGTGAGTTGCGCCATCACAGCATGTCTTCAAGATGGCTGCTACACTTGACGTTCGTCAGAAGCAACGTGCTGTCATAGAATTCCTGTGCTGTGAAAATGAGATGGTGCGAAACATCCACAAGAGGTTGAAAAAAGTGTATGGAGATTCTGCTGTCAATCACAATACAGTTAGTCAGTGGGCAAGCAGGTTACGTAATGAAAGTGGGCGCGGCAATATTGAGGATTGTCCTCGCAGCAGCAGGCCTCGTACTGCACACACTCCAGACAATGTGCAGAGTTAACGAATTGGTGATGTTAACAGACGCATCACACTGAACGAATTGTCATGCTACGTTGGGATAGAGGAAGGAAGTGTTTGCAGAATACTGAAAGAGTTGATGTTAAAAAAGGTTTGTGCCATGTGGATTCCCAAGATGTTGACAGTGGCTTACAAAGAAACAAGAAAAACGGTATGCAGCGAACTTTTGGAACAGTACGAGAATGGTGGAGATGAATTTCTTGCAAGAATTGTGACAGGTGATGAAACATGGCTCCATCAGTTTTCACCAGAGGTGAAGAGGCAATCAATGAAGTTGCATCATGAAAATTCATCCACGAAATAAAAATTCAAAACTACACCTTCTGCTGGAAAAGTTATGGCTACGGTGTTTTTCAATTCCGAAGGACTCTCGCTTATGGACATCATGCCAAGTGGAACACCATAAATTCTGCTGCATATGTGACAACACTGAAGAAACTTCAAGCTCGCCTGAGTCGTGTTCGACCACATCGGCAAAAGCAGGATGTTTTGCTGTTGCACGACAATGCACGGCCACATGTCAGTCAAAAAACCATGGAAGCGATCACAAAACTTGGATGGACGACACTGAAACACCCGCCTTTCAGTCCAGACCTGGCTACATGTGACTATCATCTCTTTGGGAAACTGAAAGACTCTCTTCATGGAACAAGGTTTGAAGATGATGACTCCCTTGCGCACGCTGCCAAACAGTGGCTCCAACAGATTGGTCCAGAATTTTACCATGTGGGTATACAGGCACTGGTTCCAAGATGGCATAAGGCAGTTGAGAGGGATGGAAATTAGGTGGAGAAATGAAAATATTGTTCCTAAAGGATGTATCTACACACTGTAAAACTTTCAGACATGTAGAATAAAATATGGATTAAAAAAAATAAAATAGTGTGCATTTCTTTTGGAGTTACCCTCGTATGAATTGATCACATTTCTTTCTGATACCAAATGCCAGAATAACTTTTACTTGTCTGATTATTATGAATTTTACAGTTGGTTTTAGTTTTTATTTGGTGAAGGGGAAAAAACGAGATTTGCTGCCAGACTGACCTGTAGTGACCTAGACTAGGTTGGACTGTGACATTTGGTTGCAAGCTGGCAAAGCCATTGAATGTAAATGGAATAAAACTAGATATTCTGACAGACTGACTTGTAACATAACCCGAGAGTTAGGTTATGTTGAAAAGTGTGAATTAGTGCAGCTGAAGTATCTCAGCACTATAATACAGTTGCCATAACTTGTGAATTAGTGCAGCCAAAGACTCTCAGAGCTGTGATACAACTGCCGTAATAGCCTGATATGTAGTGTAGCTAAGGTATATGTTTGTCATGGAAGTAACCTACTTGTATGTCTAATTTCCAAGTTTGCCAAAAATTGTGACACTGTGATTACACTCTAACCTAATAGAACAAGATACAAGCTAACTTTATTTATGAACAATAGAAAATCACTTTATTTATGAACAACAGGAAATTGTGAATGAATATTCTGATTCACTACCAACAACAGACTCCTGATTCATTGCATTCAGCTCCTGTTATTAATAATATAAGTTTTTAATAACATTGGCGAGCAGTTCAATGGCCACTGACACCATAAGTGCACTTTTAATCGCTGTGGAGAGGCCCACTCTAGAATCACAGGTAAATGTTAATGATCATACACTAACTGAAACAATGTGAGTAAATTGTGTCCAGCTGCACTGCAACTTAAAATGGAGTCCACATACAGATCTAATAAAGTAGCTCAGATAGTAAAGTTTTGCTCTTAGCAGTATATCACACTGTGTGGGCCTTAATACAAATCTGTTGCCTTGCTTTGTATATGTTCACTTGCTATGTGTTTGTTTCATGGAATTATTTTTTGGGGCAATCAACCTTAAAAAGTTAATAAAGTAGTGAAATCGTTTATTCAGCAGAAGTGAGCAGTAAGAATATTGATTTAAATAGATAAATCACACATCTTGCACAGATTTCTTTAGGGGCCTTTGAATTCCTACACTAAGTTCCCAGTACATTTAGTCATCAGTGATTTTGTTTCTTATAGTAAAAATCAGTGTCAGTTCAACTGCGATTTGCATAAGCAGAGTTTAAAACAAAAAAAATATTATTCATGTTGTTGAAACGGTAAAAAAATTCAGATATCTAGGGGCAGTACTCAGTGGAAAGAATGAGGTAGACTAGGAAGTGATGACAAGAATTCAAGCAGGAAACAGGTCAAGGTTTGCACTCTGAAAGCTGCTCATGCCCAGGTACTATTGATATCCATGAAGACTAGGATCTATGGACAGTAATACAACCTGTCATCCTGTATGGAACAGAGACCTGAACTCTGACACAAACCACAGAAAGAAACCTCTTGACATTCAAGAATGATGTTCTCAGACAGATTTTTGGACCAGGCTATGGAGAAAAAGGAAGAACAATGAATAGGAGGAGTGGTACAAATTGCTGGATAGTGTGGCTGTGATTAAAGAGAGGGGCCTGAGGTGATATGGGCATGTAATGCATCAAGAAGGCCCAATCACCAGGTAGGTGGTGGAAGAAGAGCAGAGCGATAGGAAAACCATGGCTGAGATAGATTGATGAGATCAGAGAGGATACAAGTATGATGGTACAAGGGTAATCCCCAAAGTAAGGTCTCCTGTTTTCTTATAAGTACATAGACCTGTTTATTTCTACAATGGTTTACATCAGTTTACAGCTTGAACATTTAGCTAGTTTTCAGCATAATCACCATTTCTGTCAATGCATTTTTGTAAATGCTGTGGCAGTTTTTGTATGCCCCTGTCATACCAGATCGCCGCCACACTGTTTAGAAAGTTATGAACCTCCTGTTTCACCTCGTCATCAGAGCTGAATTGCTGGGACCACAATTAATGCTGACAGGTATTGTGAGACTCTGAAAAAACTCAAACGGGCAATTCAGAACCGGAGAAGAGGAATGTTGAGCAAGGATGTACACATTCTCCATGACAACGCTCGCCCACACATCGCTCGGCAAACCGTTGCCCTCCTGCAACAGTTTCAGTGGAACATAATCACCCACCCACCCTATAGTCCTGACTTGGCACCCTGTAACTATCACCTGTTCCCTAGATTAAAAGAACATTTGGCATGAGAGCTATTCAGCTCTGACAACAAGGTGAAAGAAGAGGTTCATAACTTTCTAAACAGCATGGCATACAAAAACTGCCACAGCATGCATTGCATTGCATATGCATTGACAGAAATGGTGATTATGTCAAAAAATAGCTAAATGTTCAAGCTGTAAACTGATGTAAACCATTGTAAAAATAAACTGGTCTATGTACTTATAAAAAATAGGAGACCTTACTTTTGGGATTACCTTCGTACTAGCTGAAGAAGAATACATGGACCACAGAAGATGGGGAGGCTGATTGACAAAGCCAAAAACTGATCAAAGATTGTGTGATGAGGTGTTTATTAGTGTTGGGTTAATGAAACGTAGCATTTCATGAAGAATCTGCCACCCAGGAGCATGTATGTTCACTTTACCTCATGAATGAATTTGTTTGCCAATCTTGTGGTTAATCACTTTCGTGATCCTGCCATGCAGTGTCACAGAGCCATGTTGTTTGACTTCCTTTCCTTGGTGCTGGAAGAGGGCTATAATCTGTCCAAACTGCCAAATGACTTAAACAATTTAGTGTCAACTCTCCCATATTTTGTGCACAATATTATTCTTGTAAGTTTCAGTTATGGTAGCAGATGAACAGATTTATCTAACTTCGTAGCCCAGTGTACAGATTACAACATATATGTGAATAGCTTTGATATCAGTTATCAAGTCCATTCAGTCAGTGAATGACATTTTTGTGCAACAAACTTTGAACTTGGTTTTAACGATTTATATTGTTGCATGTGTTGCTTTGCTCCTTGACCTGCAAGGCATTGTCAAGCCACAACACCAAAGAACAAGCGCTTTGCCACACTAGACGGCGGTATTTACATGCTGTAGCACTCTGGAAGTGTCCGGAGCTGACTTGACTTACACTTCACCTGCACTTTCATAAAATCAGAGCATGCATAATGCAATGTCCCACCCTTAACAACTTTCTAAGACTATGCTTGCATCCTGCATGAACATCTTTCATCAGGCTAAGAGGATAAAAGTATAACATCTTATCCTGTAGAACTCCATGTTACACTACAGAGGACAGCCTAGTAGTAGTAGTAGTAGTAGTAGGGCTAGTAGTAGTAATAGTAGTAGAAGTAGTATTTATTTTGGCTGCTTCTTTAGGCTTCAGTGTGGAGTATGTACTCTGGTACAAAGCCGTTCAACAAGCTTCCATCTAATATAAAGCAAGAAATTGGGAAGTCTTATCAGTTCAGTAGAAAATTAGAAACAAATCTCATTAGGCACTACTTCTACAAATTATCTTATTATATGGCATCAGGAATTGTAAATTCCTGTCAGTTACATTATCGCTAGCAGAATTCATTATAAAGCTCCGCTACAGGCAGTAATGTATTGAAAACAGCACTTGATTAATCTGTACATTGTATTATTATATTGACACTAACATATCACTCCTTAATATTATTTGTCTGTGTTTGCTGTTGTTGTAATCTCCAATCTGAAGACTGATTCAATGCACCTTTCTGCACGAATCTATACAGTGTTAACTGATGTAACTGGCTAGACTTCATTATCTTTGTTTTAATACTGTTGATGTTCATTGCATAATTTGTTTTCAAGAGACTATCCATTTTGTTCGACTGATCTCTGACTGAATTACAATGTTATTGGCAATCTGTAAGGTTTTTATTTCTTCTCCCTGAACTTTAATTCCTTTTTCAAAGTTCTGCTTGCTGTTTTTTACAACTTGCTCTATGAGCAGACTGAATAACATGATGGATAGGCTATATCTGGTCTCATTCCATTTTCATCTGCTGGCTCCTTTCACATCCTTTGATTCCTATAACTGCAGCCTGGTTTTTGTAAACATTGCAGATAACCTTCCATTTCTCACATCGTAACCTGATACCTAGAGAATATCTAAGAGTGTATTCTAGTCAACACTGTAAAATATTTTTTTTTTATAAATCAATACATGCTATAAATTTTGCCCTCAGTTTTTCCTACATTTCTCTAGAACTCAAATTGATTTCCTCCAAATTTCAAATTCAACCAGACATTTTATTCTTATGTAGATAAGTTGTTAGTATTTTGCAACCAAATTGATGGTCTGGTATTATTCATACCTATCATCAACTGCCACTCATGTTATTGGGATTGTTACACTCTTCTTGAATGCCTGTCTCAAATATCCAACATACCAAGGAGAACACTTTTGTCATGGTTAGATCTCCCAAAGATCTTAATAATTCTATGGTGGTATTGTCTACTCAAGGCTCCATGTTCTGACTTAGACCTTTCAGTGTTCCATCAAATTCTTCTCGCTGTATCACATCCCTCATCCTATCATCATCCACTCCTCTCCCCTGTCCATAATATTGTCTTCAAGTTTCATTCATTTATAAATGACGGGTAAGTATAACTAAAATTTAGAACAACAGCCTTTAATTTGGAATAAGCTGCTGCTGCTAGCTCAGATATCATAAACAGCTGCTGTTACATCAGTAACAACAGAAGTCAGTCAACAATACACTACTACTTGTCATACAGATTTACAATGGGCATTGTTACTTACTATGTAGCTAATAAGCATTTCAACACTTGAATAAAGGTACCCACATAATTCACAGAGAGAGTGCTTGATGTGGTATTTTTGCAATTTTCTTTTTAATTGGTAAGAATTATTTGCTTCTTTCTTTATGTTAGATGGGAGCTTATTGAATACCTTTGACCATAGTGTACGTAACTCCACTCTGAACTATAAACAAGGAGGAGAAGTTTTATGAAAATTATTTCTTTGTCTTGTATTGTGACTACCCTGGTGTAGTATTTTATAGAAGCACTCCTCTCTTCTGTTGCAATTAAAAATTCTTACCTTATATTTTTTACCCAAAAAATGAAACCATATGATATGTAACTGTAAATTATGGTATAAGAGTTTCAACTCTGAAACACAGAGAAAAAGTTGTATGTTTCACAATGCTAAAGAAACTTGCACAACTGTAATGTAATTTTTGTCGGATGTAACTTTCTGCAAACTCCATTTCTTCAACATCTCACATGAAATTTGAGACTTATACTTTTATCTGTTTCAGGCCCTATTTGCACCATTCAGTATCTCATCTATTAGAGAGACAATTCTGGGTGGAAATCAGTGGCTGGAGGACAACACACGGTTGATATGGGTCGACGAGGAGGGTACTGCATCAACCACTAGACAGTCCAAGGAAGACATACCTAATGTGACACTGGAGCCCATAGAAATACGCACATTTGTAATAGAAATTGATCGTCAAAAGACACACTATACACAGCTTTGAGGAAGTTTCTCTGGAACACCTAAAAATAAAATGTATTGTTAATTAAATTGATCAATACTGAATCTTTTTCCTCATTTATTCTGTACTCAGGAGCAGCACTCTAGTCTCACTGCCCACATCAAACATCACCTGGATGTAGAACGATGAACAAAATAAGAATATTATATATTGCCTGTAACAAAATTTCAAACATATTCTATAGAGAAGGAACTGACAGGAGCCAATGGTACGAAGTCCAAGCATAGCAGTTAATAACAGAAGTTTTACATGAGATGTGTAGGTATCATTTTTAAATATATGCAATACAACACTACAGTTGAAGATCTATACATACATACTGAGTACTTACATAATTTGGATTTGACATATGCCATAAAAGAAACATTCATCCATGTTTACATTTGTTTGTTCTCATTTTAAGTGCTGTAGTTGACTGATTATTTTAGGAAACTCACATACATTCACAGGAGTGCAGTACTCCTGACAAAAATGAAAAACACAACACTATCAATAATGTGTTTTAGTTATTTATTAATAAATTAATTTACACATGAAAACTGTTTTTCCTAGACCAAAGTCTACAAAAATAAAAATAAAAAAATGCTATACACTACTTGAGGTATAACGTATTGTGTAGGATAACATGGAAATTGTACTTGTCAGATACATCTCTGATGATAATGATTTCACTCATTGCATGGCAAACTTGCAAAACATTGAAGAAAGTAATACGAACATCAAAGCACATGTTACTAAATATAGTTAATTGTATCAGGTAATTATGGAATATAGTGATAGAGGAGGCTGCCAGAACTAGGGGAGCAGATAGCATTAACAGTAAATGATACAATTGTAAAATGATACAATGGAGAATCCAGGATGGAATAATGCCAATGTTATGAAAAGGATAGCTGCTACTCACCATATAACGGAGATGCTGAGTCACAAGTGGCGACAACAAAAAGACTATCAAACAAAGCTTTTGGCCAAACAGGCCTTCAACATAATTAGACACATACATATGAACACTCAAGCAAATGCAACCAGACACACATGACCACAGTCTCTGGCTGCCAAGGCCAGACTGTGAGCAGCAGTGCATCACGGGGGAAGCAAACTGGGTAATAAGCATAAGGAGAAGATTGGGGCAGGAAAGAGGATGGATAGCAGGGTAGGAGTGGTGGATGGTGAAGTCCTGGTTGTTGGAGCATACAGGGGTGAGGTAGAGAGAGAGTAGGGCAGCTATGTGCAGTCTGGAGGTTAGACAGAGGGCATGGAGTGGGGGGGGGGGGGGGGGGGAGGGAGGCAGTGGAGAAGGAGAGAAGTAAGAAGACTGTGGGTGTATTGGTGGAATAGAAGGCTGTGTAGAGTTGGAATGGGAAATCTACATCTACATCTACATCCATACTCCGCAAGCCACCTGACGGTGTGTGGCGGAGGGTACCTTGAGTACCTCTATCGGTTCTCCCATCTATTCCATTCTCGTATTGTTCGTGGAAAGAAGGATTGTCGGTATGCCTCTGTGTAGGCTCTAATCTCTCTGATTTTATCCTCATGGTCTCTTCGCGAGATATACGTAGGAGGGAGCAATATACTGCTTGACTCTTCGGTGAAGGTATGTTCTCGAAACTTTGACAAAAGCCCGTACTGAGCTACTGAGCGTCTCTCCTGCAGAGTCTTCCACTGGAGTTTATCTATCATCTCCGTAACGCTTTCACGATTACTAAATGATCCTGTAACGAAGCGTACTGCTCTCCGTTGGATCTTCTCTATATCTTCTATCAGGGAAGAGGATATGTGGATAAAGGACAATGACTAACGAAGGTTCAGGCCAGGAGGGTGTGGGAACATAGGATATATTGTAGGGAGGGTTCCCACCTGCACAATTTGGAAAAGCTGGTGTTCATGGAAGGATCCAGTTGGCACAGGCTGTGAAACAGTCACTGAAACGAAGAACTCCGTATTGGGCAGCATGCTCAGAAACTGGCTGATCCAACTATTTCGTGTTCAGTTTGTCAGTGGCCTTTCATGTGGAAAGAACTTGTTGTTTGTCATGCCCACATTGGTTGCAGCTTAGCTTGTAGATCACAATTGGTTCCACTGGCCTTTGATGGAGTAGATGATGCTTATGACTTTGACAAAAGCCCGTACCGAGCTACTGAGCGTCTCTCCTGCAGAGTCTTCCACTGGAGTTTATCTATCATCTCCGTAACGCTTTCGCGATTACTAAATGATCCTGTAATGAAGCGTGCTGCTCTCCGTTGGATCTTCTCTATATCTTCTATCAGGGAAGAGGATATGTGGATAAAGGACAATGACTAACGAAGGTTCAGGCCAGGAGGGTGTGGGAACATAGGATATATTGTAGGGAGGGTTCCCACCTGCACAATTTGGAAAAGCTGGTGTTCATGGAAGGATCCAGTTGGCACAGGCTGTGAAACAGTCACTGAAACGAAGAACTCCGTATTGGGCAGCATGCTCAGAAACTGGCTGATCCAACTATTTCGTGGTCAGTTTGTCAGTGGCCTTTCATGTGGAAAGAACTTGTTGTTTGTCATGCCCACATTGGTTGCAGCTTAGCTTGTAGATCACAATTGGTTCCACTGGCCTTTGATGGAGTAGATGATGCTTATGACTTGACTGGGGTAGATGTTGGTGGGAGGATGTATGGGGCAGGTCCCACATCTAGACCTATTACAGCGATATTAGCCATGAGGCAAGGGGTTGGGAGCAGGGATTTGTAGGGATGGACAAGGATATTGTGTAAGTTTGGTGGTTGGTGGAATACATCTGGGGGAGGTGTGGGAAGGATACTGAGTAGGACATTCCTCATTTGAGAGCACGAGAGGTAGTAAAATTTGAGGTGGAGAATACAGTTCTGTTACTCCAGTCATGAATCACAAGGGAATGCTCCTCTGTGGGTAGACAGTCTGACTTTACGAGGTGGTGGGTGCCTGAAAAGATAAGGCACATGAGATAGGTTTTCGTACAAGTTTGAGAGGGTAATTACAGTCTGGGAAGGGCTCAGTGAGACCCTTGGTATATTTTGAGAGGGCTGCTCATCATTACAGATGCAACAGCCATGGGTGACTAAGCTGCATGGAAAGGTATGGAATAGGTGGCAGCTGTTGAAGTGGAGGTACTGCTGGTGGTTGGTGGGTTTGATGTGGATCAAAGTACTGTTTTAGCCATCTTTGAGGTGGAGGTCGACATTGAGGAAGGTGGGTTGTTGGATTGAGGAGGACCACGTGAAGCAAATGGGGTAGAAGATGTTGAGGTTCTGGAAGAAAGTAGATAGGGTGAACTCCCTCTCATTCCAGATCATAAAGATGTCATCAGTGATCCTGAACCAGGCGAGGGATTTGGGATTCTGGGTGGTTAGAAAGGTTTCCTCTAGATGGCCCATGAGTATGTTGGCATAGGATGGTGCCATGCGGGTACCCATAGCCAAACCCTAGATTTGTTTGCAGGTGATGCCATCAAAGGAGAAATAATTGTAGGTGAGGCTATAGTTGGTCATTGTGACTAGGAAGGGAAAGGTAATGTTCAGTAGTGGCAAGGACATGGGTATTATGGATGTTAGTGTAAAAGAAGGTGGCATCAATAGCGATGATCAGGGCACCATGTGGTAAAGGAACAGGAACTGTGGAATGTCGGGGGAGAAAATGGTAGGTATCTCTTATATAGGAGGATAGGTTGTGGGTAACAGGCTGAAGGTGTTGGTCTATGAGAAGAGAGATCCTCTGAGTGGGGACACAGTAACCAGCCACAATAGTGTGACCTGGGTAGTTGCGTTTATGGACTTTAGGAAGCATATGGAAGGTGGGAGTGCAGGGAGTGGAAGGGGTTAGGAGATAGGGGAGAGGTTCTGGGATGGGCCTAAGGATTTGAGGAGAGACTGGAGATCCTGCTGGGTTTCTGGAATGGAGTCACTTTGGCAGGCTTTGTAGGCTGATGAATCTGACATCTGGTGGAGTCCTGCCAGGTAATCCTTGCGGTTCGAAACAACAATAGTGGAGCCTTTTTCAACAGGTAGGATTATTAGTTCAGGTTCAGTTTGTAGATGGTGGATTGCAGTTCTTTCTGTGGACGTAAGGTTAGCTTGCATATTCTGGGATTTGGGGAATGATGGTGACACAAGGTTCAAGGCTAAAAATCCTAGGAAGTTAACAAGGGATCATTTGTGGGCAGTGGGAGTGGATCACAATTGTATGTAGGAGTGAACTGAGTCAGACAGGGTCCAGGGTCATAGGTTATGTCTGATTGGTAGGGTTCGTGGTGAAAAAGTGGTTCCACTGTAGGGACCAGGAAAAGGAGAGAAGGTCTTTGATAAGTCCTGCATGATTGAATTTGGGATTGGGGCAAAAGATGGGGCCTTTGGAAAAGGGGGGAGGGGGGGGGGGACCATACAGCTGTTATAAACTAAGTTAGATCAAAACTTCATATCAATTTTTCTCCTTTCCTTTACTTAGGCCTCGGGATACTTTTCTCACTTGAAAGAGTCACACATTACTCCATTCGCCATGTTAGTTACAACCCCACTAAAAAGAATCCAAAAAGCTGCAAACACATAGTAAACATACTAACCGTAAATTGTATATGGCATCTGCTTTCTTCACTGTTAGATTTCTGTTGTCATTACACCTTAACTCATCTAAGACACAAACTCACATACACATGGCTGGCAATTAAAACTGCATCATCATTAACCCATTAAGAGGATAGTTCACACATGTGCACCACTTCTGCAGTGGGTAATATGAGATGTGATTGGAAAGTTTTAAGAATGGATCCGCTACTGCTTACTGGTTTGGTGGGCAGATACATGGAGAAAGGGGAGTGAGTCATTGCCTTGTGCTCGAATGCCCTCTGACAAGAAACAGTGTTTCCTTTATTCAATTTGTTGTGGCAGCTGTTTGAGTGTGGGTCTATTAGGGCTCGTTGCTGGATTCTGCCTGTGTGAAAATGGATGTAAAAACGGAGCAACAAGTTTGTGTGGAATTTTGTTTTAAAATTGGGAAATCAGCTTATGAGACTTATGAACTATTAAAAACAGCTTCTGGAGATAATTGTATGAGACAGTCAAATGTTTTTGTCTGGTTTAACAGATTTAAAAATGGCCACGAATCATTTGGAGATGAACCACAGTCCGGCCATCCTTCCATCTCAAAAACGAATGAAACTGTTGTGCACTCTGATCGTAGACTTACAATTAGGGAGAAGGCTGATGAACTTAATTTAAGTTTCTATGGAGTTCAGTCAATTTTAATTGAAGATATGAACATGTGTTAAGTGTCCCCAAAATTCATTCCAAAACTGTTTTCAAGTGACCAGAGACAATAACGACTTGAAGTGTGCCAACACCTGATTAATCGGACTAAAAGTGGCCCAGATTTGTTAAATAGAGTAATTACAGGTGACAAATCGTGGGTATATGGATATGATCCTGGAACCAAAGTGTAGTCTTCGCAGTGGAAGACTCCAGGTTCACCACGACCGAAAAAAGCACGACAAAGTCAGTCGAAGTTGAAGACAATGTTGGTGACTTTTTTCGATTCTACCGGGTATTTTGCATCATGAATTTACCTCTGGAGGACAGGCAATTAACCAGGAATACTAAAAATGTGTCCTTGAGTGTTTGCATGAAAAGGTGCATTGTGGAAAGACAGGAGTTGAGTGCTACGCCATGACAATGCTCTGGGTAATGTGCCTTCTCCATCATTGAATTTTTGACCAAATTCAAAATTTCTGTGCCTCCTGAACCACCATATTCTCCTGATTTGGCCCCTGTGGACTTCTATCTGTTTCCTAAACTGAAATTTTCACTGAAAGGGAAGCGATTTGACTCGACTGAATACATCCAGGCAAATACGGAGAGCGTCCTTAGCACACTTCAGGAAAAAAAATTTCCAGGAATGTCTTCAAAAGTGGAAACATCGTTGGAGTCGGTGTGTTCAGTCAGCCGGCCGCGGTGGTCTAGCGGTTCTAGGCGCGCAGTCCGGAATCACGCGACTGCTACGGTCGCAGGTTCGAATCCTGCCTCGGGCATGGATGTGTGTGATGTCCTTAGGTTAGTTAGGTTTAAGTAGTTCTAAGTTCTAGGGGACTGATGACCTCAGTAGTTAAGTCCCATAGTGCTCAGAGCCATTTGAACCATTTGTGTTCAGTCAGAAGGGGGTTATTTTGAAGGAGATGCATCACAGTAGCATGTAAGTAGCACCACTGCACAATTACAAGTTTATTCTCAAAACTTTCCAATCACACCTCGTATGCGCCAGCGCGCCCATGCGAGGTGGTGCTGCACACTGTCGTCGTGCATAAACGTTTTCCTTCATGTTTTCGTTGTTGAATGTAAATTGATATTGGATGTATAGGAATAAAATATATTGCATAAGTTAACAAAACTGTATTTTTACGATATTACAAGTCTTTTCAGTGTGAAACATTTTAAAAACAGGTGTTACACACAAAGAAACTTCGCGTTCGGCGCACCAGTATGAAGTCTCTTTGCAAAGGCCTTTTCTCGTGCACACCACACACCTCCTTGTTGGTCTCCTCTTCGTTGTGGGCGGCAGGTCTGGAAAATGCCTGGCTGTAAGGCGTGTTGTTTTCGGTGTTCGAGATGGACGTCCTACTGATGTCCCTTGTTGTTGTGAAGATATGGTCAACTGTTCGCCAAGACTAATCATGAAGCTCCATTCTACTTTGTTCGCCACCACGCTTCTTGTACAGAACGTATGCATTGAGGCATGCAATCTCAAACAAGTGGCAGAAACGGAAAAGCTTTTGATAGTGATGTTTCAGTCTGCTTTTGGCCATCTGGTAGCTTTGTAATCGCACCTATCCACACCCCCCATATTCTTGTTGTAGTCAACGACAACATGTGGCTTTTGAACGATTCGCTTCTTCTGATTTACATTTAAAATAAAATGTAAATGTTGTGTGACTAGGGCCTCCCGTCGGGTAGACCATTTGCAAGTCTTTCGATTTGACGCCACTTCGGCAATTTGCACGTCGATGGATATGAAATAATTATGATTAGGACAAGATAACACTCAGTCCCTGAGTGGAGAAAATCTCCGACCCAGCCGGGAATCGAACCTGGGCTCTTAGAATTGATATTCTATCGCGCTGACCACTTTTTTCTCGTTTTGTTCGTTAAAATTTGTTCTATGTGTTCGGGGCGCTCGTCCTATGACGTCCGTTCAAGTTCGTTGATCCATTCACTGTTTTTTTTTTTTTTTTATTGCAGAGGGGAGCTAACCCTCTGACCGAGCACGCTGAGCAACCGCGCCGGCTTCCAAAGTTATAGTGCTTCATGGTAACGCCCCATCACACACAGCAAAACGGGTCAGGGAAACGAACAAGGCGTTCAGTTGGGAAATACTAGGGCAAGCGGCTTATTCTCCAGACTTACAAGGGGACCATCAGAAGTGTAAATAATGGATTTTAATGGGTCTCGGATGTGTTGTACATGCCCTGAGTATGAGGCTATCCGCTTTTTCAGCGACGGGCCTGGGTTTTCGAGAAAACTGATTTTGAAGTTGAGTGCGTGCTGTAATATGCCTAACGATAGCCAAGTGAGCGTGACGCAGCAGTCAAGGTCTGCAGCTACCATGCTGGGGGTACCGTGTTCGGGTGCTTTCCGAGTTTTTACTTCTTTTGAAAATCAGAATAGTCCGACATTTTTCCATTTTATTTTACAGAATATCAACAATCAGTGTAAATTATGTGAAATTATTAAGAAGTTTATATTGTGTAGGCCCGGTCTCACAGAAGGCGGACTGTCCGTGCAGACATCCCGTGCGAACTCTATGTATTGTGACAGTGTGACCACTCAGCTACCGGGGGCTGACTTTATATTTAAAAATGTATCGTCATGGAAGGTGCTGACCATAACAACATCCCTTTTGTCTTTCCATTTCATTACCATTTGCTTGTCTCTGCACCCTGTTATGTACTCCCCTTTCTTTAGTTTTTCCTTTTTTTGCGAAGTCTGGGACCCCTCCTTCCTTGCCGCATTGTGCCGACAACATAGGTGTTATTGCTGATTAGTTCATCTACCAAATCTGAACTGATGTACCAGTTGTCAAGATAAATGCGGTGGTCTTTCGTAACATCAGGTGTGCCCCATAGCAGTTTAATAGGTCCGCTGCTTTTTATGATTTACGTAAACGGTCTGGTTTATGGTATTGACAGCGGCATTAGACTGTTTGCCGATGATGCTTTACTCTACAGAAAAGTAGTATCACACAACTGTTGTGAACAAATCAATGAGGATTTGCAAAAAATAAATGTGTGGTGTAATGACTGGTAGTTATCTCTCAATATTTGTAAGTGCAACCTACCGCGTATAACAAAGCGAATATCCCCATTAATCTACGAGTACAAAATAAATGCCCAGTCTTTGGAAGCGGTAACATCTGTCAAGTACAGGAGAGGTGGCAAGGGTGAAGGGGGGCTCTGGGGGCTATAGCTCCCCCCCTCCCCAATGGAGTATCATATTACACTGGATAAAATGACTTCAGAAATCAGTGAATATATAACAATAGATTCAATCATTTTTTATAATTATGTGGCAATATAGGTTGCAAAGTATTTCAAACACATTTTAACAACAGAACAAGAGAGGCAAATAGCTTACTACCTAAACCAATGAATATCATCTAACTTAAAATGGGCATCTGATTATTTATTAATATACATTGGATGTATAGTAATGTACAAGGACCACTTACAATAATCAAGAAAGCTAAATATGCCGGGTATGCCTACCAACACTTAAACTGCTGACCCCAGAGAAAAACTTCCAAATTGCCGGACATATATGTCAAATCGTATTATTTTACCGGTCACACATACTGCTTCTGTAGACTCATTTTTACCCTGAACTCTAAAACAGTTACCAAAAACTACTTTAAGCAACACCAAATTTTACCAGTTTGTCAGTGGAGGACCCCAGCTCTCCTTTTGTTAAGCGGTATTACATTCCCCCAAACCCTCTCCACCCCCCCCCCCACCCCACCCCCTTCACTTCTAGAACCGCCACTGGTCAAGAATCTGGGTGTGACTATTCGAAATGATCTCAAATCGAACGATCAGATTATACAAGTAACGGGTAAGGCGAACTCTAGATTGCAGTTTATTGGTAGAATCCTGAAGTGATGCAGTCCTTCAACAAAGGACATTGCTTAAAATACTTTAGTTAGTCCAGTATTAGAGTATTGTTCGTCTGTATGGGTCCCTTACCAGTTGGGTCTGATTTAAGAAATTCAGAAGGTCCAAAGAAGAGCGACAAGATTCGTGACTCGTACATTTAGCCATCGCGAGAGCGTTACAATTCTCATAGAAAGTTTGAAGTGGGACACACTTGCAGATGGACGACGCGCTAAACGGAAGGGGCTGCTCACTAAATTCCAAAATCCGATCTTCGCCAAGGATTTAGAGCAAACTTTCAAATCACGTAATGATCACCATTCAAAGATAAGGGAAACTCGTACTGAGGAGTTCAGACAGCCGTTTTTCCCTCACGCGATCCGCGAGTGGAACAGAAGGGGAGGGGGGAAATATGGCTTTGGCGCGAATAGTGCCCTCCGCCACACACCGCTTGGTGGCTAGGGGAGCATATATATAGATGTAGAGTAGATCGTGTGCAAGCTCCAAAACAATTCGAGAGGTTATTTTTTCGTCTGGATAGTGGCTACCATAATTAGTATCCTTTCCAGTGTAAACAACAAAATCTGCTACGCTTTGATGGAATATATTGCCTCCATCCAAGCCGTCCTTTCCGGAGCAACAGATTCGTCAACGGTGATGTTCCTTTCTGGCACGTATTTACGCTGCGCATGCTCCAGAATGGGGTGAATTTTGAATATTTTTCTGCTGATAGTGCCTAGTGGGTCATACGAGGTATTGTCAGCAAAGTAGAGTAATTTCAATAAAAGATGAAACCGCTTTTCACTCATCAGTTTCATGAAGAAAGGTGTGTCAACTGATTCCCTGTTTAAAAAGTACGTCTTGTGGTCTGCTTTGTGTGAAGAATTCCTTGAAGTATAAACATTCCAATAAGTGTTTTTACCTCGTCACTTGTATCCTACCAACTGCAAACCCTGGAGCGTGCCGCTAAATTGGGATGAGAAGCTAGGAACTGTTCTGCATATAAGTTCGTCTGTTCAGCTATTATTGTGCAGAAAGCATCATCCACAAATCACATAAAACAAGTTATCACATCATATTGTTTTACAGGCACATCCACACCGCTACTATCACGGAACAAATATTGATTACGAACTGAACTTGCACTCACAAACGCACTAGGTACTGCCTGCTGCAGTAGTGTCTTGTCGTCAGATGTTTCTGAACCGAAGTCACTTTAGCCGGCCAGAGTGGCCGAGCGGTTCTACGCGCTACAGTCTGGAACCGCGCGACCGCTACGGTCGCAGGTTCGAATCCTGCCTCGGGCACGGATGTGTGTGATGTTCTTAGGTTAGTTAGGTTACAGTAGTTCTAAGTTCTAGGGTACTGATGACCTCAGAAGTTAAGTCCCATAGTGCTCAGAGCCATCTGAACCATTTGAAGTCACCTTCACTAGCCTCAATATCCGTATCTTGAAAACTTTCAGAACTGTCACTGAAATTACCGTCACTTTCTAAAAGCAGCTGCTCAATCTCGGACTCCGATAAACTTCTTTCCGGCACTGCAGAACATCACTCACTAACGCGGCGGTAAACACAGACGAAACAGGTGCGCTTTTGCGGCTGCTTCGCTGGACGCATCTGTCGACGTGCGCTCGACTAGACAATGTTATAACTAGCCTAGAACACGCTGTGCTGCTTGACGAGAGCCGCCATCTTGTGAACGAAGCTCAACTAATACCACAGTGTCAACGGCAGACCGATAAACTCGTCATTCCCACTAGCTACTAGTCACAGAACGAAGTGGGCGGCTATATCCGTCGAACTCACTGTGAATTAGTAGGTTCGGACGGATATATCCGTCATGCAGGTCATAACGCGGTATGAAACAAACATTAAACTGCCACAAAATGTGCTGTGCTTGGATATGCATTTGATTAACATTTCAGCGTAACTCTTGTGTGTGTGTGTGTGTGTGTGTGTGTGTGTGTGTTCCCACGAACAAATGCCTGCCAGTAAGTCGTGCCGAAATTGGAGGGCGGCAGAATTGTGGCCCAGCGAAACTGCTGTTATCGTTCAGCGACATGATTGCTCGCGTTGGTCGGAACCCCACAACTCTCGTGCCAATATGGACTCGTTTCGTTCGGTAGGGAGCTTACACACTAACTAACCCATTAAGAGCGGCATACTTACATTTCTGGAAGCGAGAAGTCTTCAGAATAATTGCATATCTGTGCTGATATTCCGTATGCACGTTGTTTATTTGCTATGACACAGGCACCGTAACAAATGCTCCTGGAACAAAAAAAAACAATAAAACAACATGAATACTGCTGTCTGTAGTATAACGCTCTCCCTCCAGAAACAGTAGTGGTAAACCGCTGGCAATCTCGGCACGGGTATCGCCTGCAATTGGTGACTCTCTTTGACCACCCCCCACACGAGCGATTCACCAAGTAATATCTAGAACGCCAGTATCGTTAGATTCTATTCAGCAGATGTGGCACTTGATGCCTATATTGTTGTTGTTGTTGTGGTCTTCAGTCCAGACACTGGTTTGATGCTGCTCTCCATGCTACTCTATCCCGTGCAAGCTTCTTCATCTCCCAGTACCTACTGCAACCTACATCCTTTTGAATCTGTTTAGTGTATTCATCTCTTGGTCTCCCTCTACGATTTTTACCCTCCACGCTGCCCTCCAATACTAAATTGCTGACCCCTTGTTGCATCAGAATATGTCCTACCAACCGATCCCTTGTTCTAGTCAAGTTGTGACACAAATTTCTCTTGCCGGCCACGGTGGCCGAGCGGTTCTAGGCACTTCAGTCCGAAACCGCGCGACTGCTACGGTCGCAGGTTCGAATCCTGCCTCGGGCATTGATGTGTCAGATGTCCTTAGGTTAGTTAGGTTTAAGTAGTTCTAAGTTATAGGGGACTGATGACCTCAGAAGTTAAGTCCCATAGTGCTCAGAGCCATTTTTGAAATTTCTCTTCTCCCCAATTCTATTCAGTACCTCCTCATTAGTTATGTGACCTACCCATCTAATCTTCAGCATTCTTCTGTAGATTCTCTTCTTGTCTAAACTATTTATCGTCCACATTTCATTTCCATACATGGCTACACTCCATACAAATACTTTCAGAAAAGACTTCCTGACACTGAAATCTATACTCGATGTTAACAAATTTCTCTTTTTCAGAAACGCTTTCCTTGCCATTGCCAGTCTACATTTTATATCCTCTCTACTTCGACCATCATCAGTTATTTCGCTCCCCAAATAGCAAAACTCCTTTACTACTTTAAGCGGCTCATTTCCTAATCTAAGTCCCTCAGCATCACCCGATTTAATTCGACTACATCCCATTATCCTCGCTTTGTTTTTGTTGATGTTCATCTTATATCCTCCTTTCAAGATACTGTCCACTCCGTTCAGCTGCTCTTCCAGGTCCTTTGCTGTCTCTGACAGAATTACAATGTCATTGGCGGACCTCAAAGTTTTTATTTCTTCTCCATGGATTTTAATACCTAATCCGAACTTTTCTTTTGTTTCCTTTACTGCTTGCTCAATATACAGATTGAATAGCATCGGGGAGAGGCTACAACCCTGTCTCACTGCCTTCCCAACCGCTGCTTATCTTTCATGTCTTTCGAAGCTTAGAACTGCCATCTGCTTTCTGTACAAATTGTAAATAACCTTTCACTCCCTGAATTTTACCCCTGCCACCTTCAGAATTTGAAAGAGAGTATTCCAGTCAACATTGTCAAAAGCTTTCTCTAAGTCTACAAATGCTAGAAACGTAGGTTTGCCTTTCCTTAATCTTTCTTCTAAGATAAGTCGTAGGGTCAGTGTTGCCTCACGTGTTCCAACATTTCTACGGAATCCAAACTGATCTTCTCCGAGGTCGGCTTCTACCAGTTTTTCCATTCGTCTGTAAAGAATTCGAGTTAGTATTTTGCAGCCGTGACTTATTAAACTTACAGTTCGGTAATTTCCACATCTGCCAACACCCGCTTTCTTTGGGATTGGAATTATTATATTCTTCTTGAAGTCTGAGGGTATTTCGCCTGTCTCATACATCTTGCTCACCAGATGGTAGAGTTTTGTCAGGACTGGCTCTCCCAAGGCTATCAGTAGTTCTAATGGAATGTTGTCTACTCCCGTGGCCTTGTTTCGACGTAGGTCTTTCAGTGCTCTATCAAACTCTTCACGCAGTATCATATCTCCCATTTCATCTTCATCTACGTCCTCTTCCATTTCCATAATATTGTTCTCAAGTTCATCGCCCTTGTGTAGACCCTCTATATTCTCCTTCCAACTTTCTGCTTTCCCTTATTTGCTTAGAACTGGGTTTTCATCTGAGCTCTTGACACTCATACAAGTGTTTCTCTTTTCTCCAAAGGTCTTTTTAATTTTCCTGTGGGCAGTATCTATCTTAGTGAGATAAGCCTCTACATTCTTATATTTGTCCTCTAGCCATCCCTGCTTAGCCATTTTACACTTCCTGTCGATCACATTTTTGAGACGTTTGTATTGCTTTCTGCCTGCTTCATTTACTGCATTTTTATATTTTCTCATTTGATCAATTAAATTCAATATATCTTCTGTTACCCAAGGATTTCTACTAGCCCTCGTCTTTTTACCTACTTGATCCTCTGCTGCCTTTATTATTTCATCTCTCAAAGCTATCCATTCTTCTTCTACTGTACTTCTTTCCCCTATTCCTGTCAATCGTTCCGTAATGCTCTCCCTGAAACTCTGTACAACCTCTGGTTTAGTCAGTTTATCCAGGTCCCATCTCCTTAAATTCCCACCTTTTTGCAGTTTCTTCAGTTTTAATCTATGGTTCATAACCAATAAATTGTGGTCAGAGTCCACATCTGCCCCCGGAAATGTCTTACAATTTAAAACCTGATTCCTAAATCTCTGTCTTACCATCATATAATCTATTTGAAATCTTCCAGTACCCCCAGGCTTCTTCCATGTATACAACCTTCTTTCGTGATTCTTGAACTAAGTGTTAGCTATGATTAAGTTATACTCTGTGCAAAATTCTACCAGGCGGCCTCCTCTTTCATTCCTTACCCCCATTCCATATTCACCTACTACGTTTCCTTCTCTTTCTTTTCCAACTATCGAATTCCAGTCACCCATGATCATTAAATTTTCGTCTCCATTCACTATCTGAATAATTTCTTTTATCTCATCATACATTTTATCAATCTCTTCGTCATCTGCTGAACCAGTTGGCATATAAACTCGTACTACTGTGGTAGGCGTGGGCTTCGTATCTATCTTGGCCACAACAATGCGTTCACTATGCTGTTTATAGTAGCTTACCCGCATTCCTATTTTTTATTAATTGTTAAACCTACTCCTGCATTACCCCTACTTGATTTTTTATTTATAACCCTGTATTCACCTGACCGAAAGCCTTGTTCCTCCTGCCACCGAACTTCACTAATTCCCACTATATCTAACTTTAACCTACCGATTTCCCTTTTTAAATTTTCTAACCTACGATTCAGGGATCTGACATTCCACGCTCCGATCCGTAGAAGGCCAGTTTTCTTTCTCCTGATAACAATTTCCTCCTGAGTAGTCCCCGCCCTGAGATCCGAATGGGGGACTATTTTACCTCCGAAATATTTCACCCAAGAGGACGCCATCATCATTTAACCATACAGTAAGGCTGCATGCCCTCGGGAAAAATTACGGCTGTAGTTTCCCCTTGCTTTCAGCCGTTCGCAGTACCAGCACAGCAAGGCTGTTTTGGTTAGTGTTACAAGGCCAGATCAGTCAATCATCCAGACTGTTGCCCCTGCAACTACTGAAAAGGCTGCTGCCCCTCTTCCGGAACCACACGTTTGTCTGGCCTCTCAACAGGTACCCCTCCGTTGATGCCTATATGTCAACTAAAACTTGTAAAAAAAGTAGTAAAGAAACCGTAAAGAAATTCAATACATTTGTTTTGGAGGGTCGCTTTGCTTGAAAAGCGTAGGATATGTCATGGAATAAACGGCTTCTTTCATTGATACCACAGTTTAATAGTTGACGCCCAAGTCTGTTGTCTGCATCCTTCCAGAATGTATTTCGGAAATGCACGTCATTTTCTTTCTCATTAGTTAGTATTGTAGTTTAACTACAATACAGCTTAATTACACTATGGGTTTGCAATCTCGACGTCCTGTAAAATGCTATCAGTGACGGTGTTACTGGTTCCGACTACACTCGTAAACTGAATGAGAGAGAGAGATTATCGTACATGAAAAACTTTGGTAGAGCGCTAGAATGGATATGCCCCAAAGATATGTAAATTGAAATACGCACTTAATTTTACGTCATTGTGCTTAAAACTGCAAAATTAAATAGAGCGTCAAGTTGTTTCATGAATAAGCATATCCACAAAAATCAGCTAGAGCCTTGCATATTGCGATTTTAGTTCTGCGATGAGCAGGCTTTATAAGGCTGATCACTGCAAAATCTTGCCCCTGAATATGTCTATATAATTTTTATATTGAAGTCCTTACTCCTGGTGACCACAGTCAGACGGAACAAAACTGACTACAAAACCTCGTTCAACCAGACAAATGGCTCACAGCCAGCAAGAGCCATATTGCCACATTCGTCGAGCGGCTTGGGAATTACTAGCGATCAGCGATCGACCGCTGTGATCTGCATATTACAAGTGCGATCCATGGGCTGATCGCGCGACTTAGCGTCGGAATGCGTCGATTCGTAGCTCGTAGGGGACCTTGTAGATTATGTTACTAACGAATGAAATAAAGTGACAGATGTTACTTTGATTGTCTTTGGCAGTCACTTGTTGAAATATCTTTGGCCGAATGCAAGGATGAAATGTTTCACTGACGCGGATAGATTGTTTAATAGGTATTTTTGTTTGAGAAGGTTTAGTGATTAAGTGATATGTAAAACCAGGTTGCGTGACATGGGAAGAATCGATTTCGTCTTCATATTAATTTTGTTTGCATTGCATGATTCTGCTGCTTCCGGAAAGACAAAGAGTTGTACGTTTAAGAAGCTAAATACGACGGACGGCAATACCGAAGTTCAGGCGGTGTTGCTACCGTGCACGGAAGAGCAGCAGACTGGAAAATGTAAAAATGAAACCGTAAATGTAACAGATAATAGACTTCCAGAAATGTTTCAGCTCACAGGTTTCAACAAGAGTGACCCTATCTTCCAGTCGGATCTTGTCAAGTGTATCAACAAATTAGAAGCACTGATTAAAATAAACAACATCGGAAAAGTGAGTGTGTAACATCTTCATATACCCTTTTAGTATTAAGCCGGAAAAAAGAAAATATTTAGTGGTTCTTTTTGTGGCATGTCAGAGCTTCACATTATACTGAATTATCAGAATTAGAGATCATGTACTATTTGTAAACTCTAGCCACGTCTGTTTTGCGGTACTCTCGCTAAACATATAACTTGCCATCCGGCAAATAATAAGAGCGGGGTTTGGTGATAGGTGAACACTAAAGGTATGCAGTGAATGCAACACAAGCCTGTGTTGAGCCTTCGCGAGTTCCTGATAACCAGCTCACTTTTGCAGATTGGAGCAGAAGGTGGGCCCCACAACGGCAAATTAGATGACAGTGCAGTTGACACCGGGTAATAGTATTTATTTACCATCGCAAATTTAAAGACCTCTTACCTGATATATTAAAACAGATCATGCATATTACAGTTTTCGTTTGCCATCTTTTTTTGAAGTTTTTTGCTTTGTATTTATCTGCAGAGTTTGACACTGACATTTATTTCATTATTTCTTTTCCTTTAGCTTTGGCTTGTTTTGCTTCTTGTTTGGCTGAGACTAATCGGACTCAATGATTTTGTTGAGGGCGAGTCTGAATTGGTTTCAGGTTTTAATATTGAATATGGTGCAGGTGGTTTTATTTTAATTTTTTTGGCTGAATATCCTAGAATTGTTTTTATGAGAATGTTGGCTTTAATTTTTTTTGTTTCATTTTAAAATAGCAAATAATTAGAGTTTTAAATATAAAAAAATGTCGTCGTCTTAAGGATAATGTAGGCGATAATACGATAGAGGAGAGATTTGTTAGTGTCGTTACCGATTGTGACTGGCGGTGAATACCTCGGAATCGTTTCTTCGAACAGTAGACCGCCAGTTCATAGTTAGCAGTAGAGAAGGTATATTGCCAATCCTAAGCATCCTGGACATTTTTTGTCACACTGTCGCAAGTGCGGTCTGAGTGACCGCTAAATTTAAATAGCCATAAAAATTGTATTCCGTAATTTCAGTGGAACAGTTCAGACTTTACGTAAAAACATGCATTAATACCACACAAAAAATTTGTTCCAATAAATTTTAAATTTAATTGTTAAGAAAAAACGCATTTAAACAGAAAACTGTACAAAATGAATATAATATTATATGATAATGTTAACGCTATGAAAACTCAAATACCTTGCACTCCAAACTTTAGTTTTTGCTATATGTTTATTGTTTATTATTCTTGTAATAATAATAACACAAAAAGCGCAAACAAAACATTGAAAAAATGAAAATTACACTAGTACTTTTTTAGTGTTCAAGTTCATTCTCAGAGGATTTTTTTTTTTTTTTTTTTTTTTTTTTGCACTCGCTGGAAATTTTCGGACACATTATAAGGCAGATTGGCTTCTTTGCAACAATGGCAAATATAAGATATCTGTATCTTCTTTTTGGGTCACAAGCCAAACATGTATTTGTACACTTGGTTCTGCTGAACTCAAAACACGGTAAAGGATGCTCGAAATTCGCAGGGTATGTGATACTTGTTGTCTCGCTTTTTATCTGTGGTGTCGCCAACGAGGTTACAAGTTTCATCAACAATTAAAGCAGTTCACATGAGTATTGTCTCTGTATGAATTGTGAAGGACAAATGCATTCACCACACTTATGTCCAACAAGCGGAAAAACAATGCCACCGGCCATCGTTGGAAGAGGCTTCGACGACCAACGATTTTTCTTCTGTCTTCATCACTTGTTTCATTCAAAGAATTCGCAGGTGACAAAATAAATTCGTCCTCATTTCGCACTGTTCCTAGGCGGTATTATATTCACGTTCAATTTCGTTATCACTATGTGATCCAACATCGCTTCCTAAACTGTCTCGAACCATTTTAAAACAGCATCCTCAAAGTCAGGGTCCGTAACACGAACAGTAGACGCTGACCTGGCCACTGTACCCATAACGCAAAGTCCCAGTTGTGGTCTCAGAGACCGATATCACGAAAGAAGCAGCAATGGTGTAAGTCCACGACATATTCAAGCGGCTAATGACAATGGAAATCAAGGCAGCGTCGGGAGAGAATAATTGCACTGCGCTGTAATCTCCTACCCCATCACTATGCATTAGCAACAGAGTCACAACAAACGTTAGCGGTCTGTGACACTACACTACATTAGGTACGTGCTACATCATTGTACAAGACTGGGTGCTTTCTTAGCTAATACTACATTCTACGTCTACGTGATTACTCTGCTATTCACAATAAAGTGCCTGGCAGATGGTTCAATGAACCACCTTCAAGCTGTCTCTCTACCGTTCCACTCTCGAACGGCACGCGGGAAAAACGAGCTCTTAAATTTTTCTGTGAGAGCCCTGATTTCTCTTATTTTATCGTGATGATCATTTCTCCCTATGTGGGTGGGTGCCAACTGAATGTTTTCGCAATCGGAGGAGAAAACTGGTGATTGAAATTTCATGAGAAGATCCCGTCGCAACGAAAAACGCTATTGTTTTAATGATTGCCACTCCAATTCACGTATCATGTCTGTGACACTATATCCCCTACTTCGCGATAATACAAAACGAGCTGCCCTTCTTTGTACTTTTTCGATGTCAGCCGTCAGTCCAACCTGATGCGGATCCCACACGCCGGCCGGTGTGGCCGAGCGGTTCTAGGTGCTTCAGTCCGGAACCGCCCACGACTGCTACGGTCGCAGGTTCGAATCCTGCCTCGGACATGGATGTGTGTGATGTCCTTAGGTTAGTTAGGTTTAAGTAGTTGTAAGTTCTAGGGGACTGATGACCTCAGATGTTGAGTCCCATAGTGCTCAGAGCCATTCGAACCATTTGGACCCCACATCGCACAGCAGTACTCCAGAATAGGGGGGACAAACGTGGTGTAAGCAGTCTCTTTAGTAGACCTGTTGGACCTTTTAAGTGTTCTGCCAATGAATCGCAGTCTTTGGTTTGCTCTACCCACAATATTATCTATGTGATCGTTCCAATTTAGGTTATTTGTAATTGTAATCCCGAAGTATTTAGTTGAATTTACAGCCTTCAGGTTTGTGTGACTTATCGCCTAATCGAAATGTAGCTGATTTCTTCTAGTACTCATGTGAATAACTTCACACTTTGCCTTATTCAGAGTCAATTGCCATTCTTTTGCAACATACAGATATCTAAATCATTTTACAAGTCGTTTTGACCATCTGATGACTTTACAAGACGGTAAATGACAGCATCATCAGCAAACAATCTAAGACGGCTACTCAGATTGTCTCCTATGTCGTTAATATGGATCAGGAACAATAGAGGGCCTATAACACTTCCTTGGGGAACGCCGGATATTACTTCTGTTTTACTCGATGACTTTCCGTCTATTACTAAGAACTGTGACCTTTCTGACAGGAAATCACGAATCCAGTCACATTTACTGTAGTATTCGCTATCCTTAACTATTATTTGGCCGATATATACAATTTGTCAGTGGATTTTGGAATTTATGTCTGATTCATAATTCTAGGTGTCGTATTTACTGTTCCATCTCGTCTTCCTCCTCCTCCTCCTCCTCCTGGTCCTTTTCAGTGTCACTGTTGTCGCTGTCAGTGGTGTGGGTGCCCTTGTCCACTCTCCGGAGATCGTTGTTACGCTCCATGTAGGCATTTAAGGGTGCCTGTTGTTCTCGGTCTCTTATTTCTGTGTATCGGTACACCAGTTTTTGTGTGTACCGACTGCTACCAATCAAACCTAGGGATTCAAATGGCTCTAAGCACTACGGGACTTAACATCTGAGATCATCAGTTCCCTAGACTTAGAACTACTTAAACCTAACTAACCTAAGGACATCACACACATCCATGCGCGAGGCAGGATTCGAACCTGTGACCGTAGCGGCAGCGCGGTTCCGGACTGACGCGCCTAGAACCGCTGGGTCACAGCGGCCGGGCAAACCTAGGGAGTCTGCGTGCCAAGTTATAGTTTTCACCAAATCTGTGGCACGAAGCTAAAAATGTCAGCGGTAACAGTGTCGGAAGGCATCCAACTGCCACCAATTCCTCGGGTCACAGAAAAGTGCCAGGTTATATTGTACGTGTCGTACAGTCAGATGCATCACTACAGGTGTTGCAATTTCCTTAACCGTTAGCGTATTGTTGCATCGTAAAGTAGATTTTTGGGAGTGTCAACAGTGGCCACAACGAGACGGCTTCGTTACTGGCTCAAATGGCTCTGAGCACTATGGGACTCAACTGCTGAGGTCATTAGTCCCCTAGAACTTAGAACTAGTTAAACCTAACTAACCTAAGGACATCACAAACATCCATGCCCGAGGCAGGATTCGAACCTGCGACCGTAGCGGTCTTGCGGTTCCAGACTGCAGCGCCTTTAACCGCACGGCCACTTCGGCCGGTCTTCGTTACTGGTTTTGCGGATGTGTTCTTCGCGCTTTCTTCTTAAGCCCCTATACCTATTATGCAACGTGCAACAGCGAAGGAGAATTCTCTCTGGTGTAAAGTTAGGCGCACGTAACCAAACGGCATTCGGTCGTTTTCGTTCGTATTCGCGTGTGTTCGCCCGTGGTCTGCTAGCTGTGAGTCCTTGGCAAAAAATCAGAGGAAGTTCGCGTACTCGCCGCTTCAGCGACAGGTTTTCGTCTGATTTCGTGCCCATTTTTGCTGTTGTTACCAATAGTTGCAAGAGCAATGGAGTGGTCCGAGGAGAATGTGGTGTTGTTGATACAGAAATATAGATATCATACGCGGTTCTGGACTGGAAGAGATCCACAGCACAAATGCCGAAGAAAGAGAAATATTACCGTTGGTAGAAAACTGCCGAAGGGCACAAAGGTCCTACGTGGGACATGAGAAAGATGATTAATTCATTAGATGCTTTTATCAGATGGGAACTGAGAGAATAAGCCAAAGCTTCGCAATTCCCTATGTTAAAAAGCAGAAGCACGATAAATTTACATTAAAGTAAAAAGTGCGAATATTTTCTGACCTGATTATCTCGTTGCTTACTTTCATGGTATCTGTAATTACACGGCTGATATACCACTGTTATATTAGAAATTTCTGATGATAAATGAAAACGGTTTACCCAGAATCTAACAAACATTATAAAATATATTATAAGGTATTCTATATGAAGGCTGTAAGTATACAGGGCGAGTCAAAAGTCCCTGGACACCTTCATAAGTTGGAGGATTAAAGAGAAAATTGAAATGTGCTGATGGGAACATAGGTTTGACGTGGGGCCGCAACTTTTGGAATGAATGGCGTTCATGACCGCCATCTTGAATTCTGCCATTTTGGATTCAAGTCATTTTTTTTAATGGGAAGGGGTTGTATGACACATCAAATAACACTCGCTTGAGCTCTGGAATTGAGTGGTGTAATTTGTTTTTGTCTATCTTGACAGTTTAGAAGTTATTAATGTTCAAAGTTACCTTGGTACCGACTCATGTCTCTCTTTATTCCTGGTGATCTAAAATGGGTAGCAGTCGGTATGAAGGTAGTTTCCAAATTTTGAACATTAATAACCTCTAAACTGTACAAGATAGACAAAAACAAATTACACCACTAAATTTCGGAGCTCAAGCGAGTGTTATGTGATGTGTCATACACCCCCCTTCCCATTTAAAAAAAAATGACTTGAATCCAAAATGGCGGATTTCAAGATGGCGGCCATGAATGACATTCACTTCAAAAGTTGCGGCCCTACATCAAACCTATGTTCCCATCATCACATTTCAATTTTCCCTTTTCAATCCAACTTATGAAGGTGTTCAAGGACTTTTGACTCACCCTGTATATCGAATTTCATTTATCATAGGTTATTTGCATTCTCTTCCTTATATGTTCTTCAATAAAATCCTAGAATTGCTTCGCATATGTCACTGCAAACTTCAGAAACTGTCAGATATACAGTAGCTATTGAATCACGAAACGGTCAATTATGTAAATGTCTCCGGTTGCTAATAACCGAAGGGTAAATGCTAGTCTTCCTTCAGGTTAGGCTGGTCGTCGGTAATCAGTTTTCTGTTTTAAATTTCCTCCTTAGTTGAAATGAGAAGCCAGGAAAAGCGTCAGCCAACATTCATGCAAAGTTTTGGATTAATGCAAAGCAAAGCTGGAGCTGCAATTCAATGTTCAGTGCACTACCTCCACACACTGCACTTTTATGGACAAACTGAGACATTTGAGTATTTTCTGTCCTACACCATTTCGACATCCAAAAACAGTGCACTCACCTTGCAAAATAACACTCTCTGAATATCAAAGATTTGCATCGAGACTCTAACTATATAGTGGTGTACCGTCTGTGTCAATTATTAGCCAAAAAACAACAACGCTGCGTTCATAGTCCATGTTCGTTATCTCGTATTCTCTACCGTTCACTCTAGCGCAGTGGTTGGCAGCCTTTTAACAGGCGAGGGTCATATAGTAGCAAAATGAAGTGAAGGAGGGCCGCACTCGTTAATAATTTTGTGTACTTATAACTATACTGATGGTACTAAAATGCAAAAACATAAATATTTACTTTTACATTTTATTTGTCATCATTTTATTAATAGGTAGGAATAATGACAAAGAGAAAACGTAAAAATAAAACCGACAAACTAAGTTAGAATGCTTGTGTTCGCTTCCATTCGCTGCGCTGTAAAGGGGGGCTTTACCATGCCCTTCGCTCCTTTCACAGAGAACACACGGTGGGACCACAGTGCTGTATGTATCACATTCTGCTATTATTGTTCATTTAAAAGTTCAAAGAATAGATTTTTAAAAAAGTTGAATGACATCTGAACGGAAGCTTACAACAAGCCACATTTTCTTTAAAAGCTACAAACACTTTACTTACTATTGCACCCCCCCCCCCGCCCGCCCACACACACACACGCACACACACGCACGTACATACTTCTCCTACATTCACTACGATTATTAAATTACTTACGACTCGTGGAATACGAATACGCTCTCCCATAACATACATCCATCAAAAAAAGTTTTTCATCACCTCGGTTCCGAGAGTTCCGGAACCTGTACAAAAAATAGTAATAGAGATAAGCAACATTTCCGCCCTTTTTATTGCATTTCATGTTGTACCACCATACAGCGAGACCTTCAGAGGTGGTAGTCCAGATTGCTGTACACACGTGGTACGTCTAATACCCAGTAGCACGTCCTCTTGCATTGATGTATGCCTGTATTCGTCGTGGTATCCTATCCACAAGCTCATTTAGGCATTGTTGGCCCAGATTGTCCCACTCCTCAACGGCAATTCGCCGTAGATGCCTCAGAGTGGTTGGTAGGTCATGTCGTCCATAAACAGCTCTTTTCAATCTATCCCAGACATGTTCGAGAGGGTTCATGTCCGGAGAACATGCTGGCCACTCTAGTCAAGCGATGTCGTTATCCTGAAGAAAGTCATTCACAAGATGTGCACGATGGGGGCGCGAATTTTCGTCCATGAAGACGAATGCCTCGCCAATATGCTGCCGATATGGTTGCAATATCGGTCGCAGGGTGGAATTCACGTATCGTACAGCCGTTACGGCGCCTTCCATAACCACCAGCGGCGTACAACGGCCCCACATAATGCCACCCCAAAACATCAGGGAACCTCCACCTTGCTGCATTAACTGGACAGTGTGTCTAAGGCGTTCAGCCTGACTGACCTGTCTCCAAACATGTCTCCGACGATGGTTGAAGGCATATGCGACACTCATCAGCGAACATGATGCCAATCCCGAGCGGTCCATTCGGCATGTTGTTGGGACCATGTGTACCGCGCTGCATGGTGCCGTGGTTGCAAAGATGGACCTCGCCATGGACGTCGGGAGTGAAGTTGCGCATCATGCAGCCTATTGCGCACAGTTTGAGTCGTAACGCGACGTCCTGTGGCTGCACGAAAAGCATTATGCAACATGGTGACTTTGCTGTCAGAGTCCCCCCGAGCCATAATCCGTAGGTAGCAGTCATGTGCTGCAGCAGAAGCCCTTGGGCGGCCTGAGCGAGGCATGTCATCGGCAGTTCCTGTCTCTCTGTATCTCCTCCATGTCCGATCAACATCATTTTGGTTCACTCCGAGACGCCTGGACACTTCCCTTGTTGAGGGCCCTTTCTGGCACACAGTAACAATGCGGACGAAATGGAACCGCGGTATTGACCGTCTACGTATGGTTGAACTACAGACAACATAAGCTGTGTACTTCTTTCCTGATGGAATAACTGGAACTGATCAGCTGTCGGACCCCCTCCGTCCAATAGGTGCTGTGCATGCATGCTTGTTTACATCTTTGGGCGTGTTTAGTGACATCTCTGAACCGTCAAAGGTACTGTGTCTGTAATACAACATCCACAGACAACGTCTATCTTCACGAGTTCTGCGAACCAGGATGATACAAAACTTTTTTTGATGTGTGTATATTGTTTCTTATTTAACGGACATCTTAGTTTTTGTGTGGTCCAGGCGCAAGTGTGCTTGTGTCGTGAACATCCTCTGCCGTTCTAAACAACCATGAGCGTGCTGTGTAGTCTGCGATAGTGGGTGATGTGACCGCCTGGTACTGGCTTTTCACCACCTACAGTGCTCCAAAGCAACCAGCGTGCACCCCCGGAAGTTGTTGTTGTTGCCTACTATCCGAAGACTGGTTTGGTGCAGTTGTCCACGCTACTCTATCCTGACCAAGCTTCTTCATCTCCGAATAACTACTGCAACAAACGTTCATCTGATCCTGCTTACTGTACTTGTCTCTGTGTCTTCGTCTGCAGTTTTTACGCCTCACACTTTCTTCCAGTACTAAATTGATGATTTCTTGATATCTCAGAATGTTGCCTGTCAACCAAACCCTTCTCTTAATCAAGTTATGCTACAAGTTTCTTTTCTGCCCATTCTAATTAATTCCTCCTCATTATTTGCCTTATCTACCCATCTTATCTTCAGCATTCTTCTGTAGCAACACATTTCAAAAGTTCTGATCTCCTTTTATCTGAAGTGCTTGTCGCCCACGTTTCACTTCTGCACGAGGCTATACTCTAGAAAAACGCCTTCAAAAAAGGGTCTAACACTTAAATTTATAATACATTTTAACAAATTCGTCTTCTTCAGAAATGCTTTTCTTGCCATTGCCAGTCTAGCAGTGTGC
Source organism: Schistocerca serialis cubense (assembly GCF_023864345.2). Classification (NCBI taxonomy): domain Eukaryota; kingdom Metazoa; phylum Arthropoda; class Insecta; order Orthoptera; family Acrididae; genus Schistocerca; species Schistocerca serialis. The sequence goes on from NC_064638.1 coordinate 67,351,410, forward strand.
ATCCTTCCTACTTCTGCCATCATCAGTAATTTTTACTCCTCAAATAATAAAACTAAGCCGTCCCTTTAGTAGGTCTGTTGCACCTTCTTAGTGTTCTGCCAATGAATCGCAGTCTTTGGTTTGCTCTACCCACAATATTATCTATGTGATCGTTCCAATTTAGATTATTTGTAATTGTAATCCCTAAGTATTTAGTTGAATTTACAGCCTTCAGATTTGTGTGACTTATCGCGTAATCGAAATGTAGCTGATTTTTTTTAGTACTCATGTGAATAACTTCACACTTTTCTTTATTCAGGGTCAATTGCCGCTTTTCGCACCACACAGATATCTTATCTAAATTATTTTGTAAGTCGTTTTGATTATCTGATGACTTTACAAGACGGTAAATGACAGCATCATCTGCAAACAATCTAAGACGGCTACTCAGATTGTCTTCCTATGTCGTTAATATAGATCAGGAACAGGGCCTATAACACTTCCTTGGGGAATGCCCGATATTACTTCTGTTTTACTCGATGACTTTCCGTCTATTACTACGAACTGTGATCTTTCTGACGGGAAATCACGAATCCAGTCGCACAACTGAGGCGATACTCCGTAGGCACGCAGTTTGGTTAGAAGACGCTTGTGAGGAACGGTGTCGAAAGCCTTCTGGAAATCTAAAAATATGGAATAAATTTGACGTCCCCTGTCGATAGCACTTATTACTTCATGAGTATAAAGAGCTAGTTGTGTTTCGCAGGAACGATATTTTCTGAATCCGTGCTGACTGTGTGTCAATAAATCGTTTTCTTCGAGGTACTTCATAATGTTCGAATACAGTATATGTTCCAAGAGCCTACTGCAAATCGACGTTAGTGATATAGGTCTGTAATTCAGCGGATTACTTCTACTTTCCTTTTTGGGTATTGTTGTGACTTGAGCAATTTTCTAGTCGTTAGGTACGGATCTTTCTGTGAGCGAGTGGTTGTATATAATAGCTAAATATGGAGCTATTTTATCAGCATACTCTGAGAGAAACCTGACTGGTATACCACCTGGACCGGAGGCCTTGCCATTTTAAGCTGCTTTGTTACACCGAGGATATCTACTTCTATGTTTCTCATCTTGGCAGTTGTTCTGGATTGGAATTCAGGAATATTTACTTAGTCTTCTTTGGTGAAGGAGTTTCTGAAAACCGTGTTTAATAACTCTGCTTTAGTGGCACTGTCATCAGTGACTTCACCGTTGTTATCTAGCAGTGAAGTTATCTGTTGGTAGCGCCGAGCGCTGATTACGTCAGCATTTCCCCTCACAAGTCTCCACCCACCGTAAGGACCAATCTCGTCATTTACATTTTTGTGCATCAGTTTCAGCAACTATTTTTGAAGAATGCCGATGTGAAGAAAAAGCACACTTATTTGTGTGCTATTTCTTCACATCGGATATCTTGTTATTCTATTCACACCGCCACCTCCCCAGTGCAATCGGACTTATTGTTTGTGTCATCAATACTTGCTTCACACAGTCTAGAGAAAGACTGAACTTGATGAAAGATCAAAAAGTAGCAAGACTCCTTCACACAGTGAAAGTAAAATTACTTTCTACTACAATTTCAAAAGCGTAATTTCAGATATTTACCGAAAAGGGCAAAAAATATGTAATATACAATAACGATATTGGCACTCGATGTTGCCTTTCCAATATCGGTATATGGTCAAGGGAAACATATCGATATCCATCGATATTTTCAGGAAACATCCGATACATCATTACATTAATATTTTATCAAAGAGGCCCATGGAAATCATTGATTTTTGGACAACATGGTTGTGGAGATGAAGCAGCGATTAGTATGATTAATCAATTATTCAAAAACAGTCTTAATCGCATTTATTATGATTATTATTATATCATCTGCTGGGCGTTTACACCATTGGTCGACTGCTGGTGGTGTCACTCGTGTCTACATAACGACAGGAAACTATGGATAGGACTGTATGAACTGGGAGGTCTTGTGGGTGGTCGGGTCGGTGTAGTTTCCTCCATTCTCGATTGATTGCTTTTTGGCGTCGTAATTCAGGTGGTGAGATGTTGCTGATAGTGTGCAGCCAGGGGATTGGGATGGATTTTAATGTGGCCGTAATAATTGTCATTGACTCGTCCAGGTGTACGTCCAGCTTCCTCGTGTGGGCACTATGTTGCCACACTGGAGAACAGTATTCGGCAAGTGGTTACACCAGCATGAGTACTGTAGTACGTAGAGTCGATGCGTCGGCACCCCATGTTGTACCAGTTAGCTTCTTCACGACGTTGTTTCGGGCCTTTACTTTTTGGCTTGTTTTTTCCAAGTGTTTTTTATACGTCAGAGACCGATCTAGTGTGACACCAAGGTATTTAGGCTGGAAACTATATCTAACCTTTTGTTGGCAGAAGCTCGCATTCAACTGCTGGTTTGCAATGGAATGCGCAGACTTCTATCTTTGCTGCATTTGGGGAGTCTCCATGCTTTGTAGTGTGTGTTGCGAGTTTCTAAGTCTATAGATGACATAGCCTCTCCTTCCCCAAGTGTGCTGGTTTGTACGGCTATGGCAACGTCGTCGGCATAGCTGAGAAGGTCCCTGTAAACGCAACCATGAAAGAAAAAGTAAAGAACGAACTGAATGGATTCAATAGTCACCTCCATGATAACTCCACACTATCACACCCCTTTTCTGAAAGAGATAAAAATGAGGCCATGAAAACACTGAAAATGAGGAAATCCGCAGGACTAGATGGCATGTTCCCTGAATTTGTAAAATGCATAGGGGAACATGGAAGAACTTGGCTGAAGAACTTCTACAGTGATATACTCAAGACAGGATGGGTGCCTCAACAGTTCAAGATCGCACACATATTATCAATCCTCAAATCTGGAAAGCCACCACATGACCCCTCAAGTTACCGGCCAATTGCACAGCTGAGCGTGTGCTTCAGACTACTGGAATGACTCATCCATAACAGAATACAAAGAATAATAAACAACATAATCCCAACGTATCAGGCTGGGTTCAAAAGCAAGTGGAGCTGCTGTGAGCAGGTCCTAGCCATGACATCCTACATTGAGGCTGGATTCCAAAAGAAACTAAAGACATCAGTGGCATTCGTTGATCTGTCAGCAGCATATGACACTGTGTGGGTAGATGGAGTCCTGCTGAAGTTAAAAAAGCATGTCCCAAGTAAGAAACTGACGACGCATGTGGGAAAATGTTAACCAACCGTTACTTCAAGGTTAGCGTTGGACAAAAACAGAGCAAGTCATTTGCCTTGAAAAATGGGATCCCCAAGGGTGTCTTGTAGCACCCCTACTTTTCAGTCTGTACACCAGTGATGTGCCAAACCCTGCTAGCCATTCCATATTCACGAAGATGCAAAGCTGGTACTTTTTGCCGATGATACAAGTATAGCTATCACACCCAACAGACCAGAATTAACTGATGAACTTGTAAACAATGTTTTTCAGAAAATCTCTGCAAATTGGCGCTCATTAAACTTTGACAAAACACAGTATATACAGTTCCACACAGTAAATGGAGTGACACCATTAATAAATATAGACTACGATCAGAAATCGGTAGCTAAGGTAGAATATTCAAAATTTCTAGGTGTATGCATTGATGAGGGGCTGAACTGGAAAAAACACACTGAAGATCTGCTGAAACGTTTCAGTACAGCTACTTAAGTTATTAGGGTCATTGCAAATTTTGACGATATACATCTCAGTAAATTAGCTTACCACGCATTTTTTGTCATTCTCTGCTTCCGTATGGCATCTCATTCTGGGGTAACTCATCATTGAGTAAACGAGTATTCATTGCACAAAAGCGTGTAATCAGAATAATTGCTGTAGCTCATCCAAGATCATCCTGCAGGCACTTATTTAAAGAGCTATGGATCTTCCTATATAAATAAAAGTCCATAAACAGGAACGTGTTGAGTCGATCATTCCTCAGCGCTAAAGTATCGTCAGGCAAGTTATAACGTGTGCGTTCTCCTGAATTACTTACTGCATAAACATAACCAGTTCTCATTTTGCTTTCAGACAAACCTTGTTGAAGAATTTATTTTAATAAACGAAGTTCTTGACCCAGACACGTGTGTGTCCATGCCCCTTCTTTCTCCGTATGCAGTAAAAATCCAGCATCTGCAAGTTATGGAACTATACAACATGGTTTACTCACAGGTATGTTTTGTACCCTTCGGAATCACACATCGAAATAAACATCGTTGATATGAGCACTTTGGTAATGTTCATAAGTCCTTCTGTATGTAGCTAGAGTCCACTATGGTAGTCTGTTTGAGAGCTCGTTGTAATTTGCAGTGGTGACTTGCAGATGGTGAATGGTGAGGCAACGGAAGTAGTAATCGACAGCCACAACAACGATAACTTCACGGACTGTAACGACGGTTACGACCACCCAACCTGTGGCCTGGATTATTCCAACGGTCTCCCAGTCCGCTACAGCCAGGTGAGTGAAGTACAAAGTACTACATTAAATGGACGCCACAGAAAGCTAAACTTTAAACATGCCTATGTAGTTTTTCAACGAAAACTAAACAAGTAAGCACTATCTATTTTTATGCAGTAGAAATGAGCTGAGCATATAACGCTGAGGACGTCTCACTATCTAAATATCCTTCTGTATGTCACATGTGACACTGCTAGAGGGTACTCGGATGTGGAAATTAATTATTAGGTAAAATATTAAAGTGGACCATGTCACGGACATACATTAATTACTCATCCTCCAAAATATGGAAATAAGAGCCTTAAGGCTACTAAATGAGAAAAGAATTGCAAATTACTTTGGTTTATTCTGATAAAGTTATGCATCAGCAACTGACAAAATACTAATATAAAAACACCTGGGCTTATCTGACAAAAGGGTCGAGGGGAAAGTTTTAAATAACCTCACAAGTGAATTGACTGCCACTGTGAAGTGTCCAGTGATTGTTGTGATGTTAATTGAAAGACAAATAGTACGGCAGAAGGAAATACTTCATACCTATGATCGGAGTTGAAAGCAGACTGTTCATCAAATTAAAAGTGCAAGGTTTCAAAGTTAAGACTGAAGTGATCAAGAGGTTAAAATGTAACTTAAGCTTCCCTGCTCATCATCTCACAATTGTGGGTCGATTTCACCACGTTGTTATAGCTGGAGGCTGAAATGGTGCATAATCAGTCATTGGGAGTACCAACGGTTCTCGCCAAAGACGAAGTGTAATTCATTCAGAATTTGCTCTTAAGCCCCTACATTATGTCTGGTGGCAGCAGGCTGGCAGCGCCTCTCAGCAGACGTTGCAGAAAAAAGCCATAAAGAGGAAACTGAAGTCTCCAATGGAGTGAGTCTTGATCGACTGTTTTCTGTAAGGAAACTTCGCATTGCTGCATTTTGCATCTTTTCCTGAATTCAGGTTGGCTAGGCTTTGGGTCCTTCAAGTGCCAACCAGTCAAACTGCTCCTTAGAACATGTTACACCCCTTCCATGGGCTATCCTCACCCCAATTAACCAGTAATCTGCGTTCTAAGATTTCATATAGAAAAACTTGTCGAGATCTCTCTCTCTCTCTCTCTCTCTCTCTCTGAGCAATAAGGTGGTCCTCGTCGGCACAGTCGTACTTCTGTATCTAACTTCTTGTTTATTTACGTGAGCCAATCGTTGTTTGTGATTTTTATATCGCGTAAACATTTAGTTTTTGTTAAATCAAAGCATCCAGCGACGTCTCACACTTTCAAAAACTGCAGGTCCCCATTCCATTTTCGAGACTATCTCTGGCGTCCTGCGCTTTACAGAGAAAAACGTAGCTTTCTATTTTTGTGCTTAAACTTTTCTCCTCCTCCCACTCTCGATGGTAAATTATTTGGCGTAAAGGGGCTCCTGTGCCACAGAAGATCTTGTCTTTGTTCGTCCAAGATGCTTGAATGCCCCAGTGTGGCAAATACAAAGAGCTCGCCAACCTTTGGACTATTGATCTGTTGTGCCTCCTTCGCGTGTCCTTCCGTCAAATGGCTCGGGGCGAGGTGGCCTACTTTCACTTGCCTGGCACCCTGTGTACTGCTGCACTGTCAAGAATGGTTTCAACATCCTCTCATTTATATAAGGCTCGTATATGTGAATGAAGAATAAGGTTACATTAGTCAATTGCCAACAACCACCAGTACTGCGGTTCATCATATTTCTCGATGTTGATTAAGTGTTTTGATCAAATGGATCTTTCATAATGAATTTCCGGGAAAACGTTAACGTAACAGAGTCTATGATCGTTTCCTAGCTTTCCACCCAGTCTCTTGTGGATACGTCTTGAGTTGAAAATGAGTCAACAGACGGAAAGCAAAAATATCAACTTCTGCAATTAAACTGTATTCACAAATAAAGTTACTAGCACATCGATATTTGACCACCAGAAATAACATATAGTGTACTGAAATAGGTGTCACACACACTTTAAAAAAAAATTAAACTGTTTGAAGTGAGCAAGGGCTCTGGTCCTGAGAAAATTAATATTAGATATCACACTGAATATGCTGCAGAATTAGCGTCTTTTCTGGTTCATATTTACTTGCACAGCGAACAGTGCTATGTAAGCGTAAAGAACGCATGCCTCTCCAGTTTAAAACAGGGTATAATAAAAATTCAACTTAATTCCAAATCATTACCGCCAAGACCCTTCCATTGCAGCGCCCTACATCACATTCTTCGCTTAAATTCTATGACCTTCCCGGAGGAAAAGAGTCACAAGGATTTAGCAAAATTACTGATCTGAAACATAGCCTGCTTTGTTTACACAAGAAGCCCGGCACGAATCCGCCCGGCTGATTAGTGTCGAGGTCCGGTGTGGTGGCCAGTCTGTGGATGGTTTTTAAGGCGTTTTTCCATCTGCCTCGGCGAATGCGGGCTGGTTCCCCTTATTCCGCCTCAGTTACACTACGTCGGCGATTGCTTCGCAAACACTGTTTCCACGTACTGGGCACACCTTAATTACTCTCTACCACGCAAACATGTGAGACGTTCCCGGGAGGGGTGGAGGGGGGGGAGTGTCTACTGGTCTACTGGGGGCCGAACCGCACAATAACCTTGGGTTCGGTGCGGGCCGGCGGTGGGGTGAGTGTACTGCTGTAGCCTGTTGTGGGGTCGTGAACCACTGAGGGCTACAGCAGGGACGAAGCCTCTCCATCGTTTTCGTTTCTAGGTCCCCAGTTCCATACAATACAATACACAAGATGTCTTACAAACAATAGATGCATGCGAACAGTTACATTCCATGTATCTATATTTCTAAAAGGCGTTGGGCATTATACCACAATTTCCATTAAGGTTGCGTTCACAGTAGCACCAACGATGGTCATCAGACACCGTCGTCAGAGATTGCTCGTTAATATCTGCCAACAGCTTGGGCATAGTTGTCCAATCGTCTTCGTCAGGTTTTAGCGGTATCAGGAAGTTTAGCATCTATTCTAAGTTGTACATGTCTCGAAAATAACGTGGCGAGTACTGTACACTCTTTCCTCATATACTTAAGTAATTAGAGAAAACAAAGAAAGAAACTTTGTACCACAAAGAGGAGATGATTGGTGGTGACATTTAAAAGCAAGATTGCAAACACTCTGCACAACTTCAGGTAAGTTCAGTAAAACAGAAATGTCAGATAGCCTTGAATGACTGTAATTCGGCATATGTGTGAAAGACAAATATAAATTTTAGAATCTGAGCAGTGAAAACTTATACACCACGTTTACATACCACCTCATATAGTGAGTCACCACCCTGCTGGCATAAAAACACCGGTAAGCAGCAATAATAATTCGTATAGACTGCTAATCCACACTTGAGCGGCGTGCTGACCACATGCCTCTCCATATCGGCGTCCACTGACGCCTATGGCCTGAGGATGATACGGCGGTCGGCGGTACTGTTGAACCTCCAAGTCCTGTTTGGATGGAGTTAATGCACACCTACCACAACCCGCAAAAGATCCACTACAATAACCTTGAGCATCAAAATTGACAAGCGCCACCTTTCTCATTTGAACACACAATTTTTTGAGGTTATAATTTAGGCCTAACATTTCTGACACATATTTTGTCTGTGTTGCAAATTTCATGCTGCATAAAGTACAGACATTAGACTGAAATGGCTTGTCAGCTAGAGAACATAGATAATACAAGGTAACGTTCAATTAATTATTATTAAACTTTTAAGTTGTTTGAAACTTATGGTTTCCAATAAAATAGCGATTACAGACCATAGGTTCCGAGACACATCCCTGTTGTATTTCTCGCACTCGGAGTGTCACAAACTCCTTCGTTCTAGTACTTAACTTGAAAATTTCTCACAATGCATGTTTTGCTTGAAGAAACGTCACACGGCTCGACCTAAGAAAACAATTTGATTTGAATTCGGTCGACCATCGCCCGAAGTCTGTATGTTTGGGCGATGAGATCGGGTGCGCCAGGACCGCACACGTACTGCGGTTTTAATTTGAAAAGATCAGCCGATGTCGGTTATCAGCAAATGCCTCAATAACAATGCGATTTTGACTGGCACCTAACAACAAATATATGATCAGACGGATACATTAACAGGTACACGAGTGTCTTGAAGAATTTCTGGCAAACAAAACCCGGTGCTTTATACTGCGCGGTTACTATTATAAAGACAAAAATTACATTGGGTGTGTCTCAAGCTGTAATATTCTCAATATATGTAAGTGACGTGCACTTAAGTGGTGTTTATGAAATGAGTGGAGCCCTGAGCTATATCCTGATGGCTAAAAGAGCGACACGCACATGGAAATGCTATCTGAGATTAAAATCAAAGTAAAAGATTAGGTCACTACCAACTCTAACCACACGACACAGAAGTGGTTCGACTAAGTTGGAAAATTAATTAATCATCAGAAAAAACTCATAAAAAACATTCATTGTAATGTCACTCATAAAAAATGGGATGCAATTATCAATATGATCCAGGGATTGTTTGCATGAATCAAATATTAAAATAAAGTAAAAAGTGTGTGAACACTATGAATAAGAGCAGCTTGCAGCAACATTCCTGAAAACAAGATATATTATAAAGAATTTATTTTAAATAAAAAGGGAACACTAATTATGGGACCTGAGCGCATAGAAACGCTATGGAGGGGCTAACAAGGAAACTACAAGGTAAATGGCGTAGGTAAAGGAGACACTGGATAAGACTTGAAACAAAATTATTTATTTCTGAAAACATTGATATAAGGCATCTATATAACTGCTGTTGCATGGTAACTACGTACGATTGCTTGTGAACTGCTACACAATTCGCAACAGAATCTCTTAATTTAGAATCGCGATCGTAATAAGCGGGGCACGGGAAAGGTTTAATACTCGCATTCAGACCCACATTCACTCAAAGTACAGCAAGGACGGCCCCAACACCAACATGCAACGAAGCTACGAGGTTTGTTCCGATGTGATGAGAAATGATCAAATAAAAGAGTAAATTTGAATATCGCGGTTGCATTTAAAGTTGTACCTCGGTTTGGAGAAACAGCCTCAACGAGGGCCACACATACACGCTTACGCGCTTAAAATGAAATTACAAACCGCAAGTACAATTGAATAATCCGGACAGAATATATTTAATATTCCAAAATCAGAGCAATAAGTAAACTCAAGGACCGAGACAGGGGGCCGCGGGAAAGTTAGGCTCACAGTTGACTCGTGTGGCCACGTGGTTCGCGGAAACACAATTTCTGCGTACCGTGGCCAAATTTTAGCAATACTAAAACACGGAGTCGCAAACAATTAACATTTTACAGAGGACACATTTGAATATATGAAGGGTAATGGCAGACAGCCAACAAACTCTAATATTAGCCCATTAGGATGGTTTCCAACGACATATAGTAATAAAACAAAGAAAATTCACAAAGAGACAAAAATTATCACGATTCGGAAAAGATTAGAATGTGTACACATCCATTCACAGGCACACAAACGTTTACACTGAACCAAGGACGCACTTCCTACGTGAGATCGCTTCAACATATGCAACACCTTTGTGCTACGTTCTTCTTATGGACCGGAATCTGCATTCGGAATCAAACTGAAGGTCTGCAAAAGGCTTGCGTTCCTTGCTGCGACCCAGCAAAACAATCTTTATAAAACAAAACGCGAGGCCAAAAGCTAAAAGCTCGCCTCTCGCTATGAGACAACGCGCAACGAGATTAAATCAACTCCCCCTTCTTCGAAGAGACCTCGGCTGCAGACCCTCGGATAGCTGGAAGCAGACTGCCCATCACACACTAAAAGTTCTCCCACATAACCCCGTGGCCAGGAAAGCCCAGAGATGAGGCGTCCGCCACTAACCTAACACCAGGTAACTTTCACACAAAGGTTCAAATGGTTCAAATGACTCTGAGCACTATGGGACTTAACATCTGAGTTCGTCAGATCCCTAGAACTTAAACTATATAAACCTAACTAACCTAAGGACATCACACACATCCATGCCCGAGGCAGGATTCGAACCTGCGACCGTAGGAGTCGTGCGGCTCCGGACTGAAGCGCCCAGAACCACTCGGCCACCGCGGCCGGCCACACGAAGGGAACAAACCTCTTTGCCCACCTGAAAACTACAAGGGTTGGCCATTCTGTGAGACTACCGCTGATTCTCTGCAGCAGACTAAAGCACCATTCAGCAAAATGAAACACATCCACATTCATTCACTCACGCATGCCAGGAATAGGAGAACAAGCGATAAACATTTTATGCAATCTTAGTCGTGAGTTGGGTTACATATAAAACACATGGAAGACTTATAATGGCGTTATAGACGCATTTGCACGTCTGAAAAGAACCAACATAACAACCATATAATATTTGCAAATCATAGAAAGAAATAGGCTACGGCTAGATTGAATCATAGCTATGTATTCTCTGGTACGAAATTTAGCGACGAAAACACCCGAACTGTTCTGTAGGATGCAGAGTGCACTGGAAAGCAGATAAAATTATAATGGGACAACAGGACCCTTTCATACACACATCAAAAAACGTTTCTCATCACCTCGGTTCGGAGAGTTCCAGAACTTGTACAGAAAATTGGAACAGAGATCAACATAAACATCATTTCCACCCTTTTTATTGCTCTTGAAAACCACACATTGCATGCTGTACCACCATGCAGCGAGACCTTCAGAGGTGGTGGTCCAGATTGCTGTACACACGTGTTACCCTTAATACCCAGTAGCGCGTCCTCTTGCATTGATGCATGCCTGTATTCGTCGTGTCATACTATCCACAAGTTCATCACGGCACTGTTGGCCCAGATTGTCCCACTCCTCAACGGCGATTCGCCGTAGATTCCTCAGAGTGGTTGGTGGCTCACGTTGTCCACAAACAGCCCTTTTCAATCTATCCCAGGCATGTTCGATAGGGTTCATGTCTGGAGAACACGTTGGCCACTCCAGTTAAGTGACGTCGTTATCCTGAAGGAAGTCGTTCACAAGATGTGCACGACAAGGGCGTGAATTGTCGTCCATGAAGGCGAATGCCTAGCCAATATGCTGCCGATATGGCTGCTCTATCGATCGAAGGATGGCGTTCACGTATCGTACTGCCGTTATGGCGCCTTCCATGACCACCACCGGCGTACGTCGGACCTACATAATGCCACTCCAAAACAGAAGGGAACCTCCACCCTACTACAATAGCTGGACAGTGTGTCTAAAGCGTTCAGCCTGACTGAGTTGCCTCCAAACACGTCACCGACGATTATCTGGTTGAAGGCATATGCGACACTCATCGGTGAAGTGAACATTATGCCAATCCTGAACGGTCCATTCGGCATGTTGTTGGGCCCATCTGCACCGAGCTGCATGGTGTCGTGGTTGCAAAAATGGACCTCGCCATGGACGTCGGGAGTGAAGATGCGCATCATGCAGCCTATTGCGCACAGTTTGAGTCGTAATACGACGTCCTGTGGCTGCGCAAAAAGCATTATTCAACATGTTGGCGTTGCTGTTGAAATGTCTCCTTTGAACAATTATACAAGACTGTGCTTAAACTGACACACAATATTTTTTTTAGCGCAACGCAGTCTGACTTTCAGAAATCCCTACAAAAGAATGGCCCTTACTAACATTAACCTGTACCTTTCACAAATCACTTACCTCACAAAAATCTTCGTTACTCAAGCTACTGCAATACAGCGAGCGCCACTACTGCCAGCTAAATAAAAGATTCAAACTACGGAAGGTACTAACTACTGATAGGCATAGTTAGCAAATGAAAGATTTTAATAGAGAACAAACAATGTATTTACCTTAATAGTCATCAAAAGTCATAATATATACAGCAGTTCATGACATACATTTTTACAAATTTCAAAACTCCGCCATTTCTCTCCCCACATCCACCACTGCTGGCGGCTCACCTCCAACTGTGCAACGCTACGTGCTGTTCACATCCAGCTGCTGCTGCCCAACACTACAATGGCAGACAACAATGCAAACTAGCCACAGACCACACAGCACAGCCAGTGATTTTCATACAGAGCGCTACGTAACGTTGCCAATAAGAAAATATAAACAGCCTACTTACATAGCCCCCATGCTCCCCACAAAAAATTTTACAAATTGTTTTGGGCACTGGCCAATACAGATTTGAAAACATTTTTCATAATTACAGTGAGAAAGATATCAAATGCACACACTTATTAATACCATGTTGGTCAAAAGCTAAAATTTTCTCACAGTCCATAAAGACAGTCCTGATCATTCATCACAGTGAAACTGCCGTTTCTTTTCTCACAGTCTGAGCAGTAAAAGACAATGCACACGGAAGTAGTGGATTTCCATGCAGTCTTGAAGAAGTAGTGTTGTCCTTCCAACGGAAAGACAGTGCTGACTCTTGACATGCTGACAGGTAATGGGCCACAACAGAGCAAACCCACAGCAGAGTCATTCGACGTTTTGAAGAATATTGGTAGGTAGGTCATCACAGAGCAGACCCACTGTAGTCCTGGTGGAGATTACGGTATTGGTGGGCCACCAGAGGTGCAGACCCACTGCAGTCCTTGTATAAATAATGGTATTGATGGATCATCTAAGATGTAGACCCACTGTAGTCCTTGTAGAGATAATGGTACTGGTGGGTCATCAAAGATGCAGACCCACTGTAGTCCTTGTAGAGATGGCTAGCAGCCATCTGTTGCGACTGTGCAGGTGCTCAATCATCATCGAAGAGTCTTGCAGAGAATATAGCAAGTCCATAAACCACAACTTGTGCACTCACAAAGTTTCTGGAATTGTCCTTAGAACCAGCAATGCTGTTATCCAGGCCCTTGCTAAATTATTAACACACGTGCAAACACTATCAGTCCCTACTTCTCACATATTGTCCATATACTATGACACACAGAAACATGTACAGTGAAATGTAACTTACAAGTTACTTAATTTGGTGAACTGGTGTCAATTACAATTTTATAACATGAGAATACAATTACAGAAATACAGAAAACATCATTAAAGAACATAACAATACAGATAACATTTGTAGTAATACAGGCTTTACAAAAGAATAGAAATATACATATACATCAGTGTTACAGGAGTTATGAGATAAGTACATACATAAAAGATCAGAATAATTTTCGAAACATCAACTTCACACATGAGCATTAAAACAAAACAGAACAAATAATGTCTAAACATCTTTACAAAGTAAATAACAAGTATTAGAAAAAAATTCTACAACATAACAACATCAGCTAAACACATGAAGACAGGAAAAACACAAATACACAAGGGTACACAAACACACAGAGGGACAAGACAAAAGGAAAGGACAGGGTTTGTTTTACTGCAGTATCTTGCAAACAAAACTTTCTTTACTTCTTGGAGATCACTCTTCGTTCTTCATTATTTCAAAAAGTGCCATCTATACCTGCTTTCTGTACTTTTTTCGTGAAACTTCTCAATGCATTTCTTCCAATTCATCGCAACTCATTCTCTTATATAGTCTACCCCCTCTTAAGTTAACTTAAATCTACTGAGCTCAGATTCTAAACTAAGGGACGAGGCAATGCAGCAGCATAAAACAATTAGTACAAACAGCAATGAAAAAAATTGAAATTGTCAAAGCAAGCTGCAATAAATCTAAATTACCAAGCAACGCAACATTACAACTAATATGAGCCAATGTGCAGCAACAAGAAAAATAAATCAGTATTAAAACTAGCTTAACAGAGTAATACAAAGTGAAATTTAGTAGCACTATGCCTGGCAAACAGCAGCAGCAAATGAAATAACTTATATCTAAACATGACATAGCTCAAGCAGAAAAAAAACATTACACTATAGACAACAGTGCAGACAAGGGAAATGTATATTCACATCTTAATGTCTATGTAATTAAAGTGGTGCACCACAAATTATTCTACAAAAGAAATTACCAAGTACTTGAAAAGAAAATTCCGTATGCAATTCCTGTGAAGGGAAATGTCTTTTTATGCTCCTTCGTTTTTTTGAATACATCATAAAATTATTTACTGGATCTGTAGGCATAAAATATTTATATTAGTGCATCTATTAAATTTTATTTTAACCAATGCTGCTGCAGCTAGAAACTTGATATTAAACAAAATGAGTAAATATGTACAAAGGAAGGCATGAAACATCATTCATTAGCCATATGGCATTTCATAAGGTAGTAAAAAAATTTCTCAACTCTCGTAGAAAGATACTTGTCATAATCAGGTGTGCAGATGTAAGAATGTTTCCAAGTAATGAGCGTGTCGTATTTGCGGTGCTTTCTACAAAGGAATGTCAATAGCGAGGATAATGGCCTCCCTTTTTTTTTCTTTTCTACCTGTGCCTCTGAAAGGCACTCACTAATGACTTCTTTCCAGGCGACTGTCGCCCATCTGGGTGCCCACGACGCATTACGTGCAGGTGGTCACTTAACTTTCTTACGGAAATATTTACGACAGCAGTTTCCGCTACAGTGACAGTCTCATATAAAAATATTTCACAGGTCAAGAATTTGCGTTACAAATCTGTAGAAACAAAATGCTATTGATATAACAGTGTCCAAAAAATTTTCGTCGGCATTGTGATACATTCACACATTTACATACATTTCATAACTCTTAAAGTACGATTCTTGGTTTCCAACAACCTTTTTCACAAATCAGCGTCCCTAACTTATAACTTACCTTACCTTACCTTATTACACATATACATATTCGTCGGCACTTCTTCAATATTTCATCATAACAGATATGTAGCGTAATCAAATAACTCATATAGCATCAGCCTATTAATCATAAACATACCCCAGCAGCATAAGACACATCATCATCATAATAATAACATCATAACACCTCAGTCAACTCTCAAAATCGTTGTAGCTTCCTCCAATAATTTCAAAACCTAAAAAAATTCTCTGCTCATGTCAGTAGTGTCATTTACCTCAAACTTACTTTAAAAATCATGCTCCCTTACCAAATACATCATTCAAAGCTCTCATAGTATCACAATGGTTCCGGAAAAATATGAGCATTTCACAAAGTACAGACTAAATACAATTTCATAAGTGTGAAGTTATCCAACTGTGTAATTACGTAAACATCTGTCACTGATGTAGTAAAAAAAATGTTTATCTCTCAGTTACATGATCAGATAGGTGTGTAATTTGTGTGTTAGAGAAATATGGTACCGATGTGCAAAATTGTATAAGCAAATACCATATTAGCTAGGGCTCCTTGTGCTTGCCACACACATGGTACACAAAGTAAGCGTGTACCCCCCTGAGGATTAATGTAATTATACCCTCAGGTGTTACAGATTACAGCAATGGAATGAAATATATCACGGAAAACCCTTGTATCATTGTACTTCAAATATCTTAAAAAAATAAATGTTTTAAGTGCGAAATTAATCACTCAAATACGTGTACTGTAGCGCTAAACTGTGCGTCATGTTGTAAGATAATTCTGTGGAACTGTCGTAGTTATCGTCCTCTGTAACCAAAGTTCTGCTGAAGTCAATGTACTTACCTCATCATAAACGAAAGTGAAATGCTTTGCGTATAGATATCGTAGTCATTATGTACCTTACTGTGATCAAGAAAGTACTATAATGTAACGTATTGTTGTGCTACGGAAAAGGCTGTCTCATTGTAGCTATACCACAAAAGTTACTATTAAATATGTTTTACTTTCCAGAAGAAATCAGAAAAACTGTGCAGATATAAAGCAGATACATCACAAAAGCAACAATGTAAATTGTGTCACACATTAGTAGCGTCGTGATAAAATCGTGTAGCTGTCACATAAACTAACCACTGTGTCATCTGGTATCTCACAGAAAGTACTTTAAATCCAGAATGTATTTTCAAGTAAACCAAAATGTTGCATTAAAATCTCATTAGCAGTACCAGCATATGTTCTAAGTATGTGAGCCTTATAGTCGTTACGTAATCGTGCAACTAACAAGCAAGAATGTACACACACAATAACACTGTGTCGTCTGTTCACTATAACAATGCATTCCTAATTATTGTCTAAATATGTTCCCTAGGTTCTAGACTGGATATTTAACTTCAAACATTGTTACATGTTAACAGTTTCTTAAGTCTGACAAAGCATGTGAAGTGAAAAGTTTTATGGCAAAGACAAAGTTAAAAAGCAGATTATCTTTCAATAAACGGTTTTACATGTGAAATGTGGTGTAAACCTTTACTCTTCCTAGTATGCAGAGTTTCAAATTCAACGCAATAATCATGTGGTATACGTTGGATTCTGTAAGGTCCATTGTAAACTAGAAAGAATTTGTGACTCAAGTGTTTCTTCTTTTGTGACAATGAATGAGCTTTAATGAGAACTTTCTGACCAATATATAATTTCTTTGCATTTGCTTTACCGTGTAGTTTTCTCCTTTTGTCTGCTGCAGATTTTATATTTATAATAGCCAAATCAATTATGTCTTTGTGTCGAAGTTTACATGTATTCGGGAAAGGTACAAGCTCTCTGATTCTGTTCGGTGGTTCTTAATTCTTTAGTACAAGAGTAGGTGGTAAAGCAATGGAGTCGTGAGGCATTTCATTCAGCACATTTTGAAATAAATGTAAATATCTGTCCCAATGCTGATGCTTTCTGTGACAATAAAGTCTGCAAAGCTTATTGATTTCTTTCATAATCCGTTCAGACGGGTTAAAATGTGGTGAGTACAATGAAATAAAAACAGGTTTGATTTTATGATTCCGAAGCATGCGTGACCAAACAGCAGATCTGAATTGCGGTCCGTTTTCTGAAATGACATTACTAACATGTCCAACTTCACGTAAGAAATTTTTAACAATGGCGTTGGATACAGACCGTCCAGTGGCTTTACGTAACGGAGTGAAAGAAACAAATTTTGTAGTTAGTTCAACAGCGACTAGAATGTACGCAAATCCATTAGATGTTCTGACAAGCGGTCCCAAGAGATCAACAGCAGCAAATTCTTTTAATTTAGAAGGAATGATAGGATACAGCGGAGCACGATGGGAGATAGTAGATGGTTTCGCCTTTTGACAAAGTTTACAAATAGACAAGACTCTTCGAATTCTCTTTTCCATATTGTTAAAATAACAAATCGTTCGAAGAATATGATAACATTTTCGTGGGCCAAAATGTGCGTAGCTGAAATGAATGTACCAAATGAGCTTATTAACAAAATCGTCAGGAATGCAAAGTACCCATAGCTTGTCATCAACAGTGCAGCGTTTGAAAAGTATGCTGTTTCTAACCAGATAATAATGCCGAATCTGTGTGTGTGTCTTTTCATGCCATTTGCTCTTGATGTCTTTCCAAATCGGATCTTTATCTTGTTCATGAGCAATGTCCTTTAAAGATGTGGTGCTGAAGTTTTCAAAGGCGACTTTCTGAATGTAAAGAATACTGAAATCTTTCTCGAGGTTGCCTTCTGTGTTACTTTTCTCAGGCCCAGCCGGTGCGCGTGATAGTGCGTCCGCAACAATGTTCTCCTTGCCGGGAATGTAGACTATTGTGAAGTGGAATTCTTGCAGAAACAATGCCCAACGTTTTAACCTGTCATGATTTAATTTTGAAGACATAAGAAATTGTAATGCACGATGATCACTGTATACTTTTACGTGCTTACCAGAAAGAAAGAAACGGAATTTGTTAAATGCCCAAACGATAGCTAAAGCTTCTAATTCAGTAACGGAATAATTTTTTTCAGATTTTGTTAGCACTCGACTAGCAAAAGCAATGGTTTTCTGAACAGTAGTGTCAGTTTCTGTGGCTCCTTGAAATAAATGGGCACCAAGACCGACTTTAGAAGAATCCGTGCCAAGGCAGAAATCTTGTGACAGATCTGGATGAGTTAGTATTGGCGCGTTAAGTAGCGATTCTTTCAAAGAATTGAATTCCAACTGTGCTTGTTCGTCCCAGTTCCAAATAGTATTTTTTCCAGTGAGAGAACAAAGTTTTGGTGTAACAAGAATTTGCATGTTCAGAAAACGACGGTAAAAATTTACGAGACCTAGAAAACTGAGGACTTGTCTTTTTGTGGATGGAACTGGAATGGCTCTGATTGCTTCTAACTTTTCAGGATCCGGCTGAATGCCTTCAGAAGAAATAATATGTCCCAAAAACCTCACCTTTGACCTACCGAATTCAGACTTTTCCAAGTTAACTGTAATTCCAGATTCTGCAAAAATACGTAACAAACTGTTGAGTATGCGATTATGTTGTTTCCATGAAGCTACTGCTATTAGAATATCGTCCACATATAAGGTGATGTGACGTTTTAAGAACTCCGGTAATATGGAATTTAGCCCGCGAATGAATGCTGCTGAAGAAATGTTCAAACCAAAGGGAAGTTTCCGAAACAGATAACAAATGCCGAAACAAAGGAAAGCTGTGTATTTTCTACATTCTGGATGAAGTTCGATCTGATAAAAACTGGATCTGAGATCAATGGAAGACAACACTTTCACACCATTAAAATTTTGAAGAAGTTCTTCCAACGTTTGCGGCCTGTCTGTTTCAGGAATAATGATACTATTGATTTGTCTCGAATCTAAGACAAGTCTGATCGATCCATTTTTCTTCTCAACAACATGTAATGGATTGTTGTATGAGCTTACTGCAGGCTCAATAATGCCCTCGTCAAGCATAGATTGTATTTCTGTTCTAACACGGTCCCTATAATGTGCTGGAATTACGTATGGTCTAACACAAAATTTAGTATGCTCACGAACACGAAATTGGTATTGAAATCCCTTGATTGTTCCCGCCACTACTGCCAGCTAAATAAAAGATTCAAACTACGGAAGGCACTAACTACTGATAGGCATAGTTAGCAAATGAAAGATTTTAATAGAGAACAAACAATGTATTTACCTTAATAGTCATCAAAAGTCATAATATATACAGCAGTTCATGACATCCATTTTTACAAATTTCAAAACTCCGCCATTTCTCTCCCCACATCCACCACTGCCGGCGGCTCACCTCCAACTGCGCAACGCTACGCGCTGTTCACATCCAGCTGCCGCTGCCCAACACTACAATGGCAGACAACAATGCAAACTAGCCACAGACTGCACACAGCACAGCCAGTGATTTTCATACAGAGCGCTACGTAACGTTGCCAATAAGAAAATATAAACAGCCTGCTTACACTGTCAGGGTTCCTCCGAGCCAGAATCCGTAGGTAGCGGTCATCCATTGCAGTAGAAGGCCTTGAGCGGCCTGAGCGAGGCATGTCATCAACAGTTCCTGTCTCTCCGTATCTCTTCCATGTCCGAAGAACGTTGCTCTGGCTCACTCCGAGACGTCTGGACACTTACCTTGTTGAGAGCCCTTCCTGGCACAAAGTAACAATGCGGACGCGATCGAACAGCTGTATTTACCGTCTAGGCATGGTTGAACTACAGACAACAAGAGCCGTGTACCTCATTCCTGGTGGAACGAGTGGAAGTTATAGGCTGTTAGACCCTCTACGTCTAATAGGCGCTGCTCGTGCATGGTTGTTTACGTCTTTGGACAGTCAAAGGGACTGTGCCTGTGATACAATATCCACAGTCAATTCTATCTTAAGGAGTTCTGGGAAGTGGGGTGATGCAAAACTTTTTTGATGTGTGTATGTGTGAAACATTTATCAGATAGGGTTAGTAGTATCGCCATAATGTTCGCTGATCACTCTGTTATCTACAGGAAAGTATCGTCGTTGGGCACTCGTAAATAAATGCAGAAAGAGTGGGACAAAATTTACAGTTGACATAATGAATGGCATATCTCTTTAATGTGGATAAAAGCGAGATAAAAGCTGATTTGCACTGTAGACTGAATCTGTTGGTATTCAATGTTGTACATGAGGATGACTCTCTGTTTATTATAATGAAATCACAGTTCCCAAAATCAGTATGGGACACAAAATCTTCCCAGAGTCTTTTTTTCTAGTATTAAGACTATGGAATATTCTTGTGACAGTAAATCTAAGTATGCAACGAGCAGCTATACATCTCTACAGGCCTGGCTGTCGTGCTAGCACAGATATAAAAAAAATTCTTAATTAAATGAGACAATATGTTAAACAAACCTGGACCACTATCTATTGAAGTTTTTGTACATGTAGTCGTCATGTCATTCTGCAATTTGGCTACTTGGAAGTAATATGAGCTTATACACTGACCAGCCACTGCATTATCACCACCGATCTACTATCAATACAAACCCGTCCAGGGGATAGCAGCGTCATCTGACGAGGAATGACTGCTAGTCATACACACACAACGATACTTATAGCATCAGTGAGCGAGCTGTTCGGTTTAAGGCACGCGATCTATCTAAGTTTGACCAGGGCGGATTGTGATGGCCCCGAGACTCGGCACGTTTATTTCGGTAACTGCATGACTTGTCGCGTGTTCAAAAAATGGTTCAAATGGCTCTGAGCACTATGAGACTTAACTTCTGAGGTCATCAGTCCCCTAGAACTTAGAACTACTTAAACCTAACGAACAATCACACACATCCAAGCCCGAGGCAGGATTCGAACCTGCGAACGTAGCGGTGGTGTGGTTCCGGACTCAAGCGCCTAGAACCGCTCGGCCACTCCGGCCGGCTGTCGCGTGTTCGAGGGGCGCTGTGGTGAGTGTCTTCAACATGTGGGGAAACGACGTCCAGACGTCGTGGGGTTGGGCTACCATCCCTCGTTACAGAAGTCGGACGTCGCAGACTGAGCAGACTGGTAAAACAGGGCAGGTGGCGAACTATGGCGGATCTGATATCGGGCTTTAATGCTGGGCAGAGTACAAGTGTGTCTGAACACACAGTGTTCCGAACACTCCTAACGAGGGACCTCTGCAGCCGACAGCGTATGCATCTGTCAATGTTAACATCACGACATCGGCAACTGTGACTGAAATGGGCACATGACCATCGGCACTGGACGTTGGCACAGTGTCAGAGCGTTGTATAGTCTGATGAAACCATGATCGTGTCGATTGGAGGGCGCGAATCCGTCGTTTTCCAGGGGACAGCTCCTTGACTCGTATACTGCAGCACGGAGACGAGATGGCGGTAGCTCCATTACGCTCTGGGGAATATTCACGCGGGCATCCATGGGTCCAGAGGAGCTCGAGCAAGGCGCCATGATGGCCAAGGCCGCGGCCGCGGTGGCCGAGTGGTTCTAGGCGCTCAGTCCGGAACCGCGCGACTGCTACGATCGCAGTTTCGAATCCTGCCTCGGGCATGGATGTGTATGACGTCCTTAGTTAGTTAGGTTTAAGTAGTTCTAAGTTCTAGGGGACTGATGACCACAGATGTTAAGTCCCATAGTGCTCAGAGCCATTCGAACAATTTTGAACACTTCTTGCAGATCACGCATACCCCTTTATGACAACCATGTTTCCTGACGGCAGTGGCATTTTTCATCAATATAATGCGTCACGTGACGAGGCCACTTGTTTGATGGATTGGCTCGAGGAAGACAGTGGCGAGCTCCTGTTGATGTGCTGGCCCCCAACTCGTCAAATCTGGACTGAACTCATCTGAGATGCGATTGAACGTGGCGTCAGCTCGTTGCCGCCCTCCCCGGAATTTACGGGAAATTTGGTGACTTGTGTGTGCAGATGTGGTGCCAACTCCCTCCAGCGACCTACCAAGGGCTCATTGCTTCCATATCGCAACGTGCCAAAGGTCGACATACCGGCTATTAGGGAAATTAGATTTATATATTAATACCTTCAGCTGCTGACGGGCGTTGATATATATCAACGGGGACAGGTGAAAATCTGTGCCCCGACCGGGACTCGAACCCGGGATCTCCTGCTTACATGGCAGACACCCTATCCATCTGAGCCATCGAGGGCACAGAGGATAGTGCGACTGCAGGGACTATCTCGTACACGTCTCCCGCGAGACCCACATTCTCACCTTGTATGTCCACGCACTACAATCGTAGTGTCCCACCCCAACACACTCATTACTCGTGGAAGACATTCTTTAAAAGTCCCGTAAGCGTTCGGGTAATACGTGTGCATCTGCACAGAAGAAGAATGTCATGGCCAGTATTGCCACAACTATACACCTCTATGGGTATGGTGTCTGTTCTTTCTGACATGTCATGGAGAACAGACACCATATCCATATACGGCTATTAGGGAGGTGGTCATAATGTTCTGGCTGATCAGTGTATATTTATCACGTGATCATGACATCTTTTCCGGTTTGACTCTTCAGATGTAGTATACATAAGTGTCATATTTTAGCTTGGTGTGTACATTGTGTGAATGACTGCATTTTAATGAAATATTCTGTAAGGGTAGGATGCAGTACCATACACCGATACCCTGCTTACAAGAGGCAATCAGGAGTGATAACCGGTTATAAAAATATTCACTATGTGCCTGTAGTATTAATCATTTAAAGTGTATGTTGAGTACGTAAATAGTGATACTGAGAGGCATATCCTAACTTCTTATTGCTTGCAATGGTAGTTTATAATTGTAATTGTATGGATTAATAATTTTGTTCATTATGTTCCTGCCTTTCTTGATAATTTATACAGTATGTGCACTATACTCTTATACCCCATTCAAGAAGATGTCTAGGTATCTGGTGACGGAATATGTGTATGTGGACTTATTGCTTAATTCCATGATCGGGCTCCCTGAAAGGCTGCCTTTTAACATCATGTACGTCAAATGCAAGATACAGTGTACTCCTTGTGTTACGTCAGTTTTACAGGTTGGTTCTGGAGATTCACTACGCAAGGATCATCAGGTCGTCGCCATATGCCACTATTCCCACGGCAACTTTCTTATTCTGCAACTTTCCTAATACTGGGTTGAGTACCAGATCCTAGAGGACAGGGCCATTTTTTGATTCCTGTGGGCAGTCTTTCGAAATTTTGTTTTGTAAAGATCTATCCTGGGCATGACATAGGTGCTTCCCTGTTTCTATAATATTTCTTTAAAGAGTTGTATGCTGCTAGTGGCAGTCCAAGACCCTCAGGCAGATCAAAACTGCGGACCACCACACGCGATCGTAGTCCCGGTGATATTCAGCATTATGACTACAACATATCTATGAGAAGTGTTTTTTGCAAGCCTTATCGCTTCATTTATGGTGTCTTCTTTGACTTCCCACGTCTTAATTCATGTTGCTGGGAGTTTATTCCACGAAGAGTTCTTTTCACCTGTAGTTTACTGCATAGCAAATTCTCTAGCACTTTCCCTGAGGTACTGAGAAGGCAAATGACTTTGGAGGGAGGGGATCCTTGTCTTCAGCCTTTTTCAAAACAATCAAGTTTGCTTTCTTCCACACATCTGGTACTCTTCCCCGCAATAAACTCGTGTTATAAACTTACGTGCGTTTGGACGTTCTACAAACTTCAGCAGTGGACACCAGAAGATTTATTTCTTTACAGACTCAGGATTTCTTCTCTCATCTCCTCTTACGAAAATGGACAGACTATCCCCTCTCTGCAGTAGGCTTCTATACTTTTCTTCCGAAATTCCATGTGTTAATCAAATTTGTCCTCCGCAGTGGCGTCTAGAAAGAGAATGTCCATCTATAATTGTGCAGATTGCCACCAGTTTGCTGTCATCCTGCCGTCTGCTCGGTTTAGAATTGGTAACATTGTCGGAGATTTCATCTTTTGAGAGATAGTTTTGTAAAGTAAACCCCATCTGCCAAGATGTAGATTCTGTTCCATGAATCGGATTCAGATCTCTATTCTTGTCAGCCACAGGCGATCTTTAAATTGGTGCTTAAGATCTCTGTGTTTGCCCCAGTTTGCGATCTCTTCCTTCCGCGGCGCGGCCTGTGTGGTAAAATCTTCTAGCCCTTCTCACTACTGTCCTCAGTCTTTGGAATTGCTACTTATGAATTCCAGCTCTTTTGTCTTATGAGTGGCTATAGCGTTTTTCATGGCCTCTTGTATTGCACTGACGAATCCTTGAGCTTTTGTGTCATCGTTGTCACCTACTTCCACCAGGTAGGGACAGAAAATGCTCCTCAAATGGTTCCAGTAGACTTTCCTTACGTTGTATCACTATTTTAACGTGTTTAATGCGTCGTCATCTCTGAGTTCATTTCTGTAGAAGTCAACTGTAATGGTTATAACGTTGTGGCCACACGTAGTGGGGCCTCTTTCAACTTTCCAGATTCTGATCCTCCAGACATGTTCGCTAACTACTGTGACGTCTATACTTGGCCGCGCACCAGCTCACACTTCATATTGGATGGATTTCCACATTTTTTGCCACTTCCAAATTTAAATCCCATTATAACTTTCTCTAGTATAATCCCATTTCACCTGCACGGATTTTTAACCATGTTGTTGTTGTTGTGGTCTTCAGTCCTGACACTGGTTTGATGCAGCTCTCCATGCTACTCTATCCTGTACAAGCTTCTTCATCTCCCAGTACCTACTGCAGCCTACATCCTTCTAAATCCGCTTAGTGTATTCATCTCTTGGTCTCCCTGTACGATTTTTACCCTCCACGCTGCCCTCCAATACTAAATTGGTGACCCCTCGATGTCTCAGAACATGTCCTACCAACCGATCCCTTCTTCTAGTCAAGTTGTGCCACAAGCTCCTCTTCTCCCCAGTCCTATTCAATACTTCCTCATTAGTTATGTGATCTACCCATCTAATCTTCAGCATTCTTCTGTAGCACCACACTTCGAAAGCTTCTATTCTCTTCTTGTCTAAACTATTTATTGTCCACGTTTCACTTCCATGCACGGCTACACTCTACACAAACACTTTAAGAAACGGCTTCCTGGCATTTAAATCTATACTCGATGTTAACAAATTTTTCTTCTTCAGAAACGCTTTCCTTGCCATTGCCAGTCAACATTTTATATCCTCTCTACTTCGACCATCATCAGTTATTTTGCTCCCCAAATAGCAAAACTCCTTTACTACTTTAAGTGTCTCATTTCCTAATCTAATTCCCTCAGCATCACCTGACTTAATTCGACTACATTCCATTGTCCTCGTTTTGCTTTTGTTGATTTTCATCTGATACCCTCCTTTCAAGACACTGTCCATTCCGTTCAACTGCTCTTCCAAGTACCTTGCTGTCCCTGACAGAATTACAATGTCATCGGCGAACCTCAAAGTTTTTATTTCTTCTCCATGGATTTTAATACCTACTCCGAACTTTTCTTTTGTTTCCTTTATTGCTTGCTCAATATACAGATTGAATAACATTGGGGATAGGCTACAACCCTGTCTCACTCCCTTCCCAACCACTGCTTCCCTTTCATGCCCC
Organism: Schistocerca serialis cubense; assembly: GCF_023864345.2. Taxonomy (NCBI): domain Eukaryota; kingdom Metazoa; phylum Arthropoda; class Insecta; order Orthoptera; family Acrididae; genus Schistocerca; species Schistocerca serialis. Next base: position 67,377,218 of record NC_064638.1, read on the forward strand.
TCGACTCTTATAACTGCCATCTGCTTTCTGTACAAATTGTAAATAGCCTTTCGCTCCCTGTATTTTACCCCTGCCATCTTCAGAATTTGAAAGATAGTATTCCAATCAACATTGTCAAAAGCTTTCTCAAAGTCTACAAATGCTAGAAACGTAGGTTTGCCTTTCCTTAATCTTTCTTCTAAGATAAGTCGTAGGGTCAGTATTGCCTCACGTGTTCCAACATTTCTACGGAATCCAAACTGATCTTCCCCGAGGTCGGCTTCTACCAGTTTTTCCATTCGTCTGTAAAGAATTCGCGTTAGTATTTTGCAGCTGTGACTTATTAAACTGATAGTTCGGTAATTTTCACGCCTGTCAACACCTGCTTTCTTTGGGATTGTAATTACAATTTTCTTCTTGAAGTCTGAGGGTATTTCGCCTGTCTCATACATCTTGCTCACCAGATGGTAGAGTTTTGTCAGGACTGGCTCTCCCAAGGCTGTCAATAGTTCTAATGGAGTGTTGTCTACTCCAGGGGCCTTGTTTCGACTCAGGTCTTTAAGTGCTCTGTCAAACTTTTCACGCACTTTTTAACCACAGTGGTGATTTAACATTCATATGCCTAGGACAGATAGATGGCTTCCTTTTGTCAAGGTGACTGATATCATTAAATTGATCTACGTACACATTTATTGTGCCTCCGAACTGGAAATACGTTGAGACAATACTTCCGTGACTGTCACAACCTCAACACAAATCACGTGTTCTTCTTCTTCTTCTTCTGCTTTTACAGCCTTATTGGGCCAATCCAGTCAATCATCATCTTCTTCACCAGGTTTTCTTTCTGAATGTCCTAGTTTATTTCATTCGTTCTGAAACTTTTTGTCGTTCCTCGTCTGTAAATACCCTTTCTATTGCTTGTCGTTTGACTATTTTTCGTTTAAATCTTATTTTCATGGTTTACAGTTTCTTTAAAGTTTCTGTTTTGTGTTGAAAATCTGGTTAATTCTAGCTCTTTCATATCCTCCCTGACTTCCTCTATCCATCCTGTATGTTGATTCATCTTCCAAAGGTTCTCTATAATCTTTCTTCTTAATCTGGTTTCTGGTGTCCCCATAATGTGGCCAAAAATTAGCTCCCTTTTTTCCGTATAGTATCTACAGTGGGTTCGAGTTCGCTGTACACTACTTCATTTGGCACTATCCACTATTGTCCATCTTTTCGATGTTTCTTATGTATGTATGTTTTAGCTATTCTTCTCTCTACTTTAAGGATTTTCTAGATTCTGTTTTTCTGTGTGATTTTAAAAGAGTTTCACTTCCTTACGTCGATTCTGGTTGAATCACCGTCTTGTAACGTTTTAATATAGTTTTGATGGATAGACATCTTTTGTTGTATGTAGACCATGTTAATTTTTGAGACTTTATCATTTTGATATTTTTTACTTGTCTTGTAGGTTTCTCGCCCAAGTTGTGTGTTAAAATTTCTCTTAGGTATTTAAGTTGTTCATTAGAGTACTGTGCTACTTTTATAGGTGAGTTGTTTTTCTTTGATATGATAATGGTTGTCATCGGTTTTTGCCCATGTGTCATGATGTGATCTGCGACCGGCATTCCAGAGATTTTTCCACCGTTTGAGTATGGTCCCTGTAAGCACCGAATGTCTAAAAAAAAGTGCATTGCCTAAAACAGTTTTAAGCCTTTTCAATACACCATATAGGGCGCGACGTTTGCCACAGGATCGAGACGCTCGGCACACGCGAATTAAGGGACGTTCACCACATCACGAATATCAGGCCTTCCTTTAAATGAGAGAAAGCGAACCGACATCGTAGTTCGCGTCGGCGAAAAATTACGCTACGAAATAAAAAGTTGCGTATACGTAAGGGTATAGTCGTTCAGTTTACGTACGAAAGGTTGTATATACATATAATCCCTCAGGCATGAATAAAGTAAGGACATAATCGTAGCTATTTATTCTGTGCAATTATTTATTTTGTGTATTCAGGGTATTTTATTCTTCAGGGCTCAGATGGAAGCCAATACCAAGCAAAGAAGAATAATTAATTTTTTTCACATGAAACGACAACTTGAATCCTTATACATTTCAACAGTCATTATGAACTTTGTTTTGATTGTTAATAACCTCTGTTATCATTGCTACTTACTTAATCCTTTTACTACATTTCGAAACAGAGTTATATCACAATTTAATAATGAAGAAGAGAAGGCTGAAGTTTAAGAGATTAGTCAGGAAGGACCACTGCAAAAAGATGTAGGTACCAAAGTACTAAACAATGAAGAGATATACTTGAAGTTCTCTCAGGCTATAGATACTACGGTAATGAATAGCTCAATATGCAGTTCAGTTGAAGAGGCATGGACATCTCTAAAAGGGGCACTTACAGAAGTCTAACGAAAAATATGAATACAAGAAAGGTAACTGCGAGGAAACCACAGATAACGAAAGAAATAATTCAGCTGATTGACGAAAGAATGAAGATCAAAAATGTTCAGTGAAATTCAGGAATACAGAGATACAAGCCACTTAGGAATGAGCCGGCCGGAGTGGCCGAGCGGATAAAGGCGCTACAGTCTGGAACCTCACGACCGCTACACTCGCAGGTTCGAATCCTGCCTCGGGCATGGATGTGTGTGATGTCCTTAGGTTAGTTAGGTTTAAGTAGTTCTAAGTTCTAGGGGACTTATGACCACAGCAGTTGAGTCCCATAGTGCTCAGAGCCATTTGAACTTAGGAATGAAATAAACACGCAGTGCAAGGAAGTTAAGGCAGAATGGCAGCATGAAAAATGTGAAGAAATAGAAAAAGGATTGCTTGTCGGAAGGACTGACTCAGCACACAGGGAAGTCAAAACAACCTTCGGTGAAATTAAAAGTAAAGGCGGTAACATTAAGAGCACAGTGGGAATGCCACCGTTAAATGCACAGGAGGGAGCGAATACGTGGAAACAGTACATTCAGGGCTTCTGTGAGAGTGGTAGGAGAAGAAACATGAGTCCATAGGGAAGAGACAGGGAATTCAGTATTAGAATCAGAATTTAGAAGAGCTTTGGAGGACTTGAAATCATATTAAGGTAGGGGGGATAGATAACATTGCATCGGAATTTCTAAAGTCATTGGTGGATGTAGCAACAAAACGATTATTCACGTTGATTTGCAGAGCTTATGAGATTGGGGATATACCAAGACTTCCGGAAAAGCATCATGTACACGGTTCGGAACACTGCAAGAGCCGACAAGTGCAAGAATTATAGTACAATCAGGTTAACAGGTCATGCGTCCAAGTTGCTGAAAAGAATAACGTCCAGAAGAGTGGGAAAGAAAATTGCCGATCTGTGAGATGACTGTCAGTTTTGCATTACGAAAGACAAAGACACCAGGGAGGCAGTTCTGACGTTGCGGTTGACAGTGGAAGCAAGACTGAAGAAAAATCAAGACACATTCATAGGAGTTATCGACGTGGAAACAGCGTTCGACAGCGTAAAATGGTGCAAGATGTTCGAAATTCTGAGAAACATAAGGGTAAGCTATAAAGAAAGACGCGTAATATACACACGTCAAAAAAAGTTTTGCATCACCTCGGTTCCGAGGGTTCCGGAACCTGTACAGAAAATTGGAATAGAGATCAACATAAACATCATTTCCGCCCTTTTTACTGCTCATGAAAACCACACATTGTATGTTGTACTACCATACAGAAAGATCTTCAGAGGTGGTGGTCCAGATTGCTGTACACACCTGGTACCTCTAATACCCAGTAGCACGTCCTCTTGCATTGATGCATGCCCGTATTCGTCGAGGCATTCTATCCACAAGTTCACCAAGGCACTGTTGGTCCAGATCGCCCCACTCTTCAACGGCGATTCGGCTGCATTTGTCAGAATGTTTGGTGGGTCACGTCGTCCATAAACAGCCCTTTTCAATCTATCTCAGGCATGTCCGATAGGGTTCATGTCTTGAGAACATGCTGGCCAATCTAGTCGAGTGATGTCGTTATCCTGAAGGAAGTCATTCAAGAGATTTGCACGATGAGGGCGCGAATTGTCGTCCATGAAGGTGAATGCCTCGCGAATATGCTTCCGATATGGCTGCACTATCGGTCGCAGGATGGCATTCCATGACCACCAGCGACGTACGTCGGCCCCACATAATGCCACCCCAAAACAGCAGGGAACCTCCACCTTGCTGCACTCGCTGGACAGTGTGTGTGTTCAGCAAGACCATGTTGGCTCCAAATACGTTTCCGACGATTGTCTAGTTGACTCTCGTCGATGAAGAAAACATGGTGCCAATCCTGAGCAGTCCATTCGACATGTTGTTGGGCCCATCTGTATCGCGCTGCATTGTGTCGTCGTTGCAAAGACGGACCCCACAATGGACGTCGGGAGTGAAGTTGCGCATCACGCAGCCTATTGCGCACAGTTTGAGTCGTAACACGACGTCCTGTGGTTGCACGAAAAGCATTATTCAACATGGTGGCGTTGCTGTCAAGGTTCCTCCTAGCCATAATCCGTAGGTAGCGGTCATACACTGCAGTAGCCCTTGGGCGGCCTGAGCGAGGCATGTCATAGACAGTTCCTATCTCTCTGTATCATCTCCATGTCTGAGCAACATTGCTTTGATTCACTCCGAGACTACAGGACACTTCCCTTGTCGGAGCCCTTCCTGGCACAAAGTAACAATGCGGACGCGATCGAACCGCGGTATTGACCGTCTAGGTACGGTTGAACTGCAGACAACACGAGCTGTGCCCCTCCTTCCTTATGGAATGACTGGAACTGATTGGCTGTAGGACCCCGTCTGTCTAATAGGCGCTGCTCATACATGGTTGTTTACTGTTTGGGTGGGTTTAGTGACATCTCTGAACAGTCAGAGGGACTGTGTCTGTAATACAATATACATAGTAAACGTCTGTCGTCAGGAGTTCTGGGAACCAGGGAGATGCAAAACCTCTTTTGATGTGTGTACATTAGGTCAAGAACCAGGAAGGAACAATAAGAGTGGAAGATCAAGAACGAAGTGCAACGTTTTAAAAGAGTGTAAGACAGGGATGTAATGTTTCACCCAAGCTGTTCTGTGTATACGTTGAAAAGCAATGATGGAAATAAGAATGAGATTCGAGAGCGGGATTAAAATTCAAGGTGAAAAGATATCAGTGATAAGATTCTGTCCTCAGTGAAAGTGAGAAGAAATAATCGATGTGTTGATTAGAATGGACAATCTAATGAGTGCACCACATAGATTTAGAATAAACTGAAGAAAGACCAAAGTAATGAGAAGTAGCAGAAATGAGAACAGTGAGAAACTTAACATCAGGACTGGTGATCACAAAGTAGGTGAAGTTAAGGATGTCTGCTAGTCCTGCAAAACAAGTCATGACAGACAGAACAGGAAGACATAAAAAGCAGACTAACACTGGCAAAAAAGGCATTCCGGGCCAAGAGAAGTCTACTGGTATCAAACATAGGTCTCAATTTGAAGGGGAAACTTCTGAGACTGTACATTTGGAAGAGAGATTTGTATGGCAGTGAGACGTGGACTGTGGGACAACTGGAACAGAAGAAATTAGAAGAATTTGAGATATGGTGCTACAGAAGAATGACAGTCTGATAATATAAGTAAAGAGAGGAGGTTCTTCACAGAATCGGCGGGAAAGGAATATATGGAAACCACTGACAAGAAGAAGGAAGAGGATGACAGGACATCTGTAGTAATAGGGCAAAGAGAGTTGTGGCAAGCTTTGTTAGTGTGGGTTGCTTACATCAGGGGCCTGTATGCACTCAGGAACAAACTTACTGTTCTCTTTTTATAGACAGATTATGGGCCCCAGGGGATAATCCTTCCTTTTGACTGACAGGTAATGATCCCCTGGGGAAAATCCTTCCTTTTTATTGACAGGTAATGATCCCACTAGTGATAATCCTATTTTTTATCAACAGGTTCTTAGCCTATTGTTCCCCTGTCCCTCCCCCTCCTCCTCCCAAAACCTCACGAAACCTCCAACCCTCCCCTTCCTCTCACTGATACACATATATTTTCAGGCCAGGATTATTCGAATAGCCCTCTCTCACTCTATCAGTCTGATTGAATATTTAATTAAATTGATTAATTAATTAACCCCTCCCCCTCTGGTAACACCTCAATCCTCCCCTACACTCTCCCCACCCCTACCTGGAAGCTGATCACTCTGTGCTTGATCTCATGACAGGAGATTCAATTACACAGCAGAATGTATATTGTTGATTTATACAATATTCAGTTTGCAGGGATTGGACCTCTCCTGCTCATCATTATCTGCTGTTTAGCTTGTAATGAAGCAATAATTCTGATTGTGCAAGGTATATCGTCATGAAACACACATCACATGCAAATACTCTGTTAAAACTTTTTTGATTGCGAAGCATGCACCGTCGATCATTTCCTGTCTGCTGGTCCCCACCTAATGGCGTCTCGCTCCAGCACACATACAGCTCCCTCAACGCTCTGCAAAGTGTGGCCGCGTCATGCGCCTATCCAAGAGTGTCCGCGACTGACAGACTGGATGTCACCTTAGCCCCTGAACAAAAGCATCTGAGAAGTTTCTGTTAAAACACGTGCTCTTTCTCTATTTCTCCTCATTTCCAGCTGGGCCTGCATGCGCCGTTGGTCGCAGTCAGACCGAACCGGAAAAAAGCAGTGTTTACCTGGTAAACCCATGTGGAATACTGATGCATGTGAGACACCTTCCTTCCAAGGCAGATTCCCCACTGATAATAGATTCTGCCATGGGCGCTAAGCTGCCATCTGTGCTGGAGAGAAAGGATCTCACGACAAGAAATTCAATTATATAGCATAGGATATACTGTTTATTTATTAATTTCAATTTGTAGGGGCTGGATCTCACATTTATTTGGTGGGAAAAACTCACATCCAACAACTACATGTCCTAATTACATAATTACACTGCTGCAGATCTAATGTGTCTCTTATTGGAAAATTTTCCTGCGTATGCTCACACTGACATACAGGGATCGACTGAGTTAGTGCACACTGCCACCACCAGAGGACGTTCCACCTTCTATGCCTCACTCTCTCCCACCCCACCCCTCCCAGAAAAAATAGCTGGGAAGAAGACTCCCTCTGTGCTGGAGAAGAAAGTTCTCATGACACGACATCCAAATCAAAGTCAATAATATATTGATACATACTTTTTATTCAATCAGCTTGTGGGAGACGGAGTTCCCACTTGGATGACATCATGACTGCACCCCACACCCTTGCTCGCCATGACAATAAGTGTAATCACAAGGGAATGGATTGAAGTGTGACATAGTAGACACCGTTTGGAATCTCCTGCATGTGCGGCTATTATCAGGGTGCCACCATGAAGGTCAAAACAGCCCGATGTCCTAATTACAGTTCGTGTTACTAAATAACTCTGACCATGGGTCAGATATCGGCATCAAGTGGTAGCATTTTGTTGATCGGCAAATTCCACACTTGCTTCCTGTCTCTCTCACTCTCGAAAGTCGCTCCCACTTGACTGTGTAAACCAACGTCTCCAAACAAGAACGTGGAGCTTGTCATCTCTCCTCAGAATACTGTATTCCTATTGGCTAATGCTGGATAATAAGGGAAAGCTGACACAATTTCGATATCAAAAATAAAGTGAAGTAATCCATTTGCACTATCCTGTCAGAATAATTGTTGAACAATTTACAGGAGTCAAATGGATCGCTTAAAACACTCAATTCTACTTTCAATAATCCTTCCTCACAATAAAATATATTTTCAATGTTTCAGTACCAAACGCAAACATTATGCAAATCAATTAATGTAATTTCAGTCACAAATAGATCGTAGCACTAAATATATCTGGGGTCTTGTATGCTCCCTCCTCCACCAGAACGTTTCCACTAAACATACCTGATGAAAAAAAAATCCTGACTATGACACAAACTCACAATCACGAAGCATGCACCACCAACTGCTGGGTAGCCCCATCTGCACCAGCTGGGAGAGAGACCCACACCCGAATCCATGCATGCACGCAATACAACTATTGGAAACAATAAACTGACCAGTCGGGAATTTGAGAGCGCAATTGTATTTTTTAAAATTCTATAGAGTTCCTACATTGATTCTCTATTCTACATTCGAAAAGAGGAAGGAAGACAGAATCCACTGCAATGTATCAAGAAGCACTAAACACGACACACTTTAACTATGATCCAGTGCATAGCAATAAGCTGTCATGGCTAGATAACGGTGACAGCTGAAAACACTCAAACATCCCTTGCACGCACATCCCAGACGTCCACATGCAGTGCCCTCATCCCCATTTACACTGCCAGCACCGACGTAAAGAGGTCAGTGAACAGCCATTTTTGTAATTTTTTGAAGTTTTTATTCATTTATATAGAAGCAAACATTAATAATTAAAAATTATCAGTAAGTAATCTATATTGTACATCATAATTAAGATTTTTTTATCATACATAATTATATAAGCAATCGTGTCATTAGAAATTTTATTATTAAAAGTTGCACTAACTTCCATACTTGGTTTTTGTGTAGTTACAACATTTTTTTCTTCAAGTCATATTGTTACATAAATTGGATAATTAGTTATAAAACTAAATGGATTAATATCAATATCTGATTTTAGTAAATCAATTCTTTTAAAATGAAGAAATGTATCATATGCTTTTAGAAAATTATTTGGTGTATTAATATTCCACATTTCTTGAGGAGAAGCTTCATATCTTCCATTTAAAAAAAAACATTCTGTAGTTTAACATGATCAAATAATGAGGATTCAACTAATTAATTATTTTTACGATTTGTCTGAAATACAACAAAAACAAAATGTGGCATATCAAAGACTGTAGAGTTACAGTTATTTGTAATATCTGGCTCAAAGCTATTTTTACTAGATAAACCAGCAACTTCTTCTGTTTGAAGTTTGTAAAAAGATATATCAATTTTAGAATTTTTAAAAATATTTTCAAGTAGTTCAATTCATACTTTGGTTCATATTTAACAACTGGTACACGAATTTCCATAGATTCTATAATAATTTTTCCTTCGTTAGGAAAAGTATCTTTTATTTCAACACCAGCATCATTTCTATCAACACAACATAAAACTGCATCTCCAGAAGCTGAACTCTGTGTAAAAACTACAGTTAAGTTTTCTTCAATACAATTTCTTTTTAATCTACAAAAAATCCACCAAGCATTGACAGTGGATAAAGTACCTTTGTTTTTTTACTATTTATTTTTCCTGCAATAAGAATATGTCCTTCTAAACTTAAGGGGATACGGAATCACCTATCCCCGCAATGTTAATATATGCCTACTATAGGGAACATTTTCTCACAAACTACTGGAGACAGAGAGGTAAAAATTTTACTGTATGTTACAACAATACTGAAACAACAGTTTATTGTCAAAGTATTTTCTTACAGAGATATTGTACATTTATTTTTAAGTAAATTTTTTCCATCGCTTTTTACTAGACTATCACCCCTAAGTCTTTTGTAAATCAAGTAATTAAAAAATCGTTGTTTCAGTATGTAATAGGGACCTATGTCACTACGTCATAAAAATTTCAGACTTCTAGGTTGACCAGTACCTGAGATAATGTTCCTAGATGAAGTAAAAAGTAAACTTACGGGAAACGGAGAAAGAAGATTAAAACATTCCTGATCCGTAGCTAATACCCCCTTCACAGTCTTCATAATCATCTTCAAGTCTTCTTTTGGCACCCCTCTGCACCTGTCTTGCTTTTTTCACTAATGTCTTGATTATATTATCAGCATGCCTTAGTCTGTGCTGATCTAAAAAGAACATAGCACGTACCGTACGGGAACCAACACACATACCCAACTTTTGAAGGACCTGGCATTTAGTTATATTTCCAAGATTGAAGGTTGCCACAGCATCATACACACCAAAATGTAGTGTATTAATTCCGACAAACACTGTTTTTGGGAGACGATGCCATATCACACTATTCAAGCACTCGTTGGGGTTCTGCGTTTTTCCGTGAAGACATTTCATCAGAAGACTTCTGTCAGCCAGATCTCTGAAAATGGGCTTTATTTCTGCCATGATGGCTGATGGTAGACTGTGGTGGTGAATGTATTTCTCTCCTGTTGTTAGTCCCCTATTGTATTTACACCAGCTGTTTTCACCTTTGGGGCACAAACCATGTTGTGGATGCTCATCCGTGGATGCGGTGTGGAAATATAAAGCCCATATAGCTCTCCTCATTTCTTCAAGATTGCCTGTATTTTGCCTGATTGCAAGGCCATAGCAGTTCTGAATGTGGTCTATTATGGAATCAGTCAATCTTCCTCTGCCATCCAAGGTTTTCCCATCATCTAGTTTTTTCCCTTTCATAACTGATTTTAACCTTCTCAGCCTGGCACCCATTATCTTCTGCACATGTCCTATACATTCAAGTTTGCTTATATTTACACTGTTCCCATATGGTTTGCTTTCCAAAACTTCTTTGAATGCTTTAGAGTCACCATCTCCCAGATATTTGACATAGCGAACATTATACCATTGTGAAGAGCGATGAAAAATTTTCTTCACCCCAGCAACCTCCATGCCACCACTACTACCATAATAATTAGCAATACAGTCATCACTGTGTTCATTTTTCAGCCTGCCTGTGCACCTACAGTATTTAGACATTATTGCAACATCAATAACCTTGCCAGTATCAACACTAGTTGCTGTTACAACACCATTGTTGGAGGTGTGGCCCCTTTTCTGCCACGTGCCATCAAACGCCACTGTGAGGTCACGACTGCCGTCATTTTCTTCCACTGCTTCTTCCACAGCAACCTGCATTGACTTCTGTGCTACATCTTCAACTGCAGATCCTAGTACATAATTGTAAGCTTCAAACTTTGAAGGTGCACTTGGAAGATTTAGAACACCACATAGCATATCACCAGCTGCTTTGCCCTTACCAATTGCTCGCAATCCATAAACTAACCTAATATTTACACTATAAAGTTCAGTTTTCTTGTATCCATTATTTACAGTTACTGAAACCGAACTTGGAAACTTACAGCTGTATTTACAAACACTGCATATTAAATTAAACTGGGCAGCCAGGCCAACATGGGATTCTACTTTCAGAGAAACGTTTCCATGACATTTTTTGCAGCACAAACTGTTTTCAAGAGCTTCACACAATATATTCGTATCAATGAGTTCAAAAACTTCATTCCCTCTATCAAGTAAATTATATTTCTCTTCCAAATCTCTTAGTTTTTTATGAGAAGCACTGTTTTCATTTGGTGTAAGTTCGTTCGGCAAATCAGTAATAAGTGGATTCACATTTTCCAACAGTGATGATGATGAACTGCTTTGCTTTGCTAATGAATCATTATTTCTTTTCTTTTGCCAGTTCACACGCTTTTTAAATACTTTTGCTTTAGCTCTAGGCATTTTCACTGCGAAAAATGAAGCACTAAATACGAAATAACTCAACAACAACTACTTTCTTATATCACACTGTTTACAAAACAGTCCCGCCACAAAGTCAAAGAGTAACTTGAGGAAACCAGAGAGAAACATTTTCGGGCAACTAGTGTATAAATAGTCGCTGGAAACCGGGATATTTGAATTCATGTCACTTTAAAGGTACTGCCAAAAAGTTCATGGTCAGCCACGAGAGACGTGTATAACTAAAGCGCAATACCCGATCTCACAAATATATAAAAATAAAATAGTTATAATTGTAGTAGAGCTATGTATGATACGTCATTTTAAAGAGGAAACATGGCAGAATATAATACGCCAATAAAAAAAAATTCGATTTTTTAACCCAAAATCCGATTCCGTATCCCCTTAAAGTAGTTGATTCTAATAAATAAAGTATGGAGTTGATGTAATACTTAACTTTAACCCATAATTGGAGAACATCGCTCTTGTTGATACATTATATAATCTCAATATAAACTGGTCATGGCGCCTTGCTAGGTCGTAGCAAATGATGTAGCTGAAGGCTATGCTAACTATCATCTCGGCAAATGAGAGCGTATTTGTCAGTGTAGCTTCGCTAGCAAAGTCGGCTGTAAATATAATTAATGAATTACATAAACCAATTAGAAAAAATTTCAAAAGAAGAAATGTTGTTTCTATTGTTATAGATCATTTATGGCAAGCTGATATAGTTGAAATGAATTCTGCAAATTTAAAAGGAATTTCAAAGATAAATAAAGTTTATAAATATTCATCAATAATAATTGATGTTTTTTCCAAATTTGCATTTGCTCTTCCTATTAAAGATAAAAAGCTATAAATGTAGTTGATGCTTTTCAAAAAAATTTAATAGTTACTAAGCCAATAATTTACAAACAGAAAATGGTATAAAATTCTATAACAAAGATTCTGAAGAATTAATTAAGAAATATAACAATAAAAATTATTCAACTTTTTCAGAAATGAATACATTTGTTGTTGAATGTTTTAACAGAACACTTAAAGAAAAAATGTGGAAAGAATTTGCTTTACAAGAAAATTACAAATGGTTAAATTTAGTTAAAAATCGTAAACAGTAACACAAAACATTCTACATTAAAAATGAAACCAATTGAAGTTACTGAAAAAAAATTTAAAAATAAGTAACATTATATCTAATGAAAATGCTAAATTTAAAAAAAGGTGATAAAATTAGAATTAGTAAACTGAAAGGTCTTTTTGTAAAAGGATATACAGCTAATTGGTCAACAGAAACATTTGAAATTGAAAACGTTCTTTATTCTAATCCATTTACATATAAATTAAAAGAAGTAAAAGGAATAATTTTATGAACAAGAACTACAGAAAACTAATTATCGAGATGTATACTTAGTTGAAAAAGTTTTAAGAAAGATAGATAAGAATTTTTTTAAGTGTTTTATTTTTGCTAATTCAGACAACAGTTGGATAAGTAAAGATAAAGTAATTTCATAAAGAAATAGTTTACTATTTAGTGTAACAATCAATTAGTTTTAAACAAATAGTTTTTAAATGAATTAGTTTACTATTTTATTTGCCATTTAGTTTAACAATCGGTAAGTTTTTGTTTTTAAAAGATAGCGTTTATATTTAGTTTTGTAATCAGCTAGTTTTTAAACTATTGGTTTTTAAGACAATTTTTTTATGCAGTTTATTATAATTGTTTCATTGTTTATTTTAATTCTAACATCTTTTATTTAATTATTTCCTTGTTTATGTTGTTTAATTTTGTAGTTTTTGTATACAAAATATTTTTGTGTTTTATTTGATCTTTTTAAAATGTTTCTATTTATATAGAAACATTTTACATATAAATTTTTTTATAATTTTATATAAAACTGATTCTATTAATTTTATATAGAAATAATTTATCACATTTTTATAACTTATAATGACCATACTTTAACGTATCTATTTTATTTTCCAATACACATATTTATTATCGTTAGGACTTTGTTTTTTACTTGAATTGTATATCTCATTTTTTAATTTTTTGTATATTTACCAGAACTAATGTATAGTTTGGTATTAGATCTATTTCTTTACTATCACAGCTCAGTTCTTTTACAAAAAATGAGTATCATAAACATATAAATTATGTAAATAAATAGGTACACAATCAGGTTGTTTTACTTTTAAATTATAATTATTGCACAATGGAGCAATATATTTTACCGTTAGATGACCATGATGACGAACTTTTCTATTACTTTTTGTATAATGGTATTTACACAATGTACAAAATTTAGAATTATTAGGTATTTTGTTTTTTCAATTGTAATTAGTTTGACTTCTCCCATTTCGGAATAAATTTTTCCAATCTCTTCAACCTCTTATTTTATACTTTCAAAAAAATTGTAATGACAATTTGGGACTCTATAAATAACTCGAAGTTTATAATTTCCATATATGTATCTTATATATTTACAAAATCCACTTGGTTCATGTTTTTGATATTTCATTGTGTATGGTATTTCTGAATTTGGTTAACAATTTTCAATATTTAAAAACTTTAAAAATCAGCATAAATAACAAGTCAAACTTTTTGTGGATATTGAGAATTTTTAAAATAGACACACTTTCCTTTACTTGGCATTTCAACTTTTAATGGTTTCTTAGCTAAGCAATTTGGTGTATGATTATCTAATTTTTCTTCACTATTAAAATGTAGGAAACATAAATCACAAATACATATTAATGATTCATGTTTGGTGATTTGACTTGATAAAATTCTAGTTAAATTTTTTATATAACGATAGTGTGAATTATTATCTTTCTTGAAATAAATAGACTTACACTTTTTCCATTTTAGATTTGTAATTTTTAATGGATTCACTTAATATTTTTCATCATCATCATCAAACGAATATACATTTATAGATACATCTACATCTACATCTACATTGATACTCCGCAAGCCACCCAACAGTGTGTGGTGGAGGGCACTTTACGTGCCACTGTCATTACCTCCCTTTCCTGTTCCAGTCGCGTACGGTTCGCGGGAAGAACGACTGTCTGAAAGCCTCCGTGCGCGCTCTAATCTCTCTAATTTTACATTTGTGATCTCCTCGGGAGGTATAAGTAGGGGGAAGCAATATATTCAATACCTCATCCAGAAACGCACCCTCTCGAAACCTGGACAGCAAGCTACACCGCGATGCAGAGCGCCTCTCTTGCAGAGTCTGCCACTTGAGTTTATTAAACATCTCCGTAACGCTATCACGGTTACCAAATAACCCTGTGACGAAACGCGCCGCTCTTCTTTGGATCTTCTCTATCTCCTCCGTCAGACTGATCTGGTACGGATCCCACACTGATGAGCAATACTCAAGTATAGGTCGAACGAGTGTTTTGTAAGCCACCTCCTTTGTTGATGGACTACATTTTCTAAGCACTCTCCCAATGAATCTCAACCTGGTACCCGCCTTACCAACAATTAATTTTATATGATCATTCCACTTCAAATCGTTCCGCACGCATACTCCCAGATATTTTACAGAAGTAACTGCTACCAGTGTTTGTTCCGCTATCATATAATCATACAATAAAGGATCCTTCTTTCTATGTGTTCGCAATACATTACATTTGTCTATGTTACGGGGTCAGTTGCCACTCCCTGCACCAAGTTCCTATCCGCTGCAGATCTTCCTGTATTTCGCTACAATTTTCTAATGCTGCAACTTCTCTGTATACTACAGCATCATCCGCGAAAAGCCGCATGGAACTTCCGACACTATCTACTAGGTCAATACATTATTTATCGATACATTAACTATATTTTCTATTTTTGGAATACGATCAAGGGATGTACATCTACTGGAAACAAAGCTGCTTCTATAGACCATAGAAAATATTTTTCATCCATATTTTTGACATTAATAAAGGCTTTTTTGTTTTTAATGTTATCTGGTAAATCAATATAAGAGGATCCTTTCAGTTGAATATATTTGGTAGTTGCAAAGCAATAATTCTATTTAATGACCGTCCTGATCCTTGTGCTTGAAAATTTGATATTTTTTCTAAAATATCTCTTTTAGTTTCTTTAAATTTTTTATTAAAGGCTTTTTCTCTCATAATAGTATAATCTTGTGTTTGATGTCCAAATTCTTGAAATTTTTATTATTTCATTTGTTGGTCGTTTATATTCACAAAATATATTAAAATTTATCTTTAAACCATGATGTACTTTCAAATACTCTTAACAGTTTTAAAAATTTTGTTTTACTACTGTTAAAAAATGATTGGGATCAAGTATATCTATACTATTTTCAAAATTTATAGTTTGCAATCTGTTTGCAAATGCTTTTTCAACTAAATAATCTTTAATTGTATTTCTATCTCTTGGTTTCAGTTTTACAAATATAATTATAAAAATGGATATATTCTTATTAATGCTTTATCTTCTTTAGTTAGAAAATCATCATAAATATTATAATATGGTAACGTTTTCCAAAAATTATCACTTACTTCAGCAACTGCTGTAGCACCTTCGAACTGCATTCAGGTGTATAATTTTAAACACTATTTGTGTTATTTTCACTCATATCAGGTATATAAATATAAAAAATATTTGTACAATTTTTACTTACTTCAGTTATATAATGTTTAACAATATTTATGATTTTCACTTACTTTGGGTGTATAATTTCTAACAATATTTGTGTTATTTTCACTTACTTCAGGTGTATAATTTTTAACAATATATGTATTATTTTCACTTACTTCAGGTGTATAATTTCCAAAGATAATTGGAACATTTCTAACAATAATTGGTCGATTTATAATAATAAATCTAATTAAATCAGCTTTATGTAAATTTGAATCCCCTCATCAATTTTTTATTTTACAAAATCCATGAGAGTAGCAACTTTAAATTGCTGTAGTTCAGTATCAATGTAACTTTCCATTTTGCTGTTTTATTTATTACAAAAATATTTATTAGGGTTGTAAAAAATATTTTTTAATAAACCATAATTAATTAATAGATGGAAAAGGATTATTTTTAATAGATAATTAATCAAAAAGAGAATTAATTTATTGTTTTGTTTAACTATTAATTTTTAAACATTGGTCAATCATAGATGAAAATAAAAAGAAATAGTTTTTAAAAGATTTATACTGTTTAATTCAACAATCAATTAGTTTACTATTTAGTTTAACAATCACTTATTTTAACACTCTATTAGTTTTCATACAATTAGTTTTAATAATTTAGTTAATTAATCATAAAGGATTATTATTTAGTAAATATTAAATCATAAAGTTAAAAGCTTTCTTATTCTTAATATATTCTAAAGTACACTTCTTACATTTATAATTATGATTATCTTTATGTGAAGGATTTATGTAAAAACAATTTAAATATTTAACCTCATGACAATTTTTATGTTTCATTGTAGATGTAGTGTTTCTTCAGTTAAAACCTTTTCATTATTCATTGTAGCTGTCAATTTATCTTCATTATTTACTTTGAATAATATTTTTGAATGTTCTTCACTTGGATTTAATCGTAAATGTTCCTTAAAATAATATTAGCAGCACTTTTCCACATACACATGGAATTCGATTTTTATTATAATTTTTTACATGAAATTTGTTTATACATGGTCTACATATAGTTGTATAACCATTTTTTTAATTTTGTAAAGTTAAATTATCAGATGATTTCTCTGTATTACAATCTTTACAAAATTTAGATTTTATAGAAGAATCTTGTTGAACTTGCTCCATTTACATATAAAAATTTTTAGATTTCTGAAAAAGTACAATTTTTTAATTTTTTAATTTTTACAATTTAAATATATAATTAATCACCATCATAATATCATGCTTCACCATAATATACTCATTCACCAAAATATGCTGCTTCATCTTGAGCTTCACAGATATCATAAATATCAATTATTTCAATTTTTTCTGGTACTTTATTTTTAATTATAGTTCTACAAAGTGGACAATTTTCTTTTTCTTTTAACCATTCATCAATACGCTTTTTATGAAAAATATGATTGCATTATTTTCATTACTGAAACAAATAGGACAATCACTATCTTTTTATTAGATCTATAAAAAACAAAAGAGGAGAATAAGTTTCAGTGAATCATTTCGCTATAAGTTTTTAAATATATGTAGAAAACAAACTACATATTTATTTTTTTAAACTTATAATTTTTTTTTCTTTATAAGTGTAAACTACTGTAATCAAGAAGCTCAACAACATAAGTATTTCTAAAGAAATTAAAAAAGGTAACGAGCTAAAGATAAATGTTTTATATAACATTACAAACTGTGATTATTTAAATACTAGATATGGAGAACAACTTTATCTAGAACTCAATAATGCTTTTAAAGTTATTAAGTTATTTTACCAAATAGATATTCTAAATTAATTGCTGATTTTGATTTGAAATAATTAAAAAATGACAAATGAAATTAAAATATAAAGGAATGAATAACCTAAAAAAAAGAAATAATGAATTTCATGATATAGAGTTCACAATGTGATTTTTTAAAATAATTTTTTTTGGTAGCTAGTAAATTTTCATTACATTCTTAAATTCACAATGTGAATGTGATTTTTAAAATAATATACTTTGTTAACTAATACGCTTTATTTACTTTTATTCACAATGTGACTTTTTTAAAAATAACTTAATTTTATTAACTAATACATGTTATTATGTTACAATCGCTTTGTAAATAAAATAATGAAGTTAGAAATCAGTTAGTTAATATAATTAGTTGTGTTATTGTAAAAAATAGGTATTTAGTTAACATTATGAATTCAGTTGATTAATTAAATATACTGAATTTTTTAAAAAATCAGTTAAATTACTTAGAAAATATAAAATTGGTTTAAGTAGTCCAGAACCTACAAAATGCATCTCGTAACATGATATTTAATTATGACATTGGGCTGATTTGACTTTTGTGGCGGCGGCCTAACGACAGGCACACATGCGGGAGACCGCAAATGGTGCGTAATACATCGCATTTAATTCCATTCCTTTGTGATAACAGTTATTATGTCATAGGGAGCAAGGGTGAGGGCTGCAGCCCTGGTGTCTACACAAGTGGTGGAACTGTGCCACCTGTAAACTGATTAATTAAAGAATACTTATCAATATATTATTGACTTTGATTTGAATGTCAGGTCATGAGATCCTTCTTCTCCAGCACAGTGTGATGAGGGGTGCGAGGAGTAGGGGGGGTGGTTTGGAACACCCTCTGGTGGTGGCAGTGTGGCAGTGTGCACTAGCTCAGTCGATTCCTGCATGTCAAGGTGAGCACACACAGGAAAATTTTCCAATAAGACGACTGCTTCAATCTTTAGTAGTGTAATTATGTAATTAGGACTTGTTGTTGATGGATGTGAGCTTTTCCCACCAAACAAAAGTGAGATCCAGCCCCTGTAAATTGAATTTTATAAATAAACACTGTATCCTGTGCTATACCTGTATAATTGAATTTCTTCTCACGAGCTCCTCTCTCCCCAGCACAGATGGCGGGTTAGACACCATGGCGGAATCCATTCTCAGTCAGGAATATGCCTTGGAAAGAAGGCATCTCATGTGCACTGGTATTCTGCAGGGTTTTAACAGGTAAACGCTGCCTTGTTTGTGATTCTGTCGAACCGTGACCAATGGTGTGTGCAGGCCTTGCATGACAGGAGGAGAAATAGAGGAATTTCTTAGATGCAATTGTTTGGGGATTAGTGTGACATCAGATCTGTCAGTCACGGGGACTGAGCGGACATTCTTGGATATGCGTGTGACGCAGGCACACTTTTCAGAACCTTGAGGGAGCTGTATGTGTGCTGGAGCGAGCCGGCATTAGGTGCAGGTCTGCAGATGGAAACGCTGTATGGTGCGTGCATTGTAATCGAAAGATTTTTAACAGTGTAATTATGTGTGATGGTTGTTTCAAATGGTATTCCTCGTGCAATCGGAATAAAAAAAAGCGATCGATTTAATTACTGCTTTATAAGACCAGCAACTTACGAAACAGCAGATAATGATGAGCGGAGAGGTCTGACCCTTGCAAACTGAATTTTGTATGTATGTAATTGAATTTCTTGACGTAAGATCTAGCACAGAGCTGTCAATTTCCAGATAGGTGAGGAAATATTTGAGGGGTTAACCAAAGGGGGATGGATTAATTAATTGATAAATTTAATTAAGTAGTCAATCAAATTGATAGAGTGAGAGAGGGCAATATGAATAATCCAGGCCTGAAAACGTACTTGTATCAGTGAGGTTGAGGGGGGATGGTTGGAGGCTTCCTGAGGGGTTGGGAGGAGGAGGGGGCGGAGGAGGGGGAGGGATGGTGGAACAATAGGCTAAGGCCCTGTCAATCAAAAAGAAGGACTATCCTCAGGGAATCATTACCTGTGAATCAAAGGATTATCCCCTGAGGACCATAACCTGCCAATCAAAAGAAAACAATAGGTTTGTTCCTGAGTGCATACTTGCTCCTGATGTAGGCAACCCACACTAACAAAGCACGCCACAACTCTATTTGCCCTGCCATTGTCTGTTATGACATGAGGGAATAGCTTCCATCGTACTAGAGGGAGTAGTAGAGAGCAAAAACTACAGATAGAGATGGGAATACGTTCGACATAAAATTGAGGATGTAGGTTTCAGTTGGTACTCTGAGATGAAAATGTTGGGACAGGAGAGGAATGAATTTGTGGTGTGTAGCAATAAACCAGCCAGGACCCAGAAAAAGAATATTTTTCTTTGTAAAAAGAATGGCCCCTTCTAATCTCAGTGTTTCCACACTGCAGACATTTCTCGCAAGGCACCCAATTTTTGCTGCCAATAAGTAAACAAAAATGTTTGCTCAGTACAGAAATATAATGCCATAAGCAATCAGTTGAGATAACAAAGCCGCTATTTAGCAGAAGGCTTAAATCTGACTAATATGGCGACTGCATCTACTTATCATCACAGATTTTCTCAAAATTCATGCTGTATGTACGGCTTGGCCAGAAATTACAGTGAAAGAAGTGGGAGTGCCAGATGCTAAGCATTTAGGTAAAACAGAAATTTGGGAGTGGATGAGGAAAGTCATGAGTCATTTATGTTATCGTGGTTTCCAGGCAGTGATTGGTGCAGTGGCAAGAGTACAGAACAGTAATAAGAGGGTCGCGGGGCCGACTGCCTATACAGGGACTTTTTATTTTCAATTTATTTGTTGCATTTACTGCAAAAAACCGAAATAATGTTCAATATATTGTAATCATTAATATTTTCATAAAAAACATGTGAAAGAGAAATGCGAAGGAAAATTTCAGATTGTTAAAAAATTTCTAGGAATGAATTTTAAGCTGTACATGTGATCTTTGTATACACCGATTAGCCAGGACATTATAACAACCTACCTAATAGCCGGTATGTCCACCTTTGGCACGGATAACAGTGGCTGCGTGTCATGCCACAGAGGCATTGAGGCCTTGGTAGGTCGCTGGAGGGAGTTTGCACCACATTTGCACACAGAAGTTGCCTAATTCCTGTAAATTCCGGGGAGGGGGGCCATGAGCTCTGATGCCATGATCAATCACATCCCAGATGTGTTCAATCGGGTTCAGATCTGGCGAGTTGGGGCCAGAAAATCACATTGGAACTTGCTACTGTGCTCCTCGAACCACTCCATCACATTTCTGGCCTTGTGACATGGCGCATTATCTTGTTGAAAAATCAAATGTAAGTGGTCTGCAACCAATGTGCGATACCCCTCAGCCATCATGGTTCCTTGTATGAGCTGCACTGAACCCACGAATGCCCATGTAAATGTTCCCCAGAGCATAACCGAACCACCGTCAGCTTGTCTCTGCCCCGCACTACAGGTGTCAAGGAGCACTTCGCTGGAAGACGACGGATTCGCTTCTCTCCTTCGGCATGATGAAGAAGGTATCGGGATTCATCTGACCATGCAACGCTCCGCCTTTGCGCCAATATCCAATGCTCATGGTCTCGTGCCCGTTTCAGCCATAGTGCCAATATCAGGGTGTTAACATTGGCACATGTGTGGATCGTTGGCTGCAGAGGTCCATCGTTAGGTGTGTTCGGTGCACTGTGTGTTCAGACACACTTTTACTCTGTCCAGCACTGAAGTCTATGTTATTTCCGCCACAGTTCGCCACCTGTCCTGTTTTATCAGTCTTCACTGGCTACGATGTCAGACATATGTAAGAGGGGGTGGCGGCCCATCCCCACGACCTCTGAACATGATTTCATCTTGGTTTTGGGAAGACACTAACCACAACACTCTTCAGACACATGAATATTCGTGCAGTTTCCGAAATGTTCATGCCGAGCCTCCAGGCCATCACAATCTGCCCTCGTTCAAACTCAGATCGGGCGCTTTCCCCATTCTACTCATGGACAGCATGCTCACTGATATTACATGCACCGTGTGTGTGTCTGTCTAGCAGTCATCCCTCACCAAGGTAACGCTGCTGTCACCTGAAAGGGTTTATATCGATAGTAGGTCGGTGGTCATAATGTTCTGGCTGATCAGTGTATAAAATTAGATATTTTTGTTATTTTACTGTTGATGATACAGATGCGCCGATGTGATGTTCATTGTAAAAATAGAGGAAGCAATAATTTTCTCATCATCTTCCACACTTTGTAAGCGCTATTTTTTTTCTATTAGATGGTTGTTTTAAAGTTGCTGTAGAAAAACAAACTCACCTAATATTCATAAACAGTTGTGTGTCATCGCACTGTTACACAGAAAACCACGTGTCAAACATTAGCGAGTATTCCTGGTTATGCACTGTGGAATGTATTTTGATGCGGTGATTTCTTTGTTGTTCGAATTTGTGTGAAATCTTATGGGACTTAACTGCTAAGGTCATCGGTCCATAAGCTTACACACTACTTAACCTAAATTATCCTAAGGACAAACACACACACCCATGCGTGAGGGAGGACTCGAACCTCCGCCGGGACGAGGCCCACAATCCATGACTGCTGCGCCCTAGACCACTCGGCTAATCCCGAGCGGCAGTGATTTCTTTTT
This sequence comes from Schistocerca serialis cubense, assembly GCF_023864345.2. Lineage (NCBI taxonomy): Eukaryota > Metazoa > Arthropoda > Insecta > Orthoptera > Acrididae > Schistocerca > Schistocerca serialis. The sequence continues at coordinate 67,399,752 of NC_064638.1, forward strand.
ATTTCGATGAGATAAAACAGTTTTGAAAATTTCTGATTAAATTTATTATCTGACGATAAAAACAGACATCGCAGGTTTGCGCTAGTGGAGTTTATTTAAGGGGAATCACACTAATACTGCAAGTTGGCAGTGTTTCTTCATCTTGAGAAACCTCGTCGTGTAACTGTGGATTTGTTTGTTCTTCCCACAAGTTAATTAACAGAAGAAATTTGCTCTCTTCCACATAGGGCTTTATCACGTCCATGAAAAACTTTTTGTATAAGGATGTTAGGTTCAAATGGCTCTGAGCACTATGGGACTTAACACCTATGGTCATCAGTCCCCTAGAACTTAGAACTACTTAAACCTAACTAACCTAAGGACATCACACAACACCCAGCCATCACGAGGCAGAGAAAATCCCTGACCCCGCCGGGAATCGAACCCGGGAACCCGGGCATTGGAAGCGAGAACGCTACCGCACGACCACGAGATGCGGGCAAGGATGTTAGGTGTTTCCAAGATTTTGATAAAGTAATGAGGACATTCCTGTATTTAGCTTTTGGATTTCCTTTTCGTACCTTTAATGAAAATATTAAAAAATACAATAAATTGAGCACTATACCGGCTTGTTTGCGGCAAAAGCAACGTAAAAACTGAAAGGAAAAGAAGGAAAAATGGTTTCCACGTATGACTAGACCCAGCAGCCATCGAATTACCTTTCTTATTTCGCTGTGCCAAACGCTGCCTGGAAACTACGCTGTCACGAATGGCTCATGCCACACTCGACATGTGTCAAAACTGCTTTTTCTGTAAACACTTGGCTATCTGAAGCTCCCACTTCTGTCATTTTCATTTCTGTCCAAGAGCTGGATCCACCATAAATATGGGCGAAATAGGTGATGAAGAGTAGGTACGGTAGGCTTGTGAAAGGAACTATTGAGTTGTATATACCAGGGATCAAAAAGTCAGTATAAATTTGAAAACTGAATAAATCACGGAATAATGTAGATAGAGAGGTACAAATTTTCACACATGCTTGGAATGACATGGGGTTTTATTAGAACCACGACAATACTAAGTTCAAAAAATGTCCGACAGAAGGCGCTTCATCTGATCAGAATAGCAATAATGAGCATAAGAAAGTAAGACAAAGCAAAGATGATGTTCTTTACAGGAAATGCACAATATGTCTACCATCATTCCTCAACAATAGCTGTAGTCGAGGATGTGAACAGCACTGTAAAGCATGTCCGAAGTTATGACGAAGCATTGGCGTCGGATGTTGTCTTTCAGCATCCCTAGAGATGTCGTTCGATCGCGATACACTTGCGACTTCAGGTAACCCCAAAGCCAATAATTGCACGGACTGAGGTCTGGGGACCCGGGAGGCCAAGCATGACGAAAGTGGCGGCTGAGCACACGATCATCACCAAACGACGAGCGCAAGAGATCTTTCACGTGTCTAGCAATATGGGGTGGAGCGCCATCCTGCATAAACATCGTATGTTCCAGCAGGTGTTTATCAGCCAGGCTGGGGATGATGCGATTCTGTAACATTTCGGCGTACCTCTCACCCGTCACGGTAGCAGTTACAAAACCAGAATCACGCATTTCCTCGAAGGAAAAAGGCCCGATAACGGGAGATGTGGTAAATCCAACCCATACCGTGACTGTCTCGTCGTGCAATGGAGTTTCCGTGGCAGTTCTAGGATTTTCGGTACCCCAAATTCTGCAGTTGTTGGCGTTGACAGACCCTCGGAGCGTGAAATGAGCTTCGTCGGTCCACAACACGTTACTCAACCAATCGTCATCTTCCATCATCTTTTGAAACGCCCACACCGCAAATGCCCTCCGCTTCACTAAATCGCCAGGTAACAGTTCATAATGCCGATGGATTTTGTACAGATAGCATCGGAGGGTACGCCTAAGTGCCAACCAAACAGTAGTGTATGGAATGCCTGTGTGACGTGCGACTGCACGAGTGCTGATTTCCCCGTGCATAGACGAACTTGTGCTCGGTCGGCCACTACGGGGTCTATCGTCTACACAACCATGGCTTCGAACTTCGAAATCATTCTCGCCACAGCTGCATTTGTCAACGGACCTTTACCCGTTCGAATCCCCTTCCTATGGCGATAGGATCGTAACACTGAAGTAGCACATTCCCCATTCTTGTAATACAGCTTCACTGAAAGCGCCTTTACAGGTAATGTCAATATGCTGCAACTGCTGGCGCATCTGATTCTCTCTCTCATTACAGCTCGTTTTATACACGATTGTCATGCGCAGTCACTGACGTTTTGCTGTCCATCGCCATCTGTCGGACATTTTGTAAATTTTGTTTTGTTTTGGTTCTAATAAAAGCCCATGTCATTCCAAGCATGTGTGTCAATTTTCACCTCTCTATCTACATTATTCCGTGGTATATTAAGTTTTCAAATTTATACTGACTTTTTGACCACCCTGTATCTTAGACCGGATGAATAGTAAGCCGAGAACTACCGTATAACGCTCTGCAGACGCAGGTGCCTGGTGTCCTGAGGAGAGGCGGTATTGTTGGTAATTGTCTGTGGTAGGGATTTTGCTGCACTTGTGACGAGGATACGACGCCCACCGTGCAGCCAGACGCAGCAGCAGAAGCGGTGGTGGAGCCCACCGTGCCGCCAGACGCGGCAGCAGAAGCGCTGATGGAGCAGCCACTGCCCAATTTGACTGTGGCGGCCAACTGCGACCAACTGCGCAGCCGCGCCGCCGCCGAGCGCCTCGTGGACGCGCGCATCCGATTGGCTGGCGCCCGCCGCAGGGTGCACCCCAAACGACTCGCCACGCTACAGTCGCTGCCCCTACACTCTGCCTCCGCCGGCATCTTCCGCAAGCCGCACCACCAGCTGTTCCCGCAGGGCGCCAACTGCACGGCCGTCGGCGACTGCGGGGCGCGCATTGCCAAGTCGGAGGACACCAGGGCGCGCCAGCACGGCGGCGGGTGCGCCAAGGCGCGTCCACTTTCCGACGCTCTTTTGTCGCTGTTCTTCACTGTACTGCAGTGTGCCTCACGTCGGAAGGCAGTCCAGTTCATATCCGTTCTGCACATCTCCTCTAATAATCCCAGCCAGATACAATATTGTCCCCAATACTAAGTGTTTCTGAAAGGACTTCGTAACTTTAAAAATTTATTCATACGACTTAAGACTCACTCTTGACGTAACTTTGTAGGAAAATAGATAGACGTTTGACTCACATAGTATGCTATTGCGAATCACACCACTGCAAGTACTAGCGACAGTTGCAGCAAAGATGGCTGCCTTCACTGGTCCCGAGCGTGATCCCTGTGCCTTCTAATTTGAAGAATCAGCGACGTTATTCTGTCATCGACTACGGCGAAGATCCTTCAGGTAGGCCAGCCATTTATGACAGACATAGCTGTTATTTTCAACAGGGTGATCGGTAAGCCCTAAAAAACCTCAAGTCAGCCTCAGTGTTTGATGATGCACAGCATGTGAGGCAGAGCTTTCTTGACAGCCTTCAACATGGACCTGATGTGCTTCTCGTAAACTGAGCGTCCCACACGTGACAGTTTGGCGTCTCTTAAGAACACATTTTCATCTCAAACCGTACAAATTAACAATGGTGAGCCGTGAATTTACTTTCAAAACCTTTTCTTAAGAATTTGCTTTATTTACTAGCGATTCATTAAGAACATTAACACATTTAATCACACTATGTGTGCGTGGAAGTAGTTGCCAGTGGGTAACTGATGAAAACAAATCAAATTTCTTTCAACAAATGGAAATTTTATTCCTAAAAGTCTTTTTTTTACAAACAGATTTAAAATTATAATCAGAAAGCACCCTCTAAATATCAAGTTACAATTTATTCAGAGGCAGAAAGAACAAATTTTTGACTGTATGAGCTTTCGGGCTGAGAACCTTGCTGCTCCCTTTTGACACGCCCGTAGTCATGACCACTCACAACAACCTCTGAAAGACTACACTGGTGCAAATCTGCAACACACCAGATTACTTTAAACTAAAAATTTTAACAACTCACACAAGCACATATATTATGCACCCTGTAGGAGGAATGGAAATGGTACAAAACACTAACATTAAAAGATTAACTTGCCACCGAAGGTGCAACTTGATTTAAAAAAAAAGGTCTTATGGCGGAAGGGTGGCAACTTTATATACTAAAATGGCCATTTAAATAAAAACCCATGAAAAGCAGTCTTACATAAATATACAAGGTTGGCCAAACATGCTCTACATTACACATATACCGCCTCTCAAGATGATAGGCAAGATAAAAACATATTTCAGGAATTCGGCCGTTACACTTTTAGCAATAAATTCGTTAACACCGAATCCGACCAACCTGACAGAGGCAGCTATTAACGAATGGCAGACAGACCGACAGACGGACAGTCACTAACTGCCTAACCAGTGCGGATGAGAGACAGACGAGCAAGCTGGGGACGAGAGATTGACCAAGAAAACAAGTAGAATTTAACAAGTAAATGAAACAACATATCACTTAACATCTAATAAACTGCGATGTCCGGCGAAGACCTGGCGCAGCACCCCCAAAACGCTCTCCCGAACCGTCCGCTGCCAGCCGCTTCAACGGACGCATGAAGGCGCGCCGAACTCCCGTCTCATGGCGTCGCAGCTCACACCGGCCAGACCGATGTCATGGGTTGACGCCTGTTGCTCTTGTGTCGGCTGCGAAGCCACTACCCCTCGCTATACGTCGCGGCCCACTGGACTCACGTGGCGACCTCACATGCACCGACGCTCAAAGCGGACAAGTCATCTTGTGTCTCAGTGCGCGACCAACCAACCAACCGATCGATCCAACCGCCAATGACCGTTGCCTGAGCAACTCGAGCAGACTGGCGGCCTAACGCGCAGACTCAGATGCAGGAACTCAGCCTGACCGGGCGACCACTAGCTGAGTTCTGTTTCTGGCGGAGTGGCAAGACTCTCAGTTTGCCGGCTTTAAAGTTCGATCCAAACGACAGACGTACTAACACTCTGAACGACAGACAGACACTGACTGCCCCGCACTGACCCGGGTGACTAACTGACCAGACACCCCCCTAGCAAGCTCATAGCGCCCCTTAAATGCACCTGAGCGGGCTACCTTTCCCCTTTCCCACCAGAGGGAGACACCAAAGCTGCGATTGCCACAGCAGCGCCGCGGCCAGAAATGGAGGGCGACTGCTTCACACAACGCGCTGCGACGCACTCTTCAAAACAACAATTTTTACCATGGCTTAAATGGTGCAACAACTAAAAAGACATTCATAGGACTGCTTGTAATCATTTTTCTGAGAAAATGTTAATTGATCGTATAAAGACGAAGATTTCACTGGAAACATTATCGTCAGTGATGATCAGATATTTCAATAAAGTGGTGGAGTTAAACCCAACAGTAGGACTCGGCCAAGAAAAAAAGTCCACGGCAAACCTTGGAAAATGTCCACCATATCTTTCTATGAGGTGAAGTTCGACAGCCGTAAAGTATTTTACAAAACGCATTTTTAACCATCAACTGTTCATTTGCCCCATTAGTCATCTACCGGTTTCTGTTATTAACCATAATCCAGGATGTAAGGCACAACAGATTAGTTAAAATCATCCCATATTCCTTTGAAGCTGAACAATATAGAAATTATCCAGTCAAATTGTTCAAACACCTGACATAATTTGTCTTAGAATATTGATAGGCATATCCGATGTCAAATACACAGACATCGCTGGAAAAACAAGCATTCTAAGACAACTATTTCAGGTGTTTATACAGTTTTACTGAGTAATTTCGATATTGTTCAGCTTCAAAGGAATATGGAATGCTTTTAACTAATCTTTTGTATCCTACATCCTGGATGATTGTTAATAACTGCAACCGGCTGACGACTAATGGGCCAAATAAACAGCTGATGGTTAAAAATGCACTTTATGAAATGATCATCATAGCCCAAAAGTTAATTTCTTTGGTGCTTTGAGCAAGAGCAGAGTTTGTAGTCTTTTCTTTCTCCAAGAGAAAACAGTCAGTAGAATATTGTACTTAGATGTTCTGGAAAGCCTTTTAATTCCATTGATTGACGAAGCTGACCAAGAACACACCATATAGTCTGTTAAGTAAGAGCACTGTCGGCATTACACACAGATGGTAAAAGATATTGCCGTAGTTCTTCCACAACCCAAAAGAGAGATCTCTTGTCCCTCATGCAATGTCTATAAAGCATTGGTTTATTTTGAATTCTTGACTGAGATACACAAGAAGAGATGTGAGTGCAACGCACTGTCGTAGTCATTCACGTTTTTAACCAAGATATAGCCTGTTATCTACTTCTGTACAACGGACCTTGATGGCCAGTCAAGAATTCAAAGTGAACTAATGCTTTATGAACGCAGCATGAAGGACAAAGCTTCCTCTATTGGACTTTGAAAGAAGTAAGGCGATAAATACACATCAAAAAAAGTTTTGCATCACCCCTGTTCCCAGAACTCCTGAAGATAGACGTTGACTGTGGATACTGTATCACAGACACAGTCCCTCTGACTGTTCAGAGATGTCACTAAACCCACCCATAGAGTAAACAACCATGCATGAGCAGCGCCTATTAGACAGATGGGCTCCGACAGCCGATCAGTTCCAGTCATTCCACAAGGAAGGAGGTGCACGGCTCGTGTTGTCTGCAGTTCAACCATACCTAGACGGTCATACCGAGGTTCGATCGCGTCCGCATTGTTACTGTGTGCCAGGAAGAGCTCCAACAATGGAAGTGTCCAAGCAACTCGGAATCAACCAAAGCGATGTTGTTCGGATATGGAGGAGGTACAGAGAGACAGGAACTGTTGATGACATGCCTCACTCAGGCCGCCAAAGGGCTACTACTGCAGCAGATGACCGCTACCTACGGATTACGGCTCGGAGGAACCCTGACCGCAACGCTACCATGTTGAATAATGCTTTTCGTGCAACCATAGGACGTCGTGTTACGACTCAAACTGTGCGCAATAGGCTGCACGATGCGAACTTCACTCCCCACGTCCATGGCGAGTTCCATCTTTGCAACCGCGACACCATGCAGCGCGGTACAGATGGGCCCAACAACACGCCGAATGGACCGCTCAGAAATGGCATTACATTCTCTTCACCGATGAGTCTCGCACATGCGAGACAATCGTCAGATATGTTTTTGGAGGAAACCCGGTCAGGCTGAACGCCTTAGACACAATGTCCAACGAGTGCAGGAAGGTGGAGATTCCCTGCCGTTTTGGGGTGGCATTATGTTGGACCGACGTACGCCTCTGATGGTCATGGAAGGCGCCATGAAGGCTGCACTGATAGTGCAACAATATCGGCAGTGTACTGGCGAGGCATTAGTCTTCATGGATGACAATTTCAAGCCTCCATCGTGGACATCTTGTGAACGACTTCCTTCAGGATAACGACATCGCTCGACTACAGTGGCCTACATGTTCTCCAAACATTAACCCTATCAAACATGCCTGGGATAAATTGAAAAGGGCTGTTTGTGGACGACGTGACCCACCAACCACTCTGAGAGATCTACGCCTAATCGCCATTGAGGAGTGGAACAATCTGGACCAACAGTGCCTTGATGAACTTGTGGATAGTATGCCACGATAAATACAGCCATGCATCAATGCAAGAGGACATGCTACTGGTTATCAGAGGTACCGGTGTGTACAGCAATCTGGACCACCACCTCTGAAGGTCTCGTTGTATGGCAGTACAACATGCTATGTGTGGTTTTCATGAGCAATAAAAAGGGCGGGAATGATGTTTATGTTGACATCTGTTCCAGTTTTCTGTACAGGTTTCGGAACTCCTGGAACCCAGATGATGCAAAAATTTTTTGATGTGTGTATTTTACCATCTGTGTGCAACGCCGACCACGCTCTTTCTTAACAGACTGTACACTTCCTGCAAGATAGTGCACTGTTGCACTGCCTAACCGACGTCCATGACGTCCTCGTTCTGCGTATATGAATTGGTCAGGGTGTGCTATTTCCATGACCCTCGCGTTCACCAGACTTGACACCTCTTGACTTGTTCCTGTCGGAATTCATGAAGGATACCGTGTTTGTACCACTCTTACTGGCTTCTCTAGCAGAGCTCAGAGCAAGAATCTATCCACAGTTAAGCAAGTTTAGGTATATGGTAGAAAAATTGATGTACTTTGCTGTAATATGACACCGAAACCAGGTCTTTAAGTCATATGAATAAATCTATCTAAATTTGCAAATTTGCTAAGTCCTGTAAGAAAAACACTATATAAGTCATACCCCTAATTTTGATGGGGCAGAGAGAGAACCTCAGTGGAGAAAAAATTTTGTTACATGCACGTCTACAAAACCTGTTCACAATATGGTCACACTTAATCACATTTTTTATGCTGTAATGTAGCTAACTTAATAGAAATACCAGCCTTCTTGAATGAATCTTTACTAATCTCACGTTAACTCCACTAATGTTATTTGTTTTGTCCCTATCAGTATTCCATCACTCTTCTCCCAAATCATACAGGACGGTGGTCACAAAGCAGTTGTTGAACACTTTTATGACAGAATATGGTGATATCGTGCCCATAAAGAGAAACTCCATTCATTCGTAAGACTGACTAATGAGTTTTTAATCTTGTCAGATGGAGTGAATGCATGCTCCCCCTATACAAACCGTTCATAATTGTGTTTTCAAAATTGGTCTTTAAGTGGCTTGCTCATGACGGCAGTTTTGAAGTCATACCTCCATGTTTAATAACTAGTTCTGTTTTCAATGCAGCAACTTCATTCTTTACTTTAGGTGTCAGGTGACTTTTAAAAACGTATCTAACGCTATCAATGAACAGCCCACAAGGTCTGGTACTCTGACGAGTAGCTAGACAGTCCACAGTTAATTGTGTTCTCGTGTAGCCTTTTTCTTAGCAACTAATCACTAAGCCTTTAGTTTTTTCTTGACAAAGTTTACGTTTCAGACTTACATGAAACGGGTGGGAGAGGGGGGGGGGGGGGTGTAAGGGGGAGGGTAGCAGCTTCCCTCCCTTTGCAGTAACTGCTAACAACATGGTACTGATAACGCTTTAGACTTCAGTAGAGTGTCGATGCAGCATTTAGATTAAATGCCTCTTAAAGTAGAAGAGTTACTTGGTAGTCTTTCTGCTCGTGAAGCGCGAGGTGATTATAACTGAAGTACCAGTTTCAAAACGCTGTAAAAAAGGAGTCATTGCTGACAATGACGTTAAATTTGAAAGGAATATTATCGAAGGAGGGGGAAACGTTGTGGAAACAAGAGACTCTCGGCACGGTTGTCTCAATGCAATATCACGTGCTGCTGGTAAAACCATTTTACAAGAATGGTGACTGTGCGCCAGTAGCTATGCAGAAGTTCCGAACACTCAGGGTACGAGAAACGGCATTGTTCCGATGTCTACCAAGGGTCTGGAGAAAATTATTAGAAAAATCGAAAAGACAGGTTCTTTTGCAGATTAGTGTGACAGAGAGAGGAAAACAATTGGTCTGAGGTTAGTAGAGGATGTGGCCACAGCATTTCAGGAGGGCTCGAGCGTTGATATGCAATCATGCATTGCTCGGGGGATTGCCCGAACTTTGGATATGCCTGTGAGTACACAGTGCATAAACTTCTACGAATCATCCTGCTTGGTATCCATACAAAATTACACATGTTCAGGAGTTGTTTCATGCTCACCTGAGAGTGAGAAGAATGTTTGCTCTAGAATTTCTTGCTTCCGTGAAAGTAGTCAATGAATAGCCATGGAACATTCTGTGGACAGACGAAGCCCATTCCCATCTCCAAGGATATATCAGTGCACAGAATTGCAGAATACGTGCAACGAAAACTCCGCTTGCACATCAACGGTACCGCTTCATTCTGAAAGGTAATCGTGTGTTGCTGGTTAACGGTGTCATTTATCTTAGAGCATAATTTTTCGAGAAGATGAGTCCTCGAGTCCTGTTACTGTACCGTCACTGGTACACATTATGAGAGACTTTAGCGCACCACTCTCATTTCAACACTTCAACAGGGTCGATGTGTGTGTATGTGTGTGTGTGTGTGTGACCACTTTAGTGCAAGATGGCTCTCCTTTGCACATTGTACAGCCAGTGAAGCAGCTGCTATTGAAGCATTTTCGAAGTGCTAGAATTATCAGCCGACATTTTCCCACAGCTTGGCCTTCCAGATCAGCCGATTTTAATCTGTGAGACTTCTGGTTTTTATCTGAAAGATGCTGTGTTCAGTGCTGAAATTACAGAAGTAGCTGAACTGAAGACACGCGTTGTGTAACGCATTCTGATCGTGACCTCTGAGACACTTCCGACCTGTTGTGGAATATGCTGTTTCTCGATTTCATCTTATGGTAGAAAACGATGAACATAGGGTTGCCACATCTAGCTGGGACGTCGTGGGGACACTCTGACACGGGGGTGTAGAAATGAAGTGAAATTTTTTTTAAATATAATTACTTACTGTTTAGAACACAATTAAACGGAATTAGGTGCGGCAGGAGTATTTGGTACACCACATTTTTCCGCAGATGTCACAATTTTCAACAAGTCTTTTTTCCCTTTTCCGTATTTATAAAACTCCATGCAAGTCAGTAGTCGGTTTCTTTCATCAGCCCTCAAGGTCACATTGGCGTTGTGGGCGGCAATAGAAAAACAAATACCTTACGACACAACAAGAAGAGACAACAGAGTCACGAAGCAAACAAGACAAACACGTCCACTCGTAATGAAAACACGAAAGTCAATACGCTGCCTAATGCGAAGCGATATGTCCTGATACGCACGCGAGGTTAGACTGGCAGGCTGATTGATTGCTCTAAAACTCTGGCTATATGTGCCAGGTGTGTGGGCAGTTCAAGCAGCGGAGCTGCTGCTCCTGCGTTGACCTCTTTGGGGTGCAGTGGGACCTAACGTGTTGAGCTGTCCTCACTGGGTGTCGTTGATTGTGACGCCCTTTGTTTCTATATCGGGTTGCAAGAGAAGACTACTCTCGCAGTAGGTCGGGCCAACGTGTTGTTGGCCTGTGGTGGACCTGTTGGCCCAGACCACGAATCAGGCGGCTGCCAGATATTTCTGCATTGCTGTAGAACACTCTGGCGATTTGCCGGAAGCGATCCCCCGTAGGAAAGGGATGCCTGCTTCCTCGTGTAGCAGCCTCGTCGGGCATCGAGGCGGCTTGTGGAGCGCAAATCGCAGCGCCCTACTTTGCACGCGTTGGAGCGTCGCAATGTGCGTCGCTGCCGCGTTACCCCACACCACGGCCGCGTATTCCAGTACCGGCCGGACAAGGGACAGATACATGGTGAGGCCGTGGCGTGGAGGAAGTGTCGATGAAGGGTTGAGTAGTGGGTAAAGCGCACGAAGGCGCCCCACTGCCCGCCCTCTGACGTCCCATATGGGCAGGAGAGGGCTGTCAGCAGCACAATCCGCCGCTCTTCAGCCGAGTGACACGACAACTAAAACAATAATAAAATAATACATACATAAGGAGATAAAAAAGTGGAACATAAAACAGAGTAAGAGGAGAAAATGGAGGTAAAAAGACATGGACATGTAGACGTTCATGGGGGACAGTTAAAAAAGTCACCAGAAAGTTAAAAAAAACACAGTTGGCGATTCTTAAAACACAGAGAAGACACTGGATGCTCATGCACAGGTTAAAAGTTGGCCACAGTATTAAAAACACTCCGAAACAACACACGCAAAACCCACATGGAGCACACACGACGAAGAATAAAACTACCAGGTGGGACCTGCCGAGGGAAAGGTCAGAGAGGATGGAAAAGGAGGGGAGAGCATGGGGCAGCTGGGGAAGCGGCGGGATGAAGAGAGGAGGGACAACTGTGGGTTCACGAAGAGGCAGGAGACACATGGGGCGGGAGAGGAAAAGGGAAGACAGGGCAGTAGGGAGCGCAGAGACACTGAAAGAAGGCACAAGAGATGGAGGGGGAGTAGGAGGGGAAATCCGCTCAGAAGGAGGGAGGGGGAGGAGAGGGAGCCCTGAGGAGGAGGCAGGAAGAGGGGGTTAGAGTTGGTAGGAAGGGTAGATGTCAGGGCGAAGCTCATCATCCGGGAGGGGTAGACGGAGGAAGTTGTGTTGGGAAAGGAGATGGAGGGTGTGGAGATGGAGAGAGGGAGGGACACAACGCAGGCTGAGCGACAGGCAGGCGCTTAAGTACGCGATCGGGGACGCCGCTATTGGCCGCTGCAACCACGTGTTCCACTGTGGCGCCCTCATACTAAATGCGGGTCAGTGTTACAAGGCCAGATCAGTCAATCATCCAGACTGTTGCCCCTGCATCAACTGAAAAGGCTGCTGCCCCTCTTCAGGAACCACACGTCTGTCTGACCTCTCAACAGATACCCCTCCATTGTGGTTGCACCTACGGACAGCTATCTGTATCGCTGATGCACGCAAGCCTCCCCACCAACGACAAGGTCCATGGTTGATGGGCGTCTGGAAGAGGGGGGGGGGGGGGGGAGAAGAAACTGGTACACCTGCCTAACATCGTGTAGGGCTCTCGTGAGCTCGCAGAAGTGCCGTAACACGACGTGATATGGACTCGACTATGATTTCAATCATCACCCAATCTGCGGTTTCAGATAGTATCATCCAATCAATTATTAAGAAAATAGCCCAAGTAATCAAATTCAATGGTATAGAAAGGCATTGTCTGTTACTCAACTTCCTAAATCAAATTAATTATTAAATAAAATTATCTGAGACCACATTTACATGCTGCGCTAACAGATGGCGCTACTTCAGTAACAGAGCCAAGCTCATAACAACATTTTGCAAAGCCATGACAAAACTAGGTGTTGTTGGGATGTCGTGACAAGAACATCCATAACGGTCACGATCCCGATATATCGGGACAGATGGCAACCCTAAGTGAACAACATCTTGAACGTATCTTACTTCAGTCTCACGTCAATTAGAAACTGATTTTATGGTTGCTTTTTATGCGTTTTTTGGCGTTTTTGCCATCCGACGCTGTACGATCTTGCCACGGGTGATGGGCTTTCCTAATTAACAGTGCCACATTTTTTTTAATGTCAAACTCGTGCAGTACAGTCGAATTAGTGTGCAGCTCGGACTAGAGCCATCGTATTGCAATTCATCTGTCATTTGCCGCCACATCAATTTACGTTATTACGCGTACAGCGCCATCTAGTGTGAAAATTTTACTTAAACTTTTTTGTTTAAATAACGTTTCCCCTTCTTCGACAATATTATGTTCAAATTTTATTTCAGTTTGAGCAGCGTCTCCTTTTTTACAGCGGTTTGTAACTGAAGCCCTAATTATAATTACTCTTTACTTCATCGATATAAACCTGAGGCACCAACCAGTACTCTCACGGAATTCTGTCTGTGGCATATGTGAGGTCTTTGCAATTTCCGAGGCCTTTAACAAGATTATTTTCGAGGATCGGGTATTAGGTACGTAGATTCGTCCAAATCTTACTTTTTGCCAGCCTGTCTATTCTACATACAACAAAAAAACTGCAAATTTGAAACTTGCGTCACAGCTGCGCTACATACTGAACTTTGTTGATTACTTTCTTTCAACATTAGTGCTCATCAGTGAAGGGTAAATTTTACTCTTAGATGAGAAACTATGCCTGTTCTGTTGTAAAAAATAGCGGAATTATGAGTACAATAGTGTTCACTACCTAAATGAAGCGTCAGTAATCAAAGACAACTACATTGTTACCTGATACTGAACGATTAATTTGCGATTTTGTACTTGGTGTGAGAACACACGCTTGCTGACTTCCTGCGCGGACAAGTTCAGTTACGTGTGCCTACAGGTGCACACAGAGAACATTGGTTAACCTGCCAACCAAGTGTTCCACTCACATGCTCTTCAGTCTTTCTCAAACAATTCTGAAGAAACTGTTCGATAAAAAAAATTGATTCTTTCGCATCTTACAGACGCATATGACAGCATCATGGTGAATCTTTCCGGTAATGGTCATAGTTATTGTGATGCGCCATTATTAAAGTACGTTAGGGTAAGGACTCAGCAGAAATTTCAGGAGAGGTGGCGATTTATTTTTCTCATATTTCTTAATCTTTTTACCTCAGAGAGATGTCATCTGTGACGAGTTTTTACTATCGCCTACAGTTCTCTTGCTTCTGTGTTGAATTTTGTTTCTTTTGCGAAATACAGTGGACTTTTTGCACATGCTTTACCTCACTAACATGCTAATGCAGCTGCAACTGCAATGTAATCCTGGAACAGTGTATTATGAAACGAACAAGTGAGGACAAAATAGTTATGAAAACGTATGAACAAGTTCGTTCTACATATAAATGGGGACATTTAATTTCTTCACTTTTGTTGTTGCAAACCCACACCAAATCTCATTTCACCAGCTGTCGATGGCACTTAAGAAATTACATTGTTCCACAGCAGGTTCAAAAATGGCTCTGAGCACTATGGGACTTAACATCTGTGGTCATCAGTCCCCTAGAACTTAGAACTACCCAAACCTAACTAACCTAAGGACATCACACACATCCATGCCCGAGGCAGGATTCGAACCAGCGACCGTAGCGGTCGCGCGGTTTCAGGCTGAAGCGCCTAGAGCCGGCCGGTGTGGCCGTGCGGTTCTAGGCGCTACAGTCTGGAACCGCGTGACCGCTACGGTCGCAGGTTCGAATCCTGCCTCGGGCATGGATGTGTGTGATGTCCTTTGGTTAGTTAGGTTTGGGTAGTTCTAAATTCTAGGGGACTGATGACCACAGATGTTAAGTCCCATAGTGCTCAGAGCCATTTGAACCATTTGAAGCGCCTAGAACCGCTCGGCCACTCCGGCCGGCCCACAGCAGGAATATGTAGTTACTTGCATATCGCAGATGATGAGATAACTGCACATGTTAACCATTTTCAGAATACTCTCCCTCTGAATGTTATCATTTGCCACAAACTTGTTTCAGTAGCGTGATTAGTTTGTGGGTGGGTGGAAGTAAGAGCGTTACATACAATTTATTTTCTCAAGATTGGAGATAGACAGAGATCTTATCCAACTTTTAAAAAAAAGTTGTTGTATTAGATATGTTATACAGGGTGTCCCAGCTATCTTGTCCACCCAAAATATCTCTGGAACAATAACAGCTATTGGAAAACGACTTTCACCCATATCAATATAGGGCTGAGGCCCATGAATGTACATATTTGGAAACCTTCTAAAACGAAAGCATATGTGTTTTTTAACACAAACTTATGTTTTTTTAAATAGACCTCCTATATTTTTTCTGCAGCAATCCATAGCATGACAAAGCACATACACAATGGCGTTGATTGCATCGCAATATTCCCATTACATCCCGAGATACTAAGACGCGAAGTTGACGCTTGAAACACCCGACATGCGCTGCTAGCGCACGTCCTGAGGCTCAGGCGTGAACCCCATGCTGCCCCTAATCGCGATGTGATTGACATGTGTAATCACACCTCCATACTTATCAAGAGGTCCGAAACGAATAATACGGTCTGCTGCCATCCTGCATTAACGTCGTACATTGCAGCAGGTATTTATCCCATAGGCTAGGGGTGATGCGGTTCTGTAACATATCTGTATACCGCAACGTTAGTCACAAAGTTAACTTCGCTTATCGTTAATCCGTTACTTTGTGACTAATGTTGCGGTACACAGATATGTTACAGAACCGCATCACCCATAGCCTATGGGATAAATACCTGCTGCAATGTACGACGTTAATGCAGGATGGCAGCAGACCGTATTATTTGTTTCGGACCTATTGATAAGTTTGGAAGTATGGAAGTGTGATTACGCATGTCAATCACATCGCTATTACGGGCAGCATGGGGTTCACGCCTGAGCCTCAGGACGTGCGCTAGCAGCGCATGTCGGGTGTTTCAAGCGTCAACTTCGCGTTTTAATATCTCGGGATGTAATGGGAATATTGCGATGCAATCAACGCCGTTGTGTATGTGCTTTGTCATGCTATGGATTGCTGCAGAAAAAATATAGGAGGTCCATTTAAAAAAACATAAGTTTGTGTTAAAAAACACATATGCTTTCGTTTTAGAATGTTTCCAAATATGTACATTCATGGGCCCCAGCCCTACATTGATATGGGTGAAAGTCGTTTTCCAATTGCTGTTATTGTTCCAGAGATATTTTTGGTGGACAAGATAGCTGGGACACCCTGTATATACACCAGCAATCTAAGTTCGAAAGTACACCAAACATAAATTCATAGCGCCTCCTGTTCAATGAATCGAATTTTGTGTGGTGGGTTACATAATTTAAAAATATCGCAATAAGTCTGGCTATTAATGGCAACGGCCTTGCCGCAGTGGATACACCGGTTCCCGTCAGATCACCGAAGTTAAGCGCTGTCGGGCGTGGCCGGCACTTGGATGGGTGACCATCCGGGCCTCCGTGCACTGTTGCCATTTTTCGGGGTGCACTCCGCCTCGTGGTGCCAGTTGAGGAGCTACGCGACCGAATAGTAGCGGCTTCGGTCAAGAATCCCATCATAACGACCGGGAGAGCGGTGTGCTGACCCCACGCCCCTCCTAACCGTGTCCCCTCTGAGGATGACACGGCGATCGGATGGTCCCGATGGACCATTTGTGGCCTGAAGACGGGATGCTATGGCTATTTATGGAAAGAGAAGCAGTTCACCACAAAATTAACATAAGTGGCTACAGGATTTTAAAATATCATTTTCATCGAATAGTCTGTTTAAGATTGTTTGAGAAAGATTGCGGAGCAGTCAAGTGTACACCTGCAGCGCCGCCCCCCCCCCCCCCTTTCCCTCCCGTGTAGTGAGTCGGCATTGGCCGCACTGAAGTGACCTGTCTCTTGCTATCCGTGCTGCTTCATTACATAACATGCCGATATTTTTCGCAATGCTTGTAAGTCGCGTCGTGCTGGCCTCCATAGTCAGTAACCTGATTTGCTTGTGGGCAGACCCTAAGGAACGAGGACTACAGCTGAAGTTCCTTTGATTCGAAAAAAAAAACAATATTGGTAGGGTCATACTGATAAGCTGCACGAACAAATTTTTGTGCCAAGTTGCGGAGTATATGCGGGTATTAAGCTCGACTTAGTCTTTCTCTGGATAACTTGCAGTGAACAATGTTGTATGGCGACAAATGCTCTAATCCAGACAGGCGTTTGACCATAGTCCAACGGCGGTGCAATTTTATTGTTGTCTACAGCCACACGTTGTAAAGCTTGACAACATGAGAAATGTTTGCGTCTCTCTGTTGTCATGCGTAAGCAAATCTCAACCCCTCTGTTTCCGTATCGCGTGCGCGCGCTTTCTCTCTCCGCCCTCCTACGCAGAGACGTCTTCCGACGTGCCGCACACTGTAGTCCATGCCTTCTATTTACCTATCCAACTTTACTCTTGCAAGCGATTTCACTTTTGCAATATATAACTCGGAAACAATAAATAAAGAACAGTAAATGCAGCTTACCTCTGTTTCAGTGTCCTTTATTAAAGGCTACTGCTTTCAGAAGATGGAGAATTAATCTCTCAAAACTACATAGCCATTAAGGGGGGTAGGACGTCAAACGGGCCGACTTGGAGCAGGAGAGGCACCACAGGATATTCTATTTTCTACTTTCTATACTTTTAAAAATAAATTCATAAAACATTGTCAACATGACCAGGAAGGATTCAGGATTCACACTCGTAGCAGTGGAAGTGCAAAAATATAACAAAATAAATTTTTTTTAGATATGAAATTTCATCATTTTTTCACTTACTATTGGCTGCACTTGTAGCTATAGGTTCATTTTTCTTCACTAGTAAGAGATATTCTTTGATGAATTTTGCATGGCATACAAACCATTGTCACAGGTGTATGAAACACTAGAATTTTCCAAATCTATTAAAAACTGTGGTAAAAATTGAGATAATTAACTACAAAATTTGATTTTTTCCAAACATAAAGTTTTAAAACGTAACAGCTCATTCATTTTTTCATATATTAAATAGATTCTAGAGTTTCAGACACCTGTAAGTATGGTTTGTATGCTGTGCAAAATTCATCGAACAGTCTCTCTTACTTATGAAGAAAAGTGTACCTATAGCAACAAATGCAGCCAATAGTAAGTGGTGAAATGATGAAATTTCACATGTAAAAAAACTATTTTGTTATGTTTTTGAACTTCCGCTGCTACGAGTGTGAATCCTGAATCATTCCTGGTCATACTGAGAAAGTTTTATGAATTTACTTGTAAAAGTATAGACAGTGGAAATTAAAATGTTCTGTGGTGCCTCTCCTGCTCCAAGTCGGCCCCCTTAATATTGGATGTAGTGATAGAGGCGAACTATATTTACTGTAATTAATAATTGTCGACATCGCGCTACTAATCAATAAGATTATAATAAATAAGTCGCAAAACTGTCTGTCAAAATCGGCACCACAAGTACCAGCATGATATTTATTTCAATTTTCTACATACTGCTCTGTAAGATTAACACTTATCCCATCGTTTGTCAAGGTGTCAAATGAATGCAGCGAAGTATTTTTGAACCAGTTGCCGCATCCAACGGCCTCATTCTCGTGAAAGTGTTGCCCAACCAGATGGTTCTGAAGAGCGCTAGTAGCTGAAAATCATTGATGGCCAAGTTGTGCCTGTATGGTGAAAGTTCAAGCGCTGGCATAGTCTCTTCATTTGTTTCGTTATGTGCTTCATTCTGAAACAGCTCTGGTACTCACAAAGAGCGTGTTGCAGCGAACGCTGATGTTGAATCTGTCGCTGCGTTGCGTGCAGAGGAAACGCGTCTGGGGCCCGCAGGCGGCGTGAGGCGGCCCGGGAGGAGCCGTCGCGGGACTGCGCGGGTGTCGATCCCAGGAGTTCCAGTAAGAAGGACCGCAGCAGCGCCCACTGTCTGCGTTTCGCCGACTCCTGGTGCGTACTCTCAACTTCGGCCTGCGTCTATATCCACATACAAACGCCACAAACTTCTGTACAGGGCATCGCAGGGGACTTCAGCATTAAGAGTCTCCGCATCCTGTTCCATTTGTGTATTGAGCTTCTGTATGCACATTGGTCTCTCTACACCTGCATCTTAACTCCGCTTACCACATTTCTGTGTGGTGGCGGCTACTTCTGGTAGCACTGCCATTTCCCCCTCTTCCTTGTTCCCCCAAAGAGCGTTGCGCGGGAAGAACGATTGTGGATAAACCTTTGCACGAGCTGTAATCTGATTCTATTGTCGTGGTCATTTCGTGAGATATACGTCTGAGAGACCAAAACGTTGCTCGACTGATGTTGGAACATATGTTCTCGAAATTTCAAAAGTAAACTTCTACATCTACATCTACATACATACTCCGCAATCGACCATACGGTGCGTGGCGGAGGGTACCTCGTACCACAACTAGCATCTTCTCTCCCTGTTCCACTCCCAAACAGAACGAGGGAAAAATGACTGCCAATATGCCTCTCTACGAGCCCTAATCTCTCTTGTCTTATCTTTGTGGTCTTTCCTCGAAATATAAGTTGGCGGCAGTAAAATTGTACTGCAGTCAGCCTCAAATGCTGGTTCTCTAAAGTTCCTCAGTAGCGATTCGCGAAAAGAATGCCTCCTTTCCTCCAGAGACTCCCACCCGAGCTCCTGAAGCATTTCCGTAACACTCGCGTGATGATCAAACGTACCAGTAACAAATCTAGCAGCCCGCCTCTGAATTGTTTCAATGTCCTCCCTCAATCCGACCTGATAGGGATCCCAAACGCTCGAGCACTACTCAAGAATAGGTCGTATTAGTGTTTTATAAACGGTCTCCTTTACAAATGAACCACATCTTCCCAAAATTCTACCAATGAACCGAAGACGACTATCCGCCTTCCCCACAACTGCCGTTACATGCTTGTCCCACTTCATATCGCTCTGCAATGTTACCCTCAAATATTTAATCGACGTGACTGTGTCAAGCTCTACACTACTAACGGAGTATTCAAACATTACGGGATTCTTTTTCCTGTTCATCTGCATTAATTTACATTTATCTGTATTTAGAGTTAGCTGCCATTCTTTACACCAATCACAAATCCTGTCCAAGTCATCTTGTATCCTCCTACAGTCACTCAACGACAACACCTTCCCGTACACCACAGCATCATCAGCAAACAGCCGCACATTGCTATCCACCCTGTCCAAAAGATCATTTACGTAGATAGAAAACAACAGCGGACATACCACACTTCCCTGGGGCACTCCAGATGATACCCTCGCCTCCGATGAACACTGACCATCGA
Organism: Schistocerca serialis cubense; assembly: GCF_023864345.2. NCBI lineage: Eukaryota > Metazoa > Arthropoda > Insecta > Orthoptera > Acrididae > Schistocerca > Schistocerca serialis. The sequence goes on from NC_064638.1 coordinate 67,420,046, forward strand.
GGACAACATACTGGGTTCTGTTACTTAAGAAGTCTTCGAGCCACTCGCATATTTGGGAACCAATCCCATATGCTCGTATCTTAGTTAGGAGTCTGCAGTGGAGGACCGAGTCAAACGCTTTCTGGAAGTAAAGGAACTTAACACACAATATCTCTGTTGGAGCGTCTGCACTGAAGTCTGTTGAGCTTACTAAACGATCCTGTGCCGGAATATGCTCGTCTTCGTTGTATCTGCTCTGTCTCTTCCATTAGCCCAGCCTGGTAAGTGTCTCAGAGTGATGAGCAACATTCAAGAATCTGTCTTGCAGGTGTTTTGTAAGCCACTTCTTTCGTGGATAACTTACACATATGAGCCGAAAACTGTTGACCAGCTCGTTAACTGTGTTGATCCACCTCCGGAACGCACTGTAGCAGCGATTCTGCGTCCCGTGGATTAGTTATGTCTTTATAGACATCAAGCAACCCCCATAAATTATGCACCAGTGGTTTGTGAGCACAGAGCTGGCAGTTCACATTTATTGCATTGGGTTCAAGTGAAGCGAGGTTGGTGGTCAAGACATCAACATGATTTATCAGAAAAAATTCAGTTATCAGTTGCAAATACATTTTTATTTTGCTTTATCAGTTTGGATATATTAATTTTTCATCTTCGGAAGCTTAGTATTGTTTAGCAGATGCCAAAATCTTCTTCATAAAATCATAATGTCACAACATTTCCAGATATGTACATATTGGATGTGATTATTGTAAATACAGTGCATGGGGGCTTAATTAAATATAATCCAAATAATTTTTAAAATTTTAGCGCTGTAGTTGTCCGATTACGCAGTCTCGTAAACGGTTGGCCCTGACTAGTTTTAGTACGCAATCTGACTGCATAGAACAACAACAAAGAATGAAATGAAAATTTCCGTTAATACAATCAATTAATTAAGTCCCCAGCAACTATAAAACCTACGAACCCAACAAAGCACAAGTATAACTGTTCTGTGTGTGGAAGTATGATTCAACGTACGCGTCTGGCACGGTTCTTCTTCAATAAGACAAGAAATTTTAAATATCATTTGTACTGAAGTAATTAAAAAAAATTGAAATACTATAATTACGCAAGAAAACCAGAATTACACTCTAATCCAAGAACACAAGCCAGATGCTTTGTTGACTGAACCTGTAATGACGCATTATTCAAGACATTGAAATAATGAGAAAAATAGCGAGTTTTGTTACCTTCATATATATTGACGAAAAGCACTCTAATAATTACAATATCTCCATGGGAACAACATCTGCTGTCTAGCCCATCAAACAACTGCATAAAACATGGAACAAGCACTCTCTACTACAACATCTCCACAAGCACTCCCTACTACGACCTATCGACAAGAACTGACCTCCGCAACTTCTCAACAAAACTGCCTACTACGAGTTCTCAACAAGCACTGCCAGTGGAGGCGGCTGAACAAAACTCTCTGGCGCGATCTCTGGCGCTGTGGCTCAGTGTAGCCACCTTTCAACAGATTGACAATTTACAGTAAGCCAATACTTCACAGTAAACTAATACCAAACTTCTGAAGACAACAAATTAATTTTTCGTAACCGATAAAGCGTGTTGCTATTGTGGTCTTCAGTCCTGAGACTGGTTTGATGCAGCTCTCCATACTACTCTACCCTGTGCAAGCTGCTTCATCTCCCAGTACGTACTGCAGCCTATATACTTCTGAATCTGCTTAGTGTACTCATCTCTTGGTCTCCCTCTACGATTTTTACCCTCCACACTGCCCTCCAGTACTAAATTGGTGATCCCTTGATGCCTCAGAATATGCTCTACCAACCGATCTCTTCTTGTAGTCAAGTTGTGCCACAAATTTCTCTTCTCTCCAATTGTGTTCAATACCTCCTCGTTAGTCAGGTGATCTACCCATCTCATATTCAGCATTCTTCTGTAGCACCACATTTCGAAAGCTTCTATTCTCTTCTTGTCTAAACTATGTATCGTCCACGTTTCACTTCCATACATGGCTACACTCCATACAAATACTTTCAGGAACGACTTCCTGACACTTAAATCTATACTCGATGTTAACAAATTTCTGTTCTTCAAAAACGCTTTCCTTGCCATTGCCAGTCTACATTTTATATCCTCTCTACTTCGACCATCATCAGTTATTTCGCTCCCCAAATAGCAAAACACCTTTACTACTTTAAGTGTCTAATTCCCGAATCTAATTCCCTCAGCATCACCCGAGTTAACTCGACTACATTCCATTATCCTCGTTTTGCTTTTGTTGATGTTCATCTTATATCCTCCTTTCAAGACACTGTCCATTCCGTTCAACTGCCCTTCCAAGTCCTTTGCTGTCTCTGACAGAATTACAATGTCATCGGCGAACCTCAAAGCTTTTATTTCTCCTCCATGGATTTTAATACCTACTCCGAATTTTTCTTTTGTTTCCTTTATTGCTTGCTCAATATACAGATTGAACAACATCGGGGATAGGCTACAACTCTGTCTCACTCCTTTCCCAACCACTGCTTCCCTTTCATGTCCCTCGACTCTTACAACGGCCATCTGGTTTCAGTACAAATTGTAAATAGCCTTTCGCTCCCTGTATTTTACCCCTGCCACCTTCAGAATTTGAAAGAGAGTATTCCAGTTAACATTGTCAAAAGCTTTCCCTAAGTCTACAAATGCTAGAAACGTAGGTTTGCCTTTTCTTAATCTATCTTCTAAGATAAGTCGTAGGGTCAGTATTGCCCGATAAAGCGTAATAAAAATATATTAAATTACAGCCACGAATAAAATAATACATCAACATGAATTCGTTATCAAGCTCCTCAAACTGCTCTAACACGATTTTGAGATCGTGAAAGTGACAGTTACGGTGCTGGAAGACGTGATGGTCTTCGAGGAATACATCAAGCATGAAGGGATGCAGGCGGTTTACAGTAAGGTTCACGCACTTTACAGCTGTCATAGTGCTTTCGATTACTACCACAGCTCACATATAAGCCCTGATGCCCCACTGCCTTGACCATTCTGCGCCTGTGGCGTGTACTTGTGTTGAGCAGCCATTCATCTGGATGACACTGTATAGGGATACAACCATCGACATGCTGCGACAAGAAACGTAATCCATTCAACCAGGCGACAGGTTTCCAGTGATCCACGCTCCAGTCTCGATTATCCCACGTCCATTGCATTAGTAATTGACAGTATTTTTGGTTCAACATAGGATCACATAGGGATCGTCTGTTGGAAGCCCCAATTTCAACAAAGTGAGTTGAATGGTGTTCTCTAAAGCATGTATCTGCACCGGCATGGTACACTATACTGATATCTGTCAAAGGTCACCGCCTATCCTGCTGTACACAGTGGGAAAACCTCCGATCTCCACTTTCTGTGATTTCAACCACTTTCCTTTGATGCTCACAACGTTAGCACACGAACATCCAACCAACTTCACCATATCCATGATGCTACTTCCAAGGCGCTGGACCCAAACAATCTGCCCCATGCCAAAGTCTCTTTCCCATTTGCAGTCCGAATCTTCGCTAGAGCGATTTCCCATTCGTCTCTACTCCGCTTACATACTTCCCTTGCCACATCACGTGCCCACAACACCAGCCATCGGCATTCAGTCTCGTGGTGGGCAGTGGTCATAATGTTTCGCCTCATCAGTGTACATTTCCTTAATATTCTTCCCATGACTCTCAGACTGCTATCTGTTTTCCCTAAAGTTAGTTTTATGGGGTCTTTCCACGTTAGGATGCTCCGTAATGTTACTTCTCGGTATCTTACAGTTATTAAAGTTGAAAGTTGCATCCCGGCTCTGGATCAGAGTCTAGTCTCGGAGTATAAGTGCAGTGCTCGTTATAAAACAAATCTTTGATCGTACAACACGAGCGAATGCAATGCTTGTACTGTTGTCTGAATTGTTAATGTAACTGATGTAGCCATTGTGTACAATTATAACGCCGTCACAGTGTGCTTACGTGCACAAGCTTATACAGGGTGTTTCTAAAAGGGCTTGAAACTTCATATAAATTTATTGAAAGAAGATATACAGCTGGGTTTAGTGTTGTTTTGTAGGGAAACACTTCAAGTCTTTTTACCTTAAACTAAAGATGTTATATGTGTCTCCCGTAGGTTATCCTGCATACATCCCACCGGAAGTCAATTTCGTGCCAAACTCGCTGTAGCATTGCGGGTGTAACTTGCTCAGTGGCGGCGTAGATTCTTGCTCTAAGTTCAGGTAGAGAAGCTGGCACAGGAGGTACAAACACGATATCCTTGATGAATCCCCATTTAAAAAATCTAGTGATGTAAGGTTTGCAGAACGCGGGGGCCATGCAATTGGCGCGTCACGGCCAATCCATTGATCTGGAAAACGGACACTGAGAAAATCCCGGACGTCAGCCAGAGAATGGGGTGGTGAACCGTTGCGTGAAGTAAACATTTCGTTCTTGATCATCCTCATCGATCTGTGGCATCAAAAATTGTTGTAACATATCCAGGTACACTATCCTGTTGATGGTTCTCTCACGCAAAAAAAGGGACAGTACACTTTGTTCTTGCTCAATGCGCAAAAAACGTTCAATTTAGGGCTGTCACGAAAGTGTTGCAATGTTTGATGTGGATTTTCACTGCCTCAAACCCTACAGTTACATTTCTTAAGCTTGCCACTTAAATGAAAAGTCGACTCGTCAGAAAAGATGATTTTGTCCAAGAAATGTTCATCCTCATGTAATCGATTTAACATGTCCGCACAGAAGTTCTTGCGAGCAATTTTATCAGCGTCTTTTATTGCTTGTACGATCGTCAATCTGTAAGGTTTCAAATGCAAACGGCTTCTCAACACAAGCCAAACCGTGGTATGCAGGATTTAGTCCGCGAGGCGCCCGCCTGGTCGATTTGGTACTGCTGTTCTCAAAACGTTCTCTCACTCCCTCAGCGACGTCGTCAGATGTGCTTGGACGACCTGATGATTTCCCACGATTACCGGACACCCTTTTTCTACAAAACATGTGTGCCACTCATAAATTTTAGACGTACTAGGAGGATCTTTAGCGTACTTGGTACGGAAATTACGCTGAACTGCTGTTGCTGACTTCAATTCTTCAAACCAAAACACACAGCCCTGTTAAACGCAACTGCCGCTAGCGCTCCTTACGGTGCGATTCGCCGCTAGCAAACTGCACGAGACAAAACTTGATGTATTTACCTTCAAACTGACACTACAATCACCTCTGTAGGTACTATGAATTAATTTATATGAATTTTCAAACTTTTAAAGTCCTGTTAGTCTGTCGTGTAAACATGGGAAAGGTGTAGGACAACGTAAAGGATCTTGGACTCCTAAGTCAAGACTGAGATTAACAGATATTTATTTGCTCTAATGATTAACAAAAACCACAATAAAATTTAACAGAGAACAAATTTCTCTGACACTCAGATCAGATTACGAAATTATGCTAACACTATGGGGAGGTACAGAAAGCGTGGCAGATTGTATGGAGGAAGCGCAACAAAGTCTACTCATCTCGTCAGCTCACAAAATCAAAGGTGACGATGAAACAAGATGCCACAAATTATAACCAAATTAAGCAACGCAAGTCGCATGGTAAAGTAAGAAAGTATAAGCTCATCAGAAAATGAAGTGCACTGCAACAATTGCGACACTTACATTTCACCAAAGTCAGCAAACTGTGCACCTATGAGCACCAAATAGCGGCCAGGGGACGAGTGTCCCTTACAGTGGGTGATGATCGAATGACAAAGCATAAATACACCTACACAATTCTCTCGTTTCAGAAATGGGACAATTCAATGTTGTCGCCAATCTGACTAATGAGAATATCACTTATGTCTTGAAAAAACAGGGAGAACGCTGCAGAAACTTCCTAACAAGTAAGAAGTTGGTACTGCGATGAAACAGTGTCCCATAGATTGGTGCGCTCCTTCGCAGTAAGCACGATGGCAGGGGAACAAATCGACTGGGTACACCAAATTCTTGCTCAAAAGCAACAAACGTTCCCACGCTGGTCGGGCAGCGTCTCGCTGTTTCGTCTTTTGATGTCTGAACAGAATAGGCAAAATTGTTGTGCTCAATAATTCTCTGGCGCCTTCCGCTCGAGGTCAGGAGGAGCACTCGCTCCGCCGATAGATGCCGCAGCCGTACTTCCGCAAAAACTGTCTTGCTATCGGGGGACCTCCACCCTTCCTAATGAGATTCACCGAGCGCCTCCTGCTGTCAAAGAGGACCTAGAAACCACACCGGGAGAATACCTCCCCGGTGACAAAAAGGCAAAACTTTCCTCCCAGAAAATGAGCCCACTACACTCTAAACAAAATTAATCACGAAATGGTGAAAAAAATGAATGAACATCACGTAGCGATTGGTGATTGAAATGTCACACTGTTTTCTGTCATTTATTACTAACAGCATAATTACAAAGTAATAGGTCTCCTACTTATTGTATGCAATGTGTTACACTTATTTACATTCAGGGTCAACTGCCAGTACTTCACCAATAATCGATCCTCTGCAGGTTTTCATGCATTTCGCTACAATCTTTGAGGTTGCTACCTTTGTATAGACGATACAATCACTTGAGAGCAGCCTGTTGGAGCTTCCTAAATTGTCCAATAGATAATTTATTTACATAACAAAATGAAAAATGCTCCTATCGTAGCACAAAGAAAAGTCGAACATGTGCTGTGCAGAGTTAGGGATGTGAATACACGGAACTAGCTTCTCGACTGACACTATGTGGTCAAAAGTATCCAGACACCCTCAAAAACATAAGTTTTTCATAAAAGATGCATTGTGCTGCCACCTACTGCCAGGTAATCCATATCAGCGACCTCAGTAGTCATTAGACATCAGTATTGGTACTAAGTTCGTTCTGGCACACTCTGCATTGATGCCACATGTGTCCAAGATGGCGGCGATGACGTCATCAAAGATGGCGGAGTGTAGACTTGGCAACAGTGCATGATGTGATCCAAGATGGTGGCCATGATGTAAGCTGATGACGCAAGAACCGTTATCCAAGATGGCGGCTTTAGGTGGGAAAGTGCTATGCCCCACCATCCCTGCCATGCCCCCTAGCACAGAATTCAAATTCCATCAGGACAATGCAATCTCTACTAACCTAAGAAAATGGCGGGAAAGAAAGGTCACTTGGGCTACCTCCACTAACCTAAGTCACCCGACTGCCACCTCTTCCTAGAGATCTAGGGATTGACGCGAAGTTTGAATGTTGGCGGTAAAGAAAGGTTACTTGGGCTATCTCTACTGACCTAAGAAAATGGCGGGAAACAAAGGACAGTTGGACAACCTCCACAAACCTCCAACTGCCACCTCATCCTAGGAAATGGCAGGGAGAGGAGTCGACTTATGCTGGACGTAAGTCTTTATTTTGCATGCACTATTTATTTATACAATTAGAGGCAGTACCACCATCAAGTGTGTTCACCACAAGGTCTGGGTCTAGTACACAGTACCACCACCAGAGGGCGCTGTTGTCCCTTCTGTGACATAATCCAAGATGGCGGTCTGATGTTGAAGAGGAAGGCCCTCATAACAGGAAATTCAGGGGTATATTGTTTATTTTTAAAAAAATCAGTTTTTGGGGGTTGGATTTCTCTTGCTCATCTTTCAATGCTGTTTGGAAACATGTAGGTCTTGTAAGAAGTAATTATGTGGAGCAAACATGATGCATAACCTAATGTTCGGCACTGTACTCTGGGTGTCTTAACTAGAGCGATATTGGGATGCGGATCCACAATATGCCGCACAAGCCATAGGGTTTGAAGGTGGATCTGCCATGCACAATGTACGGAGCGGTGTTGGGATGCAGATCCACAATATACCACACACGAGTTACCGTTCGAGTGTGAATCTGCTGCACACTATACATATAACGTGACCGATGTTTGGAAATGGATACACCACACAGTGCATCTGGGGTAGGGTTTGCCAGTGGACCAATCAAGCGCTATGTACGAAAACATTTTCTATGTTCGAAGTTTGGTTCACCAGAGAGGGGACTGGGTCCTGGGAGCCTTCTGCGGCAGTAAGGGGAAGAAGTATGTGGAAGCAAGAGGAATCCAAGAAAACGTCGACATGGAAGCGAAGGAAATCAGGAAAGCAGTGAATTTTTCTCTGTTGAGGTAGCATTATACTGTGTGTCTTTTGAGGTACCAGAGATACACGTGAGTTGACTACTGTATTTGACACTTCTCAGGAAGACAGAGAACCATCTGCATCTAAACTTACATGCATCAGCATTAAAGGATAACAGAGAGTGGACGGGGTGATCGATTGACATGGAGCTGTAACGGGGTATGAATTAATGGTTGACTGATGATGCATTCTAGAGAGGGAGTGATTGCTGCAGGTCAATTTTTCCACTGTTCTGTCAGGATGCATCAGTCACATGACATAGCCTACCTTCTACTCATATACAGCCACGTGTTCTGTATGTGATTTAAAGCACTGTCTACTTGCGATCGTTAACGGTAAACCTGTCGGCCATCAGAGGACTTCCATCTCATGTGTGATGAAACGTGACACATTCCCCTAAACGAACTATGATTTATGCGATGTACTCCATCCCCCTATCGCATCTTGGGTGTAAAATCAAGACTTCGGCGTCGTAACTAATTTGGTAGGTGCTTGTGAGGCATGCAATCCCTGTGTATACATTTACTTGACAGGTGTGCTGTTTACAGAGTTAGTGGCGGAATGACTTGTCAGATGCTGCTGCTATCCATTTATCTGTTTCCTTGTAGGAGGTATCCCCCACTACTAACGATCATTTTACATAGGTGTGAGGCAGGCATAGTATAATATCTTAACCATGATTGGATGTGAACAGTCAATGCTATCCATCTCTGGAAAGCTATATTGTGCTCGTTATCACACACAGCCGATGTTTCACAACAGTAGTTTTATGGTTCAGTAACATAGTTTATCGTAGAGAAACTGGGAAGAAGGATGTATGTCCCGCACTTGAATTATATTTCTTACATTGAAATATTAACAGCGCTACATTCCATATGACTCATAGGTTGGAAACGCAAGCGATCTAACATTATAGCCCGTTTTAAGTGCAGAACGTTGTAGCCTTAGGAGTGCACATGTTTATGTTCTCTCTTACCACAACCTTTCAGGTACTGATCCTACCGAGACTCTGGAACAATACTTTAAAATTGATAGCTTGGTTGATTTACGTAAAAATGCGTCGGACTCTAACCGCCTGGAGGTCCATCACGAATAAAAATCTTTCGTTACCTGTTCTTCTTAACTGTCAGCATTTACAACATGTTATTTTCAAATCTGTTACTATACATCGATAGGGAGTGCGAACCTCCTTGACATGGGCACCTCTTGAGAAATCTTGTTTGCCGGCCGGAGTGGCCGAGCAGTTCTAGGCGCTACAGTCTGGAACCACGTGACTGCTACGGTCGCAGGTTCGAATCCTGCCTCGGGCATGGATGTGTGTGATGTCCTTAGGTTAGTTTAAGTAGTCCCGAGTTCTAGGAGACTGATGACCTCAGAACTTAAGTCCCATAGTGCTCAGAGCCATTTTTGCCAAATATTGCGTACTTGATGGGTGAGGACTCAGTAAGCTCCGTTCATGCACAAGATGTGGAATGTAGCGGTCTACTTCTGGCTGGTTGCAGATTAAATCGGTAGCAGATCGGGTTCGTCAATGACAGTGTTAGGGGGTCTTTCATTCTCTAATTTTACCCTAAGACTTGTGAGAATGCTCTGTGACTCCCATCAGCATAGAGATGGATCGTAAATTAAGCATTATGCTCGATGTGTTAGAAATATGTAGAGTGCTGTCTGATATACTTTGATGATGGATGTGTTCGAGAATTAACAATGAATGGACGTACTGCATAGTCATCTATCTACATTCGCAATGATACTCGCAAAGTGGAGAAGGTAATGTGTTGGTAAATGTGCCAACGCCTTGTAGATAGACGGGGCCGAAATGCACGCTATCTAACGCAGACGGGCGTGAATTCTGGAACAGGACAAGTAGTGAATTCTAATAAGAAAAGTATGCAGCTCCTCGAATACTTAACTTTTATTTATCCTTGTTGTGAATACAGCATTCTTGATGAGACATTTCATACGATAACTATCAAACTATGTAAGGCTAATGGCGCCTTGCTAGGTCGTAGCCATGGACTTAGCTGAAGGCTGTTCTAACTGTCTCTCGGCAAATGAGAGAAAGGCTCGTCAGTGTAGTCGCTAGCAAAGTCGTCGTACAACTGGGGCGAGTGCTAGTCCGTATCTCGAGACCTGCCATGTGGTGGCGCTCGGTCTGCGATCACACAGTGGCGACACGCGGGTCCGACATGTACTAAATGGACCGCGGCCGATTTAAGCTACCACCTAGCAAGTGTGGTGTCTGGTGGTGACACCACAGAAGGGGTGGTTTAGCTATGATACTGAAATTGGAAACTACGCTGTCACATCATTGGTCGGTGTTGAAATTAGTGTAAAATTGCTCACAGTATCAACTATGACGCTTATTATTTCAGTACTTAAGCGGTGTCTTATCCATCCCATCCGTCCACTGGCACGCTCTTGGTAACAACATAATGATTGACTGTCAGCGCTTGTTTGAGTTGTAGAAGGAGTTTTGTGGCAGGGTGACAACTTCTGGGGATAGCTAGCACCGAAACAGTGATCACATACACGACTGCAATATGAGGTATCAGTCGAAATGGAACGCAGAGCCATCAGCTATTCTGTCAATGTGACAGATGAGTTTAAATGTAGTTTGGAAACGCACGTCAACGCCGTAAATCTCGTCCAATTTCTTTATGTTGTAAATGACTTTTATTTAAAATCATCGAGTGTGTGTGGTGTTACTGTTACAGCAGTAACAATATGATTTACACAGTTCGACATCTAGAGGTAGCCCAATTGACCTATCTTCCCTCCAAAATTCAAACTTCCCCCACGGGGGCTTGGCAGGGGTGGCATTTTTCAGCCACCTTGGGTAATGGTAGTCGCGTCATCAGCTGACGTCACAGCAGCCATCTTGAATGACGTCAAGCGTGTCACAGTGTGACGTCTTGGAGAATGGTACTTTGCGGTGATGTCCGCATTGTCTGCAAGAGGCAGTGGATCAGCACGTCTCAATGTTAGTTTAGAACCTGACACAGACCTCGAAGTAGTGGCAGAAAAACAACATGTTCGGTAGTGTACACAGCGTGTTAGAGCAGAAAAAAAATATTTCAAACAATGAGACAGTGCCGCAGGGGGCGTCTCTTGCAGCTTACAGTATAGTCCATGGGATATGATCATCCAACTAGAGTACAGGTGATGGAACTTTAAACTGGTCTCTACAGTTCATCAATACCGGTATATTTAATAAGATCATCACATGTGCTCGATACCTGCATGCATGTGGTATTTGTTTTTGATATATGGGAGGGAGATGCGGTAAAAATCTTGTCTAGTTGTCAATCGGATGAAGTTAGTTGAGCTTTTATAGTTTGTAATTTTTCTCTGATTGATGGTACAGAATAATGAATATAGCATCTTGGGTGGGGGATAGATGTGAATGGACGTGGATCTGTAGTACTTGTATGTAGTTTTGGAGTGCACCACAATGCAGTAGCAAAAATCCTCATCTTCTCAAGGCTGGAATTTTACTGTAGTAGACAGGTTCGAGAAATGTGACTTGCTTCGAGATATGAGAGTGCCAGAAATATGATTCACTTGTGGCTGTGATCCAACGCAGGTATGTGCTTGAATGGAGGGACTTGAATCCAATTCATAGACTCCATTTCTAGCAGATAGCGTAACACTAGAGATCTGAAAAGCTAGTGTACATTTCTCAACCATTGCCTCTAGCCCATAGGATATATCAACGACTCTCACACATTGCATTGAGACAGAGTGTGTTACAAATACTGGAGAAATATCTAGCGGCAGCTGCGTGAGGGGTGTTGCAAATACTGGTTTCATACCCAGCTCCTTAGCTGAATCACTTTCAAAATTCTGCGATTTTATGATGATGTTGCATCATGGGCTATGTGTAACTGGACTGCTGGTCTGATAATACACATACCTACAGTCACCATCTCGGTATTTGGAAAAACCACATGATTTGTAGGTATCGCCATATGTAGATTTATAAAGCCGATATAGCTTTTAACGTGGATACTTGTGTGCACATGTAGAACCAAGACCGCTTGTGACAGTAATATGCAGTAGTTGTTGTAGCCGAGCGGTCTAGGCACTGCAGTCATGGACTGTGCGGCTGGTCCTGGCGGAGGTTCGAGTCCTCCCTCGGGCATGGGTGTGTGTGTTTGTCCTTAGGATAATTTAGGTTAAGTAGTGTGTAAGCTTAGAGGACTGATGACCTTAGCAGTTAAGTCCCACAAGATTTCACACACATTTGAACATTTTTGAGTAGTTGTTGGGGTCGGGTTTTTTAACATCTAGCGGTGTAAGACGATTAAACCTCTCTTTCTAAGACACGGTGGTAGCACTCGCAAGAAAAAATTATGAGACATGTCCACCCATCGTTGATTTTCAGTCAGTATTATTTCATATTGCCAGCGATCAGTTATTGACGAATTATTATACTTAGTAGTAGGGGGTGCGTGATAGGTTCGCCTAGAGCATCGGGCTTATAAACTATGTGTTTGTGTACAGACATGTGCAAAGGAAGGTCTGGATTTTGTGATGAGTACCATGATTGCAAAGGGAAGAATATGTCAAGTCATAAGAATGGTAGTGATATTTCTATTTCCAGAGCCATAGCCGTCAACAGGGTGTATTACCGATACTTCGCTGATGGTTGAATGTCGTTCAACTGAGATTGCAATCGTAACATTTAGTTGTAAGTACAGATTTCTTTGGATGATAATTCTATCTGTACGTGCTCTGCCCACAGCACTGGTGACCTGTGCGGGGGTGATTCACATTTCCCGTTAACGGTAGGAGCTATCAGACTGGAAAGGGCTGTTGGAGTGTAGGAATGTAGATGAATTAACCGTGTTGTCCTCCAGACAACCGAATAGCGAACTAATACTTAGTATATGTTGGATAGCTTTTGTGATCGCGTGGACATTTGTGAAGAATGAATATGGATGTGTATTTACGCTGGATCGTTATCCCCTCCCATGTACATTGTTCGGTTGACTGCTTCTGCACATTTCGCGATTTTATTTAGTTGAGAGAAGATCGACTGTCGTGTGTATTGCAACAAGTATGTGGAAGACACGTTTCCCGGTTCTCTAGACATGAGAAACACCTTAGTTGACATTGTAAATTATAGGGATAATTTGGAATCTGTTACATCACCGACATCGGTGTTAGCGAGTGGAAATATCAGTTTTCTCCATTTTTTTTCGAGTTTCCGAGTAATTGTCTTCGCTGACAGGATGAGTTTCTAGTTACTCAGTGGTCTACAGCATGCTCGACCTAGCTAAAGTTACGGGTTTCTAGAGAAATAATTTCCAGTCTGTGTCTTCGGAATTATGTTGCGCGAGCGATCGGTATGATATCGCTATGTGCTTGATATCGAGAAGTACCGCGAAAATGGTGTAATATTATGGGAAACCATGCGAAAATACATGTGTTCTTGTAACCCAAGTGTCTGGAGATTGGTGTAGAAAAGTGAGCAAGCAAGTAGGTCCGGACCAGAAACAGTAACAGAAACAGTAACACGTTCCTGCTGAGGGGAAACGAGTCCGAATTTATAAGACAATTGTGAGAGTGACTTTGGTCCGCTGAGGGCGCTCTGATCGCGCATTGGTAGTGGATGACTTCTGACCACATACCTCGCATGGAAATATCTAGTGCTGCGAGGAGTACATAAGGGTGACTTTGTATGGCGCACGAAAGTAAATGTTATGTTTACTACATCGACACAGTAAGTGGTGATATATTGCTCGGTTGGAGATCGGTTTTGCACTCTAATATTCAAGCTACTGTCCTCAGTGGTAGAGCAGTGTAATTGAGTATTTCCGTATTTGACTATATGTAGGGGTACTTTTCAGGGTTTAATTGTCGGTGCAATATGGCGATCTGTGTACAATAGTTTTTTTCCCGCTGAAAGTCTCATCTGCAGAAAGAAAGAAAAAAGGCGGACGGTGCTTCAATACCAGCGGCATCAGTAATTCTGCAGGTAAATTCGATAAGAGCCAATCATAACGCTCGATTCATTCACAAGACATCCTTTTATGCTGGGATATAGGAGTCTCTACATAGCGGTGGGAACGTTTGTGTGTGTTGAAAGCAGGAAGGGTAACACGTGATGGGTGGGGTACCATGTTAGCACCGCAAGGAAGACTGCAGTCGACGTTATTCTGAGCTACACTCCTGGAAATGGAAAAAAGAACACATTGACACCGGTGTGTCAGACCCACCATACTTGCTCCGGACACTGCGAGAGGGCTGTACAAGCAATGATCACACGCACGGCACAGCGGACACGCCAGGAACCGCGGTGTTGGCCGTCGAATGGCGCTAGCTGCGCAGCATTTGTGCACCGCCGCCGTCAGTGTCAGCCAGTTTGCCGTGGCATACGGAGCTCCATCGCAGTCTTTAACACTGGTAGCATGCCGAGACAGCGTGGACGTAAACCGTATGTGCAGTTGACGGACTTTGAGCGAGGGCGTATAGTGGGCATGCGGGAGGCCGGGTGGACGTACCGCCAAATTGCTCAACACGTGGGGCGTGAGGTCTCCACAGTACATCGATGTTGTCGCCAGTGGTCGGCGGAAGGTGCACGTGCCCGTCGACCTGGGACCAGACCGCAGTGACGCACGGATGCACGCCAAGACCGTAGGATCCTACGCAGTGCCGTGGGGGACCGCACCGCCATTTCCCAGCAAATTAGGGACACTGTTGCTCCTGGGGTATCGGCGAGGACCATTCGCAACCGTCTCCATGAAGCTGGGCTACGGTCCCACACACCGTTAGGCCGTCTTCCGCTCACGCCCCAACATCGTGCAGCCCGCCTCCAGTGGTGTCGCGACAGGCGTGAATGGAGGGACGAATGGAGACGTGTCGTCTTCAGCGATGAGAGTCGCTTCTGCCTTGGTGCCAATGATGGTCGTATGCGTGTTTGGCGCCGTGCAGGTGAGCGCCACAATCAGGACTGCATACGACCGAGGCACACAGGGCCAACACCCGGCATCATGGTGTGGGGAGCGATCTCCTACACTGGCCGTACACCACCGGTGATCGTCGAGGGGACACTGAATAGTGCACGGTACATCCAAACCGTCATCGAACCCATCGTTCTACCATTCCTAGACCGGCAAGGAACTTGCTGTTCCAACAGGACAATGCACGTCCGCATGTATCCCGTGCCACCCAACGTGCTCTAGAAGGTGTAAGTCAACTACCCTGGCCAGCAAGATCTCCGGATCTGTCCCCCATTGAGCATGTTTGGGACTGAATGAAGCGTCGTCTCACGCGGTCTGCACGTCCAGCACGAACGCTGGTCCAACTGAGGCGCCAGGTGGAAATGGCATGGCAAGCCGTTCCACAGGACTACATCCAGCATCTCTACGATCGTCTCCATGGGAGAATAGCAGCCTGCATTGCTGCGAAAGGTGGATATACACTGTACTAGTGCCGACATTGTGCATGCTCTGTTGCCTGTGTCTATGTGCCTGTGGTTCTGTCAGTGTGATCATGTGATGTATCTGACCCCAGGAATGTGTCAATAAAGTTTCCCCTTCATGGGACAATGAATTCACGGTGTTCTTATTTCAATTTCCAGGAGTGTATTTTCGTAAACAGGTTCTGTTAGGACAAAAATTTCCCTGCATACAAGCTGAAACATCAAGAAAGCGAGCGTTAACTATTTCTGGAACACTATACAATTTCCGAGAGGTCGACTTGGCTCTTATTTTACATAGCCATGTGACGTCAGAATATCATTGAGAATCTGTTAGATAGTGAGTCGCCACGCAGACATTTCGCCGCGAGGTGTCAGTCACACTGGGGCAGGTACGCACGGCTGAACACAGCTCGTATATTCCGTTAGGATCGCTAGGGAGAAAGCAGCATGTGCTATTCTGGAGCAGATTTCTATACCGTCAGTATCCATAGGTTTAGTGGCAGCAATGGTAAACATACATGCTGCCTGGAGGCGTTTCGCGTATGTGGTAGGTGTGAGTGTGCCTTGGAGTTCTGTGGAGAGTTGGACAGGGGTGTGTGCTGTTCTTCATGTCATGGGCAAGGACATGACGGCGGAGGAGAAGACGCAGCAGAATTAGGCCGCCTTGAGCAGCCTGGTTGCTGCAGCCCTAATCCGCTATCCTGAGGGAGGCGGCCCATGGATGACAGAGCGATGCTGTGGTGGTGACGGTTGGGTTGGGGTAGGGGCCAGGGGCGGCAGCGGCTGCTGAAGTGGTGGGGGCGTCAGGCATCAAGTGGCGGAATGTATTTATTATTAGTGATCTTTTACTTTAACTATATTCCATCGATTTCACTGACCAATAGGATGCTCCGAATTAAAAAAACTACCCTAGACATGTGAAAAATATCGCTTTAATTAATTTGCGTAATTTTTCTATATCAACATGGTGCTAGCAATACAAAGGTTAAGGGGAGGGTGTGTGTGAGTGGGTGACATGGAGCAGAACAGCAGGTTCAGTGAAGAACACTAGGTTAATTTGCATAATTTTTTATGTAAAACGCAGTACAAAAGTTTAAGGGGGTGGGTGACAAAGAAGAATGCGCCAGAAATGGCTTTCAAAAGCATGTGAAATTCGAAAAGTGTGCCAGAAAATGGAGGGAGGACAAACCAATTACTTAATTTGGTATCAATGACGGTAGAATAGTTTATGGATATGGGGGTGACATGGAAAAACACATAACAGAATAATAGGTTAAGTGCCTACAAAGGGCACGAAAGGATAACGTTCTACGAGTCGGGGCGTGGAATGTCAGAAGCTTGAACGTGGTAGGGAAACTAGAAAATCTGAAAAGGGAAATGCAAAGACTCAATCTAGATATAGTAGGGGTCAGTGAAGTGAAGTGGAAGGAAGACAAGGATTTCTGGTCAGATGAGTATCGGGTAATATCAACAGCAGCAGAAAATGGTATAACAGGTGTAGGATTCGTTATGAATAGGAAGGTAGGGCAGAGGGTGTGTTACTGTGAACAGTTCAGTGACCGGGTTGTTCTAATCAGAATCGACAGCAGACCAACACCGACAACGATAGTTCAGGTATACATGCCGACGTCGCAAGCTGAAGATGAACAGATAGAGAAAGTGTATGAGGATATTAAAAATGGTAATGCAGTATGTAAAGGGGGACGAAAATCTAATAGTCATGGGCGACTGGAATGCAGTTGTAGGGGAAGGAGTAGAAGAAAAGGTTATAAGAGAATATGGGCTTGGGACAAGGAATGAAAGAGGAGAAAGACTAATTGAGTTCTGTAACAAGTTTCAGCTAGTAATAGCGAATACCCTGTTCAAGAATCACAAGAGGAGGAGGTATACTTGGAAAAGGCCGGGAGATACGGGAAGATTGCAATTAGATTACATCATGGTCAGACAGAGATTTCGAAATGAGATACTGGATTGTAAGGTGTACCCAGGAGCAGATATAGACTCAGATCACAATATAGTAGTGATGAAGAGTAGGCTGAAGTTCAAGACATTAGTCAGGAAGAATCAATACGCAAAGAAGTGGGATACGGAAGTACTAAGGAATGACGAGATACG
This sequence comes from Schistocerca serialis cubense, assembly GCF_023864345.2. Classification (NCBI taxonomy): domain Eukaryota; kingdom Metazoa; phylum Arthropoda; class Insecta; order Orthoptera; family Acrididae; genus Schistocerca; species Schistocerca serialis. The sequence goes on from NC_064638.1 coordinate 67,437,778, forward strand.
TTTGAAGTTCTCTAACGCTATTGATACAGCAATAAGGAATAGCGCAGTAGGCAGTACAGTTGAAGAGGAATGTACTCTCTAAAAAGGGCCATCACAGAAGTTGGGAAGGAAAACATAGGTACAAAGAAGGTAGCTGCGAAGAAACCATGGGTAACAGAAGAAATACTTCAGTTGATTGATGAAAGGAGGAAGTACAAACATGTTCCGGGAAAATCAGGAATACAGAAATACAAGTCGCTGAGGAATGAAATAAATAGGAAGTGCAGGGAAGCTAAGACGAAATGGCTGCAGGAAAAATGTGAAGACATCGAAAAAGATATGATTGTCGGAAGGACAGACTCAGCATACAGGAAAGTCAAAACAACCTTTGGTGGCATTAAAAGCAACGGTGGTAACATTAAGAGTGCAACGGGAATTCCACTGTTAAATGCAGAGGAGAGAGCAGATAGGTGGAAAGAATACATTGAAAGCCTCTATGAGGGTGAAGATTTGTCTGATGTCATAGAAGAAGAAACAGGAATCGATTTAGAAGAGATAGGGGATCCAGTATTAGAATCGGAATTTAAAAGACTTTGGAGGACTTACGGTCAAATAAGGCAGAAGGGATAGATAACATTCCATCAGAATTTCTAAAATGATTGGGGGAAGTGGCAACAAAACTACTATTCACGTTGGTGTGTAGAATATATGAGTCTGGCGATATACCATCTGACTTTCGGAAAAGCATCATCCACACAATTCCGAAGACGGCAAGAGCTGACAAGTGCGAGAATTATAGCACAATCAGCTTAACAGCTCAGACATCGAAGCTGCTTACAAGAATAATATACAGAAGAATGGAAAAGAAAATTGAGAATGCGCTAGGTGACGATCAGTTTGGCTTTAGGAAAAGTAAAGGGACGAGAGAGGCAATTCTGACGTTACGGCTAATAATGGAAGCAAGGCTAAAGAAAAATCAAGACACTTTCATAGGATTTGTCGACCTGGAAAAAGCGTTCGACAATATAAAATGGTGCAAGCTGTTCGAGATTCTGAAAGAAGTAGGGGTAAGCTATAGGGAGAGATGGGTCATATACAATATGTACAACAACCAAGAGGGAATAATAAGAGTGGACGATCAAGAACGAAGTGCTCGTATTAAGAAGGGTGTAAGACAAGGCTGTAGCCTTTCGCCCCTACTCTTTAATCTGTACATCGAGGAAGCAATGATGGAAATAAAAGAAAGGTTCAGGAGTGGAATTAAAATACAAGGTGAAAGGATATCAATGATACGATTCGCTGATGACATTGCTATCCTGAGTGAAAGTGAAGAAGAATTAAATGATCTGCTGAACGGAATGAACAGTCTAATGAGTACACAGTATGGTTTGAGAGTAAGTTGGAGAAAGACAAAGATAATGAGAAGTAGTAGAAATGAGAACAGCGACAAACTTAACATCAGGATTGATGGTCACGAAGTCAATGAAGTTAAGGAATTCTGCTACCTAGGCAGTAAAATAACCAATGATGGACGGAGCAAGGAGGACATCAAAAGCAGACTCGCTATGGCAAAAAAGGCATTTCTGGCCAAGAGAAGTCTACTAATATCAAATACCGGCCTTAATTTGAGGAAGAAATTTCTGAGGATGTACGTCTGGAGTACAGAATTGTATGGTAGTGAAACATGGACTGTGAGAAAACCGGAACAGAAGAGAATCAAAGCATTTGAGATGTGGTGCTATAGACGAATGTTGAAAATTAGGTGGACTGATAAGGTAAGGAATGAGGAGGTTCTACGCAGAATCGGAGAGGAAAGGAATATGTGGAAAACACTGATAAGGAGAAGGGACAGGATGATAGGACATCTTCTAAGACATGAGGGAATGACTTCCATGGTACTATATGGAGCTGTAGAGGGAAAAAACTGTAGAGGAAGACAGAGATTGGAATACGTCAAGCAAATAATTGAGGACGTAGGTTGCAAGTGCTACTCTGAGATGAAGAGGTTAGCACAGGAAAGGAATTCATGGCGGGCCGCATCAAACTAGTCAGTAGACTGATGACAAAGAAAAAAAAAAAAAAAAAAAAAAGGGCCCAACATAAGGTTAAAACACCCAGAGTAGAGTTAGGTTATGCATTGTGTTTGCTCCTCATAATTACTTCTTACAAGACCTACATGTTTCCAAACAGCATAGAAAGATGAGCAAGAGAAATCCAACCCCCAAAAACTGATTTTTTTATAAATAAACAATATACCCCTGAATTTCCTGTTATGAGGCCCTTCCTCTCCACCATCAGACCACCATCTTGGTTTTCGTCACGGAAGGGACGACAGCGCACTCTGGTGGTGGTACTGTGTACTAGAACCCGACCTCATGGTGAACACACTTGATGGTAGTACTGCCTCTAATTGTTTAAATAAATAGTGCATACAAAATAAAGCCTTATGTCCAGCACAGGTAGTGTCCTCTTCCCGCCATTTCCTAGGATGAGGTGGCGGTTGGATGACTTAGGTTTGTGGACGTAATCTAACTGTCCTTTATTTCCCGCCATTTTCTTAGGTTAGTAGAGGTTGCATTGTCCTGATGGAATTTGAACTTCCCACCAGGGTGCATGGTGGGGGACGTGGCAGTTTCCCACCAAAGGCAGCCATGTTGGATAACAGTACTTGTGACATCAGCTGACGTCATGGCCGCCATCTTGGATGATATCATGTGCTGTTGCCAAATCTACATGACGTTATCTTGGAATACGTCATCGCCGCCATCTTGGATACATCTGGCAACAATGCAGAGTGTGCCAAAACGAACTTAGTACCTATACCGACATCGTGAGATAGCAGAATGGGGCGCACCACGCAACTCACAGACTTTGAACATGGTCAAGTGATTGGGTGTCACTTGTGTCACACGTCTGTACACAAGATTTCCACACTCCTAAACATACCTAGCTCCAGTGTTTCCGATGTGATAGTAAAGTGGAAACGTGAAGGGACATGTACAGCACAAAAGCGTACAGGCCGACCTCATCTGTTTACTGACAGAGACCGCCGATAGTTGAAGAGGGTATTAATGTCTAATAGGCAGACATCTATCCAGACCATCACTCAGGAGTTCCAGCTTGCATCAGGATCCACTGTAAGTACTATGACAACTAGATGGGAGGTGAGAAAACCTGGATTTCATGGTCTAGCAGCTGCTCATAAGCCACACATCACACCGGTAAACGCCAAACGACGCCTCGCTTGGCCTAATTATTGTGTGATTGAACAGTGGAAAAACGCTGTGTGGAGTGACGAAACACGGTACACAATGTGGCGATCCGATGGCAGGGTATGGGTATGGGAAGATCCTGTGAACGTCATCTGGCAGCGTATGTAGTGCCAACAGTAAAATTCGGAGGTGGTGGTGTTATGGTGTGGTCGTGTTTTACATGGAGGGGGCTTGCACCCCTTGTTTTTTTGTGTGGCACAGGCCTACATTGATGTTTTAAGCAACTTTTTGCTTCCCACTGTTGAAGATCAATTTTGGGATGGCAACTGCGTCTTTCAACACTGTCGAGCACCTGTTCATAATGCACGGCCTGTGGTGGGGGAGGGGGGGGGGTTTCTCGACAATGACATCCCTGTAATGGACTGGCCTACACAGAGTTCTGACCTTAATCATATAGAACACCTCTGGGATGTTTTGGAACGCCAATTTCGTGCCAGGTCTCACCGACCAACATCGACACCTCTCCTCAACGCAGCACTCCATGAAGAATGGGCTGCCATTCCCAAAGAAACCTTCCAGCACCTGACTGAACGTATGCCTGCGAGAGTGGAAGCTGTCATCAAGGCTAAGGGTGGGCCAACACCATATTGAATTCCAGCATTACCGATGGAGGGCGCCACGAACTTATGAGTCATTTTTAGCCAGGTGTCCGTATACTTTTGATCACGTAGTGTACTCGCAGCATCAAAGTCATTTAAATCAAAACTTCTTGACATATTGACGCTTTTTTACTTGTTGGTATTACTACCCATATCATCTAGTACAATACATAGTAACACGATACGTGACGTCATGTCTTATAGCATGACACTATCACGTCATCCAACATGGCATGTGTCGTGTCGCGCAATAAGACAAAATGTGTCATTAAAGTTTACGATGCATACATTCGCACGGATACTTCCTGTTATAGATGCGTCCGACTCTCTGGAAGCTCATAAATTTGTGTGTGCTTGTCCTTACACCCCTCACCATACATGTAACAGGGGTGAGTTTAAGAGAGCTTACTGAGATGGGGAAGTAAAAAAGAGCGAATATGTCAAGATGTTTTGATTTAAATGTCTTTGAAGCTGGCAGATAAGTGGAAAAGCTAGTTCCCTTCTTTTACATTCTTAACTCTGTCCAGAACATAGTCTCCTTTTTTGTGCTATAGTAGGAGCACTTTCTACTTCTGGTTCCCAACTTTTACTCTGCCATAATTTTGACGTTAGACCGCCATACCTTGCAACCGACGTAGATTTTTATTGACCTGGACGATGACTGATCTGGTATAGGCTTTTTTATGGTCTGTCTAACCATGTTGCTTATAAGGCTTTCACAAAAGAAGAAGACGACCATTAATTAGATGTATTTGTCTATCTTCTTACAAAATATAAACCGATATGCCCAAGTCTGAAACACAGTAGTGGCGCGCATAGAAAACCTCACAAAAAGTGTTTTTGTACGTAAAATCTGAGTGAAGCTAGTTTTTTGAAAATGAGTTTTCGATTTTATCATAAGACAGCTTTTTTTTATTTATTTGGTTCAGTTTAAACCGTTTGATTTCACGTAAGAACGAATTTTACGTGGTACATTTAACTTGACTTTAAATCATCGAATCTCGACAACATATAAAGATTATTCGATAAAAAATTTCCCTTTGACGTTATCCATTTATTTGCCTTCGAGTAAAGTTTGAACCTATTTGTGTGAGCTTAAAGTGTACAAGCTGCCCGCTTCAAAAACCTTCCAGAAAAAGGTTAAACCATCGTATCTAGACAGCGGCTGAAGATGATTGGGTAACAAAATTTTGCGTTGAATTTATCGATTTGTCTACTTTGATGCTTATACCATTCGTACAAGTTTAAACTGTAGAAGTGGCACACTTCACAATCCTTCCATAAAAACGTATTTTTTTGCACATAGAATCCAAACAAAAGGAAGATTTTATCAAACGGTTAAAACTCACCTTAGACCAAAGTCCGACACATCGGCGAACGAAATTTGAACCTTCAGTCGAGCTACAGTCCGGAGTTATGTAAGGGTGACTTTTTTGGGCATAAAATCCGACAAGTGTGACGAACTTATGTGGATATGGTGTCTGCTCTTTCGGACATGTCCGAAAGAACAGACACAATTGATGACCTGCAGCCGTTTTGAACGAAATTAGAATTATATATTAATACCTTCAGCTGCTGACGGGCGTTGATATATATCAACGGGGACAGGTGATAATGTGTGCCCCGACCGGGACTCGAACCCGGGATCTCCTGCTTACATGGCAGACGCTCTATCCATCTGAGCCACACACTACATTCATATGTTCGCTGCAATTTTAAGGGAAAGAAACGTCTCGCTTTGTAGAGCTGTATGAAGTTTTGCTCTGCACTGGGTTGCCAGGTACGGAGTATACGAGCTGCAGCAGCCCTCGCTGGACCAGGAGGTGACGGTGCAGGTGTTCGGCAGGAAGGAGCTGGATGATGGCACCTGGCACTGGCAGGAGATCACCCCAGGGAGGCCGTTCAGGTACGCCAGCACTGCTCTCGTGTAACAATCCCATTCATAGCTGCCTATATCGGCCCGGTTCATACGCGCGTCAAAGGGACTCTCTATATTGACGCAGGAGGCTGTTTTGCAATGCTGACGCACTTAAAACTTGCACCTCAAATATTGTGGAAATGGAAAGTCTTATTGATGAGCTGTTTTCAGAGGATGGATTGGTACTGAGGGGTTCGTATTCTTAGCCATTCAACAGACTGTAATAACACTTAGAAGAGTATTTTTTGTGCAAACATACACTATTTAAATGGAACAATGCCTATTGACATTACCAAACTAAAAGCAAGTTAAATGAGAATGTCGTTGGTATTTTTTCCAGGATTCTAGTGCGAGGCGTTTACGAGATATCGTATTGCGCTAAGTTTCTACACCGACACTTGTATGTGCCATTCTGCCTGCATAGTTGTTAGGTACTATGTAGCCATATTTTCTTACAGTGTGCTTGTGTGTTCCTCGAATGCGCTGCGACTTACTAGTCAGTGTGTGGTAGTCCAAGCAATAGGTCGTGAGTGGAGGATGGGATTTACCAATGCAAAGAATGGCTGAGATGCTCATGGTGTGTGGAGAATGTAGGAAGAATGCAAGTTTTCTTGTAAAGTGTATGCGGCAGGATATGCCAATAGAAGTCAACTGTAAGGGTCTACGGGTTGCATGCAGCCCTTCAGTACGTAACACGCGCTCGCCAACCGACCTGTCTGGAATGCCGACGATTTGCTTGGTCAGTAAACTTATGCCCAGCCGCAGTGCGATGTAGTAGTAAGCCACTGGCGCACCGTATTAACTAGCGTGGCCTCGGGCGCGAATATGTCTCTTTTCTTAGCTCACCGTGGTGCCTTTCGATACGACCATAATTAGGATGTCAGACACAGTGATGGTAGGTGCGCGTAGCGTGGGAGTTTTATAACCAGCCTCTGTTAATAAAACTGTTTAAACTTACTTCTCGTGTTCGTGTATTGCCGTACCTCAAGGAGCCACGGCTTACAAATCCTGACAAATATTTCGCCTAATTATCATCCGGGGCAACAACTCAAACTACCTCCTTATACAACTATCTCGGCAGTTACTTATCAACCTCTTCAACCAATTACATGAAAGTGGTACTGTAGCACCTAGACAACGTAACTGAAGTAAACAAGTGACGACATAAGAGGCGGAAATTAATGTTCTTGCTTCTGTTGTAGTTGGTATGCATGTTAGCTTCCGCTCGTGCGTACGAGGAAGTGGCATGAGTAAGGCATTCTCCATCGACATAGCTTCCATCCCCATCACATCTCTCTCCATCAAGAGCTGCACGGAAAAGATAATGAGAATCTTGTTGACTTGTGTACATGAGCAAATGGTTCAAATCGCTCTGAGCACTATGGGACTCAATATCTGAGGTCATCATTCCCCTAGAACTCAGAACTACTTAAACCTAACTAACCTAAAGACATCACACACATCCATGCCCGAGGCAGGATTAGAACCTGCGACCGTAGCAGTCGTGCGGTTCCAGACTGCAGCGCCTAGAACCGCTCGGCCACACCGGCCGACTGTACATGAGCATTAAGACACGATGCTCCAGATGTATCATGTATCTTGTTTAGTGATGAAGCCACATTTACCAATCATGGCCAGGTAAACAGATGAAACATGCACTATTGGTCCGTTGGCAATTCCAGTTCGCTTCGTCAGGTGGTACGTCAGCGTTCATGGAATGCAAACGTGTGTTGTGGGATAGTGAACCATCAGCTCAAGCGTCCTTTTTTCATAGTTGCAGCACTGAACGCGCACAAGTATCGCAGTCTACTAACAGACCATCCTCCACAGATGCTAGAAGATGTTCCTCTGCAGGCTAGGAGGAACATGTAGTACCAAAATGATGGCTCTCCAGCATATAACGTAAGATGTACTACAGCATGTCTTCACGAATTGTTTCCAATCTTTGGACTGGTCGCAGAGAACCTGTAACGCCGTCGGTCCGTTCTCCATATTTGACACTTGCAGTATTTTTTTCTGTGATGAGAGCTGAAAGAACTGTCTACAAGGACGTACCAACTACACACAATGATATGCAGCAAAGTATTTCTGCAGCCTGATCAGACATCTAGGCTGAAATGCTAGCACGTGTGCAGCAGTCGTTCAATACCAGACTGGAAACGTGTGTGGCCGCTGTCGGTGGTCATTTTGAACACAACTTGTGATCGTCAGTTTTCTCGTTACTGGTCGAAATCCGCATAACTGGTGTACGTACCTGTTTTGTTCTTAATGTGTGCTACCACAGGTATTGTCCAGGTTTTGGTGTGTGAACTTTACAAAGTATGATATCACGCAAATGACTCGTACTAGAATCCTGCAACAAACACCACTGACATTCTCATTTACCTACTTTTAGTTTTCTAATGTCAAAAGGCATTGTAACATTTAAAAAAGTGTATGTCTGCACAAAAAATACACTTTCTAACTATTATTACAATCTGTTGTTTGGCTAACAATACGAGCCGCTGACTACCAATCATTCTGTGAAAACCGCACATCATCACCACTTTTCATTTCCTCAATATTTGCGTTACAAGTTTTAGGTGGTTCACCCTGTATGATAAATAGACTACTAAGCTTTTGTTATTGTGACTAGCAGGGCGATTACGCTAAATGGCGATAAACTGTTTCACTTCTTGTCTCTCTTTTCTATTATTTTGTTTTGTTATTATTATTATTATTACTTGCGTAACAACGCATATACGAAAAGAGCCGCGAAATACCTTTCAGTAATGCTGTGCCATGAATTTCTTTATAAACATTAATTTTCAACAAAAAGAATATATCGTATTGTTATTGTTCTGTATCTGGCTTTCTATTAAAGGAACATTTTTACGTTACTGTAACTCACTATAAAATTCAACATACCTTCCCTACTTTATAGTTACTGAAAATGAAAATTACTTTGTTATGAATACTGATGTTACAGTTCGCAATGATTGCTCAACATCAAAATTTTGCAGTGGATTTTTGTTAACAGTAAAACACCAATAATTACCACGACTAGCACAAGAACATGAGACTATTGTCGGAGAAAAAGACGTTTTTTCTATAAGGTTTGCCAGACCAGAACTAAGCACAGCAAGATTCCTATTATGTTACGACGGTAAATTATCTTTTTTGTACTGTTAGTAATATATTATCAGCAGCCCGCGTCAACCTGCAAAACACATCATAAAATCTGCTGCTCTGCTCTGCATGTCCGAAAGCTGAAAGAAATAATTTTATTTCACTATTACCTCCCCGCTTCTTTGCGGTAAGATAGATTTCATTTAATGCAGTTTGAATGCGCCGCGGCAGCGGCTCGTTCGTTCGTAGCGCAGCTCTGCACCACGGATAATATTTAAATAACTGAAAATGTCTTAAAGGGATGGGATAATATGCCGAGCAAGCTATTACAAATAATAATGCAAGGTTTCATTAAATAACTCTATTCAAAACATTTAAATATGTTAATTATTACACACCTTTAAAATGAGTACGTAATGGCGTACATCTCTCAATCTTGACAAAAGAAGGCTACGCTAGCGTACAATACAACGTCACAGGCTATCATACTCCCGTAACTCCAAGAAGAAGACAGAGAAATTAATGTTCGTGCTGTATTATTTATACTAGTCACACATTCTCATCTTTGTTTGATATTTATCGCCTGTGGCGGTTTCAGTACTCGCCGACACAGATATTATCTAAAATAAATAATAAAAAAAAGTACATAATTCCATACAATAACAAAACATGATACACAATGTTTTCTCTTTACTACATAATGTGTCTTTTGCTAATAGACGTTACAACTGCTGGAAATGATTTCTGAGAGGGTTAGAAGCAAAAAAGGTAATGTGAACGTGAAGCTGGAAATACGGTCCACTTGAAGATGCAGGTTAAAAATCTCTGACAGTGACCCGGTATCAGCGACCAGGCAGCTAGCCCGCCAGCATGCGGTAAGGCAGATGACCGTATGGAACATTCTCCACAACAGGTGCCACTATCCGTATAGCTTACAAAGCGAGCGGTCTTACAACCTACGGAGCTGCCTCCGGCGGCGGCGGTTTAGTTACTGGTTCGTTGCACAGGCCAGCATGGTGCTGGGATTTCTATCGTTCATCATATTTACAGATGAGGCTACCTTTACGAGGACGAGATCGTTCACTTGTGGGCCACGGAGAATCACCAACATATGATGACACCGAACGATCAGCACCAGGTCTACATCATTGTATGGGCACGGACTACTGACGACAGCCTCGTGGAACCAGTCATCTCTGCACAACGCCTACCAGCTGAGGCGTGTCTGCTGTTCGTGCAGGAGACCCTTTCTTTCCTGTTGGAAGACGTACCTTTGGTGTTGCGAAGGGTAATTTGGCTTCTATTTGGTGGAGCTCCAGCTCATTCCCCTCTTCAGTGTGCACCTAAAAGACAACTACAACAGAAAAATCTTACTTGCCTGGTGTGTTCTCATTCACGCTTTTAATCATTGAAACTTACACTGCCCAAAATTTTCTATCTACACCTCCATGTAGGTGCACCTCCTTTGGAATGCATTTTCGCCCGAAAGGCCATCTGACTTTTTTTCTCCGTATCCTCTCAGAAATAGTCCGCTGCAGTTGGTCACCGTTTAGTAAAATAACCGTGTATAGTCATAATGACAAAAGATTTTAGAACTGCGACTGAACAAGTTAACTTACTGAAAGAAGTAGCAGAACAAATTGGTTTGCAAATATCTTCTGAGAAAAGACGAGTAATACTGAGTATCAAGGATAATACAATCCAGTTAATCACTTAGATGCAGATGATAAAATGCATGAACTGTTATAAATGTCTGGACGAGTAGATTGCAGACAGTGGGGGTAGGTAAATAGTCTGTGAAAGCAAGAGCCAGAAGAAGGTACATAGCTTTCCAAACCTCACGAAACATTGACAGCGTAAAGTATTTTTTTCCCATAAAAATCAGACTTCATCATTACAAGTCTGTTCCAAAACTAATGTGTCTGTATGCCTCTGAGTGCCTTATCGTCTTTGAGAGATGTTTTCTAAATGAGAGAAAGATGTTACACAATATACTGAGTGCACATGATCAGCCAGGATCTATATAAAAAATCGAAATAATAAATATATTCTAGAATGGAAACAAATACGGAACAATGCACAAAGTCAGAGTTCGGCTTAATGGTTACGTAAAAAGAATGAATGAATACAAATGGATGCAGTGCCTCTTCAACATCTTTGATTTCAAATAGAAAACAACAATACTGCAGCCTTTGGTGCGATGGGTAATTTGGCTTCTACATGGTGGAGCTCCAGCTCATTCCCCTCTTCAGTGTACACCTAAAACACAGCTACAACAGAACAACCTTACTTCCCTGGTGTGTTCTCATTCATGCTTTTAATCATTGTATAGGTAATGTGTGTACAACCGAAAGATGCGCAAAAGCAAGACCTCTACAGAACAACTCTAGTGACGTCTGGGACTTTCTCAGATGAGGAACGAACAGCTAATGCAAAATGGTCATATGAAGCCTGTGCTAGACACACTGCAGTATTCATCTACTTATTCATTCTTCTTCATTACGGCCAGTTATCTGCAATAGCTGAAATTGTACACACGACTCACATTTTTGTGTATGATAAAAGGGTATACAATAATTATTACTACATGGTACTTGCAAAATAACCCAATACTACTACAACAGCACAAAAAATTGATAGTGCAATAAAGAAACAGAAAGAAGGGAAGAACTTCTTTCTACCACTACAAAACTTTGAGTATTATTAAACCTTTAACACAATGGACAGTCTTAGAAAACGTTACACTCAGTGGTCGACAATCTCAGTTGCCATCTCGCCATCTGTACGGAAAGCTGTCTTTACGAGATGCAACATACTGACGTCTTTCATTATGAAAAACATCTAAACAAAAATGCGGAAAATGTGAACTCTTGTAGTAATGGTTGTACATTTATCACAGTCCTTATACACTATTGGCCATTAAAATTGCTACACCACGAAAATGACGTGCTACAGACGTGAAATTTAACCGACTGGAAGAAGATGCTGTGATATGCAAATGATTGCTTTTCAGAGCATTCACACAAGGTTGGCGCCGGTGGCGACACGTACAACGTGCTGACATGAGGAAAGTTTCCAACCGATTTCTCATACACAAACAGCAGGTGACCGGCGTTGCCTGGTGAAACGTTGTTGTCATGCCTAGTGTAAGGAGGAGAAATGCGTACCATCACGTTTCCGACTTTGATAAGGGTCGGATTGTAGACTATCGCGATTACGGTTTATCGTATCGCGACATTGCTGCTCGCGTTGGTCGAGATCCAACGACTGTTAGCAGAATATGGAATCGGTGGGTCCAGGAGTGTAATACGGACCGCCGTGCTGGATCCCAACGGCCTCGTATCACTAGCAGTCGAGATGACAGGCATCTTATCCGCATCGCTGTAACGGATCGTGCAGTCACGTCTCGATCGCTGAGTCAACAGATGGGGACGTTTGCAAGACAACAACTGTGGTGTCACCGCCAGACACCACACTTGCTAGGTGGTAGCTTAAATCGGCCGCGGTCCATGTAGTACATGTCGGACCCGCGTGTCGCCACTGTGATCGCAGACCTAGCGCCACCACCAAGGCAGGTCTCGTGATACGAGAGAGCACTCGACCCGAGTTGTACGCGAACCTAGCTATCGCCCAGTTGTACGAGAACCTAGCTACCGCCCAGTTGTACGAAGCCTTTCTCTCATTAGCCGAGAGACAGAATAGCCATCAGCTAAGTTAATGGCTACGAACTAGCAAGGCGCCAGTTGTATCAGTGCCTATAGCTTACGAGTATTCAAGAGAGATGTATTCCAAGGACTAAATAAAAGATAAGTAATAAGCATCTACCTACTTTTCTTCTTATTCATTTATAAGTTCTCATGTTCCAGACTTCACGCCCGTCTGCTTTATGCCGTGCGTGCACTATCGGCTACAGCGTTAGTCTAGAGTTCATTTTCAGCAATCTCAACTTCACGGTGTCGGCCCAGCTACCGACACAACAACAACCATCTGCACGAACAGTTCGACGACGTTCGCAGCAGCATGGACCATCAGCTCGGAGACCATAACTGTGGTTACCCTTGACGCTGCATCACAGACAGGAGCGCCTGCGATGGTGTACTCATCGACGAACCTGGGTGCGCGAATGGCAAAACGTAATTTTTTCGGATGTATCCAGGTCGCATCCGTGTAGGGCGACATCGCAGTGAACGCACGTTGGAAGCGTGTATTCGTCATCGCCATACTGGCGTTATCACCCGGCGTGATGGTATGGGGTGCCATTCGTTACACTTCTCGGTCACCTGTTGTTCGCAGTGACGGCACTTTGAACAGTGGACATTATATTTCAGATGTGTTACGACCCGTGGCTCTACCCTTCATTCGATCCCTGCGAAAACCCTACATTTCAGGAGGACAATGCACAATCGCATGTTGCAGGTCCTGTACGGGCCTTTCTGGATACAGAAAATGTTCGACTGCTGCCCTGGCCAGCACATTCTCCAGATCTGTCACCAATTGAAAGCGTCTGGTCAATGGTGACCGAGCAACTAGCTCGCCATAATACGCCAATCACTGCTCTTGATGAACTGTGGTATCGTGTTGAAGCTGCATGGGCATCTATACCTGTACACGCCATCCAAGCTCTGTTTGACTCAATGCCCAGGCGTACCAAGGCTGTTATTACTGCCAGAGGTGGTTGTTCTGGGTACTGATTTCTCAGGATCTATGCACCCAAATTGCGTGAAAATGTAATCACATGTCAGTTCTAGTACAATATATTTGTCCAATGAATACCTGTTTATCATCCGCATTTCTTGTTGGCATAGCAATTTTAATGGCCAGTATTGTATAATAATAACAGTAATACTAACGAACCGTCTTTTGCCAATTTTGTGTTTGGTTGTACGAGCCATTTCCCGAAGCCAGTGAACAGAATGCAAAAGAACGTGATGAGCAGGCTGGGGACTCGGGATCGGCTGGCGCGGGACGAGCCTGCCGGCGTGGCGGTGCGGTACACGGAGCTGGGCTGCGCTGTGGGGGCGCCTGGCTTCTCGCTGGACGCCAACACAACCCTGCTGCTCATGCCGCAGCCCTCGCACGGGTACCAGAGCGCACAGCCTCAAGGTGAGGGACGCTTTGCTCCTCCTCCTCTTGTTTTTTCCTCTGGCACGTCCCTCGGAACGCTCAATCTCAGACAAGTCCCAGAATACTTGGAATCGTGCACAGAATCTTTGGGCAGCGACCGTACATTGAGCATGAAAACGCTAAGCCAGGCTCGTCCAAACTGTGCCCCTGGGGCGCTAGCGCCCGTGATCGCCCGCGGCCAGTGCCCCGGGCGAATTCGTGTGTTGCTGCAGTGGCCGAGCCGTGCCGCTTAGCTGGCCGTGCGGACCGCCCGAACGCCAGCCGATGGATATATTTGTTCGCCCGTTTTCCCTTCCAGCAGAGGACGTCTCACAAGTGCTTCAACTAGAGCTGATTGACCTACAGTGCCATATCCGCCTGAAGGACCGCTTTCTTATGTGTAACTTCCTAAAACTAAGGACCGTTCATTCCTTGGCGATAAAAGTTTGACCAATTCTTTGAGGTTAGCAGTCTCACGGAGTATTGTACCAAGCCTAGACAAAATCGTTTCCTCGGAAAAGAAAAACGTGTAAAATGTTAATTGTCTTCGTCAACAATGTTGACTGTAAGAATAAAAGAGCTTTATAACCTTAATTCTATTTTAATAAGTTTTCAAACTTTGTCAGTTAAAATTATTATGTACAAAACAGCAAACTAAGCATCAGATTTCTAAACTCTGAAAAGGGATACAAAAAATTGTAGCACGAAGTATAACAAAAAATACTTACTTGTAACTACTAACAGTAAGAATGAGACTCTATATCCCTTACATAAAATTATTTCTAAAATAGAATATTTTGTTTACGGTAGATCTGACCGCGGGACAGTCCAGCGCAGCGCAGAGCAGTGCTGTGCGGTCTCTCTCGCTCCTATGGCGACACTAGCGACACACGGTCGCGGACGGGGCGCTGAACTACACTGTTTTGCGCCCCCGGGGCGCGGGCGCGCCTGCCGGGCGCGATTCTTGGATGAGCCTGCGCTAAGCGCATCAAAACGATATTTGCTGAAAACGGGGCTGAGAAATTGGCATGGTATTGAAGGCATAATACCAGTACATTTATAGCAACTATCCAAGATGCTACTCCAGGCGGGTGTAAAATTAGTGTGCGCAACGGGAAATAATGAACGCTAAAATGATGATTTGTCTGACTATCCCCCTGAAGTAGATCTTAGGATCTCTTAATGCTCTTTAACATATAAATTACAACCTAAACATAAATGAATGATTAAGGCAACTAATACTACTAAATGATAAAAGTTGTTTCTTATTATACGTTTATTGTAGATTAAAAATAACTCTTTCCTAACTAAAATTTCTGATCAGTTTCCTAACTCTCCTCCTTTATATGGCCACGCGATCTAACATAAATAACGCGAAATGACTGACATCAAGCCGGCCGAAGTGGCCGTGCGGTTAAAGGCGCTGCAGTCTGGAACCGCAAGACCGCTACGGTCGCAGGTTCGAATCCTGCCTCGGGCATGGATGTTTGTGATGTCCTTAGGTTAGTTAGGTTTAACTAGTTCTAAGTTCTAGGGGACTAATGACCTCAGCAGTTGAGTCCCATAGTGCTCAGAGCCATTTGAACCATTTGACTGACATCATCTACGTACCAAACACTAGAAGACGCTACTTTCAAAGATGATCTACGGTGGTCTGGAACCTCAGTGGAAATAAACTAGCGTGATCACAGCTGTTTAGCTTTATAGCTCTAATAAGCTGAAGCAATTAGCAATATCACCGTATGTACTGCGTCCGGTTTGTCGGAGTGATGGTTCTCGTACACGTCTGCGACGATGGAAGAACTCCAGCCACAAAATAAAACTCTTTCAAACACTAGAACGGCAGAAGGCATTCCTCTGACTAATATACTCTAATACTGTCTTCTCATCTCTGTGTTCTACAGACGAGAAACCCGAACTCACAGCCACAAGGACGGAGTTCAGATAACGTCTCAACGTAAGTAATGGCAGAGGAAGTGCTCTCAATTACTGAACGCTGCGTACTCAATGACGACTTCCAACCCGGAAGTGAAGTCCATAATCGTATAGGTTCGCAACAGTACAGTGCCTAACTGTTCTAACTATAAACTCTCCTGAGAGCAAAGACAGCAAGTCCGTCTGTACCAACAAAGATGATACCGAGCGACCGTCACACACGGGTGCTCAAAAACGGAAGACCTCTTCCTCTCCATCGCTACCTTGCCAGCAGAATTCGGCTCCCCACCCTTGTAACTCAGAAGGTGAATCATCGTCACGAAACTACGGAATATTCTCCCTCTCTACAGATTCTTCCAAACGCCGACCAACCACATTTTAGTCTTTTGTCGTCGAGCGCGGAAAGTTTGCGAGGAAATACCTATACTCGTACCATGGTACGCTTTTGAGTAAAAATCCTTGGAAATAACCCACCCTGAGTGATTTCCGAGGTGACGCTTCCTCGTTCGTCTCAGCTGCGTCCAAGATTTTCATAGATTCCGAAGTATAATCCTTTCGGCCTAGCTACAATAAAGGCCAACCGCCGCTGTGTTGTGTTTCCGCGCCCAGTTGTCCAGACTGTCCGTCTTGGCACTTCCTGTGTCAAGCAAGACCAGCACACCTGTGCGAGCTTTCCATCCAGGGCTTGAGTTATGCCTGCCGTTTCATTTACACTGTCGTTCTAACCTCTACTAATATAGGCAATCATTCATTACGCCGTTTTGATAATAAAGACACACCGTCACTTTTCATGCAAAAGCGTTACATTTATTTACAAGGCGTACGTGAAAATGACAATGTCTTGAAAGGTGGATAGAAGAGGAACATCAACAAATGCAAAACGAGGATAATGGAATGTAGTCGAATTAAATCGGGTGATGCTGCCGGAATTAGATTAGGAAATGAGACACTTAAAGTAGTAAAGGAGTTTTGCTATTTGGGGAGCAAAATAACTGATGATGGTCGAAGTAGAGAGGATATAAAATGTAGACTGGCAATGGCAAGGAAAGCGTTTCTGAAGAAGAGAAATTTGTTAACATCGAGTTTAGATTTAAATGTCAGGAAGTCTTTTCTGAAAGTACTTGTATGGCGTGTAGCCATGTATGGAAGTGCTACAAAAGAATGCTGAAGATTAGATGGGTAGATCACGTAACTAATGAGGAGGTATTGAATAGAATAGGAGAGAAGAGAAATTTGTGGCAAAACTTGACTAGGAGAAGGGATCGGTTGGTGGGGCATATTCTGAGGCATCAAGGGATCACCAGTTTACTGTTGGAGGGCAGCGTGGAGGGTAAAAATCGTAGAGGGAGACCAAGAGATGAATATACTAAACATTCAGAAGGATGTAGGTTTCAGTAGGTACTGGGAGATAAAGCTTGCACAGGATAGAGTAGCATGGAGAGCTGCATCAAACCAGTCTCTGGACTGAACACCACAACAATAACAACAACGTGACAATGTCAGTCTTCTTTAAATATTCATATATACGATGTACAACCTATCAAATATTACGTAATTGGGGTTGTAGATCACGGCAAAGTATGTAGATGAGTGCTTGTAAGGTGCGAAATTATAGCCACCTTACAACTATAGACAGGAACCTACCAAGGGTTTGGCCTAGGGAGGGGGTGTGGGGAAAAGAGGGGCAAATCATAATAAAATACTACCGAACCCGGCAATGCTTCTCAGTTGCTAAATATGAATGGAAACTGGATATACATCCTAAAGTCATTCTTTCCCCTCACCCTCTCTGTCTATTTCCTCCTTCCCCTCTCTTTGTTTGTCTCCTCCTCTCCCTCCCAACTCTCTCTATCACCTCTTACCCCTTCTCTATGCGTCCACCTCATCCTTCTTCCTCTCGTCTCCCCTCCTTTTCTACCCATTTCCTCTTCCCTCTTCTCCCTGACCTAGAGCCTTGTTTACTGTTATTGCCAACGATACCTTGACAAGGAACTAAAGTTATTTAAAATATGTGGGTAAATGTGTTGGGATCATTGGGATATGAGAGAGACCTCTCCACCTGGTGAATCCATGAGGATGGTAGCTCCAATGACTGTATTTCGCATACTTTTAATCTGTGAATGGATAGGATTACAAGGATTTGGACAATTTAGATTGGTCAATAAATTTCGTGGAACTGGAAGTGTTCTTGACAGGAAACATAGACAATTACATACAGAAGAAACTATGAATAACATTGGAGGTGCTCTATATAGCTCTCCTACGAAAGCAGTTCAATGTCTTTCTCAGCAGATGAAAATTTCCTGTGGCTCTGTTCAAACTGATACGAAGGTACTAAAGTTACAGCCCTTTAAAATAACTGGAGCACAAGAACTTAAACCATGTGACTCTGCAAAAAGGTTATAGTTTTGTAAATGGATTTTGAATAGGCTGAAATTGACCCTACACCAGCTTTCTTTTCGGACGAATCGTGGTTCAGCCAAAGTGTGTATGTTAATTTACAAAATAATCGTTGTTGGACCACTCAAAAGCCTTACATAGTAACACGAGGAAATCCTGCATGATTAAAAAACGACGAGGGTGATTGTGCTATTAGCAGTGAGAGAAAAATAGGCCCTTTTTTCAGCAAACAATTAACAGTAACAGGTATCTGGAAAACATTTTGTGGCATTCTTTTCGACCAGTTAACTGGGAGAGAATGTGCTTTCGCTACCTTTCAATAGGCCTCGGTGATGGCACGTGCAGTCAACACTGCCAACTTTTCGTCACAGAAAATTCATGACGTGTTTCAAGACAGAGTTATCACTTGTAACCTCCCCACAAAATAATAATAATATTATTTTGATAATGGTTCCAATTTTAGTATAAGCTCAGATCGAAATTGGCTCCCATTTATAACCTCCCTACAGAAATTCATTCACATTTAACCTCCACACAAAATTCGTTCTTTCACATTTAATGTAAGCTCGAAACAGAAAAATTCCTAAACCTCGTAATAAAAAATGAATTCAGTAACCTGGTAAATTTTGGACGACAGCAGTGCTGCGTCATGGCCCTGTAAGATCATTCTGAATAAAAAAGCAAAAATTCTTACCTCAATAAAAACGGCGAATATATCTGCTCTTACCTAAAATTTTTCCGGCACAGCTCTGTGCAATGCTGGCCGATAGATTTGTCATTTATGAAAGGAAGCAACTGATTTTTCGTTTGCAACAATAGGAATGATCATGGATTGAAGAAATTAGTAAATTCTTTAAATTGAAATGAATGCTTGTTAAAAATTACTTTATTTCGCAAAGATTATTATTAGGACATTTTAAAAACATTTACATGGGAGTTCAGTTACATTACTAGATATGCGCGAGGCTGCTTTTTACCTTATACAATAATACTCAGGCTCCGGCATCGCTGCACCGCGACCGGCCCAGCCAACATGATACACCAGAGCAGACGGCAGACAAGCGCAGACTAGCAACTTACTGCTACAGCTACACAGTACCTACTGCAGTCAACACTGCTCTCTGGTCAGCGATTCTCTTACACTTTGCATATCGCAGGCAGCGCATGAGCAATACATCGAAATTACATCTGCTCGGACCTCTTACACACTAACAACATGTGGCTCCCTTGTTGCCCCATTTAACCCCTGTGATTTTTATCTCTGGAGGCATTAAAAGAGAAGTGTACGTATCGAACTCACACAACTAAGACGAACTTAAACCTAGCATTCACCAAGAAACGGCTGCCATTTGTCAGAGGCAACTGCGGAACAAAAGGAACAATTTCCTAGGCAGGTGTCAGAAATGCTTAAACAACGAAGGGAGACAGTTCCAGCAACTCCTTGGTTGATATACGTGAGGAGTATAATTTTTTCAACTATCTACGTTTCTTAGGTTTGAAATAACTCACGCGACAAAACGGTATCATATTTACTCCGGACGGAGTCACGTGCGCCGCGGACATATCAGCCGGCTCCACAGGCCGGTCGCACGCTCTGCGTTAGCAATTAATTGATGTGGGGTCCCATACTCCGAGGAGCTTAGAGGACGATGTGGGAGACCCGCACCGTCGTACTAGGCAAAGTCTTAGTGGAGGTGGTTTTCCATTGCCTTCCTCCGACTGTAATGGGGATGGATGATGATGAGGCAGACGACACAGTAACACCCAGTCATCTCGAGGTAGGAAGAATCCCTGACCCCGCCGAGAATCGAATCCGAGACCCCGTGCGCGTGAAGCGAGAACGCTACCGCAAGAACACGAGCTGCGAACGTCAGTTGATCACTCGTTACTATCCCATAAATACTTACACAATGTATTGTGCTCAAGTCATTCACATCAAATCTTTTAATCTTTGACGCTGTTGGGGTCTTCTTGTTGTATGCATTATCTAACATTTATTCAAGTTTGAATAGAGCTGATATTCATTACGCTGAGTAGAATTTTTTTTCAAGTCTTTCTGTAATTCCTTATGACGATACTTGACGGTACACAACAGCATCTTGAATGAACAATCTTACAATGCTGGTGATCGTGCCTGATATCATGCGTGGTAAACTCGGAATAAATTCGAAAACATTATACGTCCATTACGCTTCATTGGGGCACGCTGTGCTGCAGAGCGTAAGTGTAAGCTGAGAATTGAGTTTCTCCCAACGTATACAATGTCCAAATAACTAATGGCAATCCAGCTGGGTGGCGCCGTCGACGACTGCCGATTCTGCGACAGGACCAGACCCTTTATTTTCAAGAAAAAACTGCAGCACGAAGTGTTGTTCAAAGGTTTACAAAGCAATCCCGGAAAGGTAACACGCCACACACACACACTCTGTAAACACTAGCGCCACTACACGACCAAAGATAACCGACGTTAGAAGCTGTCGACAGTGAAAGTAAATAACCAACATGTGAGTTAGCTTTAACTCTGTCCCTCCGTTTCTTGATAAGAGAGAGAGCAGAATTCCACACAAAATTTAAGCAAAAACATCCGTCTCTATTTACAACGTGATTTGCTAATTGAATTTCAACTGCCTCCTCAATCACTCTGCCCCAATAGCTGGAAGTGCATGGCAGAATCTCCTTGTTGTTACATTCCGTAGTATGATCGGAACCAAGGCAACGTTCTGCAATGGTAGATTTTCTCGGTTGTTGTAAGCGTGTGTGACGCTTACACCGGATGGTTTGACCAATATATGACATGTTACCACTGCAAGGAATACAATAAACATCCGCCTTACACAAACCAAAATCATCCTTTACAGAAACTAAAAGCAACCTAATCTTAGATGGCGGTCGAAAAACACGTTTTACATCATATTTCCGCAGAATACTACCAACTTTATTGGAATGCTCCCTGTGTAAGCCAAAAAGTCCGTAGACCTTTGTACCATTTCGGTATCACACACCCCTATAACAGCCGAGCAAACCTACCACTGCAGAACACTGCCTTGGCTCTGATCATGCTATGGAGTATAACGACATGGAGATTCTAGCATGCACTCCTAGCTATTGGAATAGTATTTTTAAGTAAACAGTTGAATCTGAAGTAGCAAGGAACTTTTTATAAATAAAAGTGGTGGTTTTTGATTAAATTCTGTGTGGAATTCTGCTCTCTCTCTCTCTTGTCAAAAAACAGAGAGACAGAGTTAAAGCTACCCCACCCATTGGTTATTAATTTTCACTATCGATAGCTTTGTGAATGAAAACATGGCCCAGGTAGGCTGTATTCTTTTTTATTAGTATCTATACCATTGGCCAATTTCGACCTTTGGTCATTTTCAGGGGCTTATCTTAAGGTTCCCGCTTCGTTTTACGCTACAGTATATAGCTGGTATATGTCGACAGAAATAATACAGGGTTACTCTGAATGACGGACTCATTTTCAAAACTTCGTACTTATTCAAGTACAAATCCAAAATGAACAAGCTTTATACCAATGAAAAGAGAAAGTTTCAAAGTATTTTTTCATAACGTTTCACATCAATGTAATAAATATAATAATTCGTAATTAATTAGTTTTTAATAATTATTTAATAATTAGAAATGTGATAAATGCCATAAATGATCAATGTGGCCACCGTTGGCTGCACAGCAAACATCGACGCGGTAGCCAAACTTGTCCCAAACTCGCGAAAGCCGGCCGCTGTGGCCGAGCGGTACTAGGCGCTTCAGTCCGGAACCGCGCGACCGCTGTGGTCGCAGGTTCGAATCCTGCCTCGGGCATGGATGTGTGTGATATCCTTAGGTTAGTTAGATTTAAGTAGTTCTAAGTCTAGGGGACTGATGACCTCAAATGTTAAGTCCTACAATGCTTAGAGCCATTTGAACCGTTTTTTGAACACGCGAAATCGCGTCAGATGTTACTGAGAGCACGACAGCTGTGATCCGGTTCCGCAGATCATTCAGAGTGGTTGGTAGAGGGGGACGTAAACAGCTCCCTTCACATAACCCCATAAGAAAAGTCGTAGTATGTGAGATCAGGATATCTCGGTGGCCAGAAGTGCAGAGCTAGGTCCTCGAGTCCCCTGTGACCAATCCAGCGCTGAGGAAGGGAGTCATTCAATAAAACCTCGTACATTACGCTGCCAATGGTGCGGAGTTCCATCCTGTTAGAAAATTAAGTCAGGGGAATCTTCCATAACTTAAGGGAACAGACATTGTTCCAAAAACATGTCCAGGTACGTTAGTCCTGTTACAGTTCTTTCTGCAAAGAAAAATGGTATGGAAACCTTTGTACGGAATACAGTCCAGAACACGTTGATCTCCAGTGAGTCTCTTTCGTATTGCAATGGTGAATGTGGATTTTCCAAACCCCATATGCGATTGTGTCTGTTGACTTTTCCACTAAGGTGTAACGTCGCTTCATCACTAAAAATTACACACTGTAGAAATGCGTCATCCACCATCTTTGCTAGCACATAACCACAAAAACGCCGTCTCAAAACTTCCATACAGTTGGTTGGGATATTCCAAGTTCTCGACTGGCTCTATTGGTAGACTTACTGGGACCGCGCACAAAACTTTCTTGAATCCGTCAGACATCATCCACTGACACACGCGGTCGGTCTGTGCTTCGTCTGTACGCACTCCCGGTCTCTGTAAATTGCTTAAACCATCGGCTAATGCTTTTGCGAGTTGGTGGTTGAATACCGAATTTGGTACGAAATGCCCGCTGTACTTCAATTTGCGACTCACTTTTCGCGAACTCAAGAACGCTGAAAATCTTTCGCTCCACAGTCGCCATCTCACTCACAACTGACAGTGAAATGGAATGACGGCCCTGTTGCCGCGCGAACTCTACCGGCTGCTTCTGAAACCATCGCCGCCGGCCTCCCCGTTGCGCGCCAAAAACTTTGGAACTTCCTCTTTTCACTCGTATAAATCTTATCCATTTTGGATTTGTACTTGGATACATACGAATTTTTGAAGATGAGTCCATCATTTAGAATAACCCTGTATACTGTTGTACTTGGCTACGTCTGTTAGCCGATGCGAAAAGAAAGATATCACCTCATAGATACTAGGATATAACATATTTCTGTTTGCGTCAGCTAATAGGCGTAACCACGTACAACAGTTAGTTGTCTTTGTGCCACATACGCACATAAGTAAGACGTATTCCTGTTGGCATGTACCAGTGGTACATTTTAATGTGAAATGAAGCTGGAAGTCTAAAATACGAGGTGTGATTGGAAAGTTCTAAGAATGGGCTTGTAATTGTACAATTGTGGTACTTACATGCCACTGTGATGCATCTCCTTCAAAATAGTCCCTTTCTGGCTGAACACTTTTGGAAACATTCAAGCAAATTTTTTTCCTGAAGTGTGTTAAGGACGCTCTCCGTATTTGCCTGGATGTCTTCAAACGAGTCAAATTGCTTCCCTTTCAGTGAAAATTTCAGTTTAGGAAACAGTTAGAAGTCCGCAGGGGCCAAATTAGGGGAATAATGCGGTTGTGGAAGCACAGGAATTTTGTATTTGGTCAAAAATTCAACGATGGAGAAGGCACAATGAGCCGGAGCATTGTCATGGTGTAGCACCCAACTACTGTCTCTCCACTATGCAGGCCTTTTCTTCCGCACCTTTTCGCGCAAACGCTCAAGGACACTTTTGTAGTATTCCTGTTTAATTGTCTGTCCTCCAGGGGTAAATTCATGATGCACAATACCGGTAGAATCGAACAAGTCACCAACATTGTCTTCACCTTCGACTGGCTTTGCCATGCTTTTGTCGGTCGTGGTGAACCTGGAGTCTTCCACTGCGGAGACTGCACTTTGGTTTCAGGATCATATCCATATACCCACGATTCGTCACCTGTAATTACCTGTTTAACAAATCTGGGTCATTTTTAGTCCGATTTATCAGTTGTTGCCACACTTCAAGTCAGTATTGTCTCTGGTCACTTGACAACACTTTTGGAATGAGTTTTCCGGGCACTCAATGCATCTTCATTTTAAATTGACTGAAGTGCATAGAAGCTTAAATTAAGTTCATCAGCCATCTGTAATTGTAAGTCTATGATCAGAGCGCAGTAAGTCGCGAACTTTCACATTTTCATTCGTTTTTGAGGTGAAAGGACGGCCGAACCGTGGTTCATCTTCAAATGATTCGCGGCCATTTTAAAATCTGTCGAACCAGACAAAAACACTTGATTGGCTCATATACTTATCTCCAAAAGCTGTTTTTAATAGTTCATAAGTCTCAGACGCTGATTTCCCGGTTTTAAAACAAAATTTCACACAAACTTGTTGCTCCGTTTTTATGTTCATTTTCACGCTGACAGAATGCGACAACAAAACGTAAAAGACCCGCACTCAACTAGCTGCCACAAGGAACTGATAAAGGAAACGCAGTTTCCTGTCAAAGGGCATTCAAGGACAAGGCAATGGCTCACTCTTCCCCCCCCCCCCCCCCCTCCGTGTACCAGCCCGCCAAACCGGTAAGCAGTAGCGGATCCATTCTTAAAACTTTCCAATCACACCTCGTATGGCCGGCCGAAGTGGCCGAGCGGTTCTAGGTGCTTCGGTCTGGAACCGCGGGACTGCTACGGTCGCAGGTTCGAATCCTGCCTCGGGCATGGATTTGTGCGATGTCCTTAGGTTAGTTAGGTTTAAGTAATTCTAAGTTGTAGTGGACTGATGACCTCAGATGTTAAGTCCCATAGCGCTTAGAGCCAATTTTGAACACCTCGTATGTGCTTGAAAATGGCCAAAGGCCGAAATTGGCCAATAGCATAAATAATAATGTCCTCCGCTTTCGTTCATAAAACTCATTGAGGCTGTGGACCCCACAAAAAAATTTGAAACTATCGATAACTTCTGACGTTGGCCATCATTGCTAGTACAGTGGCGCAAATATTTACTGTCTGTATGTGTGCTATCATTCCGGAATTGCTCTGGAAACCGTGGTAGTAAATTCCCTTACGCTGCGCTTAGTTGCTGAAGTTTTGCCTGTAAAATGACAGGGTATGCACCTGTCAAAATATCGGTGGTCGTCGACGACGTCAGCCGGCTGCATTCTCGTACGTTATTTAATAAATATGCGCCATTTGTGCCACGTAGCCTTTCCAGTGGACCCAGGAAAGAATGCGTGCTGGAGGCGTGTTCCTGTGGCAGGAGTGCCGGCCGAGTTCCTGGTGGTGGACCGCGAGCTGGTCAGCGTGGACGGTAGGCGGTGCGACACGGCGGGCGTGGGCTACCGAGCCTTCAGCAAGCAGCCGCGCCGCTGCGCCGTGCCCAGGGGAAGCTGCCTCGGCAACCAGCCCCTCCACATGTGGCGCCGCGACACGGTCAGTAGCTACAGGACCGAGGCCCACGAGAAAGACAGGCTGCGGCGCGTACGTCACGAACGTAGTCCTGCGCTCGCTCGCTCGCTCATATCAGCAGACAAACTGCGTTTCTGCACCTGTTAACTCGTAACTAGCCGTGTCCGTAAAAACGAAAACTGAATCTTCTACTGGAATCCGCTATTATGGAATCTTACTGTTGTTAGGCAGGTGTCAGGGGTAAAATACAGGGAGCGAAAAGCTTTTTACAATTTGTACAGAAACCAGATGGCAGTTATAAGAGTCGAGGGGCATGAAAGGGAAGCAGTGGTTGGGAAGGGAGTGAGACAGGGTTGTAGCCTATCCCCGATGTTATTCAATCTGTATATTGAGCAAGCGGTAAAGTAAACAAAAGAAAAATTCGGAGTAGGTATTAAAATCCATGGAGAAGAAATAAAAACTTTGAGGTTCGCCGATGACATTGTAATTCTGTCAGAGACAGCAAAGGACTTGGACGAGCAGCTGAACGGAATGGACAGTGTCTTGAAAGTAGGATATAAGATGAACATCAACAAAAGCGAAACGAGGATAATGGAATGTAGTCGAATTAAGTCGGGTGATCGTGAGGGAATTAGATTAGGAAATGAGACACTTAAAGTAGTAAAGGAGTTTTCTGTTTGGGGAGCAAAATAACTGATGATGGTCGAAGTAGAGAGGATATAAAATGTAGCCTGGCAATGGCAAGGAAAGCGTTTCTGAAGAAGAGAAATTTGTTAACATCGAGTATAGATTTAAGTTTCAGGAAGTCTTTCCTGAAGGTATTTGTATGGAGTGTAGCCATGTATGGAAGTGAAACATGGATGATAAATAGTTTGGACAAGAAGAGAATAGAAGCTTTCAAAATGTGGTGCTAGAGAAGAATGCTGAAGATTAGATGGGTAGATCACATAACTAATGATGAAGTATTGCATGGAATTGGGGAGGAGTTTGTGGCACAACTTGACAAAAAGAAGGGACCGGTTAGTAGGACATGTTCTGAGGCATCAAGGGATCACAAATTTAGCATTGGAGGGCAGCGTGGAGAGTAAAAATCGTAGAGGGAGACCAAGAGATGAATACACTAAGCAGATTCAGAAGGATGGAGGTTGCAGTAGGTACTGGGAGATGAAGAAGCTTGCACAGGATAGGGTAGCATGGATAGCTGCATCAAACCAGTCTCAGGACTGAAGACCACAAAAACAACAACAACTGTTGTTAGTCCTATAATGGTGGGAAGTCCAAGGGCCTGCTTATAATCTGTTACGGCTATACAGGCGTATAATAAAATAAAATCATGCCAAAATGATTATCAGCTGCATAAGGCACCACTTCCAGCATGTAATGAGTACTATTAAGCAGAAGAGACTAAATGCTATAAACAAGCTGTAAACCCATTTATATCGAGTACTGATGTTAAATTAAATTTTGCTGTAGTATTGTTAATCAGTAACACTTCATAATAGCAGATTCCAGTGGAAGATTCAATTCTCTTTAGTATTTTCAGCCCCAGCTGCGAGTCAACAGATTTAGAAACGCATTTTGTCTGCTGAGCTGAGCGAGTGAGCGAGTCCAGGACTACCTTCGTGACGTAAGCGCCGCGGGCTGTCGTTCTCGTGGGCGTCGCTACAGACCAGGACTAGGTCAAACAGGCAGCGGTCTCTATGCTGCACGCTGTGGCACAGCCCCCTGTCAAAACAGAGGGCGGCCGTCCGTGCTGCAGACCGCTCTTGCCCGAGAGGGGCAACTGGCAGTTTCTGGTTTCTACAGAGTCTGTGGTGGCCAAATGCGAGAAATGTCGGACGAAACTGAAAGATTCATTGATTTTGTGCGTGCAACCGTATTGTTGTATCATACACCATATACAAACAGGGAAACAGGCGCACGTCTGAATCAAGTGGGCATTAATTTAATGAATATATTTTTATAAATACATGCACACTTGTGTAATACATACTAGCTCATGAATAATGCTGTACAAAATGTAGTTCAACTTATTTAATAATATGCTTGTACGAATTTTAGAGACAATAATTATAGACTACTGGCCATTAAAATTGCTACACCACGAAGATGACGTGCTACAGGCGCGAAATTTAACCGACAGGAAGAAGATACTGTGATATACAAAAGATTAGCATTTCAGAGCAATCACACAAGGTTGGCGCCGGTGGCGATACCTACGACGTGCTGACATGAGGAATGTTTCCAACCGATTTCTCATACACAAACGGCAGTTGACCGGCGTTGCCTGGTGAAACGTTGTTGTGATGCCTCCTGTAAGGACAAATGCGTACCACCACGTTTCCGACTGTAATAAAGGTCAGATTGTAGCCTATCGCGATTGCGGTTTATCCTATCGTGACATTGTTGCTCGCGTTGGTCGAGATCC
This sequence comes from Schistocerca serialis cubense, assembly GCF_023864345.2. Lineage (NCBI taxonomy): Eukaryota > Metazoa > Arthropoda > Insecta > Orthoptera > Acrididae > Schistocerca > Schistocerca serialis. The sequence continues at coordinate 67,465,879 of NC_064638.1, forward strand.
AATGACTGTTAGCAGAATATGGAATTGGTGGGTTCAGGAGGGTAATACGGAACGCCGTGCTGGATCCCAATGGCCTCGTATCACTATCAGTCGAGATGACAGTCATCTTATCCGCATGGCTGTAACGGATCGTGCAGCCACGTCTCGATCCCTGAGTCAACAGATGGGGACGTTTGCAAGACGACAACCATCTTTACGAACAGTTGGGCGACGTATGCAGCAGCATGGACTATCAGCTGGGAGACCATGGCTGCGGTTACCCTTGACGCTGCACCACAGACAGGAGCGCCAGCGATGGTGCACTCAACGACGAAGCTCGGTGCACGAATGGCAAAACGTCATTTTTTTCGGATGAATCCAGGTTCTGTTTACAGCATCATGATGGTCGCATCCGTGTTTGGCGACATCGCGGTGAACGCACATTGGAAGCGTGTATTCGTCATCGCCATACTGGCGTTATCACCCGGCGTGATGGTATGGGGTGCCATTGGTTATACGTCTCGCTCACCTCTTGTTCGCATTGACCGCACTTCGAACAGTGGACGTTACATTTCAGATGTGTTACGGCCCGTGGCTCTACCCTTCATTCGATCCCTGCGAAACCCTACATTTCAGGAGGATAATGCACGATCGCATGTTGCAGGTCCTGTACGGGCCTTTCTGGATACAGAAAATGTTCGAATGCTGCCCTGGCCAGCGCATTCTCCAAATCTCTCACCAATTGAAAACGTCTGGTCAATGGTGGACGAGCAATTGGTTCGTCACAATACGCCAGTCACTACTCTTGATGAACTGTGGTATCGCGTTGAAGCTGCATGGGCGGTTGTACCTGTACACGCCATCCAAGCTCTGTTTGACTCAATGCCCAGGCGTATCAAGGCCGTTATTACGGCCAGAGGTGGTTGTTCTGGGTACTGATATCTCAGGATCTATGCACCCAAATTGCGTGAAAATGTAATCACATGTCAGTTCTAGTATAATATATTTGTGCAATGAATCCTGTTTATCATCTGCATGGTGTAGCAATTATAATGGCCAGTAGTGTATATCGTAATTATTGCAATGCAGAGACTAAGAATAATAGAATACCAACATATAATACACAACAAAATAATAAAATATCATTCTGGAGGATCAGTTAATAAAATTCTCAGGTATATAATTATTTCCCTTTCTGTCTCTTGGCAAGACAATTAACAATGCACACTTAGAGATGGAGAAGATTCCCAGTTCAATGAGCTTGAAGGGGCTGTTTTCAAAAGACCATAGTTCCTTGCAAAGACGGAGACATTCATCATAGCCACCTCATTTACGGTTAATATTATCTAACCATGTATGTAAATAAAATGTAAATGTCGTGTTACTAGGGCCTCCCGGCAGGTACACCGTTCGCCGGGTGCAAGTCTTTCGATTTGACGCCACTTCGGCGACTTGTGCGCGTCAATGGGGATGAAATGATGATGATTAGGACAACACAACACCCAGTCCTTGAGCGGAGAAAATCTCCGACCCAGCCGGGAATCAAACCCAGGCACTTAGGATTGACATTCTGTCGCGCTGACCACATTTTTTTTTTATCTCATTTTGTTCGTTTTCGTTCGTTGTATCTGCTCTAGCCGGACGTCGAAAGACACCCGTTTTAGTTCGTTGTTGATCCATTAACTCAGTTTTTTTATTACAGAGGGCAGCTGGCCCTCTGACCGAACACGCTGAGCTACCGTGCCGGCAAAACCACTCAGCTACCGGGGGCAGACAAGAGAGGTAAGTAAAAGCAACAGTTGGACGTCGTTTGAACTACTATTCACGTTAACTCCACAGCAGCTGACTCATTCGCAACGAACATCGTTCAAGTTGGTCGCTGAGTCTTTACCTGCGCTCACAGCCGACAACGGCGAAAAACAGCGCAGTCTGCCCTCTCACTATGTGCTTAAATGAGCCTTTACAGCTCGGGTATACACGTCATGCACTTCAGGCTACACCATGATCAGTAACTTCAGTCTTCAGCGAGGGCGTTGCTTTAGCACTGCTGCCGAATGACAAATACTGGGCGCTAAATCTCGTCGTTACTGAGAACTATACTTTTTACAGTCATCCGTTGTGTTTTGTGGTTCTCAGAAAGTAGTTCTGGAACCGAGGGACCACAAGGCTTCCGTTACCCTAATTGTTTGAGCACAATAAAATGGAAAACTCTGAAAAATATGTGGAAATCTGTGCGACGTTTTATATAATTTATCCTCTCAGAAGTGAAATAAATGAAACTGAGTCCCTCTGTGTTAGCAAATCTGTGAAATCAGTACATAAAACTTGAATTAAAAGCTTCTGCTTAATTTAAGCAAAATTATAATAATAACTACGTATTCGTTCAATTCAAAAGTGAGGAAAATAGAGCGCATCAGTGGAATAAAATAAAATAAATTAAAATTCCATTCAATAGTGCGAATCATTCCAAGATATAGTTGCAGTACGCGTATATGAAAAAGGGTGTATCCCGCAGATTATGTCTCTCGCTTGCTTATGCAGATTTTTTTTTTTTACTTTCCAACATCACCAGCCATGGCAGCTCACGACAGAGAGAATAAAAACTCACTAAAGGACTCGCCATGATCACTTTTAATGCTCGCACTGGGTACGACGTTCACAGAAAAGCAATCGGAACACTAGCGAACGTTCAGTGCCTGTCAGAGGATCCGTGACGTCAGGTGAGCAGAAAGAGCCTAAACTTGACGGCAGTCGTTCGCGACTACAAATGTAGTGAAAATTTTTCACCAAGTCCCTTCCAGTAAACGATAGACTTTCCTATATGATTCAGATGAACTTCAACTAACACTTAAAGTTTTTAACGTCCTCACCTACGGAGCATGGATTGTATACAGAGCGATCCAAAATTCAGTATAAATTTGAAAAGTGAATAAATCACGGAATAATGTAGATAGAGAGGTACAAATTGACACACATGCTTAGGATGACCTGGGGTTTTATTAGAACCAAAAAAATAGAAACGTTCAAAAAATGTCCGACAGATGGCGCTTCATCTGATCAGAATAGCAATAATTAGCATAACAAAGTAAGACAAAGCAGAGATGATGCGCTTTACAGGAAATGCTCAATATGTCCACCATCATTCCTCAACAATAGCTTTAGTCGAGGAATAATGTTGTGAACAGCACTGTAAAGCATGTCCGGAGTTATGGTGAGGCATTGGCGTCGGATGGGTTCTTTCAGCATCCCCAGAGATGTCGGTCGATCACGAAACATTTGCGACTTCAGGTAACCCCAAAGCCAATAATCGCACGGACTGAGGTCTGGGGACCTGGGAGGCCAAGCATGACGAAAGTGGCGGCTGAGCACACGATCATCACCAAACGACGCGTGCAAGAGATCTTTCACGCCTCTAGCAATACTTTGTTTTTGTTTTTGGTTTTTTTGTTCTAATAAAACCCCATGTCATTCCAAGCATGTGTGTCAATTTTTATCTATCTACATTATTCCGTGGTTTATTAAGTTTTCAAATTTATACTGACTTTTTGATCGCCCGGTATATTTATTACAGACACTGGTTAGATTTTTACCATTTTCTTGTCGCCGCTGTGTGTTTGGTGCACATTTAAACATTTAGCAGGATAGGTGGGGGTATCAGCAGGGCACATCATCTGGTGCAAAGCAGATTGAAAAGCCCACTGTAGAGGATTCCAATCTTATTCCTGCGATTTCTTCGGTCTATGGTGCACCAATGGATATTTTGCCTTTCTCCAGGTTCGTCTGCACTTCCCAACCGCTTTTACTCTGGTCCGTCTATCGTCTACATTGTAGCCGTGCAAAAAATTGAGTACATCGAGCAGGTGATTGCGACTGCAGGTGCTGTCCACCACTCTCAATACGCGTGCCGATTTAAGTTATTCTTGCTTCTATTGCACCCTGGATACCGTCGTTTCCTGTGCCTCCCCATTCGGGAAAACCTTAGTAAAATCAGGGGAACAAACCAAGAGAAACTTACAAACTTGCGTTGCATACTTGTTACGTTGATCATAATATCGTGTTTAAAGTTGAAAACAGTTCATATTGCACGTACTTACACAGGGAGAAAGTTGTGTTATCTTTGATTCCGTTGAAGTTCAGGTAAGATAAAATATACGTATAATCACTCTTTACGTCGACAATTATTACTCTTTTTGTCAGATAAATGGAGGAAGACGATGTACTATTAACAATGTTAGCATGGGATAGTAAATCCCTTTGGTGTGAAGGTCTTTGTTGATAACATAGTTATGTGCGACGTCACCCTGACACCAGCGAGGATGTCGGAACGGTTGTTGGTGAAGTGTTCGGTGTAGTGGCCGCTAGAGTCCTTCTTGTTTACCGAACAGGTGTGCGTGGTCTGGGGAACAGCAAGGACCATCAGGATTGTTAAAGGACGTGTCTCGAAAAGCGCCAGGCAGCTGTCGATGGCAGGATAACATCCAACAATCAACCAACAGAGATTCATATAAGCGCACTCTCCGTTGCAGAGTGAAAATTTCATTCTGGGAACAACCCACAGGCTATGGCTAAGCCATGTCTCCGCAATATCTTTTCTTCCAGTAGCACTAGTTCTGCAAGTGTCTCAGGAGAGCTTCTGTGAATTTTGGAAGGTAGGTGACGAGGTACTGGCGGAAATAAAGCTGTGAGGACGGCTCATGAGTCGTTCTTGGGTAGCTCAGTAGGATCGCCGGCACGGTAGCTCAGCGTCACTGCCGGCACAGTAGCTCAGCGTGTTCGGTCAGAGGGTGGCTCACCCTCTGTGATAAAAAAAAATGAGTAAAGCAGGGGCGGGCAAACGTTGCACGCGGCTCATGAGCGCACAGCGCTGCACGTGTGCTGCTCGCGTGCAACCGTCGACCGGGGCAATGGCGACAGCGGGCAGGTTGCGGCAGTGTAGTGCCAGGCCAAGTTGCGGACGTTGTTACGAAGCGACCACTACGTAGTGAACGTTGTATGTCAAGAACAAGAAAATACAGAGTGAATCAAGGAAACGGAGAAGAGATTTGCTGTCTTTTAAAAAGTAATGGGAGAATCATTTTTTCTTTGTGCAAAAGCGTGAAAATTCGAACTGTTTAATACGTGGCACTACTCTCGTTGGTCAGCGGAGGTTTAGTATTGAAAGCCATTATAATAAATTTCACAAGGACGAGTACAATTTATTGCCGGATTCTGAGCGGATGGGGAAATTGACTGAGCTTAAGAATAGCGATCTGACGTTACTAGATGAATCTGTCGTAGTTGCTGTTGTCACGAGAGATCTGCGACTTTCTTTAGTCATGTCTCTGATCTAACTGATTTAACATTTTATGGAGCACTGTTTTCAGTTTTTCAGAACGACAACAATAATAGCCCAGCGGTACGTGCAAGTTATAAGATTGCGCTTAATATAGCGTGAGCTGGAAAATCATTTGCTGAATTAATAAGTCTCTATTAAGAGCAAACATCAGCGATGAAAATTTACGTAACTGTTTGCGTTTATCTGTATGTAGAAATTTTGTTCCAAATATTAAACGTATTGTAAACTCCACCTGTGATAATTAAATAAAACGTATCGTAGGTAACCGGTACTCTTTCAAACCATTATTTCTTTCAAGCACTCCTACTAAGCTTATTGTTTCATTCGATAAAGCAAGCTAGGAAACAAAACGCATTACAGAGGAAGGAGAGGACAGAAGGTATGGTGGGGTGGGGAGGTAAGCGGGTGGCCAGCTTGCCCCTGTGTGCACGCAGAACACCTGTTAACTGCACGCGTGCAAGTGCACCGCACACGTGCAGGATTCCTGCCCGCCCCTGGAGTAAAGGAATCAACGATCAACTGGAACAGATGTCTTGTAACGTCTGCCCAGACCAAACGCAATGAACAGTACCGAACAAAATGAAAAGAAGAAAAAAAAGAACTGAAAAAAGCGTGTTCGGTCAGAAAGATGGCTGGCCTCTGTAATAAAAAAACTGAGTGAAAGAATCAACAACGAACCTCGATGGATGTCATGTAACGTCCACCAGGACCAAATACAGTGAGCAAGAACGAACAAAATGCAAAAAAAAAAAGGTTGATACAGCATTTACCCGCGAAAGGCAAAGGTCCCGAGTTCGAGTGGCGGTCAGGCACACAGCTTTAATCTGCCAGGAAGTTTCATATCAGCGCACACTCCGATACAGAGTGAAAATCTCATTCTGGATAAGCAATAATCCTGGAAAAGGACCTATATTTCTTTGAAAATCTGTTCGTGCATCTACAAGCACATTCTGTTGTAGAACACCTTGAGTTCTGCAGAGCAAATCATTCACAGAGCCACTGCATCGACAACACATCTCGCGCGTAGCGGTAGTTGGTGGGCAGTTCAGTTGAGCTTAGCTTGGCCGTAATTAGCATGCGCATCGGCGTTCACTGTTCTGCGCGATACTTCATTAACCAGTGTTCGTGATTCATCGCCTATCTTACACTAAAAAGCCGTGTGTGGACTTCTGCAGTCCAAGGTACGTGAACTTTATGATTTTAAAGCTAAGCAGATGGGCTCCATTCCAAATCAGTTCATGTAGCATGCAAAGGCGGATTAACATATAGACCCATAAGGCACGGGCCTAGGAGAGGTAGCTTCAGACAGTGGCAGCTTTAGAGGGCAGCATTTTTTTGCACAGTATTTTTGTAAGGTTTTACATTTTAAAAAAATGGTTCAAATGGTTCTGTGCACTATGGTACTTAACATCTGAGGTCATCAGTCCCCTAGAACTTAGAACTACTTAAACCTAACTAACCTAAGGACATCACACACATCCATGCCCGAGGCAGGATTCGAACCTGCGACCGTAGCGGTCGCGCGGTTCAGACTGAAGCGCCTAGAACCGCTCGGCCACGAAGTCCGACAACATTGTTTTGGTTCACTCCGAGACGCCTGGACACTTCCCTTGTTGGAGCCCTTCCTGGCACAAAGTAACAATGCAGGCGCGACCGAACCGCGGTATTGACCGTCTAGGCATGGTTGCACTACAGACAACACGAGCCGTGTACCTCCTTCCAGGTGGAATGACTGGAACTGATCGGCTGTCGGATCCCCTCCGTCTAATAGGCGCTGCTCATGCATGGTTGTTTACATCTTTGGGCGGGTTTAGTGACATCTCTGAAAAGTTAAAGGGACTGTGTCTGTGATAACAATATCCACAATCAACGTATATCTTCAGGAGTTCTGGGAACTGGTTTTTTTTTATGTGTGTAATCAATTCAGTGACTCATGTAGGCTTGGCGAGCATTACAAATCTGTCTTATTTTAGCTCGGATGTAGAACAAATTCACACTCATTTCCTTATCTAACTTTCTCAAACTTCCACCTTTAATTATTTTTATATTAGTCATTAGTTTTTATATTAGTCACACGAATACGTTGGAAAAAACAGCAGCAAGTGAGGGCAATCTTGCTGAATAGAAATCCAGAAGTTGCGTTAATCCAGTTCTTGGTACTTAAGTTTTAAAGTGTGGTTGTTCTCCAGGTCTGCCAGTTCCTCTTCTTCAACAAGCTGAAGTTCACAGGTACTGGAAAGTGTGGAAGGATTTCTTAACCAGTCATACTGGCTGGGAATTATCCGTCCAACCTGCCTTTCAACTACGCTAAATGGTCATGAATCAATTGTTGTACCTTGTTACTAAATGCACATTTAGATTGTAATGGAAACATTTCAGAATTACTTGCTTTTGTTTTTCTCAACCATATCTTAATTTCGGGTTTCCCACTATGTACGTAGCAGTAAGGAGGTTTGCCGGCTTCGCTTGTGGGGTAGGATTTCTGTTGCCGAGTAGTCCAAATAAATCAGAGAGAAAGCTGGCTTTGTCCTCCAAAGCTCATCTTTTAAGTTATCCACAAGCTCGATTTTATTTTCTTGCCTAAAGTGCAGCATTTCAACTTAATTAATTTTATCCAACTAAGCGTCCTTCGTCTGGGTAGCCAGCGGACTTAACGTATGAAAGAGAACGTTAAAATGCTGTATTTCTAGCTCGTCACATAGTTCAGTAAGAAGTCTTGACTTTAGAGGCAAGCTAATTTACCATTTTAACAGTCTTGTCCAAACATAATTTCTTCTTTCCAACGGGTTTTGCTACGAGCGCAATGCGAAATAATCAGATTTTCTTTTAGTTGCTTCGTCAGTGTGGTGTATTTTTTTACAGTACCTGTCAATGAAGTGGCTCCATCTGTGCATTTGCCGACACAATTATTGCTCGAAGAATTCACTGCCTTCATGTATGCATCTATTACTTCAAAAATGTCTTTGCCTTTGGTAGTAAAGTGAATTTCCTTCCAACAGAGATACTGTTCAACTATGTTTCCCTAACGAATTAAACTAATAAAAGGCGAACCAGGCCACTTACATCGAAAGACTCATACAGTTGAATTGCAAACCTGAAATTTCTTTCACCAACTCGAGTTTTAACAGAATGTTCAGTCGTTTTCAGACATGCCCTACATTCCAACAGTATTATCAGCCAAGGAATTTTATTTAAGTTGAATCAGTCAAGGAATTTTTTTCGCATCACGCTATTTTTTTTATCAGAGGACTTAAATTTCTTAGTAAACAAAGAGTCCTGCTGATTCTTCTGTCTTTGAATTTCTCTGGAGTAGTCTAAACTTTTTCCTTATTAATATTCGTGTTTGGTCGAAATATACCGCACCAGTGTTGGGCTATTCTGTGCCACGTTGCATTGGAAAAAGTTTCCCCACATGTCACACATCTCGGCGTAGGCCACCTTTAATCTCCACACCACGTGAACCCTATCTTTAAGGGTTTCTTGGTACTGCATGATGGCGCTCTGTTTGTTGTTTTGTATCTAAGAAATTTCAGACACACTGCTTAACTGTTGCTCTGTGTCTGATGCTCATGGACTGCCAAAGGTCTCTTTCTGGCAGTAAATTTATTCATCTATCTATAAATTGTATCACTTTGAAAGATGTAAAAGAATGACACATGTTACGAACGAACAAAGAAACAGACTGAATGAAACGTGTCCCATCTCCACTATCGTTCAAAGAGCTTATTAAAGCAGGTATTACACGACACACGCACCGTGTACAAGTCAGGTGAAGACGGCCTGCGACGTAGCAGAACTGGTGAAGCTGCAATTTTAGCCGAGAGAAATAGGAACCGTTCTATTCTGCCGAGAATCTGCACATGCGCAGTAGAAGAGGTGTATGCACGCTTGCACAGAACGCAGTATTTCGAGCGGGCTTACTGCTTTTTATTGTTTCCACGTGTAAAGTTGTGAGCAGCTGAGAAATGCGCGAGCTCTTTAGGTCTCTTCTGGCTGTCGTGTAAGATATTCTATCCATTTTTCATTGAGCAAATTTTTATTAACGTAATAATAACACTAAATGAAAATTACCCTTTTCTGTATTGCCGTTGAGAAAAACTGTATATCTAATGATAGATTCTCATTGTAGAAACGGGACTGTAGCTGGTGGTCTAGTGGCTAGCGTTGCTGCCTCTGGCTCACGATCTCCCGGGTTCGATTCCCGGCCCGGGGATTTTCACCGCCCAGGGCCTGGGTGTTTGTGTTGTCCTCATCATCTCATCATCATTCGAGCAGTGGCGAGAATGGAAATGGAAAGATTGAGGCGCTAACGAACGTGATGTTGAGCGCCCCACAAACCAATATCATCATCATCATCGTTGTAGAAACGGAATAAAAGAAACAAAGTATAACCGTGCTCATTGAAGCATACAGCAAGGAAAGGTTTTTATATTATCTTCTAGATACGCTGTACCACAATAAGGTAACTCTGCAAATGTTCTTTCTGAGTTTATAGGTTTTACACAAATGTGTGTATAATTTTACTTTCGATGTGTGTCCATTTTACCTTAAAAGGTGAGAGCACGCGCGTGTTTGATTTGACTGCACCTTTTGTGATATTTCAGCCACAAGACTCAGAGCAGTTGTGCCCGCCGCACCAATCGAGGACTGTAGAAGCCGTTTTGCACCTTTACGGTCGCGCTATAGCGAAATAGCTTCCCTCACTTCTGCATCACTTACGCGAAATTCGTCATGTACTGCCGACAGCGGTCGGGCTTCAACTGCTCCTTAACAGGGAAGATACGTTATGTCCCTGCCTTCACCGCTTCTTGCTACCTAGGGCCGAACCTAGTTCCCACAGCTCGCATTACGTCGTCGTTCTCCCCTTCTCCTAACGACATGGCGGACACAATGACGGCAAATGCTGCATAGATAATTGCATCTTCCACGTCTAAAACGCTGTGAAACATATAGACAGATGTTTGCTTGTACCAACGAAACACAAAACGAACACTTTAGTGATTCTGTATAATCATAACGTAATTTCATTCTAGCTGCACAAGATAACAATAACTGTTAATAAATACTAACCTACACCTCTCATAAGTTTCAATAAGAGTAGATGGCAGCTTCACAAACATATAGAGTTTCACACTCATCGACGTAAACAAGCCTGGAGTCCCTGATAAGTACATTTGGGTCACTGGTGCAGACTTACAAGTTCGGTGTACCGTGTAATAGGGCTAACGGAAAGGTTGGCAGTTCCAGGGTTGTACGCGTGGGGCGCTGGTGCGTAAGATGGATGTGTTGTGTAATACCAGCTCCAGGCACGGACTGACAGAGGGCGACAATGTACAGCAGCAAAAGAGAGACATCTAGTGCACAAATAATGGAATTCAACATCCCGCTCACTCGTTTAATACGTGATCTATGTTTACACTGAACGAAGAGAAGTATGTTTTGTATTATTTTATCACAAGTTTTTCATTAGTTCTACGAGGGGCGTTTGAAAAGTCCGTGCAAAGTCCGAGAGATGGCACCACCGGCGCGTATCGAGGTCATGTTTAGTTAGTAGCAACTTTGGAAGAACGCACACCAAGTTTCAGCCATATTGGCCTATTTCTTTGTGTTTGGCATTCGTGTGAATCAAGGAAGTCGAGTGATTCTCAAAAAATGGATGAAGAAGAATTTCGTGTGGTGATTAAACATTACTTTATGAAAGGCAAAACGCCTTAGGAGACTAAAGAGAAGCTTCATAAACATTACATTGACTCTTCAACTTCGATTATAACAGTTTATAAGTGGTTTCGGAAATACAGAAGCGTCCGATCTTACCCGTCGGCTTTGACCCATGACGTCACAAATACCGCGGAAACGACTATAAACAATTCCAATATGGCGGATATAAAAACATCGCATACGTATTGTAAACACTGAAATACACAAGTTTCACAAAAAGCCTAATGACTGTAACGGGACAAGCGTGGGAAATTAGGGGTTTTTGGGTGCGGAGAAACTAAATATACAGAAATGTAGCCACCGACCGCCATTCAAAACCACGCAAAACAACGAAATAAATCAACATCACAAAACTGACCAAATACCAAAAAACACATTCCTATCCATAATCGGACACTTCCCTTAACCTATATAGCTCAACAGAACCTACCGATCACATCCCCCAATAGAAAACTAAGAAACGAAAGCTTCCCTTACACCTACATACATCGGCACTTATGCAGTTTAGCAGGTACGGAAAAAATTTTTCATTTTTTTTCAAAATTTGATCATCATGTGTCGTTATGCGGTGGGGGGAGTCTGCAGTGCTCCCCCATCCCCCCACAGGCTTCATTAGTGTCAAATCAATATTTTCGAATCATAGGCGGCCGCTGCCGCGGCCGCATTCCAAAAAAAAACTCCCAACCTAACCTCAAGTGGGCTACGCTACAGATCAATATGTTCATCAAATTGCTTCATATTACGTATACATGTTCATTAGTGTCAAATCAATATTTTCGAATCATAGGCGGCCGCTGCCGCGGCCGCATTCCAAAAAAAAAACTCCCAACCTAACCTCAAGTGGGCTACGCTACAGATCAATATGTTCATCAAATTGCTTCATATTACGTATACATGTTCATTAGTGTCAAATCAATATTTTCGAATCATAGGCGGCCGCTGCCGCGGCCGCATTCCAAAAAAAAACTCCCAACCTAACCTCGTATTCAGGGCTACGCTACAGATCAATGTGTAGGTCCCTTACGTCACGGGTCAAAGCCGACGCGTGAGATCGGATGTTTCCAACCTCTACCCAATACACAAAACATACATAAATAACCAAAAAAAAAACGGAACTTACCTCAAAAAAGTTCCAGCTCCACAAACTAGATTGGCCACCACAATCACACACAAATGCACACACGCACGCACGCACACACACACACACACACACACACACATACAAAAACACACACACACACACCAACGAAAAAATACTGAACTAAAATAAAAACCCAACCCACCCAAACGTCAACCCCCTCCCCCACAACTCCAAAATACAACACACAAACACTATACAACAAAATAAACCACCCACCCACCTACCCAGCCCACCCTAACTAACCACTTTCGGTCTATACATTTTACCCACAGCCCTTAAAAAAACCCGAAGAATGCAATAGCCCTCTGGGACACTCTTCTGCCAACAGTACTCATGAGACTGAAGGTTGGAAGAGCGCCTCTTCCCCCTCCCAAGAACTGACTTAACCGCTCCCCACATCCCCTCAATTGTGTTAGTGCAAGCCCCAGTATCATAATTCTTAAACTCTAGACTGTGGTTCACTACTAAATGATTAAATCCCCTCTCACCCAACCCCCTATATGAAGAAAACGCATCTGAAACTACTGTGGACCCCGGCTCTACATACTCCTCAATTAACCCCACTAATTCAGGCTTCGACCTCCCCTCCACAACCCTAAAAACACATTCAGTACCCCCACCCCCGTGAACAACAGCCCCCCACACCCAAAGACCAGCCACAGACTTCCCCCTCCCATACTTCCTTTTACCAAACTGCGACTCATCCACCTCCACAAGCACCCCATGCCCACCCAACTTACCCCTGTACTTAATAAATTCGGAACACACCTCACGACAAAAGGAATACCAGTCTAAAACAGTCCTCTCACTCACACCAGTCTCAAACGCGCAAAAACTCTGCCCGCAACTATAACAAAAATAATACGTAATAAGCACAATCTCACGCATGGCCAATCTAGACTTCTCGAACCAGGTACCACGCCTTACAGAACGCCATACGCCATCTTTCCGGCAACACCACATGTATCCGTCCCTGGTCCGAGAGTCCGGAACTTTAACCAATTTCATAGGTTCACGGCACACACCGCACTTCACGACCTCGGCAATTAAGCCAAATAGCTGAAGAAATTTAATCAGCTCTAAAGCTGTCTCCCCCATCATCGCCCTCAACCGAACACTGTTAAGGCGGTCTTTCATATCCATTCCTGAACAAAAAACCACAACCAAATACACTCAATAACAAACTCACCCGACGTACAGCAATGAGCATTAAATTAACCATTGACTCACTAATAGAGATTCCGCTTCAAATCCAACACCTGAGCAACAGAAAACTGACCCCACCACACGAAACAAACGAAACAAACGAAAACCATGAACACACCACCAGAGAGCACGACAAACAAAAACAAGACATCTACAAACACGCCACAATCGCAAATCAAACTCCGCGCCGTAATGACGTCACACACCACAACACGCTTACGTCACGGGTCAAAGCCGACGGGTAAGATCGGACGCTTCTGTTGACCCGTGGTTTCAAAATTTTCGGAGTGGCCAAGTGATGGTGAACATTCTGGACGCCCTGTGGAGGTTATTCAGAAGGGATCAACAAATTAGAACAGCGTTGGACGAAGTGTATCAGTCTAAAAGGAGACTATATCGAAAAATAAAAATGGTTTACCCTAAACACGTAAGTAGTTTTTATTTTTGCACGAACTTTTCAAATGCCCCTCGTACATTGTGAATTTACGAGTCTTGCGTCACCCTTGATGCTATTACTCGACATCCAGTTTCGAAAATTGTGTTTTAGATATTTAATTTGGCTGTTGTTGCACGACTTCCCATGATGTGTTGGTTGTGCAGGAGGCTCGGCTGCGTGGGCGGCGCGGCGCATTCTTCCTGGAGAACTGGGGACAGCCCGCAGAGCCGCCACTCGTGGTGCGTGACGGCAAGCTGTACCTGGCGCTCGCCTACCCCGGCCGCTACCCCAGCCTGCTGCGTATGCAGCTGCGCGCAGACCTCAACTCGCCGCTCAAGTTCGGGTGAGGAGAGGGTCAGTTTTAGGTGCTCTGTGCCTACATCTACATCGTTACTCTGCAATTCACACCTAAGTGCCTGGCATAGGGTTCGTCGAACCATTTTCATTATACTTCTCTACCATTCCACTCTCGAATGGCGCATGGGAAAAAGGAACACCTAAATCTTTCCGTTCGAGCTCTGATTTCTCTCATTTTAATATGAAGATCATTTCTCCCTACGTAGGTGGGTGTCAAAATATTTTCGCATTCGGAAGAGAAGGTTGGTGATTGAAATTTCGTAAATAGATCTCGCCGCAAAGAAAACCGCCTTTGTTTCAGTGACTGCCACCCCAACTCGCGTATCATATCAGTCACACTCTCTCCCCTATTGCACGATAACATGAAGCGGGCTGCCCTTCTTTGCACTTTTTCGATGTCCTCTGCCAATCCTACCTGGTAAAGATCCCACACCGCGCAGCAATATTCCAGCAGAGGACGGACAAGTGTAATGTAGGCTGTCTCTTTAGTGGGTTTGTCACATCTTCTATTATGTATGTGGTCTTTCCAATTTAAGTTGCACGTAATTGTAAATCCTAGGTATTTAGTCGAATTGACAGCCCTTAGATTTGTGCGATTTATCGTATACCCAAAATTTATCGGATTTATTTTAGTACCCATCTAGATGACCTCGCACTTTTCTTTGTTTAGTGCCAATTGCCACTTTTCGCACCATACAGAAATTCTCTCTAGGTCATTTCGTAATTGGCATTGACCGTCTGATGATTTTACTAGCGGTAAATTACAGCATCATCTGCAAACAGTCTAAGGGGGGTGCTCAGATTATCACCTAGTTCATTTATGTAAATCAGGAACAGCAGAGGGTCTATGACACTACCTTGAGGAACGCCAGATATCACTTCTGTTCTACTCGATGATTTACCGTCTATCACTACGAACTGTGACCTCTCTGAGAGGAAATCACGAATCCAGTCACACAACTGAGACGATACTTCACATGCAGGCAGTTTCATTAATCGTCGCTTGTGAGGAACGGTATCAAAAGCCTTTTGGAAA
Source organism: Schistocerca serialis cubense (assembly GCF_023864345.2). Classification (NCBI taxonomy): domain Eukaryota; kingdom Metazoa; phylum Arthropoda; class Insecta; order Orthoptera; family Acrididae; genus Schistocerca; species Schistocerca serialis. Next base: position 67,481,087 of record NC_064638.1, read on the forward strand.
TCTAGGAATATGGAATCGATCTGAGATCCCTTGTCGACAGCACTCACGACTTCATGGGAATAAAGAGCTAGCTGTGTTGCACAAGAACGATATTTTCTCAATCCGTGTTGTTATGTAACAATAAGTCATTTTCTTCGACTTGATTCATAATGTTCGAGTACAGTGTATGCTCCAAAATCCTACTGCAAATTGAGATCAGTGATATGGGTCTGTAATTTAATAGGTTACTCCTATTTCCTCTCCTGAATATTGGTGTGACCTGTGCTGCTTTCCAGTCTTTAGGAACAGACCTTTCCTCAGGTGAGCGGTTGTATATGATTGTTAAGAAAGGCGCTCTTGTGCCTGCATACTCTGAAAGGAACCTGATTGGTATACCATCTGGACCGGAAGACTTGCCTTTCTTAAGTGATTTGAGTTGTTTCGCAACACCTATGCTATCTACTTTTATGTCACTCAAGCTAACAGCTGTTCTGGTTTCGAACTCTGGAATATTTACTTCGTCTTCTTTCGTGAAGGAATTACGGAAAACTGTATTTAGTGACTGCTTTAGTAGCACCATCATCGGTAACATTTCCATCGCTATCGCGCAGTGACGGTATTGACTGTTTTTTGCCACTGGTGTACTTTACATACGATCAGAATCTCTTTGGGTTTTCTGCCATATTTTGAGACAATGTTTCGTTCTGGAAACTATTAAAAGCATCTCGCATTGACGTCCGCACAAAATTTCGAGCTTCCGTGAAACTTGGCCAGTCTTGGGGATTTTGCGTTCTTCTGAATTTCGCATGCTGTTTTCGTTTCTTCTGCAACAGTGTTCTGACGTGACTTGTGTACCATGGTGGATCAGTCCCGTCTCTTATTAACTTATGCGGTATGAATCTATCCATTGCTGTCGAGTCTTCATCTTTGAATTTGAGGCATATCTGGTCTACACTTACATAATTAGCTTGGAAGGAATGGAAACTCTCGCTTAGGAAGGCATCAAGCGAATTCTTATTTACTGTTTTAAATAGATATATTTTGCGTTTATTTTTAGTGGTTTTGGTTGATATGGTTTTGAGCCTCGCTACAGTGACCTTGTGTTCACTAATCCCTGTATCCGTCATGACGCTCTCAACCAGAGCAGGATTATTTGTGGCTAAGAGGTCAAGTGTCCATTTACAATTCGTGTGGGCTCATGGACTAATTGTTCAAAGTAATTATCAGAGAAGATGTTTTCTGTCTATCACCGGCTTTGAACATGCATTTTCGCCAACAAATCGAGGGTAGATTGAAGTCTCCACCCCGGGGTACTTATTTGTAATGAGATTCAAATTTTCTTTGAACCGTTCAGCTATTATATCATCTGAGTCGGGGGGTCGGTAGGAGGAGCCAATTCTTATTTTGGTACGGCTGTTGAGTATAACTTCAATCCATAGTAATTCGCAGGAACTATCTATTTCAACTTTACTACAAGATAAACTACTACCAACAGACACAAACACACCACCACCCACTTTATTTAATCTATCCTTTAGCGTGACATAGTAATACAATGTCTAATACATAAGTAGGACCTTCTTTCAAGAGCGTACGTGTGCTACTGCTGCCGACTAGTCATTTTGTTTGTGTATGTTAACATGAGGTTTATTCCTATGATGAAGAGAGTATAGCGGTAAAGTGCTGAAGACTTTGCCAGACAGAACGCGGCCAGTTGTGCAGCCTGTGGCTATGAGGCGCGACCGCCTCGCCGTGTCGCTGAAATGCTCGTTATTGCATGCACTCGGCCACACAAGGTGCGACTTTGATGCTGGCACAACAGGCCTACAGCAGCACCGGAGTCACCTCAGAATACAGATTCGCCGCAGTCCGCACCTGCTGGCACACTTGACTGCTGTGTGGCAGCAGATGTGGGAGGAAGCTCTGCCTTACGGCGCTGGCGCTGCACGTGCAAGTCGCTACGAGGTTTCGTGCGCTTCCACGGGCTGGCAGCTGACAGCAACAGCAATCGCTAAGGCCAACAGTTCTTTCCTGTTTGGCGTCCCTTCCTGCTGTATGCCTCTGTTATCTTCTGCAGCTGCACCGCACCGCCGGGCCATGTTCTGTGCTGCCAGGCCTTTTCCTGGAATCCGAAGGCTAGCGGAATATTTCAGTCTGCCCTTATCCTTGCCTTCACCTCCGAATGATGCTGGAGACTTGGTCGCTCTCATCGCATCGAGCAGTGTAGCTCCTGGCGTAGCACTTATAATTGAGAATTAATAAGAAGAATCGGTAGCGACCTTCTTTCTGATGAAGAATGGGCTGCATTTATCTACAGGGTTTCGTGTCTATTCGACGGTACAGCACTGACTTACCTTTCAAATCTGTTTTGACTACAACACAAAACAAGATGATGAAAATGTCCCAGAACTCGAATGAAGAGCGACTATCAATTTGAGTAACGTAGAAGTAGATATCCTCGGTGCAGCAAACCAGCTTAAAACACTTAAGAGAAGCAAGGCTTCCGGTCCAGATTGTATACCAGTCCGGTTCCCTTCAGACTGTCCTGATACAGTAGCTCCGTACTTAGCAACCATGTACTACCGCTCGCTCGTCGAAAAATCCGTACCTAAAGGTGCAGAAGTCACACTAATACCCAAGAAAGGGAATAGAAGTAATCCGCTGAATTGCAGACCCATATCACTAACATCGATTTGCAGTAGGATTCTGGAACATATACTGTGCTGGAACGTTGTGAATCACCTCGAAGAAAAAGATTTACAAGGTCTCTTCAAACAATTCCGGAACTTTGCCCACAAAATTATTTTAAGCTTACCTTTTACTTATTGTGCATGGTCTCCTTCGAATTACTCTCCTCCACAGTTGACACATCATTCCCAACGCCGTTTCTACTTCCGGGAAATTTTCTTTTATCTCGTCTGTCACTGCAAATCTTCTCTTTTCAACGGGATTTTCAACTTTGGAAATAAAATTAAGTCCACGGGGGCGAGGTTTGTAGAGTACAGAGGATGAGTCAGCACAGTGATTTCGTTTTTTGTGCAATAGCCACGCACCAACAGAAATGAATGTGCGGGTACGTTATCGTGGTGCAAGAACCATGAACAGTCCACCACATTTCAGGCCGTAATCTTCTCACATTTTCTCGCAGGCGCCGTAGCACAGTTTGCCCCTGTGGAACTAATTCGTGATGAACTAATCCTTCAAAGTCAAAGGAAACTGGAATGAGATTTTTCACCCTGCAGCGGAGTGTGCGCTGTATGAAACTTCCTGGCAGATTAATACTGTGTGCCGGACCGAGACTCGAACTCGGGATCTTTGCCTTTCGCGGGCAAGTACTGAGCTACCCAAGCACGACTCACGACCCACCCTCACAGCTTCAATTCTGTCAGTACGTCGTGTCCTACCTTCCAAACTTCACAGAAGCTCTTTTGCAAACCTTGCAGAACTAGCACCCCTAGAAGAAAAGATATTGCGGAGACATGGCTTAGCCACAGCCTGGGAAATGTTTTGAGAATGAGATTTTCACTCTGCAGCGGAGGCAAAGGTCCCGAGTCTCAGTCCGGCACACAGTTTTAATCTGCCAGGAAGTTTCAAAGGAAACTGTCAGCTTGGCTTTGACAGTTGTCCTGACCTGACGAGCGTTTTATGTCTTGGAGAACCTTTCCCGACCCATTGTGAAAATTGAACCTTGCTCTCAACATCACAATAGTAGACTCACTTTTCATTACCAGTTATGATTCTCTTAAGTAACATCTCTTTCTCATTTGCGCGATCCGAAAGCTCTTCATAGATTGCGAGGCGAAGGTCTTTCTGGTCTTGACTCATGAGCTGGGGGACGAACATTGCGGTACCTCGATGCATTCCGAGGTGCCGTGTCAGGATTTCGTGACATGATCCAACTGAACCATTACATTCTTCTGCCATCTCTAGGACAGTCAGTCTTCGGTTGGCAGGCACAGTTTCGTTGACGTTCCTGACAAGAGCGTCATCGGTAGGCATCGAAGGCCGTCCTGAACGAGGATCATCTTTAACATCCGTCCGACCATTCTTAAAGCGTGTGAATCATTCGTAACACCGAGTACGTTTTAAGCACACATCACCGTAGGATTCCTGCATCATTTGGTTTGTCTCTGTAAAGGTTTCCTTGAGTTTCACCCAAAATTTACAGACGCGTGGCTCGTCTAACTCTGCCATCTCGTAACTCGCGAACTGTGCGACACAACGTTGTACTCAATACGCACTGAACAATAACTAACGGACATACAACAAGGAAACTTCCAGCAGTTTCACAGTAAACACAGGAGTATGCAGGGTTGCCAACCGCATTTCGCACTAACACACCATTGACGTGAAATTACGAGTGTTCCGAAATTTTTTCAACAGTCCTCGTATTGACAAATAGCCAACACGGATTTAGAAAATATGTTCTCGTAAAACACAATTAGCTCTATATTCTCACGAAGTAATTACTGCTATCGACAGGGGATGTCAAATCGATTCCATATTTTTAAATTTTCGGAAGGCTTTTGACACCGTTCCTCAATGTAGTCGAATTAAGTCAGGTGATGCTGCGGGAGTTAGATTAGGAAGTGCGACACTTAAAGTAGTAAAGGAGTTTTGCTATTTGGGGAGCAAAATAACTGATGATGGTCGAAGTAGAGAGGATATAAAATGTAGACTGGCAATGGCAAGGAAAGCGTTTCTGAAGAAGAGAAATTTGTTAACATCCAGTATTGATTTAAGTGTCAGGAAGTTGTTTCTGAAAGTATTTGTATGGAGTGTAGCCATGTATGGAAGTGAAACATGGACGATAAATAGTTTAGACAAGAAGAGAATAGAAGCTTTCGAAATGTGGTGGTACAGAAGAATGCTGAAGATTAGATGGGTAGATCACATAACTAATAAGAAGGTATTGAATAGAATTGGGGAGAATAGGAGTTTGTGGCACAACTTGACTAGAAGAAAGGATCGGTTGGTAGGACATGTTCTGAGGCATCAAGGGATCACCAATTTAGTACTGGAGGGCAGCGTGGAGGGTAAAAATCGTAGAGGGAGACCAAGAGATGAATACACTAAGCAGATTCAGAAGGATGTAGGCTGCAGCAGGTACTGGGAGATGAAGAGGCTTGCACAGGATAGAGTAGCATGGAGAGCTGCATCAAACCAGTCTCAGGACTGAAGACCACAACAACAACACAACCTCACAAGCGACTTCTAATCAAACTGGGTCCTTGTGGAACATAGTCCCTGCTGCGCGATTGGCTTCGTGATTTCCTCCCAGAAAGGTCACAGTCTGTAATAAATGATGGAAAGTCATCGTGTAACAAAGAAGTTATGTCTAGTGTTCCCCAAAGAAGTGTTATAGGCCCTCTGTTGTTCCTGATCTACATAAACGATTTAGGAGAGAATCTGAGCACATGATGCTGTCATATACCGTCATGTAATGTCATCAGATCACCAGAACGAATTACAAAATGATTTAGATTAGGTACCTGTATGGTGTAAAAAGTGGCAATTGATTCTAAATCACGAAAAGTGCGAATTCATCCACATGAGCACCAAAATGCGCCCTTTAAATTTCAGTTATACGATAAATCACAAAAATCTAAAGGCTGTAAATTCAACTAAATAGTTTGGGAGTACAATTACGAATTACCTAAATTGGAACGATCACATAGATAATGTTGTAGGGAAAGCAACCCAAAGACTGCGATTTATTGGCAGAACACTTATAAAATGCAAGGGGTTTACTGAAGAGACTGCTTACACTACGCATGTCAGCCCTCTTCTGGAGTATTGCCGTGCGGCGTGGGATCCGCATCAGATAAGATTGACGGAAGACATCGAAAAAGTTGAAAGAAGGGCAACCGGTTTTGTACTATCGCGAAATAGGGGAGAAAGTGCGACGGACATGATACACGAATTGTGGTGGCAGTCATTAGAACAAAACCTTTTTGCGCTGCGACAGGTCCATAAACAATGCTTGGTTGAGCCCGTAAGGGTAGATCATGGCCGTACATGTACGTTGCGCTAATTTTGTTCTGCCTGTGATGCCGCCCCAGCAGTGTAGGGCTGTGGGCGTCACTATTACGAATTAGCTTTGTCTAAAGTCATAAACTGGTGTAGCGTGGAAATGCACTTAACTGCAACATTGATTCGGGTGTAATAGTGAAGAGCTTGCGAAGCACTTCGAGGACCCAAAGCGAGAGAATAAAAATACTCGCTCTCATATAAGTGGAAATTTGTATTAAACTGAAAATTTCAAAATAATGAATAATATCGTCTCATGTGACTCGTTAATATGCTCGGAATTATAGAAAACACCAGTTAGAGGAAAATCGCGTCCAAAGGAATCCAAAAAGTCTTAGAAGTCCAGTGCCGAGTGAGTACGCGAGTTACGTCGAGAAGGACAAGGAAAAGAAAGAAAACGCAGAGCGATTCCTAGCTGGCCCATTGCGCATACAGCGGGCAGCGGCAGTCAAAACTTGTGATTTTTCTGTTCTGTAACCACTATACTACTCTGTTTAACCATTGTATTCAAGAGGCAAATAATGAAAATACGGGCACGAAACACTTGTTACTATTTTACTGTGACGTTTTCACGACAAATATACGGCGCCGACCTGAACTGCACACACAGTAAAATATGAGGGACACGGTGAGCACTATTATCATCTTTACTACTGTTCAACTCTGTAGACCATATACCATTCATTATTAAACTGGATTTTCAATTTCAGGTTTTGCTATTTTCGACAATGCTACTTCATTAGTTTGACTGTCTGGCTACAAATCTAGTTGGAAAAAAGCTTCACGAACTGTAAGATGCACAGTAACAACCACCAGTCGTTTTGATCGACATCCAACTCGCAAATTAATGCCCACTCGCACAGTGAAAAATATTACGTTACATAAAATATTATCCGTTTTTGTGTAAACGGGATTTTTAAGTATCTTAACAAGGTTTGAGCGAGAGTCGCGTTTACCGCAGCAAAACAGGGACAATCCTGTCTAAATCGGCATACCTGGGAACCCTTATCGGATCTCGTAATCATCCTCACGCTAGTTAGATAGCTATAGGGCTTTAATTATTGACTTTGGAGTAGTGAGGGGTTTATCCTGTCACACAGCAAAAGCCTTATTTTAGACAGGTTTTAATAGCGTGGAATTGCAGAGAAGGTCGTGTGGCATTGTTGGCTGGCAGGCCGCGAAGAACAGGTTCGGCTGCGTAAGGTACCTTCACACTGAAAACCAATACCAGCAAACAAAAACACACAACTGCTGTAAGTTTGGCAAACAGGCAACTGTTGTGAGCTCGGTAAAATGTTGACAACAGTCCCAAACTCTTATAATCACATACATTCGGCGTTTTTAATTTCATTTTTCAGAAAAGAAAACAGTTTCTGACTGTGAAGATGCATTAGCATTTCTTACTATAATCTTTGGTGTAATTATGAGTCACAAAAATCAATCTGAAAATCCATGGGGCCTATAAATCTGTATTGAACGAGCTATATATTCAAAACAGGCAAAGTTTCAAGAAATATGTCAGAATGCAACATCAGCAATTCGAAGAACTCTTGCGGCTAGTAGCACCACATATTCAATGGAAAGACACAAATTTTACAGTTTCAATATTACCAGCACAATAACTGCTTGTATCTCTTCGATTTTTGGTAACAGGTGACGCTTATACAAGTTTAGTGTGTCCTCATCGAATATCACTGGTCAAGATTAGTGGAAGTATGCCTGGAGTGTGTCAGGTTCTCGGGAATGCACTCAAGGATATTGTAAAAGTAAGTACTGTTATTTTACTGCCTATATATTTTTAACACGTTAATACATACACCTGGCTTGCTCTGGCAGTGCAAAACCTTCGTGTGTAGGATAAATATCCATTTCGGAACGTAGGTACCAAGCGTGCCGGATTCACTTTTCGTTTAGAGCATTTTAGAGTTCACAACTCACGATTATACTGCGTTTTCATACTGGTCCATTTTCGCTTGCATTCAACAAATGGTACACCAATTTTTTTCTGAAATTTCTTTGAGCAATCCTTACTGCTGGTGGAATCAGAAGGATTTCAAAGAGGTTTCAAATGTCTAATAAAAACTGAATAGTTGCTTTGTGGACCATTCGAAAGTGTCATGGTATAAACACAAGAAAGAAGCAAAGGAGACGATACAGCAATGCGCATGCGCTGGTCAGCCACCACTGGCCCTACACTACAAACTCGAGACAAAACTTCCCTCAACTAATCTTGTAGACGCGCGGTTTTAAACAACTGTTGACAGCAGTTAAGAACTAGGTCAAATGTCGAGTTTAGAACAGTTGTCAACCAAGCTTGTTGGAGTTGATTTTCAGTGTGAAGGTACCTCAATGGAAAGGTTTTTCTGCCCTTCGCACGCAGTGGCACCTTTCCTTCGCGAAATCTGAGAATTGTGTGTTTAAGTGATAAGTGTAGGTGACTGTAAGGGCATTGTGTGGTGTGGCGTCATGTTGGTTTTTTTCTTTTTCTTTATTGTCTTTCAATTCCCCATCAGGGTGGGCTGGCAGCAGCATAGGCACTGCTCTTCAGGCCAAATACATAGAACAAACAATAGAAGACATTTAAAAATAACATAAAGGAGAAAACATGCTGTACATAGATATAAAAAAGGAGGAATATAATGGAAGACAATAGACAAAAAAGGGGCTACTGTAAAACGGAGATAAAAACCGTAAAAAAGTAGCACACACAAAAAACGACACACTGGGACAATTAAAAGAACACAAGGCGCAGTATGACCGAAGCATAAAAGTATCTACTGATAGCATAGCACATAACAATCGCTGACAGTAACACGAAGTACAAGGTCAGCTCACAATTAAAATCACACCTCTCAACACACAGGAGAACAGCACTAAACACAACACTGACGTGACACACTGACAGTGATCAAAACGGAGGATCTGCCAGGAGCAAGGTGATGAGGGAGAAGGGAAGAAGGGAAGGAGGGGAAGAGAGGGGGCGATGGGCGGGGGGCGCGCCGAAGAGGGCCAGGTAGGGAGGGACGAGGGAGGGAAAGAGGCGAGGATAGGGTGCTGGGTGTCAAGACAGGAGGGGAGAAAGAAAAACCGCTCTGGGAGAAGGAGGGGAGAGGAAAAAGGGGGCCCTGGGGAGGGGGGGAACAAGGCCAGGTTACAGTTGGAAGGAAGGGTAGATGTCACGGCAAAGTGGAGGTGGAGAGAGGGAGGGATACAGCGGAGCGCAATGGGTGGTGGGGGGGTGGAAAGGAAGGAGGAAACCAGGGGGGGGGGGGAATCAAGCCTGCGGACAATGTAAAGGATGTGGAGATGTTGGAGGAACAGGAAGAGGTGGGGGAAGGGAATGAGGTCGTACAGGAGCCGTGTGGGGAAGGAAGGCGGATATGGAAGGCAAGGCAGAGCGCATGGCGTTTGAGGATTTGGAGGGCCTTGTAAAAGTGGATGGGTGTGGAGATCCAGGCAATGCTGGCATAACAGAGGATAGGACAGGTGAGGGATTTGTAGATGTGGAGGATGCAATCCCCATGTCCGCCCAGACAGGAGTCTCAGGAGGTTGAGATGGGAATGGGCTTTCTGCTGGATGGTCTGGAGGTGAGGGGTCTAGGTGAGGTGACAGTTGAGGGTGAGGCCAAGGTATCTGAGGGTCAGGGTGAGCTGGATGGGATGACCATAAAGGGTGAGGTAGAAATCATGGAGATGGAAGGAGCGAGTGGTGCAGCCTATGATGATTGCCTGGGTTTTGGAGGGGTTGAGACGGAGGAACCACTGGTTAGACCAAGTGGTGAGCTGGTTAAGGTGGGTTTGGAGGGTGCGTTGGGACCGTTGAAGGGTAGGATAGGGAGCCAGGAAGGCGGTGTCATCAACATACTGGAGAAGGTGGACAGATGGGGGTGGCTTGGGCATATCAGCTGTATACAAGAGATAAAGGAGAGGGGAGAGGACAGAGCCCTGGGGGACGCCAGCAGTGGGATAAAAGTTACGAGAGTTGGTGTTGTGGAGGGTGAGTCATGTTCGTGTTGGAAATCTCTCTATATAGCCTGCTTCTCTCAAGCAACACCTAGGGGGCCACCGAATTTAACGTCCCCATCTGGCAGACAGACCAACAGCGACATACAGTATGCCCGTACTACATCAGACGCTGCGGAGAGGTTTGGAATTTAATCGAGGCCATTGCCGGAAAGACTGATGATCAGAGCCTGTATGCCACCATCGCCGTGAAGGCAAAGGGAAAGTAACCAACCGCACATGGTGTACTCTGGCGGTTATCCACCCAACTACTGGCCAGGACGAGGCAGCTACTGTTCCCATGGACGCGGATGAGAAATTCAGCTTTCGAGAGAGACAGGCCTGCATCACTTGGGGTGTGATAGTTAATATGATTTGCGACTGCGGCGCGTTTAAGCAGGAGTTGTCTGCTGTATTTGGTTCGCTAACCACACAGTCTGTTTACGAAAACGGTCACGCGTAAAGTTCCTACATTAGCTCTATTAGAATGCATGTTTTCTCTCTTGTCCACATGCTAATCATGTTGTTCTGTTTGTAGTATACATAAATAGAAACCTCAATATCCATGAACATATTACAAGAGAAACAGGAAAGTTCCAGGTCCAGTCACTAAGGATATTAGCTTATAAAATAACAGAGTGAGAGCGCACTTATTTCTACCTAACATCGAATATTACCGAAAATATTTCTGTTAATTTAATAAGAAAGTCCCACAAACTTTTAGAAAATGCAAATATATGAAAAAGATTTGGATGCAGTAGGAGCAAACCTGCAGCATTATGTTTTGTGCCATGGCGCTGCTAGCAACTATGCTACGCTGAACTTCAATAAGAAACGACCTGCTATTTTCGTTGTGATCTTCCAAAGGTTTTAATCGTAGGTGTATTACTAATGGACATTTCAGATTAGTTGAGATCTTCCGAAGGCTTTAATCGTAGATGTATTATTAATGAACATTTCAGATTAGATTAGATTAGATTTACTTTCATTTCAATTGATCTGTAGTGAGGAGGTCCTCCAGGATGTAGAACACGTCAGAAAAACAAGAATACATGACTAATATTTACAACTAAAACAAATAAGCTAATGTACCATTCCACAGGTCCCAAGCGGAATGATCGTCATTTTTTAATGAACACTGTATGAAAGAGTCATTTTACAAATACTAATGCACTGAATTTAAAATAAAAAAGTTTTTTATTTATTTATAAGGTAATAAACGTGTAATACGACTACTATAATACTTATTTACAATGAACACATTACTGCACTGAATTGGTGCAGAAGTTAGATTATACTTACACACACACACACACACACACACACACACACACACACATATTTACAATGAACACGTTACTGCACTGAAATTGTGCAGAAGTTGTATTGTATATATATATAAATCAGTTGGTTTTACTGAGAAATTCATCAATGGAGTAGAAGGAGTTGGCCACCAATAAATCCTTTATGCTTCTCTTAAACTGAATTTCATTGGTTGTTAAGCTTTTTATGGCTGCTGGCAAGTTATTGAAAATGTGTGTTCCTGAATAATGCACACCTTTTTGTACAAGACTAAGTGACTTTAAATCCTTGTGAAGATTATTCTTATTTCTAGTATTGATTCCATGAATTGCGCTGTTGGTTTGAAAAAGTGATATATTTTTAATGACAAATTTCATTAAGGAATAAATATATTGGGAAGCAGTAGTTAGTATCCCTAGTTCCCTAAACAGGCTTCTGCGGGATGTTCTTGAGTTCACACCATGCACGTTTTTGTGCCCGGAATACTTTAGCTTAGCTTGATGAATTACCCCAAAAAATAATCCCATATGACATTATGGAATGAAAGTAAGCATAGTATGCCAGCTTTTTCATTTTTATATCCCCTATGTCTGACACAATTCACATTGCAAATAGAGATTTGTTAAGACACTTCAGCACTTCTGTGATGTGCTCCTCCCAGTTGAATTTATTATCAAGCTATACTCCCTAGAATTTAACACTATCCACTTCTTCTATCTGCTTGTCATCGTATGTTAGGCATATACTTGTGGGACACCCGTTACAAGCTCTGAGCTGCATGTAGTGTGTTTCTTCAAAGTTTAGTGACAAAGAATTGGCTAGGAACCAGTGATTAATGTCCACAAATATTTTTTGGCTGATCTTTCTAAGACTACACTTGATTTGCTATTTATTGCAATGTTTGTATCATCGGCAAACAAAACAAACTTGGCATCCGGTAATGTTACTGATGAAAGGTCATTGATATACACAAGAAAAAGTAAGGGCCCCAAAGTGGAACCTTGTGGGACCCCACATGTAATTAGTTCCCAGTGGGATGATGCCTGCTGGCTTGATACATGTCTCTTTCATAATAACATCCTTTGTTTCCTGCCAGAGATATAAGATTTGTACCATTTTGCAGCATTTGGTGTTACACTACAATATTCTAATTTATTTAAAAGGATATTATGATTTACACAGTCAAATGCCTTTGACAGATCACAAAATATACCAGTTGCATGCAATTTTTTGTCTAATGAATTAAGCACATTTTCGCTGTAAGTGTAGATAGCCTTCTCAATATCAGAATCCTTTAGAAATCCAAACTGTGACTTTGACAGTATGTTATTTGAGATAAGATGGTTATAAAGCCGATTGTACGTTACTTTTTCTAAAAATTTTGAGAATGCTAGCAACAGTGAAATTGGATGGAAATTTGATGCTATTTGTTTATCTCCCTTCTTAAACAGTGGCTTAACTTCAGCATATTTCAACCATTCAGGAAATATTCCACTGATAAACGACTGGTAACACAGATAGCTTAATATGTTACTTAGCCCAGAATCACATTCTTTCATTAACTTTGTTGATATTTCATTATACTGACTAAATGCTTTTGATTTTAAAGATTTTATGATGGACATTATTTCTGCTGGGGTTGTGAGGGTCAAATTCATATTATGGAAGTTACATGAAATGTCTGTTCTGAGTTATTCCATAGCAGCATCTACCAAACCAGACAACCCCATCTTTTCAGTAACAGTTACAAAGTGTCTGTTAAAAAGTTCTGCAACACTATACACATCTGTCACCAATGTATCATTTACTCTTAATGCTATTTGTTCCTCTTCATTATAACAAATCCTACCAAGAAGCACACGTTGTCGATGGACCTTCAATGTGGCATTGCGTTAAAACTGTGTACTTTCGTAAAAAGCGAGTTTACCACAAAAATAACTAAATACGAAAATTCCTTAACCACAATATAACGAGTCATGTGATTTAATTACAAGGAATTGTACCAATAGCAAGTTTTGATGCTTAGAAACAGCATACATTGATAGGATGCAAGTTGTAATGAAAAACCTACGAAATATGGGCCTCTACTGAAAACTACAAATACAACACGGCATCCTGAAAGTTCTGCTTGTGACGTAGAGAGCGTCCTTGTCTCTTATTGTATCAACCTTTCGTAGCACATTGCCGAAATATCGCAGAGCTTAATTATGTATTTCATGTGATGCAATGGCTCTTTAACGTGAAATAACGGAGAGTGACGTCACAAAACTTTTGCAGCTGTACGTCAGCGTTAGCTAACTCGTCCCGTGCGAGGACCGGTGTATTCAACGAGGCAAGGCTGTTGTCTTCTCGTGAGTGAGTGATGAGTCTTTCAAGTGAAGGGCCACTTGCTGCGTGCTGGTGTTGACGAGACTGTGCTTGCAGGAACGCGGCGCGCGTGACGGAAGTGCGCACAGACGCGACGCAGCAGGACGCGACGAGGGTTACGGCCCTGGTGACGAACCTGGGGGTGGCGGCGACGAGGCTGCGCCTGCGCATGCGCGCGTGCGGAGGCTGGTACGCGGCGCAGAGCGACCAGGCGCCGCTGCAGGCGCGCCAAAGCGCCACGCTCGAGCTGCAGCTTCCCGGCCAGCCCGACAGGGACCGCCTGCGCTGCACGCGTGAGTCGCCCACCCACTTTCAATAGCGGAAATTTAAGGACACGCGGCGCGATACCGACCGTATGATTTGAAGACTAGATGAAAAAAAAGCCCTACGAGGCGTCGTCCTAAAGATTTAATAACTTCCTCAAAAAAATAAAAGTTAATTTTTTTGTTTGTCTCCAAGCGTATGTCAACAGTCGTGATACACATGGAAATACCCACAACACCGTATTACGAGGGCTATTCACAAAGTACATTATGTTTTGGAATTAAAAATAAATAAAATATTGGAAATTTTTTTTATTATATACAGATGAAATCCACACTTAAATACTACTTTTCTACATAGCTGCCATTTAAATTAAGGCACTTATCGTAGCGATGGACGAGCTTGGAAATTCCTTCGTCGTAAAATTCGGCCGCCTGCGCCTTCTACCACGTGGTTACCTCTTCTTGAAGTTGTGCGTCGTCATCAAAACGCTGCATAGCCAACCACTTCTTCATTGCTGGGAATAAGTGGAAGTCGCTCGGGGCCAGGTCGGACCTGTACGGCGGATGAGGAAACAACTCCCACTTAAAAGATTCGAGAACTTCACGAGTGGCATTTGCCGTGTGGGTCCGGGCGTTGTCGTGAATCAGCAAGATCTTTGAGCCCAACTTTTCCCTGCGCTTGTTTTGTATTGCTCTTCTGAGGTTGTGCAGAGTTTGGCAATACCTTTGAGAGCTTATTGTAGTGTCTCTTTCCAGGAAATCCACAAAAATCACACCTTTTCTGTCCCAAAAGAGGTAACCACGTGGTTGAAGGCGCAGGCGGCCGAATTTTACGACGAAGGAATTTCCAAGCTCGTTCATCGCTACGATAAGTGCCTTAATATAAATGGCAAATATGTAGAAAAGTAGTATTGAAGTGTGGCTTTCATCTGTATATAATAAAAAAAATTTCCAATACTTTATTTATTTTTAATTCCAAAACGTCATGCACTTTGTGGATAGCCCTCGTATAACACACCGCCAGAGGAAATAAAAAAAGGGGGGGCAACGTGGTGAATACGTATAGCTGAAAAAAAGGCAACTATATTTTTCGATGTAATAGTTAAAACCTTATGACCACTCCTCAAACATTAGTAGCATTTGTAGACAATGGAAAATTTAATAGTAGAGTCCATCTACTGGCTGCTGGGCTTCCGTATCGCGATTGGCAAAAACGGAAGCGTTACGGCATCACTTTGTTGTCCGTGTGTCTGGCTGTCCGCAAGGAACGGGTTTGTTGAAATTTATGTTACATACTAAGGTCAGTGATGGCCGCCCGGCTAGCCGCGCGGCCTAACGTGCTGCTTCCCGGGCGGGAAGGCGTGCCGGGCCCCGGCACCAATCCGCCCGGCGGCTTAGTGCCGAAGTCCGGTGTGCCTGCCAATCTGTGGACAGTTTTCAAGGCGATTTTCCATCTATCTCGCCGAATGCGGGCTGGTTCCCCTTACTGCGCCTCAGTTACACTGTGTCGGCGATTGCTGCGAAAACACCGTTTCTTCGTACGCATACACAATAATTACTCTACCACGCAAACATCGGGGTTACACTCGTCTGGAATGAGACGTTCCCGGGGAGGGGTGGAAGGAAGGGGGGGGGGCGTCGATTGGGGCCAGAACCGCACAATAACCCTGGGTTCGGTGTGGGGCGGCGGTGGGGTTGGTGGACTGCTGTGGCCTGTTGTGGGGTTGTGAACCACTGAGGGCTACGACGGGACGAAGCCTCTCCGCCTTTTCTCGGTCCCCGATTTAATACATACATACAACGTCTGTAGTCTCTTGGTGGCGTAAATTATTTCAGCTTCTAAGTTAGTTGTCAAAAAATGAGGCTATTTATGTCACATATTGTGATACACGAAAAACTCACTCATCACAGCCTATAGGGTGCTTCCTGTTGACCTAGAATCATGAAATTTGGCAATAATAACATGGTTTCATAGTATAAATTGTACTGTCTTAATTTGTAATTGTTAAATTGTAATTATATCACATAAAATATTTTTTGCCGTTAAAAAAATCACGTTGCATTCCTAATCTGTCAGAAATATAAGGAACTTTGATCTTGTTTTTAGTAACAGGTGATTGACGAGGAAGGAATGTGTATATAATTTACAAAAATTACTGCCTAATTGGCTGAGCTACGATGAAATGAAGTCCCCTGCTGCTGTGCAAACTATGCCTTGGTCATTCACCCGCGATAGGCGTAAGGCCGCCCAATGACTGTGCTGACGGTCTATGCCTACTAAACGTAGAGCATCTTTAGTGTTTCAGAGCAAACTAATACTAGTAACTGATACAGGATTGCACTTCTATTATTTCTAATGCCGTTCCCAATTTCCCATAAAGTATCAACTGGAGACTTACACAGAGCTATTCGAGATATGCGTAATAGCTGTGGTTCCCTGGAGACTTACCAGGAATCACAACAGGAATAACAGCAGACGAAGTCAAGGCATCTACAATTGCCAGTTGGCATAGCGTGTTAATACAACTCCAAAATTAATAAAATTAATAGAAAATTACAATAGCAATTGTGAACTTACACAAAAAATTGACACTTAAAACTTAAACATTCTCGAAAGTTTTGGAATTCCCATGATCTATATCATGCTGGCATCAATACTGATAATAGCCAAAAATCGTCCTGATTCTCGATTCCCGGGATGGATGAACACTCTATACACATAACTAAATTTTTACGGAACACTCCTACTTGCTCTTATCCAGATTTATTTGACAGCGTATTTAATTTACAAACACAATACGCCATTAAAAAGACAGGAAGCGGAGTTTTCCATTCATTTCACTGTCTTAGTTGTGCAAAGAACAACTATGGCCACTTTTGCAGAAACTTATTTCGCTCCTGCGTACCAAAATGAACAGCTATTATTAATTCACAATAAACAACGACATAACAAAATTAAATGTCACAAAACCTTAATGTGCTGGGTCGGCATGAGCAACAACATAATGGTAGGAAAATAATACTAAAAAGTTTATTAGTTCTGGCAAATTCTTTATTAACACAGCAATTTTATTAACCTGTACAGCAACCTGTAGTCCAATCCAGTAGTGAGCCGCCATATTCCATATCGTGTCATGAGAATGACTTCACAGCCTTCACTCACTGAACGATGTAACAGAGTAACTCGCATCTGCTCCTTGTAAAGCAGTGGTCATCAAACGTTTTTGCTCAAGAGCCAATGCTGGCATTGTGGGGCGACACCCCGGGGCGCACGTGTACCGATCTTATTATTAATTGGTAACCTACATTAAACAGTATATTATGAGGCTACAGTCGACTGGGTAAAGAAAGGGCGTGATAAGCTGGTCACTCCATTCAGAACACTTCGTGCCGAATGTTCTCTGTTTCAAATTGCTGCCGCCCTCAGCAACCTCAAGATTGTGACACGAAGTGTCGTTGTGTTGTCTGTGTCAGGGGATGATTAGCTGATTAGAAGCAGTAATTGTAAAGTGATTAGTGAAAACCACCTCAGCTGTATTATTACACATTTATTGTGTTACGACCGGTTTCTTTTCTTTGAACATCTTCAGGTTGCCGATTTGTGCTGAAGTCATGACATAAACAGCTCTGCAACCTACGTTCAAGGAAACCGGTTGTAAAACAATAAATGTGTAACAATACAGCTGAGGTGGTTTTCATGTATCATTAACATTGTCAGCTGTGGGCTCAACATTATCAACAACAGTAACTGTACTCATTTACATGCAGTATTGAATATGAAACACCATCACAAAAATTTGAAAATTATTTAATTTCATTCACTGCATTATGTTATAACAGCGTCAGTTAATTTTAATATTCCTTGCTTTAAATAAGTACCACTTCTGATGATGACCATCTCTGTGATATGCATTCACTAATCCGTGTTACTTCTGTGTCAAAATTTATACCACAGCAGCTGATTGTTTGCGAGTCATGCATGCCCGTGGGTTGTCAGTACTGGAAGACAAAAAATAAATCATTTTCACTCTCACATCCTCTAACCCTGCGGTACTTACTCCTCTACCCTGAGATAAGCGGCCAACTTCAATTAAAATTAAGCACATCCTGAAATAGTACTGCCTCTGTAGGTATTTTTGCTCTTACTGAGCAGGAAAATTACTCTCTTAGGAAGCTCTTAACGAAAATTGACGTTTCTAGATTTGGCTGTTAGCTGGGGTCCAAAGTTAAAGCAAAAACTGCTATTTCCCCGTCCTGTGTCTAATGTTTGATACTGTCATACAAACTGTCAACAGACATAGTTACGATCGCGTCCTGCACAGAAGATGCCTTTCCGATCAACGGACAACCACGCCAGCAATGACGTCAGGCCCCCTATCAAGCGGGGTGGTGTTTGCAAGGCAGTCCCACATCCACAATCGCTGTGTACACACTCACAGTCTGTGCAGTATGGCACAGAGAAGACGCTTAGAGCCGGCCGCGGTGGTCTAGCGGTTCTAGGCGCTTCAGTCGGGAACCGCGCAACTACTACGGTCGCAGGTTCAAATCCTGCCTCGGTCATGGATGTGTGTAATGTCCTTAGGTTACTTAGGTGAAGTGACCACCTTTTTGCAATTTCGCGCCATACTTACTCCACAAAGGTAACGAGGCGGCGGGAGGGACATGTATTCTCTAGTTGCACCTTTTTTCCGACAGATGCTGCTCAAAGTTCGTCCAAGTCGCACCTCTCTGCCACTCAGGACAAGTTCAAATAGGTCCGAACATGTTCGGCGGTCAGTTTACTGCCTTGCGAGCGCTTACGGCACTTACAAACACGGTCAGTTTACCGCCTTGCGAGCGTTTACGAGACTTTGTTCTACTCGTCTATTTCGGTATGTAAGTATTTCTTTTTGTAATTCCCATATAATTCCTCAATTTTATAGACTCTTCCAATTCTGTAGTGAATGTGCATTACTTTCTATAAATTTTGCCATTCACAAATTCTGTTTTTATTTCTACTTTAGCAAGTGCTAATAGAAAGAAAAAACGAGAAGACAATTCTTACATGCGTTATCTTTGGAACTGATGAGCGAAAACCTGAAAGAAAGAGCTAAATTGAAGCATTTACCAAAAGATTTGTTAGTATTTTTGGAAAATTACAGAGAGAGTGACGTAGTTTATCAAGCTGTATCAACCGCTACAAGGAGAGGAATATGTTATTTGTGCGGCTCAAAAAAGAATATAAAAACAAAGCGAGAATGCGCTGAATGTGGAATAAACGTCTGTCTACGACAGATAGTCCCAAAACATTACGATTAAAAAAAGTTCTTATATTTCATTTGGGTATTTGGCTTCCTTTTTGTATTCCATTGTATATTTTATTGTTAAATAAATAATTTTGATTACAAATGTGATTGCAATATTGTGTGAGATATCCTATGTCGATATTTTATGGAAATATTACCTTTAAAAACGGAAAACCTCAAGAGATTAATGAAATGCGTGACTATTTCTTGCGCGAGCGCATGAAGGTTAAGTAGTTCTAGGGAACTGATGACCTCAGAAGTTAAGTCCCATAGTGCTCAGAGCCATTTGAACCATTTGAAGACGCCTAGGGTCAGTGCGGTGAAGGGCTATAGGAAGAATGGAATCAGGAGAGTCGTTAACTGATGTGGCCCGATGGCTTCATGTGAATCGATCTGTTGTTTCTCGGATGAGGCGACAGTCTTTAGAGACAGAAGCTGTATCACGAAGACCAGGGCAGGGCCCACCATGTGTGACACCAGAAAGAGAGGACCGTTATTTGGGTGTAAGGGCACCAAGCTACCGCCTCAGAACAGCGCTCATACTGTAAGTAGGCTGTTTAGGTTTTTTATTGGTAACGCCACCTCTGTATGAAAATCACTGGCTGTGCTGTGTGCAGTCTGTGGCTGCTTTGCATTGTTGTAATACTCGCCATTGTAGTGTTAGGCAGCTGGCTGTGAACAGCGCGTAGCGTTGCGCAGTTGGAGGTGAGCCGCCAGCAGTGGTGGATGTGGGGAGAGAGATGGCGGAGTTTTGTAATTTGTCATGAACCGCTATATATATTATGACTATTAAGGTAAATACATTGTTTGTTCTCTATTAATATCTTTCATTTGCTAACTATCCCTATCAGTAGTTAGTGCCTTCCGTAGTTTGAATCTTTTATTTAGCTGGCAGTAGTCGCGCTCGCTGTACTGCAGTAGTTCGAGTAATGAAGAATTTTGTGAGGTAAGTGATTTCTGAAAGGTATAGTTTAATGTTACTCAGGGCCATTATTTTGCAGGGATTTTTGAAAGTCAGATTGCGTTGCGCTAAAAATATTGTGTGTCAGGTTAAGCACAGTCATGTATAAATTGTTCTAAGGGGACGTTTCAATACTTCCGTCTGACCTCGCAGCATCCCCTGGACGAGTTGTATAGAGACAAACGGTGTACAAATACTTCAGCAGACTGGCTTTTATTCTGGGGTGTCTTCACAGAAGGGAACATCTAGAGTGGGGCTGTCAACATGCACCCTGGACGGTCGACCTGTGGGACAATGTTCTTGTCACAAATGAGTCCCGTTTTGGTCTGGATAGTGATTCTCGACGGATTCGCATCTGGAGCGAACGTGGGACATGATTTCGGGACCCAAACATTATGGAAAGATGCAATTTCGTCATATGATGACATGGTTGAAGACCGTGGCTGTTATTTGAAGACAAATGTCGATGGTGTTGGGACAGCAACCAGCCACTAATTTATTTTCAGTTCCTTTATTCAAAGGGTACCGTTACCGGTTTCGAGTCGTTATGATTCATCTTCAGATGGTTCATGCTTTCATTACAAAGTTTCTTTTTACTTTTTTACAACGTTTTTTAAACAGATTAAATGTCCTAAAATATAAATAATACATAATTATAAGCACGCTACACGGTTGGTAGCGTTATAGTTTTTCATTGGATGTGACTTACGTGAAATGTCGGTTTGGAGTGTTTGTTTTCATTACATTCGTGCAACAGACGTGAATAAATTTGTGGCTGCTTGCTGTCTCAACACCATCAGCATTATGGAAAAAGATCGATATCGAGGAGGATTCCTAATCGTCTGGACAGGGATTATGTAGAACACTCGGCCACCAATTTATGGGTGAATCGGTAAGATTTAACTGCTGTCAGGTACCGTGAGAAGATCTTGGGATCTCATGCGCGGTTGTTGTGAGATGCTGTTGGCCCAAACTTCGTATTGATGGATCCTGAGCACATTTACCAGTTATCAGAATGTGTGTGTGCAATCCGTTAAGTTGGAAAGAAAAGAAGAATATTTTTGTCTAGCGTTATGCACGTTGCAGTTGGCAACTTTCTGTATTCTTTACATTGTTTCTACTTTACTATCACCTGTTTACACTGTTTTATGGCAGAATAAACGCATCCTTGCAAAATTTACGTTTGTTGCTTTAATTTTGGACAGCAGTGTATACAATCCGACTGAAAAATATGCGCCGCTTTAATATTTGATTTTCAGGTGAGTCATTGGGGATGATGCCTATCCAAATTTTTCGAGGCCTGCAACCTCTTTGACTGTCTGTATCTTCCGTAGCTGAATCAGTGTCGTTTTCCGGCTGAGATATACAAGTGTGTTTGAAAAGTACGTGCAGAGTCCGAGACATGGCACCACCAGCACGTATCAAGGTCATGTTTAGTTAATAGCATCTTTGGAAATAACGCACACTAAGTTTCAGCCATATTGGTCTATTTCTTTGTGTTTGGCGGTCGTGAATCAAGGAAGTCGAGCGATTGTCAAAAAACGTACGAAAAAGAATTTCGTGTGGGGATTAAACATTACTTTATGAAAGGCAAAACGCCTCAGGAGACTAACGAGAAGCTTGATACACATGACGGTGACTCTGCACCTTCGATTAGAACAGTTTATAAGTGGTTTAAAAATTTTCGGTGTGGCCATATGGGAAGTGATGCTGAACGTTCTGGACGCCCTGTGGAGGTTACGTCTCCATAAATCATTGATGAAATCCATGACATGGTGATGGATGACAGAAGAGTTAGGGTGCGTGACATTTCCAGTGCTGTGGGCATCTCGAATGAACGGGTACCTAATATTTTGCATAAACATTTGGACACGAGAAAGCTGTCTGCAAGGTGGGTTTCGCGATTGCTCACGCTTGACGAAAAGCGGAATCGTGTGAAGTGTTGCAAGGATGGTTTGCAGCTGTTCAGGAAGAATCCGCAGGACTTTAAGCGTCGTTTCGTCACTGTGGATGAACCAAGGATACATTACTATACTCCTGAGACCAAAGAACAATCTAAACAATGGGTTATGAAGGGAGAATCTGCACCAAAAAAAAAGCGAAGACCATTCCGTCGGCCGGAAAGGTTATGACCGGAAAGGTTATGGCGACTGTCTTTTGGGAATCGCAAGGGATAATCCTCATAGACTATCTGGAAAAGAATAAAACTATTAAAGGTGCATATTATTCATCGTTATTGGACCGTCTGAAAACCGAGCTGCAAGAAAAACGCCGATGGTTGGACCGCAAAAAAGTCGTTTTCCATTATGACAATGCACCAGCCCCCCTATTCTCCAGACTTGGCTTCCTCGGACTACTATTTGTTCTCCAATTTGAAAAAAAAATGGCTGGCGAGATGGCGAGACAAAGATTTTATTCAAACGAGGAGGTGATTGCGGCAACTGATTGCTATTTTGCAGACTTGGACAATTCCTATTATTCGGAAGGGATCAACAACTTAGAACAGCGTTGGACGAAGTGTATAAGTCTAAAAGGAAACTATGTAGAAAAATAAAAAAAGGTTTACCCCAAACACGTAAGTAGTTTTTATTTTTGCGCGGACTTTAGAAACGCCCCTCGTAAGAGCCACCAGGAAACTTTTGACGATGTTGTGTGACATTCACTCTTTAAAATTCTGAAGCTGATGGGCATTGGGGAATCAGACACTAAAAGCAGTTGTGCTATTTGGGCCGCAATATAACTGACGATAGCAGAAATAAAGAAGATGAAAAATGCTAAATTTAAACAGAAGGGAAAGAGAAATATGTTAATGTCGAATTGAAAGTTAAGTGTTCGAAAGTCTTTTCTGAAAATATTGGTCTGGGGTGTAACCTATGCGGAACTGAAATATGGACAATGAACAGTACAGACAAGTAGGTAAAATATTATTTGGCACATTAGATGAAGTTGACGCTACATATTTCAGGGTCGCATAGAGGCTACGGAAAGAAACGCGGAATGACTTTTAAGGGTAACTATATATTGTCAA
Source organism: Schistocerca serialis cubense (assembly GCF_023864345.2). Taxonomy (NCBI): domain Eukaryota; kingdom Metazoa; phylum Arthropoda; class Insecta; order Orthoptera; family Acrididae; genus Schistocerca; species Schistocerca serialis. The sequence goes on from NC_064638.1 coordinate 67,504,307, forward strand.
GATACTAGAAGCTCGCGCTTCATGGAGTCGGGCAAAGAGGTCACAGACCAGCTAGGTCGTTGGTGCTCTCACAGCGTATGCTTCTGAAAACCATCTTTTTGTTGCATTCCCTTACAGTGTTTATTAGGTCCTTGGCTAAAGCCATAATATCCCTCATAGATTTAAGATGGGGGAGACTGTCTACAACTGCCAAGTCTAAACTGTGAGACGTGCAGTGTACATGACGTTCTTTTGGTTGTATATCCAAAACTAATTTTTTTAATCCTTTGAACTTACCTCTCATATTCGAGGCACCATCATAGCACTGTCTTCTTAAGTTGTCCATTGACAAACTAAGACGAGCAAAAACGTCTTTTAAAATACTAAACGTAGTTTGTGATTCAGTGTTGGGGTCTGGTATAAGTCAATAAAGTCTTCGTTGATGATTAAGGAATCATCGACAGTTCCAATACAAAATGACACTTGTTCATGATCGAAGAATCACTTGTTTCGTCAACCATAATAGAAAAATGTTCAGTCTCCTTGATTGAAGCCAATACCTTTCTAAACACAGACTTTCCTAGTAGATCAATGATCTCGTTTTGAATATCGTGGGACGTCCACTTATACCCCGAACGCCCTAACCAATCTTTAAACTCAGGTATGTCATTCTTTCGGAGTTACAACAATTGAAATAAATTTAGGTTTACATCTTTGTGTCCTCTAATTGCTAGTCCTTGTTGACATAAAAATTGCATGGTTGTAAAAATTGTCTCAAGAGCTAAGCGGCCTTTCTTCATATCATTATCTAACTGTTCATTCAATTGGGAGGCCACACTTCTGTTAGTGATAGAATTTAGTTTCAGAAAACCTTCTTTGTACGTAAACGTATTTTCATGAAGGCGGAATTTTTCCAAAGCTTTTTTCCACTTAGAAAACCCTACGGAAGTAAATGCATCTTCTTTTTTTGAAGAAAATTGCAAAAAGAATTTTAGCATCTCCCTCTTTGCAGGTTTTGCAGAAAACTTTTTCGGTAGATGCTTCATATTCTAACCATGTATATTTGATCCACCAACACTTCTGATATGATCTTCCCTTACAGGATTGTCCATGTTTCGGCTGTGAACGGTTCTCGCCTGAAGACGACGAAGCAATTGACGACACAATATTTATTGGAGATTGGCTTTTAGTATCATCAACTTCCAAGCACGCCTTATTGGTAGCAAATTTATCCTTTGCAAACTTAATTCACAATACACTAAGAGACTAAAGAAAAAGAATAAAATATGGTCATATAGAATAGTCCTCTAGACACTACATTCGGAACACGTATGCAGCATGCACTGAACGAAACTATCCGCACTGAATGATTGCGACAGCAGGGTGGGCTTTATTTAGCCGCGGCATCGTAATGTCTCAAAGCGTCAAGGAGGGTTCTAGGGTTCTAGACGAATCTGCTGAAGTCCTGTATCTGTCGCTGCAGCCGCAGCGCTGGCCCGTAAACGCCAGACTTTACCCGAAGGTTCGCGCACCGGGACAAATTCCAAGTGTGCCCGGAGCACTCCTTTGCAGTTAACCTGCTTACTACTGTGATAATTATTTGTTTTAACTCATTACTGAATTTATTTTAAAAGGTAACTATCGTCAAACAAGGAAAATAAAAAATTCTGGCTAGCGCCAGACTTTACCCGAAGGTTCGCGCACCGGGACAAATTCTAAGTGCGTCCACAGCACTGTAGCACTATCATGATTTACACCACTCGTTTTCAGTTAACCTGCTTACTACTGTGATAATTGTTTTAACTCATTACTGAATGTATTTTAAAAGGTAACTGTCGTCAAACAAGGAAAATAAAAATCCAACATAATTTTGTGATCTTACAAAACATAATATAATTAATAATTTTCTTAAATTAATGGGTGGGCGCCTCCGCCTCCCCCCCCCCCCCCCAAACGAATTTCTGAGGGGACTTGAGCCCCCTCAAGCCCCATGTAGTCGGCGCCTATGATAGTATATGATATTCAGATAGCCCCATGAACAGAAAAGTAATGGCAATTGAATAGCAACATTCAGTACCTTTAAATGCTTTGAAAACTGCTTGTCAGCTACAGAAATATGAGGCATTTTCTAATAATTTCTCAAGCACAATCTTATTGCCTTCAGGGTTAGTATACTGCCCTGTATGTATGAGCTCCCCATCCCCCCCCCGCCCCGTGCATCAGCGATACAGATAGCTGTCCGTAGGTGCAACCACAACGGAGGGGTATCTTTTGAGAGGCCAGACAAACGTGTGGTTCCTGAAGAGGGGCAGCTGCCTTTTCAGTAGTTGCAGGGGCAACAGTCTGGATGATTGACTGACCTGGCCTTGTAACACTAACCAAAACGGCCTTGCTGTGCTGGTACTGCGAACGGCTGAAAGCAAAGGGAAACTACACCCGTAATTTTTCCCGAGGGCATGCAGCTTTACTGTGTGATTAAATGATGATGGCTTCCTCTTGGGTAAAATATCCCGGAGATAAAATAGTCCCCCATTGGGATTTCCGGGCGGGGACTACTCAAGAGGACGTCGTTATCAGGAGAAAGAAAACTGGCGTTCTACGGATCGGAGCGTGGAGTGTCAGATCCCTTAATCGGCAGGTGGGTTAGAAAAATTAAAAAGGGAAATGGATAGGTTAATGCTAGATAAAGTTAGATATAGTGGGAATTAGTGAAATTCTGTGGCAGGAAGAACAAGACTTTTGGTCAGGTGAATACGGGGCTATAAATACAAAATCAAATAGGGGTAATGCAGGAGTAGGTTTAATAATGCATAAAAAAAATAGGAGTGCGGTTAAGCTACTACAAACAGCATAGTGAACGCATTATTGTGGTCAAGGTAGACACGAAGCCCACGCCTACTACAGTAGTACAAGTTTATATGCCAACTAGCTCTGCAGATGATGAAGAAATTGATGAAATGTATGATGAGATAAAAGAAATTATTCAGGTAGTGAAGGGAGGCGAAAATTTAATAGTCATGGGTGACTAGAATTCGACAGTAGGAAAAGGAAGAGAAGGAAACGTAGTAGGTGAATATGGATTGGGGCTAAGAAATGAAAGAGGAAGCCGCCTGGTAGAATTTTGCACAGAGCATAACTTAATCATACCTAACACTTGGTTCAAGAATCATGAAAGAAGGTTGTATACGTGGAAGAACCCTGGAGATACTAGAAGGTTTCAGATAGATTATATAATGGTAAGACAGAGATTTAGGAACCAGATTTTAAACTGTAAGACATTTCCAGGGGCAGAAGTGGACACTGACCACAATCTATTGGTTATGAACCGTAGATTAAAACTGAAGAAACTGCAAAAAGGTGGGAATTTAAGGAAATGGGACCTGGATAAACTGACTAAACCAGTTGTTGTACAGAGTTTCAGGGAGAGCATAAGGAAACAATTGACAGGAATGGGGGAAAGAAATACGGTAGAAGAAGAATGGGTAGCTCTGAGGGATGAAGTAGTGAAGGCAGCAGAGGATCAAGTAGGTAAAAAGACGAGGGCTAGTAGAAATCCTTGGGTAACAGAAGAAATATTGAATTTAATCGATGAAGGGAGAAAGTACAAAAATGCAGTAAGTGAAGCAGGCAAAAAGGAATACAAACGTCTCAAAAATGAAATCGACAGGAAGTGCAAAATGGCTAAGCAAGGATGGCTAGAGGACAAATGTAAGGATGTAGAGGCGTAGCTCACGAGGGGTAAGATAGATACGGCCTACAGGAAAATTAAAGAGACCTTTGGAGAAAAGAGAACCACTTGTATGAATATCAAGAGCTCAGATGGAAACCCAGTTCTAAGCAAAGAAGGGAAAGCAGAAAGGTAGAGGGAGTATATAGAGGGTCTATACAGGGACGATGTTCTTGAGGACAATATTACGGAAATGGAAGAGGAGGTAGATGAAGATGAAATAGGAGATATAATACTGCGTGAAGAGTTTGACAGAGCACTGAAAGACCTAATTCGAAACAAGGCCCCGGGAGTAGACAACATTCCATTAGAACTGACAGCCTTGGGAGAGCCAGTCCTGACAAAACTCTACCATCTGGTGAGCAAGACGTATGAGACAGGCGAAATCCCTCAGACTTCAAGAAGAATATAATAATTCCAATCCCAAAGAAAGCAGGTGTTGACAGATGTGAAAATTACCGAACTATCAGTTTAATAAGTCACAGCTACAAAATACTAAGGCGAATTCTTTACAGACGAATGGAAAAGCTGGTAGAAGCAGACCTCGAGGAAGATCAGTTTGGATTCCGTAGAAATGTTGGAACACGTGAGGAAATACTGACCCTACGACTTATCTTAGAAGAAAGATTAAGGAAAGGCAAACCTACGTTTCTAGCATTTGTAGACTTAGAGAAAGCTTTTGAAAATGTTGACTGGAATACTCTCTTTCAAATTCTGAAGGTTGTTGTTTGTTGTGGTCTTCAGTCCTGAGACTGGTTTGATGCAGCTCTCCATGCTACTCTATCCTGTGCAAGCCTCTTCATCTCCCAGTACCTGCTGCAGCCTACATCCTTCTGAATCTGCTTACTGTACTGATCTCTTGGTCTCCCTCTACGATTTTTACCCTCCACGCTGCCCTCCAGTGCTAAATTTGTGATCCCTTGATGCCTCAAAACATGTCCTACCAACCGATCCCTTCTTCTAGTCAAGTTGTGCCACAAACTTCTCTTCTCCCCAATCCTATTCAATACCTCCTCATTAGTTACGTGATCTACCCACTTATCTTCAGCATTCTTCTGTAGCACCACATTTCGAAAGCTTCTATTCTCTTCTTGTCCAAACTAGTTATCGTCCATGTTTCACTTCCATACATGGCTACACTCCATACAAATACTTTCAGAAACGACTTCCTGACGCTTAAATCTATACTCGATGTTAACAAATTTCTCTTCTTCAGAAACGCTTTCCTTCCCATTACCAATCTACATTTTATATCCTCTCTACTTCGACCATCATCAGTTATTTTGCTCCCTAAATAGCAAAACTCCTTTACTACTTTAAGTGTCTCATTTCCTAATCTAATTCCCTCAGCATCACCTGATTTAGTTTGACTACATTCCATTATCCTCGTTTTGCTTTTGTTGATGTTCATCTTATATCCTCCTTTCAAGACACTGTCCATTCCGTTCAACTGCTCTTCCAAGTTCTTTGCTGTCTCTGACAGAATTACAATGTCATCGGCGAACCTCAAAGTTTTTATTTCTTCTCCATGAATTTTAATACCTACTCCGAATTTTTCTTTTGTTTCCTTTACAGCTTGCTCAATATACAGATTGAATAACATCGGGGAGAGGCTACAACCCTGTCTCACTCCTTTCCCAACCACTGCTTCCCTTTCATGCCCCTCGACTCTTATAACCGCCATCTGCTTTCTGTACAAATTGTAAATAGCCTTTCGCTCCCTGTATTTTACCCCTGCCACCTTCAGAATTTAAAAGAGAGTATTCCAGTTAACATTGTCAAAAGCTTTCTCTAAGTCTACAAATGCTAGAAACGTAGGTTTGCCTTTTCTTAATCTTTCTTCTAAGATAAGTCGTAAGGTTGGTATTGCCTCACGTGTTCCAACGTTTCTACGGAATCCAAACTGTTCTGAAGGTGGCAGGGGTAAAATTCAGGGAGTGAAAGGCTATTTACAATTTGTACAGAAAGCAGATAGCAGTTCTAAGCGTCGAGGAACATGAAAGATAAGCAGTGGTTGGGAAGGCAGTGAGACAGTGTTGTAGCCTCTCCCCGATGCTATTCAATCTGTATATTGAGCAAGCAGTAAAGGAAACAAAAGAATAGTTCGGAGTAGGTATTAAAATCCATGGAGAAGAAATAAAAAATTTTGAGGTTCGCCGATGACATTGTAATTCTGTCAGAGACAGCAAAGGAGTTGGAAGAGCAGTTGAACGGAATGGACAGTGTCTTGAATGGAGGGTAAAAGATGAACATCAACAAAAGTAAAACACGGATAATGGAATGTAGTCGAATTAAGTCGGGTGATGCTGAGGGAATTAGATTAGGAAATGAGACACTTAAAGTAGTAAAGGAGTTTTGCTATTTGGGGAGCAAAATAACTGATGATTGTCGAAGCAGAGAGGATATAAAACGTAGATTGGCAATGGCAAGGAAGGCGTTTCTGAAGAAGAGAAATTTGTTAATATCGAGTATAGATTTAAATGTCAGGAAGTCTTTTCTGAAAGTATTTGTATGGAGTGTAGCCATGTATGGAAGTGGTACAGAAGAATGCTGAAGATTAGTTGGGTAGATCACGTAACTAATGAGGAGGTATTGAATAGAATTGGAGAGAAGAGAAATTTGTGGCACAACTTGACTAGGAGCAGGGATCGGTTGGTGGGGCATATTCTGAGGCATCAAGGGATCACCAGTTTAGTATTGGATGGCAGCGTGAAGGGTAAAAATCGTAGAGGGAGAGCAAGAGATGAATACACTAAGCAGATTCAGAAGGATGTAGGCTGCAGTAGGTACTGGGAGATGAAGAAGCTTGTACAGGACAGAGTAGCATGGAGAGCTGCATCAAACCAGTCTCAGGACTGAAGACCACAACAACAATGTACGAGCTGTTGTTGTTGCACTTTGTACCATAATTAGTTCTTGCTTTGCTTTCACAATAGCTCATTTCGCGTCCTGAAAATACCCCGTTAGCTTCCTGAGTGATATACATCCACTAAAGCACTAGTAGTCACTTATCGATGTGTCATTTGAAATGTCTATGAACCATTGTGGATTCTTAAAAACCATTCATATCTGTAGTTGAAAGGGAAACATATTTTATAAGGATTGATATGATCACAACATTTCTTGTATGGTCAATTTCGACACTGTTCAGTTTGTATCTTATTTCCTGGAACAGGAATGTGAAAGCTTTACGTGTACATTTCAATGACTCTGTAGGGACTCCATTCTTTTCTACAAGTTTTCCTTTAAGTATGTGAAGCTGTTCCCTACAAATGTTAAAGCATTCTGGTGTTCAATGAGAATGCTAATTCCATCATTACTACGAAATATTGCAGAAACAAAAGGTATGTGAGAGAAATATTCCTGATGGATAAGCTGCCTTTAACATTGAACTGTGATGGTTGTATCGAGTGATGTCATTGTGTGGTTTCAAACCTAGCAATTTAAGGAATTTATAATTATCCTGAGCTATAACAGTGTGTTTCCACAATGGTGTCGTGTACTGAGAGCTGCGTGTATCAGTTTTATACCTTACACCCATGCTGGTTCTGCTTCAAGTGTAAACACAGTACAATTCCTTCACTGCAAAAGTAGACTAGATGTCCATCTTGGTCTATAATATTGAGCTTGAGGGGATCTAATGTGTGTACTGTCACTGGAAGGTATATGGCGTTCCTCAGTAATGGGCCCAATGTAGGGAAGAAGCTGTAGATTGTGGGAATCAGTTTGCTGTCGAGATGTGCTTTCGTTGCAATAGTATTACACTCAACAACAGAGTTGTGCTAAGCAGTAGTATATGTACTGGTTGAGCTGACGCATAAAGTTTAATAGAATTTTTTTCCAAAATTTGATTCCTTGACAAACCTAGTAAAGGTACTGTTGAAAGTCTGTTATTCCTTTTGTTATTTTTTACCTCCATTTTAAGTATATCGGTGTTTGCATTTAAATCAAATATTTGTACTGACTGTTTTGTGTATACGTTTAAATTATCAGTATCATATGATCTGAGGGGATTTCCACAGAATCACCACTTCCTAGGTGTATAAGGGGCATTCAAATGAAAACGAGACAAATGGATAAGATGTAAGTAAACTGTTTATTTTTCAAAAAATAATCACTATAACTGTCAATGCAGTTATCCTAGTGTGAGACAAAATGGTTAATGTCTTCATGGAAAAATGTTTGTGACTACAGAACCACGAATGCCACCCAGGCGTGCACTTCTGTGTCTGAAGGAAATCAGTGGCACTGAATGTCCTTCCTCATGCCTCCAAAAAATATAGAAGTTACATGGGGAGACATCGGAACTGTGTGGAGGACGTGTAAGGTCTTGTCAGCGATTTTCAAGCAAAAATTTATAGTGAGGCAGTGGAGCAGTAGTTTTAAAACACTGGAAATAACAGACGTCCACATAATAGTACCGTATGTGTGTTTTCGAAAGTTTGAAGAATACATCGACGCAATTATATTTTATTAATCACATTTCTCTTTCTACAAATTACCGTTATTTGTATCTAACATGCTCCACAATTGTGCAGTATTACAATCTTGCGTCGCAGTATTGTCAATAGTGATTATTTGATTTACATTGTTACCAGAGCTAGACTAAAGATCGATTGTTGATATATCTTCGCATAAATGACCTACGGCTCTAACCAAAACAATCGGACAACCGTAGTATTAGGAAGTCTGACAGCTGTTCGTTTGAATTAGAGGTGGCGATAACCTAGATCACTTAGATCTTTTTTGCGATACTGGTACTATTTTTGTTACTTTCAATAATACTAGGATGAGGCAGAGTGTATCTTTAAAGATTGTTTGCCTATCGTGCTTTAATCATTTGTATATGTTTCACAGTGCTTTAATATGTGGGCCATTCAGTGATGTCTTCATTTTCTCCGTCCGAATGTCGCAATGTACGTTTCCAAACCCAACCACTAATCACTGTGTAGATTAGACTTTCCCTATCGGTGTGTCGCAATGTGGCACAATAGGGTGGACTGTATTGCGAAATTTTGTTCTATCCAGAGGCCTAAACTTCAAAAATTCTTAGTACGAGGCATTTAGTTTTTTAACATAGCCTGTAATAACTGATAACCAATTTTTAGATTATCAGCACCTGCAACGGTGGGCAATCATCATTTCTGCTTGCATCTAATTCGAACCACGTTAAAAATATAGAACAGTGGTTACCTAACTCATCCTATTTAATTGATCAGTTTCAGCGTAAGGCCTATAGACGATCTATGTAGGTATAGGTAAAAAAAATTTATTTCAATTTTGTGCTTAAGTAATTATGTTGCCCACATAATAATCCAAAATTAAGGACCACTGCATTTGTTAATTCTAAAATCAGTGACATAAAATTTTATTGGACATTACCTTCACATACTATATGAAAGTAAATAATACGTACATATACGACAGTAACAACTATTAACAATAGTGCCTAATCGACACCCAATACTTCAGAAAATTATGGTCCACGCGCAACATTAAATTGGCCCTGGATCGTTATATCCCTTGACAATTACACAGCATTTGCGTAATGAAATGGGGAACGAAAGTTTGTGGGAGAACTAAACATCTTATATTTAAGAAAGGAATTTTTTTTAAAGCAATGTGAACAACAATACTTCTTTGATGTAACTAGGCCCTGCGCCAATTGCCGTTTTTGGTACGACACAGCCCTAGTAAAACATTTAACAGAGATGCGATTATAATTAAAGGCATGACATGTTGATAACTTTCACATACACGTGAAATCACGTTATTCGAAAAGTTAGAAATTTGGGAAAGGGCCCACTTCAATTACAATACAATATATCTTACATCCATGTTAAGTAAACTGTATTATTTGCTCGTCTCATTTCCCCAATCTCATATCAACATCCAGAAAAGTACTATAAAAAACTGCAGTTGAGACGCTGCTTACTAAATAATAAACTCAAAAACCTTGTGTAATAAACGTGGGAAGTACTTTTCCGGGGGTTAGTGTATCAGTCCTTTAGAGACATGTTGCATCGTGGTTCCGTGGTGTAGTGGTTATCACGTCTGCTTTACACGCAGAAGGTCCCCGGTTCGATCCCGGGCGGAACCATAATTTTTTTTTTTTTTTAAATTAATTTAATGCAAGAAACTCCTGTGAGGATCGGTGATATGCCTATTATGAACGTTTTAAGCTCGGTAGCCAGACACTGGAAATGAACTTGATGTTTGATAATAACTCGATAGCATTAAATATTGCTCCACCGTCGTCAGTGTTAGAAACTAAATAATACCGCGTTTTCGTTGCAAAGGAGATAGTTTCTAAAGTGAAACTGCTTCTATATCGTATTATCGACAAGCTATGTTTAGGTTTCGTTATTAGTCTGACAATTGTGTTACAGAAACTGTGCTCCGAGAAAATCTTGCAAGTCACAGAGAAAATGGGAAGAACGTTCATGACTAATTGTATCACTTGGTGACCTGGGAAACGTCTTGTTCTGTAATCAACATAAAATTAAACTTTCGCTGAAATTGGTGGCCAGATAAGAAACTAGCACGCTTCAATCCATATGATCGATTGGCGGTGATGAGGAAGCAAGCACAAGACCACACAATATGGAACACAATGTGTGGCTTAGATGCTGCGGATACAGGGGGAAAATATGAAATTGTCAACAAAAATTAAGCAATCTTTTACGCAATATATTATTTCCGGTATATTTAAATGGAAAGTAAAACTGAGTAGTTTCCTTGGGTAAACTAACAAACGATGTAGTTTAGATGCACACAAAGGAAAGCCAATACTTAAGCAAGATGCTTTAATTTACTTTGCATTTAAACCTGAATAATATATTTTTTTGAAAATAGCTGGGCGCGATGATTTCGAGAAATTCTAAACACATGTCAACAAATGTAAAAAATAAATGTCATAAAAAAACCATTTAGGGGAAATTGGCAAAAAATGGAGTTACTTTCTACAGAATACTCTTAAACATTAAATTATTAAGGAAGCATTGAGGTACATATACATATATCCCCACAAATTTAAAGTGTTCTGTGAGGTTCAGTTAACTACAAGTTGATAGGTTTTTTAACAAGATGTTTTTTTATTATCTTGTGCGCTAGATATATAAACGGATTAGTTTGTTTGTTACCCGCGAGAACATCTTTTTTGTTCAAAAATCTGTTTTTTGTTGAATGGCCCATGCTACCCGACACTTTTCTTAACATCTCTAATTGTAATTCTAGTAACTCCCTTTTCTGCTTTGTGGTATTTGTGTTAGAAATCTTTTACTCTTTTTGCCATTTACACCAAACAAATGATCAAATAAAGATTTTATGCAGTTATATATTATTTCAAAACAAAACTAAAGCTTTATACAACTTTTGGCTTAAATGACTCATACTAGATGCAATTCCCTTCTCGAGATTCCATTGAACGAGGATTTTGTAAGCTACGTCTTCCACAGATGAATTACATGCTCTTAGCAACTGAAAGACTAAACCAAGTTCGCAGTCATGTTTGACATTTTATTCATAAGGATCCGTCTTGATTGTTCACTACTATATAGTTCACAATGAGCAGTTTCAGCTTACTGCTGTTGGATTTGGGTAACGAACACGATGTTCATGACGTGTTATGACTGTCAACATTACCGATTCACATATGCAATATTTATTTACACACATAATACGGACAGATACAACTTAAACACTTGGCGTCTCAGAAAACACTGCGCATGGGTTCAGAGATAATGTTTTTCCAACGATATTCTTGGCGATGGAAGCCCATAGAGCTTGTCCACACACGGCTCCTCAAAGGTATGGAGTGCTGAAGCTGTGTTGCGGTTTGGTGCAGGTCGTCTCTGGAGATGCTCGTAATCGTCTAGATGTCTTGGTCGGCGCAGCAGTCTGCCTGTTCGTGACACCGGTACTGGCTGAGTAGGTGGTACTGGAGGTGTTATTGTTAGGTCGTCCGCCGGTGGCTGTACGTGATCCTGTGGTGGGGATGTAGGCTGATCCTGTGTCTGGTTTTTCGTGTTGTGGTCTGGTGCTGACATATGTAGGATGCTGTCCCTGAATAGCGTAGATAACATACAGCTGTATCGACTGACTGTGATATCGATGTTGAGTGATACAATGATCGTGACATCATGCTGTTGCCGACCTAATAACTGCATAAAATCTTTATTTGATCATTTGTTTGGTGTAAATGGCAAAAAAGTAAAAGATTTCTAACACAAATACCACAAAGCAGAAAAGGGACTTACTAGAATTACTATACATTACAGATACCACGATTGTTGTGGCATGTGGCATGTGATATCTTCTGGAAGGTAGTGTTTGACATAGACTGTGATTGAAAGTAGGGGGGCTTCAGGTGCCACCCCACATTCCATTGTTGCCATATGTATCCAAGATGGCGGCGATGACGCCATGCAAGATGGCGGCGTATAGACTTAGTAACAGCGCATGACATCATCCAAGATGGCGGATTTTGGTGGGATGTTTGAATTTTGGTGGGAAGATAGGGCAATTGGATTACCTCCATTAACCTAATCCTCCGGAAAAAAATTTAAATTCCAGCAGGATAATGCGTCACACCACGAAAATGGCGGGAAAATAGATCAACTGGGCTACGTTCACTAACCTAACACCCAACCCCCTAGAAAATGGCGGCAAGTTCAAATTCCAGCACGATAATGGCGGGAAAACCGGACTTGTCTTTATTATTATTATTATTTAAACAATATCATGCAGGTGCGTTTGCCATGAGATCCGGACTCCCACTGGCTTAGTTCATAATCTCGTCAGCAGAGGGTGCCACCCTTATATCAGATCATCACACAACACTGTTATTCAAGATGGCTGCACCCAGTGTATCCACCATCATGAGGTCCAGAGTCTATTTCATATCACCGACACCAGAAAGCGCAACTGTGACGTCAGATCGTGACACAAGTACCGTTATTCAAGATGGCTGCACCCAATGTATCCACCACGTGGTGTAAGATTGTACACTTGGCCTACCTCCACTAACCTAACCCCCTCCCCAATAAAAATCCCGCGAAGTTCAAATTCCAACATGATAATCCGGCACACCTACGATAATGGCGGGAAAAACTGACTTGTCTTAATTATTTAACCAATTTCAAGTAGATGTGTTCTCCACTGGGTCTGGACTCCAACTGGCTTAGTTCATATTAGTGCCACCAGAGGGCACTCTCCTGACATCAGATCATGACGCAAGTACCGTTATTCAAGATGGCTGCACCCGATGTATCCACTACGAGCTCCAGAGCTCAAGTGGCTTAGTTCATATCGTGACCACCAGAGGACGCTACCGTGACGCAGCGTGATGACACAAGATCGTCTGCTCTCTCTCACACACACGCACGCATTATAGCAAGACACGTGCCTAGCCACCGGCCTGCGGGCGTCCGACCCCTTACGTCACACACCCTCCGCACCACCTCCATACATGCGCAAGACATAGTCTTCTGTAAATATGCTAACACCCACATTGGGCATCTAAACTATCAATTACCTAAGCACTTAATTGCATTTCAGTTTTAATCATATTAAATAATTCAATTTACAATTTCATATACGTATGAAAAAGTGTTCACTATACTTTCAACTACCTAGTTTCAATTACTTTTCAAGGACCAGACCGCCACCTCTTCCTAGAAACCGTTGCCGAGTTTGAATTCTGGCAGCAAAGAAAAGTCACATCTGCTTTCGCTATCGACCTAAGAAAATTGGGGGAAAGAAAGGACACTTGTACTAACCTCATCTACCAGACTGCTACTTCCTCCTAGGATACGGCGCCAAGTGTGAAATCTGGCAGTAAACAAAGCTCACTTCCGTTTTCGCTACCAACATAAGAAAATTGCAGCAAACGAAGCCCACCACCACCACTAACCTACATCGCCAGACCGCCACCTCTCCCTAGGGGCGGGCGGTAAATGGACTCAGCCCGCACTAGGCTGATGGAGAGAGGAAGGAGTGTACTTTATTTATTTGGGTGCATTTTATTTAGGGATGGAGTATATGTATCACAGAACACACGCACTGACATGCCCCACAGCATACAGACCTGCAAACCACTCCTACATAACTCATTTATAAGACTCTACACACACGCTTGCTAATTCTAAAGCGTCAAAAACAACCCATTGCACAACCTACAGACATGCGAACCACTCATAAATAATGCAATACATTTACGTCCAGATAGCCAAACAACTCCTAAATTGTCAAAATAATAATCCATCTAAAACACTCTCCCTGCTAATCATCGACTGTCGAAATCATACACCAGTCTTTATTCAAACAATTAGAGGCAGCACCACCACCGAGTGTATTCACCACTGAGTCCATAGCCCAACTGACTTAGTTCATATCGATGCCATTAGAGGACGCTGTAATGACGCATGTACTGTAATCCAAGATGGCGCCACCTAGTGGGTTCACGACAAGCTCCAGACCCCCAACTGGCTTAGTACATTTCGTCGCCGTCAGCAGACGCCACCGTGACACCAGCTGCTGACACAAGTGGCAAACAGCATGTTCTCCATGAGGTCTAGTACTCAGTACCACCAGCAGAGGACGCTGTCGTCCGTTTCCTGATGTAAACCAAGATGGTGAGGGAAAACGACTCAGCCTGCTCTGGGCTGCTGGGGAGAGTAAGAAATAGGCATGCATTATATTTATCACATTATCACAAAACACCCACCCAGATGTGCGTGGGGTCATGCTGCACAGCCCACCGACGCGCAAACAACTCCTAATTACAGTACACAATAGCAAACTGCTCCTAAATAATGCAGTATACATCTCTGCAAACACGCTCAGTACCCGTAAACTGTCCAAATAACGCATAGAACAGACTAAGGGCCGCTCGCAAAACAATGCAACAGAGGCGTGCAGCACCCTCCACCACCCCCTGTCCCCCGCGAAGTCACACGCCTGCCACCTGTCAAACCGCGCACAGATCCCTGCTCGGCTTCCGCAAAATATTAGGTGGCGACAGCCGCATTCATACTTCTCGCCCTTGAAATTCCTATCCAAATACGTGTTCACCTAGACACCTACGATGACGCGAGAAAAGCTGGTCCGCGCGTGCCACAACCCTCGCGAAGTGAGGCGGCCGCAGCTAGGGTCCCGCGCGCTCCGTCATCGTCCCTGAGCCAGCGTTGCCAAACACCGGTGAAAGTTGTATTCCAAGCAGGGCTCAAGCCAGTGTCATATGCCTGGAATCCCCAGGTGCTGCTTGTCTCTGCCATTGAAGGCATAATAGCACAGGGTGTGTTGAGACACACACACCTTTAACCATACTTAACTACACAGCGTGGCTCTCGCCTCGCCGCAAAACGTCTGCTAGACTACTCGCCATCTAAAACATTCTCAACGCTATTCTTACGTCACATGACACTGTAAAAAAATAACACACAATTCAACCTCTCTGAAATTGTATAATGTCCGAGAAATAGTTAACGCTCGCTTTCTATATGTCTCAGGTTGTGTGCACGGAAATTTTTCCCATAAAAGAACCTGTTTACGAAAATAACATCGAATCCACTCTTCCCAACGCTCCTAACGTGGTACCGTTCCAGCTATCAACATACGCAAACGTTCCCTCCTATATCCCACCACAATCAGTCGAGCATTCTGATTCGCTCTTATCGTATTTACCCGCCAAATTAGTGATGCAGCCGGTATCGAAGCATGATCCACTTTTTCTTTCCGAGGCTTTCTGTGCTTATTTTGCACAGATCGCTAAATTGCACTGACAGTTAAACACGCAAAATTGCCTACTCATTATCAAATACATACCAGATTCACAAGAACGTTGGAAGAGAGGAAGACAATTACCAGTGTAACTAAAATTAAATATTACCATTACTGCTACATTGTGACACCTGACAATGTACAATTAATATCTCCTCTTGACGGCTGGACCTCAGTATGTGTAGCGCATACAATTTTCCACATAAAAAAATCGCTCACTGTTATCCATGTACTCAATCTATACGTCCCTCAAGATAGGACACGCAGTCATCCTCACTAGTCATCCCATAACATAAACAATAATAACTTTACAATGCAATATATACACACTTTACAGTGTTAGCCACACTAACTTTAAAATACAATATATGCACATTCTACACAAACAGCGCACTTATCTTTAATATCTGTACAGCACCCAAAAAATTTATCATATGTCCACACTTACACTGCCTATATGTCACGATGCTCCAACAGTCCTAGGGATGCACTGTCATCCTGTTCTTTCTTTCTACAAACGCTACACTCAACAGTAATAAACTATTTTACACTAATCGCCATTTTGCACTGACAACTAAACATAGCAATGTTGTCAACAGGTCATCAAATACGTACCAGACTCACAGGAATATTGGAACGTCAAACCGATCTCCAACCTGGGAATATATCACCGAGTACCGCCTCGATCTAGTAAACATGCAATTCATATCCCTCACCATACCAAATCATCCCCTTTACATCAGCGAACCGAAGTCACTCTCAGAACTGATGTGCAAGGAGAGGGGCGTTTCCCCGCTGCACAAACGCGTTACGCTTGCTCGCATTTCTACAGACATCTCCAGACTCGTCGATTACAAGAACACCCATATTTTCGCTATAATATTATACCATTTTAGCTGTACTTCTCGATATTAAGCACCTGGCAGCATCCTACCAATCACTCACGCAACATAATTCTGAACATATAGACTGGGAATTATTTCTTTACAAAAACGAAACTTTAGCTAAAAGTGGAACCTGCTCTAGACAGCTCAATAACTAGAAACAAACAGACAGTCCAACCTCGTGATAAAATCGGTGAATTTTGAAAGTCATTTGGCTAAGGAACGCGGTATGTGAGCGGTATTTGCAACTCCCTCACACCGCTAGATATTTATGCAGTATGTGTAACGTATTCTGTCTAGATACCATGTCAGAGGCTGTGTTATATTCCCACTCACTAAAGATGATGACTTATTGACAAGGATCACAAACAGTAGTAAATTGTATGCTTATTGAGGTCGTAAGAAATGTATACTAGCTTTTCACACCTCTAGTGTTACGCTATCCGCTAGAAACTATGTCTATGATTTGGAATCAGGCCATCCCATTTAGCCACATACATGCGCTGGATCACAGCCACAAGTGAATCATATCTCTGGCGCTCTCATATCTCGAAACGAGAGTCACCTTTCTCGAACCTAAATGTTACAGTAAAAATCCAACATGGTCTTACTCAGTCCCTACACATCTTGCAACTGCTTCCATTTCTACAGGTTTGCGCATGTGATCATGCCAAAGTTATTCTCTACCCCCCAGCAGACAAAAATTAACAACTATAATAGCTCAAATAACTTCATCCGATATAGAGCTCACATAGACGCCATTACTCGCGCGATGACGCCAAGCTGCGTTGGGGGTCCAGCGCAGAGAGAGAGAGAGAGAGAGAGAGAGAGAGAGAGAGAGAGAGATTTCGCAATGCTTCACAGAATAGCACAGCGTGCAGCCCTCCAGACATTCCTGACGGCATACTTCGTCCCTCACTCAATGTACCTGCTACTGCTCCCTGTGTGGAACGAACCTATTAAATACACACGTATTGATACACTACAGAGGGTAGTTTAAAGTTTCATCACCTCTACTCTAGGAGAATGATCTTATCCCACGTACTATACTGTAAATCGCAAGAAACGCCCCCTGTGGCCCTGTTTAGTTGTTTGAAACACTGTTTTCTAACGCACTTTGTACACTGCCAAACATTTCGTTTTTCTGCCGCGACTTCGAGGTTTATGTCAGATTCTAAACTGGTATTAAGACGCTCTGATCCACGACCTCTCACAGAAAACTAGACATCGCACTATGTAAATCATTTTCTTATGGTGGATAGCATAACACTGAATGATTTTTAAATAAAACACACTTACAACATAAGGAAACTAGAAGAGTTTGACAGCGTTGTGGAGAGTTTCCAAACTACCACCCGAAAGTCATTCATGATCTCTTCATTTAAATTCATATGTCACCGTGACGGAACAGATGATGGCTCGGCGTTCCATTTCGAGTTATTGATAATTTTGCACTCATGTACGCGATCTCTGTTTAGCTGCTAGCAACCCTCAGAAGTTGTCACCCATACACAAAACTTCTTCCCCAACTCAAACAAGCTATGTCACTCAATCAATTTGTGGTAACCAATGCGCAAGTGTGATGGAAGAGACACCGTCGGTGTACTGTAATATTAACCAACAGACTTGATAGTGTGAAGAATTTTACACTAAGTTCAGCACCAGCCAATGACGTGACAGCATGTTTCCCCAACTTCAGTATCATAGCCAAACCATGCCCTCTCCACGGTGCGAGTATCATTGCGAAAATCGATAGATGACTGAGCAGTACATCCGTTAACTCTTAATTCTCGAACACATAAATGATCAAAATATACGAGACAGCGCTCTACATATTTCTATCACCTCGAGCATAGTGTTTAATTTACGATCTATCTCTCAGCATATGGGAGTCATAGAGCATTCTACCCATCTTAGGGTAAAAGATTAACCTCACAGTCATTGACCAACCCACCCTGCAGCACCGTTAGAGAATTAATCTCCAAGTGATCAGAAGAAGAGCGCTACACTCCACGTCTCGTGAATGAATATAGATTTCCAAGTCCCAACCCATCTAAGTGCATGAGATTTCTCGATATGTAACCATGTCGAGGAGCTTAGCATTCCTTATCGATGTATAGTAACAGATTTCAAAGTGCCGTAATGTAATAGCATACAGTTAAGATGAACAAGAAAAGACTTATTTTTATACGCGATGGAGTTTGAGACGAATTGAGTAAGACACATTTTTAGCAAAATCAACGAAGTTATCTCTGGTGTCACCGCCAGACACCACACTTGCTAGGTGGTAGCCTTTAAATCGGCCGCGGTCCGTTAGTATACGTCGGACCCGCGTGTCGCCACTATCAGTGATTGCAGACCGAGCGCCGCCACACGGCAGGTCTAGAGAGACTTCCTAGCACTCGCCCCAGTTGTACAGCCGACTTTGCTAGCGATGGTTCATTGACAAAATACGCTCTCATTTGCCGAGATGATAGTTAGCATAGCCTACAGCTACGTCATTTGCTACGACCTAGCAAGGCGCCATTATCATTTGCTATTTATCTTGTGATACATGTACCGTCAGACCGATGTTCACCAATTATGGATTAAAGTTAAGTATTCCAGAAGCTACGTACTTTTCTTGCTAGTATAACTCCTTTAACTGTTCCAGACCTCACGCCAGCCTGCGTGAGCTTAAACGCGTGCCTTTCGGTTATCTCATAGTGGCTTGGCTGTCTTGCCAAATCACAACACTATCAACTCTAAATTATTGTTCTAGAGTCCAGGATCTGTACCTGGAATGTATTGGTAAGATAGGGAACATAAACACACACACTCCTAAGACTACAACGCTTTGCACTTAAAAACGGGCTAAAATGTTAGATCGAATACCTTTCCGGCCTATCAGACATGCATCCTTCTTCACAGTTTCCCTACGCTGAACTATCTTATCCAATCGTAAACATTTGCTTTGCATGATACGAGCGCAATATAGCTTTGCGGGGACACACAGTGTCCACTGTTCACATCCGGTCATGGTTCAGAAATTATACAATGTCTGCATAAGGCCTACATAACATGATAGTTAGTAGCGGGGGATGCATCCTACAAGGAAACAGATAAACGCATAGCAGCAGCGTGCGACATGTGAAAATTACAAGTCATTCCGTCACTAACCCTGTAAACAGAGCATTAGTCGAGCAGTGCGTACACAGGGATTGCAGCGCATTACAAGCTCTTCCTGCTAAGTTAGTTATGACCTTGAAGTCTCGATTTTACGCCCAAGATGCGACAGTCGCGATCGCATAAATGAAAGCTCCTTTAGTGAAGTGTGTCAAGTTTCTTCACACATGAGATGGAAGTCCTCTGATGACCGACAGGTTTACCATTAACGATCGCAAGTAGACAGTGATTTAAAACACATACAGAACACGTAGCTGTATATGAGTAGAACGCAGGCTGTGTCACGTGACTCATGCATCCGGAATCACTGGTACCTCAATAGACATACAGTATAATGCAGCCTCAATGGCAAAAAATTTACTGCCTCCCTTATTCCCTTCGTTTCGATGTCCACGTTTTCTGGGATTCCTCCTGTTGGAGCATACTTGGTCCCATATACAATTTGTTCTACGTGAACCACAAGATAGCGAAGTACTTGCCTAATTTCACCGCATTAGGCTCTATATTCGGTCAATATATACCTATTCCCTCGTCACTTTTCGCAATTCTATCGATTTGAGATCAGATCTATTTATGCGATCATGACATAACATCTCGTTCTTTGTTCTAAGATTGATTGTAAATGTAGCACAGCTGTCAGCACCTAGCCCAAATGCACTGATCGGGAAGTGTAATATAGCACTGCACTCGACTCACCTCCACATTCGGCGAGCATTTGCTCTGCTTTCTGCATGTCTGTGTACATGTAAGCTTCGTGGAAGGCTCTCAGGACCCGGTCCCATCCGCTGGTGGACTAAACTTCGAACATAGAATACGTGTCTGGACTGATTCCAGTGAGTAAATGTTTTTTTTTTTGTGATTAGGACTATTTTCATGCAGTTTCAAAGCTACCCTTAAATGTTTCCAGTTTTTGAAACCCTTAGTGGTAGCGAAATTAGCAGCTGATTTTAAGTCAAACAGTCGACAACAAAAGCAAAAAACACTGTCATTTGATTATTATTATTATATAGTATTCCGCCTAGTGGGAGGTCTGTGTCTTTGTACGGAGAATTTCTGATGCCATTGTTCGATGTCTTCAGCTTCTTCCTTCAGTCTGCTGTATCCCTTTCCATCTTTCATGTCACACAAAAGTTGAATTCTTCTTCTTCCTCGTCCTGCCGTTCCTTTAATTTTCTCTTCAATGACCTTGCGTATGAGTCTAAGTATGGGTCCAATCCAGTTGGCCTTTACCTGAAGAATTGTGTTCAGAATATCTCTCTTCTCTCCTACTCTACTCAGTACATCGTTATTCGTCACCCAATCGGTCTACTTGATCTTCCCCATTCTCCTCCAGCACCACATTTCAAAACTTTCAAGGTATTTTATCCCCTTTTTTCTCATGATCCACGTATCTGCTTCGTACAGTGCAATGCTCCAGATGTAGCACTCCACCAGTTTCTTCCTTAATTCCAAGCTTAACTTGCTGGTTAGCAGATTCCTCTTTTTATTGAATGCAGTTTGGGCCATAGCGATTCTTGCTCGAATTTCACTGGTGCATTCGGCATCCTTTGCCACCAAATTTCCCAGGTACTTGAACTGTTTCACATCCTCTGGTTCTCAATTGTCGATGGTTACCCTCAAAGGTTTCTTCCTTTTTGATATCTGCATCACTTTTGATTTTTCGATGTCGATTTCCATGCCGTATTTCCTTCCAGTTTCCAGAAACTGGTTGATCACGTGTTGCAGTTGTCTTTGTTTTCACTTGTTGCAGTTGTCTTTGTTTTTTAGCAAACACTATCAGTTCATCTGCATACTTGATGGTATTGATGAGACGTCCTCCTATCCTGAAGTTTCCGCATCCTTTCAAAGCTTCTCTCGCCAGCCATTCCCCACACAGGTTGAAGAGACTGCCAACGCCCTTGTCTGGCGCATTTTCCTATTTCCAACCTGCTTGTTTCTCCAAAGTTCAGCTGTACCTTTACTCTTTGTCCCAGGTACAATTTGAGAATTAGTCTCAGGTTTCTCCAGTTTATTCCTATCTCGTTGAGGATGTTTATCAATTTTATCCAGTTGATTCTGTCAAAGGCCTTCTGCCAGTCTATAATACAAACACAAACTTCTTCGTTAAAAGCTAAAACTCTCTCTGACAATATCCTCACTATGGCGGTGCGTCTCATGATTTCTTTTCCCGTCCTAAATCCAAACTGGTCCTGAACAAAATACCCACTGTCGTCTGATAGTTTCTTCGTTTGATAGTTTTCTTGTGTAATGTATTGAAGAGAAGTCTCCCATTTTCATCTTTTGGAAAATTATTTAGATATACTTATGACGCTCCACATAGCATAGTGTGATTTATATCTCTCTTTTGGCCACGTACCTACATCAGAAACATTATATTCTTTTACTCCGTGTATATTGATACTTCCATCAACCACAGAAGTCGTGTATTGATTTTGACTTGAAGAAATCTCAGAGATTAATGCAACGATTTACTGGGGTGGTCAGTTTGATCACCTTGAACAGATGATTGTATATTTTTAATGCCTAATTGTTCAGAATCTGAAGAAATATTAGCTGATACATGAACTTCTGATTCAATATTTAGAATTTCCTTCAAGGTATTTATAAATATCATGTATTTTTTTAGTTTCTTCAAAAATGTTTTTCAGCTTTCCTTTTGCGATTTTCTGAACTAGAAAGTTTTTTAAAAATCATTTCCCTCTCTTCTGGCGTGATTTAATAATGTGACAAATTATTGCGTAGGCACTGCTCCATAACAAATAAAGAAAACGTGTAATTAGAAAAAAAACCTGAACTAACGTGTAAAAATGTTGTTCGCACTTATGTAAGTACTAAAATACTGAAACAGTCGCGACACACGTTCCACTTATTATTACTCAGCCACGAAAGCATGACACCTGCCTCCGACGCTTACTGACAATTGCTGAGTGTAAATCGTAACGCTACCAGCATATGCAGTCTTATGATGTGTGGCGCTGTATTATTCCAGTACGTATTCTTTGGTTGTGACTTACGGTGTGTTTGTGAACATGAGCGAAATTCTGGCGACTCCTCAAACGCCATATAGTAAGTCCATGATACACACTGAGGCGTGAGAAATAATTCTGAATGTGTATAAGCGCTGCAAAGAAGAAGAAAAAATTAAATAAGTTATACCATCCTTTGGAGTAATCTGTGAAGTGTACTGCAACATACACAGAATTCGGCAGTTTGGCCGAAATAAATCTGGAGGATACCGCAGTATTTCTGGGAGGAAAAGATGAGAGTTTATTCAATACATTCATTCGACAGCCCACTGTGACTCATGGCATCTTCCATAGTACCAATTACATATTAAAGTTCAGTTTATTGACACCAAACTAGGCGGGAAGCACGTTATCATAGCTGCATATCTGAATTATTTAACTTAATGAAAAGAGTAATGCTGTAATTATTATCACGAGTAATACTTGCTCTCTTTTTGAGAGTGAGTTGCCGGCACTGGCGTCCCCTGCACGGTCGCCCAGGACCTGACTTGCCTCTTTCCTGAGTGCTTCGAGACAAGGGGCGAGTTTTCGTGGCTGAGTAGTACATATTATCATTTTTTTGAAAAGCAATAAAATATCCTTTTTATTTTAGCCTGAAGTCTGACCAATTACAATAATATTCACGACTCGCTAAGTATTGAACCGTTCTAGTCAATGTTTAGAAAGAAGCGTAATGAAATCAACTATCATTTCGTGTCAATCATTTGTTGTCTTGTCTTGTCTTGCTACTTCTTCGACGTTGATAAAGTTTTCCTTGCACAATGTAAATTGGTTCCTAGTGTACAATGACTTCAGTTTACCAGCTTTGGAACCGAGTTGATAAAATTGGTCATCCTGAATATTTTTCACTAATGTTAGTACAAATTTTGCATCCATTTTTGCCCTTTCTACATCCGGTATTTTAATTCTCATATTCTGACTAACTGAAGGTTTTGAAATTTTGTTACGTTTCCTACGCCTGCAATTGAAGACTTTCTTTCGCAACTTCTCGGATCTGTTTTACTTTATTAACACTGTTAGAAGTTGTCAGCATTGCGAACGGTCGCCATAATCACTAATCACTTTGGCTGTCCAAGCACAACCTACAGTCATACCCAAACTTCCATATTACGCCGTCGTTCGTGCGTTACAACCTATATTCGTACACACATTTTAAGCGAAAGTCGGTGCCCGGTATTGGCGGATGAATACGATATCGCAGTGCTTGTGTTGTCAAGAAGAACGATGCGATGTTCCTTCGGACACGCATGCAGTGCAATATCGTAATTGTGTTAATTTTCGCTTGCAATGAAATGTCGGTATTTTTAAATGTTTAGAGGACACTTTTCCTGTTATATTACTTCTTACAAGGGAACCTCCCCATCGCACCCCCCTCAGATTTAGTTATAAGTTGGCACAGTGGATAGGCCTTGAAAAACTGAACACAGATCAATGGAGAAAACAGGAAGAAGTTGTGTGGAACTATTAAAAAAATAAGCAAAATATACAAACTGATTAGTCCATGTGGAAGATAAGCAACATCAAGGACAATGTGACGTCAGGAGCGCCGTGGTCCCATGGTTAGCGTGAGCAGTTGGAGGTTCTTGGTTCAAGTCTTCCCTCGAGTGAAAAGTTTAATTTTTTATATCAACTTCGCTTTCCAAAATTCCAGGACATGTTCAGATTGCTTGGACATATGTAGGATTTGACGGTCTACACACGGAAAAATTTGAAAACGTTAAAGACATATGTTTTGACAGATCACAGGGAAAACTGTGCGACTGTGAAACTGTTGCATTCATTTGTTGCAGTTTATGTGACAAACTCTTATATTTTCATCACTTTTTTGGGAGTGATTATCACCTCCACAAGAAAACCTAAATCGGGCAGGGTAGAAGAATCTTTTTACCCATTCGCTAAGCGTACAAGTTAGGTGGGTCGACAGCATATTCCTGTCATGTGACGCACATGCCGTCACCAGTGTCGTATAGAATATATAAGACGTGTTTTCCTGTGGAGGAATCGGTTGACCTATGACCTTGCGATCAAATGTTTTCGGTTCCCATTGGAGAGGCACGTCCTTTCGTCTACTAATCGCATGGTTTTGCGGTGCTGTCGCAAAACATAGACACTAAACTTATTACAGTGAACAGAGACGTCAATGAACGAACGAACAGTTCATAACTTAGCGAAAATAAAGAAAGTAAACTTTTCACTCGAGGGACGACTTAAGCCAAGGACCTCTCGTTCCGCAGCTGCTCACGCTAACCACGGGACCATGGCGCTCCTGAGCTCTCATATTCCTTGATGTTGCCTATCTTGCGCATGGACTACTCAGTTTGTATATTTTGCTTATTTTTTCATAGTTTCACATAACTTCTTCCTGTTTTCTCGATTGATCTGTGTTCAGTTTTTCAAGGCCTATCCACTGTGCCAACTTGTAACTAAATCTGAAGGGGGTGGGATGGGGAGGTTCCCTTGTTAGGAGTTTAGTACACGAACTGTATGTAGAACTTTAGTTTGCTGAGTGTCGGTTTGTGTGGGCAGCAGTTGAGGTGGTGACGCGCCACGAGGAGGTGGTGACGGAGCGCGCGGTGCGCGTGCAGCGGCGGGACCGGTGCGCGTGCGCGTGGCAGTGCCGGTGCGTGTGCGTGCTGACGCGCGACTCGCCGGAGGACCTGGAGGGAGAGGTGTGCGGCCCGACCGTCACCGAGCCGGCGCCACCGTCGCTGCTGGCCACCGTGCTGCGCCGCCTGCCGCTCTGCCTGCTCTGGCTGCTGCTGCTGCTACTGTTGCTCGGTAAGACACGTGGCTGTGTGCCAGGGATGGGGAGGGACAGCTGCCTTTCCACAGGCGTCATCCCACTACTACTATCACGTGTCAGTTATCGCTTCCACACGACGACGCAGGTACCTACCGTAGTAATGGCGTACACTCCAATATTCAAGAGCGCTATCAAACATTATAAATGTATACGCCCGTGCCCTCCATAGCATAACAATTGAAACATGACTCACACACCTTGACAACATTTACGAGGGGGAACCCAAAAATGACCGGAATTTCTTTCTAGAAAGCATATACTTTATTGTTTTCAAATACAACCTCCTACGAAGTACTCTCCATTAGCATTAATACACTTGTCCAAACGTTCATTCCAGTGTTCGAAGCACCTTTTAAATTCGTCCTCTTTGATACCTGCTAGCACTTTTATGACATTGCGTTTTACGTCTTCCACATCCGCAAAACGCTTCCCTCTCAAGTCTCTTTTCATCCTCGGGAATAGGAAGAAGTCCAAGGGTGTTAAATCCGGCGAATAGGGGCGCGTGGGTCAAGGTAGTCGTCTTCGTTGAGGCCAAAAACTGGCGAACGCTGAGAGCTGTCTGCGCGGGAGCGTTGTCGTGATGCAGGAACCACACGCCAGAATCCCACAAAGCCGTACGTTTTCGCGACAAACTTCTGCAAAGCTGTTTCATAACCTCCAAATAGAATTGTTGGTTTACTGTCTGGTTTTTAGGGACAAATTCAGAGTGTACAATCCCTTTGATGTAAAAAAAAAAAAAAGAAAGGGTCAACATCGTTTTCACATTCAATTTCACTTGTCGAGCTTTTTTTGGTCGAGGTGAGCCAGGTGACTTCCATTGTGATGACTGTTGTTTACTTTCTGGATCGTACCCATAGTAGCACCATGACTCATCACCTGTAATGATTTTGTTGAAAAAATGTGGATCATCTTTGAACGCGTCCTTCCTTTCGAGACAGGCTTGAACGCGACGATCCCTTTGATCTCTGGTAAGAAGCTTCGGCACGAATTTTGCTGCCACTCTTCGCATCCCCAAATCGATGGTCAAGATGCGCTGAATTGAGATCCAGGACAACCCAGATAAGTTCTCGAGTTGGTCGATTGTCCTGCGTCGATCTTCACTGATGAGATCACGGATTTTGTCGATGTCGTCTTTGCTTCGAGCGGTTGAAGGTCGACCGGAACGGGGCTGATCTTCAACCACCATTTCTCCCTTTTTAAACCGAGAAAACCATTCGTACACTTGCGTTTTACTAAGAGCATGGTCTTTGTAGGCTGTCTGAATCATCGCAACAGTTTCTGCTGCGTTCTTGCGGAGCAATAAAGAAAACTTCAGTGCCGCACGTTGTTCGTAAGAACTAGCCATTTCCTCGTGCCACGTCTGCACTGTACGCACACTCAAAGAACAGCCAAAGAAACCACACTTCCCACTGCTGGGTGACGCCGCGGGCAGAATGACTCAGTAGAGCTCCTACCACAACCCTCGGACTCGCATTCGGGAGGACGACGGTTCAATCCCGTCTCCGGCCATCGTGATTTAGGTTTTCCGTGATTTCCCTAAATCGTTTCAGGCAAATGCCGGGATGGTTCCTTTGAAAGGGCACGGCCGATTTCCTTCCCAATCCTTCCCTAACCCGAGCTTGCGCTCCGTCTCTAATGACCTCGTTGTCGACGGGACGTTAAACACTAACCACCACCACCACCACAACCCTCTGGCGGCGCAACCTGCTACTACAAGTATACAATGTGCAGCATTACGATTCCGGTTACTTTTGGGTCCCCCTCGTATAAGTGTAGTGCGTATAATTGCGCGTTTCACGTACATGTACAATGCTGCTGCGTTTTCTTTTCTTTTTTTAACTATAGCATCTTCAACACATAATGACTTCTTTATTCTGGTGCGTTTTAAAACCAACTCCTGTTGAGAGAACAATTTTTCGCAGTATTTATTTTGTAAATAAAAAACGCATTCTCTTGCTGCACTGTATTTTATTCCTCCCAGAGGCGTTTCACCCACTGATGATGCCTAGAACTCAAAAAGGCGACACGCGTCTGGGAGAAATGAAATACAGTGCAGCAAGAGAAAGTGTTTTTATTTACAAAACAAATACTGAGCACAAAGTCTTGCCCTGATTAAAAAATTTTATAACAGGATAACCGTTTGACATAATAAGTTACATTTGATGCCGTTACGTAAGTTAGTGTTAGTAGCTTCTTTTTAAGACCACTTACGTTAGTAAACCTCAACGTGTGCTCCCTTGGTAGCTCGGAGAATGTCGAGGCGGTATTCCAGTTCCCGCCAGGTGTTTCGTAACATGTGTCCTATCACAGTACCCACAGCAGCTTGTAAACCTAGCCTTCAGTTCGTCGACGTCAGCACCTGGTGTGACGAAGACTCTGTCCTTGATATAGTCCCAGAAAAAAAAGTCAGGGGGCGTAATGTCTGCAAAGCAGGGTGGCCAGGGTGTTGGATCGTTCCTTCCAATCCACTGATCCGGACATTACTCCCCTCTCCAGACACTACGCCCCTTGACTTTTGTTTCTGGGGCTATATCAAGGACAGAGACTTCGTCACACCAGGTGCTGGCATCGACGAACTGAAGGGTAGGTTTACAAGCTGCTGTGGATACTGTGATAGAACACATGTCACGAAACACCTGGCGCGAACTGGAATACCGCCTTCACATTCTCCAAGCTACCAAGGGAGCACACGTTGAGGTTTACTAACGTAAGAGGTATTAATAAAAAACTAGTAACACTAACATATGTAATGGCATCAAATGTAAATTATTATGTCGAACGGTTTTTCAGTAATAAATTATTATAATCAGGGCAAGATTTTGTGCTCACCCTGTATTTCTGTGCTTGCTGCGAAGGATGGTTAGGCACACTTGTTAATTTTTGTTGTTGTTTTCTCGCCTGCTGCGAAGTCCTTTAGTCCAGTTCTGTGTGGCAAAAGCTGCGAAAAATTGATTTTTAGTTGTATTGTTCGTAATATTGTAGAAATATCTGTCTCATAAACAGAAGGATGTCATAGGTGTTACACAAGGAACACCCCTACCGAACGCTACCAAACTCACACTCAAGTATTTCCATGCCTGTAGGATATGTTGATTAAATTAAATCCTTATACGAGCTTGTTTTCAGTACAGAAAAAAAAGCCATTCTTACTGATGATGTGACTACATGCTAGCTGTTGGGTGTATCTAACATTAATGGAACCTTTCAAGTGGAGATCGCAACACAGTTTTCCCTGAGGAGGTGCATATGCAACTTATCATCTTTCGAAGTTAGAGAAACTCGAATCACTGACGTGTGGGACATAGGAGAATGCGCAGACAGTTGTCTGTTGTGGTAACGAGAAGAACGCAGGAGAACAGTGTGGCAAGAATATGGGGCACCGCTCATTCCAGAAGGATTACACCACTAGAAGGTGGCAAGGTACACTCATGCTCATAAATTAAGGATAATGCTGATACATGGCGAAACAACGCTCTGGTGGGCGGTTTGCGGGTTTAAATCACCTCGGGGTATGAACATGCGGTGCACTTGACCTGCGGTGGCGCTGGCAGCAGCACACATACGCAGAGATGTGTTGGTGCATGTCAGAGTACAGTGCAGCGAGTAAGTGTGCTGACGTTTTCAGACGTGCTAATGGCGACTGTGTGTTGAAAATGGCTCAAAGAACACATATTGACGACGTTATGAGGGGTAGAATACTAGGGCGACTGGAGGCTAGTCAAACACACCAGGTCGTAGCAAGGGCCCTCCGTGTGCCACAAAGTGTGATCTCAAGATTATGGCAGCGATTCCAGCAGCCAGGAAACGTGTCCAGGCGCTACAGTACGGGACGTCCACAGTGTACACCACCACAAGAAGACCCATCAATGCCCGCAGACGGCCACGGAGTACTGCAGGTAGCCTTGCTTGGGACCTTACTGCAGCCACTGGAACAGTTGCCTCCAGATACACAGTCTACAGACGACTGAGAAGACACGGTTTATTCGCCCGGAGACCTGCAAGGTGCATTCCACTGACCCCTGATCACAGGAGAGCCCGTAAAGCCTGGTGTCAAGAACACAGTACATGGTCACTGGAACAGTGGTCCCAGGTTATGTGCCGGCCGAAGTGGCCGTGCGGTTAAAGGCGCTGCAGCCTGGAACCGCAAGACCGCTCCGGTCGCAGGTTCAAATCCTGCCTCGGGCATGGATGTTTGTGATGTCCTTAGGTTAGTTAGGTTTAACTAGTTCTAAGTTCTAGGGGACTAATGACCTCAGCAGTTGAGTCCCATAGTGCTCAGAGCCAGCCAGCCAGGTTATGTTCACAGACGAGTCCAGGTATAGTCTGAACAGTGATTCTCGCCGGGTTTTCATCTGGCGTGAACCAGGAACCAGATACCAACCCCTTAATGTCCTTGAAAGGGACCTGTATGGAGGTCGTGGTTTGATGGTGTGGGGTGGGATCATGATTTGTGCACGTACACCCCTGCATGTCTTTGACAGAACAGCTGTAACAGGTCAGGTGTATCTGGACATCATTTTGCACCAGTATGTGTGCCTTTTCAGAGATGCAGAGGGCCCCACCTTCCTCCTCATGGATGATAACGCACTGCCCCACCGAGCTGCCACCGTGGAGGAGTAGCTCGAAACAGAAGATATCAAGCGAATGGAGTGACCTGCCTGTTCTCCAGACCTAAATCCCATCGAGCACGTCTGGGATGCTCTCGGTCGACGTATCGCTGCACGTCTTCAAACCCCTAGGACAATTCAGGAGCTCCGACAGGCACTGGTGCAAGAATGGGAGGCTATACCCCAGCAGCTGTTCGACCACCTGATCCAGAGTATGCCAACCCGCTGTGCGGCCCGTGTACGTGTGCACGGTGATCATATCTTTCACAAACAGTGTACTAAATGGCATGTTCCAGCAGCATAATGCAAGACCCCACACAGCAGCTGTCACCACAAAAGCCTTGTTGAATTTATGGATTTTTGATTGCCTTTCCCAGTTCATTGATTTTCGCCCGCAGAGGATGCCAGTCTTAACGCGTAGACATCTACACGCTCACCGGAGGAAATCTGCGGACTCCTTGCGGATATGCGCTGCTAACAGTTTAAGCTCATCTCACCCCACCACCAGTTCCCTCTGGACCAACCGGAAACACTCCCCTCCTCCTCCCTCTAGCTGTCAAGCTTTTGAAACTGGTGTAGGTGACTATTTTCTGCTAGGCGGCCTCCCAGGTGGAATGAAGATTCGTAACAAAATAAGCCCTGCAAATATATGCGACTTTATTATAAGCCTCGTACACTAACAACGGGAAAATCTGAGTATGGAATGTAATCTCGACTGACCCGTAGAATTCCAAAGACACAAGCTGCATAGTAGCACACTTGTATTTGCTATGAAGCCTTATCTGTACATTAATGATGAGAATCCCTCAAACGAGAGCATGACCGATACAATGGACGTATCCCTCACACTACACGTCATCGCCACACGGATACGAGACAGAGAAATGGTCAAGGTGGAGCTAAAAATAAACTCTTCCTACATATAAAGCGATAGACTCGCAGAGGTCACGATACTATAAAATGCAACCTTGGACTCTGAGCACCCTCTACTGATAAACCGATGCTCCAAAGACCAATTACTAACGTGATTTAAAAATGCGAATAACATATGCACAATGACAGATCGGAAAAATGGATCATACATATATGATAACAGTGCAATCAGCACCGTAACCGGTACGGTACTTCCGCGTGTGGGGTCACAGGCTTAACTGCCCTTTGTAATAAGAAACTGAGCGAATGGATCAACGACGAACTTGAATGGGTCTCATGCGATGTCCGCTTCGAACAAATGCAACGAACAGTAACGAATCAAAGAAGGTTGCATCTTCTTTAATTATTAATCATAAACGTCTTAGGTCCAGGGTTCTAACCCACAAATGCTTAAATTATGAATAAAAATCATCAGCACAGGTGGCCGAAGACTTTTGGCATAATAAGTTACCCTCATTCAGCCAAAAGCCTTGTCAAAGACGGGGGAGGAGTGGAGAGAGATTCGACACACACTCTTTCCCATGGGGTGGGAAACTGTCGCTAAATGGAAGAATTAATACTAATTAACGGCATGAGTATGTAGAAGGCAATGCAAACCACTGCATTAAAGACAAATAATATTTATCCTCAGGACATAAGGCGTCTAACTGAAGAAAGGTCATGACCTCTCCATTGGCAAAAATGCCGAACTAGTCCCCCATCCGGATCTCTGGAAGGGAACTGCGAAGGGGGGGGGGGGGGCAGGTGACCATGAGAAAAGAAATGAATAACCAACGAAGGAAATCGTTTACGAATCGGAGCGTGGATAGACAGCAAACCATTACCGACAACGATAGTTCAGGTATACATGCCGACGTCGCAAGCTGAAGATGAACAGATAAACAAAGTGTATGAGGATATTGAAAGGGTAATGCAATATGTAAATGGGGATGAAAATCTAATAGTCATGCGAGACTGGAATGTAGTTGTAGGGGAAGGAGCAGAAGAAAAGGTTACATGATAATATGGGCTTGGGACTAGGAATGAGAGAGGAGAAAGACTGATTGAGTTCTGTAACAAGTTTCAGCTAGTAACAGCGAATATTCTTTTCAGGAAACACAAGAGGAGGAGATACACTTGCAGAACGCCGGGACGTATGGGAAGATCTCAGTTAGATTACATCATGGTCAGACAGAGATTCCGAAATCAGATACAGGATTGTAAGACGTACCCAGGAGCAGATATAGACTCAGATCACAATTTAATAGTTATGAAGAGTAAACTGAAGTTTAAGAAACTGATCAGGAAAAATCAATGCCCAAAGAGGAAGAAGTACTAAAGAATGAAGAGATGTGCTTGCAGTTTTCTAAGGTTATAGATATTGCGGTAAGGGGTAGGTCAGGAGTAGGTTAGTAGGCAAGTTCAGTTGAAGAGGAACGGACATATTTAAAAAGGGCAATCAAGAAGTTGGAAAAAAAAACATAGGTACAAAGCAGGTAACTTCGAAGAGCTCATGGGTAAGAGAAGAAATACTTCAATTGATCGATGAAAGAAGGAAGCACAAAATGTTCAGGGAAATTCAGGAATACAGAAATACAAGACTTTTAGGAATGAAATAAACAGGAAGTGCAGGGAAGCTAAGACGAAATGTTAGCATGAAAAATGTGAACAAATCGAAAACGAAATGATTGTTGGAAGGACGGTCTCAGCAATAGAAAAGTCAAAACACTATCGGTGAAATTAAAAGCAAGGTTGGTAAGATTAAGACTGCAACAGTAATTCCACTGTTAAATGCAGAGGAGATAGTAGATAGGTGGAAAGAGTACACTGACAGTCTGTATGAGGGGCAAGAATTATCTGATGACGAGATAGAAGAAGAAACAGGAGTCGATATACAAGACATAGGGAATCCAGAATTAGAATCAGAATTTAAAACAGCTTTGGAGAACTTGAGATCGAATAAGGTAGAAGGGATAGACTCCATCAGAATTTCTAAAATCAATGGGGCAAGTGGCAACAAAACGACTACTCACGTTAGTGTGTAGAATGTATGAGTCTGGCGATGTACCATCGGACTTTCGGAAAGCATCATCCACACAACTCCCAAGATATCAAGAGCCGACAAGTGCGAGAATTATCGCACAGTCAGCTTAAGAGCTCGTGCATCAAAACTGCTGACAAAATTAATATACAGAAGAATGGAAGAGAAAATTAAGGATGTGTTAGATGACGATCAGTTTGACTTTAGGAAAGGTAAAGAGTAGTTCTGACGTTGTGACTGATAATGGAGGAAAGACTAAAGAAAAATCAAGACACGTTGACCAGAAGAAAGCGTTAGACATTGTAAAACGGTGCAAGATGTTCGAAATTCTGGGACAAATAGGGGTAAGCAATATGGGAAGACAGGTACTACACAGTTGAGCGAAGAGAGAATAATAAAGGTAGAAGATCACGAACGAAGTGTTCAAATTAAAAAGGATATAAGACAGGAATGTAGGCTTTAGCCCCTACTGTTCAACCTATACATTGAAGAAGCAATAACGAAAATAAAAGAAAGGTCCAAGAGTGGAATTAAAATTCAAAGTGAAAGGCTGTCAGTGACAAGATTCACTGATGACATTGCTGTTCTCAGTGAAAGTGAAGAAGAATTACAGAATCTTCTGGATGGAATGAACTGTCTAATGAGTACATAATATGGATTAAGAGTAAATCGAAGAAAGAAGTAACAGAAATGAGAACAGCGAGAAACTTAAAATCAGGATTGGTGATCACGGTGTAGATGAAGTTAAGTAATTCTGCTACCTAGGCATGGACGACATAAAAAGGAAAACAGCACAGGCAAAAAGGGCATTGCTAGCCAAGATAAGTCAATTAGTATCAAACATAGGACTTAATTTGTGGAAGAAATTTTTGAAAATGTATGCTTGGGACACTGCATTGTGTGTTAGTGAAAGTGGACTTGGGAAAACCGGAAAAAAAGATAATCGAATCATTTGAAATGTGGTGCTACAGAACAATGTTGAAAATTAGGTGGACTGATAAGGTAAGGAATGAGGAGATTCTCCGCAGAATCGGCGAGGAAAGGAATTCGTAGAAACCACGGAGAACAATAAGTGACAGGATGGTAGGACATCTGTTAAGACATCATGGAATAACTTCTGTGGTACTGGAGGAAGCTGAAGAGAGTAAAAACGGTAGAGGAAAACAGAGATTGAAATACATCCAGGGCGTAGATTGCAAGTACTAGTATGAGAAGAATTCGTGGCGGGTTCCATCAAACCAGTCAGAAGACTAATGACTCAAAAAAAGAAAAGCCCGGTGTTCGATGGGAGGATGATGTGTACTTTCATACGAACTTCCATCTAGCAATCTTCATAAACTGTCACAACATGTGTTTCGTGCATGCCAACTAAATCCTCAAGATCACAATCGAAGGCTGTTTGCTTCCACGCAAAAATATATGTAAGATGTATTCACACCTTCAGGGGTCACACCTCATAGTGAACTTGATGATGGACATAAGATATCAGTTCTGAATGGAATAAAAATATAATCATTTTATAGCCATCATTTGATGAACATCTCCACAGATCAAAATTATCAATTACCTGTTCTGGCTTTCCTCAAAATGACACTGAACTGATATGTCTATCTATTTAGCAGTTCAGGGTCCGAAGACTTTTCATAGGAGGATGGGGAGGAGCATTTGCTCTCCCATGTCGCTCACTAGACTAGCCTTTAACATAGTTTCCTAATGATTTCCTGTTATACGTCGTTTCGTCAGATTACACTTGCTACTTAAAGTATGCCACGTGGCAGGCACTACAGTGTTTACAGCTCTGTTCAAATGGTTCAAATGACTCTAAGCACTCTGGGACGTAAACATTTGAGGTCATCAGTCCCCTAGACTTAGAACTACTTAAACCTAACTGACATAAGGACATCACAGACATCCATGCCCGAGTCAGGATTCGAACCTGCGACCGTAGCAGCAGCGCGGTTCCGGACTGAAGTGCTTAGAACCGCTCGGCCACAGCTGCCGGCAGCTTTGTGTTCCATGCCGTTATGTGCCAGCTAACGAGTGATTTTAATCCCGCTATAGTACAGCTAAGCACACCAACACCAGCCGTCTGATTATAGTCCTTACAGCGAGAAGATGTCACACATCTGACGTAGGCTTGGTTGCGACTGTACTGCGCGTCTGCAACGCCTCCTTTTCAATCAATGTTGCACCAGCCTTTCACGCTATGAAGTTGAAAAATGGCAAGAGAACTGGACAGGTGTCATTGATCTTACACTGATGGGCCAATGAAACCGGTATAGGCACACGTATTCAAATGCAGAGATATATAAACAAGCAGAATACGGCGCTGGGTCGGCAAATACTATATAAGATAGCAAATGTAGTGCTGCTACCATGAAAGATCATCAGGATTTAAGTGTGTTTGAGCGGGGTGGTATAGCCGGCGCACGAGCGATGAGACACAGCATCTCCGAGGTAGCGATGAAGTAGGAATTTTCCTGTACGACCATTTCACGAGTGTACCGTGAATATCAGGAATCCGGTAAAACATCAAATCTCCGACATCGCTGCGGCCGTAAAAAGATCCTGCAAGAATGGGACCAACAATGACTGAAGAGACTCATTCAATATGACAGAAGTGCAGCCCTTCCGCAAATTGCTGCAGATTTCAATGCTGGGCCATCAACTAGTGTCAGCGTGCGAACCATTCAACGAAACATCATCGGTATGGGCTTTCGCAGACGAAGACCCATTCATGTAGCTGGGCAATTCCATGTCAAACCAACAAGTGCTACAACCTGACCCTCTCAGATTTTTTTTTAAATTAAGGTGTTACATGTTACTCATAAATCATGACACAAATTATTTTTTTCACATTTTTCTGACGTAAAGTTACCGAGTAATGGACCTTGAAAAATTGAGAAGATGACAAATTTTTGACTCGCGGAACAATGTTGTTTTCTTTACAACTCGTGTTCTAATTAAGCTAGAACAATAAAATCTACTCCATCGGAAAGCTCTTAAAAGAGCTTTTATATGATACCAAGCATCATTAGTTTTATATATATATATATTGTTTATAAAAACAACATTGTTGAATTTATCGAATTTTGAAAAACTGTATTTTTAAAATTCTCAAAAAAATATATGTGAAAGATACACTTTACATCTACAATTTGTGGTACTATTTATGAGTACTATAGGCATACTTAATTTCATTTAAATCGAAGAGGGTAAGGTTGAAAACGATGGTTTCATTTGTTGATTTGACGTGGAATGACCCATCCTTGATGACTGTACGACACAAAGCTTTACGCCTCACCAGGGCCCGTCAACACCGACATTGGACTGCTGATGACTGGAAACATGTTGCCTGGTCAGACGAGTTTCGTTTCAAATTGTATCTAGCGAATGGAGGTGTAAGGGTATGGAGACAGCCTCATGAATCCTTGGACCCTACACGTCAGCAGGAGACTGTTCAAGCCGGTGGAGGCTCTTTAATGGTGTGGAGCGTGTGCAGTTAGAGTGATATGGGACCCCTGATACGACTAGACACGACTGTGGCAGGTGACACGTACGTAAGCATCCTGTCAGTCACCTGCACCCATCCATGTCCATTGTGCATTCCGACGGACTTCAGCAATTCCAGCAGAACAATGCGACACGCCACACGTCCAGAATTGCTACTTAGTGTCTCCAGGAACACTTTTCTGGGTTTGAACACTTCCACTGGCCACTCAACTCCCCAGACATGAACTTTATTGAGCAAATCTGGGATGCCTTGCAACGTGCTGTTCAGAAGAGATCTCCTACCCCTCGTACTCTTACGGATGTATGGAAAGCCCTGCAGGATTCATGGTGTAAATTCCCTCCAGCACTACTTCAGACATTAGTCATGTCAATGCCACGTCGTGTTGCGGCACTCCTGCATGATCACAGGGTCCTACACGATATTAGGTAGGTGTACCACTTTCTCTGTCTCTTAAGCTTATTTAACCCCATAAACATCAAGCTGTCGTGACCGTCCGTGACCACTTTCCATCTCTGCGAGACAGCAGTGCGCCCAACTTTGAACTGGAAGGTAGCTATACCTAGTCACGTAACCAACTCAGTTCTCATCTGTTAAGTAATACTTCTGTGTACAAATAGAATAAATAAAGGCACTGCAATAGCCACATGGGCAGCCGTTGAATTAGTCATTGAAAAACGGAAAATAAACTTCTGAATGCAGTATGTTTGATAGTTTTGCTAATCGATGACACTTCCTGATTAGGTGTCTGTGATGACGCACAATCGTTGTGAATCATAGTGTAATGTCTGTGTGCTGATAGGCCACAACAATAAAGTATATTAAAGGTTGATTGCAAGTCTGAAGGCTGGTGTCCCCAGTGGGCACTGTCGATGAGGCGAAGGTTCGGGGTGGACTGGCTGGCATCTCAGGACGGCAGGGCTGGTGGAGACGGAGTACGAGACTGGAGCTCTCAGAAGACAAAGGTCGATGAGGCAATGGCTTATAGTAAACTAGTTGGCGTCTCTGGAAGACGGTGCAGCATCGTGGTCCTGGATCGGTAGCTGGACTGTGTCTCGATTCAGCTGCTAAGTCTGATAAATTTGATGGCTCGGATCAAACTGTCTGGGTGCAGCACAAATATTGTAGAGGCAGTGGAATATGACACGGTCCACTGGAGACCACGTGACCCGGCGGACGCGAGAAGTGCCATGATCGTTGCGCCTCCTACTGGCGACGAAAACGCCACCTGTTGACGATGTGGGTGCTGCTGACTGCAGGGGTGACTGTCATAGTTTCCTTTGGCAACAACCCGTAGCTGTTGTTGTCCTGCACTGTTGTGTTTGGTTCACAATGACACAGCATCAAAAGGCCCGTGTTGTTGTTGTTGGCATTCAGAACTGCCGTGTTGTTTGTTCTTTGATGCCATGGTGCCAGTAGGCCCACAGTTCGGCAGACTGCAGAAACTGTCTGTGCTGCTGGCTGACTGCATATCTGGATACAGCATCCCTTCACCCTCCCCGCCCCTCCCCCCAGGGAGAATATGGGCGACCATCTGGGCTGCTTTGAGTCAGACTGAATTGGTACTGCATCCCCTCCTGCACTGGATAAAGATTGGCGACACACTGCTACATCTTGGGGTCTAGAGGAGTCGACAACAGCCATTGGGTTTGGCGTCACTAGACTCTGGTGGTCAATGGCAAACAAGTTGGGTGCTGCAAATGCCGATGGCATATCGATTGGCCAGTGCCATCTCGTGAATGTGCTACTGCTGTGACAGGGCTGGAGCTCCACAAAGCTGTCATGGAACCAGAAGACAAGGGACGAAAGTGTATAATCGAAGTCTGTGTTTAATAATGATGGTTGGTTGGTTCGTTTGTGTGGAAGAGGGGGCCAAACAGCAAAGTCCTTGGTCCCATCGGATTAGGGAAGAAAGGGGAAGGCAGTCAGCTGTGCCCTTTCAGGGGAACCATGCCGACACTTGCGTGGAGCGATTTAGAAAAATCACGGTAAACCTAACCGTCGTCCTCCCGAATGTGAGTCCAGTGTGCTAACCACTGCCCCACTTCGCTTGGTGTGGAATAAAGCGGGATAGCGAGAAGGCCTGGAGTGTTGATGGTGGTGGTATGTCGTCTGCAGAGGAGCACGGTTGGCATCTGGAGCGCGAGAGTGACCTTGGGTGACAGGAGCTCTGCGGCCTCAAAGTTGTGCATGAGGAGCATAAAGAAAGGCTGGAAGGAAGTCGAGGAGAGATGTGAAATATATTAGAGAGAATGTGACATGCACTGGAGCACAATAGTGAAAAGGATCAGTAACCTCTGCGACTGATGTGTGCTGGAACTTGAGAATGGCTACTGGGGTAGAGCTGGCAATGAGTGGTGCCAGGCTGAGCCAGTAAGGTTTTGGGCCTGTAGTGAAGGTAGCAGGAGCCACGCCGTGGACGAGGAAAGGAAAGACCGTGAGAGCTTGGAACACCAGAGAAAATAAGGAAGCAAGGCTGTCGTCACACGGCACCCAAATATGAGACTAGCACCAAGTGCTTTGCCACCCTCATGAGGAAGGGCATCCAAGCTTCATCATCCTGGTGAGGGTGAAAAGTAACATAGGCACCATCAGCACGCCTGGGAGGGAAGCGCACAGGTAGAACAACTGATGAGGCAGGAGAACCAACCGTTGATTGTTGAAAAGGACAGTCATGGTAAGTTTTTTGCCATACAGTTTATGAATTGGAAAGAATTCGTAGTTGCAGTGGCTATATATCCTATAAAAGGAAAGCAATCTGCCACTGGAGGCTGAAATAAAATACATGATCCTGCATGCAGAAGCATCATGGTAAGATGGTCGGCTGATGGGTATCACTTGAGAGTTTCTGTGTGTTGAAGAGCTGGTCCAGGCTTTCGTCTGGCGTGTCAGAAGTGGGAACTGCAACAGCACTGCCTGGACTCTTGCAAATCTGATGTGCTTCAATGTAGGAGGCTGGATAACTCCGATAGTGCAGCGATGCCTGTGATCTTCTTCAAGATGAATTCTTTGTTTGTTCCATACTTTGAAATAACAATAGCAGACCGTTGTTTACATCCGCGGTGAGAGCACTCATACTGAAACGAGAATTACACATTACCACACTATGTCTATGAGGAAATGTCCGATGAGCGCTGTATAGCCTGGGAGATCTGTGAAATGTTGAATAAATTGCCCTGAAAACGTGGAAAATGTCAGCCTCATCACCACCGATATTTGTTGTGACCAGTGAATGTTGCACATAGAAAGGATAGGCTACCAAGAACACAAGTAACACAGAACACTTTATCATGAATAGCATAAATAAAGACACTGCAATAGCCACATGGGCTGCCATTGAATTAATGATTGAAAAACACGAAAGGAACTTCTGAATGTAGTATGCACTCCTACTGTCCGATAATTTTGCTAATCAAAGACACTTCTTAATTAGGTGTCTACAATGAAGGGCAATCACTGTGAGTTGTAGTATAATATCTATATGCTGACAGGCCACAATAATAAAGTCTGTGATAGTTGATTCCAAGTCTGAAGGGTGGTTTCTCAGGGACCAATTTTTGATGAGGCAACGAAGGCTCATGATAAACCGGCTGGCTGCTTTGAAGAATGGCCCAGGCAAAGTGGCCCTGGTTCGAAGGCTTGACTGTCTTAGTTCGGCTGCGGAGTTGAAACATACTCGGTGGTTGAGACTGAATTGGCTGGTTGTGGCTGTGCATCGGCATAAATACTGCAGTGGCAGAGGAATACAGGAAAGCCTATTTGCGGTCACATGACCTGGTGGACCAAAGTAGTGCCGTGAATGTCGGGCCTCTTACCGGCGATGAAAATGACACCTGTTGACTATGTGGGCGCCTCTGGACGCATGGACGTCTATAAATACTGATGGCTGACTGTAATCTACCCCAAAGCGTAGATGTTGTTAATATACATAATGGGCAAAATAAAACTATCCTGTAAAATATATCACACACCTTAAAAAAGGCAATCCATCTTTCATCATCCGCAACTGGGGTAGACGATGTAAGTTGTGTTGCCTATCTTGAGATTCATGAAATATTTTCTGGGCTAGTCTTATTTTGCTGACCCTGTAGATGTCAAATGATCACTTTACACAGCGAGACATACACGTATATCTAATACCATATTTATTAACAGATAAATACAGCAATAATTAACATTATGTATCCTATACTTATGTAAGAGAATTTTCTCATTTAGTCTATTGTATTGCACATAGAGAGAATACCTTGCTTTTGAGTACAGTCTTTCAGAAGCTGGTGAGGTGGCTATATAGCTCAAATACATCACAATAAAATAGCGCCAGTTGGTATTTTCTGCGATCTCTCTAAGGCATGTGACTGTGTAAATCATTGTATTCACCTAGATAAATTGACGTTTAAGGCATTGGTGGCATAGTCAGTCAATGGATAATATCATATTTAATCAAAAGAATGCAGAAAGTTGTACCTAGTAACTCAAGCAATTAGTTTGTGAACATAATTCTGACTGAGGAGTAATCAGATGTGGGGTTCCCCAAGGTTCAATTGTAGGTCCACCACTGTTCCTTACATACATAAACGATCTTCCGTGTAGTATACAAAAAGCAGAATTAGTTCTTTTTGCAGATGACACTAGTATTGTAATCAGTACAAGCATATGTACAGAAGCAGAAGAAATGGTAAACAAAATTGTTAAAAGCATCATTGACTTGTTTTCTGCGAATGGTCTAACCCTCAATTTTAAAAAGACACAACATATTCGTTTCTGCACAACTAGAGGTACTACACCAACGATAAGTGTAGCAGGT
This sequence comes from Schistocerca serialis cubense, assembly GCF_023864345.2. Lineage (NCBI taxonomy): Eukaryota > Metazoa > Arthropoda > Insecta > Orthoptera > Acrididae > Schistocerca > Schistocerca serialis. The sequence continues at coordinate 67,545,550 of NC_064638.1, forward strand.
GGCGAGGAAATAATAAATAGGCTGGAAACTTCAAAATTCCTAGGGGTCCATATTGATGAGAATTTAAATCGGAAAAAACACGTTGTGGAACACCTGCAACAACTAGCTCAGCCATATTTGCGCTTAGAATCATTGCAAATCTTGGGGAGAGATTGGTCAGTAAGTCGGTATAGTTTACATATTTTCATTCAGTAATGTCATATGGAATAACGTCCTGGGATAACTCATCTTTAAGAAAGAAAGTCCGCATTGAGCAAAAACGTGCTGTAAGAATAATATGTGGTACCCACCCACGATAATCTTGTAGACATATGTTTAAGGAGTTGGGCGTTCTGACTACTGTTTCACAATATATTTATTCCGTGATGAAGTTTGTTGTAAATGATTTCACTACAGTTCAAAGGGAACAGTGAGGTACATAATTACAAAACCAGGTGGAAAAATAACATTCATTATCCCACATTAAGGTTGTCTTTAGCGCAAGAAGGGGTTCAAAACGCTGAAACAAAAATTTTTGATCACTTACCGGTGATATAAAATGTCTGACAGGCAAAGTAAAATTTGATAAACTGAGAAAGTTTCTTCATAACAACTTCTTCTATTCTGTAGAATAATTTCTATTGTTGTAACGGGTAAAAGGTAGTGGGTAGGAATTACTAAATGACATTAGTCCGCACATAGTATTTTTTTTTAAAAAAAAGGAAAAAGGAAAACTTAGGTTCAGAATGTAACCATATGTACAAATTAGTTTGCGATGTGAATGTAAAAAGACTCTTTGCACATCATTACGATCTATCGTGCAAAATTATCCGTGGAACATGTAACTGACTGGCCGTGCGGTTCTAGGCGCTACAGTCTGGAACCGAGCGACCGCTACGGTCGCAGGTTCGAATCCTGCCTCGGGCATGGCAAGCCTTTGGTGTTTTCGATTGCCCTCGAAAATGCTAACACATTTTGAAACGGTCTGTTCTTGAATGTAGTATCAAGCAACATTGATATGAGCTATTATGTTAGCATGTACAGTTGGTGGTAAGTGCTTTTTTTCTGTTATTTTTGATGATACTCTTCGAATTCTCGCCAATAATCTGTATTGTTACGTGCCAGATATTTGGATATTTAACCTACTAGTTGTTACGGTTACTTTACTGCTTGCAACATATTTTTTTACGTAAATTTCATGAGTAACCATTCCTATAGGCCGCAGAAAGTCTCAACCACATGTAGATATACTATATCTGCGGCTTTTGGCAGCATGGTGCACTATCATGCCAAACCATGAGATTATTAATCAACAGAAACACCTGTAAAATATCTTTCAATCTCATAGAATGCTGAATTCCATCTAGTGAATACTTTATGAACTAGTTTGCAGTCTGATTATTTTCTTAATGCTACATTTTATTCAAACAACGATACAATCGTTTTCACTGCCGTAATCAACTCAGGTGATCTAACAGTTTTTCAACAGAATTTTTTTCCTTCCAAATTGAGCATGTGGGCAGGGGAAGATATATGATTTTTTTTCTTTTTACATCTTTAACCGCTTCACTGATGCCGTTATGAGACATGTTGAGGAAAAGATTCGTTTAAATGACGGATGGTAACAGGAGCCTGGTTCTTTGCCAACATCGAAGGTTGATATTTTGACATTGATGTTACGGTGTTTCAAAGACGTCAGTAACAGTATCGCAATATTGATGTTAGAACTCGGAAAATATCGACTTTTGCAAATATTGATTATTACGAAGATCCCTGATTGGATGAATCCTGAGCACATTCAGGGGTGCTGGCCACAAAAGCGTTGGGAAACGCTGGTACACTACTGGCCATTAAAATTGCTACACCACGAAGATGACGTGCTACAGACGCGACATGTAACCGACAGGAAGAAGATGCTGTGATATGCAAATTATTAGTTTTTCAGAGCATTCACACAAGGTTGGCGCCGGTGGCGACACCTACAACATGCTGACATGAGGAAAGTTTCCAACCGATTTCTCGTACACAAACAGCAGTTGACCGGCGTTGCCTGGTGAAACGTTGTTGTGATGCGTCGTGTAAGGAGGAGAAATGCGTACCATCACGTTTCCGACTTTGATAAAGGTCGGATTTTAGCCTATCTCGATTGCGGTTTATCGTATCGCAACATTGCTGCTCGCGTTGGTCGAGATCCAATGACTGTTAGAAGAATATGGAATCGGTGGGTTCAGGAGGGTAATACGGAACGCCGTGCTAGATCCCAACGGCCTCGTATCACTAGCAGTCGAGATGACAGGCATCTTATCCGCATGGCTGCAACGGATCGTGCAGCCACGTCTCGATCCGTGAGTCAACAGATGGGGACGTTTGCAAGACAACAACCATCTGCTCGAACAGTTCGACGACGTTTGCAGCAGCACGGACTGTCAGCTCGGAGACCATGGCTGCGGTTACCCTTGACGCTGCATCACAGACAGGAGCGCCTGCGATGGTGTTCTCAACGACGAACCTGGGCGCACGAATGGCAAAACGTCATTTTTTCGGATGAATCCAGGTATCGCGGTGAACGCACATTGGAAGCGTGTATTCGTCATCGCCATAGTGGCGTATCACCCGGCGTGATGGTATGGGGTGCCATTGTTTACACGTCTCGGTCACCTCTTGTTCGCATTGGCGGCACTTTGAACAGTGGACGTTACATTTCAGATGTGTACGACCCTTGGCTCTACCCTTCATTCGATCCCTGCGAAACCCTAAATTTCAGCAGGATAATGCACGACCGCATGTTGCAGGTCCTGTTCGGGCCTTTCTGGATACAGAAAATGTTCGACTGCTGCCCTGGCCATCACATTCTCCACATGCCTCACCAATTGAAAACGTCTGGTCAATGGTGGCCGAGCAACTGGGTCGTCACAATACGCCAGTCAGTACTCTTATGAACTGTGGTATCGTGTTGAAGCTGCATGTGCAGCTGTATCTGTACACGCCATCCAAACTCTGTTTGACTCAATACCCAGGCGTATCAAGGCCGTTATTACGGCCAGAGTTCTGGGTACTGACTTCTCAGGATCTATGCACCCAATTTGCTTGAAAATGTAATCGCATGTCAGTTCTAGTATAATATATTTGTCCAATGAACACCCGTTTATCATCTGCATTTCTTCTTGGTGAAGCAATTTTAATGGTGAGTAGTGTACATCACAATCGTGGGCTTCCCCTTCTTGTTATAGCTGTGCTTGTGCGGTGTTGTGGCAGGGCTGCTGAAGGCGATCCTGGGCCTGTGCTGGCCGGCGGTGGCGGCCTGGGGGCAGGACGGGCTGAGCGACACGCCGCCAGAGCTGCTTCGCTACCGCGAGAGGGAGTTGTCGCACCTGCAGGTGGTGCAGGACGCGGAGGGCTTCCCCATACACCCGCGCACCTGCCGCCGTACCGTCCGGATACACTCCAAGTCAGTGCTCACAGCGCAGCCTTGTACCACGCGTACTCATTTCTCTTCTTTATTGCTATTTCACGTCCCCACGAGGGGGCAAGATGACAGCACTTAAAGACCTTCTGCCGAAGGTTTTACAATGGATCTTTCTAAAGATGGCAGGAGTAAAATACAGGGAGCGAAAGGCTATTTACAATTTGTACAGAAATCAGATGGCAGTTATAAGAGTCGAGGGGCATGAAAGGGAAGCAGCGGTTGGGAAGGGAGTGAGACAGGGTTGTAGCCTCTCCCCGATGTTATTCAATCTGTATATTGAGCAAGCAGTAAAGGAAACAAAAGAAAAATTCGGAGTAGGTATTAAAATCCATGGGGAAGAAATAAAAATGTTGAGGTTCGCCGATGACATTGTAATTCTGTCAGAGACAGCAAAGGACTTGGAAGAGCAGTTGCACGGAATGGACAGTGTCTTGAAAGGAGGGTATAAGATGAACATCAACAAAAGCAAAAGGAGGATAATGGAATGTAGTCGAATTAAGTCGGGTGATGCTGAGGGAATTAGATTAGGAAATGAGACACTTAAAGTAGTAAAGGAGTTTTGTTATTTGGGGAGCAAAATAACTGATGATGGTCGAAGTAGAGAGGATACAAAATGTAGACTGGCAATCGCAAGGAAATCGTTTCTGAAGAAGAAAAATGTGTTAACATCGAGTATAGATTTAAGTGTCAGGAAGTCGTTTCTGAGAATATTTGTATGGAGTGCAGCCATGTATGGAAGTGAAACATGGACGATAAATAGTTTGGACAAGAAGAGAATAGAAGCTTTTGAAATGTGGTGCTTCAGAAGAATGCTGAAGATTAGATGGGTAGATCACGTAACTAATGAGGAGGTACTGAATAGAATTGGGGAGAAGAGGAGTTTGTGGCACAACTTGACTAGAAGAAGGGACCGGTTGGTAGGACATGTTCTGAGGCATCGAGGGATCACAAATTTAGCGTTGGAGGGCAGCGTGGTGGGTAAAAATCATAGAGGGAGACTAAGAGATGAATACACTAAGCAGATTCAGAAGGATGTAGGTTACAGTAAGTACTGGGAGATGAAGAAGCTTGCACAGGATAGAGCAGCATGGAGAGCTGCATCATACCTGTCTCAGGACTGAAAACAACAACAAAAACAATATGTTATTAAGAGTGCTCGGTGCACGTGTCGTGTCAATTCTCTCTCAGAATTTGGGCTTTCGACAGTATGTACCATTGTCTTTATCAGGAAAGCAGCTCATTGTCGAAGAAGCAATGAGAGATGCAGGATTCACGATCTGCAGTGGATGGCAGTGGCAGTTCACACTGATTTTGTTGTTCGTGTTGCATCTTTCATTCTCACTCCTGAAGGAAGAGAATGGGATGATGAGTGAATTTACGTTCTTTTTAGCCTTAGGTTTGGCAGTAGGTTGTTTAGGTTTTTATGCTAGTAACGCCACGTAGCGCTCTATATGAAAATCACTGGCTGTGCTGTGTGCAGTCTGTGGCTGGTTGGCATTGTTGGAACATTCGCTATTGTAGTGTTTCGCAGTTGGATGAGAACAGCGCGTAGCGTTGCGCAGTTTGAGGTGAGCCGCCAGCAGTGGTGGATGTGGGGGGAGAGATGGCAGAATTTTGAGAGCGGACGATCTGGACGTGTGTCCATCAGAAAGAGTAAATTTGTAATACTGTATATCATGAACTGAGGTAAATACATTATTTGTTCTCTATCAAAATCTTTCATTTGCGAAGTATGGCTATCAGTAGTTAGTGCCTTCAGTAGTTAGAGTCCTTTATTTAGCTGGCAGTATTGGCGCTCGCTGTATTGTAGTAATTCTAGTAATGAAGATTTTTGTGAGGTAAGTGATTCATGAAAGGTATAGGTTATTCTTAGTCAGGGCCATTCTTTTGTAGAGATTATTGAAAGTCAGATTGCGTTGCGCTAAAAATATTGTGTGTCAGTTTAGTGTTGATCAGAATAAGTAAAGAGAGAAATGTCTGAATACGTTCAGTTCTGCTCAGCTGTTTGAAAATCAAATAACGTAAGGGGTTTCTCACTACAGTCATTCATAAATTTTTCTAAGAGTTTGACTGCATTCGCTTTTGATGGAGGGAAAGGAGAGTTTTGAATTCGATGCCTTTTTCCGATTTGGGTTTCGTTTGAGAGGATAAATTACAATCTAGGCATTCTCTTTCCAGCAGGGGGAACCCTTTCAAAACCTCGACTAAGTTTAATAGGTAGCGTAAGAGTATTCCCCATATTATATGTCGTAGCAGAAACAAAGACACTGCGAGTAACGTGACTTCACTGGTAGTCTCTGGTCTCAGTAGGTACTAATACATTAGTTACATCTGTGTGATTCAGCTGTTCATTTGACGTTCAGTTTCTTGCCTGACGAAGATAAATGAACTAAGAACAGGTTTTACATGGTTAACAAAAGATGATGGACGTGGTAGACAAACATGATGAACATTGTCTACAACATTTAATTAATATTGTCGAAATAAGAGGATACCTCAAGAAAGAGATGGAAGAGGACTTCCTAAAAGCGATGTGTACCTTGAAGTAATGTATCAATATAATAAAATTGGACTGCAAGTGATGCTCCTTCAATAAGTGAGGTTAACAAATGAGAAACGATAGTAGTGTTGTGAAACAAGCGACGGTATATGTTGACCTCACACAACCACACAGTGAAACCTAGTGGATCAACCAATAACTACAAGAACAAACCTCCTAACCATGACAAATATTACAATAAAAATTACAGAAAAAATCACACAGAAGATAAGGCTTATGATGGAGACATTTACAAACAGAAAAATCACGCAGAAGATAAGCCTTATTGTGGAGACATTCATAAACAGTGTAAAAAGTTTGATGAATGAAGAAATGGAAAGTGCACGACAAAATATACGAAAACCATAACAAAGAGACAGCAACATGGAAAGAGGAACAAAAAATATGTTCCACAACATGAATGAAGACCAAACACCTGCAACCAGAATATAAACGAAGAACAATGGACGACAATAACCAGCAGAAGAGAGAGGAGACCAACTAGGCAACACAAATTACTGACCGGGACAGAAAAAAAAGACGCAAACATAGAAGCCACAGATGAGAGTCCTTCGTTCTACGTAGGACGACTGAAAGCTGAGGCAACAGCAGACTCAATGAAACAACTTCTAAATAAGAAGGGAATCAAAGAAAATGTGGTTTGTGAAGAATTGGAAAAGAATAATAACACGAAGTCCTTCACTGTTTGGAAATGCCAAATAATGCTAAAATACTGGCTAGCAGGGATCACTGTCAGATACTTTCGCTTTCCCCGCTTCTTTCCGAGAAATAAGACACAAAAATCGCATAGAAACAGTAGGAAACCTAAAGATCTTGCTATGAAATATATAAGGTCTAAAAGGGCAATTAACGTGGCTGATAGAGATTTTCTACAGGAATATGACATAGAAATCCTAATATTTTATCCGAGAACTGGAAACATCCGGAAGTTTACTGTACTCATCTTCAAGTTAACTAAGGAAAAAGAGGAAGACCCACAAGAGGAATAACACTTTCCTCATAAAACAAGAGCTGTCATTAATAATCACAACTATCAAACAGCAACATCCAATCTTAACATAAACACAACACATAATATTAACATTCTTCCAACTGAACAAAATTACTATTTATGTATTTATAAAACAGACCTACTGATCGACCAGTGTAAACATGATAAACCACTAATCATCACATGTTCAAATGTGTGTGAAATCTTATGCGACTTAACTGCTAAGGTCATCAGTCCCTAAGCTTACACTCTACTTAACCTAATTATCCTAACGACAAACACACACACCCATGCCCGAGGGAGGACTCGAACCTCCGTCGGGATTAGCCGCAGCGCCCTAGACCGCTCTGTTTATCCCGCGCTGCACACTAATCATCGCCAGAGACTTAAACGGTGAAGTGGATATACAGTAATACAAAGCAAAGATAATAGTGGAAAAGGTAGAGAAAGAACGCTTTATCCTAATAAACAATTCCATTGTACCTACAGGTATTTCCTACAACAACAAAAGCAGAACAGACATCGCATTCATAAGGGGTCCAGTCAGGGGCAATATAACACCTCTCTGGACGGCAAACCACACAACACTTCGGAAACATAACCCTCTGAAAATAAGAGGGGAATGGCGAAAAAAAAAAGAAAATTAATACTGTCAAGTAGAATAGGCGTCACGAAAATGGAACTTAATCAGACGAGATAAAACAAATTGAAACGTTAATAGACAATGGACGGCTGGAGGAAGAAGCACAAGGAGAATTCTTAAGACAAGCCAGCAACACCAGGAATAACGGAAGAGTGAATCAGTGGTTCGGCACGGAGTGCTACGGATTGAGAAAAAACGTACCAGAAAGCTTGCATTAACTAAAACGGTGGGTAGAAACGCTACACTCCTCAGAACTTTGGTCGAAGAACGATATGTCTAAAGAAAACTCTCAAGAAAAGTAAGAGGACTTTCTGAGAAGGAGAAGGAAATAAACTATTGGGAGAAACATAAGAGACCCGTGCATCAGTGGTTCGGCACGGAGTGCTACGGATTGAGAAAAAACGTACCAGAAAGCTTGCATTAACTAAAACGGTGGGTAGAAACGCTACACTCCTCAGAACTTTGGTCGAAGAACGATATGTCTAAAGAAAACTCTCAAGAAAAGTAAGAGGACTTTCTGAGAAGGAGAAGGAAATAAACTATTGGGAGAAACATAAGAGACCCGTGCATTGTGCTATACCGTCCGCCTCGGTAGCCGAGTGGAGGCCGGCACGGTAGCTCAGCGTGTTCGGTCAGAGGGTTAACCACTCTCTGCAATAAAAAAACTGAGTCAATGGATCATCGATGAACTTCAGCGGTTGTCAAGGGACGTCCGCCCCGAATAAATGCAGTGAACACTATCAAACAAAAATAAAATTTTAAAAAAGTGGTCAGTGTGGCGGAATGCCATGCTAAGGGGCCCGGGTTCGGTTCCCAACGAGGTCGGAGATTTTCTCCGCTCAGGGACTGAATGTTGTGTTGTCTTCATCATCATCTCATCCCCATCAACGCGCAAGTCGCCGTAGTGGCGTCAACTAAAACAAGACTTTCCCCAGGCGACCGGTTCTCCCCGACGGTAGGCCCTAGCCACACGACATTTCATTTTATTTTGTGCTACACCCCAGGAAACGCGCCAAAGTATACAACGGGAGACACACTTCAACAATATACTTAACAAGGAGGGACTAAAGGGTAAACCAGAGGGTACACAGGAGACACCGTCGCGAACAACTGCGGAATGTGTCAGTTGACTATAGAAGAGGTTCAGAAATGCCATTAACTGCACTATGAAAAAAATATGTCGTAGATCCTGATAGACTGGACAGCGAATATATAAAATTCACAGCCTAAATACCAACAGGACCATGGACAAAATTTTACAATAAGTGGTTAGAAAAAGTTTCCATTCCAGAATAGTGGAGACACTCAATAATTAAAGTTCTGCATGAAGAGAAAGGAGACCACAAGGACGCCAGCAAGAACAAAGGCATACTAGTGGAAAACTTACCTAATCAAAATACTCACGAAAATAATTACGGAAAGAATAAAAGAAATATTCCACGAAAACCTCCCCGAAAATCAAATGGGATTTAGGGAAGGAAGATAAACCCTGATTGCAGGAGGACTCCTGCTAAAGAGTGTGTGGAAAACCCTTGATGAGAGAGATAAGTTTTATATGTAATGTAGTGGTTAATAAAAAGAAAATGAGAAGAAAAAGAAAAAGGTTGAAAATGTGGGAAGAGATGGTGAATGAAAAGGGGGTTTTAAAATCTTAAATGACCGTGAAAAAGAGAAAGAATGAAATGGAAATCGGACTTCGTATTACAAAAAAGCTATCGGACTTCGTGATTCGGAAAAGCTATTGTTGGGGTGGTCCTTGTGACGTCTTTGAGCAAAAGTTAAACCAATTTCCACTACAAAAAGTATTGAAAAAGAACAGAGAATAACAAAATGTAACTGACAGGAGGAAATGGCGTAGATAAGAGTTCATCCTTTATCATGTTAACATGTCTTCTTTCGTGCGACTTCCATGTCTTCAAAAATCTCCTACTTCATTTCTGCGTGAAAAGTCTGCTCCGAAATCTTGCAATCGTCCAGGAATCACTAATTTATACAAATGAAAATCATCTTGATACTGAATGCAATTTAATTTACTTTGCTACTTCCATCCTCCGAATTTCATAACTTCCACAATATGTCTACACATTAAAATCAGATCAAGACTAGCTAATAAGTTTTTTACGTCTTCATCAGATCACGTCTGCCTTAAGCTTCAGCTCTCGAGAGACAATAAAGAAACAGATAGAAAAACAAAAAAGTGTTACAATTTTAGTATTTTCTCTGCCGTCGAGCGCTCATACCGCTGCGACGGTATAATTTTTATCTGATGGAACGAGTGTAGCGCGGCGAAATTCAAAGTCCCGCTACATCGCCCCCTCGACTGTCACTCTAGAACATTTAGTGTGGCAGGTTAGCAAACAATATAACAGATAGACCTAAATGTCAATATATACAATTTTCATAGGAAAGACCACGTGCATTCATAGGGGATAATTTTTGTCAATACTTACTTTCTAAATATATATACTAAATACAATTGTTACAGTTTTGATCCTTTTTACAAAATTAATATACATATATTTACATAGAGTTTGTTTGAGCAAGCTGCTCTCCAGCGTAGTTAATGTTGTGCGCTTCCAGCGTTGGTTTCCCAATGCATCTCTGGCAGCTCGTAGTCTATGCACATGCGCAGTAGCATCACTGAATTTCGCGTGCGGCAGTTTCAAAATCGCTGTGTTATGACAGTCTTGCACAGTATTCACTTTCACATAGTGTTCTTTACGAGTTGTTATTCCAGCATAAATGGCATGCTAAGTCCGGAGACACCATAAGATTGAGCGTGTGCGTGATCTGAAGCAATGTCCATGTCTTCTGTTGCGACACAACACTCCAGGTCCTTGTGCGTTTTCATGACTATTGTTCCCGGGGCATATATGGTCGATGTAGTTTTTAGCCTCCACATCGCCTACGACAGGTGCTGAGTTTGTTGTCTCCAAAGTATCTGAAGGCCGGCCAAGAACAACGGCGTCGATGTTCGCAAAGGTAGGTGTTTCATCACGTTGTTTACACTCGCCAACAAACGTTCAATTGCGGTGTGAAAATCCTCATTATCGTCGAAGTAAATTGCAGTTTATATCGGTTTACAAACAGTTATTTGGGTTATGCATCGTAAGTTCCACAAATTTCGTCGTTTATAACGTACACAGTTTAACACAGTTAGCGACACATTTTTTTGCCATATTTACATTTTAACAGTTCACTTTGTCCAAGCATGTTTACATCGTTAATTATGAGAGCTTACATTTCGTGGTCACATTTCAAAATATGTTGACAATATTCAAAGTTTTAACACATATACAAATACATATAAATTTACAAGAATATGCATGTGAAATATTTACACTAAAAAATTATACTAAGTCCCATTGGCTTTCTTTTATTGGGGGATTAATTTTTTTTGTTCAGGTTTGGGCGTGCCAAGGGATATCAGACTTAATATTTAAAGCACGGGCTTTCCTTCATTTATTATTTATTTCTTTCTTTTGATTCCATATCTTGGCTAGTGGTTGACCAGGCTTGAAATGCCATCAATATTCATGTCTTTTTATTCATACCTGAAAGTTTACTGTCACACAATATATTCTTACATTCCATAAACAAACAATACCCAGCTGCAGGAGGTGGTAGGATAATGGAGAAGGAAAGAAAGACTGGAAGAAACAATTCACTACCTATAAACTACCAAATCCTACAGCTACTACATAAAAAGAGAACACAATACATTATAACGTTTGCATCACCTTCAAGGAGTGTGTGAAAGGAGGTGCTTACAATTTACCAAATCATGGGTAAATGTGTCCTTACGTCAAATCTGTGTAGTGTAACATCATGACAGATTCTCTGTTTGTGTTCTGACTGTTCATACGAGGTGCATTCAAGTTCTAAGGCCTCCGATTTTTTTTCTAATTAACTACTCACCCGAAATCGATGAAACTGGCGTTACTTCTCGACGTAATCGCCCTGCAGACGTACACATTTTTCACAACGCTGACGCCATGATTCCATGGCAGCGGCGAAGGCTTCTTTAGGAGTCTGTTTTGACCACTGGAAAATCGCTGAGGCAATAGCAGCACGGCTGGTGAATGTGCGGCCACGGAGAGTGTCATTCATTGTTGGAAAAAGCCAAAATTCACTAGGAGCCAGGTCAGGTGACTAGGGAGCATGAGGAATCACTTCAAAGTTGTTATCACGAAGAAACTGTTGCGTAACGTTAGCTCGATGTGCGGGTGCGTTGTCTTGGTGAAACAGCACACGCGCAGCCCTTCCTGGACGTTTTTGTTGCAGTGCAGGAAGGAATTTGTTCTTCAAAACATTTTCGTAGGATGCACCTGTTACCGTAGTGCCCTTTGGAACGCAATTGGTAAGGATTACGCCCTCGCTGTCCCAGAACATGGACACCATCATTTTTTCAGCACTGGCGGTTACCCGAAATTTTTTTGGTGGCGGTGAATCTGTGTGCTTCCATTAAGCTGACTGTTGCTTTGTTTCTGGATTGAAAAATGGCATCCACGTCTCATCCATTGTCACAACCAACGAAAATAAAGTCCCATTCATGCTGTCGTTGCACGTCAACATCGCTTGGCAACATGCCACATGGGCAGCCATGTGGTCGTCCGTCAGCATTCGTGGCACCCACCTGGATGACACTTTTCGCATTTTCAGGTCGTCATGCAGGATTGTGTGCACAGAACCCACAGAAATGCCAACTCTGGAGGCGATCTGTTCAACAGTCATTCGGCGATCCCCCAAAACAATTCTCTCCACTTTCTCGATCATGTCGTCAGACCGGCTTGTGCGAGCCCGAGGTTGTTTCGGTTTGTTGTCACACAATGTTCTGCCTTCATTAAACTGTTGCACCCACGAATGCACTTTCGACACATCCATAACTCCATCGCCACAACTGTCGATGAATTTCAATTGGTTTCACACCACACAAATTCAGAAAACAAATGATTGCACGCTGTTCAAGTAAGGAAAACGTCGCCATTTTAAGTGTTTAAAACAGTTCTCATTCTCGCCGCTGGCGGTAAAATGCCATCTGCCATACGGTGCTGCCATCTCTGGGACGTATTGACAATGAACGCGACCTCATTTTAAAACAATGCGCATGTTTCTATCTCTTTCCAGTCCAGAGAAAAAAAATCGGAGGCCTTAAGAACTTGAATGCACCTCGTATGACTAAGTGTATTATACATTAACAAATCCTTGCATGAGTAAATCACATAGCTGCTCAGCACTTCCTCGATATCTCCACTTCTTGTGGATACCGTCTATACAAATGGAAAATATATCTCACAGAGATTGTCTCTCTCATTATGTGTATTATATAATGACATATCAAATTTCCTCTCAAGAGTTCAACCTTGAACTTTCTTCTACTTTAATGAAGGTTAAACATCATGTATGTCGTGTATGTATATCATTTCTTTCTATAAAACATAAATAAAGAGCATAGTATTATAATTGACAGTAAAATGTCTCTTTCTCGGTGTCCGTTGCTTGACGTTGGTTGCACGGGCGGTCACTGCTCCTTTGCACTTACCTTGCATTACCTGAAAAGTCAAATGTTGTCTTCAAAGTAGATGTAATTTTGTCATCTGTTCGCTTAAGTGGAGGTGTTGTACGAGTCGCAAAAACTGCCTTAATCACTCTCCTATCTTTTGCTTCCTCAGGGTTTTCTGTTGTGTGTAAGTATAATAAAGGCTAACATGGCACTAAATTTCACTTCCGTAAAAAAAAATTTTTATACAAATGTATTCACATGAGGGCTGTGTAAAAACTATATTTCAACTTAAGTTCCTTAAAATATCATTCTCCTGTCTGAACACGAACTATAAATATTTTCTTCCACACAGTGGCTTAACAAAACTTAACGAAAGGTTACTAAGTTACACTTCTGAAATAAATTAAAGCTAATTTGTTTCCAAGTTACATTCTTATTACACTTCTTTCAACAGCTGTAATCATCATCATGTTCACTCTGCTTTTCTTGCATTCGTTCATTTTCAAGGGCACTGTAAATAAACTCACATTTAACGTCTTGTACTCACGTGTTCTAACTCATCACAAATGTTTTCTTTCAAACTGAAATTCTTATGTAATCTTAAAGATGTAGACTATTTCCTCACTTCTCTATGTAGCACAATATTACCAAAACATTCTCACTCATTCCCTACTCACATATTTCTCTTATTCATCATTATATATATATATATATATATATATATATATATATATATATATATATATATATATAGGCCTATTTATATCCTTATACATTAAACATATTCCTCATCAAACATTAATATTTCACATACATGGGGCCATCTGGCACTTCCATTCTCAACTACTTCACAGTAACTTACCTTCTTATATTAACTTAAATATTAACTCATTCATACTGATCATTCATTCTTACATCCTCATTCATTCTGCTACATACCTATGTCATTACCGATCTCAATAGCTATTATCTCCTGTCATTAGAGTGCCTTCAAATAACTAACTAATTGTTGATTCACCTTACAATTTACAATTAACAACAAATTTAACCTGTGGGACCTCATTCCTATATGAATATATTTTCTCATTCAGTAAGTGTACTCAGCTGAGTTTACATTCTCTTCATAATAATGTGTACAAGTGTAACTGCAGTATATAATTTCCATAAATTAACGTTAGGCTGAATAACTTAATGTTTGTGTATTCAATACAAATATTTACGATCTCGTTTTCACAGCAACTTGCTCATGTTCAACTTAGTTATCATTATATTATGTTGTTTTAGTGCACAAAGGGTTTCAAATGTCTGTGGGGAAGCAGCCTTCTCGGCTTGTGAGATAACGGGTATTCTAGGGAGTAACAACCTGGATGAGGTATGCTTGCTATTCTGAAAGGACCTGAATATAGTAGCTGCCATTTTCTGTTCAGTTGTTTTAATTTTGTAGACTTGGGATGTGAACGCAAAAGAACAAGGTCATCAACCTGATAGGTTTGTGTATTTGTAACATGTTTGTCATACTTCTCTTTCCTGATCTTGGCTTTATTGCACAATGTAGTGTATGTCTGTCTTACTTTCTCTTCCAAAGGTGTATGTGTTGTGGATGCGGTTAGCTTTGGAATGGACATAGCCCACTTGTTCTGTTCAGGTTTGTTTAACAATAATTCCTGTGGTGGGTATCCTGTTGAGGCATGAGGCAAATTGTTTATTATCTGCTCAAAGGGTGCTAAAAATTCAATCCACTTTGTGTGTTTGTGAGGTGAATGTATTCTCATGAATTGACCAAACTCTCTAAAAATCCTTTCTACTGGGTTCCCTTCCGGGTCAAATGCTGATGTAAGAATATGTTTGATGTTATGTGTGGCAACAAAAGATTTTCATTTTCTTCCGTAAAATAGGGTGCGTTATCCGTGATAATGCTGTGGGGTTTGCCAAACCTTGCAAAGTAGCTGTTAGTCAAACGTCTTGCAATAGCAGATGCGTTGACAGTGCGGATAGCATACAATTTTAAGTATTTTGAGAAGACATCATGTACAGCAACGATGTATTTCACACCTCCACGAGCTCTGGGATAAGGTCCGGCGATATCCAACGATACTAATTCCAAAGGTCGGGTTGGTACAATAGGATGTAATTCATTCAAAGATGATCGGTTGGAAAATTTTGCTTTTTGGCAGATGATACATTTACGAACTATTTGCAACACTCTCCGACGCAGATTGCGAAAATAACAGTACTGTACTATTTTACAGTGCATTTGGTGACTCCGTAGTGTCCCCAAGTTTTGTGTGTGAACAGAATAAAATCGTCAACATGTGCGTCTGGTAGACAAACACACCAATGGTGCGAGTCTGGGATACGCCTATGAAAAAGTACGTTTTCGTGTATTGTGTAATATTTTTGCAAGCGGGAAGAAGGATCTGTACGTAATTTCTTTTTGATGTTTGACCACCTGAGGTCGCTGTCCTGAAGTGAAGCAAAGTTCTTGCACATATTCTGGTAGTATGGGGCGTATGTACCATCGTACATAAGTAAGATGTTAAAGTCTGATGTTTGCTCGGAAAGTTCCGAAAAATCCTGTATGCCTTGGGGCAAACGGGACAGGGCATCGGCTACTACGTTTGATTTACCTTTAATGTAAATAATTTCGAAGCTGTATTCTTGGAGTGAAAGGCACCACCGGGTGAGCCGTGAATGAAGCAATTTGCAAGATAGCAAGAAAGAAAGGGCTTGATGGTCTGTGTATACGCGAGTATGTTTACCCCAAAGAAAGTAGCGAAACGTACGGAATGCCCGAATAATGGCAAGAGCCTCCCGCTCCGTCACCAAGTACGACCTCTCGCACTCAGTGAGCGTGCGGCTCGCAAAACTTACCGGTTTGATGACAGATTGTCTTGATTCGGATTGAATTTGAAATAGAAAAGCTCCAGGGCCGTATGATGACGAATCCGTGGCTAGGCAAAAATCTGACGTCATGTCAGGGTGGCAGAGGAGGGGTGCGTTCACCAATGCATCTTTAATAGCCTGAAAATCAGCTTGGCAAAACACTGTCCATCTCCAAATTGCGTCTTTTTCAGTAGAGTTAGCAGGTGAGAGCTGTTCAGATGCTGTTGTGAAACAAACTTCCGAAAGAAAGAAGATAATCCTAAGAATGCTTTCAACTGTTTGCGGTTTTGTGGAGGAGGGAAATTACGAATAGCATCAATCTTCTTAGAAGCGGAACGAATGCCTTCCGGCGAGACAATATGGCCTAAAAACTTGATTTCACGCCTTCCTACTTTGGACTTCGAAAGATTTACTGTGACTCCAGCTTGTGAAAATTTAAATAAAATTTTCTGTAACAGATCAATATGTTCCTCCCACGTATTTGTTGCCACGACAATGTCATCGACGTACGCCGCTACGCGTGACAACAAACACGGGCCGAGAACGGCGTCAAGCGCCTCGATGAACACGCCCGCGCTTACGCGCAAACCAAAAGGCAACACACAAAACTGATAACCGCGTCCTTCACAAAGGAAAGCAGTGTACTTACGAATGTCATTGTGAAGGGACACCTGCCAGTACGATAAGCAGAGGTCAATATTAGTTAGGTATTGTACATTATAAAATTTTAGCAACTGTTCGTCCAAGTTGACGGGTCTTGTGTTAACAGGTACAATAATTTTGTTGATTTCACGTGCGTCTAGCACCAATCCGACATTGCCATCTTGCTTGCCTACCGCCAGGATAGGACTGCAATAAGGAGAATGGGATTTTTCTATGACACCCCAGGTCAACATACGCTCGATTTCACGTAAAACTGCAGGTTTCTTCGCCCATGGAATATTGTAATGTGTCCTACAATAAGTCTTATGTGGCTTAACATCCATTTTGTAGCTATAACCTCTGATTACAACAGGCCTCTCACTGAAAACTTGTGCATAATCACATAATAATTTGTACAATTCTTCTTGCTGTTGTTTCGTGAAATAGTCAGATTCGACACATTTCTGATACAATAAATCCTGCCCAATCTCCTGATAGTCTGAATCTTCAAGTGTTAAATTACGAGGGTTATTCCAAAAGTAAGGTCCGATCGGTCGCGAAATGGAAACGACTATGAAAAGCCGATAAAGCTTTGCACAGATGTGTTGGGTAGTGTCTCTAGTATAACCCCAGTTAGCATCACGTCGCTCTTCTCATTTCTGAGCTCGCAGTGAGTGCGTAAAGATGTCTAGAGAATAGTGTCTGCCGCCAAGTACGAGGGCCTGGTGAGACATTTCGCCTGAAGCTATGCAGCTAACATTACATAACTGTCGTGCTGTTTCGTCTTCACGACAATTCTCAGCCGCATTCTGCAGGGGCAATGAAGATGCTCCTGCATCGTTTTCAAATGGAAATGTGAGATTACCCACAATACAGTCCGCAATTGTCTCCCCCTGAGTTTCATCTCTGGTCACATGAACCGCTGTCTTTGAAGACAACATTTTGACACAGACAACGAGGTGTAGGCCAGCGTGGAGAATTGGCGGAAAGCACTGGCGGCTGCCTTCTATGATGAGGCTATTGAAAAGTTGGTACGACGCTATGACAAAAGTCTAAGTCAGAACGGCGACTACGTAGAGAAGTAGCTGAAAGGTGTAGCTAATTGTTACAAGTAAAACATTTCTGATGTTCACTGTGGTTTCAATTTGGCAATCAATCGTACCTTACTTTTGGAATAACCCTCGTACATACACTAACTATGGTAGGATATACCAATTGAAATTGACTTGCTTCGTAATGTTTTTGTCTTGGTTCAATCGTCTTGTTAAGTTCAACATTAATTAGTTGTTCTCCTACAGATAATTGACATATGCCATTACTTAAATCTATGATTGCTTTGTGTTCATTCAAGAAATCCATCCCTAGGATGCAGTGTACGATGAGCTTGTCTACAATCAGAAAATTACACTTGAACTGTGTATTGGAAAATGTGAAGTTAACAAGGGCTTGCATGCGTATGTTCTTATATTTAGTACCTGTGGCACTAACCACGTGGCAATTCTGTACAGCTAATGTAGGTATGTTTATAATTTATTTCAATTCATTATAGAATGCGGTTGACATCACATTTGCAGCAGCACCAGTATCGAATAAAATTTGTACATCATAATCGTTAAACTTAACCCATGCCGTAGCTTGTATGAATTCTTTAACACAACTGTCTGATTTAATGTTTTTCTCGTCGGTTAATTCCTGTTCTGCTGTCATTTTGTCATCGTACCTGAGGAAACAAATCGTCTCAGCCGTTGCGCTCCTACAACACCTCATGACCGAAGCACGAGCGCTTAGCTCGGTCGTCGACTATTTTCCGTCGTCTGCTGTGTTTGGCCGGGTCCATTGACCAGCTCCACTATGTTTACATTCCGGACGGTTGGCGCCCACGCGTCAGCTGATGGCGCGCCGCAATTGTTATTGCTACTTCGTGGCGGAGAGTGCATAACTGTACTGGGGAAAGGCGGCGGATTCCGTGGAGGGTTATGATTTGTCATGTGTGAATTTTGTGTGTTCCACATATTCTGTCGGTGATTGTTGGGATTGTTGTTGTTCTGGTGGTAATTATGTCTGTTATATGGCATGTTCCTGTCAAAGTAGCCCGGGTTGTACCGGTTATTCTCACGTCTCCTATTGCTGTTGTTGATGTACTGTCTGTGATTTTCATTTTGCCTCTAGTTACCATTTTGATATGGGTGATAATTATTGTTGTTATTATTATTCCACGCATTTCTGCGGTTGTTCCTACCGTCATACACGTTTCCATTTGAATATGCTTCGCGCGCAGGCATCGTATGTGTCGCGGCGCGGACGGATGGTTCCACCAACCACCGCCACTACGGTTCCTTTGGGGTGGGTGCTGATTTTGGTTACTAATATGAGTAAAATTTGAATGGCATGAATCGCCTCTGCAAACTACGTCCATTTGATCTAAGAAGTTTAAAAAAGTCTTAATGTCATTCTCCGGTACTCCTATTAATCTGTCTCGGTATGGAAAGCGTAAGTGGCTCTTTAAAGTGTCAATTATCGCTGGCAAGTCGGCTGGTTTGGACCAGTACAGTGTCTTGTCTAGGTGCCTCTCAAAGTATTGTCTTAATGTCTCTTTTTTAGGGTCATAGGTCTCGGGGTTGCACACTTCTCTCGTTAGTCTCTGTTGCTCATTCTCGGACCAGAATTCGTCCAAGAAGGCTTGTTCGAACTGTTCAAACGTAAGGCACCGCCGTTTCATAGCGGCACCCCACTTAGCTGCTCGTCCTCTCATGATATTGGTGACGTATCTGATTTTATCGACTTCTGACCAACTACGTGGAAAAACACCGTCAAATGAGCTAATAAACACAATAGGGTGGACTTTGTGCTTGTCCTCACTGGAAAATGTCTGGAAATACCCATGCCTTACAAACGTGTCATCGGCCATGCCGGTTGGCATAACTGTATTGACGTAGTTTGTGGGTGCCGTACCGTAATATTGCTCGTTTGGTGGAAAAGAAAGCGGCACATTGTAATTTTGATTTGAAATAGGTGATTCCACAATAGGTGTTCTGTCTGTGTCATTAGCCATCGTTTTAGCTGTTTTGTCGTTCCCTGACGATGCGTTTGCACCAATCGCCAAACACGGCACAAAATTGTCTCGTAATTTCGTCACTTCGTCTTCTATGTGTTTTGTCTCGTCTTTAACATGTGTCTTTGTTTTTGAAAGTATGTCCTGTGTAATTGTTTCAAGTTTTTTTTCCAGATAGCCGTCACACAATTTACTTTCATGTACAATTCTTTCGGCCATGTTGGTGTCGTTGTTTAGTGACGCGAGGTCCGCTCGGTTTTCTAATTTTTCTATCTTTTCTTTGAGGTGAGTTTGTTCGAGAACTACCATTGTGAGCTGTTGGGTAATATTTCCCAATTCTTCAGTCAGCTTTTCTTGGGTGGAGCTAGCTGAAGTGTGGGCCTGAGCTAACTCTTCCACACGGGTGTTCACTTCCTGCTGCACATTAACTATTTGAGTTAACTGATTCTCACATCGGGTGATATTGTTTTTTGTTTCATGTGTGAATGTAACCAAAGTTTCTTCCTGTTTAGTGACTCGGTCGGACAATGTCTCAAATCGCTGGCTGAGCTGTTGAGTGGTGTTATTTAATTCTGTCATCTGTTTTGTCGTTCGTTCAAAATTTTCGGTCATAGTATGTTTTAACATGTCAAATTTTTCGTCGCTTTTATCTAGCCTTTGTTTAAAGTCCTGACCAAGTGCGTCCAGTTTTGCGTCAATTTTCTGACTAACGTTTCTTTTCATGTCTGCAAATAACTCTAGTAGTCGGTCCAGTTTGTCAATTTCCTGTGTTCGATTTGTGTCACATTGCTGAATTTGTCTCATATTCGGTTCTGACATTGATGTTAACAATGGCGCTGACGGTCTAGTCTCGCGTCCATTCCACATTTCGTCATTTAAAGTCGCCATCTGTGTATTATCACAAATGTTGCGAGTTTGAGGCAAAATTATTGCATTGATCTCTGAACTCGTCCATGGAGGGAAACGCGGACTTTCGTGTTGGTTGAACGATGAATCTACTTCACTTAATCTGCCGAAACTATCTCTACCTTACCGCGTTCCATTGTAATAGGATGTATAATCGTAAGTCAAAAAGGGAATAATATAAGTCTGATTAATAAAGATTTGACTCAAATTTAGGTTGAAATATTTTCTCGTCAATGTAAATGATTGCTCTATTGCAAACAATGGTTGAGAAAGAAACAGCAGGGCGGACAAAATTTTTCGTAACAAATGACTGTTTGGCGGTCAAATTCACGATCTTCATATGCTACAACAATACTATAATTACCACAAACTACAACAGAGATAGATAATTTTGGAAAAATCTAGAAGAAAACTACAGGATGTGTGGAAAGGGAAAAATGGATTCTGCAGTTGGCTATTGAATGCTTGAATGAAACATAATTGTGTGACTCACCATTAAATTTTCTGTCCTGCAGCGGCTGGTCAACCACTTCTGCGTAAATCGTATTCGTCAAAATATGGATTTTCTTAATACATCTCCATCAGATAATCACCAAAAGGTCTCAAAATAACCGTTTTGCATCAATATATGCAATGCAAAGAAAAACAGATTGAATTAGTTACAAAAATTTTGTACAATATTGTTGTATGATCATTTGCTTAGGTACAATAAAGTTGGTCTTTTAGTTACCATTTAAATTTCAGGATTTTTGGTTATTCTCTGTTGGGAAAAAAAATACAAATTAAAGTTTCAAATTTGCTCAAAAACGACATGTACGAAAATTGCGTCCTGTCGCGGGAGCCAGTTGTAGTGGTTAATAAAAAGAAAATGAGAAGAAAAGAAAAATAAAAAGGTTGAAAATGTGGGAAGAGATGGTGAATAAAAAGGGGGTTTTAAAATCGTAACTGATCGTGAAAAAGGGAAAGAATGAAATGCAAATCGGACTTCGTATTACAGAAAAGCTATCGGACTTCGTGATTCGGAAAAGCTATTGTTGGGGTGGTCCTTGTGACGTTTTTGAGCAAAAGTTAAACCAATTTCCACTACAAAAAGTATTGAAAAAGAACAGAGAATAACAAAATGTAACTGACAGGGGGAAATGGCGTAGATAAGAGTTCATCCTTTACCATGTTAACATGTCTTCTTTCGTGCGGCTTCCAGGTCTTCAAAAATCTCCTACTTCATTTCTGCGTGAAAAGTCTGCTCCGAAATCTTGCAATCGTCCAGTAATCACTGATTTATACAAATGAAAATCATCTTGATACTGAATGCAATTTAATTTACTTTGCTACTTCCATCCTCCGAATTTCATAACTTCCACAATATGTCTACACATTAAAATTGGATCAAGACTAGCTAATAAGTTTTTTACGTCTTCATCAGATCACGACTGCCTTAAGTTTCAGCTCTCGAGAGACAATAAAGAAACGGATAGAAAAACAAAAAAGAGTTACAATTTTAGTATTTTCTCTGCCGTCGAGCGCTCATACCGCTGCGACGGTATAATTTTTATCTGAGGGAAACGAGTGTAGCGCGGCGAAATTCTAAGTCCCGCTACAGTAAGGTCGGGAGCTTTTCATGCAGCGGATTTGTGTGTACACCGATCACGCAGAACATTATGACCACGAACTTGTATCGATGCAAACCCATCCAACAGATAGCAGCGTCGATTGGCGAGGAATGACTGCTAGTGAAACACACATACGGTGCGTGTAGTATCAGTGAGCGTGCTGCCCGATTATATAATGAGTCAGACGTGCGATATATCTGAGTTTGACCGAGGACAGCTTGTGATGGCCTGGAGGATCGGCACGGGGATTTCAGAAAGTGCACAACTTGTCGGGTGTTCGAGGAGTGCTGTGGTGAGTGTCTACAATACGTGGCGAAACCACAGTAAAACCACGTCCGACATCTCATTAGAGATGTCGGACATCATAGGCTGGGGAGACTGGTAAAACAGGACAGACGGCGAACTGTGGAGGAACTACCATCAGACTTCAGTGTTGGGCAGAGTACAAGTGTCTCTGAACACACAGTGCATCCAACACTCCTACTGATGGGCCTCCGCAGCTGATGACCCAAGCATGTGCCAATGTTAACGCCACGTCAGCAACTACGACTGAAATGGGCACGTGACTATCGGCATTGGTCGTTGGCGCAATGGCAGATCGTTTCACGGTCTGATGAATCCCGATATCCTTTCATCATGCCGACGCCAAGGCGCGAATCCGTCTTCTTCCAGGGGAACAGCTCCTTGACATCTGTACTGCAGGATAGAGAACGGAGAGAAGCTGGCGGCCGCTCCATTATGCTCTGGGGAACGTTCATGTGTGCATCCATGGTCCAGTGGAACTCGTGCAAGGCACCATGACGGCCAGGGGGTATCGTACATTGCTTGCAGACCACGTGCAGCCCTTCATGACGATCATGTTTCCCGATGGCAATGGCATATTTGAACATGCAGACCACGTACACCCCTTCACGACGATCATGTTTCCTGGTGGCAGAGCCATTTTTCAGAAAGATAATGCGCCATGTCACAAGGCCAAGAGTGTGATGCAGTGCTTCGAGAAACACAGTGTAGAGTTCCAATTGATGTGCTGGCCCCCAACTCACCAGATCTGAAACCGATCGAACACATCGGGGATGTGATTGAACGTGGCGTCAGAGCTCATCGCCTCCCTCACCGGAATTTACGGGAATTAGGCGACTTGTGGGTGCATATGTGGCGCCAACTCCCTCCAGCGTTTTACCAAGGCCTCATTGCTTCCACGTCACGACGCGTGGCCACTGTTAACCGTGCCAAAGGAGGACGTTCTGGTTCTTAGGTTAAAAAAAAGCACTCCGTCTTCAGGCCACGAGTGGCCTACCGGGGCCATCCGACCGCCGTGTCATCCTCGGCGGAGGATTGGGATAGTTGGGGCGTGGGGTCAGCACACCGCTCTCCGGGTCGTAAGATGGTATTTTTGACCGAAGCCGCTACTATTCGGTCGAGTAGCTCCTCAATTGGCATCACGAGGCTGAGTGCACCCCGAAAAATGGCAACAGAGCATGGCGGCCTGGATGGTCACCCATCCAAGTGCCGACCACGCCCGACAGCGCTTCACTTCGGTGATCTCACGGGAACCGGTGTATCCACTGCCTCTGATTCTTAGGTAGGTGGTCATAATGTTGTGCCCGAATAGTGAATAAGCTCTATCTCAGAATGCTGACTTAACTACTGGTGTGCACGCCTGCCGCAGAGCACCTCCAGGCTGACAGTCGAGTCGTTGGCCGCTCGCTCGCAGTAAGTGTGGCACGGACGCGGAATGTCTTCCGCGGCTCACAGTGGAGTCTCGACAAGTCCGTATTTATCGTATGCTCGGGTAACAGACACAGTTATGACGGGCCAGTGTAGCGTGAGCGTTATTATAACTTTTTTATGGAATAATATGGTGAAGGTCTCTTAACTCAATGTTCGCATATTTCTGTACCTCACGGGCCCAACACTTGCATATCCTGAAGTGTAGCACGCGAGGTCCTCACCGGAGGATACAAACCACCTTTATGTATTTATGGACTTTAAAAAAGCCTTTGACCTTATAAATGGAAAGCTAGTACCAAGAAAGCTGTAGGGAACGCTTAGCAAAAAGAATATACGGACACAAAATATAAGTGGAACACTACGATGGAACGAAATGAGTATCTCAGACAACCTCTCCCTATCATAATCAATACTCCAATCAAATGGAGTACTTCAGCGAGAGCCACGAAGTCCATTATTATTCATCCTTGCATGGGAAGAAAGTCTAAGAATGCCTCGTAGGGAGGGTTTAATCTTATACAGATATGAAGAGGATAATGCAATTGGCTCAAAATACATTCAAAAAGCTTCAAGAAACGATAAAGATATGGAAAATAGGTGCCTCAAACACGACTACAAGATGAATGTGGCAAAACAGAAATGTTGGTGCTCAGAACTAGAGGAAAAGCTCTTGAATCGACAGAGATACTCATACGGGCGGAAAAACTAAAACGTGAACCAGACTTCAGGCATCACAACAGAAACAAATGAAAATACTTCATAAAATATTCAACAGAGAAAGCAATGCTAGCAGTAATGGTCATTCACGAAACAGAACACATTAGATCATTCATCCTAGAGACGGCACTATTCAGAGCCAGAATCTCGCCAGTACTGAAAGAGTAAAGGCGGCCTATGCAGGGTAAACCAGACGTGGTAGTGTGGACCAAACCAAGTAAACATGGGCTCTAAAATGGATACCGTAAGAACTACGAGCACTTTTTCATCTTCGGTACTGTGGATTGCATCTCTTCTAGTTTGAGACCTTTGTTTTTCGTATTTTGGAATGAGGTGGTAAGAACAATTAAAAATAAATCCCCAGTAAACATGGGATCCAAAGTGCATACCTTAAGCCCTCTGAGCACTTGTTCACATTAGATGCTGCGAGACACATCTCTTACACTGAAAACTCTTTGCTTTCCCCATTATAAGAGGACCAAAACAAGAAAAAAACCTTCAGTAAACATGGGCGCTAAAATGTGTACGTTCAGAGAGCTATGAGCACTTTCTACAGTAGCAAAGATGAACAAGTATCATTCTTGTGCCTGGAAGTGACCTCCTTTGTTGTTTTCGTACCATATCAAGTTCATATGTAAGATGTGGACGAACACTTCTTGATGTGGTACGGTAGCAACAAAGGAGATTACGTCTAGGCAGAAGCAAGATACATTAAGAAGAAGCTGTGCGGGAAACAGAGCGCAAGATGAAAGACAAATTAAAGATGAAAAGTGTTTATAACTTTTAAGGTATGAAATTTTAGAGCGAATATTTACCAGACATTTTTGTCTTGTTCCATTTCACACTACCGTCTCTGAAAGTTTGTCAGTGAAGTTCTAGTTCACTCTGTATAAAGAAAGCGAACAGAGGGTCCAGAGTACGCGATCCACAATTGTATACATACTTGCAGGCGAGGGAATCCTTCCTCAATGTAAATGTCGTGTGACTAGGGCCTCCCGTCGGGTAGACGGTAGGTGTAAGTATTTCGATTTGACGCCACTTCGGCGACTTGCACGTCGATGGAGATGAAATGGTGGTGATTAGGACAACACAACTCCCAGTCCCTGAGCGAAGAAAATCTCCAACCCAGCCAGGAATCGAAGCCGGGCCCTTAGGATTGCCATTCTGTCGCACTGACCACTCAGCTACCGGGGGCGAACCCTTCCTCATTGAAGACCAATGGACAAACCTGATGCTACGCAGCATCAATGCTTCGGAAAGACAACTAAAAACGTTCAAGGGAAGAAGGGAATAAGACATAACTGTAGAATTTTATGGCTCGAGGCCAAACATGGACAAAGGAAAACTTCGGGATGAAGCACATTATTACCATAATGGCAGACCATTGTTTGCACCATCTTATCTGCAACAACATATCGTGAACCAAATGCAGCATGTGAGTGAAAACTGTGTGACCTAATATGCGAACATTATCATACAGAACTCTGCACTGAAAAGACGCGATCAATAAGTCACAATGGAAACCACAATGTGTAAAAGTTCAATTTTCTTGTATTTTTATGTAACTGGCAGTGAAATGAAAACCAAATATCTACCACAACTGGACCATGGAATGTTTCATTTCCGAAATTCCTTCACCAGGGAAGACGAATGGAATATTCCAGAATTTGAAACACGAACAGCTGCTAGCATGAGTTTCTTAGAAGTAGATACCTTAGGGGTTGCGAAGCAACTCAAATCTCTTGATACGGGCAAGTCTTCAGGTCCAGATTGTATACCGATTAGGTTCCTTTCAGATTACGCTGATACAATAGCTCCCTACTTAGCAATCATATACAACCACTCGCTCACCGATAGATCTGTACCTGCAGATTGGAAAATTGCGCAGGTCGCACCAGTGTTTAATAAGGGTAGTAGGAGTAATCCATCGAACTACAGACCTATATCATTGACGTCGGTTTGCAGTAGGGTTTTGGAGCATATACAAACATTTTGAATCACCTCGAAGGGAACGATCTATTGATACGTAATCAGCATGGTTTCAGAAAACATCGTTCTTGTGCAACGCAACTAGCTCTTTATTCGCACGAAGTAATGGCGACTATCGACAGGGGATCTCAAGTTGATTCCGTATTTCTAGATTTCCGGAAAGCTTTTGACACCGTTCCTCACAAGCGACTTCTAATCAAGCTGCGGGCCAATAGGGTATCGTCTCAGTTGTGCGACTGGATTCGTGATTTCCTGTCAGGAAGGTCGCAGTTCGTAGTAATAGACGGCAAATCATCGAGTAAAACTGAAGTGATATCAGGAAGCGTCCTGGGACCTCTGCTGTTCCTGATCTATATAAATGACCTGGGTGACAATCTGAGCAGAGGTTGTTCGCAGATGATGCTGTAATTTACCGTCTAGTAAGGTCATCCGAAGACCAGTATCAGTTGCAAAGCGATTTAGAAAATATTGCTGTATGGTGTGGCAGGTGGCAGTTGACGCTAAATAACGAAAAGTGTGAGGTTATCCACATGAGTTCCAAAAGTAATCCGTTGGAATTCGATTACTCGATAAATAGTACAATTCTCAAGGCTGTCAATTCAACTAAGTACCTGGGCGTTAAAATTACGAACAACTTCTGTTGGAAAGACCACATAGATAACATTGTGGGGAAGGTGAGTCAAAGGTTACGTTTCATTGGCAGGACACTTAGTAGATGCAACAAGTCCACTAAAGAGACAGCTTACACTACACTCGTTCGTCCTCTGTTAGAATATTGCTGCGCGGTGTGGGATCCTTACCAGGTGGGATTGACGGAGGACATCGAAAGGGTGCAAGAAAGGGCAGCTCGTTTTGTATTATCACGTAATAGGGGAGAGAGTGTGGCAAATATGATACGCGAGTTGGGATGGAAGTCATTAAAGCAAGGACGTTTTTCGTCGCGGCGAGATCTATTTACGAAATTTCAGTCACCAACTTTCTCTTCCGAATGCGAAAATATTTTGTTGAGCCCAACCTACATAGGTAGGAATGATCATCAAAATAAAGTAAGAGAAATCAGAGCTCGAACAGAAAGGTTTAGGTGTTCGTTTTTCCCGCGCGCTGTTCGGGAGTGGAATGGTAGGGAGATAGTATGATTGTGGTTCGATGAACCCTCTGCCAAGCACTTAAATGTGAATTGCAGAGTAATCATGTAGATGTAGGAGTAATCACCACACGCATTAAAACATTCATTCCACTGGGAGACGAGATGAGTAGAACGCGGTCGGCCGCTGACAGACCCACAAACCGCACCCATTCTTGCACTTCCTCGTCCCACTGAAACTTACGTCTACGCGTGTCTTTCTTCAGGTGAAACATCTGAGCTGTATGGAGGATTTTGCTGTTTCCCAACAAAACCGCTGAAGCGTAGCGTTTGTCCGATTGTCAGTGTGGGGGCGGGTGTTTGCGACGGAGCGGTGTTAAAATGTTCGCTAACATGCGTGAAGCAAGCTGCAAAATTAATGTTCACCATCCGTTGCTCTGCATTCGAAGGTACTATGCAGACGATGTTAAAAGCAGCATTGAAGAAAACCATCGTCCATACCTACGATTGCATAGTCTGTGTGACTCAGGTAACAAAAATAACCTGCAAATCTCTAGTAATAACGGACATAAGGGAATGCTTCCTTCCTTCATTGAAAATGTCCACTTGTCGATACTAATGTTTTTATTGTCTTTTAGCTATTGCGTCAACAAGCCCACATTTACGCCGATAGCACATCCACTACTAGTTCGTGCAGCTTATGTCACACGCAAGACAGCCAGAAATGTGCTAAGTCCAACCCGAAATATTACGAGATTAATACAGTCAATACTCTGCTACGAAATGAGTTTCACACTCGGTCCTTTTCAGTGGATTCTTCAAATGAAGATGCTCGCCAAAAATGTTCTGTAAATGCATACTGAACACGCCACGCAGAATTCAATCACAAAGGTCGGCAGTTTCACACGCGGTTTCTCTGTAACAAACACTCCAAAATCTCCCAAACTTCACAGAACTGTCCGTAAATGCATCTGCTTGCACTGCGATATAAACTGAAAGCGAAATAACACTCACTTCTTCATTTTCCAAATAACTTTTTCGGACACGTCTAACATTATCTCCTCCTCCGGCAGCTAGGCCACGACTGACTGAATGCCGTTGCTTTCAGGGTATATAACTCATCCCAATGCGCGGGAAAGACTTTACTCTCATTGGTTGTTCAAAACGAACAGCCAGTCAGATTAATCTTTCATGACTCGCGCTCAATCTGCTTTACTCCAATCAACATTCGCAGATGCATCTACGTCATTTAATGCTGAAAGTATTAACAAAATTTTCCACCGAACCGAACGAAATGAAAACTAAGAGAAAACTATAATTGACATATACTTTAGAACTGATTATCCTCTTACTACCTTTCTGGCTGCCTTATTACAAAAGCAAACACTCGTAGACATACGTCATCTGCCAGTTAGGGGAATTTACAGTTTTCATGACACCCTGGTGGCGTAACACAATCTAGTTACGTAAGGTGTAAAACAATATAGAATCTTGACGTATGTCCCACATACACACTCACACTCACTCTCATTTACTCTCATCCTTACACAAAATATAAATATTAACTTTTTAAACTGTTATTTCCATTACGAATGAAAAATTATCGAAAGTTTTGAATTGAAAATCTTTATAAATTAAATCAGCACACTCAGAGTACTATTACTGTTTTCAAATAACAAAAGAAATATAAACTGTTATTATTACTATCTGAATTTATTTTCTTAACCCTCCGACAGTCGCGCATGTATCTGTGAGATACATGACCTACTTTTTCTCTAATACTACCGCAATGAACAGTGGTAACGGTTTGCTGGCCCACGACATCTTGTGTCATACCTTTCTTATTGCTTCACAGGAATTTCAGTCTTATCCCGATACTGACAAGGTCATAAATGAGTCAGGTGTGGGAACGTGTACTGCCTGTATCTCTCAGATACAGCGCGCCTACTCGGGTAACGCTTTGTCGCCGCTAATGACTGCAGCTGTTGCATTGTTTGCAGCGTACGCAAGTCGGCACTTGCGTTGCTGTCTTCTAAATGAGTAAACGATATGATCTAGAAAATCCTAAGGATTTGGAAGAAGTACATCGCCTTCTTCTCGACGACGAGGTATCCATTGAAGATGAAGATGATCTTGCAGAAACTGATTCAGAAACCGAAGATATACTCGAAACACGATCTGTAGACTCAGACACAGATCATGAAGTTGATGAAGAGGAAAATAATGAAGCGCAGGAAACTGATGAACATTACTGTTTTGGTGAGTAGAAAAGACAATAAATATGCTTTCAGATGTAATAATAACAATATCTAATAATGGTGTAATGTACTTATTTTTTTATTTTAGGTAAGGATGGAACTAAATGGAGGAAAGTGCCTTGGAAAGCAACACAGACACGGCCTCATAATATACTAACCAAACTGCCTGGACTAGTTGGAGGCGCAAAGAAAATGGTAACTGAAATTGACTGCTGGAGCCTATTCATCGGTAATGATATCCTAGACCTAATTGTGGTCAACACTAACAGGCGTATAGCTGATCTAAAAGGAAACTATGCTCGCGAGAGTGACTGCAAGGACACAGACGCAATCGAAATAAAAGCCTTTCTTGGCTTGTTATACCTTGCTGGTGTGTTCCGTGGTGGGCGACAGAATGTTCACGACTTCTGGACAGCAGATGACCTTGGTCTGAATATTTTTAGAATGATCATGTCCGAAAAACGTTTCCTGTTCCTAATAAGACGTGTTCGTTTTGATGATGGAGCCACAAGACAAGAACGGCGCAAGACAAACAAATTAGCAGCCGTGAGGGAAATGTTCACCATGTGTTTGAATAACTGCAAGACACATTACTCCCTCGGTCAGAACGTCACAGTTGATGAGCAGCTACCAGCATTTCGAGGCCGGTGTGGATTTCGCCAGTTCATACCATCCAAACCATCTAAATATGGCATCAAAATTTTCTGCCTATGTGATGCCAAGCTTTATTATACTTACAACATGGAAATATATTGTGGATTACAACCAGAAGGACTCTTTCAGAATAACAACCCCGCCAAAGAAGTAGTTCTGAGACTTGCCGAACCAATATATGGGAGGGGTAGAAAAATTACAGCAGATAACTGGTTCACTAGTTTGGAGTTAGTAAGAGAACTGCATAAAAGGAGACTGTCGTTCGTAGGCACAATTAGAAAAAACAAGAAGGAACTGCCATCAAATTTCGTAGCACCAAAAAGTAGACAGCAATATGATAGCGTATTTGGCTACAGCAAGAATGAAACTCTTGTGTCGTATGTCCCGAAAAAAGGGAAAACTGTAGTCCTCCTTTCGAGTATGCATGTATCGTCAAGTGAGGTTTCGGAAGGTTTAGAGAAAAAAACCAGCAATTATTCTACACTATAATGACACCAAATCTGGAGTTGATGTAGTTGACAAACTCTGTGCAACCCACACTGTAGCTAGGTCAACAAGAACATGGCCTATGGTGATTTTTCTCCACCTGTTGAACATTTCAGGCATCAACTCAAGAGTAATTTTCTTGGGCAACAAGAATAAATACTCAAATCGGCGCGAGTACCTCAAAACTTTGGCTCTGACTCTACTACAAGATCATCTCAAAAGAAGAGCTCTTATTATGACTCTACCTGATGATAAAAAGTCAATGCTAGTAAAGTACAAACCTAAAGGAAAAGAGCAAGAAAACGCTGAACAATCCTTGTAATCAGAAAAGAAGAAAAGAAAAAGGTACCAGTCATGCTACAGGGAGACAAAAAAGACTTGTCTCAGCAAGTATACATGTGAAAAATGCGGTACACATCTTTGTTTGCAAAAGCACGCAAAAATAATTTGTGAACAAGGTCTTTCTGTAGAGGGCAATCAGTATAAAGAGACATGCTTTGATTAGTTCAATAATTTATTTGCATCTATAATAAAATCAATTTTTAAAAGAATTTCATGTACTTCTCCATTACAAAATGTCAAATATTTATAATAATTTGAAAGTGTAATGAGCCTGATGTTCACTTCTGTATTTGTAAAATCTGTAACAATAAAAGTAACTGCAATTTAAAACAAAAACAAAAGAAAAAGAACCTGTAAACAAACAAAAAAACCACAAAAATCGTTGCATGTATCCACGAGATACATCGCGACTAGTGGAGTCATGAAAGTTGACGCGCCTGCTGGAGGGTTAAGTGTCGGTTACGTAGGTTTTTAATAGGTTTATATATATCTGAAACTGTTGTAGGTAGCGGTATCAAATTTCGACACCAAGCTCGTCTGAATAACAAAAGGCCATGTGCCAAATTTGGAACAAAACCGCTAATATTTAACGTAGTTATTTAGTTTCTTAGGTGAGGTGAATAAGTGATTTTAGTACGCACCACAGTGAGCATTCTCACGGTCCGCTTCAGCGACAGGTGTGGCTATGACGCATACGGCGGCCACGCGCCGGCTGCCACCGAAGGCTCGCAAAACAGTTTGCCGCAACGTAATACACTTACTGCAAAATTCTGCAGTCGTGTAATAGCTGCGACGCTACAAGCTATAATACACCAGGATGATCCCCTCCGACAGCATTCCGGGCGTTTCGTGTATGTGGCGCGTGGCGGTTTCTGCAGAGTGTCTTCATAGCGCTGTGCAATGATGGTGCTTCGATGCTTGAGGAACTTCACGAGCAGAGAGCCCCTGTAGTCGAAGAAGAAGGTCATCATGACCTTATCGGAACTAGTGGGAATAGATTTGGATTTCTCTGGCGGGGAAGTATGTGTGATGTTTTCACAGTTAGCTTTGCCATTTTCCCCAGTCTGTTGGAATGCTGTCGGACAGAACCCCACTACTGCACGGTAACACCCGCCTCCCACACTGCCAATCCGACGAAGGCTATGCTTCAGCGATGTGATTGGGGAACACTGCAACATCCTCCGTGCAGCCCGGATATTTCACTGTGTGATTTTCACATCTTTGGTGACCTGATGAAAGATATGCGTGGACGTCGGTTTCAGTCGGACGAGGAAGTGCAAGAATGGGTCTGGTTGTGGGTCTGTCAGCGGCCGACCGCATTCTATTCATCTCGTCTCCCAGTGATATGAATGTTGTAATGCGTGTGGTGATTACTTTTGAATGAAACATCCAATGGTCCAGTTGTAGATCTTCGGTTTTCATTTCACTGCCAGTTGCATAAAATTACAAGAAAATTGAACTTTTGCATATTGTGGTTTACATACTGACTTATTGATCGCGTCTTTTCAGTGCAGAGTTCAAAAAAATGTTCAAATGTGTGTGAAATCTTATGGGACTCAACTGCTAAGGTCATCAGTCCCTGAGCTTACATACTACTTAACCTAAATTATCCTAAGGACAAACACACATACCCATGCCCGAGGGAGGACTCCTCCGCCGGAACCAGCCGCACAGTCCATGACTGCAGCACCCTAGACCGCTCGGCTAATCCCGCGCGGCTCAGTGCCGAGTTCGGTATGATAATGTTCGCATATTAGATCACACAGTTTACACTCACATGCTGCATTTGGTTCACGATATGTATATCAGCGGCCGACTGCTTCCTATGAAACAGGAACTGACAATCTAGTCTCCCAGTGAGATAATTGCCTTAATTACTTTTCAAATGGAATCATTCCATGATCCTGTTGTGAAGGGTGTCCGATTTTCATTTGACTGCCATTCATAATTGTACTTCAGAATTGTATGGCAATGTGGCTGCAAAAATGTGTTGTTATTACAAAAGTTTTAATTCTATAAAACAAATGAATAAATCCGTTTTTAAAAATATTGGTGAAAAATAGTAGATTAAAAAATGATAGTGCACAACTGTTAACTTTTATCCAAGAGATGATAAAGGTGACACTATGTCGCGTGAATTAAGCTGGGTTTACACTAGCAAGTCACTTGCAGAAGTTATTGCTGGCCGCTTGCAGCTGTGTTTACATAGTAGCGCAAGAATTAAGCAAGATTCTTCCACAAGTTCTTTGGCAAAAAACTTGCGTCAACAACTTGCTGATACTGTTTACATATGCTTTCAGTACGACTACGAGTGTGAGCCGAAGTATAAAATGACAAGCAGGCAGGTGAGATATGCTGCAGCTCTTGTAATTGTAATGCAAAACGTGGAAAAGAAAATGAGAAGTATTTGGGTTAGAGAGTGGATAATGAGAAGATCGCAAAATGGTGCCTATAACAACCTTTTGCAAGAACTTAGTATCGAGAGCATGAATACTTTTGAAAACTTTTGCAGAATGTCCTCAAATGATCTGGAGTATTTGTTGATGTTAACAGTGCCCATCATATCAGAACAAGACACCAACTTCCGTACTGCTATTTCAGCAAAGGAACGTTTGCTAGTCACTGTACGATTGATAGCTACAGGTGAGCTACGAATAAAATAGGCATTTCATTTATTTATGTGAAACATACAACCAAAAATTTTGAAATCTTTTCTTTGTAGGAGACTCATAAAAGTCCCTAATGTACTTGTTTCATATTCCCGTCAGCACGATTTCTCTGATCGTACCCGATGTATGTAGAGCCATTTTTGACGTCTTGAAAAGGGAAAATTATTTGAAGGTATGTGAAAACACAACAATGAAATTTAATTTTTATTGAAATAAACTAAATTTTACAGAACGATGAGTTTATAAAAATGTTTTTCTTCCTAATGCTCATAAAATAGAACATGTAATAATTACACATCGTCTTTTTCTAGACTCCTAAAACAACAAGCGAGTGGATGCAGGTGGCAAAGGGGTTGTGTCTTCTAGTTATGCTACTTTCTCTGTACTTCTTTCACAGATGTGTCGAATATCGACGAGATTTCATTTAATGCGCTCATCTTCTTCACTCTATCCTTAAAGTCTCGGTTATGCACGTTCCATATTTCGGGGTAGCTCTCCACGGCTTCAATAAAATGTTCTGTATCCTGCTTCATCCATTCCCGTTTCTCCTCCATTTCTGAAATTTGTTTGCATATAATACGTAAGATGGTTGCATAAAATTTAGTCACCACATCAAGTAAAATGTTAAATATGAGTGTTATACAGAGGACATACTATAACTTGCGCTTCCTACTTGCAGGAAATAGAAATAAATCCTAAAAGCTGCAAGTTACTTGCAGATACTTCTTGCGCGGTGTTCACACTGGAAGCGGAAAACGTGCAGCAAATCACTTTCGCAATAAATTGCTGTGGTCGCAAGTCGACTTGGTGATATGTTTACACTCGCAAATCGCGCGGCAAGTTCCTCCGCGCAAGTAAATTGCTGCAATAACTTGCTAGTGTAAACCGAGCATTAGAGTATTGCTGTCTTATTCGGCGAAAAGTAAGGACATTTTGAAGGTTTGCTTGTGGCTGTGCAGGCCACGGGAGTTCCTGCTGAACGTGGTTCTGTTCGTGGCGTGGCCGGCGGCCTACTGCTGGCGCACGTGCTGCCGCGGACCGCCTGACGACGCATGTGAGTGCGCCACCTGGGCGCACACCATCACCATAGGGGAGGCAGCGCGCCGCGGCGTGCTCGCCCGCGCTGACCAAGAGGTGCGCCCGAGCCCGAGTGTGCACACACACACTCCCCAGTCAGCTTGGTTAATGTGTTTACTGTCGTTGTTGTGGTCTTCAGTCCTGAGACTGGTTTGATGCAGTTCTCCATGCTACTCTATCCTGTGCAAGCTTCTTCATCTCCCAGTACCTACTGCAGCCTACGTCCTTCTGAATCTGCTTAGTGTATTCATCTCTTGGTCTCCCTCTACGATTTTTACCCTCCACGCTGCCCTCCAATACTAAATTGGTGATCCCTCGATGCCTCAGAACATGTCCTACCAACCGGTCCCTTCTTCTGGTCAAGTTGTGCCACAAACTTCTCTTACTATCAATCTTTTTTAGAATCTTAGAACATATTCATAGACTAGAGATATCTCCGGCTTGAACATTGCGCTCTGCGGATGCTGCTCATGTCAGGTGCCGGGTCACACATTGGTGTGGTTCATGTTGATTCTCTCAGGAGATGGAATTATACTAGGCATGGCCTTCACCTCAACAGGAAGGGGAAGGGTAAATTGGCTGGGGAAATAGCAGGAAAGTTAAAGGAGGGAGGCACTGTCATGAGTGGTAAAATACCAGTGGTTATAGGATTCAGAAAAGACCCTTTTTTAGGGTAGGGAGGACAGAAAGAAAGCAAATTTTAAGAGAGGTTAGAACTGAGACAAACCTTCAGTTTGAGAAAGAAATCAAAAACATAATTCCAGCTTATTACATCAGCATAAACAGCCATTGGTTAAGAATTTTCGACTGTCAGCAGATATTTTAACTCCACCCAATTTTAACTCAGTCAATGTGAAATGTCGGCTATCTTTTATTGCATCAAAATATTCGAGAACTGAGAAATAAAATTAATGAATTAACTATCTGCATAGATGAATTAGAGTCTTCAAACCCAGCTGACATAATCTGCCTCTCTGAACATCATGTGACCACTGGTATAGAACTTTTAAGTGTTACAGGGTTTAGGTTAGCATCTCACTTTTGTAGATCAGAAATGGAGAAAGGAGGAGTTGCCACATTCATCAGGAACTGTCATAAATTTAACAACATAGACATTCATAAATTTTGCCTAGAACAGCATATGGAAGCATGTGCAACAGAATTAGAATTTCACCAAAAATTCTTCATAATATTAAGTGTATATCGAGCACCTGCAGGTAACTTTAATCTGTTTGTAAACCACCTTGAAGCTGTACTGGCCCATTCAACAACCAAAAACAAAGAAATAGTGGTTGCTGGTGATTTCAATGTAGATTTCCTTAAAGACTCTCCCATTAAGAACTTATTTGAGTTAGTAACACTATCATTCAACTTAATTCCCACTGTAAAGTTCCCCACTAGGATAGCCACTTGCTCACAAACAGCCATTGATAATATCTTTATAGAAAAGTCCAATGAACAAAATTATATTACAAAATCAATAGTCAATGGCCTCTCAGACCATGACATGCAGTTCCTTCTGTTAAATGTTAGTACTGAACAGGATATAAAATCTGTTAAATCTGATATCAAGAGGGTAATCAGCAAGCCAAAAATTGATTATTTTAGGACACTCCTCAGAGACGTTCACTGGACTGATGTTTACAGTGCTCATGGCATGAATGAAAAATATAACATTTTTGCTAATAAAGTGCTTACCTTATTCGAACACTGCTTTCCCCCAAAACTTACCAAGGTTAGAGCAAAGTCTACAAAGAAGCCATGGATTACTCGAGGAATAGGGGTATCTTGTAAAACAAAAAGAAAACTGTATCTGTCAATCCAAAACATTTCCAATGTTGATGCTATAGCACATTATAAGAAATACTGCAAAATATTAAAGACTGTAATCGGATGTCAAAGCAAATATATTACAAGGAAAAGATAGTCATATCAGATAACAAAATAAAGACAATATGGGATATAGTGAAGGAGGAGACCGATAGAACCAGACATGAAGAGGAACAAATAGCATTAAGAGTAAATGATACATTGGTGACAGATGTGTATAGTGTTGCAGAACTTTTTAACAAACATTTTATAACTGTTACTGAAAAGATGGGGTTGTCTGGTTTGGTAGATGCTGCTATGGATTACCTTAGACCAGACATTGCAAGTAACTTCCATAATATGAATTTGACCCTCACTACCCCAACAGAAATAATGTCCATCATAAAATCTTTAAAATCAAAAACATCTAGTGGGTATGATGAAATATCAACAAAGTTAATTAAAGAATGTGATTCTGAGCTAAGTAACATATTAAGCTATCTGTGTAACCAGTCGTTTATCAGTGGAATATTTCCTGAATGGCTGAAATATGCTGAAGTTAAGCCACTGTTTAAGAAGGGAGATAAAGAAATAGCATCAAATTTCCGTCCAATTTCACTGTTGTCAGCATTCTCAAAAATTTTCGAAAAAGTAATGTACAGTCGTCTTTATAACCAACTTATCTCAAATAACATACTGTCAAAGTCACAGTTTGGATTTCTAAAAGGTTCTGATATTGAGAAGGCTATCTACACTTACAGTGAAAATCTGCTTAATTCACTAGACAAAAAATTGCAGGCAACTGGTATATTTTGTGATCTGCCAAAGGCATTTGACTGTGTAAATCACAATATCCTTTTAAGTAAACTAGAATATTATAGTGTAACAGGAAATGCTGCAAAATGTTTCAAATCTTATATCTCTGGCAGGAAACAAAGGGTGTTATTAGGAAAGAGACATGTATCAAGCCAGCAGGCATCATCCAACTGGGAACTAATTACATGTGGGGTCCCACAAGGTTCCATTTTGGGGCCTTACTTTTTCTTGTGTATATCAATGACCTTTCATCAGTAACATTACCAGATGCCAAGTTTGTTCAGCCAAAAAATATTTGTGGACATTAATCACTGGTTCCTAGCCAATTCTTTGTCACTAAACTTTGAAGAAACACACTACATGCAGTTCAGAACTTGTAAGGGGTGTCCCAAGAGTATATGTCTAACATACAATGACAAGAAGATAGAAGAAGTGGACAGTGTTAAATTCTTGGGATTACAGCTTGATAATAAATTCAACTGGGAGGAGCACACCACAGAACTGCTGAAGCATCTTAACAAATCTCTGTTTGCAATGCGAATTTTGTCAGACATAGGGGATATAAAAATGAAAAAGTTGGCATACTATACTTACTTTCAGTCCATAATGTCATATGGGATTATTTTTTGAGGTAATTCATCAAGCCAAGCTAAAGTTTTCTGGGCACAAAAACGTGCAGTAAGAGTTGTATGTGGTGTGAACTCAAGAACATCCTGCAGAAGCCTGTTTAGGGAACTAGGGATACTAACTACTGCTTCCCAATATATTTATTCGTTAATGAAATTTGTCATTAAAAATAAATCACTTTTTCAAACCAACAGCGCAATTCATGGAATCAATACTAGAAATAAGAATAATCTTCACAAGGATTTAAAGTCACTTAGTCTTGTACAAAAAGGTGTGCATTATTCAGGAACACACATTTTCAATAACTTGCCAGCAGCCATAAAAAGCTTAACAACCAATTAAATTCAGTTTAAGAGAAGCCTAAAGGATTTATTGGTGGCCAACTCCTACTCCACTGATGAATTACTTAGTAAAACCAACTGATCTGTATATAAGTACAACATAACTTCTGCACAATTTCAGTGCAGTAATGTGTTCATTGAAAATTTGTGTGTCTGTGTGTGTGTGTATGTGTGTGTGTGTGTGTGTGTGTGTGTAAGTATAATCTAACTTCTGCACCATTTCAGTGCAGTAATGTGTTCATTGTAAATAAGTATTACAGTAGTTGTATTACATGTTTATTACCTTATAAATAAATAAAAAACTTTTTTATTTTAAATTCAGTGCATTAGTATTTGTAAAATGACTCTTAGTGTTCATTAAAAAATGACAATCATTCCACTTGGGACCTGTGGAATGGTACATTAGCTTATTTGTTTTAGTTGTAAACATTAGTCTTGTATTCTTGTTTTTCTGACATGTTCCACATCCTGGAGGACCTCCTGATTACGGATCAATTGAAATGAAAGTAAATCTAATCTAATCTAATCTTAAGGCCGGTATTACACTATCAAATATCTTTGTCCAATATCTTTGTCAAAGATATTTGTTGGTGTAATGGGGAACTTTGTCAAATGAGGCCAATATTTAATCAAATCTAGGGCCTCGCTGTAGATTTGATCAAAGAAGTCGCTTGTCTTCTGTTCACTGCAATATGATATGTTACCACATGGAGCGCTAGCATCGCTGCAGCAGTCTGTCGTCTGTAGTGTTTTTATAAACTTTGCCAGTAAATACAATTGGTGCGTGCTGACAACTACAAAATTAATAGAGATGTAAGAAGCTGATGAGGCGCTTTATAACGTGAGGCACGCTGAATACAAAAATAGATTAAGAAGATTGGAGATCTGACCTAACCTAACCTAACCCTCTCCTGCAGCAAGGAATCGGAGTGTTACAGTGAGCCTGTCTTCAGTAGATGCAGCAGTTCTTAAGTGAATATTGTGCTTTGTGATATGAGGATACACTTCATTGAGCACATACTGAAATGTATGCTCATCCATTCTTAAGTAATTGATGCACGACTTGACGTCCTCCACTATAAGCTCACGTAACAAGTTTTGTTGAATGCTTTTATTGTGTCGTCGTAAAACCCACGGCTTCACCCAGGTATGTTCCCTTTTCCCCCCTTGCTTCTCCTCCGCATGTGCACACAGTGCAATCATGGTACATGCAACTGCTGCGGTTAATAAGTTGTTGTCAGCCATCTAGAACTTTGACGAAAAATATGATGACAGTGTAATACCCCTTCTAGCGCTACGTCGAAGATCTTTGTCAAATGTATTTGACGGAATATTTGATCACATATTTGATCAAATCCTTGACAAAGAAATTTGATAGTGTAATACCGGCCTTTAAGCTATAACTGTCATGTGATCTTGGGACGACGCTGTTCGTTTAAGGCCAATTCATATTGGCTGTCACGTCACGTTATGTCAGAACATTTCACAATGCATTTCAAATGGTAGCATTCACACAGGTCGTCAACGGACTGTCACGTCACGTCGCGGCACTTCAAGCTTTCTCGGTAAGGTAGTTTTGCCCTTATAGTCGTCTGCTGACAATATACGAGGGTAAGTCAATTACTATGCGCAAAGTAGTTATAAAATTTTATTGTAATCAAATAGGAAACTTACAAGAACTTGATTTTTCGACATAGTCTCCTTGTGTTTCAACGCACTTGGTCCATCGTTATACAAGCTTCCTGATGCCCCCATAAAAGAAGGTTTTCGGTTGAGCTGCGAGCCAGGAATGCACCGCGTCTTTCACTGGTTCGTCCGAGGCAAATCGACGACCCGTTGGACCAAACAAGTGATAGTCAGAAGGAGCAAGATCGGGACTATATGGAGGATGATCCAGTACTTCAAATTTGAGTTTATGGAACGTTTCAGCAGTGTGGGCAGCAGTATGCGGACGGGCATTGTCTTGCAACAACACATCTTTCACAGCAGTCCTCGGCGTTTGCTTCGAATTGCAGCCTTTAGCCTGGTGTTAACGCACAATGTTTATTGTTGTGCCCCTTTCCGCATAATGTTCCTGTACTGGATCCTGTGCGTCCCAAAAAACCGCAAACATCAGTTTTCCGGCGGACGGTTGGGTCTTGAACTTTTTCTTGCATGGCGAATTTGAATGTTTCCATTCCATACTCTGCAGTTTACTCTCCGGGTCGTAATGATGGATCCATGTTTCGTCACCAGTAATGATCCTGTCTAAGAAGATGTCCCCTTTGTTATCATAGCGATCCAAATGCTTTTTGCAGATGTCCAAGCGCGTTTGTTTATGCAACTGTCTGAGTTGTTTTGGGACTCATCTTGCACAAACTTTATGAAACCCAAGTCTGTTGTGGATGATTTCGTAGGCAGAACCGTGACTAATTTGCAGACGACGTACCACTTCGTCAATTGTTAATCGTCTGCCTAAGAGAATCATTTCACGTGAACGCTCAATGGTTTTTTCATTTGTGGCGGTAAACGGTCGTCCGGCTCCTTAATCGTGCGTAAAACTCGTGCGACAATTTCGGAATTTTTCAATCCATTCGTAGACACTCCGTTGTGGTAAAATACTATACCAGTATTGTATCG
The DNA here is from genome assembly GCF_023864345.2 of Schistocerca serialis cubense. Lineage (NCBI taxonomy): Eukaryota > Metazoa > Arthropoda > Insecta > Orthoptera > Acrididae > Schistocerca > Schistocerca serialis. The sequence goes on from NC_064638.1 coordinate 67,587,007, forward strand.
AAAGTCTTCGATGAATATCGGCCACTAATACGCCTTTCGACCACAAAAAACGGATCAGTGAACGTTGCTTTTCTTTGGAGCAAATAGTGGAGCAGCCATGATTAACAGCACAACAGCGATAACGAAACTAACCTAGCAGCTTGAAAATTACAAAGATGTACAACAAATAAACAAAGCATAAGTCATCAACATAAAACGACAGTACTACCAAAATAAACAAAAATATAACTAAATTGCGGTTAATAATTGACTTCCTCTCGTAGATAATGTATTTTTTCCGCGCTCACTCGTGTTGTAGTAGTAGGTTGTGTGCTTTTGTGTCTTTGTAATCTTTCCGTGCAGATTGCGTATGTTCCATGACGACTTGGATATTTTTCCCATTGAGTGTTCTCACGCAGCGTGATCAGATAACTGAAAGCAAAAAGTTATTTAGGTTTTACAGTAACAGAACAGAGGTGACGCACACAATTTGTGTAAATAAGAATGTAAGTTGACAAACCAATTTCCTTTACATAACATTTTAAGAGAATAGGTCAGCTTTAATGAAGGCGAAAACTACAATTGTTTACGACGTTATTAATTACGTAAGAAAAAAATGGATAAAGTAAATCGGGCCCGTTTATTCCTTTATAGCAGGGCTTCACAACATACGTGCTCGCGGAGCAAGCTGTGAGCAGCAAGGCGCGAGCACGGAGCAGCGCGAGCACGCTACCCCCACTACCGGACCAGAGCGGAGAGTGGGGAGAGTCACATGGGGCACACAACAGCTGCCGCCAGTCAATGTAAATCCGCGGCCACCTGCAGGGATATCTCTCACGAATTATTACTGCCACAAATGAAACAAATAAAGGAGATGTACACGTGCCACATAATTTTATTAGCTTAGTGTATGCCTCTACATTCGTATTAATTTGTGAACTGTTACACAATAAAAGGTGTCACTGAAGTGTGGGATTCTCGTCATCATCAGTAAACACTTCCGGGCTAAGTTGCCGTGGTCGATCTTTAGAACTTCTTCTCCCTGGCGTTTCGTTCTCAACTACGGAGAACATCTTCCGGGGTGAGTCAATGACCGGCTGCTAGGAGCTGGGACCGCCGCTTATATGGATATCGTAGGGGGAGCCACCGCACATCACGTGGCGTCGATGTGCAGCTATCTCTGGCTATCGTCTGTTCTCTCGATTGCAGGCAATCGATTGTCACGTGATTGATGCAACGTCGACCGCCATATCTTATCCAATTTTAATCCTTCTTCTTTACGATTAAAATTGTATTGATGTTTGTGGATTTCAATTGCCTCTCTATACATACGTGTATAATAGTGCGACGTCCTTGCTAGCACGCTTGTTTCACCAAATTTTATTTCGCGATCTCCAATTTTGCCCTTTACAATTGCGTCTAATGTTCGGAGTAATTGTTCTTGTGCATTGTAGGCGTAGCGTGCAGTTTAAATTTCGATCAGACAATGCGTTTCTCAGGCGCGTCTTGTTGCATTTCATTGCAGAGAACAGTTGTTCACAAACATATGTGGAACCGAACATTGATATTATTGCAGCCGCCAGTTCGTGCAAACGAGGAAATCTATCCTGAGGGAAGTGTCTGTAGAATTCCAAAATGTTTTTCTTGTTCTGAAATTTGTCTTTGTATTCTCTGTCACACTGCAGGTCAATAATTTCTAGTTGCAGCTCAGGACGAATCTCTTCAATATTCGCTGATATGGAGAGGAGAACAGATCAAAATCACTGTCTAGTGCTGTCAGATCTTGAAAGCGTTGATCAAATTCTTCCTTAAGGGCAACTAAACTATGGGAATAACGTTCACAGTCTTTGTGAACATCTTGCATGGATGATAATTTAGGAAAATGAGCTAGATTTCCTGTTTCCAGCTGACTCACCCAAAGTGTCAATTTCATTTTAAAAGCTCGTATTCGATCTATAAAACGAGTAATTAGCAGATCTTTACCTTGTAGTGAAATGTTCAAAGCATTCAGATGGCTAGTTAAATCTGCTAAGAACTCGAGATCACATTTCCATGAAGGCTATTTCAATTCAGGAACACACATGTTATTTATTTCCATGAACATATTTATCTCATCTAATAGGCAAAAAAATCTATTTAATAATTCGCCACGACTAAGCCAACGAACTTCGCTGTAATAAAGCAGGCTACCATACTGGCTTTCTACATCCTCAAGAAAGCTTTTTAATTGCCTGTGTGGTAGCCCATGCTTCCTTATATAATTGGTTGTACGAACAACAACACTCATCACATTTTTTAGTGATACTCTTTGCACATAAGTTTTCCTGGTGGATCACACAGTGAACGTCCCTTATTTATTTCGGTACGGTCAGTTTTTGCGTTTTCTTCTTCAACAGCGCAACGAAACCTGATTTTTTTCCCTGTCATCGCTGATGCACCGTCTGTAGACACTGAAACTAAAGAATTCCACGACAATCCAATATTTTCAACACTTTCTTCAACACTACTTAAAATAACACCTCCGGTTGTAGTGTCCTTCATGGCTACTACATCGAGGAGCTCCTCCCTCACTTGAAGATCTCTATTAACACCTCTAATAAATATTGCAAGCTGCGCTGTTCCAGTGATGTCAACACTTTCGTCCAGAGCTAGAGAATACGCCATAAAATCTTTACAGATATTTGCAAGCTGGCTCTGGACGTCGTCTGCCATCTCCTGTATGCGACACATAATGGTCATGTTAATGGCACAATCCGAAACTGTTCAACTTGAGATGGACACATATGTTCCGCTGCAACTACCAAACATTCTTTTATTAAATCGCGATCAGTGAAGGGAGGAGGAGGAGGAGGAGATTAGTGTTTAACGTCCCGTCGACAACGAGGTCATTAGAGACGGAGCGCAAGCTCGGGTGAGGGAAGAAAATCGGCCGTGCCCTTTCAAAGGAACCATCCCGGCATTTGCCTGGAGCGATTTAGGGAGATCACGGAAAACCTAAATCTGGATGGCCGGAGACGGGATTGAACCGTCGTCCTCCCGAATGCGAGTCCAGTGTGCTAACCACTGCGCCACCTCGCTCGGTTCCAGTGAAGGGATGCAGGAATTTTGCTAAAAGCAAAGCAATTTTGTAACTCACTCTGAGAGCTGCCTCAGTTGATTTTTCTTCGTCGTCCAGATCTTCTTCGGATAGCTTCCTTTTAAGTTTAATAACTTCCTGTGCACGATCTGGTCCATCACATTTTCCACTTCCGTAGTCTTTCGCATGGTACGACATATAATGTCGCTGCAAATTAAATTTCCTAAAAGAATTCAGCGTTTTGTGACATACTTAACATTTTGCAACACCATCTTTTTCTGTAAACAGATACAATTCCTCATAATGGGGGTTGAACTGCGAAAGCATGGTTGTGGTTACACAACGGCGACTTGACATGATTCTTAACCAGCAAAGTGACTGTTAGAGCTGATCGTAGCACTCTAAACGTTACACAGTCGGCGCGAATTCAATAGGCACGCTGCGGCCCTATTCAAAAGTGCGCGCGCATTTCCCCTCCCTCCCCTCCCTCCCTACTCAGCGACCTTGCACCTGCTCGCGAGCACGTGCCTGAGCAGACGCGAGTACTCGCGCTCAAAACCGGCCAGTTGTTAAGCCCTGCTTTATAGCTATTGTTTGACGTGTTTGTATGTGTGTATTTCCCTAGCAACTAAATGTCGATGTTTTGACATGTTGTTTCACTTTTCAGCTCCTTACCAAACAAAACTAATCGAGAACATACGTCGTGAAGTTTATTTTTGCCACGAATAACCTTTGTCGTTGTTCGTCTTCCAATTCCGATACTATATTCTGACGTGAGCTAAACGAATTGATATGACATGACATGACGGACAGTATGGCTGAACGTTGCCGTGACAGTGTTGTGATGTGATGCCTGTTCATTTTGAACACCAAAGCTAAGAGCCCAGTTTATTTCAGGTAAAATGCAAATTGTTACGGTGTCTACAAAACGCCTACGAAGGGAATCATATGACGTCATTCAAAATTTACACGCTGCGTTGTGGACGAACCTACACCGTCCCGAGATCACGTGACCATCATGGAAATGTGTGTTTAGAACAGAATACCAATTCTGCGCATCTGAATGCTCACTCCAGAGATTTTTCTACTCTGTGAAGATATTCTGAGCTATAACATAATGAACTGTCTCCAACAAAATGGCATCCACGCCAACCATCATGGATTCCGAAAACATTTTCACTTTTTCACATGACATCCTGAAAGCCATGGTTATGATAGTTAGGTAGGGGCAGTATTTCTTGAGTTCTGCCAATCACTTTATTCCGTATCACACCACCGCTTACTAACGAAATCGCGATCACACGGGTTATGAAGCGAAATTTGTGACTTGATTGAGGACTTTTTGGTTGGGAGGATGCAGAGCCACCTACAGAAGTGGAAGTAGCTTCAGGCTCGTCCCGTGGAAGTGTGTTGGAACCCGTACAGGTCATGGTGTATATTAATGAGCTGGCAGACAACAGTAACCTCAGTTTTCCACGATGACTTACTAGCTGAAAGGGAGGCGGATCGTGGCGTTTCAATGTGATGGGGAGATTGGGAACTTGCTCTAAATATTTAGAATTGTAAACTTCAAAATCAGAATCATAGTATCTTCTAATTATGGTGTGTAATTACGGTATGATTGAGTCACAGTTGGAATTAGTCACTCCATACAAATAACTGAGTGTAAGACTTTGTAGCGATATGAAATTGAATGATATATATGCCCAGTCGTAAGTAAAGAACTATAGTTGATAGACCAGCTCGTTAGCAGGATACTTGAAAAAAATCAGTCTACAAAGGAGACTAGTCACAAAATATTTATACTACCAGTCCTAAAATATTACTCAGGTGTGTGGAACCCGTACGAAATGGGACTGGCAGGTAATACTGAGCGTATGCTAAGAAGGACAACACGAATGTCTACATGTTTCAGCTCGAAGAGAATGTCACTGAGATGGTGAAAACCATGAATTGGCAGATTCCTGAAAGCAGGTGCCAAATATCCCACGAAAGTCTACTGTAAAGTTACAAGAACCACATTTCAAGTGGAGAATTAACGAATGTACTGCGACCCCCTACCTATCGCTACCGTAAGGACCACAAAGACAAAAATAATCTTATCAGCACTCGCAAAGAGGCATTTAACCCCTTGCCCTACTTGAGAGTCCGATTCGTCGAAACAAATGCAGACCAAATGTAAACATCACGAGTCACACAAGTGTGAAAGATCGTAGTGGCAAAGATTTTCTTTATGTGCCGTATGTGGCTCTATTCAGTACGTACATTATCCAAAACACAATACACCGTTAGATAATAGAAACAGACGCTTGATTACTGGATAAATATAGCACAGGTAATATTGAAAATTGTCCAGTTGCTGTACTACAAAAAGCGTGGGAAACCATCACAAAGTGAAAAACCTCTTCAACTTCAAGCGCAATATTGGGGGCCCCTTCCCGAAACATCGATCCGACGTCTAAGAAAAAAGCCGACATGGATGTGCAAAGTTCGAATTGTGTGGATGATATTTTTTCGAAAGTGGAACATCTATCGCCAGACTCTTACATTCTACATACCAGCGTGAACAGTCGTTTTGTAGGCACTTGCCCCAATGATTTTAGAAATTCTCATGGAATATTATCTATCCCTTCTGCCTTATTTGATCTTAAATCCTCCAAAGCTATTTTAGATTCTGATTCTAATACTGGATCCCCTATCTCTTCTAAATCGCCCCTGTTTCTTCTTCTATCACATAAGACCAATCTTACCCCTCATAGAGGCCTTCAATGTACTCTTTCCATCTATCCGCTATCTTCTCTGTATTTAACAGCGGAATTCCCGTTGCACTGTTAAAGTTACCACTTTTGCTTTTAATTTCAGCGAAGTTTGTTTTAAGTGTCCTATATGCTGAATTAGTCTTTCCGACAGTCATTTCTCATTTCTTCACATTTTTCATGCAGCCATTTCGACTTAGCTTCCCTGCACTTCCTATTTATTTCATTCCTCAGCAACTTGTATCTCTGTATTCCTGAAATTCACTTAACATTTTTGTATTTTCTTCTTTCATCGATCAACTGATGTATTTCTTCGGTTACCCATGGTTTCTTCGCAGTTACCTTCTTTGTACCTACATCTTTCTTTCCAACTTCTATGAGTGCCCTTTTCAGAGATGTCCATTCCTCTTCAACTGTACCGCCTACTGAGGTACTCCTTATTGCTGTCTCTATAGCCTTAGAGAACTTCTAACTTATCTCGCCATTCCTTAGCTCTTTCGTATTCCACTTCTTTGAGTATTGATCCTTCCTGATTAATTTTGTAAAGTTCAGTGAAACCTCATCACTACCACACTGTGATGTGCTTCTGGGTACGGCTTGCTATCCAGTATCTGATTTCAGAATCTTTGACTATGACTTAATCTAATTGAAATCTTCCCGTATCACCGGGCTTTTTCCGAGTATACCTCGTCCTCTTGAGATTCTTGAACAGAGTATTCACTATTAAAAGCTGAAATTTATTACAGAACACAATTAGTCTTTTACCTCTCTCATTTCTTGTCCCAAACCCATATTCTCCTGTAACCTTTTGTTCTACTCCTTCCCCTACAACTGATTCCAGTACCCCATGGCTATTAGATTTTCATCTCCCTTTACGTACTGCATTACCCTTTCAATATCCACATATACTTTCTCTATCTCTTCATCTTCAGCTTGCAACGTGGATGTGTATATCTGAACTATCGTTGTTGGTCTGCTGTCGATTCTGATAAGAACAACCCTGTCACTGAACTGTTCACAGTAACACGCTCTCTGCCCCACCTTCCTATTCTTAACGAATCCTACACCTGTTATACCATTTTCTGCTGCTGTTGATACTACCATATACTCATCTGACTAAAAACCCTTGTCTTCTTCCATTCACTTCACTGACCCCTGCTGTATCTAGATTGAGCCTTTGCCCTTTTCTTTTCAGATTTTCTAGTTTCCCTACCACGTTCAAGCTTTTGACATTCCACGCCCCGACTCGTAGGTCCTTATCTTTTCTTTAGTTATTCAATTTTTTTTTCATGGTCATCTCCTCCTTGGCAGTCCTCTCCCGGAGATCCGAATGGGGAACTATTCTGGAATCTTTTGCCAATAGAGAGGTCATGACCTTTTTTTAATTACACGCCTTATGTCCTGTGGATACACATTATTTTTCTTTAATGCAATGGCTTCCATTCCCTTGTGCATCCACATGCCGTTGATCATTGCTGATTCTTCAGCATTTAGGGACAGTTTCCCACCCGAAGGATAAGACAGTGCCCCGAACCTGTTTCCACTTGTCCGCCCTCTCTGATAGGCCGTTGGCTGTATGAGGGTAACTTCTTATGCCGGAAGTCTTCGGCCGCCAGTGCTGATAATTAATCAAAATTTTGAGCGATGGCAGGTTTCGAGCTAGGGACCGAGGACGTTTTGATTATTAATCAACGGCGGTACAACTAGACCGCAGGTGCTAACCTCAGGAATTTTATAATTTCTCTTAAAGTATTGTTTATGCCTAAAAATTTATATTTGATACATTGTTTGAAATGTTGTGTTACAAAAATATTTATAGCAGAAAAGGAAAAAGAATTAAATTAGTATTAACGTGTACAGTAGCAGTATCACGTGAAATAAACGTGTAGCTACATAACAGGTATCTGTATGACTGCATTCATTGCGGCTGTCTCATGCATCACGCTGGACCATTTCGCACGCACGTCTCCAACGGCTTGGGCACGAATTTTGTCTAAATCGTACAGCAAAGGACTAAATAGCCATTTCCCGCGCTCCACGCGTGAGTGGAACGGGAAGAAAAAAAAATGTGTGTGAAATCTTATGGGACTTAAATGCTGAGGTCATCAGTCACTAAGCTTACACACTACTTAACCTAAATTATCCTAAGGACAAACACACACAGCCATGCCCGAGGGAGGACTCGAACCTCCGCCGGGACCAGCCGCACAGCCCATGACTGCAGCGCCTCAGACCGCTCGGCTAATCCAGCGCGGCCGGAACGGGAAGAAACCTAACACGTGGTAAAGTGGGAAGTATCCTCTGCCATGCATTTCACAGTAGTTTGCAGAACGTAATGTAGACGTAGATTATGACTATTACTTTCTTCAAAGTTCTGTTCACGATTCATTCAAATATGGTCGTTTGACGTTTACCTCTGCGATCAGTATACTCACTGAGTAATGGCACAGGTCGCGTCGTCTCTTTTCGAGCTTTTAGGTGACGACAGCAAGAAATTATGCAAGACTGCAGTTTTGTGATAATTTAATGCATCCATTCAGGAGTAACTTAAGTTCACTTGAACTTCAATTTAAAAACTTTATTACTCCGTTCTGCAGTCGTAAAACGTCAGCGTTGTATTTATGTACACAAAGGCCAAATTCTGAGCATCTCTAAAACTGGTAAGAGCGCACAGGAAGCTCATACTTCCTAAAATGGGGATACCTGCGATATCCAGACAAACCAACACATGCATTTCTGCCCCGACTATCTTACAAGCGCTATCAATGTACTTGTCTTTTACGTTCTCATAATTTGTACTTCTTTTTCTTTCTTTTAACTTGTAACCTGATATTCCTGACATAAATTTTAAAAATGATATAGCAAATGTAAAAGGTAGTGGCTAAATTGGCAAAATTTGCCCTGATACATTTTTATGTTACCAGAAGATACACACACTCGTCCATTTGTAAGTACATGAATTCCATGAGAAATGAGAAAGTGCTGTTAAGGGACGATTGTACTTTCCACAGATAGAAGAAGATGACGGGATCTACCGCGGGGACTCCAGGGAAGAAGCGGACGTCTTGTTCGTGAGGAGAGGACTGCAGAACAGCGCCGAAAGCCTAATGGTAATACCACTTACACCAGTCATACTAATTATCACTCTATATACCGCAACCGAAAGGTAAATTGCCTCTCTGCTTCTAAGTTAACCAGTGTTCCAGAGGTCCCTATTATAACGGGACGCAGACAGTCCCGACTTTGTGCCACTGCTAGTAATCCGAAATGTAATGTGTATTCACTTCAGAAATGGTCGAGTTAATTAAAGTTTCGAAACGCGTTTCTGAATTAGTTGATGGCGGTAACCAAGAAAAAATACATGGTATCAGCAGAAGGCATCACTCGTGTGTTCCAAAGTGCCACCAGCAGCCCAGCTAGGACAGTGACTTTGCGAACGGTGTTAAAAATAATGGGATACAATGGTCGAACAGCTCCTCATGAGTCACACAAATTTGCAGACAGTGTTAAGCGAAGCCTGGAGCACTATAAAGAACGACGCATCTGGACAGTGGAAAACTGGAAATCAGTGATTTGTAGTGGTGAATCACGCTGTACCCTGTGGCTGTTCGATGGAGTGGTTTGGGTTTGGCGCATGCTATGGCAACGTTATTTGACACCGTGTGTAGTGTCAGCAGTGAAGTACTGAGGAGATGGTGTTACGGTATGGCGATTTTCTTCGTGGTTAGGGTGCGGTCCCTTTACCGTGCTGTAGATGGCGCTAAATGCGGAAGGTTATGTAAACATTTTACGGCACTGAGTACTGCATGCAGTGCAGGACCATTTCGGAGACAATGATTTTTTGTACGAGCATGACAATCCACCCCATCGTAACGTGGCAGCTGTGAGGCAACAGTTAGGGAAATATTCCTGAGGACTGGCCTGCCTGTAGTCACGGCCTGAACCCAGTGGAACATCTTGGGCTCTGAGCACTATGGGACTCAACATCTGAGATCATCAGTCCCCTAAACTTAGAACTACTTGAACCTAACTAACCTAAGGACATCACACACATCCATGCCCGAGGCAGGATTCGAACCTGCGACCATAGCAGCAGTGGAACATCTTTAGGATGAGTAAGAACGTCGACTTTGCTCCAGCCCCCAAGGTGAATACCTTTTCTGGTGTCGGCTCTTGAGGAAGATTGGGGTGCCATTCCTCCACAGACATTCAGACACCTCACTGAAACTGTCCCCAGCAGAATTCGAACTGTCATAAAGGCGAAGAGTGGACGAACTCCATACTAACGTCCACTAATAGGTGTCTGGATACTTTTGATCATCACAGATGGACTAAGTAAAATTGCACCAGTTAATGAATTACTATTGTTAGATTGGCAAAGAACACCTGGTGGATACAAGGAGAAAAGTAAAGTAGCATCGTCAGTAGTATTGAGTGGGGGTGTTAACATTCATCATCAGGAGCAGTAGCAGTAGGAGTCAGAGCCATGTCTATCATGAAATGCTGTGGCCTCTCCAGGTATTGATTTCAAGTATGTCTTCAGTTTGTTATTCCAAGAGAAATGGTGTCAGGCATATTCAGCTAGTTGACTCTAGCGATCTTCTGTAGATCTTTGTCCCATCTGCCTGGCAGTCTTCCGTACTGTCTCTTGGACCCCATTTCAGCACCAACTTTGTCCGTTGGTCATAATTTATTCTAGCGATTCTGCCTAGGATATCCTTGGTGTGTTAATTAATCTGATGTCTTCTGTCCTTTTTTGTCTTGCCTTATAAATTCCATGCCTCGCTATGCAGTATTAAGTTTCCGTTTTGTACGCTCATGAAGTGTCGCAGCCTATAGTCAGAAGCCAAATCTGAGAGCACATCAGGAAGTACATTCTTCAGTTTTACTGCTGCGTTTGATTGTCTTCCATATGCTTTCCAGCCTAACTTAGTATATCGAAAGATTTACACACTCATACATTAACTGAAATGTAACTGTTGTGTGCAGGACCAGCCTGGCTGGCAGTGCTTCTGCCCAGAAGACGTGTTCCCGCAGCCCGGGGAGCGAGCCCCGCTCATGGGGGACTACGACGATGACGACGGTGAGTGCTCCTCTCACGGCAGCGAGATTGTCATTCTTACTTATACCTAACTCTGAAAACAATGCCTGGACGTGTTAAAGCTCAAGTCAAATAACTTGATTGGTTGATTTGGGGGAGGCGACAAAACGGTGAAGTCGTCGGTACCACCGGATTAGGGAAGGATGGCGAAAGAAGTCGGACGTGCCCTTTCAAGGAAACCACGCCGGAACTTGCCTGAAGCGATTTACGAAAATCACGGAAAATTTAAATTAGAATGGCCGGACGCGCGTTTGAGCCGTCGTCATTCCGAATGGGAGTCCAGTGTGGCAACCACCGCGCCACCTGACTGGTAACTTCGTGATTGATGCATGCCAGTGGCAGGACGCGGTGTTGGTACTTGGTACAAGACGTGCCACGTAATCATGCAATCGAAAATTATGCACACAATCCAAATGAAACTGTAAAAGCTTACAAAAAAAAAAAAAAAAAAAAAAAAACCGCTCTGAGCACTATGGGACTTAACTTCTGAGGTCATCAGTCCCCTACAACTTAGAACTACTTAAACCTAACTAACCTAAGGACGTCACACACATCCATGCCCGAGGCAGGATTCGAATCTGCGACCGTAGCGCCTAGAACCGCGTAAAAGCTTACAGATTATTGCTATCGGTCGTCGGGAGAGCGATGTAAAATTTTTCAGTACAGTATGTATTGGTCCGTGCACGTGAGCGCACAGTATCCTTTGTCTTCCGATGAGCTTCGAGGGAAAGTGCGAATGCAGGCGGTCATATCTCGGGTTCTACTGATCATAGAAACAAGGGGTCAAGTGTTTTGGATAGTCCTTGGCCTAGCGACCATTTGTATACCGTACGGGCATACTGTACCTGTCCTACACTACGGCATCAAAATTTAAACATTACTTACTTCCTCCATACCAGACAAACAGACCAAATCGGTTGCACCTTTTCCAAAAGGCGTGGTCTACGCAGCTTATAAAAGCACCATTTGTTCATGGTCGGTTCCTAAGAAAACCCCGAACAATTATGATTCTAGGGTACCAAAAACAGCAGTTGTGGGATCACCACTTTTATAATTTCTATTCACGGCAAATCGTCGAAATTTTTACCATAAGCTCGTAAGATAATGTTCTCAGGGAACGCTGAAACTTTTTCCGATATCGTTATCCCTTACCGAGATCCAGAGATTCAAAGTTTTTTGCTTATCCACGTAAAATATGCGCGTAATATGCGATCTTAGGCGTAAATACAGTTTTAACTGACTTAGTGGCGACTTGGCAAGGGTTCTGAGGTCATTGCAAAGGTTCTGAGGTCACCAAACTATGTTTTCAATGCCATTTTTTCACCAATAAAGCTTTATGATGTGCCCGCTATGCACGAGGGTTCCCCAGAAAGTAACGCACCGCATTTTTTTTTTCTTCTCAGCCGAAAACAATGCTACGAATGCGGAATGTTACGCATGTATTATTTGAAGTTTCCTGATTGAGCGAGCCAAGCTTTCGTCACTGTCGACAGATAGCGTAGCTGCGGGACAGTTTCAAAATGGTGTCTGCAGGTGATGTACGTTACAAGCAATGTGGCATCATTGAATTTCTCATTGCAGAGAAAGAAACAATGGGGAATATTCACAAACGCTTGTGCAAAGTCTATGCAGCACCTGCTGTCGGCAGAAGTACAGTTAGTCACTGGGCAGAGAGGGTGAGGTCATCAGAGAGCGGTTCGGCGGAGTTCCACGATTTGCAGCGGTCATGGTGACCGTCCACGGCTGTCACACCTGACATGTTGCAGCGAGCTGATGTTGTCATTCGCCATTAAAGGGTGCCATTCGTGAAAGCCATTTTGAGGAGGATGAGGAGGTGATTCACACAGTGAAGCAATGGCTCCGCCACAAGGACAGGGGTTGGTACCGACAGGGTTACACGCCTTTGTTTCACGCTGGAGGAAGGCCATAGAACAGGATAAAGATTACGTGGAAAAATAGGGTGAGCAGATAAAACACCATTCTTTCGAGTGTGTAATTCTCATTATGTTCAATAAAGAATTGTTGAAGGAAAAAAATGCCATGAATAACTTTCTGGGCAACCCTTGTATAATAGGCTTATGATGCCTACACAGGCTGTCTCGAACTGGAAATTATGTGATATGCCACCTGGCAGCATAAGAACCTTACAAAAAATTATTTTGCCTTACTAAATTCTTTGTACTTGCAAACCAAACACGGCATTTTTTGGTATACTGTACGTGTATCCTAAAAATGAACATTTTTGTGTAAAGTGGTGTAAGTCTAAGTTGCTTTGTATGGGAGACGGTTTTGTGTTAACCTTGTATTACATGTACTTATTTGATGTTTTTATGTATCAAGGAATGTAAATAAACTTAAAACTTTTACAGACTTAGAATTCATTTCGTATAAGCAGCACACCCTGCGGTAGCAGAGAAAAGAAGGGAACCAGGTGAAAAATGTTCCTATCATAGCACAAAAAAGGCGAATATGAATCTATTTAGAAGACTGTGACATAAAAGTGGGTAACCAGCTGCCTAATTCCCCATGCAGCCTTCCTGACCAAAAATTTTGTCAGTGTCGGCATAGAAGCAAGGATTAGCGATCGTGATGCCTTTATAGCAACTATAATTACGAAAGTTAATAAATCAATCAAGAAGATTAGGAGAGTGTTTCCGCTAGACAGAGCAGATAGGCATTTGTTAGCATCTCGATTAGTGGACTGGCATCACTTAGTTCCAGTAAGATGGACGTAGAGGACTTATGGGCGAAGTTTAAGCAGAGTGTACATCTTGGTCTAGAGAGTTGTGTGTCTAGTAAGTGGATCAACGATGGAAAAGACCCACCATGGTTTAATGACAAAATTCGGAACTGCTGAGGAAGCAGAGGCTGTTGCATTGTCGTTTCAAAAGAGAACGCACAAATGAAGACAAGCGAAAGTTAGTAGAGACACGTGCGTCTGTGAAAAGATAGACGCGCGAAGCATAAAGCTACCATCGTCACATCTTAGCAAAAAATCTGGCAGAGAACCCGAGAAAATTCTGGTCCATTCAGTCCCTTGTCGACCAGTCTGGTAAGGTAAGAAAACGAAAGCCGAAGTTTTAAATTTCACGTTCAAGAAATCATTCACACAGGAGAATCGTGCAAACGTACTGTCATTTGACCGCCCAACAGACTCCCATATGGACGTCATAGTAATAAGTATCCCTCACGTACAGAAACAACTGAAAGATTTGAAAGCAAATAAATCACGAGGTTCGGATGGAATCCCAATTCGGTTTTACAAAGAATACTCTACGGCATTAGCCCCTTACGTAGCGTTCATTTATCGTGAATCTCTCGCCCAGCACAAAGTCCCAAGTGACTGGAAAAAAGCGCAGGTGTCCAGTATACAAAAAGGGTAAAACAACGGCCCCGCAAAATTACAGACCAGTATCCCTAACGTCGGCCGCTGTGGCCGAGCGATTCAGTCCGGAACCGCGCCGCTGCTACGGTCGCGGGTTCGAATCCTGCCTCGGGCATGGATGTGTGTAATGTCCTTAGGTTAGTTAGGTTTAAGTTGTTCTACGTCCAGGGGACTGATGACCTCAGATGTTAAGTGCCATAGTGCTCAGAGCCATTTGAACCATTTGAATATCCCTAACTCGGGTTTGCTGCAGAATCCTTCAGCACACTCTCAGTTCTAGTATATCAAACTTTCTTCAAACTGAGGAGCTTAAGTCGACGATTCTGCGCGGTCTTAGAAAGCATCGCTCGTGTGAAATTCAGCTTGCCCTTTTCTCACATGCTCTAAGATGAACTACGGATGAAGAGCAACAGGCAGATTCCGTACTTCTATATTTCTGGAAAGCATTTGACACTGTGCCCCATTGCAGGCTGTTAATGAATGGAATAAGTTCACAGATATATGAGTGGCTCGAAGACTCCTTAAGTAATAGAACCCATTATATTGTCCTCGATGGCGAGTGTTCATCAGAAGTAATGGTATTCAGAATGGTTCAAATGGCTCTAAGCACTATGGGACTTAACATCTGAGGTCATCAGTCCCCTAAACTTAGAACTACTTAAACCTAACTAACCTAAGGACGTCACACACATCCATGCCCGAGGCAGGATTCGAACCTGCGACCGTAGCAGCCGCCTGGTTCCGGACTGAAGTGCCTAGAACCGCTCGGCTACCGCGGCCGACAGAAGCAAGGGTATTGTTCGGAGTGGCCGAGGGAAGTGTGATAGGACCACTGTTGTTCTCTATAAGCATAAATGATCTGGCGGACAGGGTGGGCAGCTGTCTGCGGTTGTTTGCTGATTATGCTGTGTTGTATGGTAAGGTGTCGAAGTTGAGTGACTGTAGGAAGATAGAAGACGACTTAGACAAAATTTCTAGTTGGTGTGTTGAATGGCAGCTAGCTCTAAATGTGGCAAAATGTAAGTTAATGCGGATGAGTAGGAACAAACCTGAAATGTTCGGATACAGTATTACTAGTGCCCTGGTTAACACAGTCAATTTGTTTAAATATCTGGGCGTACGGTTTACAAAGCGATATAAAATGGAATGAGCATGTGAGAATTGTGGTAGAGTAGGTAAATGGTTGACTTCGGCTTATTAGGAGAATTTTATAGAACCGTGGTTCATCAGTAAAGGAGACCGCACATAGGACGCTGGTGCGACCTGATCTTGAATATTGCTCGAGTGTCCGGGAGTCATACCAGGTCGGATTCAAGGAAGACATCGAAGCACTTCAGGGGTGGGCTGCTGGGTCTGCTACCAGTAGGTTTGAACAACTTGTAAGTGTTACAGATATCCTTCAGGAACTCAAATGGGAATCCCTGGAAGGAGGGCGACGTTCTTTTCGAGAAAACTATTGACAAAATTTAGAGAACCGACATTTGAAGCTGACTGCCACACAATTCTGCTGCCGCCAAGGTACACTACTGGCCATTAAAATTGCTACACCACGAAGATGACGTGCTATAGAGGCGAAATTTAACCGACAGGAAGAAGCAAATGATTAGCTTTTCAGAGCATTCACACAAGGTTCGCGCCGGTGGCGACACCTACAACGTGCTGACGTGAGGAAAGTTTCCAACCCATTTCTCATACACAAACAGCAGTTGACCGGCGTTGCCTGGAGAAACGTTGTTGTGATGCGTCGTGTAAGGAGGAGAAATGCGTACCATCACGTTTCCGACTTTGATAAAGGTCGGATTTTAGCCTATCGCGATTGCGGTTTATCGTATCGCGACATTGCTGCTCGCGTTGGTCGAGAACCTATGACTGTTATCAGAATGTGGAATCGGTGGGTTCTGGAGGGTAATACGGAACGCCGTGCTGGATCCCAACGGCCTCGTATCACTAGCAGTCGAGATGACAGGCATCTTATCCGCATGGCTGTAACGGATCGTGCAGCCGCTTCTCGATCCCTGAGTTTACAGATGGGGATGTTTGCAAGACAACAACCATCTGCACGAACAGTTCGACGACGCTTGCAGCATCATGGACTATCAGCTCGGAGACCATGGCTGCGGTTACTCTTGACGCTGCATCACAGACGGGAGCGTCTGCGGTGGTGTACTCGACGACGAACCTGGGTGCACGAATGGCAAAGCGTCATTTTTTTCGGATGAATCCAGGTTCTGTTTACAGCATCATGATTGTCTCATCCGCGGTTGGCGACATCGCGGTGAACGCACATTGGAAGCCTGTATTCGTCATCGCCATACTGGCGTATCACCTGGCGTGATGGTACTGGGTGCCATTGGTTACACGTCTCGGTCACCTCTTGTTCGCATTGACGGCACTTTGAACAGTGGACGTTACATTTCAGATGTGTTACGACCCGTCGCTCTACCCTTCATTCGATCCCTGCGAAACCCTACATTTCAGCAGGATAATGCACGACCGCATGTTGCAGGTCCTGTTCGGGCCTTTCTGGATAAAGAAAATGTTCGACTGCTGCCCTGGCCTGCACGAGTTGGCCGATTCCAACAGTGACCCAGTAATATTATAGTCATAGGATGCTGCGTTTTTTCGTTTTGTAAAGTGCAAAATTTTACATTTCTGAACATTTATAGCAAGTTATCTGCACCATGTTAAAATTTTATCAAGATCTGACTGAATATTTATGCAGTTTCTCTCGGATACATTTCATTATAGATAACTGCACGGGCTGCAAAAATCCTGATTTTACTAGTAATATTGTCTGCTCTCCTGACAGCCAAATGTGTTTCATTCAGCATCTCTCTATCTGTAACTCTAGGCTTTGTGTTACATCTATTATACGGTAATCACTGTTTCTCCAGAAGTTTCTTTACAGTGACTGTACACCATGGAGGTTCCCTCCCATTATGATCTGTTTTACTGGGTACACATCTATTCAGTGCGTGGTCAACTATTCTTTTAAACTTGAGCCAGAGTTCCGCTACATGCTACTGGCCTATGCTGAAAGTTTGTAGTTCCTCATTCGGATATGAGACTACCGATTTTTATCTAGTTTGCTGAACATATATATCTTTCTGCTTGTTTTAGTTGTCGTTTGTACTTTGGTAATCATTGTTGACACAACTGCGCCATGGTCATTGATAACAGTTTTGATGTGAACATTCTCAAAGAGGTCAGGTCTACTTGTTGCCATTAGATCCAATATATTTCCAACGTAGGTAAGATTCCTAACTATTTGTTCTAGGTGGTTTTCAGAGAAGGCATTTAGTAAAATTTCACAGGATGTCTTACCACGCCCACCACTAACAAAACTGCAATTTTCCCAATTAACTGCTGGATGATTAAGGTCTCCACCAATTATTACAGTATGACTGGTATCTTACGTATAAGTGAACTGAGGTTTTCTCTGAAGTTTTTGGTTACATCAGGAGATGAGTCTGGTGGGTATTAGAAGGAACCAATAATCATTTTATTCCCACCACTGATACTGAGTCTTGCCCAAACAATCTCACATGCAGCTTCAATTTCTATCTCTGAGGATCTGAGTTTTTTGTCTACTGTGATAAATATATCAGCTCCATTTCCCATTTCCTTTCGATGTACACTTAAATTTTCCCCAAAAATCTCACTGCTATCAATTTCAGGTTTCAACCAGGTTTCTGTACCTAGTATTATGTGAGCTTCACTGCTTTTCGTTAGCGCTTCAAACTCTCTCACTTGTTGCGAATGCTTCGGCAGTTTACCATTAGGATTTTAATACTCTCATCAGTTGGAGACATTTCTTTCGATCTCTCACTGATACTTCTGTGTTTCCTACAGCTGTCGTTATCTGGATGGATGGAGAGTCGCCTAATCTAAAAAAAAAAAAAAAAAAAAAAAAAAAAAAAAAAAAAAAAAAAAAAGCACTTTGTGTGCACTCCATATACAGTCAGCTACCTGAGTAGAAGCCTCTGATGAGTAGTGCGGGAGCCCAGCCCACAGTTCTAAACTCTATGGCGCAAGGCCAAAAAGTCGCAGCCAGCTTGTCAGAGAACTTTCGAAGTCTCTGATTCAGTCCTTCCACTCGACTCAGAACCAAAGAGCTACGATCAGTTCTGGGAACAATGCTGCAAACTGTGAGCTTCGTTGAAACTCCATGTGCAAAGCTTATCCTCTCAACCTTCTCTGCCACTCGCTGGAATGACCCAAGAATGACCTCAGAGTCCAGACGATAGGCACAATTTTTTCCAACGTGCGCCACAATCTGCTGTTGGCTGCACCCTGTTCCCTCAATGGTTGCTCGAATGGCCTCTTCAGCATATTGAATGAGACACTCAGGCATACACTAAGAATGCACCTGGCGTCTTTCCCTGTTCCTTGCTGCCATTTCTCGAAAGGGTACCATCATTCGCTGTACGTTTGAAGTGCCGACGATTAATGGACCCCTACCCTTTTGTTTTGCCTCCTCCTGACACTGGATAAAACAGGTTTCCCCTCAACAGGTGAAGTGAGTACCATTGGGTCAGTTTCAGTTTTAGTGAAAGACAGCAGTTCAAACTTGTTGGTTTGGGGGATTGGTACAACGACCGGAGCCCTCCCCATTCCCTGTCCATCCTGTACAGACCACTTAGGTCTATCACTGACAAGCCAAGTGGACGATTCATAACAGATCGTCTACTTTCTGCAGAGGAGACAGGATCCATGGGAGAGGATAGTACTTGACGTACATCTGGTACAGAAATCACAGAAACTGGACTCTCAGGAGCTCTTCCAGCACATCGACTCGCGGCAGCTGTCAATCATTTGACAGTAGTTAGGGCGATTTCCAACTGCTTATGAACGTCAACCAACTCATCCTGTGTTTGAGAGCAGCATTCACAGTGGGACTGCATTTTGGCTGGTGCAATGTATTACTAGGCACTGTCATCGATCATCCTCCATACAGTGTTCCCACATGATTTTCATCTGTTTTAAAACCTGAAGAACGCCTTCTAAGACTTCTTCTGATAGTGACGAAGCGCTACAAGTGGAGGTGAGACTGTGGCTCTGTCAAACACTCTACAGTGACAGTATCAACAAACTGGTCTCTCGTTGAGAGAAATGTGTTCGCAGCCTCGGAAAATATGTTGAGCAACAAGTATAGTATGTTGAAATGAAGAATAAAGATGCAGAATGCTGATACTGTTTGTTTTATTTAAAAAGCTGTACGAGTTTTCACATAAAAAATTAGGGACACTAGTTTCCAGCATGTTGTCATACAAGTGCAGTGGAAAAAAACATTGTTTGTACAGATGTTTCAGCTGTTTGTCGCAGGATAGGAAACAAATGTGTTGAGGCACAGTTATGGTTTGAACAACGGTAATGTATAGTAAAGCTTCACAGGAAAACAGTATTATAGAAGCAAACAACCTCTGAATGTCAGCTTGAGAGGCATTTCTTGCCTTGCGTGAGAGACGAGCTGTGTTAGTTCACGAAGATTGCTGGCTGGAGGTGTGCAGACATGTTCTAAGGACGACAAATCAGGGTACTGGGCAGGCCAGTCAAAGATCGGTGCATTCTTC
The DNA here is from genome assembly GCF_023864345.2 of Schistocerca serialis cubense. Classification (NCBI taxonomy): domain Eukaryota; kingdom Metazoa; phylum Arthropoda; class Insecta; order Orthoptera; family Acrididae; genus Schistocerca; species Schistocerca serialis. The sequence continues at coordinate 67,606,877 of NC_064638.1, forward strand.
AAGGCATCTGTGATGTGGACTGCAATGTAGAGTTATGTATTATCCTATGGAACATGCCATTTTGTACCCTGCTCATGATGGGTATGAAACAGGGTTTGCCATTCTTGCCACATACTGCAGAACATTCAGCCTCCCTACAAGAGCTACGGAATCGTCCTGTTTGACAGCCGCAGAATGACACGCAGTGTCCTAGTTGACTGAGGCTCTTCACCATGTGGGTCTCTGTTGCCTGCCGATGTATGTCAGCGATAAACGACGGACGGCAACTCGAGATGTCAACCTAGCTTGCAGTTATCTACTTCCGATCGTTCGTTGTGTCCAGATATCAGCTGTTGTCATGCGTCAAAGCCAGTCGAACAACCCTCCATCCTCTCGCGGTATATTCCTTCTACTCCTCTTGCCACACTGCTATCCTGAGTCGATTTCGCCTCTACTCGTTCTGCAGTCAATGCACAACAGCCAACTGACTGTATGATCTGTCGGAATGTTACTCCCCTGTCCCTAATGCCAATGATTCGACCTTTCGCAAAGTCTGAACGATGACTATGAGCTGCATATGCACGTCGTGTGGGTGTCCTGCATGTAAATCTTCACCTGAAAAGTCCCAGCTACATTACATACATACATCAGCAACGAACTACAAGAGTAATGGTATTTTTCTGCCCTGAAAATAATCTCACATATGGGTGAAATTTTAAGTAACGCATTTCTCAGGCATGGAAATAGTTAAGCATCAGTTTTCTAGCATTCGGTCTAGGCGTTCCTTGCGTAAAACTTCCATTTCCGCTAGTGATCGACAGTAATTCGAAAAGTAGATAAATAAACGAGTTACCTCAGTTGAACTTTTTTATTTTTGAATGTAGTTTACCTGTACACCAATGCACTAGGTCCGTGATGTTCCAGTGCCTTGACCTCGTTTCAAAAATTAGATTCCTCCAGGCCTGCGAAACACAAGGGCGTGCTGAAAAGCAGTAATGCCTCCGATTTTTTTTATGTAGAATCTGTCAAAAGCTTTTTAAATAAAACAGACTTTATTAACATACAACATGTTTGTACTTCATGTTTTCATATCTGCAGCCGTCTGCCCTAGAGGGTCCAAATTGTAGGGTGTAACATGGCGGTAAGAATGTCGGTGTGTGAGAAATTGCGTGCTGTAATTGGGTTTCGAATTGGAACAATTCGTCCAGACATGGAGCACCCTCTCCTTCAATGTGACGATGCCAGACCACAATTGAGCGCTGCGACATCTGCAACAACCTGACGCCTTGTGTGCACTGTTACTAATAATCCTCCATGTAATCCTGACTTGGCCCATCCGATTTTCACCTGTTTGCAAAACTTTACCAATAACTTCGATAACTTCATTTTGATAGTGAGAAAGTAGTGCGAGCAGATGTGAGATTGTGGCTTCGTCAACAAAGTCAAACATTCTACAGTGACTGTATCAACAAGATGGTCTCTGATGGAGAGAAACGTGTTCGTCGACAGGGTGACAATGTTGACAAACGGCGGAGGTTCGAGTCCTCCCTCGGGCATGGTTGCCTTAGGATAATTTGGATTAAGTAGTGTGTAAGCTTAGGGACTGATGACCTTAGCAGTTAAGTCCCATAAAATTAAAAAAAATAAATAAAAATAAATGTTGACTAATAAATATGTAGATACGATGAATAAAGAAGTAGAATGTTAACAGAGGTTGTTTAAAAAGCCATAAGAATTTTCACATAAAAAATTCTGTGTCCTTACTTTTTAGCACGTCCTCGTACCTGTTAACTTTCGGTCAGTTCTTCGTTCGAAGAGGATCTCCGTCTACTGAGCAAAAGTTTGAGCTTAGAGAAAACGCGGACGTTTGGTGGAACGAAATCAGACAAATAAGGCTGGTGCGGCAACAATTTACATCTTAGTTCAAATATTTTTGCCACGACAATGACAATTGTGTATGGGCGCACACTGTCTCGATGAAAGATGGCTCTCGTCGTTGCCAATCCTGATCTTTTTCGCGTATCTTTTGCCGTAGTTAGTCCAGGAGGTTAATGTAACATTGCCCCATAATTGTTTGACCTGTGGGAAGACAACCCACTATCAGAATCCCTTTCGCATCACAGAAAACTGACGCCATGGCCTTTCCAGCCGACCATACTGCCTTTACTTTCTTTGGTGCCTGAAAACAGGTCAAATATTTTTCTGACATTTCCACTCTCATGGTTTTCTGATCCTGTGTTAATAGTCGTGGCACCCATCAGGCAGAAAATTTTCTCATAGTCAATTCCAATGTTAAAATGGGATATGTCTGTTCAGATGGAAACGGAAATGACTTGTGGCTGGGCGACCCGTCGGGTAGACCGTTCGCCTGGCGCAAGTCTTTCGAGTTGACGCCACTTCGACTTGCGTGTCGATGGGGATGAAATGATCATGATAAGGACAACACAACACCCAGTCCCTGAGCGGAGAAAATCTCCGACCCAGCCGGGAATCGAACCCGGGCCGTTAGGTATGACATTCCGTCGCGCTGACCACTCAGCTACCAGGGGTGGACTCTGTTCAGATGACGTACGTACAGCTTCAACAGTTTCTCTCACATGAAATCGGCAATCCTCGATGGCAATTTTATGCCCTTTTGCAATAACTTCTGCGGTAGTGGCACATCTTGGCTGATCACTATGCGGCTCCTCATGTAAGCTGTCCCGATCAAATTTAAACTCGTTTGTCCACTTGACAATATCTGAATATTAAGGACCGGAGTGCCCAATGTGTTCTAAATGTTTTAGGCACGAATTTCCTTTGCCTCCATAACTTCCTTTACGAAGTACTTAACTACTTCTTGAATCTCGTTTTTCTCCATCTTCTCAGATCACTACACGGGAACAATAACAGAGAGATGTCCACACCATAGTTCCAGAACACTTATGTAACACGTCTTTACTCACAAAGAATGACCTACTATTTTGCAGGGATCTCGTTGTGCTTTGCTGATATCTGGTGGTGATTCCGCAAACTTTTCAAATTACCCTCAAATATATTCTGCACAGTGGCAGCACTACCTTGAGTTGCGCCAGAAGCTGATATCGTTTCAGACAATACCTCTCCATTAACTTCTGCGAGCGGTCAACTCTTTAACGCAGCCACATATTCCATATTCACGTATCTTGTTTATTATGCAGTGGTGCAGAGCTGTACTGAAAGCTTTATGGAAGCAAGAAAAGCGGCATAACTATCTATTTACTTCTAGATCTCCTGAATGAACAGAGTAAGCTTGGTGTCACGCAGTCGGTGCTTGCAGAAACCGTGTTATTTGTTACGATAGATATGCTCCATCTCCAAAAAAAGTCGTCACATATGAGAACAATGTTGTTGTTGTGGTCTTCAGTCCAGAGACTGGTTTGATGCAGCTCTCCATGCTACTCTATCCTGTGCAAGCTTCTTCATCTCCCAGTACCTACTGCAACCTCCATCCTTCTCAATCTGTTTAGTGTATTCATCTCTTGGTCTCCCTCTACGATTTTTACCCTCCACGCTGCCCTCCAATACTAAATTGGTGATTCCTTGATGCCTCAGAATATGACCTACCAACCAATCACTTCTTCTAGTCAAGTTGTGCCACAGATTTCTCTTCTCTCTAATTCTATTCAAAACCTCCTCATTAGTTATGTGATCTACCCATCTAATCTTCAGCATTCTTCTGTAGCACCACATTTCGAAAGCTTCTGTTCTCTTCTTGTCTAAACTATTTATCATCCACGTTTCACTTCCATACATGGCTACACTCCATACAAATACTTTCAGAAACGGCTTCCTCACACTTAAATCTATACTCTATGTTAACAAATTTCTCTTCTTCAGAAACACTTTCTTTACCATTGCCAGTGTACATTTTATATCCTCTCTACTTCGACCATCATCAGTTATTTTGTTCCCCAAATAGCAAAACTCATTTACTACTTTAAGCGTCTCATTTCTTAATCTAATTCCCTCAGCATCATTCGATTTAATTCGACTACATTCCATTATCCTCGTTTTGCTTTTGTTGATGTTCATCTTATATCCTCTTTTCAAGACACTATTCAGCTGCTCTTCCAGGTCCTTTGCTGTCTCTGACAGAATTACAATGTCATCGGCGAACCTCAAAGTTTTTTTCTCCGTGGGTTTTAATTCCTAATCCCAATTTTTCTTTTGTTTCCTTTACTGCTTGCTCAATATACATATTGAATAACATCGGGGATAGGCTACAACCCTGTCTCACTCCCTTCCCAACCACTGCTTCCCTTTCATGCCCCTCGACTCTTATAACTACCACCTGGTTTCTGTACAAATTGTAAATAGCCTTTCGCTTCCTGTATTTTACCACTGCCACCTTCTGAATTTGAAAGAGAGTATTCCAGTCAACATTGTCAAAAGCTTTCTCTAAGTCTACAAATGCTAGAAGCATAGGTTTGCCTTTCCTTAATCTATTTTCTAAGATAAGTCGTAGGGTCAGTATTGCCTCACGTGTTCCAACATTTCTACGGAATCCAAACTGATCTTCCCCGAGGTCGGCCTCTACCAGTTTTTCCATTCGTCTGTAAAGAATTCGTATTAGTATTTTGCAGACGTGGCTTATTAAACTGATAGTTCGGTAATTTTCACATCTGTCAACGCCTGCTATCTTTAGGATTGGAATTATTATATTTTTCTTGAAGTCTGAGGTTATTTCGCCTGTCTCATACATCTTGCCCACCAGATGGTAGAGTTTTGTCAGGACTGGCTCTCCCAAGGCTGTCAGTAGTTCTAATGGAATGTTGTCTACTCCCTGGGCCTTATTTCGACTTAGGTCTTTCAGTGCTCTGTCAAATTCTTCACGCAGTATCATATCTCCCATTTCATCTTCATCTACATCCTCTTCCATTTCCATAATATTAAGTACATCGCCATTGAACAGACCCTCTATATACTCCTTCCACCTTTCTGGTTTCCCTTCTTTGCTTAGAGTTGGGTTTCCATATGAGCTCTTGATATTCATTCAAGTGGTTCTCTTTTCTCCAAAGGTCTCTTTAATTTTCCTCCAGGCAGTATCTATCTTACCGTTAGTGAGATATGCCTCTGCATCCTTACATTTGTCCTCTAGCCATCCCTGTTAGTTTTTTGGCACTTTCTGCCGATTTCATTTTTGAGACGTTTGTATTCCTTTTTGCCTGCTTCATTTACTGCATTTTTATATTTTCTCCTTTCATCAATTAAATTCAATATCTCTTCTGTTACCAAGGATTTCTATTAGCCCTCGTCTTTTTACCTACTTGATCCTCTGCTACCTTACAATATACGTTCCAAAATTCAACAAACATCAATTTTTGTTAACTGACTACTAAGTATTTGTGTTGTATCGTGATGAACAAGAGGCAGCGAGTTTGTAGAGAAGTGGCGGTCTGTTTGCGTGCGGCAGAGTACGAGGAGGTGGCGGAGCGCATGGTGCGTTCGCCTGCCGTGTACCGCACGCTGTGCACGCCCAAGGGCGGGCTCGACTTCCCCGACGGCGTGCGCTACTCCATCCGCGGCAGACTCTGCCACTTCGGCGTCATGGGCTACCAGTTCAAGCCGGACACGCCGCTGCTCCAGGTGAGTGCCACACTCGGTTCTGTTCCCTCACGCTGCCGCGCTACCTGGCCTATGTAGTAGAGGTGCATCGTTCGGGAAAGAACACACTAAACTGAACAGAAGGACTGAGGAACGAGTTTCTCTGTTCTCTTCAAAGTGGCCTCTATCCACCTCAGTCTCACTCGATTGGTCTCATTCTTTTTCGAGAAGTTACTCGTTCCAGTTCCACCGTACTTCGCTCAAAATTCTGGAAATTTGTGGTAAGTTCCTATAGGACCAAACTGCAGAGGTCATCGGCCTCTAGGCTTATGTAGCGACCCTTTTTTCTATCCCGATTTCCGTATCTTGCATGAAAGTAGGAATGTTAATTTATCTATACGTTGACTGGTATTGAGGGGTTTTGTTTTATCCCGGCTAGTTCTTGAATTAACCCCAGTGAGTCACTACACGTATCATCTTCCCAGTTCTGAAGGAAAAATACCATTAGTAAATTAATACTAGTGTTTTGAATAGATTCTCGTTCACTTGTTTCAGTTACTAGCCTGCAGTTTATTCTTGGTGAAAATCGCGTAACCTAATTATTTATGAACCTAAGTCGAAGTAAAGTTCAAGACGAATAGTCAGTTTCAAATTAACACGTTATTTTATTTAACAAGAATTATTAATAAATCAGTTCATTCACACGATCGCATTCAAAGGGGTTCTTTGAATAAGTATCTAATCTTGAATCCCGTCAGTATCAGAGATACTAAACAATGTTCTGTCACTTTCGACAAAAAGATTATTCCCGTTTAATATCCATAAACTGTCACGAACTATGATTACTAGTCGCGTGAAGTAAAGCTTTTCCACTATCACAATACAAAGTTCGAATCCGTCCAAAAATCGTTAATTCCGTAAAATATTTAAATCTTCACACGGAGTGACGTTAAAGTCAGAGAGATTATTTATCACTTCCCCGTTCCTCTAATATGACAAAAGTTCTAATTCTGATCTGAAATTAATGCTTCCCAAAAAACAATCTCGTCGCGATTTATTCTTGCGCCGTGATTTAATAAAACTCCTATTGTTGCTTCCTAAAGCTGTACGTCCTAATTGACTTCGAACAGACTAGAGGATAGAGACTGCAGTATCATAATTGCATTGTATGTCTATTTATACTTTAGTAAACGCTATCTTTGGTGTTCAAGACCTACGTTCTGTGACTATAATATTGATTTTCTCATATATAAGAATAACTAATAACTTAACCATTTCTATCGTTTTTCCCCCCTCCCATGCTTCCAAAATTTGTGATTAAAATTCTTTTCTTTTTCTGTTATTTTTCTACTATAGATTCCCCTCTATTTGTCTCTTATTTCTATTTCGTAAATTACTACTTGTGGAGGGGCTTGAGACATTTTCTGAATTTATATTTCGAGGGCATGGGAGCTAATTTGGGAGCTATTTTGGTTTATTAACACCGAGAGGCGTTGTAAGTGTTACACATACACACTACTTAATCTAACTTAAACTAATTTAAGCCTAATTTACACGACGACATTGGGTTGCGCCACTCGTTTCGTGGAATGAGTTGCACGCAAGTGGTTTCATATATGACTGTAGACACGGCGGCACCAGTAAACACTACAGTTTCGTCGTTTTGTGGGTCCCTGAGTCGTGTCTGAAATGCAAGTTTTGGCAGCTGCACGTCGCACGAGTTGTGATGGAGTTAATAAAGCTTGTTGCTTGGAATCGCTGCATAAGAAAAAAATAAACTTATTTCGATACGTGACTGGATGAAGAAAAGACGTCAGCTCGGTTGCTCAGCATCCTTGCTGAAATAATTTATAACAGAAGATCCAAGAAGTTCTTTTAATTATCTTAGAATGTCGCCAGAACTGTTCACGGTTCTTCTAAACAGAGTTAATTATGCGATAAGGAATGAAGGTACTCTAATGCATGAAGCACTGTCGCCAGAGCTGAAATTACATATCAAATTGCGTGCATTGCAATCGAGAACACTCGGCATGCTATAAAATGCGGTTTATGTTGGTGATGACGCTTTTTCATTAACACCAACAATTATTAACAGTAATAATTATTAACATTAACAGCAATAATTATTCGAAGCAGGCCGCATTAAGAAGTGAGTGGTTTGCAAACTACTCTCTTGAAGATAGATCTCAACAGTGGCAATATTTCAAAATTCTAACATATGTGAATGTGGAGCACTGCATCGACGTTTTAAATAGATGAATATTGAATAAAGAAGGCAGCTTTTTGAATTTGTATAGCCTTCCCTCCGGTCAACAATATTGCTTAACAAAGAGTTGGCCAACTTGGCCGTCCTGTAGACGAAAGCATTGCCACAGCTAGAATTACACTTGCTTGTATTTTTCTTAATTCAGTTGTATATGTGCTCCTAACTCAATAAATATTACCCTGCAGGATGATGGTCGGGAGATAATAAATAGAGTGGAAACTTCCAAATTCTTAGGTCCTCATACTGATGAGAATTTCAACTGAAAAGGCGAATTTTGGTTCACCCTCATTCGCACTTAGAATCACTGCAAATCTTAGGGAGAGACAAATCAATAAGTTAACGTATTTTGCGTGTTTCCATTCAATAACGTAATATGGAATAATGTTCTCCAGCAACTCATCGTTATTTATTCATTTATTTATTGCCCATATTATCACATTTAAGAAAGGAAGCCTTTATTGTTCAAAAATGTGATGGAATATGTGGTGTTCACTCGCGATCATCTTGTAGACTGCTGTTTAAGGAGTTGGGCATTCTGACTACTGGTCCACAGTACATTTATTCTCTCATGAAGTTTGTTGTAAATAATCTGCTACATTTCAAAAGGAACAATGATGTACATGTACAACAGTTTACGGGAATGCAGCCAGATGACGTCGGCGACAACTGCTGACATTTTGACAGGAACACACCCACTCATTTTCAAGGAAAACTGAACCAGATAAGGGCTGCAAAAGAGAATTTAATACCTCTGTTTTCAGAGGAACTCCAGGAAGATCCCACTCACACACATGTAAACAGTAGCGCCATCACAATTAGTGGTGGGGAGCTCGTGAATGAGTCGTTCAAATGAACGCTTCACTCCAGTGAAGTGTGAACTAACCACTCAATTTCAATGAACTGGTACTTCAAATTCTCCACAGATAGCACACTCCACACTTTTTTTCTAGTTCGTTCACTCACTCTCTTCCCCTCTCCCTCTCCCTCTCCCACTACATTGGCGCTACGTCACTCATTCTCCCTTCACTTCAGTCCTCCCTCTACTGCCTGTCGACGAATCGCGCGGTGAAATACACTTACAACAACAGTTGCACTTTGCTTTCCCATCACCTAAATCGGCGAAGAAACCCCAAATTTCACTACTTCTACGCGATCGCGAGTTGCTAGCCATTGTATAAGCGTGAACAGACACAAAAATTGCTTTCCGAATAAAATAAAGAGGGATTTTACCTGGAATCGTACCAATGACTACAGGTGACAGTTTACGTTTTGAATTTAGAGGGTTATTATTCTCAACAAAAATAAAATCTACAGGAAAACTTCTGAATAATTACTTAACGTGGGTATATAAACTTTGTGACAGTGGTAAACATACTCATTCTATTTTTGATTAAATTTTAAAAGGAACATAAAATTGGACTTAATTTCGTTGGTAGCCCTAGTTTTCAGTCCATAAACACAACAAATAAGGTTTCACTTGGCAGATGAAGACTCTTTTTGGCGCTTCATGAAAAAATGTCGAGCAAGGTTAAACTTAATACCTTATTTATATGTGACAGGCTTCTCTATTTATCTTTCCTTTGTCCCCTTCGACCAAGCTGTATTTAAGTTACCTCAGATGCTGTAAGACGCAAAACGTTACGTGGACGTTACTTCATAGTTCGGCCATCTGTTGGTAAAATTATGAAGTATTACGAAGCTTTATTGTACGAGCGAGGCGAAGCGAGCGTAGCCGCGGCTGAGCGGCGAACTGGACAACTTCGCCAGGCTTCCGTACTTCATGAATAAACTACTTCATTTGAACGCTTCACGGCAAAGAGTGAAATGAATGAAGTACTTCACGGGAATGAACGAGTTCGACCCATCTCTACATCACAAGCCAAATATGACTGACGTCAGAAGTTATCGATAGTGAAATAAATGATCAACGGGTAAGGTAGCAAAAAGTCTGTGCCTCTGTTTTTTGACAGGGGAGACAGCAAGAGTTAATGCAGAATTTATACAAAAACCATCATCTCTATTTATAAGATTACTTGCTAATTTAATTTCAACAGCGTCCGTAAGAACACCATCCCTATAGGTGGAAGCTCATGCCATAATATCTGTGTTATATTCTGTAGGATGACCGGTGACAAGACAGTGTTCTACAATGACGGATTTGCTCGGCTGTTGTAAGCGTGTGTGTTGCTTATGCTCAGTACGTCACAACTGCAAGGAATATGGTAGACGCTCGCCTTACGCAGACCAAGGTTGTCCTTTACGGAACTTAAAAAACCTTGACCTTAGATGGTGGTCGAAAAACACACTTCACATAATATTTCCGCAAAACATGTCCAATTCTGTTCGAAGTGCTTCGTACATGAGACAAATATGCTATAGACTTCTGACCTCGGTCGTCTTTGGTTTGTGATGGCGCTAGCGTTTGTGTGTGCGGGTGTTACCTTTCCAGTGTTTCAGAATGTGAAACGTAATTTGCAAGCATCAACCAAAGTTTAGCAAATGCATCATTACATCTACACATCTGTTTTATATAGCCTCGGATTATGCTCTAGGATACCAGTTTTTCAACTATCAGGTAGTAATAATATGACAGAACACAGCCCCACTGGTTCTAAAAGTCACATGTTAACTCAACATGAGAGTAGTTATGGAATTATTGAAGAGAAAACTCTAGTAGTATTATGTTCATCTGAGAAATTTAAGTAATCATAATCTGGTAATGAAATAATAGCACACACCAACCACAGTTTATGGTTGGTGATGATATGCAATTTGGTTCTATAAAGGAAAATGTGGAACTTCTGAATTGGATAGGTGATTGACAGTGCTTCCTTTTCTATTTGTGAATAATTGTGTTGAGCAGCTGTCAATGCCTTTGAGGCATATGCAGGAGGTTGCTCAGATTCATCAACTTCCCTGTGAGACAAAACAGCTGCAAGTACCATCTGGGACGCATCTGTGGTAAGAACCAGTTGTTTACCTTTCCAAGACACAGGGAAGACATTAGCAATGACTTGACATGGTTGAACGCCTTGTCACAACAAAAAGCATACCTTTCTTCCATAAGTTGTTTAAGGGATGAATGATATCTGCCACATTGGGGATAAATTTTGAATAGTAACTGACTTTCTCCAAAAATGCTTGGGGTCCTTTAAGATTTAGCATCTTTTGAAGGCTGGTAATGCCCTCTAGATGCTGCTGCATAGGAGAGATTCCATCCTTCAAAAGAAGATGGCCCACAGTTCTGCTTCTGTCTGATAACTCTTTGACTTCCACAGGTTGTACTTAAGGTCTGCGTCTGGCAATTTAGTGAGAAGAGTCCAAAGGTTGTCAAGATGTTCCTGCCGAGAGGACCTTGTGATGATAATGTCATCTAGATAGTTTCCACAACAGAGGACATCACATATTAGCTGTTCTAAGAATCGCTGAAAAATAGTGGGAGGAATTACAATGCCAAAAATTAGGTGTGTGTAACAGTATAACATGAATGGAGTGATGGTAACAATAATCTGTTTGGAAGCAGAATCCAGATGAAGCTGTAGATATACTTCCGCCAAATCAATTTTTGAAAAACATTTGCCATCCACAAGTTTTGCAAATATTTCATTGGTACACAGAATTGTGTAGTACGCCACTACCAACTGAGCATTGCGGTTGATTTGAAATCTCTGCACAAATGAAGCACTCCTGAAAGTTTGCAAATGACAACCAATGTCTTAGCCCATTGGCTACAGATAACTGGTTCAATGTTACCCGGCCTCTACAACCTATCAAGTTCTTCCTTGACTGCCAATCTCAGGGCAAAGCGGAGAGGCCAAGCACGAAAAAATTTAGATATGGCAGTTGTTTTTAGGGTGATGTGCCCCTCAAAATCCTTTGCTGCCCCAAAACCTGATGAAAACAGGGGGCCAAACCAGATGTCGTCCAGTTCCTGGAACAAAATAGTGTCAGAAACAAAAGGTACTGCATCTTGAATTTGAAACCTAATGACCGTGAATGTGTTGAAGCCAAAAACGTGATCGCCCTCGTGATGAGTTGATACTAATGTTTATTGTGAACTCTCCTTGAACAGGAATGTGTTGCTTTCCATAAATAACGAAATTATGGGTTGTGGAGGAGAAAGCAGGACGACTCAAACATTGATATGTTTCCAGATTCATCAGAGACAAAGAGGACCCTGTGTCAACCTGGAAATGGAACAGTTGTTGTCGAATCAGTTGCTTAATGTAAATCTTGTTGGGGACGTCAAGCTCATGAGCATGGGCTGGCTTAACACTACGCATTTCCATGAAATTCACATCCATGGCTGAGGCCTGGCTGCAAGGGGAGCTATGACAGACCGTGGCCACGTGGCCTTATTTACTGCAAGCGGCTCACATGGTGCACCTATGAGGGCAGCGACAGAGGGAGTGTACATGGAAACGGTCTGGACACAACAGAAAACTGCAGCAAAAAACAGCAAATTCCAATTGCGACCTGAATGAATTAAAGGAACAAATTGTGTGCATTGGGGAATGCCACCAATGTTATGCCAATGAGTGTACTAATGCAACACCCATTACATCCTCAAACTGTTCAGATGCAACTTGTGACACATCAAAAGTCATACGCTACTGGCCATTAAAATTGCTACACCAAGAAGAAATGCAGATGATAAACGGGTATTCATTGGACAAATATATTATACTAGAACTGACATGTGATTACATTTTCACGCTATTTGGGTGCACAGAGCCTGAGAAATCAATACCCAAAACAACCACCTCTGGCCGTAATAACGGCCTTGATACGCCTGGGCATTGAGGCAAACAGAGCTTGGATGGCGTATACAGGTACAGCTGCCCATGCAGCTTCAACACGATACCACAGTTCATCAAGAGAGTGACTGGCGTATTGTGACGAGCCAGTTGCTCGGCCCCCATTGACCAGACGTTTTCAATTGGTGATAGATCTGGAGAATGTGCTGGCCAGAGCAGCTGTCGAACATTTTCTGTATCCAGAAAGGCCCGTACAGGACCTGCAACATGCGTTTGTGCATTATCCTTCTGAAATGTAGAGTTTCGCAGGGATCGATGAAGGGTAGAGCCATGGGTCGTAACACATCTGAAATGTAACGTCCACTGTTCAAAGTGCCATCAAGCGAACAAGAGGTGCCCGAGATGTGTAACCAGTGGCACCCCATACCATCACGCCGGATGATATGCCAGTATGACGATGACGAATACACGGTTCCAATGTGCGTTCACCGCGATGTCGCCAAACACGGATGCGACCATCATGATGCTATAAACAGAACCTTGATTCATCCAAAAAATGACGTTTTGCCATTCGTGCACCCAGGTTCGTCATTGAGTACACCATCACAGGCGCTCCTGTCTGTGATGCTGCGTCAAGGTCTCCAAGCTGATAGTCCATGATGCTGCAAACGTCATCAAACTGTTCGTGCAGATGGTTGTTGTCTTGCAAATGTCCCCATATGTTGACTCAGGGATCGAGACGTGGCTGCACGATCCATTGCAGCCATGTGGATAAGATGCCTGTCATCTCGACTGCTAGTGATACGAGGCCATTGGGATCCAGCACGGCATTCCATATTACCCTCCTGAACTCCCCAATTCCATATTCTGCTAACAGTCATTGGATCTCGACCGACGCGAGCAACAATGTCCCAATACGATAAACTGCAATCGCGATGGGCTACAATCCGACCTTTATCAAAGTCGGAAACGTGATGGTACGCATTTCTCCTTCTTGCATGAGGCATCACAACAACATTTCACCAGGCAACGCTGGTCAACTGCTGTTTGCGTATGAGAAATCGGTTGGAAAGTTTCTTCATGTCAGCACGTTGTAGGTGTCGCCACTAGTGCCAACCTTGTGTGAATGCTCTGAAAAGCTAATCATTTGCATACCACAGCATCTTCTTCCTGTGGGTTAAATTTCGTGTCTGTAGCACATCATCTTCGTGGTGTAGCAATTTTAATGGCCAGTAGTGTAGGATTGGTCAAAACCTACTCTACTGTTGGAGCTTCTAAATGTAACACACTGACCAACCTCTCTGCCCGGGGTGGAATGAATGATAATGATGCAGCGATCACACACAAATTTATGCTTCGTACTTAGTTTGTGGAGGTTGGCAACCCATGCGTGGTAGGATTGTCCGAGTTTCTTTTGCCACTGATGAAGCTCCATACAGGAAATCAACAAGTTGGTTTGCTTAAAATAATAAGCACTAAGGAAGTGCACATTTTAGAAAATGACAACACTGATGAGTCTTTCAATGAGGCAAATTTTCGAACCAAATGAAATATTTCACGTGCAGTCCATGACAAGAAGACAGCCTTTTGTAATGATGAATGATGGAATCTCTACCTCAGATGCTGTGTAATACTGCTGTATGGGCCACAAATGTGTGGCCCAATCTTCCTTTGCTTCTTGGAAGGTGGAAGAGGTGGGAGGAGGGATTGGGAGGGTGGGCACATAGGTGGCAGTGGTTGAGGGGCTGGTGCTCCAAGTGAATTTGTAAATAATTGACAAAACAAGCCTGACTGCTGCTGTTGTTGCACAAGCTGGTGTTGTTGTTATTGCTGTTTCTGTTGTTGTAGCAGTTGAAAAAATGCCAGATCGATTTCTCTCACAAAATCAATCGGGAACTACCTCATTACCAGAACTGCTTTTTCAACAGTCTTTACTGATAACCTATACACTAAAATTACAGCAGCTGACTGCATGATGACTAATGACAAGTTTAGAGAAACATAACACAAGTAGTAACTTTCCAAGTATGGAGTTATATCACTAACAACTGAATGCAAAGCACACCAGCATGGAAGAATGTTGTGTGCAGTGCATAGCAAGTGGATGAGGCCCTATTGGCAGCAGCCCGATGTGTTCGTATTTGCTGCAGGTGGTGGTAGCGCACTTGCTTTGCTAAGCCACTTCTGGCACTGGATACAAATGCTGCAGTGGCGGATTGCATGGGCACAGTGCCATGATTACCACTACTGGGAAAGTCAAAAAAATGGTTCAAATGGCTCTGAGCACTATGGGACTCAACTGCTGAGGTCATTAGTCCCCTAGAACTTAGAACTAGTTAAACCTAACTAACCTAAGGACATCACAAACATCCATGCCCGAGGCAGGATTCGAACCTGCGACCGTAGCGGTCTTGCGGTTCCAGACTGCAGCGCCTTTAACTGCACGGGCACTTCGGCCGGCTGGGAAAGTCAAAGGAATGTTTAATACACAAGATGGACAATGTTTTGTAGCTGGGGATTTTATGCATAAGGACTAGATAAACCTTTTTAAAACATAGGGTACTAAAGTATCTTCAAGATCTTCAAACTATAGCTGGGTATAGGATGATTGAAGAGGGTATTTTGAGAAAGTCTTTTAAATAACCACTTATGTTTTATCTGTTAACTGAGGGGGATTGCTGTAGAACAAAAAAGGTTGACTGGCTGATTATACAGTCAAGAATAAGGAGGCTAATTAGCAATAAGTGAAATGGAAGAGATTTTTTTTGTACATGTTGAACTGTATATGCAGTGTGGATAGAAATTTGGTGTAGTCTAAGGACCCTTTTTGCCCCAGCTAGGCAACTTCTATTGTGATGTATTGTGATATATAAAATAAATACTCCTAAAGTCTTGTAGCATTAATTAATATTGTGATCTTGAAACCACTTCCTTTTACCCTTTAAGGGATGGGCACCTATGTGACGTACATTGCAGTATTGTGAATGAGTGGGGTCTCATGGAGAGTTTACTAAGAATTACCATGATCTTAGTATCCTTTGTCCCCTATACAAGGAAATACCTTTTCTTTCCTTACTGTAGAGAGGTACCAATTTATTAGTAATTGCTGTGCCCTTTGCACCCTTTGTCCTCTGTGTATGGGAACAATATTTTTCTCCTGTTAAAGGGAAGCACCAATTTTCTACCTGGAATTTGGCTCAGATAGGAGAGTCCAATAGATATATTATCAATATATCCTCTAGGTGTCTCCCATTGTGGGAGACATGCCATAATTTAAGTATAAGAAGTTTTTAGTTTAAGAATGCTACTATGAATTAATGATTGTGCCCATCCAATGACAAGCACAGGATGAAAATTTTGTTAAATATAATTTAGTGTTTTTATAAGAGGGTTTGGAGGTTTAATTTATTAAATGATAACATCTGGTAGTGATTTACTCAGTTCTATAGAGGTTGGTAATACTAATTGGTATGGGTTTTGCGCAAAATGAATTAGCATAGTTCTGAATTTGCTGAATGAGGCAAGTGGTTTGTGTATTTTTTTTCTTTTTTTTGTGTGGGTGAAGGGCAAGTTAGCTTAACTTAGTACAGATAATGAAGTTCATTCCTTTCATGCCTTCACTAAAGGCTGTAAGATCAGGTTAGTGAAATCCATATTATTTCACTATGAAAGAATAATAATAATGGTGAATAATAATACAAAAATGTCTATACTTACCTGATGCTTTTAAAGTGCTGAAGAAAGAATGGTACAAATTTTTGAGTAGAAGAATAATTAATTAATGAAAATGAAAGGAACATACACTTAATGTTCAAGTAACGGGTGTATATGAATGAAAACTGATTTTCATTGCATGGCAATGTTTAATAATTAGATTATTTAGGAAATAGTAAGATGATTACTCTCATTTTATAGGGTGGCATGTATGAGGGTACAGAATTTTAGCCAAATTAAATTTGGGATTTTTCCCATTAATGTAAGAGGTGCAAAGTTTTCTGTACCTTCATCTGTAAATGAGCAAGCACGCTGGTAATTGATTTTATGTTGTGTGGAGGTTACTCTTTTTACATCATAGGCAGAGGCATCATTTCTATATATAGGATATTGTGTATGAGTGCAAAAATAATGTTTTGTATTGTATTATTTGTTTCAGGTGATCTCACGAGACAGTGTCTTGGTACCATTTTTCAATAGAACAACATTGTTTTCACATGGCACATGTCTCTGTGAATTATCTGTACAATGACAATGTAATTCCTTGTCCAGTAAGATATCCAAGTCTGTCCCCAATAGAACTTATGTGGGACCAGCTCAGATGTCAACTCAAAACCCAATGAAAATATCCAGGATATCAAGGACCAGTCACAACACTTGTGAGTCGAATTATTGCAAGAGAGGGTACAAAGTGGGTACGATACCTTTCCCATCTGAATCAGAACATGTATCCAGGCTTAAATGGGTGTAACATCTAACTGACAAGGGATGAACACTGTGCTCATACTGCCAGTTTTGTAGTCCATTCAACCTGATTTTGTAAAGACTGATACAAAATCATATAACCTATCAATGCATGAAATTTAATTTCATTTCATCCTCTTCTTTTAAGTACTAAATATTTTTTGTGACTGTGTGCATGTCCGTAATAATACTGGATTATAATTATAATAGATCTTGGAGAATAGCCCTGTGAACAGGCAAACATAGGCATACTGATGTATTCGCTTATCTGTTGACATTTGAGAATTCATCAGCATGTTTGCTTTGGATGCAGACATGGGGTTGGAGTGACGGAGAGCTGGTGCGACTCTACTCGTCACGACCGGTACGTGCTGTGGACTTGCAGCGTGAGTACTTCAATGCATCAGATGTTGCACGCGGTGATGTCACTGAGGAGCCTCTGGGACCAGTTCTCAACTCAGACAGCATGCATGATTGAGTTGCTCTGGTAAGAGTTCTAATTGTGTTGTTGTGATTTTCAATCTAAAGATGCATCCCTTCATGCTAGTCTATCCTGTGCAAAGCACTTCATCTCTGCATAGCTACTGAAACATGTGTCCATTTGAATCAACTTTTCCCTAGCTACTGAAATCTGTATCCATGTGAATCATCTTACTCTCACACACACACACACACACACACACACACACACACACACACACACACATTTCCCTACTTTATTCATGACTGAAGACCACAACAACTAAACTGACAATTCCTTGGTGCCTCAGGATGTCTACTATTAACCAGTCCCTTCTTTTAGTTAGGTCGTGTCAATAAAGTTTTTGTACAAGGTTTATTTCAATCACTAATTCTAATTTTTATAACTACTAAACAATTTTTTGGACATTGCCTGGCTTAACAGTGAAAAGTAATGTGCTCTCAGCCAATAACATGAGATTATGAAAAAATTTATTTTCTCCCTAATTTGATTCAGTACCACTTCTTAAATTTCAGCATTCCTCTGCAGCATCACATTTCGTTTTGCCTGGATGGTTTATCATAAATGCTTCACTTCCACAAAAACTCATTCAGAAAAGATTTCCATACACTTAAATTTATATTCACTGTTACAAATTTATCTTTTTCAAAATTCTTTTCTTGCTATTGTCAGTCTGCATTTTATAACATCTTTACTTGTCAGCTAGTTTGGTGCTTAAATTGCAAATTTGGACACTGCTTTTAGGGTCTCATTTCCTAATCTATTCCTTCCAGCATTACATTGTATGATTCAACTATCTCACTTCCTTCCCAACAACTGATTCCCATTTGTGCTCTTTGATTCCTGTAACTATTGTCTGGATTCTGTGCAAATTGTGGATAATCTCCAACTGCATGTGTTTTATTTCTGCTAGCTTCAGAATTTCAAAGAGTGTTTTCCAATAAACATTGTAGGCTTTCTCTAAATCAACAAATGCTAAAAGTATAGATTTGCCTTTCTTCAGTCTGTCTTCTAAGATAAGGCATAGAATTAGTATCATCTCTTGTGTTTCTGCATTTGTCCAGAACCTAAAATGATCATTACCAGGTTAGGCTTTTATCAGTCTTTCCATTCTTATGTAATAATTAATGTCACTATTATGCAACTGTGACTTATCAAATTAATGTTTTTGTAATATTCACCCCTGTTATCACCTACCTTCTTTGGATTTAGCAAATCCTTTTTGAAGTTGTTTTATCATCGTATATTCTTCCATGAACCATGGACCTTGCCGTTGGTGGGGAGGCTTGCGTGCCTCAGCGATACAGATAGCCGTACCGTAGGTGCAACCACAACGGAGGGGTATCTGTTGAGAGGCCAGACAAACGTGTGGTTCCTGAAGAGGGGCAGCAGCCTTTTCAGTAGTTGCAAGGGCAACAGTCTGGATGATTGACTGATCTGGCCTTGTAACAATAACCAAAACGGCCTTGCTGTGCTGGTACTGCGAACGGCTGAAAGCAAGGGGAAACTACAGCCGTAATTTTTCCCGAGGGCATGCAGCTTTACTGTATGATTACATGATGATGGCGTCCTCTTGGGTAAAATATTCCGGAGGTAAAATAGTCCCCCATTCGGATCTCCGGGCGGGGACTACTCAAGAGGATGTCGTTATCAGGAGAAAGAAAACTGGCGTTCTACGGATCGGAGCGTGGAATGTCAGATCCCTTAATCGGGCAGGTAGGTTAGAAAATTTAAAAAGGGAAATGGATAGGTTGAAGTTAGATATAGTGGGAATTAGTGAAGTTCGGTGGCAGGAGGAACAAGACTTGTGGTCAGGTGACTACAGGGTTATAAACACAAAATCAAATAGGGGTAATGCAGGAGTAGGTTTAATAATGAATAGGAAAATAGGAATGCGGGTAAGCTACTACAAACAGCATAGTGAACGCATTATTGTGGCCAAGATAGATACGAAGCCCACACCTACTACAGTAGTACAAGTTTATATGCCAACTAGCTCTGCAGATGACGAAGAAATTGAAGAAATGTATGATGAAATAAAAGAAATTATTCAGATTGTGAAGGGAGACGAAAATTTAATAGTCATGGGTGACTGGAATTCGTCAGTAGGAAAAGGGAGAGAAGGAAACATAGTAGGTGAATATGGATTGGGGGACAGAAATGAAAGAGGAAGCCGCCTGGTAGAATTTTGCACAGAGCACAACATAATCATAGCTAACACTTGGTTTAAGAATCATGAAAGAAGGTTGTATACATGGAAGAACCCTGGAGATACTAAAAGGTATCAGATAGATTATATAATGGTAAGACAGAGATTTAGGAACCAGGTTTTAAATTGTAAGACATTTCCAGGGGCAGATGGGGACTCTGACCACAATCTATTGGTTATGACCTGTAGATTAAAACTGAAGAAACTGCAAAAAGGTGGGAATTTAAGGAGATGGGACCTGGATAAACTAAAAGAACCAGAGGTTGTACAGAGATTCAGGGAGAGCATAAGGGAGCAATTGACAGGAATGGGGGAATTAAATACAGTAGAAGAAGAATGGGTAGCTTTGAGGGATGAAGTAGTGACAGCAGCAGAGGATCAAGTAGGTAAAAAGACGAGGGCTAGTAGAAATCCTTGGGTAACAGAAGAAATATTGAATTTAATTGATGAAAGGAGAAAATATAAAAATGCAGTAAGTGAAACAGGCAAAAAGGAATACAAACGTCTCAAAAATGAGATCGACAGGAAGTGCAAAATGGCTAAGCAGGGATGGCTAGAGGACAAATGTAAGGATGTAGAGGCCTATCTCACTAGGGGTAAGATAGATACCGCCTACAGGAAAATTAAAGAGACCTTTGGAGATAAGAGAACGACTTGTATGAATATCAAGAGCTCAGATGGAAACCCAGTTCTAAGCAAAGAAGGGAAAGCAGAAAGGTGGAAGGAGTATATAGAGGGTCTATACAAGGGCGATGTACTTGAGGACAATATTATGGAAATGGAAGAGGATGTAGATGAAGATGAAATGGGAGATATGATACTGCGTGAAGAGTTTGACAGAGCACTGAAAGACCTGAGTCGAAACAAGGCCCCCGGAGTAGACAATATTCCATTGGAACTACTGACGGCCGTGGGAGAGCCAGTCCTGACAAAACTCTACCATCTGGTGAGCAAGATGTATGAAACAGGCGAAATACCCTCAGACTTCAAGAAGAATATAATAATTCCAATCCCAAAGAAAGCAGGTGTTGACAGATGTGAAAATTACCGAACTATCAGCTTAATAAGTCACAGCTGCAAAATACTAACACGAATTCTTTACAGACGAATGGAAAAACTAGTAGAAGCCAACCTCGGGGAAGATCAGTTTGGATTCCGTAGAAACACTGGAACACGTGAGGCAATACTGACCTTACGACTTATCTTAGAAGAAAGATTAAGGAAAGGCAAACCTACGTTTCTAGCATTTGTAGACTTAGAGAAAGCTTTTGACAATGTTGACTGGAATACTCTCTTTCAAATTCTAAAGGTGGCAGGGGTAAAATACAGGGAGCGAAAGGCTATTTACAATTTGTACAGAAACCAGAAGGCAGTTATAAGAGTCGAGGGGCATGAAAGGGAAGCAGTAGTTGGGAAGGGAGTTAGACAGGGTTGTAGCCTCTCCCCGATGTTGTTCAATCTGTATATTGAGCAAGCAGTAAAGGAAACAAAAGAAAAATTCGGAGTAGGTATTAAAATTCATGGAGAAGAAATAAAAACTTTGAGGTTCGCTGATGACATTGTAATTCTGTCAGAGACAGCAAAGGACTTGGAAGAGCAGTTGAATGGAATGGACAGTGTCTTGAAAGGAGGATATAAGATGAACATCAACAAAAGCAAAACAAGGATAATGGAATGTAGTCTAATTAAGTCGGGTGATGCTGAGGGAATTAGATTAGGAAATGAGGCACTTAAAGTAGTAAAGGAGTTTTGCTATTTGGGGAGCAAAATAACTGATGATGGTCGAAGTAGAGAGGATATAAAATGTAGGCTGGCAATGGCAAGGAAAGCATTTCTGAAGAAGAGAAATTTGTTAACATCCAGTATTGATTTAAGTGTCAGGAAGTCATTTCTGAAAGTATTCGTATGGAGTGTAGCCATGTATGGAAGTGAAACATGGACGATAAATAGTTTGGACAAGAAGAGAATAGAAGCTTTCGAAATGTGGTGCTACAGAAGAATGCTAAAGATTAGATGGGTAGATCACATAACTAATGAGGAAGTATTGAATAGGATTGGGGAGAAGAGAAGTTTGTGGCACAACTTGACCAGAAGAAGGGATCGGTTGGTAGGACATGTTCTGAGGCATCAAGGGATCACCAATTTAGTATTGGAGGGCAGCGTGGAGGGTAAAAATCGTAGAGGGAGACCAAGAGATGAATACACTAAGCAGATTCAGAAGGATGTAGGTTGCAGTAGGTACTGGGAGATGAAAAAGCTTGCACAGGATAGAGTAGCATGGAGAGCTGCATCAAACCAGTCTCAGGACTGAAGACCACAACAACAACAACATATTCTTCCAAGGATATCAATAATTGTGAAGGAATGTCATCTACTAATAGCGCATTCTTTTGAATTAAGTTTTTCAGTGATGTGTCAAATTCATCTCACAGACTCATACATCGTTGTCATCTTCATCTACTTCCTCTTCTCTGCCCATAATATTGCCTCAAAATTTGTTTCCCTTCTAAAGCCCTTCAGTATATGCCTTCCACCTTTCTGCATATCCTGCTTTGCTAAATACTGGCCAACATTTAAGCCTTTAATTTTCGTATTCTTCTGCTCCCTTTCCTGCAAATGTTCCTTTAATTTTCTTATGCATGACAGCTTATTTTCCACTGTCGTGCATACTTCTACAGCTTTGCATTTGCTGTCTAACTATCTTGATTTGCCATTTTGCACTTTTCATCAGTCCTGTTAACTGGTGGTATTCCCTTGTGTCTGCCTTGTTTCTTTTGTTTTTTGCCTTATGTCAGTTTAATTCGATATCCATGTCAGTTAAATTCAATATCCCATGTGTTATCTAAGAATTTCTACTGGGCCTTGTTTTTTGATTATTTGACCCTCTGCTGCCTTCATTATCCCATCTCTCACAGCTGTCTGTTCATATGGTATTTTTTCCTGTTTCCTTTGAATTTATTCAGGTTGCTTCTCCTCAATTTAAAGTCCACTTTTGAATTCTCTGCCTTAACATTACATAATCCATCTGAAACCCTCTGGTGTCTCCAGGTCTCTTCCAGATATAAAAACTTCTTTCATGATTCTTACACCAAGTATCAGCTATGATTAAATTGTACTCAGTGCAAAATTCTACCAGGCAGCTTCACCTTTCATTCCTCTCCCCCATTCTATATTCTCTACAGCTTTTCCTTTTTTTCCTTTTTCTGCTACTGAATTCCAGTTCTGCACCAACATTTCATTATCATCCTCCTTAATATCTGAATAATTTATTTCAAAGTATCTCCTTCAGATTCAACATTATGCAACATAGATGTGAATGAAATTTTCACTCTGCAGCGGAGGGAGTGCTGATATGAAACTTCCTGGCAGATTAAAACTGTGTGCCGGACCGAGACTCGAACTCGGTACCTTTGCCTTTCGCGGGCAAGTGCTCTACCATCTGAGCTACCGAAGCATGACTCGCAACTGGTCCTAGGAGGTAGGAGATGAGGTACTGGTGGAATTAAAGCTGTGAGGACTGGTCGTGAGTCGTGCTTGGGTAGCTCAGATGGTAGAGCACTTGCCCACGAAAGGCAAAGGTACTGAGTGTGAGTCTCGGTCCGGCACACAGTTTTAATCTGCCAGGAAGTTTCAACACAGATGTGTATTGTGGGCTTCTGCCTCTCCAGGCCAAAGGTGACACAACCACAGGAGCTGAGGGTGAACAGTGTGACCACAATGTAAGCATACTATGTTTGTTGTCAATCACATCTCCCACAGCTGCCCTGGTAACACGTGGTGCCAGTTTCACATCTAGAGGTGTGGGAGCCAGCGCAATTAGCGCTGCCATCACAAGTGACGATTCTTCTTTTGCAGATCATGTGCTCACTGATTACTGTGGAAATATTCTTTTATGGGCAGCTGTAAAGTATACCATCCAAGGACTGACCTTCCATGGTCCCATAATCAGAGCTCCTGTCACACAAATACAGTTCTTACCATTATCAGTTCTTTCAATTTATTCAGGTTGCATCTCCTTAATTTAAAGTCTGGTTTTGAATTCTCTGTGTTACCATTATGTATTCCATCTGAAACTCTCTGTTATCTGCAGGTTCGTTTCACATGTATAACTTCCTTTCACAATTCTTGAAGCAAGTATTAGAGTGTTTGAGTCTTGTTGGAGTCTTGACACCACATCTTGACTGAGTTTCTCCATACTGAGCCTGACATCAGTTGCACCTGCAGGCTGTTAGTGTGGAACTTACCATTGCTCCCAAATAACACCAGCCATGTCTGTGGCCCATCTGAAAAAGCCCATCTCTCTGCATTATTTGCACTAGCCATTTCTGACCAGCTACGAACTTCCCCCTCATTGAGACATCTCTCCTGCAAGATCCTCAAGCCCTACCACTCTCCAGTGATATGGCCACACTGACATCACCCTTGTAAGAACTCTCCCAGTATTAGGTTGGTGACTATTGGTGGGCTGAAACCACATTGTGTGTATTCAAGTCTCAGTGACTGTCCTGTTGCATTCAGTTTATGAGTAGACATAAAGTTCAGATATTCTTGTTAGCAGGGTCATATTAATTGTGTGGTTCTCTCAGCCATGATACAATACTCATAGCTCATCATAATACACTCCTGGAAATTGAAATAAGAACACCGTGAATTCATTGTCCCAGGAAGGGGAAACTTTATTGACACATTCCTGGGGTCAGATACATCACATGATCACCCTGACAGAACCACAGGCACATAGACACAGGCAACAGAGCATGCACAATGTCGGCACTAGTACAGTGTATATCCACCTTTCGCAGCAATGCAGGCTGCTATTCTCCCATGAAGACGATCGTAGAGATGCTGGATGTAGTCCTGTGGAACGGCTTGCCATGCCATTTCCACCTGGCGCCTCAGTTGGACCAGCGTTCGTGCTGGACGTGCAGACCGCGTGAGACGACGCTTCATCCAGTCCCAAACATGCTCAATGGGGGACAGATCCGGAGATCTTGCTGGCCAGGGTAGTTGACTTACACCTTCTAGAGCACGTTGGGTGGCACGGGATACATGCGGACGTGCATTGTCCTGTTGGAACAGCAAGTTCCCTTGCCGGTCTAGGAATGGGAAAACGATGGGTTCGATGACGGTTTGGATGTACCATGCACTATTCAGTGTCCCCTCGATGATCACCAGTGGTGTACGGCCAGTGTAGGAGATCGCTCCCCACACCATGATGCCGGGTGTTGGCCCTGTGTGCCTCGGTCGTATGCAGTCCTGATTGTGGCGCTCACCTGCACGGCGCCAAACACGCATACGACCATCATTGGCACCAAGGCAGAAGCGACTCTCATCGCTGAAGACGACACGTCTCCATTCGTCCCTCCATTCATGCCTGTCGCGACACCACTGGAAGCGGGCTGCACGATGTTGGTGCATGAGCGGAAGACGGCCTAACGGTGTGCGGGACCGTAGCCCAGCTTCATGGAGACGGTTGCGAATGGTCCTCGCCGATATCCCAGGAGCAACAGTGTCCCTAATTTGCTGGGAAATGGTGGTGCGGTCCCCTACGGCACT
This sequence comes from Schistocerca serialis cubense, assembly GCF_023864345.2. Taxonomy (NCBI): domain Eukaryota; kingdom Metazoa; phylum Arthropoda; class Insecta; order Orthoptera; family Acrididae; genus Schistocerca; species Schistocerca serialis. The sequence goes on from NC_064638.1 coordinate 67,632,148, forward strand.
GCGTAGGATCCTACGGTCTTGGCGTGCATCCGTGCATCGCTGCGGTCCGGTGCCAGGTCGACGGGCACGTGCACCTTGCACCGACCACTGGCGACAACATCGATGTACTGTGGAGACCTCACGCCCCACGTGTTGAGCAATTCGGCGGTACGTCCACCAGGCCTCCCGCATGCCCACTATACGCCCTCGCTCAAAGTCCGTCAACTGCACATACGGTTCACGTCCACGCTGTCGCGGCATGGTACCAGTGTTAAAGACTGCGATGGAGCTCCGTATGCCACGGCAAACTGGCTGACACTGACGGCGGCGGTGCACAAATGCTGCGCAGCTAGCGCCATTCGACGGCCAACACCGCGGTTCCTGGTGTGTCCGCTGTGCCGTGCGTGTGATCATTGCTTGTACAGCCCTCTCGCAGTGTCCGGAGCAAGTATGGTGGGTCTGACACACCGGTGTTAATGTGTTCTTTTTTCCATTTCCAGGAGTGTATTTTTGAGTCTCTTCTTCATATGTAGAGCTAGATGGCATGGATTGCTGTTGAGTGTTGGTTTTGTCTCTCTTTGCTATTATAATGCATTCACTGTGCCTCTTATAATAGCTCACCACATTCTTATTTTCTTATTCATTATTAGACCTTCTGCTGCATCATCCATACTTGATTTTGTGTTGATAACCTTGCACTCTGCTAATCAGGAATCCCGTTCTTCTTACTATCACACTTCACTAATTACTGCTATATGTAACTTCAACTTACCCACTTCTTTCTTGAAGTTCTCTGACCTACTTTCCCCATTCTGACTTGCAGAATGCCAGATCTTTTTTCTGTTGACAGCATCCTCTGCAGTAGTCCTCTGCTGGAAATCTGAACAGGGAACCATTTTACCTGTGATATATTTTACCCAAGGGGGATGCCTTCATTATTAAGCCATTAAATAGAGCTGCATGTCCTGTAAGATGTAGCAACTCTTGCTACCCCATTGCTTTTAACCATTCGCATTACAAACATAGCAAGCCATGGTGGCTAAATTTATAGAATAGAATAGAATAGAACAGATTCTTTATTTGCCTTTCAGTACGTTTTCCATACAATTGGCATCGTCAGTGTGTTCAATACTTTTTTTTTTTTTTAATTACAATGCCAGATAGTCAACCACGCAGATGTTGCCCATACAATTACTGAAAAGGCTGTTGCTCCCTTTCGGAGACCATGTATTACATAGGCCTCTCCACACATACCACTGTGATATACCTACAGTATGACTATGTATAGGATTGAGGCATCTAATCTAAAAAAAATCCATCCCATCTTGGCAAAGCCCATGGTTCATGAAGGAAATATCACAATGTTAATACTAATTTTTTGTTGAGTAGTATCTTTCCTTCTAAATATTATTGCCTTACAGTTGTGTCAAAGTGTGATAATGTAAATTGACAGATAGGAATCCATGGCCATAATATTTCCTCCCGATTAGGTGGCCAGTCAGTAATCAGTTTGTAGCGTAGCACATTTTTTGCATGTTGTACTGATATGTGTTCCATGTATTTGCAGAATTATAGCTCTTGTTTTACTTTAGGTAAACAAGTGCATTCTGCATTGAATATATGTGGATACAACTGACTGATCTCTTTGTACCTTCAGCATCTGTATGTAGATTTCAGAAGACATTACGTGCCTCATTCCAACAGTAGACAACATGTTCTAGCTGATTATGACTGCTACAAGAGAAAAGTGGTTCAGAGTTATTTCTTTTCTCATCTTCACTTTCCTTTCTTTTTCCATTTTAACAAAAATTACAGAACATATTTCCCCAGTATTCTGGAAAACTGAAATGGTCTGCAACATATGGATCACAGTGAAATCAAATACAGGTCATAACTGAATTATACATCTTGCTGAACAGAAAAACTGAGAAAAACATGTTGTATTATTAGGTTTTTTGGCAGATGATGAAGTTTAATGAAATAAACAAGGAGATACATAATTTCTGCTCTGAAAAATTCAGTTAAAGCTTGTTAACCAATGTACACTGATCAGCCAGAACATTATGACCACCAACATACAATCAATATAAACCTGTCCAGGTGATAGCAGCATCACCTGGCAGGGAATAACTGCTAGTCAGAAACATACATGGTGCATGTAGTATCAGTGAGCGTGCTGTCCATGTTTAGAAGAGGGAAGGCACGTGATTTATCTGAGTTTGACCAAGGACCGATTGTGATTTCACAAAGATTTGGCACAAGCATTTTGGAAATTGCACAGCTTGTCAGCTATTCGAAGAGTGCTGTAGTGACTGTCTTCAACACGTGGTGAAACCACGTCCAGATGTCGTAGGGTTGGCTGACCACCCCGTGTTACAGATGTCCTATGTTGTAGGCTGGGCAGACGGGTAAAACAGGACAAGCAGCAAACTGTGGCAGAACCAACTTCAGATTTTTAAGGCTGGGCAAAGTATAAGTGTGTCTGAACATACAGTGCACCGACCACTCCTAATGATGGGCCTCCACAGCTGGCGACCCATTCATGTGCCAATGATAACACCATGACATTGGTAACTATGACTGAAATGGGCACATGGCCATCATCACTGGGAACTGGCACAGTGACAGATCACTGCATGGTCTGATGAATCCTGATACCTTCTTCATCATGCTGATGTGAGGGCGCAAATCTGTTGTCTTCCACGGGAACGGCTCCTTGACACCTGTACAGCGGAACAGAGACAAGGTGGTGGCAGCTTCATGATGCTCTGGGGTACATTCATGTGGACATCCATGGGTCCAGTGGAGCTCATGCAAGGCACCATGACAGCCAAGGAGCAATGGACACTGATTGCAGACCATGTACAACCCTTCACGACGATCGTATTTCCTGATGGCAGTAGCATTTTTCAACAAGATGTGTCACAAGGCCAGGAATGTGATGGAGTTGTTCGAGGAACAAAGTGGCTAGTTCACATCATGTGCTGGCCCCACCGACTCACCAGATCTGAACCTGATGGAGCACATCTGGGATATGACTGAACGTGGCATCAGAGCTCATCACTCCCCTCCCCAGAATTTGCAGGAATTAGGTGTCTTATGTGTACAGATGTGGTGCCTACTCCCTCCAGTGACCTATCAAAGCCACAATGTGATGACGCATTGCTGCTGTTATCCATGTCAAAGGTGAAAGTACCAGCTATTAGGTAGGTGGTCATAATATTCTGGCTGATCAGTGTAAAATCAACCCAATACTCTTAGATGGTACTGCTCAATGTGAAGTAGTTTCGTGTTAAAGCTGCCACAGACATATATAATGAAATGTTCCAGGTAGTCAGCAACCTTTTTGTGCTCAATGGCTGGTGTTGCAAAGTACATTGGCAAGAGTAGTGGCAAGCTTCAGAAGAGTACTGAAGATCCTTGGACAGTTTCTAACAATGTAATGTAGTTTTAAACTATTGCAATTGCAACAATGTTGCTTGAGAAAAACTTTGTAATAAATACTATTATAGCTTGTTTTCTATAAAAATGTAATTTTATACATGTAGCATAATACTTCAACACTTGAAACTGGAGGTTCTATCTTTGAGCTGTTTCTTGATAAAAAAAAAAAATTGAAGACAACATAACAGATAATTCAGGTATACTAGGGAAGGAAAGTGTTGAACCCAGACTGAAACTAGACAAAAAAAGGGCTGATGAAACATTATTTTTCCTTTTCGCTCTTTTGGTGTGATTTATTGCAATAAACAGTTAGGAGGCCATTTTAATGGGAAAATCTATAGAAAATTTAAGGTTATTCCACTTATGAATGTATCTGACAGGTCCATACTAAAATCTGTTGTGAATAACTTAAGTCTTCAGGAATCAATGACAAATACTGTTTGTGATGCAAACAACTATCCTCACTGTAGTGAAATTATTGGATGAACATCCACAGGTGTGTTTGATACATGTATTGCAATTAAAAAAACACAGATCTAATACAAGTACAAAACAAAAAGCAAGTTCCACTCACTCGCCATGAGAGCATAATCTTCTGCATTCTCCTGTAGCTCCACATTTCAAAAGGTTCTATTCTACTCCTGTCTAAATTGCTTGTTGTCCATGTTTTACTTCCATACATGGCTACACTTCATACAAATACTTTCAGAAAAGATGTCCTAACACTTAATTCTATATTTTGGTGATAACAAATTTCTCTTCTTCAGAAACGCTTTTCTTGCCACTGCCAGTTTACATTTTATATCCTCTCTATTTTGGCCATCATCCTTAATTTTGCTGCCCAGATAACAAACCTCATCTACTACTTTAAGTGTCTCTTTTCTAACGTAATTCCCTCAGCATTGCCTGATTTAATTCAACTACATTGCATTATTCTTATTTAGCTATTGTTGATGTTCATCTTACATCCTCCTTTCAAGACAGTTTCCATTCTTTTCAACTCCTCTTCCAGGTCCTTTGCTGTCGGACAGAATTACAATGTCATTGGCAAACTTATAGTTTTTTATTTCTTCTCCCTGAACTTTAATTGCTACTCCAAATTTTTCTTTGGTTTCCTTTACTGCTTGCTCAATGTACAGATTGAATAACAACAGCAATACGCTACAGCCCTGCTTTGCTTTCATGCCTTTCAGCTCCAATAACTATTAGTTGGTTTCTGTATAAGTTGTGAATAGCCTTTCACTCCCTGTATTTTACCCTTGCTAATTTCAGTATTTCAAAGAGAAAATTCCAGGCAATATTTTCAATAGCTTTCTCTGTCTACAAATGCTATAAGGATAGGTTTGCCTTCCCTTAACCTATTTTCTAAGATAAAAAAGGCATAGTATTGCCTACATATTTCTGCATTTCTCTGGAATCCAAGCTGATCTTCCCTGAGGTTGGCTTCTACCAGTTTTTCCATTCTCTTGTGAAGAAGTCATCTTAGTAGTTTGCTACCATGATTTAATAAACTGATAGTTTAGTAATATTTGTACCTTAGCACCTACTCTTTCTAGCATTGGAATTACTACATTTTTCTTGAAGTCTGAGGGTATTTCACCTGTCTCATACTTCTTGCACACCAGTTAACTAGTATGATATACGAAATCTTTTTAGATTACCATGTTCAATCAGTAGCAAAGATGATGTCCTCAGTAAGTGATTACACCTTCCAAAATGGTAATTCCACAACTCGGATGGCTAGGAAAGTCGTCTGTGAATCTGCATGATGGTTGTGCCTGTTTTTGGATCCATTATGTTGAGTTGGAAGATCAGTTGACAGGAATGGAAAGAGTTTATAACATAAAATTAAATAAAAGTAAACCATGAGTAATAGTGTGTCATCAAATTAAGTCAGGTGTGCTGAACGATTTATATCAGAAAATGAGTCACTGCAAGTGCTGGATTAGTATTGTATTCAGACTTCAAAATTCTGCTGGTAGCAGAAATCAGGAGAATTGTAAAATGTAGATACAGAATGGGAAGGAAAGCATTTCTGAAAATGAGAAATATGTTAGGACGTATTTTCTGAAAGTATTTGCTTGGAGTGTTGCATTATAAAAAAGTGAAACATGGTCAATAAACAGCATGGGCAAAAAAAGACTTGAAACATCTGCAGTGTGATGTAACTTAATCAAATATAGGAGAAAAGATATCTATGGCCTAACTTGTCTAAAAAGAATAGTATGAAATGGATAGGTTGCTACTCACCATATAGTGGAGATGAAGAGTCGGAGACTGCTAAACAAGTGAGCTCTCAGCCAAAAGGCCTTTTTCTACAGGACACACGCACACGCATATTCACACAAGCACAACTCTCAAACACATGACCACTGTCACTGGTCGACGAGTGGCCTCCAAGACCAGACTGTGAGCAACTGCTCATGATGACCTGGGTTGTGGGAGAAAGGAGGAGGCTGGGGTGGAAAGGAGAAGGGATAGCAGGGTAGAGGTGGCAGATGGTAAAATGCTACTTGTGGGAGCATACAGGTATGTGGTCCAGGCATGATAGGGCAGCTAGGTGCAGTTGGAAGGTTAGACGGGGGACAGGAGGGTGCGGAAAAGAAGTGAAGTAAAGAGACTTTATGTGCGTTGGTAGAATAGAAGGGTGTATAGTACTGGAGTGGGTGCTGGGAAGGGGATAGGTGGGTAAAGGACAATGACTAGTGAAGGTTGAGGTCGGGGGGGGGGGGGGGGTTTATGGGAATGTAGGATATATTGCAGGGAGAGTTCCCACCTGTGCAGTTCAAGAAAGCTGGTGTTGGTAGGGAGGACCAAGATGATGCAGTCTGTGAAGCAGTATGTGAAGTGAGCAGCATGCTCAATAACTGGGTTGTCCAGCTGTCTCTTGGCCACAGTTTGTTGGTGGTCATTCATGTGGACAGAAAGCTTGTTGGTTGTCTTGCCACATAGAATGCAGCACAGCTGTTGCAGCTTAGCATGTAGATTGCATGACTGCTTTCACAGGCAGCCCTGCCTTTGATGGGATAGGTGATGCTTTCGACCAGACTGGAGTAGGTGATGGTGGGAGGATGTATGAGACAGGTCTTACATCTAGGTCTATTACAGGGATATGAGCCATGAGGCAAGAGGTTAGGAGCAAGGGTGTAGTAGGGATGGATGTGAATATTGTGTACATTCAGTAGATGGTGGAAAGGATAGTTAGTAGAATATACATTTCAGGGCATGATGAGAGGTAGTTGAAATCCTGGTGGAGAATGTGATTCACATTCTGAATTGCGTAAGTGGGAACTCTGCCTGCAATGCCCTACATTCCCATAACCCCCTTGGTCTCAGCCTTCATTAGTCACTGTCCTTCACACTCCTATCCCCTTCCCTGCTCCCACTCCAGCACTACACAGCCTTCTATTCTACCATCACACCCACGTTCTCTTCTCTCTTTTTCCACACCTTTTACCCCCTCCATCCCCATCTGACCGAACTGCAACTAACTACCATACCCTGTTTGGACCACATCCCTGTATGCTCCCAAAAACATCACATTACCGCCTGCCACCCCCGCCCTGATATCCCTTCCACTTCCCGCTCCAGCCTCCTCCTTTCTCCCACCACCCAGACTGCTTCTCCCATCAATCATGTGCAGTTGCTGGGTTGCTCACAGTCTGGCCTCAGTGGCCAGAAACAGTGATTGGTGTGTGTGTGTGTGTGTGTGTGTGTGTGTGTGTGTGTGTGTGTGTGTGTGTGTGTGTGTTTTTTCTGGCTTCTTTAGAAGAAGGCCTCTTGGCCAATTGCTCACTTTTTTTTTTTTTAATTTGGGGTGGGTTCTTATGGAACCAAACTGCCAAAGTCATTGGTCCCTAGGCTTACACACTACTTAATCTAACTTACGCTAAGGACGACACACACACCCATGCCCGAGGGAGGACTCGAACCTCCGATGGTAGGGGGAGCCACGTGAACCGTGGCAAGACGTGGCTACCCCACACGGCGCTCATTTGTTTAGCAGCCTTTTTGTTGTACCTGTCTGTGACTCAGCATCTCCACTATATGGCGAGTATCAGTCTAACCCCTTCACAACATTGTTATTATTCCATCCTAGACTTTCCACTGTTTAATTTTGTTTAAAAAGAAGGGATGTATTCATAGGATACATCCTATAGCATCATGGAATATTTAATTTGGTGATGGATGGATGTCTAATAATTGTATAGGGATACCAGGGCTTGACCACAGTACAAAGAGTTCATCTCAAGTATTGTGCAGTACTTATGCAGGTATGGAATGACTTTCACAAGCTGGACTACTGTGGACAGGTGGATCAATTCAATTGTGGCTCCACACCCTAATAGGTGTCTACAGCTTGTGGTCAAGAGGTTAACACTGCCACCTCTACATTTAAGAGTCTCAGGTTTGATTCCTGGCTGGCTCAGAGATTTCTTTTGCTCACGTACTCAGTGTTTGTGTTGTCCTAATCATTCATCACATAGATGTGCAAGTGACATCAAACAGAAAGACTTGAACTGAGGGCCCGAACAACTCCAGATGGGGGTCTCCTGGTCAATAATGTCATACGTAATGTCATATGATCATTATATTTTTACCAAAAAGGGTGAATGTTCATCATGTTTCACTTGTACATTTAATGGCAATGTTTCACAGCACCACCATCTAACTTATGAGTGGACAAAGGAAGGCATATATGTACTGTAATCAGCATTTTGCTAAATTGTTTGGTGAAAGGGAAACACAAGCAGTTCTCACCCATTGACCCATCTAAGCACATCTCAAATATTGATACAGACCTCTTCTTCTCTTCCAGAAGAATATAGTGAAGGAATTATCTAACCCAGACCCCATGTTTCAAAATACAAACTTACTGTTATATCTGTCCCTCCCATCCAGTCTACATAATATCTTCACTGCCAATGCTGTTGCACCATTGACTAGATGCCCAACTGAAACAGCACTTGTCACAGCTGTGAGGCTATGAATCACGTCTTTCACTTTACTGTATCCTTCCCCGTAAGGACTTCAGCCTTCTGAGATATGCAGTAGAGTCTCTGAGCTATTTAACTTATCATACATGCACAACTCACTGAATACTTTGCAGGCAAAAATGATCAAATTTGGAACATCTGGTGTTGTTTACCATGTGACTGCAAAACACTTTCATTCCAATTAAATTCAAATTTGAATTGTTAAACAACACACATTACAAGGCCAAACTGTGTTTGTTGTTCTGCACACTTTTATGTATTATGAAAGCCTCAGCACAATGTGGCACCACAAAGAGAAAAATAGGGCAAGCCTCTCAATGAGTGTAACAGAATGAAAGCGTTACATCCAGAACTATTAACATCAAATTGTACATCGAAAATTTACAATACACTTAGGTATACCCAACGTGTTTCCTTACAAATTTTACATAGCACCACTGACATCAGTGTTCAAACTTGAATAGAAAAAGAGATATGTACTTATACAAATACACTGTGGGCGTTTACAAAGTTATTTGTATAATCTGAAACTGCACAATATGCCAAAAATAAAATCACTACATTTTATTGCTCAGAAAGATATGTACACCAGCAGAAATAATGTCCAAGAACATTAGCAAAAGCTGTAAAAGTTTGTAAACTTTTCCCATTTATCCTTCTCCGTTTCAATTGCACAAATAAGGAATATTCTGCAAATTAATAAATATAATTTCTCATAGAAGGGCCTCCACAAAAGTGAATAAGATGTTCATGTGCAACTGAAGTGAATCAACCTTTTATTACAAACAAGCTGTTTAAAGAAAACTAGTGTTCAAATATTTCAGAACAATTTTTGTTGTAACGCATTTCCTTCTATACCATGAACATCTTCATGTACTCCTTTTTATGAAGTTCAAAGTAAAACAGTATGCACTTAATTTAATGTACTTGCAAAACACTCACACACACACACACACACACACACACACACACACACACACAAATGTCCACTGGCATATAACATGACAATTCCTTAACTTTCAGTTGCTACAAAAAAGGTGTGGTAAATAGCACTAAGAGCTTCGACAATAATATTTGAAGCCCATGTTACGATAGTTTCCACTACAATTAACCTTTCTGAACTGTCATAACAACAGGAAATGCACAGCCATTCAAGATTAGCTACTGAACCACAGATAATTATCAAAACATTATTATATAAAAAAAGATTCATTAGAAAAGTAATAAATACAAATGTCACAGTTTCTGCTTTGAAGGCATGTAGGCAAGCATGGCAGAAATAAACAGATTACAATACATGGATAGCAGTCTTTATAATAAATTATACATTCTAAAATAGAAAACGAGTATTCATGACAAGTTGGTGAACCTCTCCTGAATTGTATTTTTGCAATCACAGTCAGTAAAATTGTCTGACATAAAGTGGCATTTAACAATGACAAATAATACAAAATAACTCGATGAAAAATTGCAAATAATGACTTAGTTACCCATAGTACAAAAGGATCAATAGGAATATTGTATGTCTATAAGTTTGTGACATTCTTGTAACGAACTGGTTTAACTTTAAAACATATAAAGATTGAGAAAATGAACTACTGAATTAATGAAAGTAAATAAGGGTAGAAAATAAAGTTTTTAAGATAGGATAGTAGTAAATTAATTGGTAACCTCCATGAGTTCCTGTTCAGTGATCTAAAATAATTTATGATTTAAAATAATTTAAATGAGAGCCGATCTTGAGTAAACATGTTGACATACGCACATAGATAACCCTGTCACATTACTTGTCATTAAAAAACTTGTAAAAATTCTGGTTTATTGCTGTTTGGTATTGGACTCAACACAAATAAATTACATCACTTATCTGTTACATTTTTAACAGAGAAATACTTTCCCTCTGCTAAATAAATACAAATATAATATATTCTCTAATCTAGGATGGTGTCTGAAGTAAGCTTTCACGTAGAACAAATTTTCTGTTATTTTACAAAAATATTCTTATTTTTAAATGATATTTTTCTTGTTGCACTTGAAGCACTTAATCAGATACAAAATTTATCCAAATCATTTTAAATGGAATGTTACAATGAATTTAGATTATGTCTGAAAGATGATAAAATGCTGCTCTGTGTTTCCCTCAGTGAGTCACAGCATAGTCACCAAACTACATTTTTGTAGTCAATAGTTAATGACATGTAATTATAGTTTTGTTACTACCTCTGTCCACTACTTCAATAGAACCACGAAAATTGGTGTGTTGTGACACTGTCATTCGCATCTCACAGTTCTCTGCAAATGACTGGTGACAAAATTAAGTTGTGTACATTATTGTAAATAACATTTGTTTTCTTCACTCTTCATGGATTCTGTACAAAAGCAGAGATGAAATGTATCTACAGACTGTTACTGAAATTAACACATTCTACAAAGGAAAAGAGAACACATTAAACACCTCAGAATTTTTTCACAAAGACTGCACACACTACATATGGAATCTGAATATCAATATTTCATGCTTTCTACAACTTGCTTTTGCTGAATGTATTATTTATCATCTCTATCTCTCACAAGACTTCAGCTGACAAGCAAGTAACTTAAAAGGTATCAAAATGTGCTATGAATAAATATAAGTGGCCCATAATTACTCACAAAAAATTCTTTTACATGACTGGATATACATAATTAATAAGAAAAATTAAAAATTGCATAATTAATGAAACTACGTAGATCAGTTTTATGACTTTAACTTTTTAATACCTTTCAACTAGTACAGAACTCACATTCTCCATATCATTGATTGCAAAGGTTTGCAACCCATCCTAACAAGCTCTTTCCAGATATGGAAACATGAGAAACACCAATATATCAAAATGGAAATAATTTCACAGCAAAATCCACAAATCTGGAAAGGCGACTGTAATTCATTAATAATGTGAGTTCTAACAATCAAGTGGACAACACTACTTCATTCCGTTAGGGTACAAGTTATGTACATTCAACATCATCTTAGAACTATTGAACAATGACAAATTTTTCCTGTTTATCAGAAGTACTTAATGTGCACTTCACCATACTGACCAACTGATATACTAATGTAGCACGAGTTTTGTATTCAGTAAATGTACAAAATAAATAATGGTCACAATAATCTTACTACATCTTATTAAATAAGTTGTTTGGAATATACATTGGTCAGTAATGAGACTCAAACAAGATATGAGGAATGGTCTTGAGATGTTCACAGCAGAAGTTTGTTTTATTAGCATTAATACTAATCATGTCAAGTGACAAATAATTTCTTAGCTCCTCTCAGGATGGTACTTTGAGTAATAATCTGTTTAAATAATATACGACTGAATGTGTAAGATCAGTTCACAAAAATATTATTGTCAATAAACTAAAATGTTTTGACTCTCAGTAATTAAACTTGTTTGCATACTCCCTAGAAAGATATAGAAATCTGACAATGTTACCATGCACTTTTCTGTCCCAAGGATTCAAATCCAGGTGAAACAAAACACAGAGATAGGAAATGGAATTGGCTTTCACTTACAGGCAATACACGGTGCTACTGATTTAAAAATTATGACCAGAATATCAGTTCTTAAAAGATGTCTTCATCTTGTATGTAGCTCTATACAATTACAGTGAAAATAGTATAAGATTTTACAATTACAATTTTTAAATGATGACCACCTTAACAGTAGTTGTGAGGAGGACTGATTACCACTCATCTACATTTCTGTTTATTCTATGTACTATCACAATCACATGCTCTTTCAGCTCTATAGAGTTAGCAAGTTGGAAAGAAAGGATAAGCATATACCTAACTAGTGTGTCAGCTTGATTGCCTGCAGTGACAGCTAAAATGTGAGTTGTAACTCGTTTCTGTTCACAATTTAAAAGTTCAAAACCATTTCTTAGTATTATCCCTTGTAATGTCAATATTTTTGCCAAAGTATTTGTATGCAAAGGAAAAGATTCTCTCTTTTGAAAAACACACTCCATCAACTGAAACTGCTTTGTAAAAATATGGTGGAAATGCACAGAAGCTCATTCATATGAATTTTCAATAAAGTTTTACATAAGTTAATCTTAGCATTAAAAAGTAAAAGTTGATCATAGAAAACTTAAAAAAATACTCAGTGCAAGATAGGTGAAATATTGGGAAAGATCTTCATTTTTTTGGTTCCAAGGATTCAGGAAACAATGACAGACACACAATATGAAAATTTTCATAATTAGAATCACTGCGTAAAGTGAGACGGAAGTAATTTTGAAATACGTGTAACACAACGTAATATAGTTATAGTAGTAAACTGCAAAACAGGAACTGATAACAGAAATGTTAAATGTTAAATAAGTTTAAAATGAAAAGAAAGCAAATAGCTACACATGGAGCCATCAGCGATTTCTTGAAGTGAAACTATACACAGGAAATGAAAGTGAATAAAGGTGCAACAATGAACAATTAATTATCTTGCATGCCACTAGCCGAGCGCTACTATAAAAAGAAAAAACTCTCTGCTGTCTTGACACAGTCTCATCAGTTTCAACTGGTGAGGGAAGTCAGCTTAACATGCGGTTCGGCTGTAGGAGTAAAACAAATTACAGTTGGTCTGCTTAAAATGACAAGAACTAGATAAACACTACAAAAGAGCATATTTATTAGTCACTAAAACTTTAACAACTGGAACTATACCAAAAGAAAAAGAAAAATATAACTACTAGTAATCTCAATTTTTCAGATCAATGGTTCCTTTAGTATGAGAAAAAGGCCATGCTGGGAATGTAAGGAAAAGGTGTGGAAGTACTGCGCTCAGGGAAAATTCCATGGGACAGCAAGAGAGTTCTTTCTCACTGCTTATATTTATCTTTGTCTCCCTCCTGAACAATTTTTAGTAAGACCCAACTCCTCGTTATAGCTCATCTCCCTATGCATAAAATTTCAACGCTGATTTTCTCACATACAAAAAGCTGCTAAACAGGTACTTAGGAAGACCCCTCAACAATATACCCAAGACTCACCAAAATCCGTAATTAACAGCTCAGATGACCTCCTTGTGAGTATGAATCCTTTAGTTTCAAAGATCTATACAGAGACAAATGGGGAAAAGTGGTGAAAAATCAAACAGCTCTGGACCTCTGTATTTCATGTGCTCTAGTAGAAGGAATTCAATATACCACTGCAAGTTACATTCATTAACATTTCAAAACATATCTATGTTCAAGAGATGGGATACTTTAAGTGAATCACAAAGACAATTCTGTCATTCTTATTTCAGTGTGTAATTTGTCACTGGACAGGTCTTGTCTTTGTTGTATCTTTTTTCTAGTATCTTACACTGTTTGTCACATTTGAGGCCATTTGCAGCTTTTTTTACTATTAAGTATAAAAAAATCACAATTGATACATATTAGGCCACAGAACATTAATTACTGTGCATTGCAAATGTCAAAAAATTCTATCCAACAGACATCTGAAAGCAATTCTAGGAGATTGGAGTTTGCAATGTTTGCACACAGCTCATTTCAGTTATTTTAGAACAGGTTTGTGGTAGTAATGTACAACATTTGGAACTTCCACTGTGCTGGAGTTGCAGTAACAATGCTTTGTTGGGTACATGTTATATTAACATCTTTGAGGGAACAACTGAAGAATGGGATTTATCTGTGACTCACAAGATGAAAGACTTGAAGAACTTATTTTTAATAAAATTGAAACCAAGAAAGTTCTTGTGGTAACATTTTTAATGTTCTGAATTGTCTTTTCTTATCCATTTTGTGCACTGAGTACAATTTCAGCCAGAGAACAGGTCACCATTTCTTATTAACAGGAAATGACTCTTTTTATAAATAAGTTAACAGATCACACTACACGTGTTTGCTGTTTTGACTGGAGCATTAATTAGCCTAAATTAAGTGAAGATATGATTGAACTACCAAATCTTCCAGAAGCACTTCATTTCTGAGTGGTTTTAATAACTGCTACTGTTTCAGTGAAAACTGATAAAAATGAAAATGTATTTCAGGATTTATAGCTCACACTGGACAATTACTAATGTTATTACATGTATAATTCTGTTGCATACAGTATCTTCAAATGTGTAATCCAGTCAAACCCTGAGTTCTTAAATGCAAGAATTACTGAACTGTGAAACATGTATTGTGAACATAAATTGATTATCATTAAGAATCTTACTGTGGTATATCCATTCTCAGTAGTTACTTGCCATGAAATTTAACAGCAGGAATCATTACAAAACTTCAAGAACTAAGTTAATATAAAAGTTAACCAAAATAAAATGCAATTTTTTTATATCGTGAAATAGTGGTCACAGTTTACTCTGAGCAATGTTTTACATCTTCAGCATGTAAAATGAGAAATTACAAACTGTAACTCAGGAACAACCATGTACAACTTAACTTGGACTGTGTTAAGAGAGGAGTTCAGTGAGCAGCATTTTATGTAGTTGTTTGGGAAAAAAAAAGATTCACAAGTCTAGAAGTAATAACACCGTAACTGAAATATGGATAATATTCCACACTGCATGTCTTAAAAGTTTGCTAATAGTCTGTCACATAATATGTTGTTTCAAAATAAATAATGATGTGTAACAAAACATATTTTAAAGTACTTATGAGAAGACATTTTGCACTGTTGTGTGAAAATACTGTTTGTTTCTTATTATATGTACAGTATCTAAATGTCTCATACATAAAATACCAGCATTAACATAAATACTGGCAAATTAATTTCCAACAATCAATACATGTTCTCAGGGAAGGAAAAGGCAAAATTAAAATAAAAAAGTATCTACACTTGAACACACAAGGAAACATGCTCTCACACACACTTCACAGTGGTCTCTCGATCCACTACAGGGGATGATAAGTCTCTGCTTCTTGGTATTTCAATGTCTTCTAAACACTCATACCACTGAAATTCACAGAACTTCATCTAAAAATGAATGACCACACACAGATGTGAAGGAATAATGTCCTGCATTTTACGTTATGATGACTGGTTGCATAAAATTATATTAATTTTGCTGGCTATCGTAGTTGTCATCTAACACTCTGACAGTACTATTCCTCTGATTATCTTTCACTTAAATAAAAAAAAACTTTCATACACATTTATTTACAAGAGGCCTACTCGTCTATCACATATCCGTAATAGGATAAGGGAAGGTTTGGCATTTAAATATAGCAAAAAATTAAGAGGTTTTTGTACAAATACCATCAAGTTACTCCTTGCCTGCAATCTTGGTGTATGTCACTGAGTTACCATGACCTAATTATAGCCAAACAATGCACTTTCTGGCAAGATGAGACGACTGAATAAAAAACACTATCCGAAGATTTCTCCTCAATTTCCATTGGTGTTTCTTGTTGCTATGAAGGGATTTTTGTTGTTTGCATCCCTTTCTGTTCCATATATTTTCCCTGCTTTCTTTGCCATGCTGCCAAGCAGCTCCAGAGAACATTTATGCGCTGACCTCAGTGACAAGGCCCACTCCTTTAATCCAATTTCATCCTGATGAAAAATAACAAAAATTAACAGGTACAATGAATTTTTCATCCTGCATAGCTTGTATCTCTAAACACATGACAAAAATATCCAAAAATAAACCTGTATAAGTTTTTATATTGAGCTACAAATAAAATTAGCAGAGGAAAGGAACTATAAAAAGTATGCTAATACAATATGACACTTCCTCTCATCCTTACAACGAAGATACATTCACCAAACATTACAAATTTGAGTGCAGTGGCACAGTGGTAAGAACTAAGAGACACATTTCAGGTAATGACAGTTCATATCCATCTTTGGTCATCCAGAATAAGGTTTTCCATGGTTTCCTTAAATTGTACATACTGGGACAGTTCCTTTTAAAAGGACAGGCTGATTTCTTTCCCCAGTCCAAGCTTTTGTCCTGCCATTAATAATCTTGTCATGAGTGGGACATTAAATCCTTATCTTCCTATCCATGCAACATTTAGAAAATACTGTGGAGAAGCAGGCACATATGTAGGAACCTATATCAGTCCAACATTCTGAATTGTTCAGAAGCAAGCAACAAAATCTGATAAAATGAACCACTTTCTTAACCTAAAGAACAATATTCTGCAAGCTTCACTGAGTTAAAGGACTACAAAATAATGCATTCAATGAATTACAAAAATGTCCCAGGCCATGTGATAATAATATGCAATTGTAAATATTATACAGGAAACAAATTAATCTTAATCTTCTCACATTTCCAATAGTATTCTTAATTCTTTCCATAGTTCATTTCAGCCTCAGATTTAATGGAAGTTTTGTCCTTTTCAATAACATTCACAATTTCTCTACTACCTTGTCAACAACTGGAACCTGTCTCATTCAATTGATTGTTTTTGCTGTGCTGCGTCACATCTAGCTTCTGAAGTTTCTCATGGTTCCTATTCTAACACTCCTTGTATCTTCTCTCAAAGCAAATTATTTTATTGAAATTGATTATGAGTGCAAAGAATGTGTTGTGTCAAATGAGAAAGTGCTGGTATGTTGATAGACACAATAAAATAAAAAACACACAAACACACAGACAAATATTCAAGCTTTCGCAACTCATGGTTGCTTCATCAGGAAAGAGGGAAGGAGAGGGTAAGATGAAACGATGTGGGTTTTAAGGGAGAGGGTTGGGCAGAGATGTCAGTCGAGGCCAACCTCTTTGCATTTACATATGTCTGCCTGTGTCTGTATATGTGCAGATGGATGTGTGTGTGTGTGTGTGTGTGTGTGTGTGTGTGTGTGTGTGTGCGCGCGCGCGAGTGTATACCTGTCCTTTTTTCCCCCTAAGGTACGTCTTTCCGCTCCCGGGATTGGAATGACTCCTTACCCTCTCCCTTAAAACCCACATTCTTTCATCTTTCCCTCTCCTTCCCTCTTTCCTGATGGAGCAACCATGGGTTGTGAAAGCTTGAATATTTGTGTGTTTTTTATTTCATTGTGTCTACCATCAACATACCAGCACTTTCTCGTTTGGTAAGTTAAAGCACCTTTGTTTTTTATATATATTTTTCCCACGTGGAATCTCTGTCTCTCTCTCTCTCTCTCTCTCTCTCTCTCTCTCTCTCTGTGTGTGTGTGTGTGTGTGTGTGTGTGTGTGTGTGTGTGTGTTTGTGTGTGCAAAGAATAGTCATTGGATTTATATAACTCACTCTTCAGTGACTGTCATCTTTTTGTACTCAAATTTATAATGGATATTATTAATGAACCATGGATTACCACTAACTAAGGTAGATTTTTTATACAAAGTAATTAGTTACTTCTGAAATTATAAGGCACACAGCAGGGAATTTAACGAGGAAGCTGACAGCACAAAGTAATAAACATTGTGACTGATGTTGTAGTAAAAACTTAGTTGTAAAAGCTCTATCAAGCTATTCCATTCATGATACATAAGAAGTGAAGAGATGATTTATAAAAATTCATTGTTACATGGATTTTGTCAAGTATGTTACTCAATTTCATCATCAGATATCAACTGAAGAATGTACTAATTAAACGAGACCATAAAAGAAGAAAGATATGGAATATGGGAATGAGGAAGATGTAGGAATGAGAGAAAAGAATCCACTGGAGGTGAAACCAATTTATAGTTGTCATAAAGAGCTGGGTTATGGTAGTCTGCTTAACATAATTCTGTGAAATAAGAAGGCACACATAAAAAAATTCACTATTATGATACCTATTAAGCTGGAGGTTATCAGTAAATGGAATACAACACCACCCAAACCAACAAAATATGGCAAAAGTGTCACATTTTGTTAACTTTTTACAGACAAGTTCCTAAATCTTCCTAGAGAAATAGTCTCACAATTCTTCCTGTATAAAAAAGAGATTTCAAGGCCTGTAAATGTCAAATCCTTAACTGATATCTAAGTGTCACTACTATCTACTTTTATTTCTTACAGCTAGCCTGAAGGTAAAAAGATTTCTAAGAACCTTCAAAATCACAGTGCGTCAGCAATCGTTGGTTAATATATTAAAAAACTAAAAACCTGCCTTGACTGTGAAAAAAGCACCTAGTGTTAAGTGTTAACCCAGGTTTCAGCGTAGATAACTACACCTTCTTCAGAACTGTTCTGAAGAAGGTGTAGTTATCTACGCCGAAACCTGGGTTAACACTTAACACTAGGTGCTTTTTTCACAATCGAGGCAGGTTTTTAGTTTTTTAATATAAGAAGATTTCTCTCGTTTCAGTGAGAAAATTTTTGAGAGAAATTTACTGCTTCAAGTAAGAGCTTTTTATTATTTGCTGTACCAGGAAGATACTAACTGCAAGCATCTGAGAACTTTTTAAGCAGATCTTTACATCATCTGATGATAGAGCTGCAAACTGAACATAAGGAAGACAGAAAAAAATTGAGACCAAGTTGAGTAGAATATCCTAAACAGTGATATGGCTTATAAAGCAGTGACTGTAATTCATGAACTGCCTGTATCACCATAAAAAGCAGCACACTATTTATATCTCAAGTCTTCAGAGGCAAGTAGTCCATCTTAAAGCAGCTGCTTATGGACCAGCCAGCAAGTGTAAAAGGAAGGAACAAATTGATGGTGGCCAATCACCAGACAGACTGCAACAAGAAAATGAAATAGACCTGTGCTACTGTTGAGAAGCCGGGTATGGTGAAATGCAACATTCAGGGACCATACTGAAATATTAAAACATGCCAACAATATGAAAAGAAAAATGGTTAGATGGGGGCTAGTCATAAAATTTTAATTATCACCCCAATAAAATAGATTTACTGAATTAGTTTTTTCTTTGTTTATAGATAATGTTTGCAGCAGTCTTGGTACACACTGAAGTACCACTGCAGCACACTATTAGAGGCGCCAAAGTAATATGACACAGCCCAACAATAAAGCGGCCCATCTCCATTGCTGAGTAGACAGCCTAGACTGCTCGTGTGTGGAGCACTTGGGTTCGATTCCTGGTACTGCCAAAGATTTCTCCTCGGTGTGAAGGCTGGTATGAAGTGCACTCAGCCTTGTGATGCCAACTGAGGAGCTACTTGACTGAATAGTAGTGGCTCCGTGGTCTTGAAGGTCTGCAACATCTCCACGAGAGTAGTATTCTGACTACACGTTCCTTCATACCACATCCACACAACACCACGAGGCAGAGGAGGACATAGCAGCCAGTAGAAATCCTTTGGACCTTCACAACTGATGAGGAGATCTTTTGTAATGATAAAGTGGAGAATTGTATAGTAATTTTTTTTCTGCATTTGACAAGGAACAACCATGCAGCAATATGTGCAGAGTTGGTGGCAGTGTATGATAACAGTACAGTTAAGTAGTGCAGATGCTTCAGGTGTGGTCAGACAAGTCTGAATGCATAAGCTTGGAGTGGCAC
Source organism: Schistocerca serialis cubense (assembly GCF_023864345.2). Taxonomy (NCBI): domain Eukaryota; kingdom Metazoa; phylum Arthropoda; class Insecta; order Orthoptera; family Acrididae; genus Schistocerca; species Schistocerca serialis. The sequence continues at coordinate 67,651,985 of NC_064638.1, forward strand.
ACCACCTCTCTTTGAAGTACTGGGAATCAGAAAAGATGTGGAGGTCCTAGTGTTCTAACATCAGTTTTCAACATCTTGCACAAACTTTGGACACAGCAAAGGATATTGCCCACTGGGTTCTGTGACTGCCTCCACCAATTCAAGGAACCCACCAAACTGAGGCAACAGTTAAAATGTTGTAACAGTGTCCAGATTACTTTTTTAGCTGCTTAAGAACTTCAGATGAATGCCGAGTGTAACACTACAAATCCAAGATAAAATAAATAATAAAATAATTTACAAATAAAGTGGTCACTTGTTATATGAAATGATTTTCCTCAAAGTAATAAATAACATATATTAGAGAAATTGCACCTTTTATGATACTAAAAATCATGTACAGCGATTTGAACACTGAAACAAAAATGTTGTCATTGCTTTGCAAACTCAAGTACTTAAATATTTAAAATCATAAATGCAAAGGACCTTAGCATCTGGAACACTAATATGTTAAGGTACATAGAAAAAGAGCTCTAAGTAGAATCTGCAGTTTGAATGAAACTGCTCTCTGATTTAAGAATCCTGTTTTTTATTGGGGAAAAGTAAGCGAGCAAGAACAATGATGTCAACAGCACTGAAAAGGGAGACAGTGCTTCTTGCAACACACACATTCACTTTCCTGAGGAATTCTCTATTGAAAAATTTTTCAGACTGAAAAACTGTTGGAACCTTTTTACATTTTCGGGCATAAATGATAGAAATAAGTCATGGGCACAAAATGCCAGACTGGTATTGTCTATATAATTCACCAGTTAAATATCTTCCAGTACTTTTTAAAATTCTTTGAGTTTTAAGTTAAATGCTGAACTTTATTCTCAATCAGCATACATTTACTGTAAATAATTTCAAGTATAATTCAAATACATGCCGATGTTTTTCTAATCTATTTTCTTTTTTTCTTTTATACAAATCATTTCACAGAATATTTGGCCATTTGATCACTTTCTTTTTACTAAATTTCTTTTCTATTTTCATGTTTTGTTCAGAAAGCACAGAATAAATATACTGAAAAATCTACCAGTATTACTGAGATTACACAGATCAAGAGAAAACAATTAAGATGTTGATTGAGAATTTAAAGTTCAATGTTTAACATGAAATTTTAAATAGTGCTAGAGCATATTTGCCTGGCAGTTTTTGTTACTTACCCTGGTTACTTTAAAGCCATTAAACCTTTTCCAGAATGAATTTTCACTCTGCAGCAGAGTGTTTGCTGAACTGAAACTTCCTGCCAGAGTAAAACTGTGTGCCAGATTTGTGGGGCATTCGGATGTGACAGTGGCTCAGTGTTGGATTTCATGGGAACGTGAGGACAGATTTGTTCACTGTCACTGTCAAGGTTTCAGTTGACCATACTTGATTACCAGAAGGAAGGATCACATTATTGCACATGAGCACGTTGTAACTCTTTTACATTTGTGCCTGCCATATGAGAAGAATTAATGGACTCTCTGCCATATTCTGTGCTACCCCACACCATTGATCAGAGACTAGCAGCAGCTGGACCATGTAATTTCCATCCCCTGGATAGGTAGCTGTTAACACCACATGGGTGTGTTTAGTGTGGTGCCACTACCAGGAAACAGAGACTGCTGATGATTGGTATCATATTGTGTTCAGCAATGAATTATGGCTCTGCACTACCTTGGACAACCATCATTAGTGAGTGTGGTGGTGATCTGGAGAGTGGTCCCATTCTTCGAAAGTTTTAGAGAGGCATAGTGGTGTCATTCCTGACATCATGGTGTGAGGAGTCATGGGGTATGACTTCAGTTCAAGGCTGGTGGTGACAGAGAGAACTCTGATGACACAATTGCATGTCACGGACATCCAACATCTTCATGTGACCTATTATGCTAATACTTTTCAATAGGACAATGCTCACCCACTCATAGCATTTGGCACTATGTATTGCCTGTGTGATACTGAGGTACTCTCATGGCCAGCACATTCCCAGATCTGTCCCCAATAGGACATGTGGGGGACAAGCTCAGATGTTAACTGCATTTCAGTGTCAGTGTTCAGTACATAAGGCCTCTATTACACTAGGTCGCCAGGGGGTGCAACCTGTCACGCCACCAGTTTCACTGTTCATCATTGGGAATTAATTGTTAAGGATACTATTAGATTAGGGCAGCCACTGGTGCTGCCACAAGCTGGCTGTTTGCTGACTGCTGTGCCCCGCCACCATGTAGGCAGCAACTGGTAGAGAGAGATGTTGCAGGGCATTGTATCCTACTTTGCTGGGCTCCCATGTGGCACAGGCAGTCCAGCCACCAGTAATCGGCTAGACCACCATGTGGTCACTCTGCTGTCCACTATAGAGAACTGTTGTCCAACTGCACAAATGACATCATCCGTATTCACTTTTGTGTCCAAAAACCTCTGGTACTCTTTCAGAGCTTGTTTCAGCTTCATGTTTTTCCCTTTTGTCATATCTGCACTTTCACAAATGAAATCATCGGTATTCACTTTTGTGTCCCAAAACCTCTGGTACTCTTTGAGCTTGTTTCAGCTTCATGTTTTTCCCTTTTGTCATATCTGCACTTTCACACTGAACTGGTCCTCTGAGGATGAGAAACATTTGTTTTTGGTTGACATGAAATGTATACGTAATAAAACTAATTGTTATTCTGTGTACCAGATAATATTTTAAAATATTAATTACCTCACTCTGGTGTATATGAAAAGCAGTACCAGTATTTCATTATAGTCTATGTTTTGTAGTAAAGATACAAAGCACAATGAAAACAACAGAAACAGATTTTCATAATCTTTTTACTCCGGTGTGGATTTTCCTACAAGAAAGAATTGAATGAAGACGTACATATCTTGTAATGCATCTCTAGTAAATATATGTTGTTATTGATAACCAAATCACTTATTTCAGTAGCATTAACATCCCTAAAGGTATGAAAAATTAACTGTACAATTTTCCAGAGATTAATAATATGTGGTACAGCACAAATCGTAATTAGTATTGTTGCCTGCCATTTACAACACAGCAGATTCTTTTTTAAATTACTCCAATATTATGTGGTGTAAACCCAAAAGGGGATGAGTTACAATCAATTTCTTGAACAAACAGATCAAAGTCAAGTTAATTTCAGTCACTTTTCAAAGAGTGCTATCGATATCAAAACAAATTCTTGTCATTGCTGCTTCAAAGCTGTCTTCAGTTCAAGTGATGAGATTTTTCATAGTTAAGAAAGTGTTCAGCTTTGAATTAATAATAAATGTACCGTGGAAAAGGTGTTTCTAACATGAACCTACAAAAATATTATTATTCTTGTGAAAGGATATTTCTATAAGTAAAAGACTAAGGTGCTTCACATTGAGCTGTTACTAATTTATTTTACATTTATGCAGACATTCCAAAGTGATTTATGTCGCAGGCACTTTAGAAAGCCTTAACAACATCAAAAATAAGAATATTTTCCTGTGGAATGAAGCTGTAATGAGTATGTTGTATGTAGCCTCATGTGATCTTACGATGTGTTATTAACAGCACAACTACACTCACACTTATTGTTCAGTGACTCATATACACACACGTTACACACCCATATATACACAAAAAAAATCACTAAAACACCTTTGCACAGTGAAAATCTACAGATCACTAGATATACTGAAGTACACGAAGCCCACACCTACCACAGTAGTACAAGTTTGTATGCCAACTAGCTCCGCGGATGACGAAGAGATTGATGAAGTGTATGATGAGATGAAAGAAATTATTCAGATAGTGAAGGGAGATGAAAATTTGATAGTCGTGGGTGACTGGAATTTGATAGTAGGAAAAGGAAAAGAAGGAAACGTAGTAGGTGAATATGGAATGGGGGTAAGAAATGAAAGAGGAAGCTGCCTGGTAGAATTTTGCACACACCATAACTTAATCAAAGGTAACACTTGGTTAAAGAATCATAAAAGAAGGTTGCATACATGGAAGAGGCCTGGAGATACTAGATGGTTTCAGATAGATTATATAATGGTAAGACAAGAGATTTAGGAACCAGGCTTTAAATTGTAAGACATTTCCAGAGGCAGATGTGGACTCTGATCACAATCTATTGGTTATGAACTGTAGATTAAAACTGAATGAGCTGCAAAAAGGTGGGAATTTAAGGAGATGAGGTCTGGATAAACTGACAGAACCAGAGGTTGTAGAGAGTTTCAGGGAGAAAATATGGGATCAATTGACAGGAATGGGGGATAGAAATACAGTAGAAGAAGAATGGGTTGCTTTGAGAGATGAAGGCAACAGAGGATCAAGTAGGTAAAAAGACGAGGGCTAGTAGAAATCCTTGGGTAACAGAAGATATTTGAATTTAATTGATGAAAGGAGAAAATAAAAAAATGCAGTAAATGAAGCAGGCAAAAAGGAATACAAACGTCTGAAAAATGAGATCGACAGGAAGTGCAAAATGGCTAAGCAGGGATGGTTAGAGGACAAATGTAAGGATGTAGAGGCATATCTCACCAGGGGTATGAAAGATACTGCCTACAGGAAAATTAAAGAGACCTTTGGAGAAAAGAGAACCACTTGTACGAATATCAAGAGCTCAGATGGCAATCCAGTTCTAAGCAAAGAAGAGAAGGCAGAAAGTGGAAGGAGTATATAGAGGGTTTATACAAGGGCGATGTACTTGAGGACAATATTATGGAAATGGAAGAGGATGTAGATGAAGATGAAATGGGAGACACGATACTGCGTGAAGAGTTTGACAGAGCACTGAAAGACCTGAGTCGAAACAAGGCCCCGGGAGTAGACAACATTCCATTAGAACTACTGATGGCCTTGGGAGAGCCAGTCATGAAAAAACTCTACCATCTGGTGAGCAAGATGTATGAGACAGGCGAAATACCCACAGACTTCAAGAAGAATATAATAATTCCAATCCCAAAGAAAGCAGGTGTTGACAGATGTGAAAATTACCGAACTATCAGTCTAGTAAGTCACAGCTGCAAAATACTAACGCGAATTCTTTACAGACGAATGGAAAAACTGGTAGAAGCGAACCTCGGGGAAGATCAGTTTGGATTCCGTAGAAATGTTGGAACATGTGAGGCAATACTAACCTTACGACGTATCTTAGAAGAAAGATTAAGAAAAGGCAAACCTACGTTTCTAGCATTTGTAGACTTACAGAAAGCTTTTGACAACATTAACTGGAATACCCTCTTTCAAATTCTGAAGATGGCAGGGGTAAAATACAGGGAGCGAAAGGCTATTTACAATTTGTACAGAAACCAGATGGCAGCTATAAGAGTTGAGAGGCATGAAAGGGAAGCAGTGGTCGGGAAGGGAGTGAGACAGGTTTGTAGCCTGTCCCCGATGTTGTTCAATCTGAATCTTGAGGAAGCAGTAAAGGAAACATAAGAAAAATTTGGGAGTAGGAATTAAAATCCATGGAGAAGCAATAAAAACTTTGAGGTTCGCCGATGACATTGTAATTCTGTCAGAGACAGGAAAGGACCTGGAAGAGCAGCTGAACGGAATGGACAGTGTCTTGAAACGAGGATATAAGATGAAAATCAACAAAAGCAAAACAAGGGTAATGGAATGCAGCAGAATTAAATTGGGTGATGCAAAATGTATTAGATTACGAAATGAGACGCTTAAAGTAGTAAATGAGTTTTGCTATTTGGGGAGCAAAATAACTGGTGATGGTTGAAGTAGAGAGGATATAAAATGTAGACTGGCAATGGCAAGGAGAGCATTTCTGAAGAAGAGAAATTTGTTAACATTGAGTATAGATTTAAGCATCAGGAAGCCATTTCTGAATGTATTTGTATGGAGTGTGGCCATGTATGGAAATGAAATGCGGACTATAAATAGTTTGGAGGGCAGCGTGGAAGGTAAAAATTATAGAGGGAGACCAAGAGATGAATACACTAAGCAGATTCACAAGGATGTAGGTTGCAGTAGGTACTGGAAGATGAAGAAGCCTGCACAGGATAGAGCAGCATGGAGAGCTGCATCAAACCAGTCACTGGACTGAAGATCAAAACAAAAACAACAGCAACAACATTTATTTTGTATAGTTAATCTTCTGGGAATTTTCACTGTTAAAATTACATTTTCTATTAGTATTACTATTACTGAATATTGAAATATTTACAAAATGTCAAAAAAACTGTACAATATGAATGAACTACTTTTGTTAACATTGCAATTACTATCTTTGATACGATATCTTTTGTGGACTTTTAGTATTGTGTTGAGCATGTTCAAATTGTCTTATATTCTGAACCTCATGTCAACTCAAAACAATTCTCAAAAAAAACTTAACTTTGTGTTCTGCCTTACGGCAGTTCTTGTCATGGGGGAAGACACGTCAGAGAGGTCCAACGCATGAGCGTCTAGGGAAGTTCTCAGAAAAGATTATTAATAAAATGTGTTAAACTGAAACAAATAGCCTGCGACACCTCATTTAATAAAGTACATAGCAAAACTTTGCATCCTGAAATCATTTCTGCGAGCAGGGTTATTCTCCTATAAAGTCTGTGCCAACAATAAAAATGAGCCACAGGTTCAAGTCCTAGTCTGCCATAAATTTGCACTTTTCCAGGAAGTAACAAAATGATTACTAATGGACAACTAACATAAGATACATAAAACAACATTTTTAAGAATTTCAACTTAAATTTATGATCAATCTGATCAGCCTCTCTTATTTATTCTCAAGATAATGAGAAAAGATGGCATGAACAAAATCACAGGAGATACTTGTGAGGCATGTTAGCTAAAAATTCCATTACTAACACACAATTTTTCAAAATAGTAAGATCAAGGATGGACTGGATCTGGATGGAGAGTTCCTTTATATCTCTTGTGTGCACCCCGCACACAATCAGATACCTGGTGATAGGTATCTGGTTGTTGCACACAATCAGATACCTGGTGATAGGTATTTGGTTGTAGTGCACTCCTGAGACATTTAGTGGCACTCTACAGTTCTCATCTCTATGGTGCAGTCCAGCAAGATGCAGCCTACCTTGTCAGAGAATCTTCAAAGTCTCTGATTTAAGTCTCTGATTAAAGCACAGAACCAGAGAGCCATGATCAATTCCGGGGAATGTACTGCAGATTGAAGGCTTCCTTAAAATTCCAGGAACAAAGATGGTCTTCTCAGACTTGTCCTCCATCCATCAATTATTGACCTTTGAGCTGAGGCAACAGGCATCTTTTGTGCACCACAATCTGCAATTGGCTGCATCCCATTCTATCAATGGCCCCCAGAACAGCTTCTTAAACATGTTGAATGAGGCCTCATGGCATAAACTCTCTGTGAATAGTCTGATACATGGTATCATTGTTTAACATTTTTTGAACTGCTGATGGTTATCAGAAAAGCATTTACTTTCTCCTGACATGGAGCACAGTAGGGTCCACTAGAGATGAAGCTTCATACTGTTGCACTGGCCCAATTTCAATTTAGTTGCAGACTGCACCCCGAAGCTGGTGGTAAGGGGGATGAATTTAGAGCCATCAGTCCTCCCTGGTCTCTGGCTAATCTGTACAGGACCATTACATCTACTCCTAGCTTGCCATTCACAATCTAGTAGTCAAATAGGGAAAAGTCCCGTATTTTCTGATGAATTGATGATATCCACAGAAGGGGATAGTACTTGAGGTGTCTTGGTATCTGTCCCTGATACATGACTATCAGTAATTTGTCCAACACACCAATTCACAGCAGCTTCCAATCAGTTGACAGGAGTCAGGGTGGTTTCCATCTGCTTGGAAACAGCAGCTAACTTATTCCATGAAGTTTTGGGATTGTTGCCAGATAACATTGTCTTCTTGAGTGTTTTGCACTGGAAATTGCACAAAAAAATTGGCATGAAAACCCATATGCAAAGGCAGCTGCTACATGAGTGACCTCTGTCAAGTTTTCCAACGTCTTCAAATATTGCTCCATCTATGAGATGCAGGCGCATGCTTAGTGTGATACTATTCAAGCACACTCTCTGTCAGAACATGCACTCATTGAGTTAAAATTGAGATGACAAAATTAACAGAATTAAATGTCACTAGACATTTCATAGGTCATAAAATGTTTTTTCTGAAGAAATTAAAGAAATCACCAGGTCCCACATATTATCCAGTTGAAAGCCACCATCACAATTAGGAAGATCTTGTGTGATTCCTTAATAATTGAATCCCAGAAGGATCTTGTTGAGGCCAAGATTCCCCTAGGCAGAATGATCCATGGAATGTCCTGTGGAGACACAATGCTCAGCTAAGGCTGACTTACTTGGCTGCAAAAGGTGAGTGTGGCAAACATGTTCATCCCATCTTTCATGCACTGTGTGCATTGTCTGACTAATGTAGGCTTTGCCACACTGGCAAGATACTCTGTTGATTCCAGCCTTCCATCCCAGATCGTCCTTTGCCAAACAAAAAGAAGTACAAGTCTTTGTGGACAAGCAGATTAGACATGATGTTTATTTAAGATTCATCTGTCTAATTTCAACAGAATATCACCAATGTATGTGAGGAATGCCCTGAACTTGAACCGCTCCTTCTCCTCTTCATCTTGTGGGTTGTCAGTTCCTTCTTTTTTAAAGCTGTGCTGATCTGATGTGCAGAATATCCATTATATTTTAACACTGTTGCAGGTGTTCCAGTTCCTTTGCAAGGCTGTCTCCATCAGACAGTTTCTTAATCGAGCTTAGACATATGGACTTATGTTCAAATCTGAATATGAGAGGGTGCTTTGAAAAGTTCTTGGAATGAAATAGAAAAAAAGTACTTACATCACTGAAACTTATTTTTATTTTTCAATGTAGTCTCCTTGTAGATTAATGCACTTGGTTCAACCATGTTCCAGTGCCTTGATCCCATTTCAAAAGTACATTTCCTCCAGGCCTGCAAAGTGGTTGCCAACTCCAGCCATCAGTTCTTCATTTGAACTGAATCTTCACCCATCAAAAAAAATTTTCAGTTTTGGGATGAGATGGAAGTCTGATGGAGCCATATCAGGTGAATAAGGTGGGTATGGCAACAGTTCATACCTTAGTTCATGTAATTTTGCCATGGCGACAGCACATATGTGCAGTCGCGAATTGTCTTGATGAAAAACGACTTTTTGCCTTGCTAAACCTGGCCTTTTTTCACGTATCTTTTGTCGCAATTTGTACAGGAAGTTAGCATAGTATTCTCCAGTAATTGTTTGTCTAGTGGGGAGATAATCTACAAACAGAAGCCCCTTCGCATCCCAGAACGGTGATGCCATGACCTTTCCCGCCAAAGGAATTGCCTTTGTTTTCTTTGGTGGTGGAGAATCAGCTGTTTCCATTGTTTTGATTGTTGTTTTGTCTCTGGGGTATAGTATTGCACCCAAGTTTCACCAGTGGTCACAAACTGGCACAAAAAATTTTGTTCGTTTCTCCTAAAACTGGCCAAACATTGTTCCAATATGTCTGTTCTCATGCGTTTTTGATCCAGAGTGAGTCAAGGCACCCATCTTGCAGATATTTTTTTCATTTCTAATTCTTTAATTAAAATGTAATATACCTTTTTAGATGACATCCGGCCAGTGTGAGCAATTTCACGCATTTTCAATCAGCGGACCTCCACGACCATTTTGTGCACTTTTGTAATGATTTCTGGAGTAGTGACACATCTCAGCCAACCACTGTGCAGATCATCATCTAAGCTCTCCCAACCAAATTTAAATTTATTTGTCCACTTGGCAACAGTTGAATATGAAAGAGGAGAGTCCCCCAGTGTTTTCTGGAAATCAGCATGAATAGCCTTTGCTTTCATACATTTCTTTATGAAGTACTTAATCACTGGTCGAATCTCGATTTTTCCCATCTTCACAAATCACAAACACGAGAACAACAACAGAGTCATGTCACTGCCACAGCTCTCTTCCATGATCACTGACATGGCACATGTTTACAGGCAACAGTGAACAACTCGTTGCGCTAGTGCTGACCTCTCGTGGTGATTCCAAGAACTTTTCAAACCACCCCCATAGCTTTCCTTATCAGAGTTACCATACTTAATGATATATCATAATTCATCAGTTTCCACAACCACAACTGAATCTAACACTGTATGTTAAAGAGGTATGAGACTCACAAATCCTTAGTATTATCATATGAAAATTATTGCTACTAATAAGGGACATCAAATGAAGTTACCATCTTACCGGATTAGTGAGGACAATTTTTCCATCTCTAGTCCGTACCACAATACACTGTTCATTTTTCACATGAACTAAGTCAGCACTAACATCTTCTATTTGATCCATAAAAACAAGCTCAGGCTTTGTACTTCCAGACTCTGGATGAAGCTCCAACCTATTTGGATAGAGTTTGGCATAACGAGTTTGCCATGCTGATGCAAAAGGTCCTCCCAGTTTCTTTATGTATCCATGCAGAATGCAGTCAGATTCTGAAATATTTGAAAGCAAACATCAATGAGCCAAAGAAAACAATTTTCAAGAAAGGATCAATGTGTTTATAAAAGCACAGTGTGTGAATGTAACATTGTTTATAACACTTCTTATGTCCCAAGTTTCCCTGTACTTGCTATCAACAGCTGCATTGAACAGAAAACTATGTCTTATTTATCTCAGGCTAATAGTTTACCTTTTTCATCAGTGTCAAACTTAAGTTTTTGTTTGGCTTTCTTTTTCTGTTCCATCTTATCTGCTTCAGCATTGATTGTCTCAAAAACTGTTTCTGCAACTTCAGCTTGCCATCGTTCTGAGATTACTAAAGGAAAGTTTTTGTAGAGATCCTGGTCTGCCTCCGTGAGCTTTAATTGGAAAGAAAATAAGCATAAATTTATGAGCACAAGATTTTATTGAGTCTTTTATTACAGTGTTCCTAATATAATTTAAAGTTTCAAAGCATCGCTACAATAATCTTATTTGATAAAGTACATAACCATACTTCCAAATTTACCAGAAACAAAATGGACAGCCAATAGTCTTGCTACTAGACACATATCACTAGAAATATCTATTCAAGTTTTCGGAACTGTTAGTTCCTTCCCCATGGCCGAAGAGGGATAGGTTGTGAGGGTTGGAAAAAAGGTGCAGATCACTCATCTCAAGTCAAAATGGAAGCAACTGTTGTGAGGATGGTTGGTAAGAGATTAGGAGGACAAAGATAACATACCGATAAGTGCTGTGGTGGCTTCCCTCCAGGGATGATAGAATGACAGACAGAAGTAAACATGGAATAACAGGAAGAAAGTTCAGAAACAAACAGTGCATGTAAGGCTTGCAAAGAAATCAATATGAGAAACAGGGAGAGACAAAAAAGGGGAAAAGAGAGAGAGGGGTACTATCAAAAATAAAAAGTAAAAGAGTATATTAATAAATACTACAAGGCTCAGAACATAAATAAATAATACAAGGGAAAACACACACACACACACACACACACACACACACACACACACACAGAGAGAGAGAGAGAGAGGGAGAGAGAGAGAGAGAGAGAGAGAGAGAGAGAGAGAGAGAGAGATGGGGGGGGAGGGAGAGGGAGGTCCAGTTACATCCATCCCTGGGCATGGAAGTAAAAGTTCAAAATGCTAGGACAGTTGTTTCTACTTTTATGTGTTACTGTCAGTACTTAGAACTTTGCGTCTTGAAGATTAGTTCTGAGCTGCCATTCTGTCTCCCTTTCGAGACACTTAATTGACATTTCAGTGACAATTATTACTATTTATGTTTTCAGCATATAGCAGAACATACAGTATTATTATACATTACATTACAGTTACAAAACAGCACCATTAATGAAAAAACAGAGAAAAATATAGTGTGAATATCTTACATACACAGAGTGGTCAGAAACAGTCTGAAAAGCTTGTAATGGTGTTGAAGGGTACACTGTACTGAGAAATGACTTTTAAGAAATGAATTCAGTGCATTGTGACATTTCCAAATTAATTAGCATTGAAGTTAGCCAATCAAGCCATGGTACCCACAAATTCATGCAGCCCACAAGATACAATTATTGTCAGTTGTTCTAATAGCATAGATGATGGTGCACAAGGCTGCTGTCTTTGCCTCAGACTTGATCCTTACTACCAGCCCATGTCCAATTTCTGTATCATTCTCTTGTTTGGTTTTAAGAAACAACACTACATCTAGTGGGCTGCTTGAAATTGCACATGCAATGGCCTGGCTAGCTAACTTCAGTGCTAATTAACTTCGAAATGGCATAACATATCTAATTTATTCTTAACAATTATTTCTCAGCACAATCTACCCTTAAACATCCTTGGAAGCTTTTCAGATTGTTTCTGACCCCCCTGTAGAGTTTAAGGGCAGAACATTTACAATTTTAAATTTAATTTCTTAATGCAGCCAGTAGCATCTTGGGTCATTGTCAAGAAGTCTTTTGTATTGTCTGTACACAATGTTAAAATACATTCCTGCACAATGTGATGGGTGGTCTGAAGCATATTACTACAACTGCAATATAGTCAGGCACTTATTCCACTTGGAAAAAAAAACATCCTTTTATACTGTGTGATTTGTGCAGATTCCATTGTCTTCCATGTACGAGGAGCCAAATCGAAGCCTACTGAATGCCAGTTTTTAACTTCATTTGTATTCTCATTTATGGCAACTGTTAAATTCTTCACCAGGAAGTTCTATAGCAGATTTCATTGCTGATGTCTGTATTTGAGACATTCAGGTGTGGCAGTTTGGATATAGTCATGAATGAGAAGCTTCAGGTAGTCCAGAATCTTCCTGCCTTCTGTTGATCTCCATCTGGTCCACACTGTTTTTGGAGGATATTATTCCTGGTGCTAATTTACACTATAGTATTAGTCAAGTATGATCAATAAGTCAAGGATCTGTCAAGTATTACACCCAAATAATTTTGAATAGGGTTGAATTTTACAGAACTTGTGTTAAAATAGAGATGCAATTGACAGTTGGCCTGTCTGTTATTGATAATGAAGTATGTGCATTCTATCTCATTAGGGCTGGGCTTGATTCAACACTGCCTGTAGTACTGCCACAAAACAGAGATAGTATGTCAATATTCTTTCAGTTGCCTGTACCAGTTTTGTGGGATACAATGGTTGGACTAACTGCTGTCAGTATATTAGGGTATAAGCTTTGGTTCTTCTGAGTTCCTGATTTACAAGCCTGGAATACATTTTGTCTCCAGGAGATCTTGCCAAGATGACGATTTGTCCTGAAGCTTCATTTGCCGTCATTACTTCTTTTCTTTTCTAGGTAGTTGGATGTGTCCCAAGCTTCTTCAATAAGGTCCAAGCTTCACTATTGGAATGCTTGAAATCAAGAGTTTTTTTAATTTTCCTTGAGCCAGATTTATGATTTAAAGCACTTCATTCCCAATATCACTTTTTCTGCTTCTGAAAAACTTTCATTTATGAGGCTGAGGATCAAGACAGAGTTAGTTAATGTTAGTCTTTCCTTCAATATACTCTTACATTCACAAAAATTGTAAGAAATGTGTCCTAATGAGCATCTCATAAACTATTAAAATAAATAAATTCTGTGATAATATCAGCTCTATTCATAACTCAAACTATTAAATTAAATTGATAGATGGATCTGGTGACCTGTCCTTTCAGCACTCCTCCTCTCAAACCCTTGTCATGGGGGAGGGAGATGGAGAGGGAGAGGAGGGGGAAGGGGAGTGGGGAAGAGAGAGAGAGAGAGAGAGAGAGAGAGAGAGAGAGAGATGGGCGGGACACCCATACTTGATGTTACTGCAGTAGCTTATAAATAGATTCTATCGTCTAAAATACCAGATCAGATTCTTTCCCATTAAGACTGGAAACATTTATGCAGCTTTGTTATTACATATAAATTTTGCAAGAAACAGAAATGGAAAGAAGAAATTAACAAAAACCTTTATTCCTTTTGTATCCTCTTCATCAAAGGAGCCAATATCAAAAGCATCAGCTGCATTCACCTCACCCCTTGGAGGGATGAGTGGTGGTGTATACTTCTGCAGGTACACCTGCTGCCAGTCCAGGCCAGCAAAGAAGGGATGCTCTTTCACTTCATCAGCTCTGTTGCAAAACATACCACCAATCGTGAATTTAAACTTCGTAGTTTCACAAGTACTGTAGGTCTAACTATGAATTTGCAAACAAAAATGTGAGGGATTCATAACAGTCTACAATTATTTCCACAGCAATGATTTTATTTAATTATTCAAACATTTTCATCTGCCAGTTCATACTGGGAATTTTAATGTATTGATGCCAATATTAACACTTACACTAGCCACAAATATTTATTCATAATGTAAACTGACTGGCAGAATTTACTAGAAAAGCACAGCAGGTGGTATTTGTGTATAAGTATGGAATTACACTGACATTTCACTCAGGATCCACAGCTAAAGCTATGATTTGATGAAAGTACATCTAGTTTTTAACTGCTGAAACTCTGCACACAAAACATCACTAAGGACCTATGAATGATGCACTCAAATGACATATTATTGAGATCACTATCATAGTCTGATTAAAAACAGATGTGTTCTGAAGGTTAAGGAAAACTATGTCAGTGATACACCGATTAACAAATTCCATTATCAAACTGTGGAACTCAGTGTGCTACCTAAGAAATTCTCATCTATAACCAAACTTGGTCATCAGCATGGTACACACAAAACACAGGTGAATGAATAACACTCTCTTATCAGTTACACAATTTGGCTACTGAAGAGCCCCATGAATTGTGTGTAGTTTATATAGCAAGCTGTTTTTTTAATTATTTCTTTACAGCAGATTCTACTGAATTTTATTTGGTGGACAAATTTTATTAAAAAATCTGAAATGCATCCAGGACATATTCTGTGTGCAAAAAATTAGAGTCAGAGTGTACTAGGTTTCATTTAAATATTTAGTCAAATCACAGGTATATCTCTCAACAAAGGAATGAATGAGGATAAAGTTAATGAGCAGAGTTCAAACCTTCTACTGCAGTAGGAGGCAGTGACAGGACATCATCTTGAGCAAATTTTCTCAACATGCAAGCACCAAGTTATTGACATGACACCACAAAAATGACCTGGCAAATACACAACTTTAATGGAAAGAAAATGAACTGCTTGATATTAACATACATTTTCTGGCATAAATGAATAAGGAATGAAAATTAGTGCATTTGTGCTATGACTAAGAAAGTTCATAAGCACAATATCAAACCTTAATATTTTCTGCTTGCAACATGAAGAAGAAACTGAGCTAAGCTGTCTTTGTGAGAAGGATACTCAAACTGATAAAAAAAATGTCAGCAGGACACCCTTAATTGTTTGTGTATATCCTAATATTTACTTTTCCCCTCAAAAAGTCTTCACTACACTGAAATATCAGTTAGACTCATACACACGGCATTTTAAGCATATCTTATAACAAATTGCGTAAATATATATAAAAAACAAAGATGCTTTAATTTACCAAACAAGAAAGTGCTGGTACGTTGATAGACACAATAAAATAAAAAACACACAAACACACACACAAATATTCAAGCTTTCACAACCCATGGTTGCTTCATCAGGAAAGAGGGAAGGAGAGGGAAAGACGAAAGGATGTGGGTTTTAAGGCAGAGGGTAAGGAGTCATTCCAAACCCGGGAGCAGAAAGACTTACCTTAGGGGGAAAAAAGGACAGGTATACACTCGCACACACACACATCCATCTCCACATATACAGACACAGGCAAACATATGTAAATGCAAAGAGGTTGGGCAGAGAAGTCAGTCGAGGCGGAAGTACAGCTCCGGAGTTCTGATAGGTTGGTGTCAGTGGGAAGTATCCAGATAACCCGGACGGTGTAACACTGTGCCAAGATGTGCTAGCCATGCACCAAGGCATGTTTAGTCACAGGGTGATCATCAACAAACTGTCCATTTGCATGAACAGACTCAGGCAGACAGTGTTTGTTGGTAATAAGGATCACCCTGTGGCTATACATGCCTTGGTGCACAATATTAATACACAATATTAATGGTTTGTGTTGTGTGAGTCAACTGAGAAATAAATAATGTAACAAGTGTGTTTAAACATGCTTATAATGCATCTGGCTACAAGAACAATGTTTGTGAACATGTATGTATCTGTAGTGTATAGCTCTGATGCAGGATTTATCTGAAAGCTAGCAGTGTACTCAGAAGGGAATGGTCCAATCCGACATGTCTAAACGCAGCCTGAAATTTTTATGCAAGTAGAATACAACAAAAGAAATGCACTGCAAGTTTTTTTTTAAAAACTGATGAAGTTACTCATTTTTGTCACTTGAAAGCCACTCATGACAGTGGTGTGTACAGCCCTTCCTGCCTAGTGCATGATCGGCCATGACAAGAGATCACAGCACTGGTAGTGCTAATATTCAGAGTGACAGAAACAAATTTTAAACACCTAAAATATAGAAAAAAATGCCATGTGTCATTAATGTAGATGCAGTTTGTATGAACAGCTACACTGCTGTGTATGTATTTCTTACAAAGGTGAGTAGCAAAGGAAAATAAATCAAGGCAGAATTTGATGTCACATTAAAGATGTCATCCACCAATTGTGGCTTTAATTTATTGGCGTGAAACATGTCTTACATATATGTCATTTTATAACAATTCCCGTTGCGCAGTTCTTATGACAGTTTTTAAATAATGTATATATTAGTAACAATGATACAGCTCCCTGCTTATACCCCATAGTCATCACATTAAAGTGAAATGTCATTTGAATGATGAAAACAGACATTTTCCTTACACCAAGCACACTTGATCAAATGAAAATTAATGCTTTCAGGCATGTCACAGTAATCATTAGTTTTATTTAGATAGAAATGCAGTAGAATACAAAATAGTCCTGGCTATTGCCCTGTTTATTGTACTGTATACTGAGCATACTTAAAGCAATTTGTAAAATGTGCCACTGTGAGCTTACAATGCGCAAATGACTGAAATTTAAGAATACCGTTCTCCTGACAAACCTCAGATGACACAGAGCTGTCAGAATATGGACTAGCCGACACTTTCGTTAAAAATACTTTCCACTATCGAAAATATTCTTTACTGGTTGTTTTGGGGGAATGTGAATTATACCAACAGTTGTTTCACCATCCTCTGAAAGACCAAGGTATTAGTAAGTCCAGATCAAGAGTCCAAGAAATCAATGAATTAATTTCTGCAACTTGTTAGAAACTGTTTCAAATGAAATGTTAAAAATTTTTTTCTGTCGTATTTTTCTGGATTTTGATATGCTGATAATAAGATTATTACCACTAAACAGTTTTTTATTTTATTTTTAGACTTAATATGCCTTGAGGTCCCTGAAGATGCATATAAAGCTGCAGGAACAGTAATCACTGTCATTGTTGTATATAAACGTGTCATAGCATTAATTGATTGCACAACAGACTTGGTCTTTTTTTTTTGCATTGAAATGATAAAGTGCGGTTTGATCACAGTTCTTTCACGAAATCTGACTGATAGGCATTAGACACGGCAGATAGCAAGCTTTGTGTTCATGTTGGCTATGAATTAAAGACATCTCCTCTACACCTTTACTTGAAGTAAACATTGTTGTTTTGTGACTTCCTATAGTGTATGATTTCTTGAATCTGCCATACTGTACAGTAAATCTATTACACAGTTTCTCTTTAACAGTTTTGCGAGTTTTATTCTGGCACATATTTATTACTTTGTGTAAGTCTTTCTTCCATTTATACAGTTCAGTCAGAATTTATGAGGCAAAGCCGGGTTTGAACACTGCTTGACATTAAGTGTTAAACATAGTTAATGTTAACACAGTTTTATCTCCATTGTTAAAACTTATACTACCACAAAAACAACTGATAATTATTATGGATATTAAATGAGTTGTGAATTTGAGTGAACAATAACTGGACAAATGTTTCAGAGGAGATATCAATGGAAACTGAAAATCACTTTACAAATTACGATTGCACCGAGTCTTGTTATCTGTTTACCGGCATGTCATTAACCAAGCATATGTGCCTACCATGTTGAGCATGCACAGTCTGCTACAGTTCCGGTAGGGGTACACATATCTCCCAGCTGGCAAGCTACAAATTTGGCAATTTTCAACACTTTTAGAAAAAATATTTTTTGTGCATCTTAGCAGCTAAAATTTTGACTTGGTCTTTCCTTTAGTGTATTCTTCTTATGTAAAAAGTTTCAGGGCATGTTTCGACATATCGTACTGGATGATTTCCTTATTGGTCTTGTTTATATGCCTGTTGATGAGTCAGCACATAAACTGTTCAGAGACTTGTTACCTTTACTCCTTAAATTATTTATACAAAAATCAGTCTTTCTGATACAGATGATCTGCATTCTTTATAAAGATGCTTCTTTTGTATATTTCCCTATAATGATAATGTAATCAATGAAATATCCAAAGACAACCTTCTTCCATAGCAACTAATGCAATATCTTACCCCCAATTTTAAAAAAAGGTTGTTATTAAATTCACATAATGTAAAGCTTATAAAAACATATGCATATTATTAGCAGAAGAAAAATGCTCCTGTCAGAGTACAAAAACGTGAATATGTTCCTCTTCAAAATATTCTGCCTCAATATATATTCTGCTTTCATCACCAAAAAATTTAGCATTCAAACATATTCATGTGCTTTTAACGCAGAACATTCTAAATCCATTTACCCTATCTCTCTTCATAGTTAAGACTTCATACTAAGCATCTCCCTGTCAGTGCCACTGTCTATGTATGTCTCACTGTCTCCTTTTTCTCGCATTGAGTTACTGTATACCTCACTGCCACTTCCACTTGCATTGTCCCATTATCTTATATCTTGCCCCCCTACCAAGACACACACACACACACACACACACACACACACACACACACACACTCGACCATAGCTCAGCAGCTCAAAAATTCTAGCTTATTTTACCATCTACACACATGTGTTTAAATTTTCAGTTCAAGATGTGTCTCCCATATACCTACACGTTAAAGTTCGCCAGTCTGGGAGGGTATAAACCCCTAGCATACGAATGATCTCCGCTCATCTGTATTTTTTATTTCCACTGTCTCCTCTCTCTTTTGCTCCCACTGCTTCTATCTTCACCCATCTCTCTTTCTCTTTTACTACCACGGTTTCTCATTGACAGTCAATATCTCCTCTCTCTTTGGCTCCCACTAGTGTTGTCTTCATCCATCCCTCTTTCTCTTTCTCCGCTATTTTCCCTCTCCCATCATGATTGTCTTTTCTCTTTCTCACCTACTGGTGTTGTCTGCTCTCTCTTCCGCCATCATTGCCTCTTCTACTCCCTTCCAGTAAAAAACAGTGTGAATATGTCTGCATGATAAAATGTTTGGTGAGGAAGGTAGAACAAGGATTGAGGCAGCTGGTTCCTAAATTTTCTGTTATAGTCTTTTAAAGAGGCACATATTTGCCTTTTTTGTACTGCAACAGGAGCATTGTTCAGCTGTTCCCGTCTTTTCCCTGCTGCAGCATGGTGTGCTGCATATATAAAACAAACTCTGTACTCGGTAAAGTTTTGCCTGTTGATTTACATACTTTGGCACATTTATATACTTTGACACATTCAAACAACAAATAAATATACATAATATAAGTTTAGCACAAAATCGTTGGCTTTACAAGTGTTCTGGATACTTTGCTCATCAATCACAATTCACCGAAAATTCCCAGCTTATGAACTGTATGTTACAAGCGCAAAAACATTTAGAAATATTTTACTGAATTTGCAGTCTTTCCAGTTTTACATAATCTTTAGCAGTCATTTAAGTTCTTTTCAGGCATTTTAAGAACCATTTTAGCAATTTTTTGTCACTGCAGTATCACTTAGGCCATATTTGTATAGAAGTGAAGTGTACATTATGCAGAAACAGAATATCACAAGTTTTATTAGCGAAAAAGAGCTGACTAAACACATAGTTTGCTGACCTCAGGATCCTTGCAATGACCCTAGATCTCCTTGCCATGTGTTTACTAGGTCTATTAAGATCCCATTTACACCTCAGACTGGGTACTGTGTGCATATTTTAAGTGCAAAAGTATGGTAATTTTGAACTACTGGATCTCAGTAGTGGATAATGATTCTGAAAAACTTTTGGGGTTCATGAGAATATCATCTTACGAACATATAGTAAAAATTTTGACACTCTACCATGAAAAAAGAAAATAAATGGCCATCCCCACAATTGGTACTTTTTGAAACTAACATCAAGGTTTTTTGGGGTTTGACAGGAGTGCCCCAGAAAAAATGGTGCTTTTATAAGATGCACAATTTTCCTGAGCTGGAAGAAGTGTGTAATGTTTAAATTTTGACCCCGTACAGTACGACAGCTAGAGCATGCCCGTTCTTCTAACAGGTATACAAATGGTATCTGGGCCAAATGCTGTCCAAAACACTGTCGTGAGTGGACCGATTTTAAAAGTAGTATTACACAAGTTTTACCCATTTCCTTTGCAGCCCAGTCTCTTGTCTATGTCACGTTGCAGCAGTCCTTCCAGGAGAGACCGTAGCTCCTTCGAAAAGGATTCTGGAAGCTCTACATTCTGTAAAAAAGTTTATAATTAATCTCATTTCTTCCAATATTTTGATTG
Source organism: Schistocerca serialis cubense (assembly GCF_023864345.2). Classification (NCBI taxonomy): domain Eukaryota; kingdom Metazoa; phylum Arthropoda; class Insecta; order Orthoptera; family Acrididae; genus Schistocerca; species Schistocerca serialis. Next base: position 67,672,624 of record NC_064638.1, read on the forward strand.
TACAGCAGTGCAACAGTATAATATTTCTTATAACATGTTACTGCATGAAAAAACAGCTCAAATTACAGCAAAATAGGACAATCTAAAATAAAACAACTGAAATAATGGATTGCAACAGTAATTACAGAATACTTCAAACAGACAAATAGATTTTAAAGTTTGTCATGTATTTGTAAAACTAACTAAAAAATAAAAGCTCCAAGGACTTACCATGGTTAACGTCATTCTGTCAATTTCATGTTTGTCTTTTGTTTTGTGTTGCCTGAATGGACTGTGTCCTTTGAGTAGTTTGTACAGCATGCAGCCAAAAGAAAACCAGTCTGCACTGGAATCATAGGCAGTTCCCTTTGAGAGAACTTCTGGAGCCATGTAACCATGAGTCCCACTGAAAATCCCAAAGCATAATGTAGTTCACTTCAAAAGACATACACAAACAATTATCAAAGAGGAAGAATACTGGAAGGGAGGGGGGGGGGGGGAGGTGTAGAAGAGCATCTCACTTTGATGTAAGTGAACAGATGATGGGCACCCTAAACACTAAATAAAATTAATTATTCATGGAAGTGGCAGACCACTTTGCAAGTTAGTATATCACACATGTTGTTAATGCTGTTTCCAAACAATGAAATAGTTTTCAGTGGATCAGATGACATTACTTTTTTAGGCTTTAGTTATTTGTTTGTTATATCCCAATGGCTGTTTTTTACTAAAGATTTTGCCTTTTATGAATCCATCTAGTTCTATGAAGTTGTTCCCGATGTCATAAACATATATCCTATCATCCTGTTTCTTCTTCTAGAAGTGTTTTCAACATATTTCTTTCTGGTTCAATGCTGCACAGAACCTCCTCATTTCTTATCATTACACTCAATTTTCAGCATCCTACTGCAACACCACATCTCAGATTCTTCGGCTCTCTTATTTCCTGGTTTTCCCACAGACCAACTAGATTCACTTACACATGGTGCTGTGCTCCAGAAGTAAAGTCTCAGAAACCTCCATCTCAAATTAATGCCTGTGTTTGTTACCAGTGAACTGCTTTTGGTGAGGAATGCTCTTTTTGCCTGCACCAGTCTGCTTCTTGTTCTCCTTGCTTTTCCCACATTAGTTTGTTTCCAAGGCAACAGAATTCCTTAGCTTCATGTAGTATGTGGTCCCCAGTTTTGATACCGTAATTAGTTTTTCACTAGTTTCATTTCTGCTGGTCATCAAAATACATTGTCAGAAAAAAATCTGTACACCCTTTTACTGGTTTCCAACACACTCAATATTTACTGTTGCAGCAGTGCATATGGAGTACATGAGTGATTATATTTACAGATCAATAGCGCAACTAATTCTGAGGTATCATGTATTGACCCATGCTGAAACACACATATTACTCATGGTGCAGTCTCCGCAAGTGGCAATGCAGGTGCTGCCTCTGGCATCCAGTCAATCACACGGGTGGTGAATACTGTCCTGGGATACATTATGCCACACCTACTCAACCTATTCACATAGTTTTGTAGGAGTTGTTGGTTGACAAGTCTCACGAGTCACTTTTGTCCCATCATATCCCACATGTGCTTGATTGGAGAGAAGTGCTGAGATCCTGGTGGACAGTGAAATTTCTGCATGTCTTGCAGAGACCATCAGGTTTCTCAGGCAGTGTGTGAGTGAGCTCTATCCTGTTGGAACAACACATCACCTTCCTGTCACAAAAACAGCAAAATAATGGGTCTAATAATATTCTGCACATAGCAAGTGCTGGTTAGCAACCACTCAGGAAACAACAAAGGTGAAAGATAGATGTAGCTTATCGCACCCCAGACCATTAGGTCTAGGGCGGGACCAGGGTGCCTTGGACAAATCCACTCAATATGACAGCACTCACCAGGTCTACATTGTACATGCAAAGGACCATCACTTGTGTGCAGACAGAATCTGCTTTCATCACTGAAGACCACAGCGTGTCATTTCACCTTCCAAGTGATCATCCAATGGCACCAGTCGAGCCATGCATGTTAACACTATTGTGCGAGTGAAAGGTGGGCTAGAAGTGTGCATACTTATAGTCCCACTGCTAACAACTGGTATGCAACCCCTCATGTTGAGACGTCTGGCTCATAAGCCCTCTTATCTGTGCTGTGGTAGCTGTATGATCTGCTGCTGCTGCTGCCCTTACAATATGAAACCCTAATGGGCATTTGTGTCTCATGGACATCCAGAAACTCATCTAAGTGTGTGAGAATGTTGACATGATGACTGACAGCAGTATCATTTCACAACTGATGCAACATGTCCAACTTGTCTGGCAATTCTCTGACGGAACCATATGCCTGCTTGCTTCACAGATTTGCACCACATTGAGCCTTCTGGCCATGAGCATTCCCTATTAAAAGGCAGATGCAGATGGCACTTTAGTAGCTATGCCACTAAGCTATCTGGTGGCAGATGATACTGAAACCTTTATTAGTACATCTACTATCCTCCAGGTGACATATGCCATCATCAGATCAAAATTGATATCATCTTTCCAGATCTCCCCCTCCAATTCCATCCAACAAATCTCGTAATTATTTCTCTCTTTCATAGAGAACAGCCGTATCAGTGAACATTGTCATTGACATTCTTCCCTCCTGAAATTCAATTAGACTTCTGAACCTTTGTTTTATTCCCCATGTTGCTTCTTCTGCTTCTTCAATACACAATTTCAACAGTACAAGAGAAAGATGGTATTGTACCCTTAAACTTTTTTAATCTGCAAATACATTCTCAATTATGTCCACAATCAGTAGCTATGACACAACAAATCTGATTTATTTTCTGCTTCAATACTCCACATGGCTTTCGCCATTATAGATGCAGTTCAGTATAAAATTAAAACATTCATACATTATTAATGTTATGGTATCATGAATAATTTCTGAACCCTGGGTTCCACAGCTTTTATTGACATTAAGAAAAGCATTCTTACATTACATAATATGTGTAATTGACTATGTCTGCCTTGCTACAACTAGTTTAAAGCAGCTCTCATTAGCTGAATTTTAAACATACACCATCCATCCAAATAGTTCCAAGTGGCTTTATGTGACAGAGCAAAACTCCAGGGGCAACTTGAACCACCAAGTATAAACAAACAGGCATACATTTGACCAGTTGTTTGTGAACAGACAGTGTGAAATAGTGGATGTGCGGCTATAATGTGTCAATACTGTTTTGTCACAAATTGCAAGGAGCAACATTTTTAAATCAAGTGTTCATGAAAATTCTCCAAAATGTTTTGAAGAAGAGGAAAGTGTGTGAAAGTTTTTCCTGCATGCCTTGATTCCCAAAGAGCAACAATGATCTGTGGATACCTGTCACAAATTAACTGAAATGCAAAATGCAGAAAATTCTTTTTTGGAAAAAATAATCACACTGACAAGACTTTGTGTTGTAATGCAGCATAAGAACAGTAGTTATAAAAAGATCAGAACCAACATGGACCAGAGACAAGTGTTGCACACTGTCAATGACAACTGGTTTCAAAGCCAACAAGAAATGTTGCTTTCAGTGAATTCACACCCATCTCAACCAGTTTCAGAGTGAACATTGATATGATAACAGCACATAATGGACAGTTGCAGTCAGATATCTCACAAAATGCCATTACTCACAGTGCTACTCAATGCTGCATATATTCAGTAGGCCAAACAACACAGAAACTGGGCAGTAGCTGACTGGAGGCATGTAGTTTGGTCCAACAAGCTAGGATTCTGACTTTTTTGAAGCAATGCAATGTGTTGAGTTCAGGTCGTAGATGGTTCTGTAACTTCTTTTCTGAGGGAGGAGGAGGTCAGTGTTTTGTATACCATGACTTGGTTCAATTCGTTCAGGTTGCTGTGAACATGAACCAGGATTATTTTCTTCATGTGTAAATCCACAGCCTCAACATAATTTCTGGATAATATCTAAAATGGTTTTATTAATAAGAAATGAACCAGAATGTTTGTTTCAGAATTACTGATGACCAAGTGTTGCCTTCCCGAAATGAACCAGGATGTTTGTTTCAGAATTACTGATAATCAAGTGTTGCCTTTTCTTCTATAACTTCATGATGAGTAGGTTGTGTATACTCCTATCTTCCAAGATGACAACAGCTGTGTTTACAGGACTGCATGCTGCTGAGTACTCAGACTCCCTACTGCACCTTGACTGGCTCACTAAATCACATGATATTAATCTCAGTGAAAATATCTAGGACTATTTGGAACAGCAGGTGCAACATAGTACTTGACATCCCCACAGTCTGACAGCTCTACAAGATCTAATCAATCCTGGGTGGTATCACCTGGATACAGCATACTTGAAGAAACCTGAGGACTGTCTTCCTTAATAAATTAAGTCCATTATCAATGGTACACATGATATCTCTTGGGATGGACTAATTTTTTGTCTGGTGTGATTATAATGCAAACCTATTAGCATCACCATCAAATTGTATCACAGAAGAAAATGTGAGGAGGCCCAAGTATGCAAAACAAATGGCTGGAAGAAAAGGAAAACATATATGGATGTGTAAGAGTGATGATGTTAAAGGGAATTAGATGCTCACGGGATATATAATGCAACAATCGTGGGACTGGCAGTTGAAGAGGAAAAACCAAACTTTATATTCATTAAATATTTTTCTTGGTGCATATATATTTAAAACAAGTAAAAAACAAGAAATGAAAGACAAAACTTTCTTCAAAGCTTGTTAGGAAGATAAGTATCAGAGTCATGTTTTATTACCTTACATAGTAAAGAGAGAAAATAAACATTCCACAACACTGGCAAAAATTTTTATTACTAATAACACTGTATTGACGCAAAACTGAAACAGAATAGCACAAGCAATACCTACACACTTGCATGAGGTTTCTTCTTCGAGAAGTCGCATGCTAGACCAAGATCCGATATCCGTACATGCCCATGTTCATCCAAAAGGATGTTCGCTGGCTTTAGGTCACGATATACTATAAAACGCCTATGCATATGTTCTAAACCTGTAATAGACATGCAACAAATTTAAAAATAAGAATATTAAACAAAGACATAAGTTGATGTGCTGTCAAAAACCAGAAGAAATCACATTATTAAAACATTAGTGCATTTGATTTTTTTGCCTTTCTTTCCTCCACCTGACTGCAACTGCAAACATGACTAAACAAATTATGTTGTTAATAAATTCCTTTATCCAGGCCTACTCATTATCACACGAGTAGACATACTACCTGCTCCACGTTAATGTGTGTCCATTTTTCAAAGAACAAATTTTTTATGTAACAACATTCAGCAAATTTAGGGATACACAACCAGACAAAACAGGTTATTTGTTTACTAGAAGATTGTGTTGCTGCACTAGTACTTTCATGTAGCCAATGTATTCAATTTATGTAAAAAATGTTTTACACTGCTCTCACTAAATGCAATCTACCATGTTCCTCAAAATGATGAAAGTAAAACACCAGAGGATGAAATAAATCACAAAATGAAACTCTGACAGTATTGAAAAACTATATTTATTAATAAAGAAACATAATAATGCTACCACTTTATAACAGGTATCTGCTACCTACAATGCAATAAACTCACAGTGCGTAGTTTGTACGGGATTTGTAGATATTGTTTTGCTGTCAGATATGTAACATTAAATTAAATTCAAATATTTTCTGTAATTGTATTTAGTAGTTTCTGACATTGTGTGTTAACACAAGAAAAAACATAGCAAACTGAAGGTTTAACTTTACTGAGAGTGTTTGGAAACTAGAGCTACCTGGAATTCACAGTTGCAATGAGAATATTGATTAATGACACAATAGTTTTGACATTTCATGACAAATGATTCTCTGAATACACATACAACTATTCAGCATCCATTACACATTCTGAATTTGCTTGAACTGCTACACTGGCTGGTTGGTGGGACAGAATATGAGTTCATCTTGCAAAGATCATAACCCTTTTTCTGGAGAGATAGGAGGAAGGCAGGCAGCTAATTCCCATGCAACTTGCTGGGTATGAGCTTGCAATCTTGCAAGGATCTATGACTGACTGGTCATATGAGGGTTTCCTAAGCTACTTCCTTCATCAGTAAACTAATCTTCCTATAGATCCTTCTGATGAATTTCAGTCATGTATATGCCTTTCCTATGATTTATTTTATTTGATTGTTCCACTTTTGAGTTGGTCGACATACATATTTGCAAATATTTAATGTATGTGGCTGTTTCCAGTGATAGTTCAGCAATTGTGTAATAAGCAACAACAGGTTTTTGTATATATTTATATGTGACACATTATGTTTGTTTATTCTGAGGGTCAGTCCTTGAACCAAGCATCAGTTCTCTATAGATTTTCTTGCATTGTGCTGTACTTTTTTTACATTACGACTTCCCTACAAGTAACAAAGTCATCTGCAAACAGCCTTGTGGAACTTCTGACATTATTCACTAGGACATATGCATATATTGTGAACAATAATGGTTTTATAACACATCATTGGGGTACATGTGAGTGTTCTCTTTATTAAGAATGAGATGTTGTGTTCTATTTGTTAGGAATGCTTCAATCCAGTCACAAAGCTGGTCCAATATCCAGCATGCTCACTCATATTTCTTTATTAGATGACACTGTGAAATCACATCAAAATGGTTTGAGCAATTAAGGGACACAGCATCAACCTGGGTGCCATTGTCTGCTGTGCAATAAGTAAGCCAATGAAACACTCAGCTGAAAATAGGCAGAAATATTCATTAGTATCTTAAGAAGCATAGATCCAAATACACCAGACACTACTGCACTGATACATTTTCTATCCATGTCATTTATAAGTCAGAGAAAGTGTTTCAGGAGAGGGATAGGAGGGAGTGGGCGCAGACAGCAAAAATTGTGATGCGACTGTAGTATCAATCACAACTGGTTGAGCAGTATTGTTGCCCACAGAGAAAGGCATGTAGAGGCTGCAGTAAAGCAGATATTCAACTCAGTAGCTTTCACAAATAACTTGGCCTCTAACAGATCACATACCTGGTTCTTTCACAATGTATGATGCAAGTGACAAAAAGCTTACATGCCATGATGGAGAAACATATTTTATTGGTTGGTGGGTGACAGAATACTATGTCAGAAAAGGTACAAAGTATGTTGGAGATGATATTCCTTACATCTGGGACAGTAAAAAAAGTTAGCCAAAACTCATGAAGAGTAGGAAATTGAAAACCCTCAGATATTCAAAGACCACCTGAAAGTGGTAGTATGTAATAGGACAGAGGGATGGAGGAATTGTGACAAATAGCCTACATAGACCTCTTCATTAACCTAGAAGTTCTTAAACTTTGGTGTCAATACATTTACTCCCTACTGCTATTTGCAGTTAACAACAACAATGAATGTAGGATGAACTGCAATATTTACATCCACAATACCTACATGTATGTTCAGATGCTCCATAATCCACTATCAGTGCATGGTGTGGGGTATCATGCACCGCTGTTAATAAACAATAATTACTTCCATATGGACTGCAGATCTTGTGAAAAGTTCAGAATGGAGTTCTATATTCTAGTATTTATATTTTAATATAAAAATCTATTGCAGTCATCGGGCAGGAAATAGAAATCCTCAGATATTCAAAGGCAAAGTGAAAGAATATCTTGTTAGACACTCACAAAATTCCATGCTATTTGGATTCGCAGATGTAAATTCAATTTAACTCCAAAGTTAGTTTCAGTGCCCCACCAGCAGATGCCCCAGTGGAGGCACATGAGCTGGCACAGGTTAAACGGTGGAGAAGTTCAGACATCTACTATAGAGGGTGCACATGCCGTGTCATATGGGTGGACTACTGACAGAAGTGTTTACTTGTGAGTAGCAATCAGCAGAGCAGGCCAATGTTCCATGGAACTAGCCCTGCACTTGCATTGAGAGCTGTTGTGTGCTCAGTCATTAGCCAACTGCACCAGCCACATGCTGAGAATATTATTGTATGCATATCTACATGGGTTCGGATGCTCTGCTTCCTGTAGTTCAATTTGCACAGCAAGTTCATTCTGCTCATGCTGTTCTGTCCCCTGGTTTTTACAGAGCCACTGTCGGTCCCTGTTGTACCTGTGCTGACTATTTTGAGTAGCGGTGTTATCACACTTTCTGCAGATACTAAACTGGTGACACACATTGTTATGTGTGTGACATCTATGTCCTCCATCTCCATCCCCAACCCCATCCCTGATTTTCATAGTGTTCACTTTGGCTAACCATGAGCCTGGCATTTCTGCAATGCTGGCACGAACAGTTGCACCTACAAAAGAAGCAGTAGCAGAAACAGAAGCAGTAGCAGAAACAGGAGCAGATGCAGACACTGATAACCCAGAATGGAGACTTGCTTAACACTCTTGCCTCAGCAGTGGGGGCCATCCGTCCACAGGGCAGTTTCCTTCTCCAACCCACCACCCATGATGCCACTTGCCAGTCTCAGTGAGGTTACAGAAAGGTGGAATAATTAATCTGCACCAGTTCTTGCTGCACTATCAGGTAAGATGTATTGTTGATCCAGTTGCCTTGAGTTTATGTCAAGTTGTCCAAAACTTGAATCTTGGCAAGTTCCCATCACTAGCAGCATCATAATTCCCACCTGTGGTGAGTTTCAGGTTCGTGGCATCATTCTCGTTTTACATGTTGGGCAACCCAGCAGTCCTGCCCCAGTTGTCATTTGTTGCACGTTTGCCGAGACTGCCCACATGTGGAGGACATGTGTGGTGTAAGCCATCAGACAGAACATCTTCCCGCTGTTTGCGACAATCAGTGAGCCACAAGTCAGGCGTCAAACAGCCCATGTTTTCCCTGGACTCCAGTGTTGCCTCACTCTGCACTAGTCGCCCCAGCAAATTTGCTGACACTGTTTGTGGCAGGGTGGTTGGTCGAATTTCAAGTAGACATGGAAGTTTCAGATAGCATCATTAATTTGGATGCATACATGATCCTGCTGTGTCTGTAGTTGAAACGGCTGCTCCATCAGGCTGTGTTTTATAATAAACAGTGCATCCTCTTGCGAGGGCAGTTCTCCATTTCCGTGTGTTACAAGAATGTGGAATGGCAGCTTATGATGTTAGTAATAAATTCATCATTATATCTTTGGGCTCAACACCTTTCTTGTTTTCAGCTTTCAGATCACTGACAGAGTGCATTCAATGTCTCACTGCACTCCTTTCCACAATTTGGACTCCTTAGTGTGGTTCTACAGTCAGTTTTTTGAGAATACTTTGGGCTGGGCAGAAAACTTTGAGGCATGTGTTTCTCTTAAGTCATCGGTGAGTCCGAAATTTTGTTGCCCTGCCTCATTCCCTTCGTCATGTGCAGCATGGTAAACAATGAGTTGCAGCATTGGCAGGGTCAGGGTGCCATTTCTCCTATTTCGTCGAGTCAGTTGGACACTGCTTTGTTGCTGATTCAGATGTTCAGTGGCACCATGTGCCTTTGTGGAAATTTTAAACAGTCATTGCACAATGTGTCATGGATCCATATCCCATTCTGTGGCAAGTGGAGTTGTTGGCAAAGTTGTCCGGGGTCAGTATTTTTCCTGTATCAACTTGTGTGTTGCTTGTCTGCAGTTGCCATTGAATGTAATTTCTCAGACTTTCCTGAACCCCTTTGGGCTTCAACACTTTTAATTTGCTTGCCATTTGGAATCTCGTCTGCATTGAGAATTTAGAAACAATATTTGAAGAAGATGATTCAGGACATTCCCTGTTGCATCAGTTACCTTGATGATATCCGAGTCACGGGCCCAACTTGGGAGGAGCATTTATGGAACCTTCAGTTAGTTTTCCAACTCCTCCTGGAAAATGTAGTTCACTGCAAGCTGGAAAAATACAGTTTTTTCTCCCCAAAAGTGCATTTTTTTGGTCATGTGATCTTGTCCCCGTGGACAACCACATTAAGGCCACTTTCAACTTACCAGTGAAGGAGCTCCAGTCTTTTTTGGGTAAGATTTCGCAGCCATTGGCGGAAGGCCATTACATTTCTCTGGTCTGCAAGTTGTCAATAAGCCTTTCAGTCTTTCAAGTAATGTTTGTGCTTTGTTCCCTGTCTGGTTTCCTGTACACCAGATAAGCTTTTGACCCTGGCCTGTGATGCATCCCAGTATGACGTCGGTGCTACCCTGTCCCATTGGAAGCTGGACAGCACCAAACAGTTCATCACGCATGTGTCGAGGATGCTTTGTGCTGTGCAACAAAACTACTCACATGTGGAAAGGGAGATGCTAGCTATTATTTTTTGGGTTAAAACGTTTCACATCTTCCTCCTCATCACTGGCCACAAACTGTTGAGTTTCCTTGTTTGGTCCTTGTTCCAAGCTGCCGGATAGAACTGCCCACTGGTTGCATTGGTGGGCCCTCTTTTCCTTTAACTATTCTTATGACATTCATTACCATTCCACTGCCCAGCATGCCAGTGCTGATGCACTTTCTCATGGCTATTGGTTGGGCCCAATCTGGGGTTCTACTGGTAAGAGGCTCTTGTGGTCACTATGGATGATGCCTTGCAGCAAACCCTATCAGATTTTCCATTGACAGCACAAGAGGCTGTGACTACCACGGCTGTTGTCCCAGTTTTCCAGAAAATCATTCCAGCAGTCCAGATCAGTTAGCCAAAGTGTGTGTCTTTGGATGCGAATCGTGCTTGACCAAACATTGTCCACAGGATTCTCAAGCTCGCCATAGAGGAGCAATTCTGTCAAGTGGTTGTCCCCTCACTGTTGTGCCCTTAGATTCGCCAGTTGCTTCATGCATCACACTGAGGTATAACTAGAATGAAGGTGTTGGCATGAAATCACATCTACTGGCTACTGATCAATCATGACATTGAACATCTGATACAGACTTGCAGGGTTTGTGCTCAGAACCAGGCTGCCCCTCTGCATCAGTTCTCTCCTTTGCTAGTCCCAGAGCACTCTTGGGACACAGGGCAAATTGATTTCACAGGTCCATTTTTGGGCAACATGTACAGGTACGTGGGCAATGCATTGTCAAATTTCCCTTACATAGCCTAACTGTCATCCACACTGTCAACTGCCCCCATTCATGTGTTGTCAGTCATTTTTGCCACAGAGAGATTCCCTAGGACTGTTGTGTCTGATAACAGTAGGCAACTTGTGCCACAGGAGTTTGAAGACTTTTGCAACCACAGTGGTATCCAGCATCTGATTACCGCCCTATTTCACAAGCTTCTAACTTTGAAATGGAGCACTTTGTGCACACATTCAAGACTCAGATGGGGAAGTCTGTTCTGCCTCTTCCCACAAGAATGTATTGTTGAGTTATCTGGCTACGAACTGGGTGACATCGGTCAATGGGCCCAGTCTGGCGAATGTTTGCATGGGTTCCAGCCATGGGTTTCTTGGATTTGTTGCACCCTGAGTTACACGCCATGGACCACTGTAGTCCACTGCATTTTCCTCCTTGGATTACCACTTGGGCCCAGTACTTCGTCTGGCATGACTGCCGGGTGTTTGTTGTGTGCCACAAAGATCAGCACTAATTTGTGGTGGACGTCAATGGGGAGAAGCTGACTCATCATGCCAATCAGTTGCACCCATGCTTTGTTGGAGTGTCACCACTGTGGCCTTTCAGTCTGCTGAATGGCAGGGAAGATCATAATGTTGTTCATACAGTGGACTCCCCCTTGGAGCACTGTGCCTCACCATTGTCACCCCCTCTTTGCTCTCCACCGTCCTCCTACTGCCTGCAGCCTTGGGCCCCAGGGTGGCTTGTGCATCTGCCTGCCATGCTGGAGACCATGATTTGAACCCCCTTTCCCTTTCCACCTCCTCTCCCCCTTTTCAAATGAAGGTGACCTTGTTTGCCCTGCCACTGAGGGATTATCACTGTTGCAGTCTCCACGTCCTTCCACCTTTCCAGCACAGCCGGCAGCATCGGTGTGCCTCCTTTGTTGGTTGGACCACTGCCAGGTTCTATAGCACTCTTTCTGGTTCTGCTCTGGAGGCCGCAGCCCAAGCCTGGTCATTTTTGCCGTATGTAATCTTCCCAGGGAGTGGGGATCTAGCATCCCTACTAGCAGACGTCCCAATGGAGACGGGTGAGCTGGCATGGGCAGAATAGCTGAGTAGTTGAGAAACCTGCCATTGAGAGCACACATGTCATATCATACAGGCAGAAGTGTTTACTTGAGAGTGGCAGTAAGCAGACCACACTGACACTCCTGCAGAGTTAAATTGCTATGGATCTAGAATTGCGCTTGTGCTGATTGTTGGTGTGTGCTCAATCGTCAGCCGCCTGCACCAGTTGTGTGCTCCGTATATTGTTGTGAGTGTATCTATATAGGTTCGGATGCTCCACTTCCTGTAGTTCAATTCGTACGGTGAGTTTGTTCCACTGACAGGGTTCTGTTACACAATTGTCACTAAGTCACTGTTGAACTGTAAAGTACCCATACTGATCATGTTAAGCAGCAGCATTGTCATGCCTTCCGCAGACATTAAATTAGTATTAAACAGGTTTTGACTTCACCAATATACAGAGTGGATATAATTACACTTTTGTTACTTCACCCAGTGTAGATGGAAAACTATTTACCATATGGCTACCCAACTTTATGGAATGATGTTTAGACTGTGCACTGCAGGTTTTATCTTGTTAGTGGGATCAGTGTCATGGCTCAAATGGCTCTGAGCACTATGGGACTCAACTGCTGAGGTCATTAGTCCCCTAGAACTTAGAACTAGTTAAACCTAACTAACCTAAGGACATCACAAACATCCATGCCCGAGGCAGGATTCGAACCTGCGACCGTAGCGGTCCTGCGGTTCCAGACCGCAGCGCCTTTAACCGCACGGCCACTTCGGCCGGCCCTCAGTGTCATGAGTTGCTGATAGGTGCTGGCTGTTAGGTGCCGGTACTGATGCAGCACTGTAGAGCTGAAATACAAGTGTCAGTGTGTATTACACTTGAAGACAGTCACCTTCTGCCTGGTAAAGGTGAGCAGTGCTTTACTTGTAAATCTGTTTTATCAAAATAACAGCAATAGTGCTGCTGCTCTGAATGAGTATCGATGCATTAAAGGAATACGGAAAGGTCCGCTTTCCGCACATGCATTGCAGAACATTATTTGGGTGTTCGAATTAACTGACAATTTGGAAATTGCTCCAGGGAGAGGTCATGAGCCAACTGTGGCTCAATTTTTTGAAGAAGTTGCTGTTGCCATGGCTGAGAATGCTGGACGCAATGTACGATCTTCAAGCAGTGCACAAGCTGTGTCACAACAGCTGGACATTCCATAGTCCACCATTCAAAAAGTGTTACAAATTTTCTGCTGCAGTCTATAAAGTGGTTCCAGGCTGTTGCAGATGCAAATGGTCATCACATTAAGAAACGTTTGAAAACTGGAATGTAAACATGATATACAATTAACAAATGTTAACCTTTCACATGGAAATTTTCTTTCAATGCATTATCTGATTTTTCTCCTCTGTCCTTAAAAAGGTTTCCGTCCTTACAAATGTTTCCACTAAGTTCCATAGTTCTACGACCACTCGTTTTTCAGGGGGACCCTCTCGAGTAGCGAAAGTTTGATGATAACCAATTTTTTATAGAGTTGGGTAAAGTTGTGTCAAGTAACATAAACGTTTACAATCTCATTGAGACTACTTACTGTTTTATATCTGGCATATGACATTGCCAATTTGGGTGTCAAGTACACTTCAGTCAAGCTTCAGACGTCAGAGAGTGGGCTAACAAAACTTCTGACATTCCAAATATGAGCCCAGTGTCTTATTACGGCACCACCTTGCTTTGTAATTAACACAGAGAGAGTGAAAGAAAATTTGGGTGGCATTTGGGATCAAGATACTCATTCAACAAAGCTACCTTAGTCAGTGGGGATTACTGGTAGTCAAAGAGTAGCATTATGTTACAAAAAATCAGTAAAATTTGAATCTAAGACATCAAAAAGACCTAGAGTATAAATTACACCTGAATATTGGAAAATAAAACAATGAAACAAAAATTATATCAAATATTAGTAGATGTGAAATGAATACAACGTTATTTTTGTATCATATAAGGTTGAATTAATAGCCACTGAATGTTTTCTGTACTGGAAGCTGGAAAAAAGTAGTAGGTCAAATTACTGCAACACAGCTTCTCATTGGGATGTTCTATGAACAACATGAGATGCAAGAGCTCCATCAGAAAACTTCAAATAAAGTTTTTAAAAAAAATCTTTTAATCATTAGAAAAAAAACTGACAGTTTTTGTAATGATGTACTGAGCATCATGAAGACCATCTATCATCATAAAACCACTCAGACTTGCAGAAAGATTTAAGTAAGCTTGGCAATACCAATTGACAAATACTAAAACAAGTGTTTAACACACAAATATCAATTCCTTTAACTTTAATACATGTGAAAGTATTGATTACAACAGAATTCATAATTTGACTTTCGTGAGGGCTATTACAAAGAACCAGATATGGCCAGTTCCAATGAAAGTGGGGTGGCTGCTTTTGTGTAACTGTGTGTGTGTGTGTGTGTGTGTGTGTGTGTGTGTGTGTGTGTGTGTGTGTGTGTGTGTGTGTGTGTGTGTGGGTGGGTGGGTGGGTGGGTGGGTGGGTGTGGGTTTGTGTGGGTGGGTGGGTTTGTGTGGGTGGGTGGGCAGGTGGGTAGGTGGGTGGGTGTGGGAGAGTGGGTGGGTGTGGGAGAGTGAGTGGTTGTACACACACTCATACCATAAGATTCACTGGCACATGGTAATACAGTGAAACACTTTGTAATCTTGATACTTCACAGTTACATTAACATCACTAAAATTATAGTTTTCAACATACCTAAAATAACTTCAGCAGCATAGAATTTCATTTCATGCTCATTAAAAACTCCATGCTGGGATAAGTGATAATGCAAATCTCCTCCATTCATGAGGTCTAAGATGAAACACAGTTTATCAGGCGTGTGAAATGCGTATGTCATACATACAATAAAAGGGCAGTCTACCTGCAAAATTCAAGAAGACAATCTTACACAGATTGTTAAAAGATCAACAGTATACTGACAGTAAACATTACAGCAGATTACTTACTCCTGTACTGACTAGAGACAACATTATTCGCTCATTAAGAGCTAAAGTTTCTCCCTGCTTCATTTTTATTCGTTTCTTATCCAGGCATTTCATTGCATACATTTTTCCTGTATCTGCTTTTCGACACCCGTAAACTTCACCAAATCCACCTCTTCCAATTATCCGATGGACACTGAAGTCATTCATTGTTAACTGAAAAAACAGAAACTATGTACTAATTGTATTGTACAATAACTAAAAGCACAAGACATAAGAAATGGTACCATCTATTCATTTCTAATTGCATGAAGGATACTCACAAGCTCACTAATGGTTTATATTTATTGAACAGGTGCAAACTGCAGTTGTAAATTTAGTTTATGTAGCTATTATTAGTTTTTTCATATGTCCACTATTTTTGTGTAACTAGGGAACTTGAAGAAATACAAATGCACCATTGCTTGTAAAGACCAGATGATAGTTTCATAGCATGTATATTTTCATGCCATTTGAAGACTTTTACAACCTGCACTGTACTCTGCAATTAATATCTTAAATTTTATATACTAAGAAACCAGAAGTGTGGCACTTCATTTATTTTATTTTTTACTGTTCCTTTACTTACACTCATCATCATCATTACCTATATTAAACAGCATTAGGACAAAAAAAGAAAAAAATGACAACAACTGCTTTATCAAAGGGACTATAGCTTCACAATAATATCCCAGAGTGAAACTAATAATGACTCTACATCATCACAAATATACACTTTAGATATTCCAGCCACATGGCAGTTTTCTTGACAAACGAGTGTACTGTTAAACTTTTGTTATGTTCGGAGTCAGGCTTAATCCTAAGCTTCCTTCTTTCCTGTTAAATTTGACTCTGAATAAATGAACTGCAGTTGTTGACTCGAGTTAGATCTTGACACTTATTAAAACAGATGGCACAATCACCATTTGTTAATACATGCTTGGTCATGGAAGAATTCTGTGTCTCAGAAACAAAGGAAGAGTAAGTTCTAATTTCCCATTGATGACAAGGTCATTAGAGACAGTCCAAAGACTCACATAGGGTAAGGCCATGTCCCTTGCTCCATCTCCCAACCCCATCTCTTTTCCCCTCCAAAGAAACTGTCCCATAAATGACTTTGATATATATACGAGAATCAAGAATCAAAACATGAATGGCCAGGTAAGGATGTGAATCATACTCTCAAACAATTTTTTATCTAGCTTTCTCTTTTTGCTGTTTATGCTATGGATACTAGTGTTTAGGATTGCTCCATCAAACCAATACTCTCATTAATGAGATTAATCGTTTTTATCAGGCTGTATGCACTACATACAATGTACTGTTATAAAATATAATCACCCCTTGCAGTTATTATGGGATTACATGGAACAGAGCTGTAATGGGCAAAGCCTCACAAGAAGTTGCTCGAGGTGTGACAACAAAGAAATTAACAGATTCATGAAAGAGTGGGAAGCAGAAGAGAGACTAGACTTACCTTGAGAACATTAAGACAATAACAGATCTATAGAACATCACATTATGGATGTACAGGATCAGACTGTAGTTTAAAGGAGATGTTAGAAGTTCATAATGATATTTCTCAACAGTTCAGATAGAGAAATTACAGAGTTCTTTTGTCCAAGAAAACTAACTGCTGCAATAATCTTGCAAAGTCTGTTAATCATGCTTCACATCATAAGAAAATTAAATTGTAACATATAATGATATTTTAGGAGGGTCAATCAAATTCATATGAATAACAGCTGTTAGCTTTTTCTCGATTGGCCTCTTCTTAAATTAGTTACTATCTATGAACCATGGAGCAACAGCAACAAAATGCAGAAAGGAGACAAGAACCATCTCTGTCCATCTTAATATGATATTACAATGTTTTTACAATTTTAGTAAAGCAGTAAAAGACAGAATTACGTGGCATATATGAAATTCATTCAAATGAAACCTGGTCAGCGCGTCTACCTTTGCCCTACATATAAAGTGGCACCACGTAACTGTGGGTATGGTGACGCGACGCGATCTATTGGTAGAGAGACTGACACGCGTGCACCGTTTGATGATGCATAGCGCCAGTGTGGTTTCATGCCAAAGAGAAGGTGGTCACACAACAAGTTATCGTCCACTACTGAACATGCAGGTGAGTAAGCAGGAACAATCCACCCAACAGATTAGCGTTGAGGTCCAGTGTGCCGGCCAGTCTGTGGATGGTTTTTAAGGTGGTTTTCCATCTGCCTCAGTGAATTTGGGCTGGTTCACTTTATTCCACCTCAGTTACAATATGTCAGTGATTGCTGTGCAAACACCATCTCCACACATGCATACGCTATAATTACTCTACCACGCAAACATTTTGTATTACACTCATCTGGTAGGTGATGTTCCAGAGGGGAGGGGGGGGGGGGGGTGCACTGGGGGCCTGAACAGCACGATAACCCTGGGTTTGGTGTGGGGCAGCAGTGGGGCAGGTGGGCTGCTGTGGCCTGTTGTGAACCACTGAGGGCTACGGCAGGACAAAGCCTCTAGGCTCCCGGTTAAATACACAATACACAAGCAGGAACAATGAGGAGTGATTTGATTTTTGGCAGCAGAGGAAGTTGGAGGTCGTGAAATGTATCAACAGATGAAGGCTGTGTATGGTAAGTACAGTCTGAGTCATCCAAGAAGTCATCCAAGTATTGTGGAATGACACAAACGATTCCTTGATGGGCATGACTCACTGGAAGACAATGCTTGTCCTGGACATGCTCATCATGTCATCACACAGTAAATGGTTGTGGAAGTGAATGTTTTAGTCTTGGACAGCACCATGGATGAGATCCATCAATTACTGGGTATTAGTGTGAGCAGCACTCACAGCATAATGCATCAACACTTGAACTTTTGAAAAATCTGTGCACAGTGGGTTCCCCACCAACTGACTGCCGAACAGTGCAATACTCAAATGGCACTGTCTTTGAGTCATCTGCAACATTATCATGAGGAGGAATACAGCTTTCTGTCGCGTATTGTCACAGGTGACTAAAAATGGTGTCACCACTTTGAACCAGAAAGCAAGTGTCACAGCAAGCAGTGGAAATACGCAACTTCACCACTTCCAAAGAAATCAAAGGCCATGCATACCAGTTCTGGTAAGGTCATGATGTCCTCCTTTTTTGACCAAAAGGGCCCACTGCTTGTTGATTTCCTGGAACCGAAAACCACCATCAATGCTCAGCATTATCAAGCCACTTTACAGAACCTTAGATGAGCCATCAAGTCGAAACACCGAGGCATCGTTTCCAATGGCATTATCCTCTTGCATGATAATGCCCGCCCACACACACCCAATGCGGTGAAGATGACATTTCAGCAGTTTCGGTTGGACTTTCATGTGTCTGGACCTCTAACACAAGCTATTCGTGGACATCAATTCGCAACATATGACAAAGTGCGTGACTGGGTCTCATTTGAATGCCCCTTATATATCACCCACAGGGTTTATAAGTCAGTGAAACTGTGATACTCTATACATACCTGAATATTTAACTCTAGGTTCTTCCACTGGCAAAAACGGGTGTACTTATCACTGAAACATAAATGAAACCGTCTGTATTATACTAAATAAAGCTTAGGTCATAATGTAACTGTAAGTATTAAGTTACTCATTTCAATCCACACACACACACACACACACACAAAGATGGTCCAAGTATATTAGAATGAAGCAACAGTACAGCTATGATGCAGTTCCAAAAATTGCTGAATGCTGTTCGACACTGCCTAACCAAAATTTTACTTAATCCTAAATCGGTTTATAGTAACTGCTGAATGCACGAAAGTGCCATACTCAACCCACAAGATTTTCTTGGTATTACTATGCTCTTTTTCACATCTCCCCGTATCTCTCTTAATAATGGTAATATAGTAGCTAATATAATGGTTTTCAGTTCACTGAAAGCTTCTAGTGTAGAGGTGCTTATGTTTGTTTTGATTTTTCACCTATGTTTGTCAGTAAAGACTCGGCTACTTTTTAATCTGTTGTGCAAATCTCATACGGTGACTAAGCCGTGGTGGGACCTTCCCACAACTCACTATCTTCTTGAGGAAAATTTGTGTAACATGTGACCTACAACACTTCTGAATGGAGATGATTTCATTTGTCTTCCCAAAGTCAAGTGTTTGCTGCTGGTTGCCCAAATAATTTCCAGCCATTTTCTTGTCGCTCTTGTTAACCAAATGCATCTCCCTCCTTTTCTTTACTTTCCATTTGACACTGGTGACTGATGATAGCAGAGACCTCTACAATCACTGAATCAAAAATTCTATTGAATGCAGAACTAACACATTTTTCAAGAGACTAGGGCTATCTATCTGCTCAAGATAATTTTCGTAAAATACACTAAGTACAATACCAAGAGAATCTCCGACACAAACTCCTGTTGTAAATGGATGTCTCCCTGTCTGTAGCCAAAAGATTAAAATCTAGGCCTACCACTTATGTCAAAATCTGGGAATTTATGTGCGATACTTTCCCAATTTTATCCGAAGCGTTTTATCATTTCAATATTCTATGTTGGAGGTTGGTAGAAAAACCTGATTACTAAATTGGGCCCAGCTCTGTCACTTGCCCTCATCCAGATTATCCCACATTCTGCTTATGTATTTACGGCATTATAACAAAGGCGAGTTCTTCACAGCACACATTGAAATGACAGCAGAAGTCAGTGGATAGTGACATGCACATAAACAGACGGCGGTAGCATTGCATACATAAGGTACAAAAGGGCAGTTCATTGGCGGCGCGGTCATGTGTACTCAGGTGATTCATGCGGAAAGCTTTTCTGACTGACACGACTATGGCCGCACGACAGGAATTAGTAAACCTCGAAAGCGGAAAGGTAGTTGGAGCCAGACGTATGGGACATTCCATGTCGGAAATTGTTAGGGAATTCAACATTCCAAGGTCAATAGTGTCAAGAGTGTGTCAAGAATACCAAGTTTCCGGCATTACCTCACACCATGAAGACCACAGTCGCCTTCAAAAAAAGGAGGACATCACGGCCTTACCGCAACTGGCGATTAATGAATGGCGTTTGCGTAGAGTTGCCAGTGCTAACAGACAAGCGACACTACGTGAAACAGCAGCAGAAATTAATGTAGGATATACGACGAATGTATCCGTTAGGACAGTGTGGCGAAATTTGTGTTTACTGGGTGGTGGCAGCTGACGACCAACCAAGTGCGTTTGTTAACAGCACGACACCGCCTGCAGAGCCTCTCCTGACCTCAGACCATATCTGTTGGACCCTAGACTACTGGAAAACTGTGGCCTGGTCAGATAAGTCCCAATTTCTGGCACTGTGGAAGCTGATGGTGGCTCCATAATGATGTGGACTGTCTTTACATGGAACGGCCTGCATCCTCTGGTCCAACTGAACTGATCATTGACTGTAAATTGTTATGTTCGGCTACTTGGAGGCAATTTGAAGCCATTAAACAATGGAATTTTTATGGATGACAATGCGTCATGTCACCAGGCCACCGTTGTTCACAATTAGTTTTAAGAACATTCTGGACAACTGAAGTGAGTGATTTGGCCGCTCAGATTACCCGACTTGAATCCCATCCAACTTTCTACATCGACATCCATACTCCGCAAGCCACCTGACGGTGCGTGGCAGTGGGCAGTGGGTGAACAAGTGTACTGTAACTTGCTTCCTTTGTTTTCGGACTGCATTTCCTTAGGATTCTTACAATGAATCTGTCTGGCATCTGCTTTACCGATGATCAATTTTATACGCTCATTCCATTTTAAATCACTCCAAATGCCTACTCCCAGATAATTTATAGAATTAACTGCTTCCAGTTGCTGACCTGCTATATTGTAGCTAAATGATAAAGTATCTTTCTTTCTATGTATTCGCAGCACACTAAACTTGTCTACATTGAGATTCAATTGCCATTCCCTGCACCATGCGTCAATTAGTTGCAGATCCTCCTGCATTTCAGTACAATTTTCCATTGTTACAACCTCTCGATATGCTACAGCATCACCCGCAAAAAGCCTCAGTGAACTTCCGATGTTATCCACAAGGTCATTTACATATATTGTGAATAGCAACGATCCTACGACACTCCCCTGCGGCACACCTGAAATCACTCTTACTTCGGAAGACTTCTCTCCATTGAGAATGACATGCTGCGTTCCGTTATCTAAGGACTCTTCAATCCAATTACACAATTGGTCTGATAGTCCATATGCTCTTACTTTGTTAATTAAATGACTGTGGGGGACTGTATCAAACGCCTTGCAGAAGTCAAGAAACACGGCATCTACCTGGGAACCCGTGTCTATGGCCCTCTGAGTCTCGTGGACGAGCTGGGTTTCACACGATCGTCTTTTTCGAAACCCATGCAGATTCCTACAGAGTAGATTTCTAGTCTCCAGAAAAGTCATTATACTCGAACATAATACGTGTTCCAAAATTCTACAACTGATGGATGTTAGAGATACAGTTCTGCACATCTGTTCGACGTCCCTTCTTGGAAACGGGGATGACTTGTGTCCTTTTCCAATCTTTTGGAACGCTACCCTCTTCTAGAGACCTATGGTACACCGCTGCAAGAAGGGGTCCAGCGGCCTTTCCTCTTTTGAGCGATTTTAATTGTTTTTCTATCACTCTGTCATCTATTTCGATACCTACCATTTTGTCATCTGTGCGACAATCTAGAGAAGGAGCTACAGTGCAGTCTTCCTCTGTGAAACAGCTTTGGAAAAAGACATTTAGTATTTCGGCCTTTAGTCTGTCATCCTCTGTTTCAGTACCATTTTGGTCACAGAGTGTTTGCACATTTTGTTTTGACCCACCTACCGCTTTGACATAAGTCCAACATTTCTTAGGATTTTCTGCCAAGTCAGTACATAGAACTTTACTTTCAAATTCATTGAACGCCTCTCGCATAGCCCTCCTCACACTACATTTTGCTTCGTGTAATTTTTGTTTGTCTGCAAGGCTTTGGCTATGTTTATGTTTGCTGTGAAGTTCCCTTTGCTTCCGCAGCAGTTTTCTAACTTGGTTGTTTTACCACGGTGGCTCTTTTCCATCTCTTACGATCTTGCTTGGCACGTACTCATCTAATGCATATTGTACGATGGTTTTGAACTTTGTCCGCTGATCCTCAACACTATCTGTACTTCAGGTAACACTTTTGTGTTGAGCTGTCAAGCACTATGAAATCTGCTTTTTGTCGCTTTTGCTAAACAGAAAAATCTTCCTACTTTTTTTAATATTTCTATTTACGGCTGAGGTCATCGATGCTGTGACCTCTTTATGGGAAATAATCGAGAGGTCAGTTAGTCCACAAAATCCTGCACCGGCAACACTTTCGCAGTTATATACGGCGATAGAGGCAGCATGGGTCACTGCTTCTGCAGGGGACTTCGAACGACTTGAGTCCAAGCCACGTCGAGTTGCTGCACTATCACGGCGAAAGGAGGTCCGACGAAATACTAGCAGTAAGTCATGACTTTCGTCACGTATCTGTCCGGTACTGTCATGTGGTCCATCAGTAATTTAGACTATTCCTGCAGTTGACTTCTGGTTTTAATGAACCTTATTGCAACTGTTGCGTGCAAGTTTCTGCCATTAATAAGGGAGAATAATTCTGGGGTCTTACCCGGAATGCCGAGAACGGCGGCAACTAGAAACGGGAACATTTGAGATTAAAAAAAAAAATTACAGAACTTTACGTTCAAAATACATTGTAAAGACCGGAATTTTCCATTGTGCACGAAATCAAATGCTGTCGATTTTGCGAAGCGCAGTCTCCTTTATGTGGCAACTCGCACAGCATAGCTGCTAGTCTTTTCCCTCAAAGCCGAACCAGTCCTTTCATAATTTCAAACAGACATTGATTGCGCGTAGCGACGGGATCCGATTAGCGGCGCTGAAACTGACGCGTGTGTGTGTCAAGCTGTCACCATGTTTTTAAAAAGCACGGGTGGAGACTGCATGCTCTACACTGCCCCATGACTAATAAACGTCCGTTAGTCTTACAATGTTTGGCGCCAATCGCCCACTTCTGCTACCGCTGCTACGATGCAAAAGAAATTAATCTGAAATTTAAATTTTCCAGTTTCTTAGGTTTACAATTTCTTTTTCTGTCCGGCAACGACATTAATATTCCCCATTGCAAATTAAGGAGATCCACTTTTCGCTCTGCAGTGTACTGTACCTCACTGGGTGTCGCTAGTATTACATCCCTGATCTGTTAAGGGAGCCATACAATTCTCTATCTTACTACACACGTCAAGAAATCTGAAACCGAGATTGCTGCAGTATCAAAAGAGCTTCTTGTTTAAATGAAACTTCCGCGAGGTGAGAGGCTATGTCACGTTATTTCAGTGATTACACTATCGAGTCAAATTTACAAAGAATTCGGTAGTATGAGCCAACTTATCGGACCCATGGTATCCTCCCCTGAGGCAAGCCGGCCCACAACTGGTGTAACTGACCACTGATGTACTGTGGAAGTAGGGAACTAAGACCGCTGTAGAATTATGTAAGACACGGTTATGCACGAATCGTTTTATTGCATAGAGCGAATTTACAGAGCTTCCACGCCGTTACAACGTCAAGAGCGCACTGCAAGTTTCTGCTATTTCTCAAATGTTCAAATGTGAAATTTTATGGGACTTAACTGAGGTCATCAGTCCCTAAGCTTATACACTACTTAACCTAAATTATCCTAAGGACAAACACACACACCCATGCCCGAGGGAGGACTCTAACCTCCGCCGGGACCAGCCGCACAGTCCATTACTGCAGCGCCTTAGACCGCTCGGCCAATCCCGCGCGGCTGCTATTTCTCCCCAAAGATTTTCTCCCTGGAATGTCAGAGATGTTTCGACCTCTCGAAGCTTTCGACGTTGCCACATACCGGACACTGGCACAGGGGCAGAGTTGACGCCAGAGCTGGTCCCACGCACGTTCTACTAGGGACGGATCTGGGACCTTGCTGGCCAAGGGAATATCTTAGCATCATACAAACAGTTCACAGAGACACGTGCAATGTGTGGAAGAACACTGTCCCGTGGAAAAATGAAACCACAATACTGTCACTTGAGAGGTAACACACGACGACACAGTATGTCAGTGATGTAGCGTTGTGCCTTCAGGGTTCCTTCGAACACTACTAGCCGCTATAGTCACACTCAATGACTCCATACATCATGACGCTTGGAGTAACACCGCTGTGCTTCTCCAAACTTATGGAACAATGGGACTTCTCTCCTAGGTCATGGCCATACTCGCCGATGATGATCACCTGGGATAGTGCAGAACGTCAGTTCATCGCTGAAGACAGTGAGAGTCATCATCAGTCCATCCAAACACAGGCGTTTGTGTTATGGTGTTAACAGCAGCCTACGCGTGGGATGCTAATTCCCTAGTCCGACTGCTGCTAGGGAGTCTGCTACATCTTGTCGGATGGCACGCACGGATTTGTAGGTGCTTGATGCACAATACGGTTATCCTTCCTTGTGGTGGCCAGACGTGGTCCAGCGGTACCTTGAGATATTCCTGCCCTCACATCGCCATGTGTCCAACACTAGGCCACTGTCACATCAGAATGCCCCACAAATCTGGAGACTCACCAATGAGGCCCCTTTCGAACTCTGACAAGTGCTGATAACGCTGCCTCACACGAGTACACAGCACCTCCGTGTCCTTCATAGTGATAACTGGACATCTGACGCTATTCATGCTCCTTATATACCATCCTACCACGCCCGGTAACAAACACTACACACGAACAAAACTAATGCACTCTGGTGGCCAGTCTACGAGTCACAGAGAATTGTTAACCCTCGTCATCTACATGACTGTCGATGATGCATACGTGTACGACATTAGATTGACATCCGACCATGTCTTCTGGGTGTGTCACCTCTTTTGTCAGGCACGCCTTCACCATTTCAGCCACAGTCCAGCAAGAGCTGAGGATGGCCTCAGAACTCTGGCGACAGTCGTCATTGGTGCCAACATGGAACACCACCACATTTCGAAAGAGACGCTCCACCCCCTACTTATATTTTCCGCGGTTAACATAACTAGTGAACACTGGTGTTCTTTGCCGATTTGAGTGTTGTTTCCCTTAGGGATTGACGCGCAAAACACTGGAATGTCCAGGAATTATTCCTTCTATGTAAATGCGACCTCTGCTTGTTGTTATACGCACAATACAAATTGGCACCTTTCGCAGGAGAGGTGGCGATCACCACGTACTGAAACAGTGCTGCGGGGATGGAACGGTGCGGGGTGAAGAAACCCGGCCTCCTCCTCGCAAGGCAGGCAGCACACTAGAATCAACACCGCATTCGCATTGCCTATTACGCACTGTATTGTTTCGTAGTTAAAGTTGGTAAAGAGCGGAAACAATCCGTAACGGATTGCTGCTGCTGTTGCAATGTCCAATGTCCTCAGGCGGTTGCAGGTGTCAATTGTGGTCAGAACAATGCTCTGTGTAGTAATGACTGCATTATGTCGGAGCTAAGTGAATTAGAACGTGAGCGAAGTGTTTGTGCTCATGGTAGGCGCTTGCGTACCCAAGATAGGCGTACAGGGAAAGAGGAAAAACACCATGCGCTAAGTCACAACGCGGAAGAAAACGTGTGCTGAATGACTGTGACGAGCGCTCACTGAAGAGGATTGTGAGGAAAAATAAGAGGTCGACAGCTGCAAAAATTACTGTAGTACTGAACGTCGCACTCGCCAACTTTGTCAGCACCAAAACAACACGACGGGAGCCTCATAATCAGGGAATTGCGGGGCATGTTGAATTCCAAAATTCCATGTATGAGACAGTACATGTGTACATATAAGATTACATAAAATTTACTGTTTGAGAGATAATTGAATCAAAATTTGCTCGTTACGTTGTTGGCATTACGTTATTACCTATGATCTGAAATTTTTCTATTTTTTGTCAAATATTTTGATCCAGACGTTGATGGACACTTTTAGAACACTTACCGCCACAAGAGGAACTCTCAAAGGTTACTTTGCCTATTAACTTCAAAATGTGGTAGGATATTCTTAGTATTAGGTTGGCGCATTATGCTCGTAGCACAATAGATACACGTAACAGACACTTTCGTCATCAATAATATATTCTCGTTCACTATTTATAACAGTATGCCAACGCAGTGGTAACTTTTCGAATCCGCGACTTAAAAAAATCACGTGGTTTTGAAGCGAAGAACTCGTCGAGCCCCGTTTGGAGCGCATTTTCATCCGGAAACGAAGTTCCTTGAAGGACGTTCGATACATAGCGCAAAAGATGAAAATCTGAGGGCGCAAAATCAGTTGAATGAAGTGGGTGCGGACTGACTTCCCAACCCAACTCCCGTATGGCGTTTTTTGTGTCAAGCAGAAAGCGGGCGGGGGCTATCATGTTGTAACCATCGCTTCATGCAGTCTTCCTGGTCGTTGTTCTTCGACTGCGCCTGCAAGACGTCACAGTTGTTGACAATAAATGTCAGCAGTGACGGTTACACCTCGGGGAAGCAATTCATAGTACACCACGCCATCACTATTCCACCAGATGCATAACATAATCTTTTGTGGATGCGCGCAGGTCTTTGTAAAGGGTGTTGCTATTTGGTTGGGCACATCCGCTCCTTTCTTTCCCTTAAGTTAGCATAAAGACACCATTTTTCGTCACCAGTAGTAACGATACAGGATAGGAATGGTCGGCGTTATTCACGAGCCAACTGATGACGTATAAGCAAAGACGCACATATGGGCACCCGCTGATTTTCGTGCTCTTGGCACCATGCTGTGTATCCGTGGACCCGATTTTTGAACCTTCTCCACCGCATGCAAATGTCGCACGATGGTGGAATGATCACAGTTCATCGCATTTGCCAGTTCTCCAGTACGCTGACGTGGGTCATTGTGGTTTAAAACATTTAAACGATCTTCATCAATCACCGTAGGCCTTCCTAAACGCAGAGTGTCGCTAATGTCAAAATGATATTCCTTAAAACAAGAAATACATTTTCTTGTCGTGCTCTGTCCAACGGCATTATCTCCGTACACGGCGCACATGTTTGTAGTTGCCTCCGCTGCTGAACTCAAACAGAAGAAAATGTCGGAAACGTTCAGATTTCTCCTCTTGGGACTCCA
Organism: Schistocerca serialis cubense; assembly: GCF_023864345.2. Classification (NCBI taxonomy): domain Eukaryota; kingdom Metazoa; phylum Arthropoda; class Insecta; order Orthoptera; family Acrididae; genus Schistocerca; species Schistocerca serialis. The sequence goes on from NC_064638.1 coordinate 67,699,907, forward strand.
TTTTCTAGCATTCACAGCTTCACTCCCTAGCTCCAGATGACAAGATGACAATACGTAAATTCAAATGGCAACACTGAACTACCAATAAAAAATTGCAATCGATAAATAAACCCATGGCAATCAGTATACATAAAAAGAAAAGAAAACGCGACGAACTTAAGCACCAACCTAATAATCAGACAAACAAATCTGCGTACCAGTTTTTTAATATCAGTCTTGGAACTCTGGCATTTTTCTTTTTTACTTAGCAATTTTTATTTCACAATAATGTCAATAAATTTTACAGTTACGCACTTTGAAGAACTTTGTGCCACGAACAGTTATATACACCAGTAGCAAATTTCACCTTTTTATCTGGAATGGTTTTCCTTAGACACTGGTTCAAATGGCTCTGAGCACTATGGGACTTAACATCTGAGGTCATCAGTCCCCTAGAACTTAGAACTACTTAAACCTAACTAACCTAAGGACATCACACACACCCATAACCGCGGCAGGATTCGAACCTGTGACCGTAGCGGTCACGCGGCTCCAGACTGAAGCGCCTAGAACCGCTCGGTCACATCGGCCGGACCTTAGACACTGGAAAACGAAAGTTGCAGGAACTGCAGAAAAAGATTGAACTAACATTTATGCCAGAAACTAGTACGTTAACATTGGTCCTAACCATGCATTTGGTCTTTTTCGTCTTCACGTAGTTGTTTTCTTCTAGTCTGAACCTTATGTCGCGCCCTTTTGGCGATATCCTTCACTGGCATTTCAGAACCAGCAACACGCGTATCATCAATCTTCTTCAGTAGGTTTTCAGAGAAGCAACCTGCGCAAATCCTAGTCTCGTAAGGGTCATGATTCTTCCAGTGTTACCATAACTGAACACTAGACAAGCATCGCACAAGAAAATTTTGACAATATGAGATAAGCAAAATTTTCTCTTTGGGTGTCTCTTCTAAATGAGGTTGTTAAAGCTTTCGTTTAGATTGTGTGTCCCACTGTGTGTGCATTTCTTTGATAAATCGTAACTAATCGAATCGTTAATAGGCTCACAGCCTTCTATACTCCATAGATGTCGTCTCTAATAGCGGGAAATAATAAAATACCGCAAACATGGACAGATTCGCGTAGAAATGGGGGCGTAGGCTGCGCGTTGGTTGAAACAAGATGGCTTTTACAACATTTGTAGCACGAATTGAATTCTGAAAATTGGCGATAATATTACGGACATGCTAGAGAACTAACTGGTGGCGAAAAATTTCATCTTTGATTAATTTTACCTTCTTCTCCTCTTAATCTTCGACTATGGAGCGATGAAAGAAAGTGACTTGGTCAGATGAGCGTTGTTTCATATTGCTTCCAACTTCTGACCAAGCTTACGTTCCAAAAGTGAAACATGGCAGGTTCGGTGGTGATTTGCACAGCCATATCATGGTACTCCAAGGTCTCCATGGTAATGTGGAAGATCGCAATACTGCCAAGGATATGTGACCATTCTGGCTCAACATGTCAATCTCATGGCACATTGTTTGTTATACAACGGTGATCCAGTGTTCCAAGACGACAATACCTCTGTTCACACAACTCGCATCGTCCAGGGCTGGATTTTTTTGAGCACGGGGATAAATAAATTGTCGTACCTTCCCTGGACACCACAGTTACCAGATCTCAATATTATTGTGCCTTTGTGCTCTACTTCGGAAAGAAGGCTGAGTAATTGCTACCCATCTTCATCGTCGTTACCGGAATTTGCCAATAATTTCCAAGAAGAATGGTATAACAACCCCTCCAAAAACATGTAGGACCTGTATTTATCCTTTCCGAGACGACTGGAAGCTGTCTTGAATGTCAACGGAATTCCTAATCCGTTTAGTCAAGATAATGTGTTTTCGATGTTTCTATATTTTTATCCCCACCCCCGTATTCTCTCCTGCACAACGCACTTCATCTCTACATAACTACTGCGACGTACATCAATTTGAACTCTCGTCTCCCTACAATTTTCGCTCCCATCCTCCCCCCCACCACACACCTCCATCAATTACCAAACTGACGTTCCCTTTATGTCAATGGGTCCTTTCGAGCGATCCCTTCTTTTAGTCAGGTTGTGCCACAAATAGTTCGGCCGATTAGTTGACTTACAAGAAAATATTTTGCAGCCTTCAATAATTTACGTGTGGTATCGAAAATAACTTGACTAGAAGCTTACCTTTCTAAAAACTTCTTGAAGGGTTCACCTCGTAGATGGTTAAAGATTTCTTCTATGTATGGCTGTAAGGAAAAGAAAATAAATTTCGTAGAGCTTCTAATGAATATTACACGGAAAAATTTTCAAACAAATTGAATTCTTAAGTAAATACTTACCTCAAATAAATTAACAGGAACCTCGTTTTTCATTAAATACTTCTGTACATGAGCAACTGCCTCTTTGGAGTAATCCTGCAAATGAGACAGAGCAGTACATTATTTTTGTTAGGATTGCATCAGATGTATCGATTTACGGCGTTTAAATTTCTCAACACCTTATTTTTTAAGCAACGTCAGCTGAAAACTATTGCCTGCAGATGCTTCCAAATGGTTGGCGATCTTTACGTAGTAGCATAACGGAAATGGCTCTAGATTCATCATAAAGCATTATTGGTCCATATATCAGTTATTTATATACTATTGTTGAAGGAACTTTATTAACAGAGAATGGCTGAGTGCTAGAGGACCGCGTGGTCATAATTAAACTTTCCCTATTTAACAAGTTATAACACGGAAGCTAGTTACCGTACGCGTATCGAACTTGGTAGTATTAATGTCCAGAGTATGGGCTGCATGATTTCCATGCGTCACAGCGCCACCGTCCAGTTCCAACTATTGCCACCAATGCCGTGATCAGTCATCGTAACTCATAGTTTCACACACCTTACCAGTCGCAGTGCACTTGTTAGCGTATCAGTAGGAGCTTAGACAAATGGAGCAGAGTATTATTGGTGAAGCTCTATTATCAAAACAATAATAATACTGCAGCTGCATTTCCAGAATACCGCTGGCTGAAAGGATTAAGGAAGGGTCCTCTTTCTTCACCTGCTGTGCGGAGCATGATGAAGTTCGAATCAATTGGAGAACTGGGCGTCGCTCCGGGAAGTGACTGACGACCGTTTGCAACACAGGTGGTTGATGAGATCGCTGTTGTTATGGCAGACAACGCTTGGCGCGATTCCTGATCGTCAGGCAGTGCGCATACTGTGTCACGACAGTTGAACATCCCGCGGTCCATTGTACGGATGGTGTTTGGAACAATTCTCAAACGGTATCCGTACAAGATCTATACCGTACAGTAGCTTGCATCACAGGACGCACAACGACGTGTTGACTTCGCTCTGCACTTTCTTGAAAGGACTGAAGTCGACGAGGGCTGGCCCTGGACCATCCTATGAACAGACGAAGCTCATTTTTCTCTGACGGGTGAGGTGAACACACAGAATCGCCGAGTGTGGGGATCTTCACATCCAGTCACTGTTCATGCAGTTCCTCTGTATGGTGAACGTGTCACCGTATGGTGCGGCTTCACGGCTATATTCATCATTGGCCCATTCTGTTTTGAACAGGTTGGTGCTCAAGGATCAAAGACGTGCAGTGTGACTGAGCAGTGTAACTGCAATGTGCTTCGTCAGTATGTCATACCCGCCGTACAGGAGAGAGACGCATTGAACTCAACAGTTTTCGTGCAAGATGGGGCCCCACAGAACATTGATCGTAAAGTTCAGCTGCTTCTCCGAAACACATTAGGAAACCATCGAATTATCAGCCGACCGTTTTCAAATGCTTGGCCGGCACGATCACTTGATCTCACTCCCTGTGATTTCTGGTTGTGGAGCTACGGGAAGGACAGGGTTTACCGGGGGAACATTCACACATGGACTGATCTGAAGCGCAGCATATACCTACGGACATGCTTCGTTCTGCTGTGCAGAATGCAATCCCGGACACTGACGGGCGCCATATTGAGCCCCTTTTGTAGCAGTAATGGTACCGGTATGTAATGGTATGATGTACCGTAGCAGCACAGTAAAAGTGTTTCAATTCCTCGATTCACCGCCAGTTGGCCCAATTGAAGGTAGGTAATGTTGACTTCGGTGCTTGTGATGACATGCGACTCATTGCTCTACAGTACTAGCATCAAGCACATCAGTACGTAGCATCAACAGGTTAGTGTTCATCACGAACGTGGTTTTGCAGTCAGTGCAATGTTTACAAATGCGGAGTTGGCAGATGCCCATTTGATGTATGGATTAGCACGGGCCAATAGCCGTGGCGCGGTACATTTGCATCGAGACAGATTTCCAGAACGAAGGTGTCCCGACAGGAAGACGTTCGAAGCAATTGATCGGAGTCTTAGGGAGCACGGAACATTCCAGCCTATGACTCGCGACTGGGGAAGACCTAGAACGACGAGGACACCTGCAATGGACGAGGCAATTCTTCGTGCAGTTGACGATAACCGTAATGTGAGCGTCAGAGAAGTTTCTGCTGTACAAGGTAACGTTGACCACGTCACTGTATGGAAGTGCTACGGGAGAACCAGTTGTTTCCGTACCATGTACAGCGTGTGCAGGCACTATCAGCAGCTGATTGGCCTCCACGGGTACACTTCTGCGAATGGTTCATCCAACAATGTGTCAATCCTCATTTCAGTGCAAATGTCCTCTTTACGGATGAGGCTTCATTCCAACGTGGTCAAATTGTAAATTTTCACAATCAACATGTGTGGGCTGACGAGAATCCGCACGCAATTGTGCAATCACGTCATCAACACAGATTTTCTGTGAACGTTTGGGCAGGCATTGTTGGTGATGTCTTGATTGGGCCCCATGTTCTTCCACCTACGCTCAATGGAGCACGTTATCACGATTTCATACGGGATACTCTACCTGTGCTGCTAGAACATGTGCCTTTACAAGTACGACACAACATGTGGTTCACGCACGATGGAGCTTCTGCACATTTCAGTAGAAGTGTCCGTACGCTTCTCAACAACAGATTCGGTGACCAATGGATTGGTAGAGGCGGACCAATTCCATGGCCTCCACGCTCTCCTGACCTCAACCCTCTTAACTTTCATTTATGGGGGCATTTGAAAGCTCTTGTCTACGCAACCCCGGTTCCAAATGTAGAGACTCTTCGTGCTCGTATTGTAGACGGTTGTGATACAATACCCCTTCTACAGGGCTGCATCAGCGCATCAGGGATCCCATGCGACGGAGGGTGGATGCATGTATCCTCGCTAACGGAGGACATTTTGAATATTTCCTGTAACAAAGTGTTTCAAGTCACGCTGGTACGTTCTGTTGCTGTGTGTTTCCATTCCATGATTAATGTGATTTGAAGAGAAGTAATACAATGAGTTCTAACATGGGAAGCAAGCGTTTCCGGACACATGTCCACATAACATTTTCTTTCTTTGTGTGCGAGGAATGTTTCCTCAAAGTTTGGCCGTATCTTTTTGTAACACCCTATCTATATATATATATATATATATATATATATATATATATATATATATATATTTGTGTGTGTGTGTGTGTGTTTGTTCGGACATGGCTGCCTACTAATGAAAAAAATAACTTACTCGAGTTGGAGTTTGTCTCCAATCAATAAATAAAGAAAACCGGGGAAATGACCCTGAAAATTTCATTAACATAATGGCTATATTATTATAAATTTCAATGTGTGATGAGAAAATGTTGGCTGTTTTCGTTCAAACACAAAAGACGAAGTTGTTATTTCTGTTTTTAAATCTAGCACAAAACAAGTATTGTGAGAAGGCTTAATAGCATTACAAGAACTGCTGGAACTAGAGTGGGTTGGAAGGATGTGGAAGAGACGTTCAATTAGCAGTAGCTGGAAAATGACTAAAGCTGAAGAGGAAGAACAACAACAAGAAAACTACCATCATTTTATTTCTGCTTCCAAAGAGATTAATTTTGTGGATATATATCCGATTATGATGTACTTGAATTAGATTTTTGCAGCTGCCGCACCCTTCCTTTTATTGTATTGTAATATGCCTCACTTAAGCGCTCTATCTGTATGTAACAAATGTAAGTAATGTGAATTACCAACCCGTAACGGATACTGGAAAAAATCCGTTACTGCATTAAACAGGTTCTTAAAGTGGGCACCACAAGAAGTATGACTACAGTGTTGTGTTTAATTGTCATTAACACATACAATCAGAATGTATGGGAAGTATGAACACGGATGAAGCTATGGTGATGGGGAGGGCATCTCCTACAAAAAGCATCACGACCACTGCTCGACGGCGGCTGGCTTTTGTTTTAGGGGCAAACATTGCTTCACAGCAAACTACAGTATGTGTCACTGGAGGGTGGAGTGCGCACAGATAGGTACATTACAACACGTAAAAGAACACAAAAAGAGGGTATATATAGCGCAGGCAGAAAGTGCGCTACTCACATGCGAGTGGGCGAGCAACTCCTTCATAATGAAATTGTCGTAAATTTCACGGGCGAGCTTTCTTCTCTCCTCCACGCATTCCAGTTTTTCGAACTGCTTTATCTGTAACAAAAAGGAACAAAGTCCATAAGCGTACCCATTTATATCAAGAGCCTATAAGCAAATTACTAATCTATACTAATAATAAATCTGTAAAACTGTTGTGTCTGTCTTCCTGAATATGCTTCTCCAAAACTGATAGACGAATTTTCGTACGGTTTTCGCAGGTAACTCGAGCATAGTTTGGGGATCTGAGAAGCCTTTAATTCAACAAAATCAGATCACGGAGAAAAATATATCGTTATTGAAAGTTTTATCAACACTAATATTATAAATGCGAAAGTAACACTGTCTTGAGTTTTGGCGTCAATGTTGCTGAACCGATCTCACTGATATTTGTTATGGTGATAGCTTGAACCACGAGGGAGAACAAATATGCTATTGTAAAAAGTGTGTGATACAAGAGACTTAATTGATTTCAAGAATATTCCGCAAATTTACTCTCTGACTCGATTTTTTATCATATTTTTGAAAATGCTTTTATTGGTTGATATTTGCTACGCGGTATGATTGACGGTAATCGATACAATGCTTAAACTATAGTCCTCAGTATGTTTAATCCATACTTCCACAATATTTGTTGCATTACGTATACGTTGTGTAACGTACATCTACTTTAATTGCACGATGCAACGACACGCGCTCCTGCCCAAGACCCTCTGTGAACACTGATCGGCAGCGACGCTGCGCGTGCCGACGCAGCGTGCGATGCGACAGCTTGGGACGGGGGAGAGCTACGCTTACCCGGACAGACACGCGAGGGCAGCTGATGTTATTGCACGGTGTAGCTTTCTTACTCACTACCAATCATCATACCAAAACTTCTGATATGCAAGCGCAGCCGCGGGTAAAAGTTAATTAATACTAAAAGAAGGAAGACTTAGGCTCGATTTATAGGTGGATTTGAAAATTCATCTTCTTAAGTAAAAATACAAACAAAATCAAATCTACAGTCGATGTTCTGGAGTTTTGATTACGTGTATGGTGTTGAAATAAGCAAAGAAGCTTAATTTCTCTCCGTGGCGCCATTTTCCCTGCATGCGTATAACACCATCTCTATACATCAGCAAATATTCTGTCCGGGAGCTCCTATGCAAAGCCTTAGAAAAAAATAAACACGATATAGCATTGTGAGCAATAAACAGGTGTCAAACTAATTGCAAGACACACTCAGAAACATCCAAATTATCTAGTTACTTAAGAAACAGTGCCACTGGAAGCTTCTAAACGGTGGCATCATCAACGAACACAGCGACTGTAGAACCGTCTCGGACAAGGTTATCGGTATCGCCCACTACTTTCACAGCCAACCAATCCTAGGGTACACAGTTGCATCCAACACAACAGGCAGTCCAAATCTTTAATCGCTGTCCGAATATAACACTAACTAGAGATGGTCTGCACTTAACGTAACTTCACTGCCTGCCAAAAGACATGCTCGGATGCCAATGTACCCTCGAACTTGTACATGTACACACCATCGGCTGGTAAGTAGATGGTTAAAGGAAGTGTAATCCTCTGTGACAGGTAGAGCAGCCACGGCTCTGAGCACTGTGGGACTTAACATCTGAGGTCATCGGTCCCCTAGACTTCGAACTATTTAAACCTAACTAACCTAAGGACACCACACACATCCAGCCCGACGCACGATTCGAACCTGCGACCATAGCGGTCGCGCGGTTCCAGATTGAAGCGCCTAGAAGCGCTCGGCCACACCGACTGGCCCGAGCAGCCACGCCAGTTCTTTAGTGTTATTCGTGTTTAGCGTTGTTACAAGGCTTGGTAGGGAGTAAAAGGGTCGCGGACAGCGACAGATGTCGAGTGATTACTGGGGATAACACAGAGATGCCCTGTACACGTGCAAGACAGAATTATCAGCATCTCACAGACTTTATAAGGAGCCTCATTGTGGGTTTCCATTTGGCTGACTGTTGGAATTGTGCAATATTCTGATTTGTGGGACAGTCGGATGTGACAGCGGCCCGATGTCGGGACACAGGGCGACCTGAGGGCAGGCATGCTCGTAAAGGTTCTGCTAGACAACATCTGATCACCACAAGACACGATTGCCATACTGTGTACCATGCACATCGTAACACCTTCAAACCCGTGCCTGCTATCGGAGAACACGTAATCCTACAACATTTTATGTCACCTGTGCCATTGGCCAAAGACTAGCAACAGTCGGTCTAAGGAATTACCGTTCCACGTGTAGGCTGCTGTTAACCCCAAAACACACACGGCTGCGTCTGGAGTGACGACGAGACCGGGAAGCAAGGACTGGTGGTGAATGACATCTCAACGTGTTCAGCGACAATTCGTGGTTCTGCATTATCCTAGATGGCCACGGTCGGCGAGTACGGCTGTGACCTGTGGAGAGGTCCCATGCTTCCAATGTTTTGCAGTCACTGTGGTGTTACTAATGGTGTCATCGTGTGGGGAGCCGTTGGGTATGACTTCACGTCGCGACTTGTAGTGTTCGAAGGAAGGTGTGTCAAAAAAAATGGCTCTGAGCACTATGGAACTTAACATCTGAGGTCATCAGCCCCCTAGAACGTAGAACTACTTAAACCTAACTAACCTAAGGACATCACACACATCCATGCCCGAGGCAGGATTCGAACCTGCGACCGTAGCGGTCGCACGGCACCAGACTGAAGCGCCTAGAACCGCTCGGCCACCCTGGCCGGCAAGGTGTGTCACGGACATCCTATGCCTTCATGTGTTACCTCTCATGAGACAGTATCGTGGCATCATTTTTCAACATGACAATGCCCTTCCACACATGGCACGCCTCTCTGTGATGTTGAACACTTGGGGGCAGCTAGACCCCCCAGACTGCTCTCCGATAGAACATGCGCTGGGATCGTCTCAGGGCCTGTACGTCCACGATATCATGCACCTGTTACAACAGTTGTGGACCAGCTTGCCTCAGGAGTGGATACAATGGCTTTACGAAACCCTTTGCCACCGAATCAGTGCACGCATCCATTCCAGGATGAGTTCAACTTCATACTGACAAGTGAGCTTATATTGCCAAGAAGTTCTTTATAAATTTGACTCGATTTGTGATCATTGAAATAACATCACATAACCTCCCAATCTGTGAAGTTTTATTTTGTTTCCTCCAACCCTTCTGGTGCGTCATTTATTTTATTGGGGCAGTGTACTGAAATGACACTGTTACCGAAACATACTCATTCAGCAAATAATACGTTCCACGCTGGACCCAATGAATAGCTTAGGACTAATCAAAAGAAAAACAAGGTTTCATTATTCACGTATTTTTTGTATAGCAATGAAAAAACAGTATTATCCAATTTTTTTAATTACAATGCTTTTTTCTCGCTGATAACATTTCAGTAATTCTAAACAATCAATACGATTCGGGACTTGTGCGAGGGCCATCCAGAAATAAAGTTGCCCTATATTTAAATAACCGTTTTTATCCGGAAATATAGCGCTGGGACGATACAGAATTTGTAACAATCACATCACGACCGAACAAGTCTCTCAGACTGTTATCAGTAACGCTGCAGCAGTGTCTGAAAATGGCTGCTCTTATTTTTTCTTCTGCCGACTGCGAGGTTCCAGTTGTGATAAAATTTCTAAACACATGAAATATTTCGCCGATAGAAATTCATTGTCGGTTGCTCACTTTGCACCGGAATCTAAACAGTAGAGTCCGCGCACAATACCGTGGCCGGCAGATGCGCAATCGGCAGGACATGCGTGGGGAGAGCAGTATTGGTCGGAGTGGCGGGCATACGGTGATGGGAAAGGCTGGGCGGGAAGTGCCGTTCTAAACTGAAGCCTACGCTCACATTTTTGTAAGTAGTAGTGGAGCTCTTCCACACCCACACGTGCATGGTGACTATTCAAAAAGATCTCTCACCTCTGCTTTGTTTAGTGTCTAAAGAGAATTCCGCTGAAAATGCTGGGATTTATATTCGCTTGGCTTGTTAACCATTCATTACTTTATAGCAGCGTCTTGAGTAAAACCTACACATTTCTCTGTTGCCACGTTAAAATCTTCTTCTTTTACCAAAACACAGCGGAGTTTACACACTGTCACCTCATTAACACGTTGAGCAGAAGTAATTGTGAGAGAATTCTGGAACAGTGTTTTATTAAGCGAAGAACTGAGGAAAAGTAAGGTCAGCAGCTCATGAAAAAGCGCATCCTCAGTACAAAATAATCGTGTAGTGCATTCACTTACCTTGTCCCAAAACCCATAGCATTTCTCGTTTCACTAGCTGTCAATAGCCTCTACAAATTACGTTTTCATCGAAAAAGTCTGCAGTTAGTCGAATAACATGGCAGATAATGAAGTTTTTTATAATAACAATATTGCAAAATACTCTCCTCTTTGCATGCTATGATTTGCCAAAACCTCATTTCAATAGCTCAAACCGTTTATGTAATCTAAGGAATGCTGTGGATATTTCACTCTGGCTTTATCACTGGCGCAGCGCGGTTCCAGAAGAGTGTGCGACATCAGATCAATTTTTCGAGATTGGTGATGGATAGAGATCTCCACTTAAGTCTAAAGAAAAATTCGATATGTTAGCTAACTTTCATACGCAGGAACATATTAGGTAATATGCACCAAATCACAGCGACTCCGATTTTTCAGTGCAAATCTTTTTGGAATCTCGCGCAGTGTGTTATTTCCATGTAAATACCACAATAATTATGACCATTAACGAAATGATGGGCACATCATCATGAACCTGACATACAAAACTACAAGTATCGCAAAAATGATATTTTTTTTTTTTTTGGCGAACAATTTCTTAAAATCGTTTGAGAAAGATTGCAGGGCGTGCACTCGATTCTGTCACTCCCTTTTGAACAAGCGCTCTGGACGAAAATCAGTCACTGTGCATTGAGCGCCTTATCCTGAGCGGACCCTAGCCGATGTATTGGCGTTGCAGTGGACCTCTGGCCAAGACATAGTTCAGAACAACTGTGTTGGCGCAGAAAGTAATGTGGACAGTGTCCTGGGACAGCAAGGGCATTCGGCTCACCGACAACCTGCCAAGAGTTGAAACAATGATCACCGACCGTTACTGCGCAACACTGCGGAAATTACGACGGTCCATTTACAACACGAGAATCGCACTACTCATTGCATGTGTTGCGCTGACCCGTGGTAACGACCGTCAACATACGGCTCGCAACAAAACTGTTCTGGAGAAGTTAGGCGGGGAGCTGTTTGATCAAACAGTGTCCAGGAAATTCGTATCCTCCGATCAGCATTAAAATGAAAGCTGAAGACGACTGCCATATGCAGGTTTCATTTCAAAATGGCAGGCATCTACGACGCGGAAATATAAATGTTGCTCCCAAGATATGACAATTGCCTCTTTCCAGCAGTGATTATGTCAAAAAATAACTCAAAATTGCTATATCTGTAGCCAATACAATTTTTCACGTAAATCCGTTTTCTTTTTTTAGAAATATATGGAAACTATATTTCTGGATGACACTCATAGCTTCTTGCAGTCTGGATGTTACTCACGCGTCTGCAAAGTAAGAGTTTTCGTTCCTCGAGTACGATCCACTGCAGCCGTAACTCATACATAGCTTAGTTATGTATCAGGCATACCAACTGGAACTCCAGTATCACGAACAGTGGACGCCGACTGCAGTTAGGAGGCACAATGGTATTGTACTGGGACTTTACGACCCCACAACATACCCTACGAATGGCGGACGAGCGGATGCCCTTGACACGGCACTCCTATGAACAGTGAGAAACCGCGTCACAGCAACCACGCAAGTTGCGCTGTCGTCTGACAACCTCCAGGTGTTTTTCTATCTAAAAGTGATAGGCGAGTGAACGGCAAGCCATAGACGGCCACTGGGTGAAGTAGATTGGGAATAGTTGAGGTAAAACATGGAAGGGTCACTTGATATTGTCCCTGACGTCGAAGTCGCGGCATAGACGAGGCGATCAAGAGTTTCACCGAGATAGCTCTACAGGGGACAGGCTCTGGTCGCTGCGTCCCCCAGAGGTCATCATAAAGGACATCTCGCGACAGCTACCCCATAAATAACTAAAGAGATTGCGCACAAAACCCGGGTATTCCGGGAATGACAATTGACGAGAAATCCACAATGAGCGGGGGAGATAGCCTCCCTCCGAATAGACGATGGTACTGCCTGGAGTATGACAAAGTACTTCCTGAAGAAAGGCCAGCGCATTCCCCCTTTAAATGTCGCCGATGAAGTGTCTGCGAATCTGACGCCAAAGCCAGTGCCTTGGCAGACGCCTTCGCGGACAACTCCGTTCCTCTGTCCACGATCCCATGGACGAGGAACACGTACATCTAAGGCAACAAAGGCTCATGGCCTTCCTTGAAGTCCAGTATGAAGACGAAATAGAAACGATAACATAAGAGGTGGTCGAAGCGCAGATCAGTCTCCGAACTCCAAAGAACGCCGGTGGAAACGACAAACTTGACAACATAATCCTAAAACATCTATCTCCTAATGCCCTCCGGCTCCACATACAAATTTTTAACACGAACAGACAGGCAACTTCCTTGCTCCATGAAAGCATGCAGAGGTGATTGCATACCGAAACAGGGAAAAGGACACAGGTTCCCCCAAAATTATAGGCAAATCAGTCTCCACCCAGACATCTCCGAGGTCTTCAAGAGGCTGTACATAAAGAGATTACTGCAGCATGTAGAGGCAGATCTAATCTCGCCTGAGCAATTTGGTTTCCTGCGCGGACACAGCACACATCAGCTCCTACGCCTTGCTGAGAACGCGATGTGTACCTTGGAGCGTCGTGAGTGCTCAGGGAAGCGCTTCTCGATGTCTCCAATGCCTTTGACTGTGTGAGGCGTGAGAGCCTCCTCTACAAATTATTCGTACTGGGGGTACCGACGCCGCATGTCAGGCTCATTGCGTCGTACCTCAGGAATAGGAGTTCCTTCCATGTCCGCTTCGGCGACGGTACCAACGGCCAGACAAATAGTAGCGGGAATGCCGCAGGGGTCCGTCCTTGGCCTCCTACTGTTCTCTCTCTACACCTCCGACACGCCAACAGTGAATAGGGTCGCGTTAGCACTGTATGCAGACGACACGGCCCTGTACACGAGGTGTCCCAATGCTACCGTGATGCACCGACGTCTACAGTTGGCATGTGATGCGCTGGGAGCCTGAGCAACCAAATGGAGACTGAAATACAACTCCACCAAAAGCCAGGCTCTAATCATAACGAGGAAAAAAGTCCCTACCAACCTCCAGCCAGGGAGATCGTGGGAGTCATCAGACTGGTCTCACCAATCAGGGATCCCTTCATTCCTCCAGGCGTTTGTGATGTGAAATTCATTGTGGGATCCTGCATTATCCTGCTGGAATATACCGTTTGGTACCCAGGTCATGAAGGGTATGACTCGCAAAATACTGTTGGTCATTCAGACTCCCTTCAACAATTATCAAACTAGTCCAGTGCCGGCCGGAGTGGCTGAGCGGTTCTAGGCGCTACAGTCTGGAACCGCGCGACTGTTACAGTCGCAGGTTCGAATCCTGCCTCGGGCATGGCGGTGTGTGATGTCCTTAGGTTAGTTGGGTTTAAGTAGTTCTAAGTTTAGGGGACTGATGACCTCAGAAGTTAAGTCAAAAATGGTTCAAGTGGTTCTGAGCACTATGGGACTTAACATCTTAGGTCATCAGTCCCCTAGAACTTAGAACTACTTCAACCTAACTAACCTAAGGACATCACACACATCCATGCCCGAGGCAGGATTCGAACCTGCGACCGTAGTAGTCGCACGAAGTTAAGTCCCATAGTGCTCAGAGCCATTTGAACCATTTAGCCAAACTAGTCCAGTTGTCATATCCAACAGTTTCCCACACCACAGTTCGAGGATATGGAGAAGTGTGGAGCTCGAGAATCGCTACTTGCTTGACCTTTCACTGGGTCATATACGAACACGTTACCGTAGATCTGATCGAAGACACTCAACACTGAACGCCCCACAATGTTACTCAATGTCCCAGTTGACTCTGGCTCCATACTATTGCAAGTATTGTTTTCTGTAACATCTTACGAGCGCTAAAAGATGCATGTCAACTAGAGATCTCAAACCAGCTTCCAGTAATACGTTCATGAAGGTTCTTGGTGACACAAGGCCTGTAACCCCTGTCCAGATTTAAGCTGTCGTCATCCATCTATTCGTCAACGACAGTCGGACAAGCCCACCATATTTTCGTGGTGTAGTCCTGGGAGGACCCGCGCCTGCTCTTCTTGCCACAGTTGCCCTAAGTCCAACTCGTCAGCACTCGTTCTGCAGGTACTGCCCTGCAGTCAACTGTATGTGCAGTCTGTCCCTATGGTGTTCTTTCGTCGTTCAGGCCAATGATTCGACCATCCCCAAAGCCCGAAAGATGACAGTAAGATGCACGTGCAAGTCGTCTGGGATGCTGCGTAGCGATCTCTATCTGACTGGTTCCAGTAATGTAAGATACAGCAAATAGCCATCTGCAATCTCATCATTATTCATCTGCAGGAAAAGCTGTGATCAGTACTAAAAAAAAACGAAAATGGGCTCACATGAGGATCACCAAATCCCACCGGCCTTTGAAATAATGGAGTATCATTGTGGTAGCGTTCGGTGAAGGTGATCATGGCCCAACACATTCCACTGTAGATAGTGCATATGAAAGGCACTTCACTGGATACATTGTCTGGAGTCAGCTATACTACAACTGGAGCAGTCGACCACAAAAAATTGTTGGAGAAAACAGATGAAAATGGTATACACTTATTGCACTTGACTTTCGTTTGCTTTTGGCGTGACAATATCCGAGGCGTGTCTAGTAAGTCTGCGTTATATAAATTTCTTAATTATCCCACTCTGTTTGTGGCAAAGTGAAAATGACGCATACAATACTCCTGCATCAGTTTGTTATCAACGTTATACGGAATATCGCTACCCCAGCCCGCGAGTTGGGGCAAACTAACACAAGAACACTAGGCTCCCTGTAATGTCTCTTGCAGCGGTCTCTCAGCGATATTTTCAGAAATTTTATAAATTATATAACTCAGAACATATCTCGAAATATCTCTTCTTATCTTATCGATTATCAATGCAAAGTAGTTTCAAGCCCAATTATTCCTTGGAGCGTCCATTTACTCCATGGAATAGCTTCTCTGCTATCTATGTTTTCTCTTAGGAAAAGAATGAAGAAATTCTTGCCGATTAGCCGTGAAAGGAGGAGGATGTATATGTATGTATTATTGGGCTAGTCGCCACTGGATTTACACTGGACGAACCTGCCGTTTTGTATGCTCAAGATATCCAGTTATTTCAAATAAATAGGCTAACACGGTCTTGCCAGCAGATCTCCGGTCTTCCTCATGTGATCACCGAAAGTTAATAATTGTTACAAATGTTTCCAGGAGATCGACTGACAATTTTCGTCGCACCGAGACTTCGAAATTGCTTCACTGCCTTATGGAATTTAAGTTAAGCTCAATTTAATTAGGATAGAACAGTATTGAACTATGTGAATGTGATAAGCCTGCTTTGTGAATGAAAATTCAATTAATATACGCATGTTTTTTCTAGCCTGATCAGTGAAGCTAAATCAGGCCGGTGTGAGAGAGGTTTTAAAATTTTTAGATAAAAAAAATATTAAATCCCTTTCATACTTCCTAACAACACAGCACGATTCCAAATGCGCAGCGAAAGACGGAACTGGAGGGATGAAGCCAAGTGGTATTCAGAGATGAGAGCAGGCTCTGCTTTGGCGTCAATGATTCTGCGACGCTACACCTCATCACCTATTTTGTCCAAATTCGAGGTATTTGCAGTCCTTGGCCAGAAATGAAAGTGACGGAAGTGAGAGCTCCACATGGTCAAACACGTAGGGAAAAAAAAATATATCAATCTTAGCGCGAGCCACTTATTTTTACGCCGCTTCCGCACAACGGTTGGCGCAGTGGAATGACTATGGGATGGCGCCGGACGATGTGGCCGAGCGGTTCTAAGCGCTTCAGTCTGGAACCGCACGACCGCTTCGGTCGCAGGTTCGAATCCTGCCTCGGGCATGGACGTATGTGATGTCCTTAGGTTAGCTAGGTTTAAGTAGCTCTAAGTTCTAGGGGACTGATGACCTCCGATGTTGTCCAATAGTGCTCAGAGCCATTTGAACCATTTTTTATGGGATGGCACCTGTCAGAGTCGTATCCAGACGAATCAGAGAGGTCCCATACCACTCCAACTGCACACGCCCCACACCATTACAGAGCCTCCACCAGCTTCAACAGTCCCTTGCTGACATGCAGGGTCCGTGGATTCATGAGATTGTCTCCATACCCGTACACGTCCATCCTCTCAATACAATATGGAACTAGACTTGTCCGACCAGGCAACATGTTTCCAGTCATCAACTGTCCAATGTCGGTCTTGACGGGCCCAGGTGAGGCGTAAAGTTTTGTGTCATACAGTCATCTAGGGTACACGAGTTAGTTTTCGGCTCCGAAAGCCTATATCGATAATCTTTCGTTGAATGGTTGGCACACTGACACGTGCTGGTGGCTCAGCATTGAGATCTGCACCAATTTGCGCAAGGGTCGCACTCCTGACACGATGAACGATTTTCTTCAGTTGTCGTTGGTCCAGTTCTTGCAGGATCTTTCTCCGGCCACAGCGATGTCGGAGATTTGACGTTTTACCGGATTCCTGATATTCACGGCACACTCGTGAAATGGTCGCACGGGAAAATCCCCACTTCGTCGTTACCTCGGAGATGCTGTGTCCCATCGCTTGTGCGCCGGCTATAATACCACGTTCAGAGTCACATAAATCTCGATAACTTGCCATTGAAGCAGCAGTAACAGATCTAACAACTGCGCCAGACACTTGCTTTCTTATATAGGCGTTGCCGACCGCAGCGCCGTATTCTGCCTGTTCACAAATCTCTACACTTGAATACGCATGCCTATAACAGTTCCTTTGGCACTTCAGTGTATCTTAACACGAGTGTATACATGTGGAAACGGTTACTAAAAATCTCAAAAAGTACTCGACCCGTTTTACTTTGAATTTTTACACCTTGCTGTAATAAACCTTTGGACACATACAGGCTCTATATTTTAATATACAATATACATATAAAATATATAATGGTGAAACATTGTCACAAAATAGGAAGTTGTGTTTATTGCTTATCATCTTATGATTGGAATACTACTACAGAATCTGAATTTACGACAATAATAAACAAATTTCAAGGTCAGAGAGAGGGGGGGGGGAAAGAGTAGATGGACTGAGGGGTGGGAGGAAACGGACGTAGAAAGTGGAAAGGAAGATATATGAAGACAGCAACTGTTCTCGAAAGAACACATTACTGTTGTTGACCGTGCAGCTTTTCCCTGGAATGAATGATGACTAACTGAAACCCTCAGCTGCCGACAGGTGTTGTTGATATACCTCGATGTGGACAGCTGAAAATGTGTGCCCCGACCGGGAATGTGAGTCTCACGGTAAACGTGCAAGCGATAAGTCACTGCAGTCGCGCTATTCATGTGTGTCCTCGGTGGCTCAGATGGACAGAGCGTCTGCCATGTAAGCAGGAGATCCCGGGTTCGTGTCCCGGTCGGGGCACACATTTTCAGCTGTCCACATCGAGGTATATCAACAACACCTGTCGGCAGCTGAGGGTTTCAGTTAGTCATCATATATTCCTGGAAAGGAAGAGATGCTCAGAGAGAAGAGGCAGGAGGAGATGGAGAGAGGGGGGAGGAGAAGATCAACAGAGGGGGAGGAGAAGATGAACGGAAGGCGGCAGGAGATGTGGACACATAAGGGGGAAAGGTGGAAGAGGAGAAGTAGTAGTAGTAGTAGTAGTAGTAGTAGTAGTAGGAGGAGGAGGAGGAGGAGGAGGAAAGAGAGTACGGGGAATAAGGAGATTAAGACGTATAGCAAATTCCCATATATATTTCTTTCTTTTCCATTTCACCAGACAGTCACAGCAATGCGTGGCTAGGAATATAATATTTTCATAAATGACATGAAAAGAAAGGGCACAGGAAAATTTGGAACTGCAACTAAATTTCCAGGAACGCGTTGTAAAGACTACACGAGGACTTCGTATGCAAAATTAGATGTGTGTATTATTTTACAGTTGTTGATTTATAGCTGCTGGGATGATATTCATCGTGAAACCAGGGGAGGCAGTAACTTTCTTGGGATCTTGCAAAGGTTCTAAATGCCACGTTTTTACAATTACATGATTGTTTTTGAGTCTCTACAGAAAAACGAACTCGGTTTACATTCGTAAAAAGTTGTGTCTGATCGTTCACTTTAGCAGAAAACCACGCGTAACACGTCATCTCGCCAAACATTGGCGAGGATAGCTGGTAATGTATACGGGACGATCAAAAAGTTTCCGTTTGAGGGCACTGCTGCAGCGTATATGCAATGTAGCGCAACTCCAACGCGGGTATGTAAGCACCGACACGCACGCAAGGTATCAGTGTGGTATTCGTGTCTTTTCGACGAGGGTACGGCAAACGCGACGTTATTACCAAGTGCGTCCAAACAGGACCAACGTGATGTGAGTCTTTTCTTGGCTGCTGAAGGACAAACACCGGTAGGCACCCATCGGTAGATGAAGAATGCGTATGCAGTTAAGGCGAAACGTACAGGAAAATTGCGACAAGGACTGCTGCTGCTTCAAGATAACGCACGTCCCCACATCGCAAACGTCGTAACGCGAAAGTTACGCTAATACAAGTGAGAGACACTGGAGCAGCCGCCTTGCAGTCCTGACCTCTCGCCGTGCGATTACCGCGCCTTAGCTCTCTTAAAGACGGCGGTGGAGAGTCGGCGATTCCTGTCGGACGAGGATGTGCTGCAGGCAGTTACGAATTATTTCATGCAGCAGGATACGGTGTCTTACCAAACGGGTATCTTCTACCAGGGAGTCGACGGGATGATTGCCTCAATGCTCGTGACGATTTCGTCTGAATGGCATACTGATTCTGGACTGTACGGCCTTCGAACAGAAATTTTTTGATCGCCCCTTATGCAATGGAGTGTACTTTGATGCAGTCTTCTCGGGATGCGATTACTTTTCCTCTCTCGATAAGAGTAGTTTTGAAGCTTTTGGGTCACATTCTTCACCTGACAACAAAAATAAGACTTCGCAGGGTTGCGCAAGTGCAGGGTATTCCAAAACACTGGTGTTCCACGGTAAATGAGTAAGTACTAGGCGATTTTTTCCGTCACTTTGGCGATACTGATTACTTTTTTAAAATTTTGTTATGATATCTATGTTATTTGTTATGATTTAATATCGAAGTAATCAATGAATAAAACAAGTTTTCTCTCTTTTTACAATTTTATTAACCTTCAAAATAAACACGGTGTTCCATCAGAGTACCAGGATTCTCAAAGTGTTTGGGAAACACTGCACTGCTGGAGTGCATTTGTGGGGGAATTTCCTTCAATAGTGCACGATAGCAATTCTCCTCTACCTTGAAACTACAATACATTGAGCATTATTTAGGCTTATTTTCAGTGTAAGTAACGTACAAACTGAAAATAAAAAGAAAAAGTTTTCGCATAGGTACTCGAACCCAAGGCCTTCACATTACTCTTATGTACTCTTTGAGCTACGTCAACCGCCGCATGGAACCTACGTTAACTTAAAGAGCTCATGACATGCTAGATTAATTTTGTTTTTCCTAAGCGTTTGGCCGTCTGGAGCTCTCACTTCTGTCAGTTTCATTTGTGGCGAAGCCCTGCTTGTGCCATAAATCTGTACGAAATCGGTGATGGTGAGTAGGCGCGGTCCCCCTGTCAGTGCTGCCGGGTTGGCATTGTTGCTGTGGGCAGCATTCACTTCATGCTAGGTGAGGACAGCCCTACGTCATAGTGACGTCGGCACGCGTCGTCATGAGTTTCACGAGTTGTCCTATCGACTGTTGTGTGCATTCTTTATACATCGACTGTTGTGTGCGTCTTGAATCTGCACTGTTCATTTTTCTCAGTTGATTTACAACATGAAGGCAAAATTAAATGTAACTAGATGGTTTAATATTTCCAGCAACATTCGGAATTACTTCGAACTTCAGTTTCTCTGTTTAACGTTTCTGCCCACATGAATTATGTACAATTCATTGGCTTTTATAATAATACGAAACACTTTAATTTCTCCCTATTTCACATTTTTATACACATGATTTATGCACTATTAATCGGACTAAAAATGCCTAGACACTTTCGTTATGGTTATGATTCCTTCATTCAGATATTCGTTACGTTCATGAAAAACACAATAACATCTCACATTCTTTGGAATGCAGCTTAATAATTATTTCACGTTTCTATCCACACGATTTATGGACGATTCATCGCATTATTAAAAAAAATGACAAAGCTTTTTTTATTAAAAAATGACAAAGCTTTTTTTTTTACTTTCGTTATGGTTCCTTCGTTCAGACATTCATTATGTTCCTGAAACACACAATCACATCCCAAATTGTTGGGATTACAGCTTAATAATTAGTTCAACTGGGATGAGCATGACAGATAATTCCTGTCACTTCGTTTGTACACATGTATTTACATTTAGCTTTGACATTATCGGTACAACTGCAAAGATCGATATACTTACTCATGTAGTCGATTTAGGTTATTTACGTCACCATGACGTAGTGTTACGTCACTATGACGTAGGGTGCTCCTCACCTAGCGTGAGATGAATGCTACCCTGTTGCTGTTGCCAGACGCGGCAGCGCTGAGTCCTGAGCTCCGCGTCCTGTACACCCCCGAAGTATGCCTTCTTACTGCTATGCTGTATACCCACAATAGCCCAAGTACTGTATTTGCTATCCTTCCTGGTCTAGAAACCTTAATTTAGTTAGTGGCTACGTAGATCATTTGCGCGCTTTTTATCGAAACTACATTAAACAATTGATTATACACGATTTATCTCCTAGAATGTTGGTCATTTACCCGTATAAAATTTTTGGTGACTGCTCCGGGGTGTTAATCTTCACTTTCCTCTAGTGTAAAGGTTATCGAAAGACTAAAGCGACGCTCCACAAGACCCTAGTTGTGAAGCGATACTGCTTGTTCCGCTCGCGCCGGGCGCATGTATTCGTGTGTGTGTGTGTGTGTGGAATGCGGCAGGTGGTTGGGAAGGATCCGCACCGCTTCGCACCACAGCGGGCTGCGCAGGCGAATCGATAGCAATGCGCTGTCCAGCCAGCCAGCCAGGTGCAGGTGCGTCCTGGCCGCCGGTCCAGAGGGCGCCTGCACTCCTCTGCTGCCGACGGCGGTCCACGTCTCACTCTCAGAATGTGTTTATCCGAGCGGCAGTCGGAAAACATCTGACGATCTCATAGTGGGTCCCACAGGTTTTGGTCAAGTTCATCTGTTGGGAAATGGCGAACCAGTAGGAGGCAATGTTTGGGCAGTCACATATCCTGCTGCTAGGATCCGGCTAAAACATTTTGTTACTGAGTAGCAAACGAAAAACGTAATCTAAAGCAATCACTTCGATTAATAGACCCATAAGTACTTCAAATCTATTTCGAATTATTCCATACTGAATGATTACATCACCACACTTTTTATAACTTACATTCTAAGTAACTCTGATTTTCGTATGAATTTAGTTTTGATCATTTTTTAGTACAACCATAAAGACATTCCGTGCGAAAGTGCTTGTCTCATGCAGCACTTGCCTTCTACAATGAGCTTACGTCAACACCATGTTCGTCGTAGTCGTCGTCGTTGTTGTTTTCAGTCCTAAAACTGGTCTCTCCCTCTCCACCTTAGTCTATACTCCGTAAGACTCTTCATCTGTTCATAACTGCTGCAGCCTACATACCATTGATCCTGATTACTACAGACAAGCTTTTGTCTCTCTCTATAATGTTTAGCAGCTGGTTATAATTTAACACGTTGTGAATGAAATAAGCGTTTGGCGTCATTGGCCGGGAGGCCCCTTACGGGGCAGGTCCGGCCGCCTTGGTGCAGGTCTTATTACATTTGACGCGACGCCACATTGGGCGACCTGCGCTCCGGATGGGGATGAAATGATGATGAAGACAACACGACACCCAGTCTCTAAGCGGAGAAAATCCCCGACACACCCGGGAATCGAACCCGGGCCCATTAGGACGGCAATTCGTCAAGCTGACCATTCAGCTATCGGGGAGGACATTTAACACGTTGTAATACGGATACTAATAACCGTACAAGGAGCAAACTTAGTAGCGTTAATGTCATGGACACGGGGAAGAGAAATAATGCAGAATCAATTCAACTGAAACACTTTTCATGTGCTGCTGCGGTACATCATACCATTACATATCTGTACCATAGTTCCAATAAAAGCGGCTAAATAAGGCGCCCATTAGTGTCCAGAAGATCCCGAAAGCCCAGGATTGCGTTCTGCTGTATCCGTAGGTATGCTGGCTACCTCTCTTGGTATGTTGCGCTTCATCACACGTGTGAATGCTCCCCAGGTAAACCCTGTCCTCCAGGTAGCCCGACAACCAGAAATCACAGGGAGTGAGATCAGGTAATTGTGCCTGCCAAGCATCTGGAAACAACCGGCTGATAATTCGATCGTTTCCAAATGTGTTTCGGAGAAGCAGGTGAATTTCAAGAGCGATGCGCGGTGCGCCCCCTCTTTCATGAAAACTGTTGAATTCAATGCTTCTCTCTCCTGTAGGGTGGGTGTGCCATGCTGACGAAGCGTATCGCAGTAACGCTGGCCAGTCGCACTGCACATCTGTGGTCCTTCAGCTCCAACCTGTTCAAGAAAGAATGAAAGTAGCTGTGAAGCCACACCATATGGTGACACGATTACCATACAGAGGAACTTCGTACATAGTAACTGCAGGTGGAGATCCAAACACTCGGCAGTTGTGTGTGTTCACCGCACCCGACGGAGAAAAATGAGCCTCGTCTGACATCGTGACCCTCAATTCTTGTGAGAAAGCGGAGAGTGAAGTCAACACGTCGACGTGCATCCTTTGGTGCAAGGTGCTGTACGATATGGATCTTGTACGGATACCATTTTGAGAATGGTTCGAAGCACCTTCCCCACAGTGGACCACGGGATGTTTAACTGTCGTGACACAGCATGCGCACTTCCTGACCATCAGGAATTTCGTCCAGCGTCGTTTGCCATAGCAACAGCGATCTAATCAGTCACCTGTGTTGCAAATTGCCGTCGGTCTCTTCCCGGAGCGACGCCCACTTCTCCAACTGATTCGAACTACTACATCATGCTCCGTACAGGAGGTGTAGAAAGAGGACCCTTCCGTAATCCTTTAAGCTGCCGATATTTTCGAAATGCAGCTGCAGCATTCATGCTGTTTTGATAATAGAGCTTCACCTATAATGCCCTGCTCCTTTTGTCCAACCTCATGTTGACACGCCAACAAGTGCACTGCGACTGGTCAGGTGTGTGAGACCACGATTCACTGCCCTGGTCGCCATAGTTGGAACTAGACGGTGGCGCTGTGACGCATGGACATTATGCTACCAAGTTTGGTACTAGTACAGTAATTAGTTTCTGTGCTAACGTGTTAAATAGGGAAAGTTTAACTATAACCACTCGGTACGTCCCCACAAATACCACCTTTACCGGAACTATTCCTCGATGCCGTAGGATGCCCCAGAAAACTATCCCTTATTTAGTCAAGTTGTGTCATAAATTTCTTTCCTCCCCAATTCATTTCAGTACCTTCTCATTAGTAATCCGGTCCACCCCACTAATCTTCAGCACCACATATAAAAAGCTCCTATTCTCTTCCTGTCAGTAGTGATCATCCATTTGGTTTCACACCGTATAGTGTTACGCCACAAAGAAATACTTTCTCAAGCGTATATTTAATACCCAGAATTTGGTACGTAGGACATCCGCTACTGAGAGGCATGATAATTAAGATAGAGAGATCCGTTTCAGTTGTACTAATAGTTATTTAAATGACGATCGGTTTTGAGATTTTACAATCGCTTGTATGAAATTATAGTATTTGGTAATACATGACATGCGGTCGGACCAGCAGTCAGTGTCCTTCCGAAAATCGTTTCTCGCTACTATATGTCTGCATTTTGTATCTTCTGTGCTTCTGCCATCGTCAGTTATTTTTCTCTCTAAATAGCAAAACCATTCTACAACTTCCACTGTTTCTTTTCCTAACCTACTTTCTTCAGTATCAACTATCAACTGATATAATCCGAGAACATTCCATTCCTCTTGATTCCATTCCTCTTGTTTCACTTTCATTGACACTCATCTTACAGTCTACTTTCAAGACACTATACATTCCGCTCAACTGACCTTCCAAGTACTTTGACGTTTCCAACAGAATTAGGTCATATGCAAACCTCACTGTTTGTATTTCGTCTCCCTGAACTGAACTTTAATTCCTGTTTAAAATTCTCATTCGTTTCTTTAACTGCTGGCTCAATATACAGATTGAATAACATCGGGGATAGACTACAATCCTGTTTGTCTCTCTTCCCTCTCATGTCCTTCATCTCTTTCAACTGTAGTCTGATTTCTGTACAAATTGCCAATAGCGTTTTGTTCCGTGTATTTTTTTTAAACACTGCTGCCTTCATATTTTCAGGAGTGTATTGTAGTCAATATTGTCGGAAGCTTTCTCTAAATTTACATACGAGTAAGTATGCTTTTCTTTAACCTATCTTCAAAGGTTAGCGGCGTACGGTCAGTCGGGAGTTCCCACATTTCTCCGGAACACAAACTGATGTTGCCCAAGATCTGCTTCTACCAGTCGTTCCAGTCTTCTGCACATAATTCGTTTTAGTATTTTGCAAGCATGATTTGTTAAAGTCACAGCTGGATAAAACGTACACCTTTTAGTACCTGCCTCCTTTGGAATTGAGATTGTTACATTCTTCTTGACGTTACAGAATATTTCGCCTGCTCCATGCATTTTGCACACCGGACTGAACAGTTTTGTCATCAATGACTGTCACAAGGATCTCATCATTCCGAAGCAATATCATTAACTCCAGGTGCCTTATTTCGACTCGAGTCTTTCAGTGCTTTGTCGAATTCCTCTTCCAGTGTCGTGTCAGCCATCTTATCCTCCTTCATTTCCTCTTTTGATAACATTGCCATCGCGTTTCTTTCCTCAGTATAACCTTTATATTTCTTTTACCTTTGAACCTTTTCTTCTTTGCCCAGTCTGGTTTGCTTAGTACTTCGATACCAGTTAGTAAAGTAATAGAGTGACAGACGTGTTGAATATTGTAAAATCAGTTGGAAGCTCCATTCTTGCGACGCCCGGATGACAATAAAAATACCTTACCTACTGCTGACAGATGTAGACAGGTTTAATGAAAATGCACTTACGCGACACACAAATGCTTATCACAGCAGGAAATGGTACTCGACATTTAGAAATTTGATTGTTTCCCTGGCGGAAAGCGGTTTATTCGCTTGCAGTACGACAGACATTTACATTATTTTAAGGAAAATTGGCTTTATATTGAAAATGTTCTCAAAGGGAAACAGTGTGGAGTGGAGATACCGTATCCTTCGTGAGCCGGCAATGAATCCGCAGAATATAACATGGATGGTAAAACCGTCAGTTATGTGAGTGGACGGACGATAACGTAGCACAATTGGTGTAACAAGAGCGGACAAAGGGCAACTTGTTCATGCAGGGTCTCTGGACGGTTTTGTGCGATATGCTACGTTGACGTTTCAATTGAAATCTCTGTAGATTACTCGGCTGCTTGGCGTCCTTTGTGCTGCTTATACTCCTCTGCTACCAAAATTCGGTTCGAGTAGTAATTCCGTAATGGATAACGCGATGCACCGCGCCACTTTGTTCAGCTAAGTAAGGCAGCAACTCCCTCCACAAAGAAGTTTGCCTGTTTGGTCTGGCTGCAGGAAAATTATATCAACTATGAACAAAATAAGTGAAATGTGTAACTTACTGAACGAGTGAAAAGATTCAAACCACAAAAACGCAGTATGTAATTCGTCCGTCAGCACAAAACTAAGGCCACTACAACACACCTCTTGCACCGATCTCTGTCAGCTCAGTGCAACTGGAAATTGTCTGGAATCAAACTAAAGCAGATGTTGCAAGTATTTACGCGGAGAGACTATCACTCAAATAATGCCAGAAAAATGAAACATAATCATCAATCACGACCCAGTGGAGTAACATCAAAAGATCGAGCGAAGAAGAGGTTGCACACCATACCAGCAAGTGAATATTTTGTCAACAAAAGCGCATTGTCGTCGGCAGTGCTGGCAACAGCGCTGTCAATGTCAGGGATCTTCTCTCGCCAAGTTAACCTATGAGGTAGAGCCGGCCCTGAAGAGTAGCGTTTTTGAACCCCGTAAAAGAGGTTGCACCTGCCTCTGTCGCATTTAGGGGGCGTCCCACGCTCAGGAATGAACGCAGCAAGCGCCTTCAGTCGCCGTAAACGGAATTTTGTCTCCTGTGCTCTGCTTTGCTTATTCTTGCTCTCTGACGCTGAATAACTGTCCAATGATGTACACAACGGAAAGTGGGAATGTTGACGTGTCTATGCACATAATGATGCAAAATGGCGGACCATAGCGGACAATCCAAGAACCCAGAAATAATACACGATCGCCAAATAGTGGAGGATACCGGACATTATGATATTGAGAACCATCTATTAAGACTTCCGGACACCTCTCGCATTAATTACAAGCGCAGAGGCAACACGGATGTTCAGCAGCCATGCTTATTTTCGTTTCCGTGTGGGGTGGGTAGCGCGACCATACAGTGGCTCTTTTTTATAAAATGGCTCTAAGCGCTATGGGACACAGTCCACTAGAACTTAGAACTACTTAAACCAACTAACCTAAGGACATCACACAGATCCATGCCCGAGGCAGGATTCGAACCTGCGACCGTAGCGGTCGCGCGGTGCCAGATTGTAGCGCCTAGAACCGCTCGGCCACCTCGGCCGGCCATACAGTGGGGTACTGAAATTGCAACACCAGGTATGAAAATAAATTTTATTTATTGTGTGTATATGGTATAGTACCAAGAAAACGTTATTCAATTTGTGGGTGATTTTGGGGTTATAAGATGTGCTAAATTTAACACACATAGCTGTCAACTCCGTCAGCACAATGGCTCTACACTGACTGGGCAACGATTCGAACTAAGTATTGTTGACATATCAGCAACAATGACTCTACACTGACTGGGCAACGAGTCGAACTGAATATTGTTGATACACAGGAAATTGTCATTCCATGCTGCTTCGATTGTACACCCGGCGTGCTAGTCTCACGGCAACTAACGACTACATGTTTTCGATGGGTGAGAGATCTGGAGACCGTGCTGGCCAGGGCAGCAGTGGAACACCCACCGTATAGAGGCAGGACAGGGTAGTACGGCCAACATACGGCCTTCCGTCACCTTGCTGAAAGATACATCACGGAAACGTCCGAGATCGGGGAAGATACGTCAGGATTGTAGCGGGTACTACCCAAATTACTGGCTTTGCCCGGGATAGTCAACCTCTTTTACCCATCGTCCACGTTTGTATATCTGTTAGTATTTAAAATTAGCTTATCACCCACCAGTAATGGCGATTTATAAAGTGGGGAAAAGACTTTATAGAATTTATAAAGGAGATCTGCCTCAGTTAAAGCATGTAATATTAGCCTAATTACTTACAAACACTGTCATTTTTTTTATTTTTTCGGAAAACCCAATGAAAATATCTTTAAGCCGCAACCGTCTATCGCCCACCATAAAACCTGCAGCGGATGCTAGTGGACGCTTGGGGCCAGCCTGACTACCACTGGACTATGCCAATGGGCTGTGATACCGTTCTGAATCCAGTGGCAGCCCATAACTGCCCGCCAGGTGATGTGCTCACATGATGAATACAATCTGGCAGCAGTCGTTCTCCTTGGAGCCTCCACACACGTGCAAGTTCGTCGTGGTGGTGCAAGCAGATCCGCGCCTTGTCGGAAAAGACGACGTGGCGGCACTTCTGTGTCGGATGTAGTAGCTGGGCGCACCACCGTCTGCCCGTCTCTGATGCTGCAACTGTGGTCGCCATTCCGACTGTCCGTGAAGCTTCAGATGTCGCCTCACAGTCCACGTGGGCACTTGTCTCGCTGCAAACCAGCACATTTTTCCTGGCTCACAAGATACCTGACCTGTCTGCACGGCAGAGCGACCAGTATGTCTGTCTATCTGTTTCACAAGGAACCGTTGAGATCCCGCATTACCTCCAGTATGGCTCTGCTGAATACGCTGATTCGCACAACGAGAGCAGCAATATCGCAGAACGGTGAACCCCCTGCCTCGATAGGCAACCATCGCTTTCGAAATCCGACACGTGGCGGTAGACATTTCTCCTTCATTTGCATATCCAAATTTTAAGGGCCAGTACTGTATTCTACTCCGTAATACAGCTGTACGTACAGCTCGCAGCACTCTACAACCTCTACAAAGTGTCGACATCACTCTTTGGTCTTAGTACTGAAAGCGTTTCGGACATAGTCTTCCCAAACATCGTGAACAGAAGGCCATAATAAACGGACACAAGAGTCACTTCCGTTGTCCCGAAATGTATATTTATTTTTGTCTGTTGCAGTATACAGGATGAGTCAAAAAGAACTTTATAACTGTCGAATGATACCGAAATTTATTGAGACAACGGTGCAAACAGCTGTGGAAACTTTCCAGTTCTACTGTCACTGATATTTTGAATTACTGTTATATTGGGTGACCGACAATGTGGTTCAGATACTAGTAAACGTAACAACGTGGTTAGAATCCGTGTTCCAAAAATGAACTCCTATGGTACTGTGTGGTAATTTGTGTTATGATTCTCAACATCACACTATCAATATTTTCACACTTGTTCCATTAATATAAAACTTAAGTCAAAGGAAGTATATGGGTAAAACATACTTAATAGTGACTATTTTGTTGAGATGAAATTTTGTCTGTGGGCAATCATATCTTCCGTATATCATGTAACAACTGAGAAAGAATCGTTGAAAACATTAATGACAACATTTCAGGTAACTTTTGTCAATTGGGTTGCTGAAACGTCACATTAGGCCCTCACAAATAATCGCCTATGCATTTCTTACTTGCGACTAATGACAGTGTAACCACCTACGGTGATAAATCGCGTCAAGTGCACAAATAGCAGGAGTAGCAGAAATCGCAGAAATAGCGGAGGGATACAAGTTGAGAATTCGTTAACTGCGACAAATCGCAGTTGCCGAAAAGTACCATTCACAGAAATCATTGCTATCAGAAAATCTCAGTTTCGCCCATCCTTACTGCGCACTGCGCTAGCGCTCCTGGTGGTGGAATTGGGTACTGATACACAACGTAAATCAAGCTCGAGGTTGTTTGCTACAAAATGGCACATCTACCGATTCTGTAAGTCATCTCAATAAATTTCTATATCATTCCAAAGTTGTGAAGTCCTTTCAGACTCACCCTGCATTACTTTATTTCATTTGGGAAGTTAAGATCCAGTGGCGTAATTAGCAGCCAGGGCGCGTGCTGTCTGCGTGAGGGTGCAGTCTTGTGACGGGCGAAAAGTATAACGAAAGGGGAGAACGAAAGAGGAGGGACGAAGTACGAAGAAGAAGAAGAAGGGGATGCATTTAAAGTCGCTAAAATTGGAAGTGGGTGGAGATGTATGAAAGGAAACCACGAGGAGGTTCGAATTGGACTGTGTTGAACAAGAATTCCATAAGCTCCAGCTTTCGTTGGTCGAGAGACCCCTGTTTCGCGTTTTCGGTTAGTAGATGGAGTGATCCTCGTTACACCAAATGATCCAACCCATCGAAAGTGTGAAGACTATATTTTATGTTTCTTGTTTTGGTAGGTTACGGCTTGGTATTAAACTGAGGCGAAACGAAGAACGAACAGCGTTTTTCTTGCACGCAGTGCAGTTTTGGACTGCGTGTTGTGCCATATTTTCTGTTGTTTCTTACAAAAAAAATAATTATTTAAGTGTGTGCCTTTTGATCCATTTAAGATCTTGTCTCAATAAGCGAACAAACGGGCTAAGCGCTTTGGATTACACAAAAAGTGTGCAGTTGTCAGCACGGTGTCGATGGTGGGGGTGGGGAGGTGGGAGGCAGCGCGAAGTCGAAGTGTGCCCTGGGCGCCAGTTACCCAAGTTACGCCGCTGTTAACAAGCCTTAGGTAACCAGTTCATCTGACGCGAATTAAACTTTAAGAAACAACCTTGCTGACGGTGTACATGCATGAGACTAGCTTCAGAAGTTGAGAAGGCAGCGTTTGGGGATGTGAGTGCTCCGCCCTTGAGGTGAGTGCGAGTGGCTGTGTTTGCTAGCGACCATGTGAACTGCGCTCGCAGCTGCCCGAAATAGTCGCCGATACGTGCGCGCGCGTGTGTGTGTGGTGGACGTAGCCGGGTATAGTCGCGGTGCAGCACGGAGGGGACTCGCTTCCTGTCTCCACACTCCGTATTATTCTACTGCGGGTACGCGTCCTTCAGCCTGTACTTTTCACTCGCTGCTGCGCTCACAGGCTCGCTGTTTTCACACATGTGCTTTATTTACTTCACACACCACCAAAACTCTTTACGCGCTTACCCAAAAAATAAATGGTTCAAATGGCTCTGAGCACTATGGGACTTAACATCTGTGGTCATCAGTCCCCTAGAACTTAGAACTACTTAAACCTAACTAACCTAAGAACATCACACACATCCATGCCCAAGGCAGGATTCGAACCTGCGACCGTAGCAGTCGCGCAGTTCCGCACTGAGCGCCTAGAACCGCGAGACCACCGCGGCCGGCAACGAACGTCGCGACTGCTACACTGGCCAGCCTGAGAGTGGCTTTTGGGCGATTCTCCACGTCCGCTCAGTCAAATGCTGCTCTTGTCCTCGAAACTCTTGCTCATAAAATACGAGACACCAACAACTAAAAAACGATAATATAGGGAACACAGTTTAAAAAAAATCACAGGTAGATGATGGAGAAAGGAGTTCAATATGCATCTACAAAAATTTTTGACCATTTACCCAGTAATGCAAAACGTCTAACAGATATCAAAGCAAATCCGGACAACTCCTATTTGACGAGATAAACGGCACGAAACAAAAAGGTGTGTGTGTGTGTGTGTGTCAGAGAGAGAGAGAGAGAGAGAGAGAGAGAGAGAGAGAGAGAGAGAGAGAGAGAGCGAGAGCGAGAGAGAGAGAGGGGAGGGGAGGAGGGAAGTGAAGGGAAGGAGAGGAGAGGAGAGGAGAGAGTTAGAAGCTGGTAGCATGTGTAGCTAAAAACCTAAATCTAAGAGGGCGTGCTGGAAAGTAATGTCTCCGAATTGTTTATGTGAAAACTCTTAAAGCTTTTTAATTGAAACAGCCACTCTCTCCTTCAGCATACCAATGCTGACCACACAAAAGCGCTGTGATGTCTGCAATAATCCGACGCCTTAGGTTCACTGTCGTCGATCATCCTTGATACAGTCCCGACTTGGCCCCATCAGATTTCATCTGTTTACAAAACGTAAAGCACACCTTCCAGGACTTCGCTTCCATAGTGATGAAGCAGTGCAAGCAGAGGTGTGGAAGTGGGGTTGTGGCTCCGTCAACAAACACCCTACAGTGGTGGTACTGGGCTCTTGTTGGGAGAAATGTGTACGTCACGAGGGTGACTATGTAGGGAAATAAATATGTGGACATGAAGAGTGAAGATGTAGACTGTTAATTGTTTTTTTTTAAAGCACACAAAATTCGGAAGCATTACTTTTCAGTACACCGTCGCACGAATACTAATAGTTAAATGACTTGCAATAATGACTAATACGTTCATTCTTGTTGAATTTAAGACAATGAGGTACTCATTAGGCTGCATATGTGTATACGTGGACTGTAAACTGAGTCAGTCCACATTATTTCAATGATATCCTACAAATAATTTATGGGACATGTAACTAACTTACTAAACAAATGAAGCCAACGGCGCTAATGAAGAAACCCTGGTCACACGCAATAGTAACAGGAGTCCAGTGGACCACTGCGCCCAATCAATGGCAGGCCGAAGGAGGAAGACAGGTTAGGCCATCGCTTGCCCAACATTTTCGGTTTCCAAGCCATTAGTGAATCAGATTTTTTTCTGCGATACAAACGTCTCAAAAATGAGATCGACAGGAAGTGCAAAATGGCTAAGCAGGGATGGCTAGAGGATAAATGTAAGGATGTAGAGGCTTATCTCACTAGGGGTAAGATAGATACTGCCTACAGGAAAATTAAAGAGACCTTTGGAGAAAAGAGAACCACTTGTATGAATATTACGAGCTCAGATGGAAACCCAGTTCTAAGCAAAAAAGGGAAAGCAGAAAGGTGGAAGGAGTATATAGAGGGTCTATACAAGGGCGATGCACTTGAGGACAATATTATGGAAATGGAAGAGGATGTAGATGAAGATGAAATGGGAGATATGATACTGCGTGTAGAGTTTTACAGAGCACTGAAAGACCTAAGTCGAAACAAGGCCCGGGGAGTAGAACTACTGACGGCCTTGGGAGAGCCAGTCCTGACAAAACTCTACCATCTGGTGAGCAAGATGTATGAGACAGGCGAAATACCCTCAGACTTCAAGAAGAATATAATAACTCCAATCACAAAGAAAGCAGGTGTTGACAGATGTGAAAATTATCGAACTATCAGTTTAATAAGTCACGGCTGTAAAATACTAACGCGAATTCTTTACAGATGAATGGAAAAACTAGTAGAAGCCGACCTAGGGGAAGATCAGTTTGGATTCCGTAGAAATATTGGAACACGTGAGGCAATACTGACCCTACGACTTATCTTAGAAGCTAGATTAAAGAAAGGCAAACCTACGTTTCTAGCATTTGTAGACTTAGAGAAGGCTTTTGACAATGCTGACTGGAATACTCTCTTTCAAATTCTGAAGGTGGCAGGGGTAAAACATAGGGAGCGAAAGGCTATTTACAATTTGTATAGAAACCAAATGGCAGTTATAAGATTTGAGGGGCATGAAAGTGAAGCAGTGGTTGGGAAGGGAGTGAGACTCTCCCCGATGTTATTCAATCTGTATATTGAGCAAGCAATAAAGGAAACAAAAGAAAAGTTCCGAGTAGGTTTTAAAATCCACGGAGAAGAAATAAAAACTTTGAGGTTCGCCGATGACACTGTAATTCTGTCAGAGACAGTAAAGGACTTGAAAGAGCAGTTGAACAGAATGGATAGTGTCTTGAAAGGAGGATATTAGATGAACATCAACAAAAGCAAAACGAGGATAATGTAATGTAGTCGAATTAAGTCGGGTGATGCTGAGGGAATTAGATTACGAAATGAGACACTTAAAGTAGTAAAGGAGTTTTGCTATTTGGGGAGCAAAATAACTGATGATGGGCGAAGTAGAGAGGATATGAAATGTAGACTGGCAATGGGAAGGAAAGCGTTTCTGAAGAAGAGAAATTTGTTAACATCGAGTATAGATTTAAGTGTCAGGAAGTCGTTTCTGAAAGGATTTGTATGGAGTGTAGCCATGTATGGAAGTGAAACATGGACGATAAATAGTTTAGACAAGAAGAGAATAGAATCTTTCGAAATGTGGTGCTACAGAAGAATGCTGAAGATTAGATGGGTAGATCACATAACTAATGAGGAGGTGTTGAATAGGATTGGGGAGAAGAGAAGTATGTGGCACAAGTTGACTAGAAGAAGGGATCGGTTGGTAGGACATGTTCTGAGGCATCAAGGGATCACAAATTTAGTATTGGAGGGGAGCGTGGAGGGTAAAAATCGTAGAGGGAGACCAAGAGATGAACACACTAAGCAGATTCAGAAGGATGTAGGTTGCAGTAGGTACTGGGAGACGAAGAAGCTTGCACAGGATAGAGTAGCATGGAGAGCTGCATCAAACCAGTCTCAGGACTGAAGACCACAACAACAACAACAACAACAACAACAGGCTAACTCAAAAAGATTGTTCAGTCTAACGCTGTCCAGGTATGTAATAGGTTAGTTTAGCTTAAAAGTATTATAATAAATGAAACACAAACTCCGCCATTGCCGGTGCCAAGCCCGGATCCTCATCTTACAAGTGATGAGGGAGGAGGAGGGGGAGGAGTAACAACCTCGTAAAAAAAACCTGGGTCCATCTGGCTCCGGATGGTAGCACCCTGTGAGGGCCCCTGCCTAGGGTTACGGGTGAAAACCGGTCGACGGTCTCATAGGCGGATGAGGAATTTTTAACTCCCAACGGCTGAGAGAGCGGAGGAACCAAAAATCTACAACTGCAAGCGTCTGTACCCAGATTGGGCGGCTTGTGGGCAGCGTCTGTTCCTCATGTTAGAGGCGGCTGTTTCAAGAAAACCTTCTAACGCTAACAACATTAGTCGTATTCCTGGTAGATTACGCAAGTAATCTCCCCAACTTTGAAGAATTTCAACAGTTACAATCTTAACGCATGATGGAAATGTCTTTCAATAACGAAACTACCCCAGGTGGCCAATCCACCGTCGGCAACGACGCAAGCATTCCCATGGATTCTGGGGAGTCTGCAACACCATGCAAATCCAACAAGATTAAACCCAGAAAAATCTTCAACATAGCAACTCTCAACATAAACTCCCTTCTCAAAGTGGGAAAACTTAAGCACCTTACAGACCAGTTACACACGGAAGACATACAAATTGTGGCGCTACAAGAAACTCGCTTCACTGATGAAAACACATTTGAATCAAACAAATTCAGAATATTTAAAGGAAAACCTGGAAAAATTGTAATGAAGAAATGCCCTTAGCTTGGCACAGCTTTTGCTGTAAACACAAAAATTCTGAACTCTGTCGAACATTTTTGGTCAACATCATCGAGAACATCTTTCCTCACTTTTCGATGTGCAAATAAAAAATACACATTAATCAATGTTCACGCTCCCACTAATGACAAAAATAATGCTAAAAATAGGGAAGAAACAGATGAATTCTGGGAAAACCTTAAGGATCATGTATCAGAAATCCCAGAAAACAATGCAAAAATACTTCTAGGAGATTTTAACGCTCAGATTGGAAAAGAAAAGAAATTCCGCAATATTGTCGGCAACTTTCCCGCACACAAACGAACCAACAAAAATGGAGAAAGGTTAATTATGCTCTGTAAGCAGTTTAACTCAAGCTAATGTCAACACGTTTTAAACATCTTCCCAGAAAACAAAAAAAGCTGGGTATCTCCGATAAAGAGTATCGGAGAATTTCAAATAGATCACGTTGACATCTCCTCCAAATGTGAAAAAGAAATATTGAACACACGTGTCCGAAAATCTCTAAACCTCGACTCCGATCACTATCTCACGAAAATAAAAACTAAACTGATCCCACAAAACAAACAGAAAAGCAGAAACGGTGAATATAAAAACAGAAACAAAATAAATTTTGATCTTACAACCCTGAGAAATTACAACCTTAAGTCCAACTCTAACATCAAGGATTTTCAGAAAAAACTAAAGACATTCTCCCCTTCACAAAACCTCCAAGAATTTCAGAACAACTTGATTGAGGCAACAGAAACAACCTTTCCAAAAAGAGAGCAAACCGAGACACCCGTGGTGGGACAGCAACTGTAATGAAGTTCTGCATGAAAGACTTAAAGCCTGGAAAAAGTGGAACTCACATAAAACTGAAAACAACTTTGATGAATTTAAGCAAGCCAGAAAGAATGCCTCGAAAACTATTCGCAACACCAAGAGACAATATGAAAAACAACAACTGGACTCAATCGAAGAGAATTTCAAGAAATGCAACACGGCAGCTTGGTACAAAACATTCAACCAGAAACTCCGAGGATACCAGTCCCCTTGCCTAAACCTTATGAGAAATAATAAGACACCAACAATACTGAAAACTGTGAAATCCTGGCTGAATATTTTGAGACACTTCTAAACTGCCAAACACCCATCCAGACTCTCAGTTTTACGCAACCAGAAACATTACCAACACATTCAACACCTCCGACACGAGAGGAAATCACAAACATAATCAAAAATCTCAAAAACAGGAAAGCATGTGGAGAAGACACAATTACAGCAGAAATGCTCAAGCTTGGGGGAGAAACATCAGTAGAAGCACTACACAAAGAACTTGAACAAGTATGGGAAACCAAGAAAATCCCAAGTCACTGGAAAACTGCCCTAATTCACCCTCTGTTTAAAAAAGGTGACAAAAGGGATGTTAACAACTATCGTGGAATATCGCTTCTCCTAGTCCCATACAAAATTCTATCAAAAGCCTTGCTCAATCGTGTATCACCAATTATAGAGGGAAAACTTGGAGAATATCAAGCAGGCTTCAGACCAGGAAGATCCTGCGCCAAACAAATTTTTAACCTCAAAACAACAATGAACTATTTATCTACAAGGAGCAAGAAATATTTCATAACATTCATTGATTTCAAAAAGGCTTATGACTCAATCGATAGGGACACACTCATCAAAACACTTCGAGAATATGAAATAGATGAAACAACAATCACCATAATCAAAGAAACATTAACAAATACAACATCAAAAGTAAAATTCCAAGGAGAAATTTCACGGCATTTCGAGGTCAAAACCGGCGTCAGACAAGGAGATGCGCTGTCCCCGGTACTCTTCAACTGTGTTCTGGATAAAGTCATAGCAGAATGGAGAAAACTCACGCAAAAACATGGAGTTGAGAAAGTCCAAATTGGAGGGAAGTGCTACAAAGCCATTGAAACCAACTGTTTTGCCTTCGCTGACGATCTCGCCTGTTTAGCTTACACACAAAAAGACACAATAAAACAAATAGAATTACTTAAAGAAACTGCTGAAAAAGCAGGCTTGCAAATTTCATTTGAAAAGACAGAAATCATTACAAATATCAAAAATCCACCAAAGAAAATAACTACGAAATACGGGAAAATACAGGTATCTAAACATTTTAAATATCTTGGTGAACTAATTCAGCCTGTGGCAAAAGGTCATCCAGCCTGCAGGGCTAACTAGAGACAGCAACTCACTACTGCAGACAAATGTATTCAAAAAAATGTATATCCAAAAACATTAAACTCAGACACTATCAGACTGTCATTAGACCGCAGATACTATATGCATCAGAAACACTGGCAAATTTTACATACGCAGAACAGATAGAAAATCGTGAAAGAAGAATTGTGAGGACAATTCTTGGACACAGGAAAATAACAGATGATCAAGGCAAGCCTGTATACAGACTAAAAAGCAACAAAGAAGTGTATACGAAGTGCAGCAAAATTACAGACGAAATTAGAAAAAGAAGATGCTCCTTTTATGCTCACATCATGAGAATGAACCCGAATAGGCTTACAAAACAAATATTTTCGTACATCACAAATCTAAAAAATAAAAATTTATGGTTTATCAACACAGAAAGAGATCTAAAAGAAATGGACATAGATCAGGAAACAATATTTAACAGAAACCTTTTTAGAAAAAAACTGAATTCATTCACGGGTTTCGGTGTGAAAATTAAGAAGACTTGTGCAACTAAATGGTCTGAAGAGAGAAAAGCCGCCTTCAGCGCAAGAATGAAAGAAGTGTGGACTGAGAGAAAGAAGACTTCCCAGAAGCGCAAGAAATAACTGTTTTCACGGTCTTTAACGGCCAAATTTGTATAATAATAATAATAAATGAAACACATTTTTAAACTCAGAAACAGTTTATTGAACAGACTTATGACTAGTATATTTCTGGTACGGATGATTTTGTTGTTCACTACGCAACTTCTCAAATCTCGGAACCAAAATCGATACCAACTATCCAGTTTCTGTGTTACGTTAATTTTCGCACTGTCAAAACTCCTTCGTACCTTACAACGGATCGCGAACGTAAAGCCGTCGGCACACGGACCGTGCTGTCGAACGTTAACGTTGAGCGTGCCGAGTTCAACGTGCTGCTGAACGCTCAGGAACGATGCGACTCGTGCATACGGTACGTGGGCCCCAACGTGGCACACGCGATCGCAACGCACTGTAGCGGCAGTTGTGGGATGTTTCTAGCTCGTAAATCACACTGTTTACTAAACGGGTGCGCGTAAAATTCCCACGTTACGTCTATTAAAACGCACATTTCCTCCATTGTCCATACGCTAGTCACGTTGTTCTACATGTAATACACACAAATAAAAACTTCAATATCCATGTACATGTTTTAAGACGAGAAGGAAAGTACCATGTCCAATAAGTAAGGATACAGGCTTATAAAGTTTCTATTACAAACAGTATGATACAAATTTGCAATACTTCTCCACATAAGATAAGCATTATTTAAGCATTGTTTCATCATTACCTCATTTTAGTAAAAACCCAAAGTCATTCTCAGTTGATCACTGTTCCTACCCAGCAGCAGAATCTTTGCAACATGTGAATTACGAAACATAAATAGTATTAAAAAAATACAAAACACTATTTCACTGCGGTACCATTTTCTTCGAAACGACTGACTGCACGGTTGGAAAAAAAGTCAGACTACAGACAACATTCACATAAGTGTTTCATGCCTCCAATTTCCTTCCCTGATGCTGATCTGTGAAAAATACAAGTAATTTATTTTACTACAACAAAAATATTTAAAAATGTAGCTCAAATATCACCGATGTTATAAATTTTTCAGGAAATAGTAGGCAAGGGAGGTAGAGCAGGTCATTCTAAATATCTATACCAATTTTTGTGAGTTTAACTTCTGTCATTTAGGATGAAAGTTGTACCTGAATGATGAAAACTCAAGTTTTCGGTAAACTGCAAAAGTAGATTTACAGATTTATTAATTCACCACCATGCTCGTTTAGAACATTCCAGCTGCATACTCCAGTTGTCCTGTTTCCTTATCCTCCATACTCATTTCTTTATCCTTGACTCCTTGGTAGCAGCTTCTGCAGCTGTCTCTGCTTCAGTTACCTGCCGCTTATCAACAGCAGTTAGAGCTGAAGCCATATTCCTTCCCGTCTGGATGTTCCATTTCTTCATAACATTGATCCTTAAAATTGCACTATCACTGAATGATATTACTGCATTCATTACACCAATCTTCAGCACTGTCAGCCCAACAAATAGTTTTGGGTATTCTCTCCCATATACAGCTGTTGAAGCTTCTAGGCGCTCAGTCTGGAAGCGCGCAACTGCTACGGTCGCAGGTTCGAATCCTGCCTCGGGCATGGATGTGTGTGTTCTAAGTTCTAGGGGACTGATGACCACAGATGTTAAGTCCCATAGTGCTCAGAGCCATTTTGTTGAAGCTTCCATTTGCATTCTGAGAGAGACCATGCATACATTTCCCAAGTAGATTTTTATTTGCCAGATCCGTATATATAGGCCTAATTGCCTCCATTACAGGAAGTGGTAAGGAATGCTTGTGGGTGGGTATACTGTATGCCTGTAGCATTGCTCAACCAGGACTTGCACCACGAATCTTCCCCTTTTGGACACAAACCATGCTGTACGGTTTCATCTGTTGACACTCTGTGAAACCATGTTGCCTAAACAGCTCGTCTCATGTTCTCCAAATCTCCTACATTTCTCCTTATTGCTAGTCCATGATATTGAGTCAAAGAATCAATTTCACTTTTCGTCAGACGACCTGGACCAACTACGTGTTTTCTGTTTCTCAGTTTTTTTTCCTCTGAAGTCTTTACATAATTTTTTCAGCCGAGCTCCCATTCTTTTTCTACATGCCCAACACATTCAAGCTTTTCCATCAGTTTCCCCATATGGTCTGTCATTAACAACAGTAGTGTGTCCTTTACAGTACCCATCCCAAGGTAGATTATTTTGTAACTGGAACTGATCGTCTGATGATTTTACTAGACGGTAAATTACAGCGTCATCTGCAAACAATCTAAGGGGGCTGCTCACATTATCACCTAGATCATTTATGTAAATCAGAAACAGCAGAGGGCCTATGACACTACCTTGCGGAACGCCGGGTATCACTTCTGTTCTACTCGATGATTTACAGTCTATCACTACGAACTGTGACCTCTCTGAGAGGAAATCACGAATCCAGTCACACAACTGAGACGATACTCCATACGCACGCAATACTGCACAGAAAGTCACTCAAAGAAATACGCAATGAGACGAAAAGAAATGACACATTCATTCAAGGGAAGAGTTTTACTGAAGTCACCGCGATTTTGATGTTCGGCTGGGCATTACAAAAGGCAGGACCTTATTCTTAACAGAGTATGTGATCAGCACGGACAGCAATATATGATCATGTGTGTGAAGTCGTCCACATGAGTGCTAAAAGGAATCCGTCAAATTTCTCTTACACGATAAATCACACAACTGTAAAGGCTGTCAGTTCAATTAAATACCTGGCAATAACAATTATGAAGAACTTAGACTGGAACGATCATACAGATAATTTTGCGAGGAAGACAAACCAAGGACTGGCATTTTACTGGTAGCACACTTGGAAGATGCATCAGGTCTACTAGAGAGACTGCCTACACTACGACTGTTCGCTTACACTACGCTTGTACGTTCTTTG
The DNA here is from genome assembly GCF_023864345.2 of Schistocerca serialis cubense. Lineage (NCBI taxonomy): Eukaryota > Metazoa > Arthropoda > Insecta > Orthoptera > Acrididae > Schistocerca > Schistocerca serialis. The sequence continues at coordinate 67,741,013 of NC_064638.1, forward strand.
CTGGGTACTGCTGTGCTGCGTGGGATCATTAGGAGATAAGATTGACGGAGGATATCGAAAATGTCTAAAGAAGAGAATCTCGTTTTATATTATCGCGAAATAGGGGAGAGCGAGTTACGGAGACGATAAGAGCATTGGGATGGCAGACATTAACATAAAAGCGTTTTTCGTCGTGGGGAGATCTTTTCACGAAATTTCAAACAACACATTTTTCTTCAGAATGCGAGAATACTTTTTGACACATACCTACATGGGGAGAGATGATTATCGTAATAATATAAGACCTCGTACGGAAAGGTTTAAGAGTTCATTTTTCCTATGCGCTGTTCGAGAGTTGAACGGTAAAAGCAGAGACTGATGGTGATTCGATGAACCCTCTGCGAGGCACTTAAGTGTGAATTGCATAGTAGTCACGTAGATGTAGCTGTAGATGTAGATACATATCAGGAATTCAATCCGTTGTAGCTCGGTGCGCATCTGAAGAAGAGCGAGGGTGGAAACTGCTGCTGGACCACCTGCATGTTCAGAAAGTAGTCACGCGCTGGGCAGAAATACCACTAAGGGCGGCGCCGACAGCCACGTCGATAGGTTTTAATTATAGGCACCTCCAGGCGTGAACGCCTCCGCCAAGCGGGCGGAGACGTCATGTTCGCGACGGAACGTCTCGAGACAGACTAATTTTAACGTGCAGAGCCGCAGTCTGACACTTAAAAACGCGGTATTACTCATTGTCTTACGAATAACGCTACGTATTATATTTTCCGAAAGTGAAAAAAATATTTTTCTATAGGTCTTACTTCGCTGTCTGTAACACATCATTAATTTACTTAGCCAGTTTCTAAGAGTAAAGAATGAACAGTTTGTAATATTACCTGAAACTGACTTTGGTGACATTAGGAATATTAACTACACCGGATAATTAATTAGTCACATCCGGGAGACATCTCGCTGATAGCGTATAACATCACTTGCAGCCCCGATAACATCAGCAAGGCGGGAAGAGAGTCTACAGATTTCTTCGAGTGTGCTATACCGTACCACTCATTTATTATAAGGGACAGGCAAATGGAAACCGATGCCCGCCACAACGGGACCATGAAAAGGTGCCGTTCACAAGTGACGACCACACAGGTGAAGACCCACGTCACCTCGCACGCCACCGCTTGTGAGCGACTGCCCAGCATTGCGCCTCTGCTTGAAGAGTTCGCGCTTGAACGAGGGCGTTGCGTTGGCCAGCAGCGGAACTCGGCGGTAACAAGAAGAGCTATTTTGGTCTTGGGTTTTGATCACCGAGTGGAGGATGTGTTCACCGTGGTACACAGCAGTTTTCCTGTGGTGGGCACTTCACTGTGCTTTTGGTCAGTACTAGTGGACAATTGTAAAGGGGAGACTGTGTTTTGTAACGAGGTGTAAAATAGGAATTGCAGAATTTGTGGGATTTCTGCATTTACATGTGGCACAGGAAACTGAATAAACGCAAGGCTAACTGTATTTGATGGATTGCTTATCTTGTCCGATTAAACTTCAGACACGGGGCCAGTCTGGGCGCGTGGCATTCATCGATGTTTACTTGTCATTTTCTTATAGCTGGTTTAGATTAGTTTAAGGAGTAGTATTTACGTATGTTACATTTGAGCCCACAAAGCGCTTTATGTGAGCTACGAAGTGCTTGTAATTGTGTGGCTTGACACCATATGCTAAATTCTTGACAAACACTGACTTCCATATTGCCAGTCAAAAACTATGGGTGGGTTACGACCTTCTTGCTCTGTCCGCAATTCGCTATTTTGCTGCCTAGGAAGCAGAATTCCTTAACTTCATCTACTTCGTGACCGTCAATTCTGATGTTAAGGTTCTCGCTGTTTTCATTTCTGCTACTTCTCATTACTTTCGCCTTTCTTCGATTTACTCTCAGTCCATATTCTTTACTTATTAAATTATCCATTACATTCACCAGATGATGTAATTCTTCTTCACTTTCACTCAGGATAGCAATGTCGTCAGCGAATCGTATCATTGATAACCTTTCACCCTGAACTTTAATTCCACTCCGGAACCTTTCTATTATATCCATCATTGCTTCTTCGAGATACAGATTGAGCAATAGAGGTGAAACATACATCCCTGTCTTACACCATTTTCATTCCGTGTACTCCGTTCTTGGTCGTCCATTCTTATTATTCCCTCTTGGCTGTTGTACATATTGTATATTACCAGCCTTTCCCTATGGCTTACGCTATTTTTCTCAGAATTTCGAACATCTTGCACCATTTAACATTATCGAAAGCTTTTTCCAGGTCGACAAATCCTATGAACGTGCCTTGATTTTTCTTTAGTCTCGCTTCCGTTATTAACCGCAACGTCAGAATTGCCGCTCTCGTGCCTTAACCTTTCCTAAAGCCAAACTCATCGTCATCTAACACATCCTCAATTTTCTTTTCCATTCTCCTGTACGTTATTCTCGTCAGCAACTTGGATGCACGAGTTGTTAAGCTGACTGTGCGATAATTCTCGCACTGCCATTGCAGTGATTGTGTGTATGATATTTTTCCGAAAGTCAGATGATATGTCGCCAGACTCATATATTCTACACACCAATGTGAATAGTCGTTTTGTTGCCGCTTCCTCCAATGATTTTAGAAATCCTTATAGAATCTTATCTACCCCTTCTTCCTTATTTGATCTTGACTCCTCCACAGCTCACTTCAATCCTGATTCTATTACTGGATCCCCTATCTCTTCTAAACGACTCTTGTTCCTTCTTCTATCACAACAGACAAATCTTCATCTTCAAAAAGGCTTTCAATGTACTCTTTCCACCTGTCCCCTCTCTTCTCTGCATTTAACAATGAAATTCTGTTGCACTCTTAAAGCTACCACCCTTGCTTTTAATTTCACCGAAGGTTATTTTGAGTTTCCTTTCGACAGTCATTTCTTTTTCCACTTCTTCACGTTTATCATGCAGCACTTTCTATTAATTTATTCCTCAGCGACTTGTATTTCTGTATTCCTGAATTTCCTTTCATCGATCAACTGAAACTTCCTCTGTTACCCATGATTTCCTTGCAGTTATCTTCTTTATACCTGTTTTTATTTCCAACTTCTGTGGTTGCATTTTTTAGAGATGTCCGTTAATCTTCAACCGTACTGCCTACTGAGATATTCCTTATTGCTGTATCTATAGCCTTAGAGAACTTCAAGCATGTCTCGTCATTCCTTAGTACTTCTGTATCCCGCTTCTTTGCGTGTTGATTCTTCCTGTCTAATCTCTTAACCTTCAGCCTGCTCTTCAGCACTACTATATTGTGATCTGAGTCTGTATTGTTCCGGCGTAACGTCAAGCGCCGGCACGTCGGCCTGGAACGTTACAGCAGAGGGGACTGTGAGACGACGTCAGCCAACAGTGCGCTGGCCAGGACGACATCAAGATGGGAGCGGCCTCTGTACGAAGAGAACATAAGCGCCGCGCCGCGCCGCGCCGCGCCGCCCAGCCGCGGACGGGGTGGAAGACGAGCCGCCATACAAACGCTACAGCAGTGACTTGTGAACTGTACTGTTCTGTTTGCATTGAGATTGTGTATACGGAAGGATATTGATTATTTGCATGTCACCATTTGCTTGCGACACAGCTCTGTGAATAGGCAAAGTATTGTCAATTTAACTTACTGTAATAAACTCCATTAATATGATTTGCTTGAATTGTTGTCTAGCGATCCGAGAAAACAGCTTCCTGCGCACCCTGTATTAGAAGAGTGGGCAGACACAAAATATATCTGCTCCTGGGTACGCCTTACAGTCCAGTATTTGATTTCGGAATCCCTGGCAGACCACGATGTAATGTAACTGAAATTGTCCCGTATCACCCGCACTCGTATATCTCCTCCTCTTGCTGTTCTTGAACAGAGTATTCGCTATTACTAGCTCAAATTTATTACAGAACTCAATTAGTATTTCTGCTCTCTCATTCCTTGTCCATATTTTCCTGTAAACTTTTCGTCTACTCCTTTCCCTACAGTTGCATTCCAGTCTTCCTTGACTATTAGAATTTCATCTACTTTTACGTACTGTATTACCCTTTGAACAGCCTCATACGAAGATATGCGAGGTATTCGACGCCAAATGTTGACTGCATGCTGTTCCTTTTAGCAATATTGCTTCGGAAACTTGCTGAGACGGGGGTGAATTCAGAGATTGCAGCAATTCCTGTCTGATTTGAACTGATAATCGTCCCCGGACCATGTCGGTTACGATCTTTTTCCGAACACTGTTCTTCGACCGTGATACATAGCTGCGAGAGATTCACCGTTCCGTGGAGACACTTTCTACACTACGCCTTGATACACCAACAAATCGGGCGACTCAACCCACAGTGTGGTGATAGGCACATCCAAAAGCGATAGCTGCTTTCTGCCAATCTGTCACGTTTCCACGTCGACACATGTTGAAACGTATCTACATCATGGGAAATGAAGGTCTTGGTTGAATATTTAGCACTATGTAAGTCTTTGAAAATCTCAACACATCAGTGACATCTGACTCTTTGGGTACCAAAAGTTGTGTTACGAGCGAGTGAAGTCACTGTGATTCTGCTGATACAGTACGGAGCGGTCGGTGAGAAGCCCTGATAGCGCACGTGGAGGACGGTTTCTGTCCGAGATGTGCCCCGGAGTGAATGAGGGCAGAGGACGGTTTTTAAGATGCTTTAACAGAGGGACTGTACATTTGGAAAAGGTAACATGAACAGAGTACTGACTTGCCGAAGGGCTAAAAGCGAGTAATTGTAGTGTAAAGACTGCGTTTTTGTTCAACAATATCCACATCTGGGTATCCAGAACAAGTTATCGGTAGTATGTTTAGAGTTTTAATAATTATTCTTTATCTTCCACTTTCAGTTAAAAGTATTTTATAAGAAAAGCAAAAGCATAAATTTCATGTAACTTAAATATTGTCTCTCTGAGCCAGTTTGTGAGAATGCTAAAGGAAGATAACTGTCTCGTGCAAATGCGATTCACTTCTGTATCACTAAATAGATTTAGTACAATTTTAACGTAAAGCGACCATTTCACTCATTTGCCAACATTTCACTAAGTTTCCCCCCCCCCTTTTTTTGTAACAAAGTAATTCCTTTTGCAAAGCAGCTTAAGGTAAAGAATAAGGCAACTAGCTGCGCAGTGTTTTCTTTCAGGAACAAGCAGTTCAGCGTTTTACATAGCCGGTTGTATTCAGTTTCATTTACGGATAGTCAGATTCCGATAGAGTAACTGGCATCACAAACATCGAATATAATTTATACAGTTACGTTCATATTGAAAAGTACTATGGCAAAGGGTATTCTGGAGCTGCATACTTTCACCGTCATATCTTAGCGAAAGATCTTGCCGAGTACCCGAAAAAACTCTGGTCATACGTAAAATGGCTGAGCGGGTCGAAGGTTTTTATCGTCATTCGTCGATTAGTTCCGGGTGGCAACGTAAGGCACCAGAAGGAAAACTGAAGTTTCAGATGTCACGTTTAAGATATCATTCACACGGGAGGATCGTACAAACATACCGTCGTTTGACTGTCATACAGACTCCCGCATGGAGGACATACAAATAGACATCAGTGGCGTAGAGAAGCAACTGAAAGACCTGGAAGCAAATAAGTCGCCAGGTCCGGACGGAATTCCAATTCGGTTTTTGCAGAGAGGCATTATCCCGTTACTTGGCTTGCATTTATCGTGAATCTCTCAACCAGTGCAAAGTCCCAAGCGACTGGAAAAAAGCGCACGTGACTCCTGTATACGGAAAAAAAAGAGACCCGCATAGTTACAGACCAGAATCTTTAACATCAGTTAGCTACAGAATTCCTGAACACATTCGGAGTTCTAATATAACATATTTCCTTGAGACAGGAAAGCTGCTAGCCAATCGGTGTGGCCGAGCGGTTCTAGGCGCTTCAGTTTGGAATCGCGCGACCGCTATGGTCGCAGGTTCGAATCCTGCCTCGGGCATGGATGTATGTGATGTCCTTAGGTTAGTTAGGTTTAAGTAGTTCTAAGTCCTAGGGGACTGATGACCTCAGATGTTAACTCCCATAGTGCTCAGAGCCATTTGAACCAAGTTTAGAAAAGCTACTGTCCACAAATCAGCATGGATTTAGAAAGCATTGCTTGTGCGAAACTCGGCTTGCCGTTTCTTACATGATGTCCTACGGACCATGGATGGATGGCAACAGGAATATCCTGTGTTTTCCTACATTTACGGAAATGGTCTGACACGGTGATCCTCTGTAGGCCGTGGACGAACGTTTAGATTCCCAGATATGTGAGTGGCTTGAAGACTTTTGAAGTAACAGAACCCAGCATGTTGTCCTCGAAGGCGAATGTTCAGGATGAAGGGTACCGTCAGGTGTGCGATAGAGAATTGCGATAAGACGGTTGTATACATCAATTATCTGATGGAGAGGGTGACCAGCAAAATACGGTCGTTTGGTGATGTTGCTCTAGAGTACTAGAAGCTGTCGTCGTTGAGTGACTGTAGGAGCCTACAAGATGATTTACACAGAATTTCTAGTTCGTACGATGAATGCCATTTTGTACTAAATGTAGAAAAATGAGGTCAACGCAGGTGAGTATGAAAACCAAGCTTGTAACGTTCGACACGGCATTAGAAGGTGCCGCTTGACACAAGTCACATCGATCAAATATTTTGAGTATTAACGTTGCAGAGCCTTACGAAATGGAATGAGCACGTCAGGTTGGTAGTAGGGAAGGCGAATGCTTGACTTTGTTGTACTGGAAGAATTTTGGGATAGTGTACCTTATCCATAAAGGAGACGGCGTACGGAATGTTAGTGTGACTTATTTTTGAGAACTGTTCGAGGTTTTCGATCCCCATCAGGTCGGGCAAAAGGAAGACATTCAAGCACTTCAGAGATATGTTGCTGGATTTGTTAGCAGAATAGGTTCGGTCAGCACGCAAGTATTACTCAAATGAGAATCCCTGGAGGGAAGACGACGCTCTTTTCGTGAGGCACTACTGCAGAAATATGTAGAAATGGAATTTGAGGCCGACTGCAGAGCGATTCTACTGCCGGCAACGTACACTTCGCGTCAGAACCAAGAAGACAAGGTAAGAGTAATTAGGGCTCGTACGGAGGCTTTTACACAGTCGCTTTTCCCTCGTTCTCTTTGCGAGTGGAACAGGAAAGGAAGTGACCATCCACCATGCATCATATAGTGGCTTGCGGAATATTTACGTAGTTGTAGATGAGACGCGAGTAAAAGTGATCTCGACCGAGGAGGCTGGCGAGTGACCTGTTAAAGTAGCCATAGGTGGCCAACTTCGAAGAAGAAGTCGATTAGGTAATGAAGGACTTCATTTCTTATTAGCACGTTGCAGGTACCCGCCTCCATGGAAAAGGACGCAGACGCAGTGTAGTGACGCTGAAGTCGGATGCAGCCGGTTAGAAACCTCGCGATGCAATACATTTTCATCGCTGGTATTTGGCCGCGAAGGGAGTTAGCTTAACATACTGTGTCTTCGGAAAAATTCCCAATCGCTTCTTGAAGAATAGATTTTTTGGACCATGTAGATTACTTTTTTTTCTATTAAAATGAACGGTCTCGCGATCACCTGAAGCCTCCTTATATCTCATTGTATCGGTTAAAAGAGTAACCCGTCCAGCTTATAAGCGAAGGTTTACAACCTACGTCACAGGATAAAACACAGGTTTTGTAGAATCCATATTGTTCATAGCGGCCCCCCCAGCAGGTGGCGTCTGGTACGCTTGTCACATATAAACGAAAAATACATTTATAAACTAATTTTTTTTAGAATATTGTTCTCGAAAATTCTCGATTAAAACATTTTTTGGCCTTTTCATAGTGCTTTTATTTAATGTTTTTACTTAATGCCAAAAAAAATTTTGCGTCAACTCGGTTCTGAGAGTTCCGGGACCTGTATAGAAAATTGGAACAGAGATCAACATAAACATCATTTCCGCCCTTTTTATTACTCATGAATACCACACATTACATGTTGTACCACCAAACACCGAGACCTTCAGAGGTTGTGGTCCAGATTGTTGTACACACCGGTACGTTTAATACCCAGTAGGACGTCCTCTTGCATTGATGCATGCCTGTATTCGTTTTGGCATACTATCCACAAGTTCGTCAAGGCACCGTTGGTGCAGATTGTCCCACTCCTCAACGGCAATTCGTCGTAGATCCCTCAGAGTGGTTGGTGGGTCACGTCGTCCGTAAACAGCCCTCTTCAATTCATCCGAGGCATGTTCGACAGGGTTCATGTCTGTAAAACATGCTGGCCACTCTAGTTGAGCTATGTCGTCATCCTGAAGGAAGTCATTCACAAGATGTGCACGATGGGGGCGCGAATTGTCGTCCATGAAGGCGAATGCCTTCCCATTATGCTGCCAATATGGTTGCACTATCGGTCGGAGGATGGCATTCACGTATCGTACAGCCGCTACGGCGCCTTCCATAACCACCAGCGACGTACGTCGACCCCACATAATGCCACCCCAAAACAGCAGAGAACCTCCGCCTTGCTGCACTCGCTGGAGAGTCTGCCTAAGGGGTTCAGCCTGACCGGGTTGCCTCCAAACACGTCTCCGACGATTGTCTGGTTGAAGGCATATGCGGCACTCATCGTTGAAGAGAAAGTGATGCCACTCCTGAGCGGTCCATTCGGCATGTTGTTGGGCCCATTCGTACCGCGCTGAATGTTGTTGTGGTGGCAAAGATGGACCTCGCCATGGACGTAGGGACTGAAGTTGCTGATCATGCAACCTATTGCGCACAGTTTGAGTCTTAACACGACGTCCTGTGGCTGCGCGAAAAATATTATTGAACATGGTGGAGTTGCTGTCAAGGTTCCTCCGAGCCATAATCCGTCGGTACCGGTCAGCGACTGCTGTAGTGGCCCTTGGGCGACCTGGGCGAGGCATGTCATCGACAGTTCCTGTCTCTCTGTATCTGCTCCATGTCCGAACAACATCGCTTTGGTTCACTCCGAGACGCCTGGTCACTTCCCTTGCTGAGAGCTCTTTCTGGCACAAAGTAATAATGCGGAAGAGATCGAACCGCGGTATTGACCGTCAAGGCATGGTTGAACTACAGACAACACGAGCCGTGTACATCCCTCCTGGAGGAATGACTGGAACTGATCGGCTGTCGGTCCCCCTAAGTGTAATAGGCGCTGCTCATGCATGGTTGTTTACATCTTTGGGCGGGTTCAGTGACGTCTCCGAACAGTCAAAGCAACTGTGTCTGCGATGCAATATCCACCGTGAACGGAGGCTATATGAAGAGTATGGATTTCATGCTGTGACGTAGCATGTAATGTATTGCTTGTGAGTTGTACGGGTTTCTGTTGTAACTGATACAATCAGATCTAAAAATAGTTCAGGTAAACCAAAACCGGCCATATTAATAGAAAAAATAAATCAATCTAGACGGAAAACAAAATCTGTTTTCAGAATGAGATTTTCACCCTGCAGCGGAGTGTGCGCTGATATGAAACTTCCTGCCAGATTAAAACTGTGTGCCGGACCGAGACTCGAACTCGGGACCTTTGCCTTTCGCGGGCAAGTGCTCTACCAACCGAGCTACCCAAGCACGACTCACGCCCCGTCCTCACAGCTTTACTTCTGCCAGTACCTCGTCTCCTACCTTCCAAACTTTACAGAACCTCTCCTGCGAACTTTGCAGAACTAGCACTCCGGAAAGAAAGGATATTACGGAGACATGGCTTAGCCACAGCCTGGGGGATGTTTCCAGAATGAGATTTTCACTCTGCAGAGGAGTGTGCGCTGATATGAAGGTTCCGAGTTCGAGTCTCGGTCCGGCACACAGTTTTAATCTGACAGGAAGTTTCAAAATCTGTTTTGCGGGACGGAGATGCGTCTGACCAGTAGACTTTTATAGCTATGTTCTGGGTTAAAGTCCAAAGTCTCCACAGTGTCTGCGGGGTCGAGGGAATGTGACACACTGTTACGGTGGTTATGTGGTTCCCCAGCTGTTATTCGCACCGAACCGCCTATGCAGCGGCGTTTCTTCCTTTTCTTCTCTGACACTGTGCACTGTATGAGCACTCATCACCGTCAGTCACCATATCCAGATGCACGCTTGACACTTCATGACAGGTCGAAGGCAGGAAACCTAAACAAGTTAACATCTTCGTTTCGCTAGAAGAAATTGAAGACAGCTGATATACAATTGTTGCGAAGGATAATGAAATGTTGACTGTCTTTATTATGCTGTCCACATCAGACAGTTGCGTTTAATGCTTTTTATTCATCGCCGTAGATTTCGAAGCGCTCCAGCCTTCATCACCAGACATACGTGTGACCATCGACATACAGTGCCAGTTTGATTGAGGCGGTTGCAGAACATCCGGGAGCAGCAGTGACGGCCGCCTGAACCTGGCTTGCTGCACATCCCTGGAGGACCAGGTCAGTGCTGAGGTGCCAACGAGGACGTCGTATCATAACGAGTTTTCCCTTCGAACGTCTGCAATACACGAACCATACAGTACGAGCCTCCGTTAGGCTACAAATACAATACTCAAACAGGAAAAGTAAATACACGATAAAAATCTTAAAACTATATTATTTAAATTCCTTATCCATACGCTAATTATTCATTTTTCATCGTGTATCGTAATGAGTGACCAATTCACTCCGTTCGTCACCCTAATTGTTTAGCGACGTTTACATCCAAAACACTGAGAAATCCGTCAGAGTGATGCGTTATCAAATACTTAATTTGTCACGCTTCTCTTTAATTTCTTTTTTTTTCATCAATTTTCTGTATCTGTTCGTAGTTGACTAAAGTCGAACGGCCACTTAAGCCATCATCTCTAACATTCGTCTTTCAGAATTAAACAAACGATACCATTAACGCACAACAGCTTCGCCTGTCGCATTCCGTCTGTATATAGCACAAATTTCGCGATAAGCTTGTCGTTTTTGCCTCTACTATTATTTATTTATCGTGTGGCATACGTTAAGAGTTTTTAAATAATATGAATAACTATGCACATACGAAGATTACTAAACTACTACACATCAACACTTCAACACTGCTCCCCAGCATAATACAATACAAATGACAATAGTTACAGACCAGTATCGCGGGCTTCTATACGGTTTATCACTTCTATCTATATCGTCAGGGTATCTTCGAAAAGACCCTTGTAAGTACGGGCTGAACATAGTGAGTTAGTTAATTAGTTACAGGTTCCATAAACCATCTGAACGTTTCTTTTATCGAAATGATGCGGAACGAGTCAGTTTACACACAGATACAGCGGGAGCAACTGTCTGTCGCTGAGCACTACAGACACAGGTCGGTGCTCTTCTCCACCACTTGAAACTGTGTGCACGTCTTTCATGGCCCGTTCGGATGCTAGCCAGAGTGGTCCAAATTGCCCAACGCTGATTAAACTCTGGAGTTTTTTCCCTGGATCCACAGCAGTTTCAGGCGTTGGGCAGGGCAGTTTGGTTCCTAGCAGCGTTTCCATCCAGTGCCAGCAAGAATCCTGTTGTGATAAGAACGGTATGTCTTGATCTCTACGAAGCTCAGGGTTATGACTATTCTTCGGATATTCACGTTGTAGCTTCCTTTTGAGCCTGAGATCGACAGGTCGAGTGTGACTCAAGAGACTCAAATAGGTAGGTGGGAGTGGACCTTATTCACCTACTAACGATGCGCATAGGTTCGTTAAGTTGTACGTCTATCTTTTTCTCATATAGGGAATTAAATCAGACAGATGCACAGTACTGCTAAGGACACCAATCCGATGCTAGGAGAATACCTGGTGACGATTCCCAACTAACACCACAGAGGTTATCAAGGACGTTATTTCTTCTTTTGAGCTCAGCAGATACTCGCGCAAGCGCTCTCTAAAAGGAAATGTCCTGTTTATGGTGATCCCTAAGTGACTTGGACGTTTGTCACGACGAAGTTTGCCTCCCTCAACATAGACATCAAGTGTCAATTTATTGGACGGATAAAAACATGCAACTTTTTTTCTTATTCTTGTGTAATCCTCATTTATGGAAATATTAAGTTATGATGTCTAGATCAGAAGTTAGGATTTATTCGGTTGTTTGGAACGCTCTGTGTAGGGTACCTATTGCCCAGTCATCCGCTTAAGTCAAACTTTCTGGAGTTGGGGGAATATCGGATATACAGGGTGAACGACAAATCCACCGACAAAATGACGGTGCCTGTCCAGGGATACTTTCGGCGTATTTTGCTATAATGGTTCCGTTGCCTCCTGTGGCTAGTTCCACAGTAATGAATAATTACGTTTTTTCGGCTTTCTTACATAATTATCTTTGTTTCCGTGGAAATAAATTCACAACAGTGAAAAAGCCTGTAACATGCAATCTTCAAAACGTAATAACACAAAGCATAGGGTTATTCGTGGGCGCCTGCTTACAGGTGCAGAACTAATGTGACGTGGCGTCGTTGCTGCGGGAACAGCTGAGCAGAACGTCGTTGTGCCGCTTTCCCATTGCATTCGGAGAACACACAGACGAGGTAAGATCGGTCGATTCTTCGTCAGTAGACCAACCCATATTGCTGTATCTCACTGTTAACGTACGAATAACACTGGCGGAAAAAGGAACCCGAGAGAGGACTAAGCAGCACTGAATACAAGCTTGAGGACCAAGAGTAAAGCAGGCCTTAGTGTTGTCAACAACAAGTACCGCGAGTGGATGGAGCAAGTTCGTGTCCAAACAACACACACACCAAACACCGTCGACATTTTTTCGATGCAACACAGATACAAGGTGTAATAAATCAGAGAAAATGTACTTATTCTGTAACGAACCACCGATGACTACACGTCCTTTATATTAAAATACTCAGAAAATAACCCTGAACAACCTCCGAAAATTTGTCTACGCAGTTCCGGTTCACCCTGTATATAAATTAAACAAGAGAGGAATCAGAACGGATTCCTGCGATTACACAGCTTAGTATCTTTTCCTGTTGTTACCGTAAATGTCATTCCCGCTAACATGTCGTCAGTTAGCTTTATTGTCCGCCTGCATGGAACCCGCAGATTGCGCCCGCTTCTGGGACACGGAGAGGTATTTCGGTCTCAGCTGCAATCCGCTCGTTGTGCCGGCCACCCTGAATATGGTTCTCAGGCGGTTTCCCACATTCCACGAGGTGAATATCGTGCTGGTACCCACAAATGGTTCAAATGGCTCTGAGCACTATGGGACTTAACTTCTGAGGTCATCAGTCCCCTAGAACTTAGAACTACTTAAACCTAACTAACCTAAGGACATCACACACATCCATGCCATGCCCGAGGCAGGATTCGAACCTGCGACCGTAGTGGTCTGGTACCCACATTCCGGCTCAGATGCACGCTACGAAAACAGTTAGAAAACTTTCCCACATTTACACATAGAATGTACTCTAGACGCAGACGGATGTTGTTCACTGATTCCATCCTGAGGCTGGATGAGATGAGACATGACCTTATATGCTTAGTCTCCTTAAAATCATTATCAGTAGCAGCACCCGTCTGCAGGAATAATTTCTAATAGTTTACTCCCTTTGTCAGGAAAGTTCCAGGACAGGTTTTTTTAGACATCTCTGGCGACGCCGGCAATGCAGCTAGTAGACATTTAGCGTGACGCAATCGTATTACCTAAAATATGGGTGTTGTCTCTTTCTTTTATTTGTTCCCGCCTAACTTCCAAAGTAATCATCAGGCTTCCCGGCTTGATATTTGTGAACTGAGTACCTCGACAATCTCCAAACACCTTCTACGTCTGGTTGTGTCGAGGTTATCAAGTACGTGATCGTTATTTTCGAATCGCCACATTTTAGAAATTCGCCATACAGTTTGTCGTTAGTTTCATTCCAACCTGGAATATACTGCTTGCGCTATCACCTAGAGATTACCTTGTTTGCAGTACTTACCGCAGCTCCAACATGCCCCTCATCGTTACAAGCTTTGGGGGACTCCACCCAACATATTTTGCCATTTAAAGAACTTATTATGAAACAAATTTCACATCTGGCGGTATTTTCAATTGCTACGCTACATCTGAAGCTATACTGTTGGCAATGTGTCTGTCTCGCTGTCGCAGTTGGAAGTACGCTGTCCTAAAGCGTGAGGCAGTGCAGCCAGTGTTCCGTTCCATCCCATATGAAAACCGAGGCTACTTTTCCGATAGCGTAGCACAACAACTGAAGCCAGTCCCACCGCGTGCCGCGATGCATCCGTGAGTTCTCGGCCGACGTCAAATAACACAGAAAGATTTATATTCCTGCAGAATGTGTATCGCATCATCGCAATTAACACTCTACTGTATTTAATTTTTTAATGTTAACTTCATTTCGATTTCTTTATAGATTTACACGCAGATGTTACAAAAGCCCCTCAAAGAAAAAAAAAACGGACAGTAAAGATACAATCGTAGCGAGATTGTCTGCACACTTTTGAACAGTATCCCATAATCTGATTTATTATACAAACATCATGAGAGACCTTAGTACTTTCTCAGATGTGGCGACAACCGTTACAATCCGCTGAAAATTTTAACGACCCTACTTTGTAAAAGAGGCGCCTTTAAACAGAATAGTCATCGGTTGACACTTAGGTGGGGTGGAAAACCTCGGCGGAAGAAAAGTATTATCTGCTGTGTCCCAGGAGATCAAAACTGGCGGCTGCCATCCCTAGCAGCCGGCAGGAGACATTATAGATCGGAAGCATCTACGTTCTGAAGACTACAACGGTTATCACATTCGTCGACGGGCATTTGCCGTTCTGGACTCTCGTTAAGAGTTTTGCTGTCCGTTGCCTGAGGCCGGGGGAAACACGCCACCGCTTAATGTGGCGCGAGCAGGAGCGTTGCAGTAGCCGACTCGATGCAGCAAACCACCTTCGATATTATTCCAATCAAGGAACAAAAATTACGGAGAAAACGTATAGTCGCAAATTTATGCACAGCACTATGAAGGAGTGCAATGGAAAAGATACTACAAATCCTGACGGGTGAGCTGTGAGCGCGGGAGGGAGATTGGAGGTAACTTTTTGGGTTTTCTCGAATAATGGAAACCGCGGCCCCTAGCGAAAATATGTCCCAGTAAAAAATTAAACCACATTAAATTCCTACAAAAAAGATCCTATTAACTTTCTTCTCTAGGGCAAATAGTGACTGCATTTCAGCGGATGGAAAAATAGATCATTAAAATTATTATTTTAACAGCATAAAATTAACGTTTATCTGTAAATGAAGTGGGTTAAAGGGAAATATTAAATGTTTGTACCACGTCTAGGTACAGTAGAGCCGTATTAAGGGATGAACTGCGTTCTCAGGATGTGTGGGGTAGAAGCGCGAGATACAGTAGGGCGTGAGATTGTGTCGATGCGCTTCCCTGTTTCATAGGTCTGCAAACGGAAGGTTAAAAATGGTTCAAGTGGTTTTGAGCACTATGTGACTTAACTTCTGAGGTCATCAGTCCCCTAGAACTTAGAAGTACTTAAACCTAACTAACCTAAGGACATCACACACATCCATGCCCGAGGCAGGATTCGAACCTGCAACCGCAGCGGTCGCGCGGTTCCAGACCGTAGCGCCTAGAACGGCTCGGCCACTCCGGCCGGCCAAAAGGAAGGTCGAGCAGGTGATTCCCCCGCTCCACCCCATTACATCACCAGAAGCAACTACAGAGCGTTCCACCAAGTTGTTCTGACCATCCACAGCACATGCTGTGAATCACTGGCGACGCAATATTCATTTTCCATAAAATGCGTTCATGCGCCTCAAACGACGATAGATGGTTCTGGCAGTGTGACACGGACAGTTAACCTGCTCCAAGGCGCTATCGCCTGTCGGAGACAGCATCAAGCGTGAAGGGATGGTCTGCAGTAGTGTTTACAAGTGCGAGAATTATCGCACAATCAGCTTAACAGTTCGTGCATCGAAGCTGCTTACAAGAATAATATACATAAGAATGGAAAAGAAAATTGAGAATGCGCTACGTGACCATCAGTTTCGCTTTAGGAAAAGTGAAGGGACGAGAGAGGCAATTCTGACGTTACGGCTAATAATGGAAGCAAGGCTAAAGAAAAATCAAGACACTTTCATAGGATTTGTCGACCCGGAAAAAGCGTTCGACAATATAAAATGGTGCAAGCTGTTCGAGAATCTGAAAAAAGTAGGGGTAAGCTATAGGGAGAGACGGGTCATATACAATATGTACAACAACCAAGAGGGAATAATAAGAGTGGACGATCAAGAACGAAGTGCTCGTATTAAGAAGGGTGTAAGACAAGGCTGTAGCCTTTCGCCCCTACTCTTCAATCTGTACATCGAGGAAGCAATGATGGAAATAAAAGAAAGGTTCAGGAGTGGAATTAAAATACAAGGTGAAAGGATATCAATGATACGATTCGCTGATGACATTACTATCCTGAGTGAAAGTGAAGAAGAATTAAATGATCTGCTGAACAGAATGAACAGTCTAATGAGTACACAGTATGGTTTGAGAGTAAATCGGAGAAAAACGAAGGTAATGAGAAGTAGTAGAAATGAGAACAGCGAGAAACTTAACATCAGGATTGATGGTCACGAAGTCAATGAAGTTAAGGTATTCTGCTACCTAGGCAGTAAAATAACCAATGACGGACGGAGCAAGGAGGACATCAAAAGCAGACTCGCTATGGCGAAAAAGGCATTTCCGGCCAAGAGAAGTTAACTAATATCAAATACCGGCCTTAATTTGAGGAAGAAATTTCTGAGGATGTACGTCTGGAGTACAGCATTGTATGGTAGTGAAACATGGACTGTGGGAAAACCGGAACAGAAGAGAATCGAAGCATTTGAGATGTGGTGCTATAGACGAATGTTGAAAATTAGGTGGACTGATAAGGTAAGGAATGAGGAGGTTCTACGCAGAATCGGAGAGGAAAGGAATATGTAGAAACACTGATAAGGAGAAGGGACAGGATGATAGGACATCTGCTAAGACATGAGGGAATGACTTCCATGGTGCTAGAGGGAGCTGCAGAGGGCAAAAACTGTAGAGGAAGACAGAGATTGGAGTACGTCAAGCAAATACTTGAGGACGTAGGTTGCAAGTGCTACTCTGAGATGAAGAGGTTAGCACAGGTAAGGAATTCGTGGCGAACCGCATCAAACCAGTCTGTAGACTGATGACCAAAAAAAAAAAAATGTTTACTTAGACCACAGCTGTCGTGGAGCCTTCGATTGCCGATACTGGCCCAACCGGCCTGCGTCCGTCCGAGCAGCCGTTCGTCTGTGTGACGGTGTATTCGGGCACCAACTTCGACCAAACGTCCAGTCTCAGTGTTCCTGTGCTCACTGCAATCGTGAATGTCGACGTCTTTCAGTCAAGATGCGAACACTTACGGGTCGTCTGCTGTGGAGCCCCATGTTCAACAATATGCGCCGAAGTCTGTGCTCCGAAACGCTCGCGCTTGAACCAGAATTGTACTCCGTCGTCACATCGATACCTGTCATGCTTTACAGAGCGCGCAAGCCTCCGAATTACGTGTTCTGAGATGCATCAACGTCCAGTATCTGGTCGCCTGCTCGTCCATCAACCAATTCCCACAGATGCTCCCGGCAGTAGCACGCGAACAGCCAACCAGTTTCGCCGCTTCCGAGATCTTCGTTCCCAGCCACCGAACCAACAACAATCTGCCCTTTCATAGTATGAAGGCTTTCACGACCGGATGACATATCTTCTGTTAAACCTTCCGGGATGTAAGGTCGTGGTCCATGAAACTCTTCAGCTCCTAACGTTTCGTCCACAGCTGCGCTGGACATCTTCAGAGGGGTGTTTCTCCTCCGGTGAGTCTTGCCGACTGATGGGTCGGACGTCTGAGAGCGACTTATGTATCGTAGAAAGTGGGCGTGACCAGAGTTACACGTGATATGCAGAGATAACCTTTGTCAGAGATAAAACTTAACTATCGATCGTAATCTCGTCACGGATAAAACTGTCTAGCAATTCTGTAGTGCTACTGTCCAAATATCACTAAGTTTCATGGTCTCTTCTTTCCGATTAAAATTATCCCTATGTTTATATATTTCAATTGCTTCTCTACAAAGCCGTGGGTAATAGTTCGTCGTCGTAGATAAAATTTTTGTTTCGGAAAACTTCACTTCATGATTTCCTGGCTGAAAAGCGTGTTCTGCTACAGCCGATTTATCTGTTTTTCCTAATCGGCAAAGACTTCTGTGTTCTTTTAACCGTGTATTTACGCTTCTTTTTGTTGTTCCAACATAAACTTTACCACATGTACACGGGATTTTATATACGCCACTGGCTGATAGAGGAGCGCGTTTATCTTTTACAGACCGAAGAACATGACAAATTTTCTTCGTTGGTCTAAAAACAGGTCTAATATCATGTTTACTTAAAATCTTTCCAATCTGATCCGTTACTTTCTTTATAAAAGGGAGAGAGACTGTATTCTTCCATCGTTTTTCGGACTTGTCCTTAAGCTTTTTGTTGTTTGGGTGCAGAATTCTGCTTACTTCTTTCTTTGAGTAGCCATTTTTCTCAAAAGCGTGCTTCAGATGTTTTAATTCGTCGTCTAGATACTCCGGCGTGCAAATCCGTCTGGCTCTGTCAACGAGACTTGTAATCACACCTCTTTTTTGTTTTGGATGGTGGTTAGAGTTTTTATGTAAGTATCTGTCTGTGTGGGTTATTTTTCTAAAAATCTGTTGTTTCAAGCTTCCATCCGTCTGTCTCATAACTAAAACATCCAAAAACGGTATTTTGTTATCATTTTCTCTCTCCATAGTAAACTGGATTCTTGGATTTATATTATTAAGGTAATCAAAAAATTCGCCTAAGGCTTCTCTACCATGTGGCCAGACCACAAATGTATCGTCTACATACCGATACCAGCGAGATGGTTTCTTATCTGCTTTTTCCAAGGCTGACTGTTCGAATTTCTCCATGTAGAAATTAGCTACTGCAGGACCCAATGGGTTACCCATTGCTACGCCATTAAGTTGTTCGTAAAACTCATTATTCCACTGGAAATGACTGGAAGTAAGACAGTGTCTGAAAAGAGCAGTCAGATCTTCTGGAAATATATCCGTTATAAAATTCATAACTTCATTAACTGGAATCATAGTAAATAAAGATACTACATCGAAACTTACTAAAATATCTTCAGGAGTCAGAATTAAACCTTCAATTTTCTCTATAAAATGACGTGAGTCCTTTATATATGAGTCCGTTTTTCCGAAATATGGTTGTAAGCGAGTTGTTAGATATCTTGCTATTTCGTACGTAGGAGAATTGATAGTACTAACAATCGGTCTCAGAGGTAGGTCCTTCTTATGTACCTTGGGTAGGCCATAGAGTCTAGGACACATAGCTTCAGTCTTCAATAAAGCTCTTTTTTCTTCTTTTTGAATAGAAGTGGCCGATTTTATCAAATTATTTGTTTTCCGTAGTACGCTGGCTGTAGGATCTTTCTTAAGTTTTTTGTATTGCCCTGCCGTTAAAAGATTCAAAATTTTGCTTTGATAATCTTCTGTATTTAAAACGACCGTAGCATTCCCTTTATCAGCAGGAACAATCACTATGTCTTCATCTGCATTTAAATCTCTCAGAGCCTTTCTTTCGCCATTGGTTAAATTACTTTCCAGAGGTTTACTGCGGCATAATACTCTGGTGGTTTCGATCCGGATTGCATTTGCAGTTTCTTTGGGGAGAGTACGTATACCTGCTTCTACATTTGCAATAATATCCTCAACAGGAACTTTCGGAGGTGTTATAGAGTAGTTTCCTCCTTTTGCAAGAACTGAAATTTCGTCTTGAGATAAAACTCTGTCTGACTTATTAATAACAGTTTCGGACATCACTATATTATTTGTAGATTCTGCATAAGTTTGTAACTTTTCGAACTTCTTCTTACGCCTTCTAGTAGTCGTTTCCATCATGGTTTCCATAGATCGAAATGTAAGGCAATCTATTTTATTCCATAGGTCTCTCTGTATGTTACTAGCAAGGAATAAATGTAACTGCAGTAACTTACGGTCAACAGAATCCATCTCACGTCTTGTATAATGTATCCTCTCTCGAAGTAGTGCTGCTTCTGTATAATCACATATCCGACGAACACGGGCTGTCTGGAACATCCTCTTCAACTTTAGAAAATTCGGTATGGTAGACGAATCCCTACAACGCAACAAGAAAGTTAAAGTACAAATTAAATGCGCTCTCTTCTTACGTAAAATTTCCAGGCGTCTAACTGATTTCGAGAATTGCTCCTCGCAGAGTCTTCTGATCATAGTATGAAGGCTTTCACGACCGGATGACATATCTTCTGTTAAACCTTCCGGGATGTAAGGTCGTGGTCCATGAAACTCTTCAGCTCCTAACGTTTCGTCCAGAGCTGCGCTGGACATCTTCAGAGGGGTGTTTCTCCTCCGGTGAGTCTTGCCGACTGATGGGTCGGACGTCTGAGAGCGACTTATGTATCGTAGAAAGTGGGCGTGACCAGAGTTACACGTGATATGCAGAGATAACCTTTGTCAGAGATAAAACTTAACTATCGATCGTAATCTCGTCACGGATAAAACTGTCTAGCAATTCTGTAGTGCTACTGTCCAAATATCACTAAGTTTCATGGTCTCTTCTTTCCGATTAAAAAAGAAGAAAAAAGAGCTTTATTGAAGACTGAAGCTATGTGTCCTAGACTCTATGGCCTACCCAAGGTACATAAGAAGGACCTACCTCTGAGACCGATTGTTAGTACTATCAATTCTCCTACGTACGAAATAGCAAGATATCTAACAACTCGCTTACAACCATATTTCGGAAAAACGGACTCATATATAAAGGACTCACGTCATTTTATAGAGAAAATTGAAGGTTTAATTCTGACTCCTGAAGATATTTTAGTAAGTTTCGATGTAGTATCTTTATTTACTATGATTCCAGTTAATGAAGTTATGAATTTTATAACGGATATATTTCCAGAAGATCTGACTGCTCTTTTCAGACACTGTCTTACTTCCAATCATTTCCAGTGGAATAATGAGTTTTACGAACAACTTAATGGCGTAGCAATGGGTAACCCATTGGGTCCTGCAGTAGCTAATTTCTACATGGAGAAATTCGAACAGTCAGCCTTGGAAAAAGCAGATAAGAAACCATCTCGCTGGTATCGGTTTGTAGACGATACATTTGTGGTCTGGCCACATGGTAGAGAAGCCTTAGGCGAATTTTTTGATTACCTTAATAATATAAATCCAAGAATCCAGTTTACCATGGAGAGAGAAAATGATAACAAAATACCGTTTTTTGGATGTTTTAGTTATGAGACAGACGGATGGAAGCTTGAAACAACAGATTTTTAGAAAAATAACGCACACAGACAGATACTTACATAAAAACTCTAACCACCATCCAAAACAAAAAAGAGGTGTGATTACAAGTCTCGTTGACAGAGCCAGACGGATTTGCACGCCGGAGTATCTAGACGACGAATTAAAACATCTGAAGCACGCTTTTGAGAAAAATGGCTACTCAAAGAAAGAAGTAAGCAGAATTCTGCACCCAAACAACAAAAAGCTTAAGGACAAGTCCGAAAAACGATGGAAGAATACAGTCTCTCTCCCTTTTATAAAGAAAGTAACGGATCAGATTGGAAAGATTTTAAGTAAACATGATATTAGACCTGTTTTTAGACCAACGAAGAAAATTTGTCATGTTCTTCGGTCTGTAAAAGATAAACGCGCTCCTCTATCAGCCAGTGGCGTATATAAAATCCCGTGTACATGTGGTAAAGTTTATGTTGGAACAACAAAAAGAAGCGTAAATACACGGTTAAAAGAACACAGAAGTCTTTGCCGATTAGGAAAAACAGATAAATCGGCTGTAGCAGAACACGCTTTTCAGCCAGGAAATCATGAAGTGAAGTTTTCCGAAACAAAAATTTTATCTACGACGACGAACTATTACCCACGGTTTTGTAGAGAAGCAATTGAAATATATAAACATAGGGATAATTTTAATCGGAAAGAAGAGACCATGAAACTTAGTGATATTTGGACAGTAGCACTACAGAATTGCTAGACAGTTTTATCCGTGACGAGATTACGATCGATAGTTAAGTTTTATCTCTGACAAAGGTTATCTCTGCATATCACGTGTAACTCTGGTCACGCCCACTTTCTACGATACATAAGTCGCTCTCAGACGTCCGACCCATCAGTCGGCAAGACTCACCGGAGGAGAAACACCCCTCTGAAGATGTCCAGCGCAGCTCTGGACGAAACGTTAGGAGCTGAAGAGTTTCATGGACCACGACCTTACATCCCGGAAGGTTTAACAGAAGATAAATCTGCCCTTTGTCGAGGTCGCTTATGATAGTGCGTTTTTCCTACTTGTGGCCCCTTTCTTCGCTAGAATGATTCCCCATTTTCCTCTGCTCTGCTTATACACAGTGTCTGAAGAAAAAAGTGAAGCATCCAGAACGTACGGTGGATGTCAATGTAGCTCCGTACACATACACGGCATCGACAGGTATATAAATGATTAGAATTGAAATTCTCTGTGAGCGGTACAATGGCCAGCAGAGTGCATTAGTGCTCTCAGTGTTTAGTGTTGACCTAGCACGGTACATAGGGCGTGTGAACAGCGTCAGTTGCTGAGATACCACAGCGAAGGACACGAAGATACCGAATATTCCTTTGAGGCATCGTTATCAGCACCTGACAACATTTAATAGGGGCCTAATTGTAGGTCTCCATTTGGCCCGCTCGTCGAATCGTGCAGTACTCAAATTTGTGGAACGCTCGATTGTGACAGCGGCTCGAATGTGACAGAGGCCTGATGATGGACTGCATGGGAATATGAGAGCACGCTTACACGTCGCTAAGGATCTGGTTTACCACGTCAGACCTCCTGAAGGAGAGATCGTCGTATTGTCACCAAGGACATCGTGACCGCTTCACATCTTTCCCCATCATCGCTGCAGTGTCCTGTGTCACCCCGCACCATTGGTCTGAGATTAGCTAGCAGCAGCCGGAGTAGGAAATCTGGATTGGTGCCGTGATCCGATAGAATGGGATGGTGGCGAACGGCGTCGCAGTTCGCCACTACCTGGATGACCATTACTGGCGAGTATGGTGGCGACACGGATAGGCGCCCTTTCTTCCAATGTTTTGGAGAGTCACAGGAGAGATACTCCTGGCATCGTTGTGTGGTAACTCATTGGGCATGAGTTCAGGTCACGGCTGATTGTGAATGAGCAAACTGACTGCACAATGGTACGTCACAGACATCATGCGTTCTCAAGCGTTACCGTCTCATGCCACAGTATCGTGGTGCCATTTTTCAGCAGGACAATCCTCGTCTCTATGAACTGTCTGCGTGATGTTGAGGTATTCTTGTGGCGAAGAAAATGCCAGATGTGTTACATGTGCGAGACCAGCTCCGACATCAACTCTACCCCAGTGCCAGCACGTAGGATATCACAGAGTAGTCACAACAATTGTGGACCAGTTCACCTCAGGAGAGGATACAACGTCTTTATGACACTCTTCCCAACTGAATCAGCGCATGAATTCAGGCCACAAGGCGTGCAGCGTCATACAGATAAGTGGGTTCGTACTGGCTAGTGTTTAGTAAATCTGACTCTATTTTTTATCACTGAAACAACATCGCATGGCCTCACAACCTGTGAAGCTTCATTTCATTTCATTCCCTCCTCCCCTCCTGGGTGCTACACTTTTTTTTTTTTTTTGTCAGTCAGTGTACTTTCTTTACAGCGTCACGTGCTCGCAGCGGTAGCAGGCAGTATCCAATCTCTCAGTGTTCACTGCTCATAGCGGTTCGGCTCATTAATGTTCACACGTGCAGCACACTATACACAGACGTTACCGAGCAAGCTAAAGGAGCAGGAAACTGTTAGCCATCGTCAACCCACAGATTAACGCATCTCTGCTTTAGTATATACTGCCGTAGTCAAACTGAACGTCGTCAGCTGTAACGAGCCAACTTATTCAGCAATTTACAGAGAGATGAGCCATACAACCACGTTTATTAAGCCAAGAAATGTTCAGCATTTAGTGTGCTTGAGTCTGGCGACTTGTATATGTAGAACAAACGTTACAAAACGTAAACACACGAATGAAATAAAAATAAAATAATATCGGCAGTAAGGGCAGCAAGTTCTCCACTCGACGTTCGCTGCTCGTTACCATATAAAGGCGAGGGAAGTGTTGGTGCACTACAACAGGTTTGGTACTGGAAGCCAAGATGTAGTAGCTCGTTGATTTTCAAGTGAAGTGATATACATGACAAAATCAGTGGAATAAAACTGCGGGAGAAATGTGCAGCAGGCGCAGGGCCCCTTAAGGAGACAGAAAGGAGGAGAGGCTAAGGAGGCGAGGCAATAGCTGATGGGCGGGCCGAAACGGGTTGCGGCGCGCCATTCACATGCAAATGAGCGCAGAGTTAAAGGGCCGCCGATCTGATCGGCGCTGCTGTACCGCGGGCCAGTCCTGTTCTACATCTGCTAACTCCCGACAGGCCGCGCCAAATAACACCGCACCTGCGTTTTTTACAGACTCATTGCCGACAGCAAAGAACACCGAACTGAAGGCGGCTCGGTGCACGGTTGCAGCTGAACTCGGTATTCCGAAATTGTCCCGCAGTCGAAGATTGTAATACATTATGTCCTTTCAATCATCGCACGAAAGGTAAGTCATGGATGTTGCGGAGTAGAAAATCAATTAATCATAGTGCAAAGGCACCTGGAGATGAAGAATTACGTGTAAGATTCTGTACAGCTTATGCCGCAGAAGTTGCACACACTGGACTACCGAAGGACATCAAGCGATTGGAAACGCTAGTCATTCCCGTTTCCAAGACGGGGCGTCGCATAATTTGTGAACGTGAATTATGAGTCTTTTGGAGAACCGAAAGTCTCCTCCACCGGAATTCATCCAGAGTACCGTGGATAGTGGTGACTATATTGATGCTATGTTTCTTCACTTCCTAAGGACCATTCAGTACAGTTCCATGTGATCGTTTAGTGAAAGAAAAAGTAGCTTGCCGAGTATCCGACAGCATCTGTGAGTTGATACAAGGCTTACTAGAATACACAGCCCCAACTCTTCGTTCTTAACGGGACGAAACAGAATGACGCAAAAAGCGAAAGTAATTTCGAGATAGCGGCAATACTGTTTACAACGTTTGTGGGCTACGCTGTTCTCTATTGGAAACGTTGAACTCCAGAGAAACTGAAGCCAAATTCAGGAAGCTGTGTAGCTATAGGCAGATGACCCTGGACACAAATACATGTAACGTATTGCGTATAAACAGCGGAGATAACAATTAATACACAGTAGGCGAGATATCACTAGAAATAATAACATATATTAAGAACAGTAAGTACGTAGGAATTTCCACATGACACAAACTAAAGTGGATTGGCCACGTAAAATGAGGTGTAGGAAAAGAAATTGCGTGGCTTTACAGTTGCAATGGTTGTAAAGCCAGTAATAACTGCTACACACTGGACACTCAACACCAGTAAGATCACTCGATTTATTATTTCCTGCTAATGTTTTAATCACAGATTCGCTACAGTTCTCTACAACTCTAGTTTTAGAGGTTTGCTTTCTTGTACATTAGTGTCTTTGTAGACGCTACACAGTTATTACCTGACGATTGTTTCATAAACTAAAAACTGATTAGCAATCAAAATTAGTAAAAAACGGATTTTTTTTACTTTCTACCATTAAATATGATAGTTCGAGAGTTAATATTTCACTCTGCAATGGAAGCTCCCTAGCATTTAAAACTATATGCCGAATAGGGGTCCGGACCCGAAACCTTTGTCTCCTGCGGGTAGTGCCCTTACTTACCGACACAGCTGTTCAGACGCGACTGCCGACCCGCCCTCACAGCTTCACTTCAAAGAAGTTGTCCTGTAGGAAAGGTACTGTCGAGACGTAGCTTAGGCAGCACCTAGGGGATTGTTGCTTATCTGCCACGAAGTTTAAAAACAGCGTATCTACACTCCGCTGGACTGTTGAAGATGCAGTCTGCAAACAGTCCCCTAAGCTGCAGCTACGATATTTGTCCACAAACTGTACGCAAGCGACAGCATGCGCTACCTACATGTTCCTAAACGCAGCACATAAAAACAGGATTTTACGAGCCTCATACCTCGGATTCTATTGGTGACAGTATGAAGGGCGATCTGTTTTGATTGTTAAAAACCATTCAAAAGTCAATATCGTACAAAATATTTTTTATTGGTGACAACCGGTTTCAACAGTCTTAGGTGTCATCTTCAGCTGATAAACATTTTTAATAATAAAACATGTTCATTTTACGCTGACCTTACCTTCACATTCTGTGCATTAGCTCAGCGTAAAATGAAAATAATTTACTACACAAAAAAAGTTTGTGACCTCAAGATGACAGCTAAGAGTGTTGAACCAGTCGTCTTGAATAAAAATACTTTGTGCGATGTTGGCTTTTGAATGGCAGTAAATACGAGTAGTATGGTCATGTGTTTTGTTTTGAATAGCCTTTTGGCTAGGGACCATTTATAAATCCAACAGAAGAATGACCTTACTGTGATTATCCTATAGTTCAGGATGAAAGTTTGACTACCACACTGTTCCTCCTCCCTTAGACAAATGGAGCAAACCGTTTGATTCTTTTTGCGTTATATGCGGTGTATGGTGCGCCTTTAGAGGCCTATGGAGACACCCTTTAGTTCACGGGCGGTTCCTGAGAAAACCGATGAACTTGGTTATTGGGCGCTAAAGCCGGTCCGCGGATTCCAAAACGGCTATAGACAGCAAATGAGTGTTAATTTTTATGATATGTTGCTAAGATTCGGATCTCGAATAATATTGA
This sequence comes from Schistocerca serialis cubense, assembly GCF_023864345.2. NCBI lineage: Eukaryota > Metazoa > Arthropoda > Insecta > Orthoptera > Acrididae > Schistocerca > Schistocerca serialis. Next base: position 67,767,933 of record NC_064638.1, read on the forward strand.
AAATTTTATAGATGCCTTTACCCATTTCCCGAGATACAGAGGTTAAAAGTGACCCAACTTGTGCACTTAAAATATGCACGTAATATCTGGTGCGGGGCAAAATGTAATTTATGAAGTGACGTATCACGGAAAATATACTGTAAAGTATTCATCAGAAGACTTCTGGGAAACGTTTGTTGTAGTACTGAAACACATGCAAAGTTCTGTGCACATAAAATGCGGTCTGAGGTGTAAAATTAATGTTGCATTATTTCAATTTCACATAAGTAAACTATCAAAATTTTACTGACCCATGAAGTGACATTCCCTGCTGCAGCAAGGAAAAGAAGGTAACCAGCGGAAAAATGCTCCTATCGGAGAACAAAAACGGTGAATACGCTCCTGTTTAACTAAAAGTAGGGCAGCAACTGCCTTATTCTACTTCTTCAGCACGTACAAAAATTTTCCCAAAAGTTTGGGTATGCGAGCACATTCGCGTTTTTTATAACGAGAGAGAAGCCGACAATGGCAGTGGGAAAGAGACGGAAAAGTAGACAACTGGTTGTTGTACAGAAAGAGCCAAGGAGGGAGTGTTAGAGTAGGAGTGGTATACAGTGGCAGTGGGACATTGTTGACAGTGACAGAGCAGTGCTACGAAAAGACTGAAGGAGACAGTGCCAGCGGGAAAGGAAGGAAGAGAAGGAGAAAGTGGAAGTGGGTGGGAGGAAGTGATAATGAGAGACAGAGTCTGTTACAGTGGCAACGAGAAAGAGAGAGAGAGATGATAACACGAGAAGAGACAGCAGCAGTGGGAAAGAATGAATGAGATGGTAAGAGGGAGCAAGAGGCAGAGACTGACAGTGGGGGCAGACAGTATTAGAGGACGGAACAAAGGAGACGGTGGCTGAGAGTCAGCGACAGAGAGATAAGGACGACGAATTGCGCTGCGTGATTGAGAATGGGCACGCGGCAGTGGATGAGATGGACTAGTGGGCATGAGTGAGTTAGAGTTGCGGAAATTTGTGGGAGTGAGCACGAACACGTCCATATGCCGAAATTTTTGGTAAAAAGGTGCTGAGCAAGGTAGAATGAGACAGCTGGTACTTCATTTTTCAGTCATTATCTTTTGAAACAGATGCATATTAGTCTTTTTTGTGCTCCGATAAGAACATCTTTCCGCTGGTCTCCTTTGTTCCAGGACTCCTAGTCCCACAAGGTGCGCATGAGAACGTTTGTGAAAATTGTGTGCTCGGAGGAAGGCACTGGCGGAAACGAATCTGTGAGGCGGCGTCCTGATTCGTCCCTGCATGGCTCACTTGGCAAAGAGTATGCCTGCGGAAGATAAGGTTCGTGTTCGAATCCCCGTCCGACACAAGCTTTCAACCTGCCAGGAAGTTTCTTATGTGATACTGCTGCTATGTAAAAGTTTATTAACATTCGTGACAAGTAAATAAAAACACCTACAGCCGTCCTTATGGTTTTATTTTATTTTGTCGCTACCAGTTTCAACGCTTAAGTGCGTCATCTTCAGGCTGTTTTTTATGCAATACAACCATCAACTGGCAGTTGATGGTTGGAGTGCTGACACATTATCTGCGTATCCAGTAATGCTGGCAACAGATGTGGTATGCATGGGGATCATATCAACCTGTATCGCATCAAAAATAGCCTGAAGATGACGCACTGATGCGTTTAAACTGGTAGCGACAAAATAAAATAAAATCATAAGTACGGCTGTAGGTGTTTTTATTTACTTGTCACGACAGTAAACGGCCGTCGTCCCAGAGACATCCTGCTAAAAGGATGGACATACAAAAGCTTTATTAACGTTCGTGAAGTTTTGCATTTCGGGAACACTGCAAGAGATTCGGCGACTGTGGCAGCTGGCTGACCTGCGCTACGAACGATGAGATGGGCAACGAGTGATGGTGGTGTGTTACGGGCGCTGTGCATTGTGGTTCCCAGGGCGGATCCGCTGTGGAGCGGGAGAAGGGCGCTACATAATGGAGCAAGCAGGTAGGCAGGCAGGCACAAGCCCGCAGCGCACAGGAGCACGCCGCGGCCGGCAGGAGCCACGCCCTGCCCTGCCAGAATAGCAGAAGAGTCTTCTCTCCGTCTGATGCACTTGCTGGCTGCTGCAGGCTGGAGCACTGTCAAGGCTCCGGGCAGCTGCCCCGCCACTGGCCGCAAGCTGGCACTTACACATCTGCCACACCTCAACACCTAGAGTCGAGATTCGCGAAATGATTTTGGCGTCTATCATAGGGAGTTCTCGTGACAAGGCTCAGCCTCCGCTTCAATCACGGAAGGTTTATGCAGCATCTTCGTAGATGACAATAGACTGAATGACTAGTGTGAATGTGGCGTGGAAGAGGACACAAATCCACATGACAAATGTCTGTCCTCTAGAATTACTAGAAACAACTGATTTACAACAGCGTCTAGCGAAATGTGAACAACAATTATAGACCCATTAGAAGAATTTGTTAGCAGTTAATGATATACGAACACAATACCAACAAACATTTAGTTATTGAGGAAATAATCATATAAATTTTAGCTATTTTTTTTATTTTTCAAAATCCTGAGTACAGCACGATGACCGAACGAGAGTGCGTTTGCGCCTGGTACATACTTCGGGGTGAAATATTCTGGAAGTAAAGTAGCTGCCCGTCTACGCCCCCCCCCCCCGCCCCCCTTTCCTCCTACCACCACCATTCGGATCTCCAGGAAGGGACTGATCAGGAGCATATTGACATCAGGAAAAACAAATCTGGCGTTATGCAGGTCGGAGCGTAGAATGTTAGATACTTTAATTGGTTGGGTAGATCAGAGAAATGAGAGCGCGAAATGGTTAGACTGAAGTTAGATATATTGAGAATTAGTGAAATGCGACGGGAAAAAGAATAGGGCCACTGGTGGCGTGAGTATACGGTTATCAAAATAAGTAAAAAGGCAGGAGCATATCTTAAATGTATAAGAAACGAGGAATTCGTACGAACTATTATGAGCCGGCCGGTGTGGCCGTGCGGTTCTAGGCGCTTCAGTCTCGAACCGCGTGACCGCTACGGTTGCAGGTTCGAATCCTGCCTCGGGCATGGATGTGTGTGATGTCCTTAGGTTAGTTAGTTTTAAGTAGTTCTAAGTTCTAGGGGACTGATGACCACAGATGTTAAGTCCCATAGTAAAAAAAAACTATTATGAAAAGCTTAGTGAACGCATCACCGTAGTCAACAAAGACACGGAGCCAACACACACAGAAGCTTATATGCGAACTAGCTCTGCAGATGCTGAAGAGACTGAAGAAAGGTACGATGAGAAAAAGTAATATACTTCAGGTCTTTTAGGGCGACGAATATTTAGTTACGACGGGGAACTGGATAAATGGAATGACGGAAAAAAGAGTAGGAGAACACGGACTTGGGAAAAGGAATGAGAGGGAAGCCACCTGGTGGTATTTTGCACAGAGCACAATTTAATCATCGCTAACGTGATGCACACGTGGAAGAGTTCCGGAGACCGGCGTCTGGACAGTGGCGGTACGTCGGCAGGCTGACTAGTTGCCATCGTCAGGTACTCTTACAGACCTGCCGTCTTCCACTGGGAAGTGGAACGGCACACACGAAACTAATTTTACATAAATCAGATAGCACAATTCGCTCGTCAAAGGAGTAGTTTACAAAACTCTCATTCGATCAATTCTTGAGTACTGTCTGTCAGTGTGGGAGCGATTTAGGAAAATTACGGGAAACCTAAATTTGCATGATCGGAGGCGGGACTGAATCGCCGTCCTCTAGAATACGAGTCCAGGGCGTTAACCACTGCGCCACCTCTCTCAGTGAAGTAAGTACCTCTACCAATGTGTTCTGCATACCTGCGAAAACGTTACTATGTCAAATGAAACTATATGGTTCCAGAGACTTTTTCAAGTCTCAAAAATCTGTATTGTACATATGCAGACTAAGGCGACAAATGAAAGTTTGTACCAGGGCCAGGATTCGAACCCAGATCTCCTGCTCACTAGGCAGGCGCGCTACCACTCTGTCACAATGGCACACTGGCTTTGCAAAACTGCATGGGGATTTGGATTGAAGAGTGAGGCGTGCTAGGGTAGCCTGTGCGGTCGTGCAAAGCCACTGTGTAGAGGTTAGAGCGTGTGCTTACTGACCAGGACACCCAGGTCCGAATTCTGACTTTGGTACAAACCTTCATTCGTCGCTTCAGACTGCATATATACAGTACTAAGTATTTTAATAATAGTTCAATACATAATCATGGGACAAGAGCCAATTTGGACTTAAATTTACCAAGGAAAAAGTGGTCAATAATGAAAGGGAATAACAACAACACCCCCTCACAGTATAAAACATGATCACAATGTAATGATTTTACAAGAAAATCTTGTGCCAAGATTCGTAGTGCACAATAGTAATGTCTTTCCTTTTCCTCTCAGTTGAACATCTCACTGATCATGGTGGGATAGTGACTCAGTTTTTCAGCCGTAGTGGCTGGGAACTTGAAGACGTGCAAAAAATGGTTCAAATGGCTCTGAGCACTATGGGACTTAAGATCTGTGGTTATCAGTCCCCTAGAACTTAGAACTACTTAAACCTAACTAACCTAAGGACATCACACACATCCATGCTCGAGGCAGGATTCGAACCTGCGACCGTAGCGGTCGCGCGGTTCCGGACTGAAGCGCCTAGAACCGCTCGGCCACAGCGGCCGGCTTTCATTGTATTATGATAAATTCTATACCATTTTGCGATGATCCTTGGATGAACAAAGAAGTAAAAATGTTTAAATTTTTTCGTTCCATTGATCTAGGAAGTTTGCGAACTTAGAAAAGTTTTGCGGACTTTGAACTGTAGGGTGTCAAAAATGGTTCAAATGGCTCTGAGCACTATGGGACTTAACATCTGAGGTCATCAGTCCCCTAGAACTTAGAACTACTTAAACCTAAGTAACCTACGGACATCACACACATCCATGCCCGAGGCAGGATTCGAACCAGCGACCGTAGCGGTCGCGCGGTTCCAGACTGAAGCGCCTAGAACCGCTCGGCCACAGCAGCCGACTGCAGCGTGTCGTTCGAGGCTTAAGAAACTCGAGTGAATTAACCTGTTGTTGCACTCACAGCATTTAGGCATATGGGAAATAAACATTTTATTTAGTAAACTGTAGCCAAACTGTGTGAAGACGTTTTTGTTCCGCAAAACAAATCTAGAATGCAATTCAGTCAATTACCAGCAAGTTAGCAGAATAGTTACCGAACAATGCGACAGTTATGTGGGTGCACCGTTTACACCACCGTAGTAAATGAAAACTAAATTCGATCATACACGTTTATTAAGGCCTTACAACACCAAACGCTAAGTTACAAACAGGGTGCTTCAGGAAGAATAGTAAATATTTTAGAAGTTGGTAGTACATATTGATTCAAATAAAACTTCCAATACAACATGTGTGCAATTTTTATTGGTTACAAGAGTCTCGGCTGGTTGCAGAGAGATGTTTTCATTTACATGTTGGTAGTCCACTTGCTATGGGTTTATTTACCGATTGTCATTTTTGTTTTGATGTTCCAGTTGTGAAGCTGTGCTCGAGTTGACACAACTGAATTTTTTAACTGTGATCGTGATCTGTTGGCCAATTCTACTGTATAGTTTCAGCATATCATGTATTTACAATTGCTAAGTATGCCGATAAGGTGTTTTATGTACGGGTTTTGTAATGGAAACGATGCTGCAGTTTGTATAGAATGAGGTAGACCGCCTTCCAATTCCAATGTATCTGATTCGAGGATGTTTACTCGCTTTTTCACTACAGTAGTGAGACTGGTGCGGTCCCCAGCTGTCACACTTCATCCCAACACGCAAACGAACAGAGTGGGAATTGTGTATAAATTATTCATTTAATAGAAGGTTTTCAACAAGAAACTACAGAATTTTTACACGTATCCGTGCACCACATGCAATAATATGGCTGACGTAGTGTGTCCACGGTCTCTATCTTTATCTTTTCCTGCGGATTCAACACCTATTAGAACGAGATGAAGGTACACGCTTTGAATTTAGTCGTAGGCTGGTTGTATTAATACTGATGAAAAGTTCTAAGGTGGTAGCGTTAAAATACCGCCAGTTTCGACGGATGTCGTCGTCTGACTACGTCAGAAGATGATGAGTATGAGACGCATAGATATATCGCGGTATCTTAACGCTACCACCCGATTGAAAATCAGAGAAACTGTCATTGGCAGTATACGACAGAAAAGTCTACGTTCACCCCTAATACTGTTTGCTGGTGAAACCACTGCCACTTGCGACATCCGCGGTGCGACGTAAAACCACTCGTATTTATGCGCACACTTTCAGGAACGCTTCTCTGTGAATGCGAGGTGTGTTATGGTATGTTATGACGGGCAATCAGTTGACTAGGCCTGTTGTGTTACCGTATCCTCTTAAATGACCCCGTTATCTAGACCTTCTTGAACATGAGCTTCCAGCATTTCCTTGGTTCCTGTGATGACAAAGATGGTCATGTTCTCCAAGTATGACAGGCTCCTGCACATTCTACTCGTCAGGTGACATCATATAAACCTAACATTAACGGTATAAATGGATCGGCGAAATGCCCCGTTTCTTGGCCACCGAGGTCCCCAAGTTTAAGGCTAAAGAATTTTGCCTGTTGCGATGAGGTTGAAAGGCGAATTCTGCGAAGAAAAGGCTCACAAGAGATGAACAGATCGCTCGGATTATGAATAGTGGTGCCCTCATAAAAGAAAGCCAGGACGTCCTCCACAAAGCCTCACATGGAGTTGTCAACAGGGTTTGAAAGTGTATTGAGGAAAATATGAAATTCCACTTTCAACTTAATCATTTTTATTTGCTTAACAGATTTTGTGAGCATTTATCTAGGTTACATTCTAAGAGGTTTATATTTGTAACAACAACAAAAAATTGGTTGTACTAAATGATTTCTACTCAATTTTCACTTAAAACATGGTCAAGGATGAAAGAGAGTTACTTCAAACAACCACACCACAGCGAACAATAAACAAAACGTCCTATGTTAATCTAATTTCAGACATTTTACTTTTACGTTACAATTTTCTATATATACAAAAGCCTGAAGAGGTACAGAACATGCTCGAATGCGCTGCGGTACGTTAAACAGAAAACAAGTAAATAATTATACCACACAGTCAGGGTTCCCAAACGTAGCCAGTATGGCCACATATAATAACAATTACCATCGTTCATTCGGAGTAATTTTCAGATAAACTAATTTAGAGATTGGTGAGTAATTAATTCGGCTAAAAATGAAATGAAATGAAATGTTGCAAAATCAGCTCTCTGATTACCATTTAACCAAATGCAGAGTAAAGATTCTTGTGTCAAAATACATAAAATAATACATTAAAATTCGAATATTTTGCTTAGAGTAGAGTGACACGCAGATGGCTAACATAGTTGGCTTATTATGCTATTCTGTCTGCTATCTGCAACATGATTCTTTATATTAACATAAAGTTACCTTTCACTCTGAGACCATCAATAACATTTAACAACAAAATGGTCAACATATGAAATTGTTTCGAGTAATAACGACGGATGGCTTTGAAGAAGTCCGGACTGTAAAGTTGGGAGCCGGCCGAAGTGGCCGTGCGGTTAAAGGCGCTGCAGTCTGGAACCGCAAGACCGCTACGGTCGCAGGTTCGAATCCTGCCTCGGGCATGGATGTTTGTGATGTCCTTAGGTTAGTTAGGTTTAAGATCATAAGAAGATCAGTGGCGTATATGGCACGAAATTCGTTCGGCTCGATACAATAATGTGTAGGGATATGCTTGATGGGTTAGCAACGTAATCGCTTTCCGCCATTTCTTCATTTTCTTTTCGTCGTTGCCGAAGCTCGGCAGTGAATTTTTACGCTTTCTGGATTCTTTTCGGCGCGTTCGTTCCTCTGAATTGCGTTTTCTGTAATTCCGACGAGGCGAAATCTTTCATTAATTTGTAATTTTCTATTTAATACTTATTTCCAGGGAATATTTTTCCTGTCTCACTTTTTGGGTCACAGTATTGCTCCACAAGTTTTTCACAATGACTCGCGAATCAATGTCTTAGCTATACGTCTATCCACAATACGCCATTTTATAACTTTATAAAAAGCTAATTCGTGACACTAACGCGCATGCGCCTAGATTGGTACGATGACGTCATATACAAAAAAATAGTGTGCGAAACGCACACAGACATGATCTATCCGTTGCGTGCTCAACCATTGTTTACATATTATTAATCTCGTAGTTACTAGCGATTCAAGTCTGATGGTATTTTGCCACATAAGAGATGAGCGAATAGAGGTTCTCGCGTCAAAATTCAGATGGTGGCACAGGGGCGATGCGCTAGAACAGCGGGGACAGGTGGCGTCAGTCGGCAGTGCTTGCCTGGCGCACGCTTTTCACCAGTCGCCAGATATAACCCGCAACGCGTCCTGCGGCCGACCGCAAAGCTCCGACCCACCTGTCGCCACGCCTGGAAGCGCCGCTACCCTCCACACCGTCAAGAACTGCTGGGATGCGAGCCCACAGGCGTTAACCGCCTAGTCACTAAATGCACCACCACGTGGTGCAATAATGTTACCGGTCTACATTTACATTCCTGACACTGAAAGCTAACCTTGCGGTCTGTGACGTAGAGTACTTTGTATATTAATTTCCCCCGTGTTGTTCCAGTTGTGGATGTTCCGTGGGAAAAACGATTGTTGCTAAGCATCCGCGTGAGCTCAAACCTCTCTAAGTTGAACAGTATTATATACCGGGTGATCAAAAAGTCAGTATAAATTTGAAAACTTAATAAACCACGGAATAATGTAGATAGACAGGTAAAAATTGACACACATGCTTTGAATGACATGGGTTTTATTAGAACAAAAAAAAAAAGAAAGTTCACGAAATGTCCGACAGATGGCGCTGGACAGCAAAACGTCAGTGACTGCTCATGGCAATCGTGTATAAAAGCAGCTGTAATGAGAGAGAAAATCAGATGCGCCAGCAGTCGCAGGATGTTGACGTTACCTGAAAATGCGCTTTTAGTGAAGCTGTATTATCACAATGGGGAATGTGCTAGTTCAGCGTTACGATCCTATTGCCATAGGAAGGGGACTCGAACGGATAAAAAAAATGGTTCAAATGGCTCTGAGCACTATGGGACTTAATGCTGAGGTCATCAGTCCTCTGGAACTTAGAACTACTTAAACCTAACTAACTAACATAAGCACATCACACACATCCATTCCCGAGGCAGGATTCGAACCTGCGACCGTAGCGGTCGTGCGGTTCCAGACTGTAGCGTCTAGAACCGCTCGGTCACTCCGGCCGGTTCGAACGGGTAAAGGTCCGTTGACAAATGCAGCTGTGGCGAGAATGCTTTCGAAGTTCGAGGCCACGGGTTGTTTAGACGATAGACCCCGTAGTGGCCGACCGAGCACGAGGCGTAATGCTGCTGAGACAGTTCAGGAAGAAATGGAGACTGTAGCGGGTTCGTCTATGCACTGGGAAGTCAGCGCTCGTGCACTCGCACGTCGCACCGACATTCTATACACTACTGTTTGGTTGGCAATTAGGCGTACCCTCCGATGCTATCCGTACAAAATCCATCGGCATCATGAACTGTTACCTGGCGATTTAGTGAAGCGGAGGGTATTTCCGGTGTGGGCGTTTCAAAAAATGGCGGAAGATGACGATTGGTTGAGTAACGTGTTGTGGGCCGACGAAGCTAATTTCACGCTCCGAGGGTCTATCAGCGCCCACAGCTGCAGAATTTCGGCTACCGAAAAACCTAGAACTGTCGTGGAAACTCCATTGCACGACGAGAAAGTCAGGGTATGAGTTGGATTTACCACATCTACCGTTATCGGGCCTTTTTTCTTCGAGGAAATGCGTGATTCTGGTTTTGTAACTGCTACCGTGACGGGTGAGAGGTACGCCGATATGTTACAGAATTGCATCATCCCTAGCCTGGCTGATAAACACCTGCTTATTCCTCGACTACAGCTATTGTTGAGGAATGATGGTGGACATATTGAGCATTTCCTGTATAGAACATCATCTTTGCTTTGTCTTACTTTGTTATGCTAATTATTGCTATTCTGATCAGATGAAGCGCCATCTGTCGCACATTTTTTGAACTTTATTTTTTTGGTTCTAATAAAACCTCATGTCATTCCAAGCATGTGTGTCAATTTGTACCTCTCTATCTACATTATTCCGTGATTTATTCAGTTTCCAAATTTATACAGACTCTTTGATCACCCGGTATATTACTGCTGCTGCAATGGCAGATTATCAAGATTTAAGTGAGTCTGAACGTGGTATCATAATCAGCGCACGAGCGATGGGACACAGCATCGTCCAGGTAGCGACGAAGTGGGGATTTTCCCGTACGACCATTTCACGAGTGTACCGTGAATATCAGGATCGTCAAATCTGAGACATCGCTGCGGCCGGAAAAAGATCCTGCAAGAACGGGACCAACTACGACTGAAGAGAATCGTTCAACGTGACAGAAGTGCAACCCTTCCGCAAATTGATGCGTATCTCAATGCTGAGCCATCTACAAGTGACAGCGTGCGAACTATTCAACGAAACATTATCGGCTATCATGGGCTTCCGGAGCCAAAGACCTCCAACGTGCACCCTTGATGACTGCACGGCACAAAGCTCGGCTGGGCAAAGACTTTGAACTGTTGATGACTGGAAACACGTTGCCTGGTCGGACGAGTCTCGTTTCAAATTGTATCGAGCGGATGGACGTGTACGGGCATGGAGACAACCTCATGAATCCATGGACCCTGCATGTCAGCGGGGGACTGTTCAAGCTGGTGGAGGCTCTGTGATGGTGTGGGGCGTGTGTAGTTGGAGTGATATGGGACCCCTGATACGTCTAGATATGATTCTGACAGGTAACACGTACGTAAGCATACTGTCTGTCCATTCATGTCCACTGTGCAATTCGACGGACTTCGGCAATTCCAACAAGACAATGCGAAACCCCACACGTCCAGAATGGCTACAGAGTGACTCCAGAAACACTCTTCTGAGTCCAAACACTGCCGCTGGCCACCAAACTCCCCAGACATGAACATTTTCGCGCATATCTACAGTAGCATGCCTTACAATGTCCTGTTCAAATGGTTCAAATGGCTCTGAGCACTATGGGACTTAACTGCTGAGGTCATCAGTCCCCTAGAACTTAAAACTATTTAAACCTAACTAACCTAAGGACATAACACACATCCATGCCAGATGCAGGATTCGAACCTGCGACCGTAGCGGTCGCCCGGTTCCAGACTGCAGCGCCTAGAACCGCTCGGCCACTCCGGCCGGAAATGTCCTGTTCAGAAGAGATCTCCACCCCCTCGTACTCTTACCGATTTATGGATAGCCCCGCAGGATTCATGGTGTCAATTCCCTCCAGCACTACTTCAGACATTAGCCGAAACCTTCTGCGTGGTCGCAGGGGCTATACACGAAATTTGGCAGGTGCTCTTTGGCCTTTCAGTGCATACATATATCGTATTTTGTCCTGTTGCATTGAGGACGTTAAGTTAGGAAACGAAGTGTTAAAAGCAGCATGTAAATCGTGTTATGTGGGCAACAAAGTAACGACAAAAGAAAAAATGATACGAAATGCAGACTAACGACAGCAAACAAAACTTTTTCCTGAAAAAAATCGAATATAAATTGGCCATGAAGTATTTCTGAAAGAATTCGTCTGCTAAAGTTTACGAGTGGACGTATCACATAGCCAATGAAGACGTCCTGCATTGAATCGGCCACGAAAGACGTGGATGGCATTACTTTCCTTAATAAGGGACACTTCTATGGGAATCATTCTAGGGCACCAAGAAATAGTTAATTTGCTGATAAAAGAGAAGCGTGGGGGTTACATATCGTATAGAGAGATGAAGGCCTGAACACAAAAAGCACGTGCGCTAACTATGAATATGAAGAGACTTGTAAAAAATAAACTAGATTGGAGGGCTGCAACAAACTTCCAAATAGTGAATACAACAACAAAAACAACAACAACAACAGCCGGCCGTTGTGGCCGAGCGGTTCTAGGCGCTTCAGTCTGGAACCGCGCGACCGCTACGGTCGCAGGTTCGAATCCTGCCTCGGTCATGGATGTGTGTAATGTCCTTAGGTTGGTTAGGTTTAAGTAGTTCTAAGTTCTAGGGAACTGATGGCCTCAGATGTTGTGTCCCATGGTGCTCAGAGCCATTTGAACCAACAACAACAAATGCAGTAACAACATCGGCAGACTAACCTATTTAGAAAGGCTGGAAAGTTACGTTTAGCAAACTCCCGTTTATCCGAATCGCGTTTATCCGAAATCCGCTTTATCCGAATAAATTTTTCCTATTTTGCGGCTCACACTGGCGCTGTCTGACGCATCGCACAGCTAAGTTTTGGTTAGCTAGAATGACACTTAAAAGCCCGAGTGTCGTCAATTCGTGCGTATGTTGGCTGAAGCTTTAGCGTGTTTCTTGTTCGTATTGTGTGGTTTCATGCCACTGCCTCTATTGGAACTCCTTGGAAGCACAGTGCGTACAGTATTGCTGTATGCAGCGCGACGTGGTCCTGTCGCAAACGACAATGAGAGTGCGGCGCCAAACACTTTCAGTCTGTTGTCGGTACATCAAACGAAGCCAGGCGTTAAACAATTTAACAGTGAACGTACAACGCACTGTTGTGTTGCCGCGTGGGCTTGGGTAGTACAGGGGAGAGACGATAGACGTATCGCGTGTTTTCATTCGACGGCTGCCACAGCCTGGTTTCAAATGTCAAAAGCTTTGTTACTGCGTCTCTAATGTTGTCAAGTCTTACGCCTGTGTGTTTTCGATTTAACGTTTCGTGCTCGCGCTACATGCTTTAAAATGTCCAGAGATAAAAGTGGCCAAAAACCAAAAAGAATCAGTCGAGTGTCGGTAAAAAAAAAAACGCTGAACGTGACTACGGGCGCGAAATAAAAAAAGAATGTGATCTCGTTTTAACAAAAGCTTTGCGCTTTGCAGAGAATTGATGCTGGTGAACCACCCGCGAAAGTTGCTGCGCATCTGAACGTCGATAGGAATACGATTACCGATTGGAAGACAAATCGATCAGAAATGGAAAAATTTTGTTCCATCCAAGCGTCAGGCAGCGTAGTGAAATCTCGAAAAACAATAAGAAAAGGTGTACTTCATCAGAAGAGGTCGTATTTTTGTAGCCGGCCACTGTGGCCGAGCGGTTCTAGGCGCTTCAGTCCGGAACCGTGCGACTGCTACGGTCGCAGGTTCGAATCCTGCCTCGGGCTAACCTTAGGTTAGTTAGGTTTAAGTAGTTCTAAGGCCTAGGGGACTGATGACCTAAGATGTTAAGCGATTTGAACCTTATTTTTGTGGCACGAACAAATAAGAGCCAAAGGTGTGCCAGTTTCAGGTCCTCTGCTTCGTCAAAAAGCGATGACTTTTTATGAGCTGATTGAAGGAAAGCTCGGAAGTGATGGCTGGCTGGGTCGTTTCAAGAAGCGGCATGACATTCGTGAAATTGCCATCAGCGGCCAATCATTATCCGGGGATGAAGCCGCTATCGCTGATTTTAAGAAGAAACTGCTGGCGATCAACTTTATAGCTGTGATGAAACCGGGTTGAATTACAAAATGATGCCAACAAAACCCCTTGCCTCTAAACAAGAAAAAACAGCATCTGGGTATAACAAAAGCAAAGAAAGAGATAATGTCCTCGCGTGCAGTAACGTCACCTGCAATCACAAACTGTGCCTTACTTTAACTGGCAAATCCAAAAAACCATATTGCCTCGTGATGACTGGGTGTTGTGTGACGTCCTTAGGTTAGTTAGGTTTAAGTAGTTCTAAGTTCTAGGGGACTGATGACCATAGATGTTAAGTCCCATAGTGCTCAGAGCCATTTTTGAAGCAAAAAACCAAGAGCAATTGGACGGCAACCAGTTGATAAACGTTTGCCATTGTGGTACCCGAATCAGTCTAAGGCGTGGATGAACGGTGCTATCTTCAAAGAGTGGTTCCAGGCAGTGTTTGTTCCAGCTGTACAAAAGTACATGGAGGATAATGAACTTCCTCGAAAAGCGCGCTACTTCTTGTGGATAACGCTCCTTCTCACCCAGATCTACAAGATGTGGATATCAAAGTTGTGTTTCTCCCACCAAACGTCAGGTCCCTGTCTACCGATGGACCAACGTGTTCTTGAGGCGATGAAAAAACATTACAGACGCAAGCTGCTGGAATACTTAATCGGTGGGATTGATGCTGAGGAAAATTTTGTGCAAGCTCTTAAAAAAGTCGATGTTTTAAGTGTCATTCATTGGATTGATCAAGCTTGGAATCTAATTTCTCCAGTTCCCCTCGTGAGGTCTTGAAAAAAAAAACTCCTAGATCATAAGGCAATTCATCAATGGTGGGAAGAAGGAGGCAACACCGAAACTGAAGCTGAAGTGCCAGAAACAGATGAAATGACATCATTCTGGTGAGCTTACTGAAGAAGCTACCGGGTAGTGAAGATGCGAACTTCGAAGCTGTTGAAGAGAGGAGGCAGGATTCGAACCTGCGACTGTAGCGGTCGCGCGATTCCAGACTGAAGCGCCTAGAACCACTCGGCCACACCGGCCGATAAGAGAAACAGTTATTACATTAGTTTTGCAACTGGGAACCTGACCGCATTTACAGGTGTCTATCAAAACAACCAGCACTAGCTGCACTCACCTCGTTGCAGGATTCCGAGATGGTGCTGTGACGATGACGTACGATGCTAATATTTGCGATTCTGAATTGAAATGTCTCCATGTCCGTTATACATCTGTTGCAGGTAATGACAGGACTCCGGTACAGTTCCAGTTATCGCTGTGAGCTTCGTGTCGTGATGTTGCAGTTGCAGAGTGTGTAAAATTTGAAATACGCGGCACTGACGTATTCACAGAGTATGTTCGTCTATACCAATAGTAGTCAACCTCGTCCCTACCGTCCACTAGTGGGCATTCCAGTTTCCATGTTGGGTGGTAGGTAATGGAAGTTTTAAAACCATTTTCATTAGGTTTTCATAAAATTTTAACACAAAGTATTTGGTAAGTAATTATTATTATATGTTATAGCTTGCTGTAATATTGCTTTATAAATTTTGTAAAATAAAGTGACTTCCTTACTTTATAAACCACCTTTTCTGGGGAATCGGTGGAAGGTTAGAAAACTTTAGTAGTAATACAGATGCAAAAGTGGACGGTTTGTAAAAAATGTTGACTATCCGTCCTTTAAAGATGTCCTACTCCGTGTCACCAGCGAAACAGTTTCAGTTCAGTAACTGACACGACACAGTTCAGAGTTTACTCACATCAATGCATACTCCACGCAAAACGTGCAAACCTGATATTGTGCGCACATATCGTTCCATCAGTGACCCGCCCATTTGTGTCCATTGCACACGCGAAAACCGTCTCAGTACATACAATCATAAAGCAGAGCGTACAGTGCACAATTTACTCAGTGCCAGTCACTGTCATTCGGCAGTTCACACGATACGGAACAAATGCTTTACTCTGCCTATACGCCCGAAAAACGACCGTACCACCCAAACCACACGACACCAATCAGGGATGTTATTTATCACCCCCTACCACTCGCTTTGTCAGTTTTGATAGTCGAAAAACAGGCTCTATTATGGAAAAGATAAATACGGGTATATTGAAACATTTACTTTCTAGTAATATTTGAAACTACTGACGTTTATTGCTAACAATAATGAACAAAACTTATAAAAGGAAAAATTATTTATATACGCCCTTTCATTTACTGTTCTTCCCTGATTTCGGCTCTTGAGGAAGAATTGGCAACCATTCCTCTAGGAACATTCTAACACTATATTGAAAGCGTCCGCACCATAGTTCAAGCTGTCACAAACGCAAAGGGTGCAGATAGCCCAATTTAACGTCCATTAATAGACGTCCGGATACTTTTGATCAGCTAGTGGAGCTAGTAAAAGATGTAGATGAATTTTGCCATAACTGGTGAAGATTGAAGTGGAGATGGTACAAAGTATAGAATGCCAATAGCAAGAACAGCATTTATGAAATAAGGAATTTGTTAGCATAAATTCAAGTAAACACAAAAAGAGAACAGAAGATTTTGAAACGTGATGCTAGAGAGGAATGTTGAAGGTTGGATGGTTGGAACAGAAGAGGTAGTAAATCGAACTGGTGAAAAAAAACAAAAGACATTTATGACACGACTTGACTAAATGAAGGAATCATTTGACAGGACGTATCCTGTGTCGTAACAGAATCATCAATCAGGGGGATAAACATTTTAGAGGGAGACGTGGGCAAGAGTGCAGTAAGCAGATTCAAATGGACATTGGGTGCAGAAGTTATTCGGAAATGACCCGGGCTGCACAGTATAGAGTAGCGAGGAAGGCTCCATGAACATCAATCAGATCAGTCTTCCTACTGAAGACAACAGCAGCAGCAGCAACAACAACAAATGGCTATCTCAGTCACATTCTACTGAGGCTGGTGTTGGGTACGTTGTCCGCTGCCATGCAGGCTGTGCGTACTGAGAGATTACTGATTTTAGCATCACATGTACCACTTGAAACGTACCAATATATGATCGTTAGGAAAGTATGAGATGAAGTGTTGACGTCAGTTTACAGGCTCATATAAATTTTGTAAGAACGTTATTTCAGTTATCTGGTCATTTAGAATTCAACTTTTTATACTGATTCATATTCTGCCATTAATTTCATTTCGACTGTTGCTAACCGATACTTGAACATAAAAAACAAATAACATACGTTTTGTAAATGGTTGGTTGGTTGGTTGGTTTGGGGAAGGAGACCAGACAGCGTGGTCATCGGTCTCATCGGATTAGGAAAGGATTGGGAAGGAAGTCGGCCGTGCCCTTTCAGAGGAACCATCCCGGCATTTGCCTGGAGTGATTTAGGGAAATCACGGAAAACCTAAATCAGGATGGCCGGACGCGGGATTGAACCGTCGTCCTCCCGAATGAGAGTCCAGTGTCTAACCACTGCGCCACCCCGCTCGGTTTTTGTAAATGCAGTAGAGTCTTTGTAAAGATTGAAATTGAAATTAGCATTCTGTTTTATTTGTTTAATAAACTCACAGAAATGTTAAGAACATTTTCCAAGTAATTGTCATAGTGATATAAGCAGCTTTATAAAAAACATTATTATCGAACGTATTTTACAAATCTCAATACGAAAAGTTAAAAGCCGCGTAAAACGTTATGTTGCAATGTGAGAGGAACGAATTAATACATAACTGAATGACGACAGTCTGTGTACACCAGTAAGATTTTGATTGTAATCCATCAATTTTCTGTTTCTAACAATTGATGACGCAAGCAGTAAATGTTACAAATACATATAAAGGTGTGGCGGGGAATCAGCAATGTGGGCGACAGCTTTGCCGCAGTCTGTGTGAGCCAGTTTTGTTACAGTGTTAAGCAATAAACATGCGGTTTTGAAAGATGGTGGTGATTTTGGATTGCGGGGCGCTCAACGACGCGGTTATCAGCGCCGTACAAATTCCCAATGTTTTCACTGGCCAGTCTCGCCATCGTCCCGAATGATCGAAATGGAGAAGATAATAGTAACACCCAGTCCCCGGGCGGAAAAAATTCCCGACCTCGCCGGGAGTCGAGCCCGCGACCCCGTGATTCAGAGGCAGCAACGCTAACCACTTTTTTTGAAGTATGCCAGCGATTTAATTACGGTTAATTTCCTCTTAAAATAAAAAAACGCGAAAGATTGAAACAAAATGTGACATTCAATTTGTAATTTCGGTTTATGGAGGCTTGTAATTCTTTTCAATGAATTCCTTGCAAAATTTTCATGAGTAATTATAAATTAAATCTAGTAGTGTGTGGAAGGTATTTTTTATTGTTTTTTTTATTTTTTATTTATATAGATATCAATGTGCGAACACTCATAGTTAATCAAGCATGGAAAACTATAACAGAATGAAGGCACCATCGAAGATAGTAAACATAAATAACATGAAAATAAAGCTACCACTTCGTAGTTAGGCTTCCCAGCGACTGCGCCCACTGATAAAGATAGTTCAATGTATGATCACAAACTGCGACATCGTCGCGAAAAACAGTGACCCGTATATGTAATCAGTTTCCTTTAATTTACGTCTATGGTCACAGCCTACCCCTATGAACCATGGAGCTTGCCGTTGGTGGGGAGACTTGCGTGCCTCAGCGATACAGATAGCCGTACCGTAGGTGCAACCACAGCGGAGGGTTATCTGTTGAGAGGCCAGACAAACGTGTGGTTCCTGAAGAGGGGCAGCAACCTTTTCAGTAGTTGCAGGGGCAACAGTCTGGATGATTGACTGATCTGGCCTTGCAACACTAACCAAAACGGCCTTGCTGTGCTGGTACTGCGAACGGCTGAAAGCAAGGGGAAACTACAGCCGTAATTTTTCCCGAGGGCATGCAGCTTTACTGTATGGTTAATGATGATGGCGTCCTCTTGGGTAAAATATTCCGGAGGTAAAATAGTCCCCCATTCGGATCTCCGAGCGGGGAATACTCAGAAGGACGTCGTTATCAGGAGAAAGAAAACTGGCGTTCTACGGATCGGAGCGTGGAATGTCAGATCCCTTAATTGGGCAGGTAGGTTAGAAAATTTAATAAGGGAAATGGATAGGTTGAAGTTACATATAGTGGGAATTAGTGAAGTTAGGTGGCAGGGGGAACAAGACATTTGGTCATGTGAATACAGGGTTATAAATATAAAATCAAATAGGGGTAATGCAGGAGTAGGTTTAATAATGAATAAAAAAATTGGAGTGCGGGTAAGCTACTACCAACAGCATAGTGAACGCATTATTGTGGCCAACATAGACACGAAGCCCATGCCTACTACAGTAGTACAAGTTTATATGCCAACTAGCTCTGCAGATGATGAAGAAATTGATGAAATGTATGATGAGATAAAAGAAATTATTCAGGTAATGAAGGGAGACGAAAATTTAAGTCATGGGTGGCTGGAATTCGAGAGTAGGAAACGGGAGAGAAGGAAACATAGTGGGTGAATATGGATTGGGGGAGAGAAATGAAAGAGGAAGCCGTCTGGTAGAATTTTGCACAGAGCGTAACTTAATCATAGCTAACACTTGGTTCAAGAATCATAAAAGAAGGTTGTATACATGGAAGAATCCTGGAGATACTAGAAGGTATCAGATAGATTATATAATGGTAAGACAGAGATTTAGGAACCAGGTTTTAAATTGTAAGACATTTCCAGGGGCAGATATGGACTCTGACCACAATCTATTGGTTATGAACTGTAGATTAAAACTGAAGAAACTGCAAAAAGGTGGAAATTTAAGGAGATGGGACCTGGATAAACAGACTAAACCAGAGGTTGTACAGAGTTTCAGGGAGATCATAAGGGAACAATTGACAGGAATGGGGGAAAGAAATACAGTAGAAGAAGAATGGGTACCTTTAATGGATGAAGTAGTGAAGGCAGCAGAGGATCAAGTAGGTAAAAAGACGAGGGTTAGTAGAAATCCTTGGGTAACAGAAGAAATATTGAATTTAATTGATGAAAGAAGAAATTATAAAAACGCACTAAATGAAGCAAGGAAAAGGGAATACAAACGTCTCAAAAATGATATCGACAGGAAGTGCAAAACGGCTAAGCAGGCATGGCTAGAGGACAAATGTAAGGATGTAGAGGCTTATCCCACTAGGGGTAAGATAGATACTGCCTACAGGAAAATTAAAGAGACCTTTGGAGAAAAGACAACCACTTGTATGAATATCAAGAGCTCAGATGGAAACTCAGTTCTAAGCAAAGAAGGGAAAGCAGAAAGGTGGAAGGAGTATGTAGAGGGCCTATACAAGGGCGATGTACTTGAGGACAATATTATGGAAAGGGAAATGTAGATGAAGATGAAGATGAAATGAGAGATACGATACTGCGTGAAGAGTTTGACAGGGCACTGAAAGAAGAAGAAGAAACAGGACCCCGGGAGTAGACAACATTCCATTGGAATTATTGACGGCCTTGGGAGAGCCAGTCCTGACAAAATTCTACCATCTGGTGAGCAAGATGTACGAGACAGGCGAAATACCCTCAGATTTCAGGAAGAATATAATAATTCCAATCCCAAAGAAAGCAGGTGTTGACAGATGTGAAAATTACCGAACTATCAGTTTAATAAGTCACAGCTGCAAAATACTAACGCGAATTCTTTACAGATGAATTGAAAAATTGGTAGAAGCCGACCTCGGCGAAGATCAGTTTGGATTCCGCAGAAATGTTGGAACACGTGAGGCAATACTGACCCTACGACTTATCTTAGAAAATATATTAAGGAAAGGCAAACCCACGTTTCTAGCATTTGTAGACTTAGAGAAAGCTTTTGACAATGTTGACTGGAATACTCTCTTTCAAATTCCAAAGGTGGCAGGGGTAAAATACAGGGAGCGAAAGGCTATTTACAATTTGTACAGAAACCAGATGGCAGTTATAAGAGTCGAGGGGCATGACAGGGAAGCAGCGGTTGGGAAGGGAGTGAGACAGGGTTGTAGCCTGCCCCCGATGTTATTCAGCATTGAGCAAGCAGTGAAGAAAACAAAAGAAAAATTCGGAGTAGGTATTAAAGTGCATGGAGAAGAAATAAAATCGTTGAGGTTCGCCGATGACATTGTAATTCTGTCAGAGACAGCAAAGGACTTGGAAGAGCAGTTGAATGGAATGGACATTGTCTTGAAAGGAGGATACAAGATGAATATCAACAAAAGCAAAACGAGGATAATGGAATGTAGTCGAATTAAGTCGGGTGATGCTGAGGGAATTAGATTAGGAAATGAGACACTTAAAGTAGTAAAGGAGTTTTGCTATTTGGGGAGCAAAATAACTGACGATAGTCGAAGTAGAGAGGATATAAAATGTAGGCTGGCAATGGCAGGGAAAGCGTTTCTGATGAAGAGAAATTTGTTAACATAGAGTATAGATTTAAGTGTCAGGAAGTAGTTTCTGGACGTATTTGTATGGAGTGTAGCCATGAATGGAAGTGAAACATGAACGATAAATAGTTTAGACAAGAAGAGAATAGAAGCTTTCTAAATGTGGTGCTACAGAAGAATGCTGAAGATTAGATGGGTAGATCACATAACTAATGAGGAGATATTGAATAGAATTTGGGAGGAGTTTGTGGCACAACTTGACAAGAAGGAGGGACCGGTTGGTAGGACATGTTTTGAGGCATCAAGGGATCACCAATTTAGCATTGGAGGGCGGCATGGAGGGTAAAAATCATAGAGGGAGACCAAGAGGTGAATACACTAAGCAGATTCAGAAGGATGTAGGTTGCAGTAGGTACTGGGAGATGAAGAAGCTTGCACAGGATAGAGTAGCATGGAGAGCTGCATCAAACCAGTCTCAGGACTGAAGGCAAGAACAACAACAACATGATCACAGACTGTTTGATAAGAGATTACCGGTTTCGGTCTTTAATGACCATCATCAGATCTGTTTTATGAAATGTATGATCGTTTGCAGTTCGTTCTGACCTCATCTACCACTACCTGGAACATTCGAGCTACACGGCGGGCTGTGAAAGCACTCCATAGGTAGTTTGCGAAGCTTTGTCGATATCTGGTACTCCCGGAAATAGCGTGATGTCTTTCTTTGAAATAGAGGCAGAAGTCAAGTAAATTCTTGTGTCCGTCACGATAGAGGTAATGGACGGCATGTCCACGTAGCCAGGTGACGGAGTTGGTCCGAGTCTTGGAGTAAAATGTCTCATCCGGAAACAATAACGTGCGTGCAGATACATGCTCCAGCGTAACTCGCAAGAGATAAGCCAGCATCTGCCGCACTACGTGACAAACCGGTTCCGCCTCTCCACAGTTGAGGCGATGTTTGTCAGAATCTATTGTATTACAACCCACACAATTGGGAGATTCTGCCATGTGGGTATTGTAGAGACGTTCCTGCGTCACCAGCTTCCCACTAACGACTGCGTACCATTGGGGAACAACATCGCAATCGAGCATGGCATCGTGTACAGTCAACCACGAGCTGCGGACTATTTTGAAAGAGTACATCGTGTCAACCCGAATTTCTTGAAATTTCTCTTAGCACCAGATCCAGAGGTACACCGTCAAGAACTCAGCAAGTCGCAGCAAGTTTTGGTGCAGCAGATAACTTACTGCAGCATCGGAGATCACCGGGGAATGAAGACGAGTATATGCTAATTTATTTTTACGTCCTGTCATACTTCACACTTACGTAATACGGTGCTGCCTGCTTGGTATTCACATACAGCGATAATCAAATCAAATGAAAAATATCTGGGGCGTGGTTATGACAATGTTAGTGGACAGCAAAGCAAAGTACGGTGGAATACGACTGCAGCAAACTAAAAGAGCGACTGTCCGGCCGGGAAAGGCGACAGGAGGGGAGTGTGGAGAGAGGCGAGATAGGAATAATCTGCGACAGGCGGCGGGCGGCGCCACAAAGGAGGCGGCCCGCGGCGACAGCGGCGGACGCTGCGGGCTGCTGCAGCAGGCGAGGCGCCGGCCTGGGCCCACGGCGCACCAGCGGGAGGCGGGGCGGGGCGAGGCGAGGCCGGGTCCGGACGTGCGGAAACAAAGCGCGTCCAGCGCCGTGACGGCTGCCAGCCCGCGCGCCAGAGCCCTCCACACAGCCGCGCCAGCGTCGCCACAGTGTCGGCACTTATCGCCGCCTCCATCACCACGCATCGGAACGCGTGCGACAAACAGCACGCCTCACCAGCGCCACGTTCTAAAAAGTGCTCTACACGGACAGCAGCATCGGCCTTTCGCACGTTTCTAATATTTTGTTTCACAGACGCAACTGCTTAAGGAGCCGTGACAGGTCTCAAATAAACATCCTTTTGGATACTTTCGAACGAGCACGGTACTGGTACAAAGGGCCGTTACGGTTTTCAACTTACGCGGCGAACCAGATCTGGAACGAAATATTTCGAGAGTATTTCAGTGAAATTTCCTGCGTAGGTACTGTGATGTGGATGACTTCGATGAGCGAACAGTTCAGCATAGCGTCGTTGGGCTAATTTACCATTGCGTTCACGTAACTAGTACCGGAGGTGCATATCGGCCAACTCAGCACCAGCAATCCTACTCATACGGATATGCACCATTCTTAACGTACGATTAACGCCGCCGAAAAACCAAATCCGAGGCAGAATCTGATGCGTCCGCCGGCAGTGCAGGAAACATACCGGAGTATAAAATGAATGTGGCCAGCCCGCTTAGCCGTGCGGCCTAAAGCACAGCTTTCCGGATTGAGGAGCGCCTGGTCCCTGGCACGAATCCGCCCGGCTTACTTGTGTCGAGGTCCGGTGAGCCGGCCAGTCTTGGGATGCTTTTTAGGCGGTTTACCATCTACCTCGGCGAATGCGGGCTGCTTCCCCTTACTCCGCCTCAGCTACACTAAGTCGGCGATTGCTGCGCAAACAAGTTCTCCAAGTACGCGTACACCACCATTACTCTACCATGCAAACATAGGGGTTACACTCGTCTGGTGTGAGACGTTCCCTTTTGGGGAGGGGGGAGTCAACCGGGGGCCGAACCGCACAATAACCCTGGGTTCGGTGTGGGGCGGCGGAGGGGTGAAGTGGACTGCCGTAGTCGTCGTGGACCACTGCGGCTCCGGCGGGGACGGAGCCTCTCCGTCGTTTCTAGGCTCCCGGTTAACATACAATACAATACAATACAATAAAATGAATGTGTAGTTTACTGTAACCCATATAAGCGATCTTCTTGACGTGAATTAGCGTAGAACCCAATCACAGAAAAGAAGTCACTTCCTGGGTACTGAAAGAACAAAACAATATCTGAAGTCTGACGACCTAAAAATGTCACAATAAATTGTGAATTCCAAAGTCCACCCACGACGTGTACCAAACTCAAATTCTGGAAGGGACGTGCAAAAGGTAAAGTCCCGAGAGGACAAACAGTACTTGAAGTACCGAAGGAACGCACAAAATTCTAAGTCCAGTATATTCCCAATAAAAAACAGCGACAAAGTCCAGTAGGTGGTCATGGTGTACCTTCAGTGTAGAGGTCATGAATGGTGCGGGACCTTAGTTGGCAGCTCCTGGAGCCGAAGGTCGACTTGGACGGCGATGTCTTCATAGTGATATCCTGAGCGTGGGATTGCTTCCGCAATTGGCGCCTAGCCCAGGTAACTATGTCGGACCGAAATGTTCACGAGTAGCCCTGGCGCCAGCTTAAACAATGGGCGGGCAGGTACTACTATCGACCACGTGACCTGCGAAACAGGCTCTAGGCTCTATGAATGCTTGGGTTGCATCTGGTGGCCGGGAAGTGCGCGGCCATCCCTTGTATGTTGTCTGAAGATCTGCCTCTTGCAAGGTCCATGCCCGTGTAACCCTCATGTTGCTTGCTGGCTGGCTGACTATGCGCAAGGGCTCGACACAGCAGAATTGAGCAGTACTGAGTGCAAGCTTCAGAGCGAAGGGCGAAGTAAACATCACTGTTCTCGAGTACTGTGAGTGAATGGGGGAAGTTTGTTACTAAACATGAGAGACAGCACATACTGTCGACATCTGTATTGTTCTGCCAGTATTTTATATTTACATCTACACTCCGCTACACGCCTTACGGTGTGTGGCGGAGGGCATTTTCTGTACCACCGTCACATTGCCTTTCGTTATTCCATTTGCAAATGGCTTGCGAGAAGAACGATTGCTGCTAAGCTTCCGCGTGAGACCAAATCTCTCAGATCTTCATCGTCTTCTCGTCAGATATTTGTAGGAGAAAGCAATACATTGGTTGACGTTACTAGAAACATTCACTCTCAGAACTTTAACAAACCACACTGTGACGCAGAACATCTGTCTAGCAATGTCTGTGACCCATTCGCACTTGCTGAATGATTCTGTAACGAAACACGCGCCTCTGTTGTGGGATTGTCGGTTGGCAAGCGTCTCACTTCCCCTCGTCGGGATCTCCATTTCCACTCACTGCAATGCGCCCCGTGTGTTTCCTCCTATACCTCCCCTTGGATGGTGCCTAGACCAAGGATTAGGACCAACCTAAAATTACCAAATAAGCAGCAACCAGTCGCAAGATCATGTTTTCTTTATTTAATTTTGCATATCTATTTCAACTGATTAACAGCCATCATCTGTGCTTTCATCGTGTATGTAATAACACTCAGGGAACATACACATGATGACTGTTAATCAGTTGAAAACGATATGCAAAATTAAAAAAAGAAAACATGATCTTGCGACTGGTTGCTGCTTATTTGGTAATTTTATGGTTTACGGTCGCTGCTCAACTTGGGAACCATATAGAGCCCCCCATTCAGTAGGACCAACCTGTTCCAAGGTCCTA
Source organism: Schistocerca serialis cubense (assembly GCF_023864345.2). Classification (NCBI taxonomy): domain Eukaryota; kingdom Metazoa; phylum Arthropoda; class Insecta; order Orthoptera; family Acrididae; genus Schistocerca; species Schistocerca serialis. The sequence goes on from NC_064638.1 coordinate 67,793,377, forward strand.
AGGTCTCTGTCACGCCTGTGGTTTTCCAGTGTCTTGTATGTGCCATTTTTGCATAATTCCAGGGTGCCACCATTTTCTACACTGATGGTTCTAAGACAGTCGATAAGGTAGGATACACTTTCAAGTCTTCTACTGGCGTAGAACACCATTTATTGCCGGGATCATGTTGTGTGTTCACAGCGGAGCTTCTAACCATTCACAGAGTCCTACTTTTTGTCACAATGTTTTAATTTGTTCCATGAGCAGCCTGCAGGCTATCGATCGATGCTAGTATCGTCACCCTTTGGTCTCTGCTATCCACGACCTTCTCTTTGCCCTGGCCGTGCCCGCGTGTTCCGTTGTCTTTCTCTGGGTCCCAAGTCATGTGGGCATCCCAGGGAATGAACAGTCTGACCGTTTGGCTAGAGAAGCAGATACTTAGCCCCCATTCCCTTTCATGATTCCAGCTGCGTTGCCCAAAAGTGTAATGGCATCTGGTGCGCTACTGCTCATGGTAATAAACTCCGCTCAGTCAGGGAGTCTACTGCAGCTTGGCGCTCTTCCGTCCGCTCCCCTCGGAAGGAGTTCACTGTTTGATGCCGTCTACGCATTGGTCACACCCAGCTCACCCATTGTTTCCTCCTGCGTTACGACCCACCCCCACCATGTGGTTGTGGAGCCAGACTCACGGTATCCCACATATTACTGGAATGTCTCCTTCTTCTGGCTCTTCGTGCTAAGTATAGTCTTCCCGGTTCCTTGATTTTAAATTAGCAGACAATTCACGGACGGTTGAACTGGTCCTCAGTTTCCTCCGTCAAAGTTGTTTTTATTTCCAGTTATAAGGTTCTACTTTAGTCTTGGAGCAGGGACCCCATGACCACTCCCCCATGGACAGACCGCCTTTTTTTCCAGTTTTTAGGTTTGGTCTCATTTTATATGCCTTTTATTGTGTGTTTTAACTTCATTGTTTTATAATTTGACTCCCCTGACCGGATCCGTACACTTTTAGCTGACCCTCTTTCTCCTGTGAGTAACTTCGGAATCGCGGGACTGATGACGTAGCCCTCTGGCCCCATAAACCCTCTAAATTAAACAATCAATCAGTCAACCACACCAAGGCAAATTTTCAAGTCGTGGGTCAGACCTCGTTTCCTGCCGAAGGGGTGGACTAGCGGCAGGCGTTCGGTGCAACAACTTGGAGGCTGCGTGATGACGCGTTTGTGCATTCAGTTTGTTCCTGAATGCTCCGTCTACAACCCTTCGAAGTTGTCCGTATCTTTGTGCTACACCCTGTACACTGGGTGAACCTGAACACCAGCGACAAAAGTTCAGAGGTTGTACAGAGAGATTTTCGCCTGTTTTAATATAAGGAATCCGTTGTTTCCGCTGTCTTACCTACTATAGAAATTTACATGTGTTCCGACAACTACGATCGCGTGAAACCAAATTCGCCGAGTTCGTCCATGAGACCCAGGAACAGGACATAGCGGCGCCTGCTCGGATGCCGTGTTCCTTGACTTAAAGAAGGCGTTCGACGGAGTTCCGCATTACCGCCTATTGAGCAGAATAGGAGCGTACAGAATATCAGGCCAGCTTGTGACTGCCCTGTAGAATTTCTAGCAAACAGAACAAAGCAAGACATTCGCAACGGAGAGAGGTCTTCAGACATAACAGTAACTTCGTCCGTACCCCAAAGGAGTATTACTTCACTATTAAGTTTCACAATATAAATAAATGTTCTAGTAAATAACGTCGAAGTTCCATGAGGTGGATTTTCGTGGATGGTACTGTTGTATACGGAGAAGTCGCAACGATAGAAAATCCAGCTGCAGAGGACTGACGCGTGGTGCACGGTGTGGCAGTTGACCCTCACCATAATAAACAACTGTAGAGTATTGCGTATAAATAGGCAGAAATAGCCAATGATACCACGAGTGCAGAACAATCAGTTGAAGCCTTCACATCCACAAAATATCTGGGAGCTTGCGTTACGATATGCTTTAAATTAGAATCAACACACAAAATTAATCACAGGTAAAGCAGATCACAGACGGAGTTTCATTGGAAGAATCCTCATGAAATAGTTGTCCAATCAGAAAGGAATTAACCCTCGTTCGATTATTATTGGCATTCTGACTGAGCGCTCGTTTCTTCAAAAGGCTCTGAGCACTGTGGGACTTAACGTCTGGGGTCGTCAGCGGCCAGTCCCGCTTCTTCGCTCGCGTATACTGTATGGTCTGCACAGATTGGTTTTCTTTTCTTTTTTTTTTTTCTTTGCTTTTACTGATTTTCTTCAATCGAATTTTTACACTGTTGAAAATTTGCAACATCTTCTAAACTTTGCACGCTAATTAAGGCCATAGAAGCACGGTATCTTCCGAACGTACTTCCACCAAAAAGCGATTCAGTTTGCTAGATTCGGAGGTCTTTGTTAATCTTTTCTTGTTAGTTCTTGTGGTGATATTTCCAGAGAAATTCGCATCCCTATTTCTTTACAAGTCAAATACAAAATTTCATAGATTTAGCTTTAAAAATGTTTTAATATAATGATATACAAACACAAAAAAAAAAATTTGCATCACCCCGGTTCCCAGAACTACTGAAGACATACGTTACCTGTGGATATTGTATCACAGACACAGTCCTTTCACTGTTCACAAATGTCACTAAACCCCCCAAAATATCTAAACAACCTTGCATGAGCAGCGCCTATTAGACAGAGCAGGTCCGACAGCCGATCAATTCCAGTCATTCCACCAGGAAGGAGGTACACGGCTCGTGTTGTCTTTAGTTCAACCTTGCCTAGACGGTCAGTACCGCGGTTCGATCGCGTACGCAATGTTACTTTGTACCAGGAAGGGCTCTCAACAAAGGAAGTGTCCAGGCGTCTTGGAGTGAACCAAAGCGATGTAGTTCAGACATGGAGGAGATACAGAGAGACAGGAACTGTTGATGACATGCCTCACTCAGGCCGCCCAAGGGCTACTACTGCAGTGGCTGACGGCTACCTGTGGCTCGGAGGAACCCTGACAGCAACGCCGCCATGTTGAATAATGCTCTTCGTGCAGCCACAGGCCGTCGTGTTACGACTCAAACTGTACGCAATAGGCTGCACGACGCGCAACTTCACTCCCGACGTCCATGGCGAGGTCCATCTTTGCAACCACGACACCATGCAGCGCGGTACAGATGGTCCCAACAACATGCCGAATGGGATCGGGATCACGTTCTCTCCACCGATGAGTGTCGCATATGCCTTCAACCAGACGTCTGAGACGTGTTTGGAGGCAACCCGGTCTGACGGAACGCCTTAAACACACTGTCCAGCGAGCGCAGCAAGGTGGAAGTTCTATGCTGTTTTGGAGTGGCATTATGTGTGGCCGTCATACACCGCTGGTACTCATGGAAGGCGCCGTACGATACGTGAATGCCACTCTCCGACCGATAGTAATACCATGTCGGCAGCGTATTGTGAGGCATTGGTCTTCATGGACGCAATTCGCGCCCCCATCGTGGGCATCTTGAGAATGAATTCCTTCAGGATAACGACATCGCTCGACTAGAGTGGCCAGCATGAACACGAACCCTGTCGACCATGCCTGGGATAGAGTGAAAAGGGCTGTTTTTGGACCACGTGACCCATCAACCACTAAGAGATCTACGCCGAATCGCAGTTGAGGAGTGGGACAATCTGGACCAACAGTGCCTTGACGAACTTGTGGACAGTATGCCACGACGAAAACAGGTATGCATCAATGCAAGAGGACGTGCTACTGGATATTAGAGGTATCGGTGTGTACAGCAATCTGGACCATCACCTCTGAAGGTCTCGCTGTATGGTGGTACAACATGCAATGTGTGGTTTTCATGAGCAACAAAAATGCGCAAATGATGTTTATGTTGATCTCTATTCCATTTTTCTGTACAGGTTCCATAACTCTTAGAACCGAGGTGGTGCAAAACTTTTTTCATGTGTTTATTTCCGAAACAGTGTTCATCCCCTACTGAACTCACTTAGGAATTGAATTTCCAATACTCTAAAACACATATTTTTTATTTCTAATCGAAGAGTCAAATACGAATGTTCATAGATGTAGCTTTAAAATGTTTTTTAGTGTTTAATGCCGATAACTTCCATCCACTATTTTCCAAAAATATGGAAGCAAGTACACTATGGCCATTAAAACTGCTACACCAAGAATAAATGCAGATGATAAACGGGTATTCATTGGAGAAATATATTATACTAGAACTGACATGTCATTACATTTTCACGCAATTTGGGTGCATAGATCCAGAGAAATCAGTACCCAAAACAACCACCTCTGGCCGTAATAACGGCCTTGATACGCCTGGGCATTAGGTCAAACAGAGCTTGGATGGCGTGTACAGGTACAACTGCCCATGCAGCTTCAGCACGATACCACAGTTCATCAAGAGTAGTGACTGACGTATTGTGACGAGCCAGTTGCTCGGCCACCATTGACCAGACGTTTTCAATTGGTGAGAGATCTGGAGAATGTGCTGGCCAGGGCAGCAGTCGAACATTTTCCGCATCCAGAAAGGCCCGTGCAGTACCTGCAACATGCGATCGTGCATTATACTGCTGAAATGTAGGGTTTCGCAGGGATCGAATGAAGGGTAGAGCCACGGGTCGTAACACATCTGAAATGTAACGTCCACTGTTCAAAGTGCCGTCAATGCGAACAAGAGGTGACCGAGACGTGTAACCAATGGCACTCCATATCATCACGCCGGGTGATACGCCAGTATGCAGATGACGAATACAAGCTTCCAATGTGCGTTCACCGCGATGTCGCCAAACGCGGGTGCGACCATCATGATGCTGTAAACAGAACCTGGATTCATCCGAAAAAATGACGTTTTGCCATTCGTGCTCCCAGGTTCGTCGTTGAGTACAGCATCGCGGGCGCATCTGTCTGTGATGCAGCGTCAAGGGTAACCGCAGCCATGGTCTCCGAGCTGATAGTCCATGCAGCTGAAAACGTCGTCGCACTGTTCGTGGAGATGGTTGTTGTGTTGCAAAAGTCCCCATCTGTTGACTCAGCGATCGAGATGTGGCTGCACAATCCGTTACAGCCATGGGGATAAGATGCCTGTTATCTCGACTGCTAATGATACGAGGCCGTTGGGATCCAGCACCGCATTCCGTATTACCCTCCTGAACCCATCGATTCCATATTCTGCTAACAGTCATTGGATCTCGACCAACGCGAGCAGCAATGTCGAGATACGATAAACCGCAATCGCGATAGGCTACAATCTGACCTTTATCAAAGTCGGAAACGTGATGGTACGCATTTCTCCTCCTTACACGAGGCATCACAACAACGTTTCACCTGGCAACGCCGGTCAACTGCTGTTTGTGTATGAGAAATCGGTTGGAAACTTTCCTGATGTCAGCACGTTGTAGGTGTCGCCAGCGGCGCCAATGTTGGGTGAATGCTCTGAAAAGCTTATCATTTGCATATCACAGCATCTTTATTTTGTCGGTTAAATTTCGTATCTGCAGCACGTCATTTTCGTGGTGTAGCAATTTTAATGGCCAGTAGTGTATTTTTTTAAAATTTTTGTCCGAGAAAACAATTAGTCGTACCAATTTTCGTAATTCTAGCTTCGAAACTGCATTAATTGCCACATTGTGTTAGTCACGAAGGAGACATTGATCGTTTGCAAACAGGACAGGGTAGACGGGATGGTCAGGGAACTGGCGAATGGCGATTGCGTAAGTAACAAGGAGTTGGCTCCGTCTTATTTGTAGAGGGGGGAATCCCCACTTTTGTGAGAAGTGCGACAGGGTCAAGAAGTTGCAAAGTGGAAGGAGGTACAGAGCCATAAACCTGACTACCGTAATCTAGTCTGGACAAGACCAGAGCATGGTAAAGATGGAGGAGAGTGGTATGGTTTGCAGCCCATGATGTGTGGGCCAGGAGCTGGAGAGCATTAAGGATCCGCATGAATGTTGTCTTTATGTGGCGAATATGAGACAGCCTTGTGAAAACGTTCAAATGTGTGTGAATTCTTATGGGACTTAACTGCTAAGGTCATCAGTCCACAGCCATGCCAGCTTTTTATCAAAAATAAGGAGCGAGAAACGGGACACAACCTCGAGGAGCTGGTTGCCTAAATAAAGTTCGCGATTGGGGTGTTCTGTGGGTTGACAACGAAAATGCATAATCCGCGTTTTGGGGGAAGGAAACTGTAAGCCATGGGAAGTGGCCCACCCAGAGTCCCGTCGGATGGCGCCTTGGATCCGGCGCTCAGCAGATGCCACAGAGTGGAAGCTGCACCAGATGCAAGATTTGTCGACATACAATGCCGGGGTAACCAGAGGCCAAACAGGTTACAAGCCAATTGATGGCTATGAGGAAGAGTGTGACATTTAGCACAGAACCCTGTAGTATACCATTCTCCTGGACCGAGGAGCGCTGAGTGAAGTGGCCACTCGAACCCAAAAGAGCCGGTTAGATAAAAACTCGCGGATGAAAATCGGAAGCGGTCCACGGAAGTCCTAGTCATGGAGGGTAACTAAAATGTGATCACGCCAAGCCATGGCGCATGCCTTATGTAAGTGAAAGAAGACCGCGAAAAGATGTCGGCAGTTAGTAAAAGCATGTCGGATGGTTGTTTCCAATCTGAGTATATGGTCTGTTGGAGATCGTCTTGCTTGGAAGCTACACTGACACGTAGACAAAAGGCCTCGAGATTCAGGTACACAACGTAATCTGAAGCTAAACATCCTCTCGAACAGTTTGCAAAGTACATTTGTCAGGCTAATCGACCAGTAGCTGTCGAGAGACGATGGGTTCTTCCCGGGCTTAAGGACGAGGATAACTATACTGTCTCACCATTATGATGGAATAGCACCCATGAGCCAAAAGTGGTTGAAGACCCTGGGAAATGTCCAAGTGTTGGATCATCCGGTTGTGGATAGAAACAGGGCCTGGAGTCGTGTCTCGTGAAGAGGTAAGGGCCTGCAAGAACTCCCATTCAGTGGAGGGTTTATTATAGGGCTCAGCATGGTGCCGGCTGCAACAAAGGGGGTCTGTTCAACTCTACGTTTCTGCTGGAGAAGTGTCATAAACAAGCGAAATTGACTTACATCTGATTGTTCAGATTTTTAAGCCAATTCCAGTTCAGGTGGCAAAGGCAAATATTGAGGTGTCTAGGAACATGTTTTATCAGGTTTTCAGTCATCTTTGAGAAAAATCCACAGTATTTGAGTAAGGTATCTCAGTACTAGCGATGTACTGACATTCAAAATGTGCAGAACGCTTGTAGTCAGCTATATGGCAGATGTAACTGCGTAACAAAATTGATGTATTTTATTTCAGTGTTCCATAATATTTTTAAAAACATGCATTTTCTTCATAATACGGTTACTAATGTTGTTTGCAATACAGTCTTCGAAAATTGTGAAGTTATTTGGGAGAATAGGGATACCACATGGAGAAAACCACTATGTACAACTTACACAGAAGCCAGACATTATAAGAGTCGGAGGGCTGAAAAAGAGGCAGTAGATGAATAAGGATTGAGACAGGATTGCAGCTTGTCCCTCCCCTCTCCCCAAGTTTATTTAATCAGTACATAGAAAAGTCAGTAAAGAAAACTGAAAATTGATGTTGGAAGAGTGGATTAAAGTTCAGGGAAAAAAATAAAGTCTTTGAGGTTCGCCGAAAAAATTTTAATGCTGTCAAAAAAGACGGCAAATAGCTTGGAAGTTCAGTTGAACAAGGCGAGTAGTTTCGTGAAAATAGAATATAATATGAAAGTAGAAAAGAGTAACGGAGTGTAGTCAGACTGAAATAAGTGCGTCTGTGACATTTAGTTTTCTAAGTGAATAACTGAAAATAAGGAACGAGTTTTACTATTTGGTCAACGAAATAAGAGGATACTCGTATAAAAGGCAGGCTGCCTATAGGAAGAAAATATTTTTTGTGAAAGACAAATATTTTAACATCGAATATGAATTTGAGTATCGGGAAGTTTTTTTTTCTGAAAGTATTTCTTTGGGTTGGAGTTTTCTACGGACGTCAAATGTGGATGACGATCAGCATAGACAAGAACAGAACAGAAGCTTTCGAAATGTGGAGCAACAAGAGAATGCTGAAGATAAATGGGTAGTCGGATAATTAATATTGTGTTGATTCGGATAGGGTAGAAAATACCGTTATGAAACTTCACTTAAAGAAGGGATAGGTTCATGAGATACACCCTGAGAAATACAGATGTCATTAATTTGGTTACGGAGGAAAGTGGTAGCTTGAATACATAAGCAGCTTCACATGTATTTGAGTCGCAGTACTGCCGAAGGGTAACCGTAAAATTTTAATTATCACCTCGAAAAAATAAATTTCGGTATTTAATTTTTTGTTTGTTTGCAGATAGATATCTCCAGCCTGGGGTGGACCGAAATAGCCGCTCTCCAGTACCGTAGCACGCCGCTAGAAGAGCGAAGTATCATGCGATAACACATTTTGTAATTCCGAAGGAGACAAACGCTGCAACAATCGACACTGAGTTGGTGGAAGCGTATGGTAATAACTCAGAGCCACAGGACAGAGTGGTCAGGGGGCGCAGAGACATCTGGTGCAGTCAAAGATGGCTGAACGACGAAGAACAAAATTCGATACCATCTGTCTTTGGAGAACCGGTATTTGCAATAGAAGTGAAAGACCTGGAGCTCGAAGACCAGCGTGTTTGTGGAAAAAGTGGAATATCTTTCATGGATCAATTTCGTACGTCCAGCACGACATTTTGAACTTGACAAAGATTGCCACCCACTGGGTTCGGCGACTACTAAGACGCATTCAAAAAGCCCTCAGAACTGAGGCAAGAGCGGAAATGTTGCAGCTTTGTGAGGCAAATTCACCCGATATGTTTAGCTGCCTAATCGCCAAGTATGCGTACGAGGCCAAAGAGTGTTGTGCGTCGCAGTACGTGACACTGCAGGTCTTACGGGTCGTAGCGTCTCCGGTAGGGAGGTAGTTACTGTTTCAGACCACTTTAATAATTCGTAGCTGCTTATTGAAATATAGCCACGCTGTCCATAACACATGACAAAGTTAAGGGCTTCATTGGATGTCATTTCATTCATATGCTGGATTCCCACGTGGCTCAAGTCAGCTGAGTGTTCGCAATATATGTCGCACAAGGCGACTAGTGTCACCTCACATGATCGATGTGAGGGCCATATTCATCGAGGGTCCCAGGACGAGCTATACGTGTATCATCGTGATCCCGAGAGAAAGGAACGAAGAAAGCAATGGAAACATATGGAGTAACCAGCAGCGTTAAAGGTGACCCAACCATTGGACAAGGTCATGCTGAGTGTTTTTTTGGCATCGCCAAAGTGTGCTGCTACCACATCTTGCTCGCAAGGTGCAACCCTGACAGGAGCAAACTACCGAAATCTGAGGTTGTTACGGAAGAATGTCAACTGCAGGAAGCTTTCCAAAGGGGAAAATTTTGCCGCACGACAACGCCCTACCTCATTATTCTACATAGGACACAGTTACACAAGCTGCTTCTCTGGACTATCAAATTTCTCTGCCACCCCCCTTTCCCTTCAGAGGTGATTTTGAGATTTTCGAGGTAGAACAGTTCCTGAACAGTCAAACTGCATATTTCTGCAACCAACATCTCCGCCAAGTTAAGTATAGTTGGAAAAAATGTGTCGCTTTGGAGAGTAAATATGTACAGAAGGACAATCATCATCATCAATTTTCATGGCCGCTTCTTGATTACTCGTGCTCTACATCTACACTCTGCAATCCACCTTACTGTGTGTGGCGGAGGATGCCTGAGGTAACAGTCTGATTCCGCCCATTCTCTGTCCCATTCGAAAATGGTGCGGGGGAAGAACGACTGCGATAGTTAAAACTTTGCGTTCATCCCTGGTATGTACAGATGCAGAGACTTGTACGAGATGGGCTAGTTAGGTAACAACATTAAGCCCGTCTTAGGACTAAAGACTGCAATACAGGTAGTAACATGAATGTAACCTCACTACACTTTCAGCGTTTGATCGATAAATGGCCGCAGGGATAATTTTGTTCGAGCTGCAAGAAGCTGCAGGGAGAGAAGGGAACAGGCGAGGGCGCAGCTGCGCGGAGCGGAAGGCGAGCGCGCCATCTGTCTTCATCAGCAGCGCCGCCGCAGCCGCAGCCGCCCTCGAGGGGGAGGGGAGGAGCTCAACACTTGTCCAGCCGACGCTCCCTCATGCTCCTCAATCGCCAACAAATCGCCCCCCGTGTCCGTCTAAGCGTCTGCACTGGCAGTCGCAGTTCCAACCACTAACGTACTGCTGTACGTAATGCACAAGTGCAACGGGCGCATAACGTCAGTCGCAGCGAAGATGAATGGTAGACAGCGGATTACCGGAAGAGTCTGTGAAAGTGTAATAACGCACGTACACTGGTTCACATAATTATTCGGACACTCATTAATAACAAGCCTTTGCGACACATCGGCTCTATGATTCGAAGACAATAGTGTACACGCTAACTTATTGTTAATGTCGCTGTTCGGGTCAGCAGCACAGTAAAATGTTCACGTTTAGGAAACAAGTGAAGTGACCCTGGAACATCCGAACACCGTCCCTTGCGTCTTCACACTCATTTTTCCTACAGAGGTCATGTATAGAGAAGTTATGGACAGTGTGGGTGTAAACATTCAGCGTGGCAGTGTGCTGTGTACAGCTGATGTAACGATGAGCCGCAGAGGAAGAGAGAGCACATTCGAACAGCGGAAGCTAGTAATTTTTCGCCATGCTAAAGGCAAAAGTTGTGAAATTGCTGAAATGCTACAAATGAAGAAAGGTACAGTTACACCCATAATCAGAAAATTCCGGGAGGAAAATACGCTACTGGCCATTAAAATTGCTAAGCCAAGAAGAAATGCAGATGATAAACCGGTATTTATTGGACAAATATATTATACTAGAACTGACACGTGATCACATTTTCACGCAATTTGGGTGCATGGCTCCTCAGAAATCAGTACCCAGAACAACCACCTCTGGCCGTAATAACGACCTTGATACGCCTGGGCATTGAGTCAAACCTTGGATGGCGTGTACAGGTACAGCTGCCCATGTAGTTTCAACAGGATACCACAGTTCATCAACAGTAGTGACCGGCGTATTGTGACGAGCCAGTTGCTCGGCCACCATTGACCAGACATTTTCAATTGGTGAGAGATCTGGAGAATGTGCTGGCCAGGGTAGCAGTCGAACATTTTCTGTATCGAGAAAGGCCCGTACAGGACCTGCAACATGCGGTCGTGCATTATCCTACCGAAATCTAGCGTTTCGCAGGAATTGCATGAAGGGTAGCGCCACGGGTCGTAACACATCTGAAATGTAACGTCCACTGTTCACAGTGCCGTCAATACGAACAAGAGGTGACCGAGACGTGTAACCAAAGGCATCCCATACCATCAAGCCGGGTGATACGCCAGTATGGCGATGACGAATACACGCCTCCAACGTGCGTTCACCGCGATGTCGCCAAACACGGATGCGACCATCTTGATGCTGTAAACATAACCTGGATTCATCCGAAAAAATGACGTTTTGCCATTCGTGCACCCAGGTTCGTCGTTGAGTACACCATCGCAGGCGCTCCTGTCTGTGATGCAGCGTCAAGGGTAACCGCAGCCATTGTCTCCGAGCTGATAGCCCATGCTGCTGCAAACGTCGTAGAACTGTTCGTGCAGATAGTAGTTGTCTTGCAAACGTCCCCATCTGTTGACTCAGGGATCGAGACTTGGTTGCACGATCCGTTATGCCGTGCGGATAAGATGCCTGTCATCTCAACTGCTAGTGATACGAGGCCGTTGGGATCCAGCACGGCGTTCCGTATTACCCTCCTGAACCCACCGATTCCAGATTCTGCTAACAGTCATTGGATCTCGACCAATGCGAGCAGCAATGTCACGATACGATAAACCGCGATCGCGATAGGCTACAATCCGACCTTTATCAAAGTCGGAAACGTGATGGTACGCATTTCTCCTCCTTACACGAGGCATCACAACAACGCTTCACCAGGCAACGCCGGCCAACTGCTGTTTGTGTACGAGAATTCGGTTGAAAACTTTCTTGCATATCACAGCATCTTCTTGCTGTCCGTTAAATTTCGCGTCTGCAGCAGGTCAACTTCGTGGTGTAGCAATTTTAATGGCCAGTAGAGTAGGATTGATAATTTACCGCATACAGGACGTCCACGAACGTTGACCCCAAGTTCAGCAGCCCAAGTTCAGCAGCCCAAGTTAAGCAGCCCAAGTTAAGCAGCCCAAGTTAAGCAGCCCAAGTTAAGCAGCCCAAGTTAAGCAGCCCAAGTTAAGCAGCCCAAGTTAAGCAGCCCAAGTTAAGCAGCCCAAGTTAAGCAGCCCAAGTTAAGCAGCCCAAGTTAAGCAGCCCAAGTTAAGCAGCCCAAGTTAAGCAGCCCAAGTTAAGCAGCCCAAGTTAAGCAGCCCAAGTTAAGCAGCCCAAGTTAAGCAGCCCAAGTTAAGCAGCCCAAGTTAAGCAGCCCAAGTTAAGCAGCCCAAGTTAAGCAGCCCAAGTTAAGCAGCCCAAGTTAAGCAGCCCAAGTTAAGGAGCCCAAGTTAAGGAGCCCAAGTTAAGGAGCCCAAGTTAAGTACTCCAAAACTCACTACTGAAACTGCCAAAGACATGGGAAAGAAAGTGCAACGTGAAACAATACGGAGGGTGCTCAGAAGAGCTAGCTTTCACGGTCGTATTGCAAGACGGAAGTCCTTCATAAGTAAAATAAATACTGTTTGGCGGCGACCTAATACTGAGCTTCAAGAGAACGATCTCAAAGCAGCTGTGAAGTAAGGCGGTGAATACGTAATCGTGTGTGGGTGCATGACGGCAAATGGAGTCAGTGAATTAATCTCTACTGAGGATAAAACAGAGCACTTGTAGTACCTCGGAATACTAAGAGACAATTAGCAAAAGAGCGCCGAAAACATGGGGGCTGGGGAACATTTTACGTTTCATCAAGGTAACGACTTGAAACATACGACCTATGATGTGAGGATGTGGAACTGTCAAAAGGTGCTTCATCTGCCCCTCAATCACCAGAACTGAATGTGATTTGGACGAACTTTATACAGCAATAAGGAAAACACCAATTACGTCTAGAGAACAGCTGAAAAACAGACTACAAGGAGAGTGGTAGAAAATATCTCCCGAATACACCTGAAAATTAGTGGGAAGCATTCCAAGTCGGCTCACAGAAGTAATTAAAACGAAAGGAATGCCTACCAGATACTGAACTTTTGCACAATAAGTAGAAAGAAATGTGTCCCAATAATTTTGTACATTTTTTTATTGTGTTTGTTAATTCTTACGTTTGTATCTGTAGTGTTCTTTAGAAGTACGTTGGACATTTAGTTTCAGGAACTTGTATTTACTTTATACCAGTGCTTTATTATTACTAAAATCACTAATACGAAGGGAAATATAATGTATCATGTTTGTCTGAATAATTATGGCCGCTAACTGGAAGCTCGCGCGACCAACTCGTGAGCACTATTCCCATTACATCGGATTAAAGCAAACCATTGAAGGACTCAAATATGTGTTCCTGGATTTATTACCAGACTGTTCGATCAGTACAGGAGAGTTAGTGAAGTGTTCCATTCTCTTGCATGGGAATTTTTAGATGTGCAACATATCGTTTTCTCGGCACGCCTGAGTGTTTGTCGGGAGGTTGTTGCGTCCACCATAGCACAGCCAGTATCCGGGGGATGGTGGTGTTCTCCATTCTCGTGGCGATGGACTCGTCTTCCCCTAATCCTCCTAAACGGGTTGTTGCGTTAGCTTCATGGCTGCCACACAGGCTTGTGATTTCCCACAGTGTCCAGTATTTCCCGACACCCCTTCCACAGAAACTTCTAAAAATCCTGCCAGGAAGCAACAGCCTACAGAAGCTCCATTAGTACTGTACTCTGCTTCTGACTGGCTGGAATACCTGAAGGTTAAATATTTTGTGGAGCTGTGTGGAGCTCACGAACTGGAGCAGTCCGCCGCCAGTCTTCGCTCGTGCAGAGACAGATGCCCTGTGGTGCTTGACAGTTGACGCCTGTCACTTGTCACTACAGTGTTGCCACATCGACTGCCGGCACCGCGGACGCCGTGAGGTACGACGGAAATGCGAGACACTGTATCGACAGCTGATTTAAAGTTACCGGTGACTGAACGGCGTCGCCGCATTGTGTAGCCCTGAATTTAAACTCGTGTCATAATCTAACCACAACCTCGTGATGTGTACTGTAACCTAAAAAGCCGGTGGTTAACAATCTGTGGCACAACTAAACCTCTACGAGCAAACTCAAGACAGAAAAATTTGAGTTTCATCGCAAAAAGCGAACTGTAATTTCTGGCTATCACTGATTGCCTGAAACTATACTCACAATGGCTACATGAGCTGCCGCGTTACCAACCGATGGGCATGGCACTTAGTTGCGCATTATTTGCGATACACGCCGATTTCAGACGAAAGAAAGGACCAAGAATAAGAGCAAATAAATTCAGCTACAATGATGAAAATGACGCACCGATGTATTAGAAATAAAAATATTACATTTAACCCAATCAAGTGAATAAAAATAATAATCAAAGTCTTTTGATCGGATTTAGAGATTAAAAAGAAGTATCTGCCTTTGACAGGATTCGAACATACGACTTTCTATACATCTGGTTTACACGGTAACTACTGCGCTACACCATTACACTGCATTACATTGTTCACTTACGACTCTAACGAACCGTGTATATGTGACGCTGAATTGCGTCTATAAGGAAGCATCCAGTAGTGTTTCGTTAGTGCTGGGTATGGAGAGAGAGAGAGAGAGAGAGAGAGAGAGAGAGAGAGAGAGAGAGTGTGTGTTTTTTTATCATGTATCATGAAATACGAAATAAAAGGGCCGAGCCAGGTTCTGGGTACAAATACATCAAGCAATAAAAGTTGAACAATGAACTGGAAGAGAACTGACAATTTTGTGGCAGTTTGTTAACGCTGAACGGTTCGGGAGTCACGTTGAGCGCTCTGATTGAGGAAAACAGCTCCAACGTGTGAAGTGTCAACTATCATGTAATTTTAATAGAACTATAGTGTTCTTTGACGTGTATTGTTGTTGAAAGGTAGCGTATGTATTCCAAATATTTAACATGTTACCATCACCCCTCATTATCTTCTTATCACATATACACCATCGTGACTGCACCATAAATGTACACGAATTTGACTACCAAACGTCGAGTCTATCCCAGACACAGTTCACATTTTGAATAGAAACACTGTAAGGTGGTGGCCTGTTTCAGGCCTTTCGCCTCACATTTTATCCTAGTTGCATACTGATTTTGCATATGAGACTGTCTTGCTTCATTTAGTTTTCGATCCAGTTTTATTTCTCGACTTTCCATCTGTACTGCGCCTTGTTTACGTGAGTGGCTAGGGGTAGCGAGCAGCAATGGAGGTAACACATCTCTCTTAACATCTCATTCTTATAGTAGGTTCTTCCACTAAATGCAGCTGGTCTTGACCACGAGAACTCGTTTTACCTGGAGAGGTAGCAGAATGTATTTTAGAGCGTTCTGGAAGAGCTGCTGGGCATTTATAGGGTCTCACGTTAGTGGGCCGCATAGGCAGTCGGACGAGCCCTTGCAGGGATTATCCTCCTGGCTAAGCTTCTGTGAACAATGGCTGGCGGAACAGAAGAATGGTGTACTCGGTAGCAGAACTGGAAACCACTGGTGGAAGGAGTGAGAATTCTACCTTGTTAGTCCACTTGCCTTTATACTGCTGTGGCCGGCCGGAGTAGCCGTGCGGTTCTAGGTGCTACAGTCGGGAGCCGAGCGAACGCTACGGTCGCAGGTTCGAATCCTGCTTCGGGCATGGATGTGTGTGATTTCCTTAGGTTTAATTAGTTCTAAGTTCTACGCGACTGATGACCTCAGAAGTTCAGTCGCATAGTGCTCAGAGCCATTTGAACCATACTGCTGTGTGTGGCCAACTTTGGCTCTTCTGCGAAAACTTATTACCGCACGATACTCCACTTTATTAATGCGGACGCCGCGCGGGATTAGCCGAGCGGTCTCAGGCGCTGCAGTCATGGACTGTGGGGCTGATTCCGGCGGAGCTTCGAGTCCTCCCTCGGGCTTGGGTGTGTGTGTTTGTCCTTAGGATAATTTATGTAAGGCCGGCCGCGGTGGCCGTGCGGGTCTAGGCGCTACAGTCCGGAACCGCGGGACTGCTACGGTCGCAGGTTCGAATCCTGCCTTGGGCATGGATGTGTGTGGTGTCCTTAGGTTAGTTAAGTTTAAGTAGTTCTAAGTTCTAGGGGACTGATGACCTAAGATGTTAAGTCCCATAGTGCTCAGAGCCATTTGAACCATAATTTATGTTAAGTAGTGTGTAAGCTTAGGGACTGATGACCTTAGCAGTTAAGTCCCATAAAAAAAATTAATGGGGATGCAACGGCATATTTTTGCGCCTTTAGCGGCGTGCTACGGTACTGTAGTGAGGGTATTTCATTGTGTACCAAGAGTGCAAACAAAAGAAATTATTTACCTAACTTTATTTTTTCGATCTTGTTGCATACGACTTCGTACACAAGGGTAAGAAGAGATGAGCAACAGAGTGATGCGACATCTGTTGTCGTAGGAAAGCTAGACAGGAGCAGAAATGACAACGAATGAAAAATTTGGAAATTTGTGGTAAGGTCTTATGGGACCAAACTACTTAGGTCATCGGTCCCTAAGGCTACACACTACTTAAGTTAACTTAAACTAACTTACGCTACGGACAATACACACATCCCCATGCCCGAGGGAGGACTCGAACCTCCGACGGGAGGAGCCGCACGGACTGTGACAAGGTATAACGAATGAGTTGACATAGTAAACAGAAGATTTACTTAACGTTTATTTCTCCAAGAATCATTACAGATAATCAGCAAGAAACAGAGTCCAGTTATCACAATGTCAACAAGGATGAGGCTCACTGCTGTAAGACACGGACGATGGAGTCCGACTAGGCGGCGTCCGCATAGCGAAGTGACTCAGAACGTGTGTGGGTTTTATACGCTGCGGCCAGCAACCCTGTATCACGGCGGCAGCTCGTAGTCCAGAGCCACCCGACCGCTATCTGCGCTGGACAGATACTTGCAATTCTATTGCTAACTGTGATACCCCGTGCAGGGTGGTATCAATATGTGATACCATACGAGTTATAATTAAAAAAATTTATGACTACTGCTCGTATACTATGGGACAAGATAATGTATGACATAACTGCAAGACTTACATTTTACATTTTATTTTATCCGTGCCATAATGGGCGACCAAAAAGTTTCCATTCGAAACACCGTACAGTCCACAACCAGTTTGCCAATCACGCAAAATCGCTGTGGGCATCCCACCGACGCACCAGGTTGATGATATCTGTGTGGTAAAACTCCGTGTCTTGGTGCGTGAACAAGTCCAGTGCCAGCGGCACATCTTCGTCCGACAGGAATTTTCGACCCTTCGTGGCCTTTTTTCAGGGACGGAAGGGCGTGATAATCGCATGGGGAGCGATCAGGACAATGGGGCGGACGCTCTAGTATCTCCCACTTGACTTGCGTAACTTCTGCGTTACGACATTTGCAATGTGGGGACATGCGTTATCACAAGCACCCCTTGTGGTGGCTTGGTCTTCGACAGACGTGCTGTCTCGTACACATTCTTCATTCTCTGAAAGCCACCAGTATTTGCCCTTCGGCAACCAGGATATTGGTTCTAAAAAAAATGGCTCTGAGCACTATGGGACTCAACTGCTGTGGTCTTAAGTCCCCTAGAACTTAGAACTACTTAAACCTAACTAACCTAAGGAAATCACACACATCCATGCCCGAGGCAGGATTCGAACCTGCGACCGTAGCGGTCGTGCGGTTCCAGACTGTAGCGCCTTTAACCGCTCGGCCACTCCGGCCGGCGATATTGGTTCTGTTTGGACGCATTTGGTAATAATGTCACCAGAGTTCACGTTTCTACATTTACCCCACGCAAGTCGTGAAGATGAAGATACGAATGCCACACTAATCCCCTGCTTACACCAGTGCCGGCCAGTTACGTTCTAGTGCCCTATAGCACACTGTAAGTATTTTAGGCGCTACAGTCTAGAACCGCGCGACCGCTATGGTCGCAGTTTCGAATCCTGTCTCGGGCATGGATGTGTGTGATGTCCTTAGGTTAGTTGGGTTTAAGTAGTTCTAAATTCTAGGGGGACATGACCTCAGCATTTAAGTCCCATAGTGCTGAGAGCCATTTGAACCATTTTGCACTTAATGTATGTCACTTTTCTTCGAATACGTGCTGTTATGCAAAAAAGGGACGAACGCATGTTTTGTAGTGCTCCTTCTGCGATAACTAGAAAATGTCGAGTGCTTCAAATGATGGTTACCTGCGTTACGATCAACTCAGAGAAGGGACGCAGCTGTGCGACTCTGAATACTCTGAGTGACGTCATCCCTTTCGGCGCTATGGATGCTAAGTGCGAGTAACGTACTGTTCAGGCGTAAAGTATTAGGGATTTTTGAGCAGCGATTGATGAAACGGGGTCGTGACCGTGTGATCACAGTCAGACTTTTACAGCCGTGCTGGAGCGGACGTGCTATGTATTTCTGCCTCGCGTTTGCTGTAGTTTACTTCACATACCTATCGCTTACTTACTTAAGGGAAGACTTTTTCCAAAATCCACGCTACGATATACCTTTTGCGATTACACCCGTCCAAAGTCTTTGGTAGTGGAACGCGACGAAGCTAACATCTTAGTTTCCGACTTTTGGGCATCGGATCTCTCCATCTCAAGTAGCATGGTGTACGTCAAAGTCCTCAATGATGCGGTGTGCGAACGAATACTTTGCAACACCAGACGTGGGCTACATTTTTGCCACGCCGATGCCAATGCCGACGCGGTCACTGTCGACCATGCAGGCTTGGCCATGCCCACCATACTAGTCTTCGAACTACCATTAGGTAAAGGAAGACGTTATCGCGGCTTTCCGCCCCTGTGGACCTGTGTACATGGTCACGCTCCCGAACGCCGGGCGCAGTCCAATTCATCACAGTTCATGACCGCTGCCTATCTCCGTTACCAAGTGCCGTCTTATGTACACATCAGCGGGCATACCGCAGTCGTTATAACTTATACGGTGGCCAAGCCAAGATCTGTTCCAGGTGTGGCAAAGAATGCCATCTCAGATCTGAGTGTCTTCTGCGACACACCATCTAACTGTCGGCCGCTGCTGTGGCGTCTCCGACTCCGACGACGGTTTTACCGCTCAGCTACGCATCAGTGCTCTCATCTCCGTCCACTGACCATCGTCAGCCGGACCACGTACCAGTGTGTCTTCGATCTGCAACGGATAACGTCGGGTTCGACACGTAACGCTCACTGCCTGACTGCCGATCCCCTTCCGGCCGATGGGATGCAAGTCACATTGTTCACCGTCCCCGAGACGGCCTTCATCTCGAACCGACGCGATCCCCTTCCGTCTTCCGACACAAAGGGACGGACATGTAAGCAATGTTCATGTAAACGGCGCAAGAAGAAGCAGCGCACGGTCTCTGAACGAGAAACCGTATTCCCCCAACGCTTCTGAGGCCGTCCTACCGGAAGAGGCCTTACAGAACCTGTATGACGACTACGCGACGCACCGTCTCAACCAGGTCCACGAGTTCCGTCTGTCGCCACGTTCGGACGTTCAAGCTAGTGCGCTCCGCGTGGCCGTGCTTTGTTTACGTTTCTCGAACGAGGTTGGTGCTCCGTACTCTTCGCGTTCTTCCTAACATTTCCTTTCTGATTTCGTCGGTTTCCGAGGAGAATGGTTTACATGCAGCGTGGCGTACGCCGGATTGTGTTTCTTTGTCATACGTCAGCGGCGGTAGTGCTACATAGTTTACCGTAAAATGGGTGATCCTCCTGGCAAGCTTCAGGTCATATAGTTGGCACTAGAAACCTGCCTTCAACACGCACGGACGTTGCTACCGATGTTCGATAACCATGGTGAGATCCAGCACGGTGAATTACGACCCCCCGACACACAGCGTCTCCAACTCCAACAGCACCAGCACCACCACCACCACCACCACCACTACCACCACCACTACCACCACCAACCCCGCACAGCAGCTTCTGCATCACCATCAACTGCAGTTTCAGCAGCAAAAACTGGCTCAACAGCAGCAATTTTAACTGTTGCAGCTACAACAACAGAAACTCCAGCAATCTCACCACCAACAACAACACTTGTATCAGGCTAGTCAGCAAGTTAGCCATTCCAACGACTCTTCCAGCTTCACGCTTAAGGCCAATGCACCAAATGTCAGCAGCAGAAAAGTTGTCCCCTTAGGAAACGGCTGCGTGCCGACTCACTTCCTGTCCCAGCCATTGATATGTGTGGGTTACTGGGTTTGGATCCCCCTCCTAGTAATAGTACAGTGCAGACAAACTCGGAACACTCACAGAGTCAACCGTTAACTTCCACTGCTACGGTCGTGAGGCCAAGTGTCAACAACCAGTACAGTCGATCAGATGCAGGCCCCTATAGTGTTTTTGTGGAGAGCTTAGAAACGAACGATGGCAAACTTCACGTTATGTCACTAGGCAAATTATTATTTCACTATAACTCTCATATCAAGCATGAAACTGTTGACATTAGTCCGTCACACAGAAACAGAGTCAATATAAAACTGAAAACTGGTGCGGCTGCCAACACATTGATAGAAGTTCCTGTTTCCAAAGATCGTATAAGTCTGATGTCTATACTCCCAACTTCCTCCTCCATACATAGGGCATTACTCGTGATGTTGACTTAAGCCTGACAGACTAGGAGATTATTGACCCAATGGAGAGCATATATCCTGCCGCAAGTATCAAACGATACATTAAGAATCATCATGTACATCTTGAACAAACGGTGCTGATTCCAGTCTGTCAGGTGGTGTGATGATGATGATGTTTGGTTTGTGCGGCGCTCAACTGCGCGGTCATCAGTGCCCGTACAAAGTCCCAATTTTTTCACACTCCAATTATTTACGCAGTCCAATCTAGCCACTATCATGGATGATGATGATGATGATGATGATGATGATGATGAGATAATGAGGACAACACAAACACCCAGTCCCCGGGCAGAGAAAATCCCCAATCCGACCGAAAATCGAACACAGGACCCCGTGATGCAGGGGCAAAAACGCTAGCCACTAGACCACGAGCTGCGGACTGTCTGGTGGTGTGACGGACCGTTCATGCACGAGCTTTTTCCATCAACAAGAACGCCGAAGTGCAATAGCCTACGCCATATCGGGCACAGTAACTGGTAACCCACAACTCTCATACTCCGCTGCTGTTCGACAACCTCCTAGTCCCCAAAATTCCCTTGATTTCCCTCCTCCACCTCTAAGACATTCCCTGCAACCGATAGTCGCTTTGCAAGATTCTTCTACGTGGCCAGCGCCACCGCCGGTGTCGGCTCGATTACGCTCTCTCCCTCAGGGCGCTGTATATCGGCAACATGACTTCCATTTGGCAGACAGATCGGGTGCCATCTCTGGCACGAGAAGTCCATCGAAATGGTGTGTTCCTAGGCCAATCTGGCGACAGGGCTTCTCAGACATTCCACACGAATATTCTCTCATCATGTCCCCCCAAACCCCGCTGCCACCCTACCCATATACTCCTCAATACGTCAACAACCGCCGCCACTTTGTAACAACAACGAATACGTCATGGACAAGATTATCTCGTTTATCATCCATCTTTTTGTAGATACAAAGACAGAGCCACCTGGAACTTTACAGATACAGCCTCTACGACAACAATTGCCGATCCTACTTACGCTTAGCGGCTGTGGCGGGCTTCAAGGTCCTCAAGAGTAGTTGCCAATAAAGGAGTTCTTCAACACAATTTTGGACGCGGAAGACAGCAGTGGCTTCTATCTCAGAGACGTGGTGTCAACTGGGTTCTGTTGTCTGTTTTCGAGGATATCAAGTTTATCGCCAAGACAGAAAAAACGTCGAGGAGGCTCCTCCCTCTTCATTAATAATGGACTGTATAAACACCACAGTAAAAATATCCCCGTGAGGCTATAGACAGCTTTCATGCAGCAGCGGCGAGGCTCTCTACGCTAGTTGGTCATGTAACTGTCGTGACTCTTTCCTGTCGGCCGAGGTCGTATATTCCCCTTGAAGGGTGGTACGCACTGTTCCGGCAGTTGGAATCTCCATTCTTACTTTTTGGGGATTTCGCGCACAACACGATGCGGGGCCGTGCCTATAATATTACGTTTGGTGATGGGTTCCTTGAGGTTCTATCCCCCACCTTACTTCCATTACTTGGACATAGACCTTCAGACGTCGATTTGACTCTAAATTGGGCGTTACTTTCTTCTTTTTTACATGGTCTAGTCTTCCCTAACCTATTGGGTCTAACCTCTAAGCTCTCCTTATATCGGCTTGCATCGCAACGCCTATCACGGCCTAGAGGCAATCTCGTAAATGGAACGTTACGCAGGCATGGTATAGCGCACTAATGGATGCCCAACTATCGTCATTCCCCACCGCGGCGTCGCCCCCAAGCAAGGTACATTGTGTTTAGGAATCATATCAATGTGGCGGCAGCGTATTCTATTTCTCAGAAGAGGAAGATGACTGGCACCAGCCGATCCCCAGTTCCCTGGTGGGACTCTGAATGTTCGTGTCGGATGGCGCAACGGAGAATGGCTATCAGTCGTCTCAAACGGCATACCACGTGGGAGAACTACGGTACCTATGCGCTTTCTCAAAAAATGACTCTGAGCACTATGCGACTTAACTTCTGAGGTCATCAGTCGCCTAGAACTTAGAACTAATTGAACCTAACTAACCTAAGGACATCACACACATCCATGCCCGAGGCAGGATTCGAACCTGCAACCGTAGCGGTCGTTCGGCTCCGGACTGTAGCGCCTAGAACCGCACGGCCACTCCGACCGGCTGCGCTTTCTCAATGCCCGCAAGAAAGAACACTGGAGGAAGTTGTGCGAACAACTATCTGTGCACACTCATGTTGCACGTATTTGGGCGATGGTAAACTCGCTCAAACGGAAACCAGTACCTCCCAAGCGGTTGTAGACCTGGATAGACGAGTTTGCCGCCATTGTCGCACCTCCAAGGAACCCATAAATTTCGCGGCGTCTACAAGATGGTTTAACCACGCTACTCTCTCTCTCGCCGAACTCCAAGGGGCTCTGACGTCTTCGTCAGATAAATTGCCCGACTATGAGCAGATCCACAACTCCATGGTTCTAAATTTCTCTCACAATGCTAAATGTGTTCTTGTCAACATCTTTAACGGCATCTGGAGGGATGGCGCCCGTACTGAAGCCTGGGAGAGACCCTGTATTTTGCGGACCTAGACACTTTGTTCAGCCCCAACGTCAAAGTTCTTCAGTATGCGGACGACGTCTATGTATAAGCTCCCTCGTCGCGCTTTTGGGTGACACGCCTATGGCTTACCGACGCATATGAAATGTTGGCCGCATGGGAGTTCAAAAATGGGCTCGCTTTGTCACGTGACAAATCTGTTTTGATAGCCACGAGGAAACAGCGTAGTAACTTCTCATCCAAACTTCAGCTTGGCCCGTACACACTTCCTGTTCGGTCACATGCTACCTTCGCATGTGCCTACTTCGACAACAAACTCACGTGGACCGGGAATGCTGCGTACATCATTGACAAGATGGATGATACTGTGAATATCTGGCGTATGCTTACCCGAGTATGGTGGGGAGCGGAACTGATTATGCTCTTGACTCTGTATAAGTTATTGATCCACTCTTAGATTACGGCAGTATTGTCTACGGCACTGCAACACAATCAACTTTGCGCAAGCTCGATGTCACCCATTGTAGATAATTCGTCTTCTCTGGGAGCCACGAAGTCAACGCCCACCAACGCCCTGCTAGTGGAAGCATTCGCCATGCCGTTGTCTATAGGACGGCAGATTTTTCTCCTCAGTCGATCTTCGATATTCTGATTATGCCTTTTTTAAGGCGGTGGTTCGATACTGGAGACACACAATGGCACCTCAGACGACGAATGAACAGAACTCCTTTATTAGTTCCAGGTACGAGAAATAGTGCCATCTCTGTCCACTAATTCTTCAGGACATAAAACTCCCCAGTTCACGTTTTTCGTTTATTCTTCACTTCAGCCGCAGCGGCATGCCAGCCGTCTTATTTCCGAACGGAGACCAACATGACTCGCGACCTGGAGCATTTTCTCAGCATACAATGGCCGCAGTAGGCTCATATCTATGCGGACGCTTCTAAATCTGAGACGGATGTAGTTTACGCCGTCTTCAGTCTTTCTAGTGGCGCCTACCAAATGTTCGTTATGGTAGCCAGACATTCAAGTTCGTCCTGATACTTACGGACTTTCAAAGCGTGCTGCAGAAATTGCAACATCCCCCGTTTAATAAACAGACCAACAGATATGTTCTGGACGCCTTGGAGGCGATTACAGACGCGCGGACCTTGGGCATTGCCGTCCAATTACTCTGGATTAAAGGACATCATGGTATTCTTCATAATGAAACTTTTGACCGCCTCGCCAAGACGAGTATTACAGAAGGCCAGTTACACCCAACGCCAATCCCTTATATGGATCTCACATCGATCATACGACAGGCAGCTTATCGCGCTTTGAACTGTGAATGACATGTCTCTCAGCACTGTAAGGCCGCTCACCTGGCGACCATACAACCGAACATGTCTTCTCGACCATGCTTCGCCTCGGTGCAGCTTCGTAGACATCATGTGATTTCTATCATTCGCATGAGGCTGGGACACTGGTGTCATACCGCGCACCTATACCGGTTGAAGATTATCACGCCTGGACACTGTGATAAGGACACAGCAGCAATAGCACATCATATTGGCATGTTTTAAGTTGACGACTGCACAATCACACTTGTATAAGTAATTGGTTGCGAGAGGTTCCCCCCTCCCCATCAGTGTTCCAGTTTTACTCCGCCGTTTCAATAAATATAACTTGCTCACACACTATATCAAAGCCACCGGTATCCAAATTTAATTCAGAGTTGCTTAGGTCTTCATTTTCCTATGGCATCAGCCCCGTTCATAATCGGGTGCGTGATTTCGCGTTTTAGTTTTGCGTGCAGACCATCGGTAAATCAAATTTTCAGAATTGCTCTCTTGCGCATTTTATGTCACTACTGTACATACCGCTGGTTGTATTGTGTTTGTCATTTTGGGTTTTTCTTTTACTTTAAGTACGTCTGTCTGTAGGCTGCATTTGTCGTATTGTTATATAATGTTATTTGCAATTTTGTTCTTCAGTTATTGTTGTACTATTGTATGTATGGTGTCTGCCCTTTCATGTTTTGTCTTTTACTATAAGAGCATATGCATGTTTGTCATAATGTTGCTATATAGCGCTGTTTGTAATTTTGCTCCATTGTCACTGTCATCACTGCTGCCAGCTGCCAGTTGTTTGTCTAACTGCAATTTCATTTTTCTTTTAAGAGTGTGTTTGTATGATAACTTCGTAACTTTGCGCTATTTCGCTTTTGTGCGATTATGTCTTTTTGGCAATTTATAAGCGTTATTGGCTGTATGATCCTTGTAACCGAAAGACAAAATAAAGGAATTTAAAAAAAAAATTAGAAGCCAGGTGCACCCGCAGCAATGGACACACCGCTACGACTGCCGCAGAGACGTCCTAGGGACGCGACAACAGCGGCGCCCTCGATGACGTGGAGTAACGACATCGACGATGGCCCGAACCACACGCTGGTAAGAATAACCTTGATAGTGGCAACATGGCTTACCGCGGAAGGCCGTTAAAACCTCCATATTGGAACTATTGTGACAGAAGTACACAAATCGCACGATATCAGCTCTACGACAGCTAGAGCGGTGCGAAGGCTGTTAGTATATGGGGGCGCAGTTCTGCTGTGTATGGGGGCAGGTAGTTAGGGTAATTACGACGGGCCAAGTGCAGGTAAGCCGTGACACAATAGGGAATAGGTACTGGACGGAAATTTCACTGGACACAGTTTTCATGGATTCCATCCTCGGACGCTGTTCACGTTTGAAATTACATTATGGCATACACATGATGTTCGCTGATTGTGGCGAAAGTTCCTGGGGACGACGGCGCCCTACAGAAAAATACAGTGTGGTAAGATAGACTATTTTGTGGTAAATGGGCCTAAAAATAAATTATAATAACGTAGACAACATGTTAAGATAAGAACTAAATTACCTGTGTGTTGAACGTAGTTATTTAAATTCATTGTTAGGTCCCTTTACAATAAAATAGTTCTTTTCCTTCCATCGCATTTTTCTATAGGGCACCAAAGGAAATTTCGCCACAATCAGCGAACATCAAACGTAATTTTAAATGTTAACAGCCGTCTAAGGATGAATCTGTCGCTTCGAAGCCGGTAATGGCATTATTTAACCATAATAAATAGCGTTATTAAGAGTCGCAGGTTGCTGCTTTTACTTCATTACAAGAATTAATCGGCATTTTCACAGTCACTATCTAGCCACGTCAGTTTTCTACAAAATAGTGAATATTTCACTGTTGCTTCGCTATGAATTAACCTTACTATTATATTTAATTCCTAGTGTTTGCCGATTGCTGTATTTCGATGTAGCCCCCCTTCAGTGTGTGCGCAGTAACAAATACTCAGCAGGCAGAGTTCAGAAAGGCCTGGCGGCAACAGCGTAGTCGGCAGAGTACACGCTGCTCCCCTGATGCCCGTATCGATGCTGCCCAGCTGACAGACTGCGCCGGACTGCGGCTGGTAGCGGTGCGGTGCGGTGCGGTGCGGTCGATGTGCCGTGGCGCGCGCTACGCCAGCGCCCCTCGCGGCGACGGCGGCGGCAGCGACGCGCTAATTAATTTACGAGCGGCACACCGCGTGGGAAGGGAAGGGGAGGGGAGGGGAGGTCCACCCCGCGCTCCGCGCCAAAAAATGACCGCAATTCCGGGCGCGAGATTAACGGCTCCGGGAAACGCGTCGCTGGGCCGGCACTTCACGGCTTTACAACGTTAATAAACGTCCCCCCCCCCCCCCCCCCCACTCCAGGGGACACTTGGCGACCACCGGGCTGGCGCCGAGGTGCTGGTCGAGGTCGAGACTGAGGCGCCGATGGCACTCGCGGGACCGTCCGGTCGGCAACCCGGCGAGTCTCTGAACAACTAACTTCACTGGCCACTTCCTGGACCTGGGCATCCGTCGCGAATAATCCCAAGTGGAAAACAGCCCCACGCCTAAAGCCCGGTCCACACGCAACGATCTGTCTGCGCAGACATCGGCGCAGATGTCTGTACATGCAAAAGATCGCTGCAAATGTTGTGTGTTCACACGACACAAACCCCAATCTACTACTTGTCCGCCATTTGTCGGTGTAGAAAAGAAATATGAGTGGCAAGCGGCTACGCTCCCCGTAAACGTCAAAAATTTAATTCAGTTATTTTGAAATACAGAAATGGAGGAAGTTCTATTGTGGTCTGTGTTCGCAACTTGTGTTGCAAAAAACATTCAGACCAACCGCAGGAAACAGAGAAAGCGGTCAAAATGGTGTAGACAGTGGCTGCTAAAGCGAAAGCAGTTTTCTCGCGTAAATTTACTGCGAGAGTTGCAGGGCGAACCTAAGAAAGCTAAGCAGATCAAAATACCTTAACGTTAGCTGGTATACTTGATCTACTCCTACACCAGATCTTCTAGATTTCTGAACTTTGGATAACACTTTTCGGTAAACAGTTCGCAACGAATTTACTTTTTTATTGCTGTTTCTCTGTTTGCCGAGGCGTCAACTGCCCGCAAGTTTTCAATTAGAGCATTGTATGCTGCTGTCTTTTTGTCTCGGTCACTATATTCTTTACTTTTAATTTTCCACAAACATGGGTGGTTTCTATATATTTCAATGAATTCACTTACAAACTCTCAGGAACACTGTCGAGTATCAGCCATTTTAATGCCCTGTGCGCACAAATACAAACACTAGACTGAGCAAACAGCTGTTTCGCGCCAGATTTGGGGTGATCTCCTGTCCACACGCTCCAACTTGTCTGCGCAGATATGGTTTGAACCCACAGATTTGAGAGGTTTCGCTCAAACCGCCAACTCCAAGTTTGCACACACCTCAGGTTGGTGCAAATCTTCTGTCCACACGCAACGATCTGTCTGCGCAGATGTGATCTGCGCAGACATTTGCGCAGACAGATCGTTGCGTGTGGACGGGCCTTTAGCAGAACAAGTAAAAACCCGCAACTTATAGGAAATGGCCTGCGGACAAGTGTGAGTGTGCCATCCGTAGTTTCATCCGTCGTCACATTTGCGATATCCTTGTGCTATAGAGGTCTGGAAGCAAGAAGGCGTGATAAGTCTCCGCCTATGTCATGGTCCATATTCCCGCCGTTGCCCGACCTGGTCACTGCCAACACTCTGGTAAACGCCACATTGGGCCACTCTTTCTGCTTTTGCCTCACCTTAGAACAATTTAAATGCTCGGAAAATGTCGCTGATGATTGGTTCAAATGGCTCATCAGTCCCTTAGACTCAGAACTACTTAAACCTAACTAACCTAAGGACATCACACACATCCAAACCCGAGGCAGGATTCGAACCTGCGACCGTAGCAGCAGCGCGGTTCCGGACTGAAGCGCCTAGAACTGCTCGGCCACATCGGCCGGCTGCTGTTGATTGTTAACGTAATGTTAGCGGTGTCTGCGTTATGTCACCCACAATGAACACTATACGGCTATATAACTCCATCACACCCACATTAATATGAGAATCAAGTGTTCCACGTGCAACCTTAAGCGCACGCCAGAGACTAGGCAGAATTGGCTAGAGCGTTATGCGGTACCTACGCTTTGTTACCGTCTTATAGATCATCACTTTCCTTTTGGAGCAAAGAAAGTTGCGGCACCGATGTAGTATTGCTAAACATGGACAAAGCTTTCGATCGCATTTGCCCTATGAATTAATACCACTATGGCATCCTAGGCCACTTTAATAGGATGAGACATTCTATATTTTCTAACAGGCGACTCGATGCCGTCATGACATTCCCAGCAGCACCACAAAGAGCAAAGAGGCCGGTCGTAACACAAACTTTATATTGTGCTCATTACATTCCAATGAGAACGCCAAACAACAAGGAACGGAGATACCCATATCTGCTCATGACACTAATTTATCGCAGTGTACCAAACGTTAATTACATAAAAATGAGTCTGAAAAGCCATCTGTAAAAATTATTCGGTGGCTGAACCTCTGAAAAATGTCCGTTTTGTTCCCTCCATCTGCCTGACGTAAGGCCCACTTTTTGTCGAATCACTATTTAGTTTTGCTCGAAAACATTATGGACAGCTACGGGGATGCGTACACATTCGACGCGATAGTGGAAGTCTTGTAGCCCGCCAGCAAAATCGAAACGCCATCAATCATCTCGTGAGTAGACGGAGACCACTCAGTAAGACACTGTAGACGGCTTTATGTAGATAGCCACCCCGTACTGTTGGCCACAGACACTCGAGTAAACAGACAATAGCCATTTTAACAACCAGAACACGAAGACCAAGTTCTTTGTTAAAGCACTCTACATCGCGCTAAATGCCACCCCTGAGATGAAGCATTTTCTATTGGAGAAAACAGGCCTGCGCTCGGGTGCTCTATTTGGCCAGGCGTATCTGATTCCAGAAAGGAGGAACAAATACTGGCAAGGCATGAGATAACTTTACTCATATCTTTATATCGTCGGGAAGTACGTCACTGTATCGAGCGGAAATCATCATGACACATTAGATCTTGTCTTTTATATCACTTCAACTCTGTTCGCCCGTGAGATTTAGAAGAGAGTGATGCGGTTTTCTTTAAGTTTTGGAGGGTGTCAGATGAAGTCCTGCACAGTCGCCTAAAGAACGCGCGGCTCTCTGTGGAGTCTCGGCTTGCCGGGTTGGCTAGGGGTCGGGCACCGAGCCGTGTTGCGGCTGGCGGACAGTGTGCCCACGCCATTTCAACGTTCATTGCTTACCTCTGTCTTCTGAGTCTGCCAGTTCCCATTTCTGGTGCCCAGGTGGATGGACGTGGCCCTGCCACACTTCGTTACGCCTCGCGGTCCGGCGTACAAAGAAATGGTGAGAACCTTATTTGCGTATTGTTAACTTGGATGTATTTCGGGAAACCCCTGTTTTGCTAAGCCACGACAACTGAAACTTATTTTGGGTTCACGCCTATCGCGCTGAGCAGCTTTCTTTAGCTAGTGGCGGTTATTTAGCCTGGGTTTTAAAAGCGGATCTGCATCCTTGGTAGCCGGAACGCGATCGAGTTATCTTTAAGATCGTTGTGAAAGGGGAAACATTTTGGTCGGCACTAGTTTCATTATTACGTCATTAAATACCGACGATGTTGCTTTAAAATCTGCATCTGTGCATTATTCTCAAACACTTGGGGGCTCAAGCTTGTAGTTCCTACCGTATTTAAAGCATTCGTGCGTCGATTCTTTTGAATTAAATCGGCAGGTGTTCCTATACTTTTGAATGAATACACTAAGCAGATTCAGAAGGATGTAGGTTGCAGTAGGTACTGGGAGATGAAGAAGCTTGCACAGGATAGAGTAGCATGGAGAGCTGCATCAAACCAGTCTCAGGACTGAAGACCACAACAACAACAACAACAACCTTGCCTTGGGTAATTAAATTTGAGCTCCTTTCTAACTGTTCCGTGAATCTTAAAGCATTTTTTTCCTTCGTGGTGATTTTACCATTTAAATCATTTTGCAACTCGATAAATGTTGTTCTTTTAGTCAGGTGAAGGAATTATCTGAGATACTTTTCCTAAAAACTGAATGTTTTTTTAATTTAAGTAGTTGATATTCTACAGCTGTATGTTTCGTATAATTGTTATTTAAACCCGTAAGCGTAAGATCATGATTTTAGTTTCTGATGGATTGCCCTTTAAATGTAGATTTTTTCGGAAGTTTTCAAACTTTGGTGTTTAATGTGTTATTCAAGAGAAATGTTTTTTAAATATCATCGCGTCTCTGGGACAGTTTCTCAAAGGTCTGCTACATTTGAGTAAACTGAAAATAAAAAAAATGACAAAAAATATTGACTGTTTGTCTTGTGTACATAGCATCTTATCACTCTCGGATCCAGGCTCCTTAACATTTCAATTACTGCTCCACGTCGCTCGGTAAAACAAACTGCATCCGACGCGCCACAAAAGTTAAGGGATTTCACGTACCAGTAGCAAATTCAGTGTTTCTGAACTGTGTACTGAAGAGACGCTACTGTCATACACAACGTTACACAGTTCAAACCGTAGCGACGATGTAAATTTTGCCAAAAAGGTTTTTTCCGAAAGAATAACGATAACCGGTGGAGACGTTTATGGGCTCCAGAAAAAATGACACACAGACAGGAAGTGAGAGTGACGATATAATGTTATGGTGCAACAGGTTGCTGAAGGAGCGAAACGCGGGAAACAGACGGGGGCGGGCAGAGTTCCAACAGTGCAGTGTAGTGTAGTGTAGTGTAGTGTAGTGTAATGTAGTGGGGAGGCCAGACGCGGCAGGGGACGAGAACCGCAGCTGAGACGAAAGCGCGCGAAAGGAATGTGGCTGCGCGCGGAGTGACGTGGTCTAGGCGGGGTGGTGTGTGCCGTTCTAAAGACTTTTTCATGGAGGCCACGACGACATAAATAAATCAAATTTTCTCGCGTCTTCACAGCACTGACAGTTCCGAAACAATATAAGCCAAATTCTCTGTTTGTGTACGTGGTATTAGTAACTGCAGTATCAGTATTATTAACACTAGTACTGTGTATTCAGTTATTGATACATAGATTTTACTTACGATACGCGTTTCGTCTTATTCGGTTAAAACATCGCCATTGGTAGGAATTTCTCGTCTGTTTCTTTCCTTGTCTGCATTCACGTTTCAACTGAATTTTTCCCTTTTTAATTGTAACTGTAAATCAAAAAAATATTCTCGGATTATAAGCCGAATGGCATCGTCGTCTTGTTGCAACGTTTCAATGGATTCCGTAGCAATAATCTTCAGACGAAGATGGTGGATTGGAAATCCATTGAAACGTTGCAACAAGACGACGCCCCCATTCGGCTGATAATTCCAGATTTCATAGCTGAAATAAGCCGAGAATGGAAAAGAGAGAAACTACGAGACCGTAACCGAAGAAAGGGTACATAACGAGGCTAGCAATCGAGTCAACTGGTAGGGCAATATTTTTCGGATGGCGAGTAACACAGTCCAGGAACTGGCCTGGGGTGGAAGGGAACGAATGAAAGGACTACGTCACCGACCCCCCGCTTCGACCCACGCGGGCATTTTCTCCGCTGCCTGGCGAGCGTTTAGCTGTCTCAGAAAGTCTCTGGGCACAGGCCGGCCGGAAAGTATTACTACATCGTGCGTAAAGGAAGTGTGGGAAACGGATGAAGAAGTTTCGAAGAACTTGAGATTTCAACCTCTGTATCAGAAAATGTTTCAGGAAGCAAGCACACTAACAAATTAGAAGCGGAGCGTCCCGCGCTGGGTAGCCGCCGCGCGAGGTGTGGGGCGTTTTGTCACGGAGGTTCGAGTCCTCCCTAGGGCATGGGTGTGTGTGTGTGTGTGTGTGTGTGTGTGTGTGTGTGTGTGTGTGTGTCGTCCTTAGCGTAAGTTAGTTTGTCAACCTCTTCATCTCATAGTAGCACTTGCAACCTACGTCCGGTCTAGCAGAATACGGACGGGCGTTATCACTTCACAGTCTCCCGGCCGTCGTCCTTGCATTGCGCCTGCAAGGCGTCACAGTTGTTGACAATAAATGTCAGCAGTGATGGTTACAACTCGGGGAAGCAATTCGTAGTACACCACGCCATCGCTGTTCCACCAGATTATCTGGTGGGGAGCTGCTGGTTTGTTTGGTCTCAACCATTCCGTTTTTTCCCCTTGTGTTAGCATTAAGACACCATTTCTCGTCACCAGTAACGATACAGGATAGGAATGGTCAGCGTCGTTCACGAGCCCAAAGACGACGAGAAAGGACAGATACACCCGCTGATTTTTGTTATTTTGGCACAGAGCATGCGGTAACCAGACACCCCATTTTTGAACCTTCCCCAGAGCGTGCAAATGACGCACGACGGTGGGATAATCACAGTTCATCACATCTGCCAGTTCTCGAGTACAGTGACCGAGATCTTTGAAATGCATTAATCCACAACGATTCACATCAAACTCCGAAGGTCTTCCTGAACGTAAAGAGTCACTAATGTAAAACGATCGTCCTTAAAATGAGAATAACATTTTCTTGCCGCGCTCTGTCCAATGGTATTATCCCCATATACATGACGCAAATATTTCTGTCTGCTTCCGCTGCTGTCACCCCTCTACTGAACTCAAACTGTAGAATATGCAGGAAATGTTCCGATTTCTCCACTTGGGACTCCATTTAATAACTTCCACAGCTCCAGAAGACAAAATGACAATATGTAAACTCAACAGCAACAGTGAACTATAAATGAAAATTGACAATCCATACATAAACTTATAGCAACCAGGATACCAACATGCAAAACAGAAATACTGCAAACTTCTGCACGAACCTAATGCACAGTAAGTTTTTGGGGGCCCGACCGGTTGGCCGTGCGGCCTAACGCACGGCTTTCCGGGCGGGAAGGAGCGCCTGGTCCCCGGCACGAATCCGCCCGGCGGATTTGTGTCGAGGTCCGGTGAGCCAGCCAGTCTGTGGATGGTTTTTAGTCGGTTTTCCCTCTGCCTCGGCATATGCGAGCTGGTTCCCCTTATTCCGCCTCAGCTACAGTATGTCGGCGATTGCTCCGCATACAAGTTCTCCACGTACGCGTACACCACCATTACTCTACCACGCAAACATAGGGGTTACACTCGTCTGGTGTGAGACGTTCCCTGGGGGGTCCACCGGGAGCCGAACCGTACAATAACCCTGGGTTCGGTGTGGGGCGGCGGAGGGGTGAAGTGGACTGCTATAGCCGTCGTGGGGTTGCAGACCACTGCGGCTGCGGCGGGGACGGAGCCTCTCCGTCGTTTCTAGGTCCCCGGTTAACATAACGTAGCATGTTTTCGGGGCCGTAGCGTTGTTTACCGATTTCTCGTATCACGGTTATTCGTGTCAAACGTTATTCACTGTTTGTAGTGGTGTGTGGAGAAGACTAGTTTTATCGACAGTTGAGCGACACCACGTAAATAAGAGACACCACGGTCTTCCCTTGGTCTTCATACGCCGAGCGATAAATTAGTCGCGTTCGTAGACAGCACCGGTTAGTTGCTGGAAACCGAAACAAGATTTATCACTCACTTATCACAGGGAAACTCCATTTCACCAACCCTATTTGCCATAATTGGGAGATGTTTCTCTGTTAGTGAATGGGATGACGAAATAGTAATTAAGTTAAGCTTATGTGAACCATCTTCGATTTGAGCTTATTATTATTTTTATTGCTTGGCTTGTGAAACGAATTCAACCAAGATTGGATGAACTTCACAGAGCATTTACGGGAAACAGTTCGAAATTTAACACAGTTAAATCAAAATTACGTACAACCCAAGCGGTGAAACGCAGTCAGGGTTCAGATTTGAAGGACTTTAAAGAGTGGAAGACTCCGTCATTTATTGGAACAGATCTAGATTTACATAGTCATGGGTGCGATTAGCAGAGAGTGACATAGGTCCCAATGTCTTGGATCAAAAACACTGACAAATGGCACGAACCTTTAAGTGACGGGCTCAAAACCAAGGGTGTTGCTTACAAGCCGCTTACAAGGCCGCGACAATATTAATGAAAGTCTCTCCCTATGCGGGAATCATAGCAACTGCGCGTGTGCAGGACGCAGACAAATAGTGACATATGGAATTTGGGTCGGTCCTGGAGGTCTCCTCGGGTAGCCTAAGTTGTTAAGGAGACTGTTAGCGATATGCGGCAAATCCGGTCTCCAGTCACGGCCCGACACAAATTTTCATTGTCTCTAATCCATTGTGCAGCTAAAGTATCATCGTATTCTCAATTGCTAACACATTTAATTCACTTGATATTGCTGCTGTTTGCCGCAAGGTCTGTTCCTTTAGACATGCATGTATGTCGGAGTGACACTGCATAGTACATAGTATAACACAGACCCTGCGAATACTATACATAGAGGGGCGCCACAAGACAAGACGACCCTCCAGCGGCCGGCCGAGGTGGCCGTGCGGTTCTAGGCACGTCAGTCCGGAACCGCGTGACTGCTACGGTCGCAGGTTCGAATCCTGCCTCGGGCATGGATGTGTGTGATGTCCTTAAGTTAGTTAGGTTTAATTAGTTCTAAGTTCTAGGGGACTGATGACCTCAGATGTTGAGTCCCATAGTGCCCAGAGCCATTTGACCCTCCAGCGAGGCGCAACATTGTTATCGAAAGACTCCACAGTGGGCGCACACGTTACGGACTGAGCTCCCAAGTGAACAACCATACGCCAATCACTGATATACGTGGACCCATGGCTTCACTCAGACAAAGCGGAACAGCGGTTAGTTAGTGCCCCCAAGACAGGAGCAGCACTCCTACAATCGCTGCCCTACAATTTTTATTGGCATAGTCTGCCTATACACATTTGGCTGTGCGACGAGGCCACGTAGCTGCTGAGTGAAAGCGAGACACACCATACCAGGAACTACTTTCTGTAGCAGGGTGTTCTCTGTCTGTCAAATTTATGTTGGGCTCCAAGATCACTTAGCGAATGCAACACTGGTAATTGTGTGCTGCCGACGAAACTAGCCTGGCGTGAACAAACAAAATGTTAGCCACAAATTCCATATTCGTTTTCAGCGCATAGCTATCAATCTGGAGAAGAGCCAAGCACACAGTGATCGGAACTACCACTTTATCCATCACATTTTGCGCCACCTGATTTCCTCTTCTCCCTACATCTAAAAGCTTGGTCAGTAACGAGACGAACGGTAAGGTCTCACGGCAGACGTACGTGGGATTTCGCAGATGTAGGACAGAGCGATGAGAGGACTTCAAAAAGTATGAATGCTGCACTATACTTCAAAGCGACGCAGATACCTGACACTTTTTTCAACATAGTCTCAGGGCCCCTGCAAACAACGGTCGGAACGCTCGGCCAGTAGTTCAGTTCCTCGGCGATGGAAATCCGCTCGAGTCCTCATCGTTGGAAAATCCTTTTCGGCCCTAGATGTTCTTGCTCGACAGCCTGCACGCTGTCGTTTGCGCTCGATGTCGGCCGCCCTCTTCCCTGCCCCACCAGACACGACAGTGCGGCCCCGGTAAACCAGTTGGCGCCATCTAACGGCGGCTGGTACGGCACGGCACGTACACAGCCAGAATTTCACGGCATGTCTCTCTGCAATTTAGACGTTTTGCCTACAAGAAGCGTACTGTCCCGTCCCGTCTACCTGAAATTTAAAGTATGTTTTCAGTTGCCGTGCACTTACTTCCCACAACGCGCCACTCTTAGTTACAATGACATGTGCTACTTGCTTTCTGAAGAGTCTGAGTACAAGGATTGGTTGGTTGGTTGATTTATTTGGGGCAGGGGACCAAACAGCGAGGTCATCGGTCCCATCGGATTACCTAAGGAAGTCGGCCATGCTCTTTCAAAGGATCCATCTCGGCATTTGCCTGAAGCGATTTAGGGAAATCCCGTGAAACCTATATCAGGATGGTCGGACGCGGATTTGAACCGCCGTCTTCCCGAATGCGAGTCCAGTGTGCTAACCAGCGCGCCACCTCGCCCTGTTAAGTACAAGGATGAAACCTTTGTACCGGAAACAACGGTAAACAATGAGCACTGATCTAAAAGGGGAATACGTTCAAAATAAGCTTTTTTGCCGGAAAAAGTATGGCGTTTTATGACCCGTCTGATAATTTTTCTCCTTGCTCTCGAACTGATATAAAATTGCAGAACTAAATATTAATACGTCCAGATGGAAACAGCAGTACAGAGATTAAAGCAACGGCGCTTATTCACCGCAATAAAAAGCACTGGACTATGCGTTCAATACTTCATTTCCTGCAGAAAGCCATTTATATGATAAATTCACAGTTGCGCGTGTCTTATAGTGGTGAAGTAATGAAAATGCCATTCACACACATATGTTTTATAGCGATTAAAGAAATACATTTGGAAATAAGGTAGTAATTGCCTCACTGAAACACAGTTGCTTTAATAAAGTGTGATTCACTTTTCGTTATCTCTGCGAGTAACTTCACTGGCATTTCGATTACTTCTGTAAGTATTTGAGATCTTAATTATACGTGCTCCTTTACTTCCGAATGAAGCTCCTTGCACGGAACACCGCCTAGAGCAACTTGACAATCAGCTGATTATTTCTTTAAGTCGTGTAGGATGTCTGGGCGTTCAGTGCTGTCAGTACTGGGAGGTAAAAACAGATGGTGACTTTTTATAAAGAACAACTTGTGCCATTTGTGAGCCGTGTGCGGCTCGCGTTCATGCCGTTTGTTCTTTGGCATTTTGTCACTTCGAGTGGCGTTTTGTTTCTTCCTTACTTACTGGCGTCTGTGTGGTTGTCAATCGATTGGGACGAAGCAGCGAGGAACTCTCCGCGGCGAGGACGCGCTGTCGGATCGTGAGGCGCCAGCTGCGAGAGCGACCAATTTCGTTGCCCACCGAACCTGGACGCTGAAGTTGAGTGATCAGTTAACCTGTTATGAAGCCTTAACCACTGTGACATCGCTTCGTTCATTTGCGGGTTGTTGCTCCCTGGGCCGTTCGGGCTAGCAGCAACGTATGATGTGTTGGGGTCGGCGAAATCTTTCAGCTGTCTTCTTATATTGTGATTAATTATTAAATTTACTCTTACTTATCAGCGGTATTTTCTGCCCTGTGGCCTTTAACGCCCCAGTTACCTGCCCTGGTCGGCAGGCGTGTAGTTCGTCAGCTTTTTAAATTTTTTGGTTCATATTTGCTTAGAGTGGTTATTGTTCCCTTGGCTGTTTTTAAACGCCAATTTCTGAAGACGTATTGCTGTTCGTATCCTCGTCCTCGGCCGATATTTTCCATCGTTGTGCCGTTGGTCGGACGGAAGGCAATTGGTTAAATTGTTGGTCGGTCCTTGGGCCGTCCCTAGTTTGGTTTGCCGTCCGATTATTTAACTTCAACTCTTGGTTGCCTGTCTCACCCCACCTTACGTTTGAGCTACCTTCTCAGGCCGACACTCGGAACACTTCTGAGCACCACTTGTTCTGTTTGATTTAGACTGTCATTTTAGTTTGAAGTATTGTGCGGGGCCTTTAGCCGTGTATTAACTCAGTTCTTTTTAAATTTTACATAAAGGTCTTCAGCAGTCTTAAATTAAAATTTTTATTTTAAAAAAGAAAAAAACTTTTTCCTTAAAAGTGGTTCTATCTGAAATTGTTTGTAATCTAGGTCCTAAGCCGTTAGTTGTTCGATGTGCTGTGTGTGGCCTTCAGCCGAGGATTTACATGAGCCCCTTTTAATAAGGCCTTCAGCCGTGTGTATTCTTTAAAGGAAAATCTGCCGCAGTTGCAGTCGCTCGCTGCTGCAGTGCAGTTGTAGTCTGTCGCTGGTACAGCGCAGTTCGTAGTTAGTAGATGTTAAAGGCACAGTGCAGAACAAATTTTAAAATGTTACTATATGGAACTGAATAATAATTGTGACCACCCGCAGAGCTAAATGATACCATGGAATGAGACGATGATGGGAGATGGTCGAACAATACTCTGGCCACCACGGTCACCTAATTTTACGCCAATGTAAAGGCCTATATTAAAGACAGAGTGTTTGTTCCGCCGCTTCCGGGGAACGTGAAAGGTCTCTGTTGAATTCCTTTCATGTTAATTTCTTAAATATGTTGTCATTTACGGCATAAATTCCTCTTCTAAATATACTGTGGTGTTTCTGACTATCTGGGAGGAGACTGAGCAGTGGAACGTGTTACTTTTACACATAAACAAGAACGATCTGTCACACTACTACACTTTAAAACACAGTTTATATGTAATTCATGTCACACAGTCTCATACGGAACCTACATTCGGTTTCTTTTATATACTATATATGATAAGATACTGTCATCCCCCTTCCCTTCTGTGTGAGAGGATGAATGAGCAAATGTATTTCTAGTTGCATGCTTGATGGTAGCAGACAAGCCTGTCTGCTAGAGAACAGTAGGACCAACTTAGGAACAGGTAGCTACGCTTTCTAAAAGCAGAGAGGTTTCTATTCTTAGTATGGTCCTGTGCGTCCCTTGTCATGTTGGTATAGGAAGCTGCCTCTCTGGCCACTTCCGTTTGTATCTGTGAGGCACCCTCAGGAAGGGACCACGGTAGTCTGTCCGCGGCGAGCGTCTGAAGTGGTAAGATCTCCGGCTAAGCGCATGTCTGGTAAGTCCGTAGGACAATGGATTTCTTAAGTTCAGCATAACTGAAAATTTAATCACCTTTATTTAGGGTTTAGCTCTAAAATATCTAATGTTATCTTAAATTGCAACGCAGTGCTCCCTGCCGCCGTTGGATAAGCAGCTGCAGCAGCAAGTCGTATACTCCTAGCTCACTCATTTGTTACATAGTTTAATTCTTAATTTCTTTGCGTGTTTTTGGTACTTGCATTGTTTAATTCATAAATTTCGGGCGTATTATAGTATTTGAGAGTTGTAGCATCGCGTTTTAGTACCTGAATAGTGTAAATTCGCGTAGTCTCCTTCCGCCGCCGAACAGTGTCAGCAGTGCGCAAGTAGCAGCATTACTGAATTTACTAGGCAATCTTGTATTTTAATAACCGTTTAAATTTTGTCGATTTGTTTGCGCTCTCTGTAGATTAGTTCAGACGTTCTTTGCAAAACAGTTTTTAGCATGGATAGGGACTGCAACTGCTGTGTTCGGATGCAGGCTGAGTTGGCATCCCTTCGCTCCCAGCTTCAGGCAGTGTTGGCTTCGGTCACACAGCTTGAGGCTGTTGCCAATGGGCATCACTGTGGGGGTCCGGATGGGGGTTTGTCGGGGACGGCCAGCTCGTCCCACGCATCCCCTGATCGGACTACGACTGTGGTTGCCCGGGATACTGCCCGCATTGAGGCTGATCCCTCACCTGTGGTAGAGTGGGAGGTCGTTTCAAGGTGTGGCAGGGGGCGAAAGACATTCCGGAGGGCTGAACGGAAAGCCTCTCCAGTTTGTCTGACGAACCGGTTTCAGGCTCTGTCTCAGGCTGACACTGATCTTCGGCCTGACATGGCTGCTTGTCCTGTTCCAGAGGTTGCCCCTCAGTCTGCAAGATCCGGGCAGTCGCAGAGGGTGGGCTTACTGGTAGTTGGGAGCTCCAACGTCAGGCGCGTAATGGGGCCCCTTAGGGAAATGGCAGCAAGAGAGGGGAAGAAAACCAATGTGCACTCCGTGTGCATACCGGGGGGAGTCATTCCAGATGTGGAAAGGGTCCTTCCGGATGCCATGAAGGGTACAGGGTGCACCCATCTGCAGGTGGTCGCTCATGTCGGCACCAATGATGTGTGTCGCTATGGATCGGAGGAAATCCTCTCTGGCTTCCGGCGGCTATCTGATTTGGTGAAGACTGCCAGTCTCGCTAGCGGGATGAAGGCAGAGCTCACCATCTGCAGCATCGTCGACAGGACTGACTGCGGACCTTTGGTACAGAGCCGAGTGGAGGGTCTGAATCAGAGGCTGAGACGGTTCTGCGACCGTGTGGGCTGCAGATTCCTCGACTTGCGCCATAGGGTGGTGGGGTTTCGGGTTCCGCTGGATAGGTCAGGAGTCCACTACACGCAACAAGCGGCTACACGGGTAGCAGGGGTTGTGTGGCGTGGGCTGGGCGGTTTTTTAGGTTAGATGGCCTTGGGCAAGTACAGAAAGGGCAACAGCCTCAACGGGTGCGGGGCAAAGTCAGGACATGCGGGGACCAAGCAGCAATCGGTATTGTGATTGTCAACTGTCGAAGCTGCGTTGGCAAAGTAACGGAACTTCAAGCGCTGATAGAAAGCACCGAAGCTGAAATCGTTATAGGTACAGAAAGCTGGCTTAAGCCAGAGATAAATTCTGCCGAAATTTTTACAAAGGTACAGACGGTGTTTAGAAAGGATAGATTGCATGCAACCGGTGGTGGAGTGTTCGTCGCTGTTAGTAGTAGTTTATCCTGTAGTGAAGTAGAAGTGGATAGTTCCTGTGAATTATTATGGGTGGAGGTTACACTAAACAACCGAACTAGGTTAATAATTGGCTCCTTTTACCGACCTCCCGACTCAGCAGCATTAGTGGCAGAACAACTGAGAGAAAATTTGGAATACATTTCACATAAATTTTCTCAGCATGTTATAGTCTTAGGTGGAGATTTCAATTTACCAGATATTGACTGGGACACTCAGATGTTTAAGACGGGTGGTAGGGACAGAGCATCGAGTGACATTATACTGAGTGCACTATCCGAAAATTACCTCGAGCAGTTAAACAGAGAACCGACTCGTGGAGATAACATCTTGGACCTACTGATAACAAACAGACCCGAACTTTTCGACTCTGTATGTACAGAACAGGGAATCAGTGATCATAAGGCCGTTGCAGCATCCCTGAATATGGAAGTTAATAGGAATATAAAAAAAGGGAGGAAGGTTTATCTGTTTAGCAAGAGTAATAGAAGGCAGATTTCAGACTACCTAACAGATCAAAACGAAAATTTCTGTTCCGACACTGACAATGTTGAGTGTTTATGGAAAAAGTTCAAGGCAATCGTAAAATGCGTTTTAGACAGGTACGTGCCGAGTAAAACTGTGAGGGACGGGAAAAATCCACCGTGGTACAACAACAAAGTTAGGAAACTACTGCGAAAGCAAAGAGAGCTCCACTCCAAGTTTAAACGCAGCCAAAACCTCTCAGACAAACAGAAGCTAAACGATGTCAAAGTTAGCGTAAGGAGGGCTATGCGTGAAGCGTTCATTGAATTCGAAAGTAAAATTCTATGTACCGACTTGACAGAAAATCCTAGGAAGTTCTGGTCTTACGTTAAATCAGTAAGTGGCTCGAAACAGCATATCCAGACACTACGGGATGATGATGGCATTGAAACAGAGGATGACACGCGTAAAGCTGAAATACTAAACACCTTTTTCCAAAGCTGTTTCACAGAGGAAGACCGCACTGCAGTTCCTTCTCTAAATCCTCGCACAAACGAAAAAATGGCTGACATCGAAATAAGTGTCCAAGGAATAGAAAAGCAACTGGAATCACTCAATAGAGGAAAGTCCACTGGACCTGACGGGATACCAATTCGATTCTACACTGAGTACGCGAAAGAACTTGCCCCCCTTCTAACAGCCGTGTACCGCAAGTCTCTAGAGGAACGGAGGGTTCCAAATGATTGGAAAAGAGCACAGATAGTCCCAGTCTTCAAGAAGGGTCGTCGAGCAGATGCGCAAAACTATAGACCTATATCTCTTACGTCGATCTCTTGTAGAATTTTAGAACATGTTTTTTGCTCGCGTATCATGTCATTTCTGGAAACCCGGAATCTACTATGTAGGAATCAACATGGATTCCGGAAACAGCGATCGTGTGAGACCCAACTCGCCTTATTTGTTCATGAGACCCAGAAAATATTAGATACAGGCTCCCAGGTAGATGCTAT
This sequence comes from Schistocerca serialis cubense, assembly GCF_023864345.2. NCBI lineage: Eukaryota > Metazoa > Arthropoda > Insecta > Orthoptera > Acrididae > Schistocerca > Schistocerca serialis. The sequence goes on from NC_064638.1 coordinate 67,836,104, forward strand.
TTTTCTTGACTTCCGGAAGGCGTTCGATACAGTTCCGCACTGTCGCCTGATAAACAAAGTAAGAGCCTACGGAATATCAGACCAGCTGTGTGGCTGGATTGAAGAGTTTTTAGCAAACAGAACACAGCATGTTGTTATCAATGGAGAGACGTCTACAGACGTTAAAGTAACCTCTGGCGTGCCACAGGGGAGTGTTATGGGACCATTGCTTTTCACAATATATATAAATGACCTAGTAGATAGTGTCGGAAGTTCCATGCGGCTTTTCGCGGATGATGCTGTAGTATACAGAGAAGTTGCTGCATTAGAAAATTGTAGCGAAATACAGGAAGATCTGCAGCGGATAGGCACTTGGTGCAGGGAGTGGCAACTGACCCTTAACATAGACAAATGTAATGTATTGCGAATACATAGAAAGAAGGATCCTTTATTGTATGATTATATGATAGCGGGACAAACACTGGTAGCAGTTACTTCTGTAAAATATCTGGGAGTGTGCGTACGGAACGATTTGAAGTGGAATGATCATATAAAATTGATTGTTGGTAAGGCGGGTACCAGGTTGAGATTCATTGGGAGAGTGCTTAGAAAATGTAGTCCATCAACAAAGGAGGTGGCTTACAAAACACTTGTTCGACCTATACTTGAGTATTGCTCATCAGTGTGGGATCCGTACCAGATCGGTCTGACGGAGGAGATAGAGAAGATCCAAAGAAGAGCGGCGCGTTTTGTCACCGGGTTATTTGGTAACCGTGATAGCGTTACGGAGATGTTTAATAAACTCAAGTGGCAGACTCTGCAAGAGAGGCGCTCTGCATCGCGGTGTAGCTTGCTCGCCAGGTTTCGAGAGGGTGCGTTTCTGGATGAGGTATCGAATATATTGCTTCCCCCTACTTATACCTCCCGAGGAGATCACGAATGTAAAATTAGAGAGATTAGAGCGCGCACGGAGGCTTTCAGACAGTCGTTCTTCCCGCGAACCATACGCGACTGGAACAGGAAAGGGAGGTAATGACAGTGGCACGTAAAGTGCCCTCCGCCACACACCGTTGGGTGGCTTGCGGAGTATCAATGTAGATGTAGATGTAGATGTAGATGTAGAGTATTTCGAGTGTGAAGTTCAGAATATCTTCCGCTAGTTGCTTTGTCATTACTTTGTGAGTAAAGTGGAACCACTTATTGATCAGTAACTCTAAGATCATCAATCTTAGATGCGAATGTGCGTGAGATTATAACGTCTAGTCTTGACAATATTTTTCAATATAGCAACTTTTCTTTATGTTCAACCCACGTGGGCTGTACTTTGTGAGACCAGTACCACATGCTTATACAATTGTTTGACCCATCAGGTTAATAGTAAGACGATAGTTACAAGTTCGAGGTTTTTCTTTTGTAAATTGCTTTTCGATCTAATTTATTTTAATTATCAAAGTTATTGTGGAGTTACACTCTTTGTGTAAATCAAGTTGACCACGTGAAGCATGTGGTGTAATCATCAAAGTAGCCCTCAGCTATTCTTTTCGGGAAGATTTCACAGAGAGTTTGTATGAATTTAGTATACCAGTGTGTGGTAATTACATGACGGACAGGATTGCGCTACGAACGTAACTTCTTTGGGTGAAAATTGAATCGGTTGGTTGTGGTTAATTTCCTCTTGCATATGTTTCAACAGTCTTCGTGTATTATTTTATGAATGCAGTGTTGTATGCAGTCTCCCAATCTTAGCTCCATATTTGATGTGTTCCGTAAGATTACAAACTCACATTTTCACAATCCTAAATAAGGCACCAGTTTAGTTATGAATCAAGTTTAATATGCTGAAATTTCAATGATCAATGTTACAATAAATTTCCAAATATACACTGATTTATTTCTTTTTATTTAAATTCTCTTTATATATAATCACCGGTTGTCGTATGACGATTAAAAGATTATAATTAATGTTAGTCTGGTTGGGAATTTGGTAAGCTAGACTGGATACCTGGTGAAACAGTTGCTCAGTAATGCAAGGTTAACTTCCGCAGACAGCTCACAGCTTTTAACCCGCTTTTATTGTCTATCAGCACCGCTTTCAGAACAAATTAATGCAACAACATTACAAACGTAGACGAGCTGTGACAACGGATAGCACAGCAGTAGCCACCATACATAAAGACTAGCTTCATAGTATTTGGCAGGAAACTGATTATAGATGGGACATTTGCTATGTTACACAAGGTAACCACACTGAACCCTTGTAACTTAAACTTGAAGATATACTGCATTTATTGCTGTATCAGATATTTCTGTAAGTTATTTATCTTTTTCACAATTAAAAGTTACTTTTGTACAACTAATTCATAAATACCCAGTAGGTTCAGACAAGACTTAATTTCACATACATTGATATTCGATTTTTCATATATTTTTTCAGGAAAGGTTTTCTTCCTACTGCCAGTCTATATTTTGTTTTCAATCTAATTCTTACGTCATTAATTATTTTGGCGATCAAATATCAAAACTCTTCTACCAATTTCAGTATTTTATTTCCTAATATAATTCTCCCCACACGAAATGACTTGGTTGGACTATACTCGGTCGCTATTGCATTACTTTTATTTATGTCTGTCCTTTCATTACACTATCCATTCTGTTCAACTGCTCTTCCAGACAGGATTACAGTTTCATCGGGAAACCTCAGAGTTATTATTTCTTCTGTGTGTTCTTTAATTCCCTTTGCAATCTTTGGTTTGCTTTACAGCTCGCTCAATGTAATGAACAACACTGGGGATAATCTAAACCCTGTCTAACTCCCTTCTGAACCACTACCTCACTTTTACCATCTTCGACTCATAACTGCAGCTCGGTTTCTGTACAAGTTGTAAGTATCCTCTAGCACCCTATATTTTACTCCTGCTACACTTTGAATTTAAAAGTGTTTTGACGTGAACACTGTCAAAAGCTGGTTTTGAAAATACCCCAAAATACCTGGGATTAAAGCTAGACCGTTCCCTCACCTTCAAAGTCCACTGCAAACACAAAAATGAAAGCATCTGCTAGGAACATCATCATTCGGAAACTGGCAGCTAACAATTGGGCCGCACAACCAGATGTTCTTCGCACATCTGCATTGTCCTTATGCTTCTCCGCTGTTGAATATGCAGCACCCGTGTGGCAGAACTCCAACTATGCCAAACAAGTGGATATTGCCCTTAATCACTGGCTGCTTGCGGGCAACTCCTATTAATAAAATATACCATCTCATGAGCATAGCACCTGAAAAGCAGCAGAAAAAGAGAAGCGGAAACGCGAGACAGATCCAAGAGACCCTTGTTCGGATGTGAGTACCAACATCCAAGATTAAGTCGACATAAAAGTTTTCTGGGTATGGTACTGCGTCATAATGTAAAAAAATTACTGCTGCTGGAGAAAAATCAACGTTTCGGCCATGGTTGCAGGCGCCTTCTTCTGGGTCTAATGGTGCGTTCTAGCTACGCAGTGTTCTCTATATTTTGTTGTTACTGTTCACTGCGCATGCCATTACGTCAGACTTTTAAAAAGGTAGTTAGTTTCATTGGTTACTTAAGGAAGAAGGAGGGGGAACTTTATTGTAATAGGTTGTTGCGGTGGAGGGAGAACGTAACCTCTGTTCTCTATTGGCTCTTGTGTTGTGTACCATGATTGGTGGTCACCGTCGAATGAGAAGTTGGCTGCTGTTTACCAACTGCTGGACGTCGGCCGCGCGGCGGCAGTTACTCGCCGGTAGAGCTCGCGCCTCTGTTGACAGTGCGGTCTGTTGGGCTCTGATTGCTGGCAGCCAAGATGGGGCAAGCCTGAGTTCATCCTCCCTGTTCATGTTATTAGGGTGTTTAAGTATTTCGATGGCCTCTCTGATTTTGAGTTTCGTTATAATTGGCTGCTTGGTCAACACACAGGCTTCGCTGAATTTTATTTCTTTTCCGTAGTTTTGCTGATGTTCTGCCACTGCGGATTTGTTGTGTTGTCCTAGACGAATATAGCGCTCGTGTTCCCGAATGCGCGTTGCTATTGGTCTACCAGTATCGCCGATGTATGCCTCTCCACATTCGCATTCCACCTTGTAAACGACTACAGTGTGTAATGCATCCACCTTGTCCTTGGTGGAACCTAGCACGTCCTGGATCCTACGACCACTATAGAAGGCAGGCTGCACCCCAACGCGGCGAAGGTGTTTGCCTATTCGGTCAGTAACATTTTTCACATAAGGTAAGCGCACTGCTGGCTGCAGTTTGTCTATTTCTTTACATTGTGACGCGGTACCATACCCGGAACTGACCATACCCGACTGACACTGGCCGCGGAAGCCTACGCAATTATCCAAGATTAAGATCAAGAAAGAGTTTCCTCCGTTCAACAGAGCCACTTTTACCGTCACCTGCAAATCGTCGAATATAGCTTTGGCGTAAGTCACCATCATAGAGGTACTGGAACAACCCTAAAGAAGAGCTTGCTAAAGGACGTCACCTCCCATATAAAACATGGAAGGTCCTCAACAGGCTGAGAACTGGTGTATCCTGATGCGGTTTCTCTCCAGGAGATGAACTATGCGAATGTGGCGAACAGCAAGATCACCAACACCTGCTCAACTGTAGAAACCTCCCACTCCCATGCCCGATGGACGATCTGGTTATCGCAAATGATACAGCAGTTCAAACGGCGGAATTTTGGATGTCATATGGAATTTAATAATGTACTTCTATTGTTTGTAAATTGCTGTCTATCGGCTATACATGGATGTTATGTTCTGGACACGAGTAAATAAATACATAAATAAATAAACTGTCAAAAGCTTTCTCTAAGTGTAGGAGAGATATAAACGGAGGTTTGTGTTTCTTCAACTTACACTACTGGCCATTAAAATTGCTACACCACGAAGATGACAAGCTACAGACGCGAAATTTAACCGACAGGAAGAAGATGCTGTGATATGCAAATGATTAGCTTTTCAGAGCATTCACACAAGGTTGGCGCCGGTGGCGGCACCTACAACGGTCTAACATGAGGAAAGTTTGGACCGATTTCTCATACACAAACAGCAGTTGACCGGCGTTGCTTGGTGAAACGTTGTTGTAATGCCTCGTGTAAGGAGGAGAAATGCGTAACATCACGTTTCCGACTTTGATAAAGGTCGGATTGTAGCCTATCGCGATTGCGGTTTACCGTATCGGGACACTGCTGCTCGCGTTGGTCGAGATCCAATGACTATTAGCAGAATGTGGAATCGATGGGTTCAGGAGGGTAATACGGAACGCCGTGCTGGATCTCAACGGCCTCGTGTCACTAGCAGTCGAGGAGACAGGCATCTTATCCGCATGGCTGTAACGGATCGTGCAGCCACGTCTCGATCCCTGAGTCAACAGACGGGGACGTTTGCAAGACAACCACCATTTGCACGAACAGTTCGACGACGTTTGCAGCAGCATGGACTATCAGCTCGGAGACCACGGCTGAGGTTACCCTTGACGCTGCATCACAGACAGCAGCGCCTGCGATGGTGTGCTCAACAATGAACCTTGGTGCACGAATGGCAAAACGTCATTTTTTCGGATGAGTCCAGGTTCTGTTTACAGCATCCTGATGGTCGCATCCGTGTTTGGCGACATCGCGGTGAACGCACATTGGTAGCGTGTATTCGTCATCGCCATACTGGCGTATCACCCGGCGTGATTGTATGGGGTGCCATTGGTTACAAGTCTCGGTCACCTCTTGTTCGCATTGAGGGCACACTGAACAGTGGACGTTACATTTCAGATGTGTTACGACCCGTGGCTCTACCCTTCATTCGATCCCTGCGAAGCCCTACATTTCAGTAGGATAATGCACGACCGCATGTTGCAGGTCCTGTATGGGCCTTTCTGGATACAGAAGATGTTCGACTGCTGCCCTGGCCAGCACATTCTCCAGATCTCTCACCAATTGAAAACGTCTGGCCAATGATGGCCGAGCAACTGGCTCGTCACAATACGCCAGTCACTACTCTTGATGAACTGTGGTATCGTGTTGAAGCTGCATTGGTAGCTGTACCTGTACACGCCATTCAAGCTCTGTTTGGCTCAATGCCTAGGCGTATCAAGGCCGTTATTACGGCCAGAGGTGGTTGTTCTGGGTACCGTTTTCTCAGGATCTATGCACCCAAATTGCGTGAAATGTAATGACATGTCAGTTCTAGTATAATATATTTGTCCAATGAATACCCGTTTATCAATCAGCATTTCTTCTTGGTGTAGCTTTTTTAATGGCCAGTAGTGTACTTCTGGAAGGGAATCATTAATAAATTTAACCAAGGTAGAACACCAGTGAAGACTGTGGAGATGCCTCGGTCGCCTCCACGGGAAACGCCGGCGACAGAGGAGGAGGACGAGTGCTCCATTGGAGGCTGGGCTTTAAATATTAATGCGGGAGGCGGCGCGGCGGCTCATCGATAATGCAGCGGCGGCAGGTGGCGATACTCACTTCTTCGTAGAACTTGAGCTGCGGGATGGGCTCGTCCGCTACCGTCTCGCAGAACTCCTTGAATAACAGGTAGCCTGCAACAGAAAGGCCACGCGCACGGTCAGCGCCCTGCTGTGCGGCTGCTGCTGCGTTTGATACGGGGCCCAGACCTACGAGGGGCAGCAGGCTGAGCGACCGATTCTTTGATCATCCTCACCGTTCCGACTATATTACTACTACTGTTGCAGCTGCATCTGCTCCCTCGTTCACGACTGCTGCTGACGCGAGCACAAAAGACATTCGCTGTGTTCGTGAGAAGAACGAAAGATAATTTTCTTAAGAGCATAACTAACCTGCTCCCAAAGGGCTATTTATTTTATTGGAGTATGCTGAACTTTCACTTAAATTCCGTTTCGGTCCACGGTCATTCTCAGGTGAAGCATTAATTCGTTTCGCAATTAAAAACCACCACCTTCTTCTTCTTCTTCTTCTTCTTCTTCTTCTTCTTCTTGTGCTATGTATTTTATTTGTTCCGGATGTGTTTCGCCTGTTACTTTAAGACATTTTTAAGGATGCTAGACGGTCAGACTCATCCAAAGGGTCTCTGTTGATCCATCGTGCTTTTCAGAAGTTATTTTATTTAGACGACCAGTTTCGGCATCTCGATGATATCTTCAGGCCCCTACGCACTCCATTTATAGACAGTCAGATACGTCGATACTTGCAGAACTGGAGGCATCAATATCTCTTTTCTGTGAATTCGTTTTGGAGTGTTTACTTCGAAGACTGCCCAAAGAGTTTTCGAATCAAACACTCCAAAAACGAATTCACTGAATCCGGATACTGATGGCTCCACTTATAAAAGTATCGATATATGTAATTAGCTGTACACGGAGTGCACAGGGGCCTGCAGGTGGTCATTAATGAAGTGGCGAAACTGTCGTCCAAATAATATAGTCTCTGAAATCAAAGAGCTGTTTGCCGATTTTTCTTCGGTAAACATCCCACGTCGGGGTTCTGGGCAACTCAGTCCATTTCAGGAATTTTCTTCTAGAGGTTGAAGCTCTTTGTTCTGTGTTTGTACGTTTCACATAAACTATTAATCTCAGGTATAGCCATAACAGTTTAGAAATCGTAATTTTTGCGTAACTATTTTGCCTACATGAAGTTTTACATAGTTGCAGGTGACAAACTGTAAAGAAAAACAGACACTATAAAAAAATAGTTCAAATGGCTCTGAGCACTATGGAAATTAACATTTGAGTTCATCAGTCCCCTATAACTTAGAACTACTTAAATCTAACTAATCTAAGACATCACACACATTCATGCCCGAAGCAGGATTTCAACCTGCGACCGTAGCAGTCGCGCGGTTCCGGACTGAAGCGCATAGAACCTCTCGGCCACCGCGGCCGGCAGACACTATAAAAACGTAATACAGTAGAAAAACCACACTATGTGGTTAGAAGGTATGAGTACACTATCTTATGAGTTATTGAAAAATATGTAATTATGATTTCGAAACTAATATTTACATGTTTTTAAACAGTAAAGAACATTTCCTTATGTTTAACAGCCCTAATAATAAAAAACCAACTGATGATGCTGTAGCTGTAGTGGAACTTTTGCTAAAGGCGGATCCTACCCAAAAACATAAGTTTATTTGGGAATTTTGTTGTTCACAAAGCATTGCCTCGGGTGACAGAGTGCATTTTTATTCTCTTACAAACAATTATCGCCTGTGAAATGTACCTCTACAGTGCATTGTACATAGCGCTGAAAAATGTGTTCGTATCCTTTAGCATTTTGTCTTTTCTTAAGCGCAATAACGAGACCACACCCTAACCACCTGCTTCGTACCTCAGTGTAGGCACTGCAAATGGTGGCAGATAACGTTCTACAGCCATTCGCCAAACCAAAACACCTCCATCCCCTTGCCACAAGTTATAGCGTGATTCATCATTCCAAATCATTCGTTTTTGGTCGTCCACGTCCCACTATTGCACGCCACTCTTTTGAACTCCCTGCTGTGCCGCCAAGCAGTGTCACTGGCGCGACGCGAGCGCCACCCAGGCCTGGTTGCGAGCCTGGTAGCCAGCTGTCGGAGTGAGCTTGTGGACGAGACTGACTCGACGAGGCACTTACTGTCGCCTGTGGCGGGACAGTTTCTCCAACGCATATGTGCAGTAGTGGACTCCCAGTTTGAGATGAACTCTCCTGGGTATTCCGTTTCATACTGGCATTCACATTTTGATTAACGCCCAGCTTGAATGGATCGCATTTTCTGGCGATACGTAAGTCGAGTTCGAATGCCGAAATGCCAGGAAGACAGATAATTGTTCATACTTAGCGATACTTCATTCAATATTACATTGGACGCTTGTTATTTCTGTTAACTAAAGTGTTTTGGGTAAAACCAGACAGGATGTGGACGTAGTACTTTATAAGACTGAGGTTTCATGTTAAACCTTGTTGTTATGAAAGATGAAGCCGCCTTGGAGAATTTTGCTCAGAGCATAATTTAATCGTCCTTCTCTTGTTTTAAGAATCAGGAAAGAAGTGTTACCCGTATAACGGTCCTCGAGACACTGTAAGATTTCAGTCTGATTACATAATGGTAAAACGGAGATTTCGGAACCAGATTTTAAATTGTAAGACATTTCCAGGGAGAGATGTGGACTCTGACCACAATTGATTTCTTATGAACCGTAGATTAAACTGAAGAAATTTCAAAAAATGTAGTAAACTAACGAGATGGGATCTGCATAGACTGAAAGAACAAGAGGTTGTTGAGAGTTTCATAGGGAACATTAGGCAACGATTCACTAGATCATGGGAAAGGAATACAGCAGACGAGTCGGTAGCTTCGAGAGAGGAAATAGTGAAGACAACAGAGGATCGAATAGGTGAAAAAACAAGGGCTAATAGAAATCCTTGAATATCACAGGAGATATTGAATTTAACTCATGGAAGGTAAAAATATACAAATTCTGCAAATAATGCAGGCGAAAGGGAATACAAACTTCTAAAATAATGAGACTGACAGAAAGAGCAAAATGGTTAAGCAGGAATGGCTAGAGGACAAATGTACGGACTGAGAAGCATAATTCACTAAGCGATCGCCTATAGGAAAATTAAAGTGGCCTTTGGAGAAAAGAAAAGCACGAATGTCAAGAACTCCGATGGGAAACCAATCCTAAGCAAAGAAGGGAATTTGAAATGTGGAAGGAGTGTCTATGCAAGAGAGATGAACTTGAAGGCAATATTATAGAACTGGAGGAGGACATAGACTAGGGTGAGACGGGACACATAATACTGGGAGAAGAATACGACTTAGCACTCAAAGACCAGAGTCGAAACAGCCTCCTAGGTATAGACGACATCCCGTCAAAACTACTGACAGTCTTGCGAAAGCCAGTCATTACCCTAGCTGGTGTGCACGATGTATAAGAAATACCCTCAGAGTTGAAGAATGTAATAATTCCAACTCCAAAGAAAGCAGGTGAATATTAGCGAACTAACAGTTTAATAAACCACGGTTGAGCCGTGGCTTGCTCATGCTATGCGCTGGATTTAACCTTCGTTGTGATTCTGTGTTTAGTCTCCCGCGGTTATCGCGATTATGATCCTCTCCTTCCGCGGGTGGTAGCAGCGGTGTGTATCGATATTTGCACCTATCTTTGACCTGGCGCTTATAGTTTCCGGCTGGGCGGTGTGCGACCGATCGGTCGGTCGGCGTGGAGCAGCGAGGAATTCTCCGCGGGACGTAGTTTGGCCGGGGCCGCTGGCGGTCTCTACGCGGTGTCTTGAGTGTGTGGGCCTGTTCCCATTGCTACGAAGTCGTGGCTCACAGACCCTGGACACGAAAGTTGAGTTTTGATTTAATCTACCAGCAAGTCAAGACTGTTCACATTGTGTCGTTTGGAGTTCGTTGTCGGCTGTTGGGATATTCCCGCGAGGAACAATGAGGTTTTCAAGTTGCAAAATTCTAGCCACCCTCCGGTGGAGTTTCACTGTATTTGGTTATCTGAATTGAAGTGCACCAGCGGAATCTTCTGCCTTGTGGCCGTTAACGTTCCGGTTGCCTGCCCTGGTAGTTGACGTAAATTTCAGGCAGTGCAGTTTCCTCATCGTGTTTTTGCTGTCCAGCACGGTGTATAGTTTCACATCTCCATGTATGGTTATGGGCGCCAATATCTTCTACTTTGTTCCATTGAACTCCCTGTTGTGCCCTGATCGGGTGAAGTGGATGTTATCTTGTCGGTGGATCTGTTGACTGTCAGTCGGTTGGATTGTCGTCGGATCGTGAATGGTTGGCCCCACTGCCTGTCTCACCCAAGTGAGCATTAGTGTTTGAATTCCAGGCAGACCATCGCACATCTGACCGCCCTTGGGTGTACTGCCTTTTTTATTTTGTTCTTGTTGTTGGTACTTGTATGGCTTCTAGCAGTTTCCTTTTTTTATTTAAGGTTGCTTTACCCTTAAGGCGTAAGATTCTTTAGGCCTTTGGCATAATTTAAAGAACGGTTTCACATAAGACCTTTGCTATTTAAAAAAATTTAATGTTATGGAGTTTTAAGTATTAGTCCTTCAGCCGATTTGAATTTAACTTGTTTGCTCTTGAAACGTCTGATTCTTTGGGCCTTCAACCTAACTAAAGAACTGTTTTAAGATAAGGTTTTGCCTTTTAAATTTCTGTTTTGGTTGAGATTTGCCTAATTAAGAACTGTTTTACGTAAGGCCTTGGTTTTTTTTTAAATTAATGTTGTTTATCCTTAACGGTTGGGCTTTCAGCCTATTTTTGGATTCAAATTATTTGTTCTGAAAATCGCAGATTCATTGGGCCTTCAGCCTAAATAAAGAACTGTTGTAAGATAAGGCTCGCCTGATTATGCTTGCGTTTTAAGTTATTTGCCTTCAGCCGTTTTTAAATAAAAGTGCTTTTCAGCTGGTAATTAAGTCCCAAAGATTAAAGCTGTGTGTTTAAAAAAATTTTTTGGGCTCTTGTAATGTTTGATCAAATAATAAAGTTGTATGTTCGTGTGTAACTGACATCCCCTTATTTTGGCCTCTTTCCACAATTTAAACTACCTGTCCTGTCCTGCGGGTTTAGATGGGTCTCTCAACGGTTACAAAATACAACAAGAATTCTTTACAGAAGTACGGGGAAAATGGTAGAAGTCCATCGCGGGGAATATCAGTTTCGATTCCGGAAAAATGTAGGAACACACAAGCTAATACTGACCTTACAACTTCTAGAAACCTACGTTTATAGACTCAATGAAAGCTTTTGACACTGTTGACTGGAATACTCTCTTTGAAATTCTGAAGGAAAAAGGTGTAAAATACGTGGAGTAAAAGGCTATTTACAACTTTTACAGAGACTAGGTGGCAATTGCAAGAGTAGAGGGGATGAGAGGGAAACGATGTTTGAGAAGGGGGTGAGAGAGGGATTAGCCTATCCCAGACGTTATTCAATCTGTAAATTGAGGAAACTGTAAAGAAAGCCATGGCATTATAATTCTTCCAGAAGCAGCAAAAGACTTGAAAGAGTAGCTTAAAGGAATGGACAGCGTTTTGAAACGAGGATATAAAATGAACGTCAACGAACGCAACACAAGGATAATGGAATGCAGTCGAATAAAATCAGGTGATGCTGAGGGGATTAGATTGGGAAGCGAGACACAAAGTAGTAGATGAGATTTGCTATTGGAGCAATAAAATAACTGATGATAGTCAAAGTAGAGAGGATATACAATGGAGACTGGCAGTGGCAAGAAAAGCGTTTCTGAAGAAAAGAAATTTGTTAACATCGAATATAAAGTATTCGTATGGAGTGTTGCAAGGCATGGATGTGAACAAAATGGTTCAAATGGGTCTAAGCACTATGGGACTTAACATCTGAGGTCATCAGTCCCCTAGACTTAGAACTAGTTAAACCTAAGTAACCTAAGTAACCTAAGGACATGACACACATCCAAGGCCGAGGCAGTATTCGAACCTGCGACTGTAGCAGCAGCGCGGTTCCGGACTGAAGCGCCTAGAACTGCTCGGCCACAACGGCTATGGATGTGAAACATGGACAATAAACAGTTTAGACAAGAAGCTTTTGAAATAGGTTGTTACAGAAAAATGCTTAAGATTAGATGGGTAGATGATTTTACTAATGAGGAGGTACTGAATAGAAATCTGGAGAAAAGGCATTTGTGGCACAGCCTGACTAGAAAAGGGGTCGGTTTACTGGACACACACTGAGTCACCAAGGGATGACGAATTTAGTATTGGAGGGCAATATGGGGAGTAAAAATAACAGGAGTAGATCAAGAGACGGATATAGTAAGCAAATTCAGAAAGACATAGGTTACAGTGGATATTCGGAGATGAAGACGCTTGGACAGGATAGAGCAGCATGAAGAGCTCCATCAAGCCAGTCTTCCAACTGAAGACCGGAACGACAGCAAACGGTTGATTTACTTCTTTCCCATATGTCTTTGTTCGCATTTGCTTGCCCCTTACATTAGAAATTAAAATCCTCCACGCCATTTTCTGTCTGTGTGGAGACTAATCTCAGGAACTATTTTACGGATGTTTTTATTAATACACAGACAGATTTAGAATGAAGATTTCTGTACAGCATTTATTACTGTCACACCAGACAAGTCGTCCGGCCGTAATTCTTGGCCGTGCGGCCGGGGCTACGCGATTGTAGCAACAGAATTGTCGTTCAGTATTCTTCGAATGACGATTCTCTGCGATTTCGCAATAATAACGTCGCCTTTCTTTCAGTGATTCTCGTTTAAGTTCGCCGAACATCTCTCCCGTCCTTTCATAGAAACAGAATATACCTGTTACGATCCAGCAACGTGTTTGTGTATTCATTTGGCACAACGGTGCGGACGCACACTAGAACTGCTCACGTGAGCGTCCTGCATGCCATTTCCTTTCACTTCCCCAGAAACCTGCCAACAAATTCGATTCTTCCATTTGGCTTTCCTGATGCGGGCTCTACGTGTTTATCCCAGCTGATGTCGCTTCTTACAATTATTACTACCACTGAATATTTGTACGATGAAACGTGTCGCAGATGTTCGTCATTACCAGGTCCTATCTCCCTGTTACACGCATTTATCCACATTTAAAAAAGACCTGCCAACTATAACGTGACTAATACCGGGTACATACGTCTATATTTGTTACAGAGGCCGAGAGAGAGAAAGCCGTGTGTGTCCCTGATCAGTCGCTGTTGCACGGCAAAAGTGAGGAAGTATCTTTCAGACCGCGTAAAGCGACGTACGCGTCCGACTGGAACGGCTGCCGCCGCAAGAAGCGGCGTGTGCTGACGGATGGGCGCTTTTCTTCCGGCAGCCTCCGTGCTATCGCTCGTACCTGGGGGCAGCAGGCCAGTCCAGGCTAGAAGACAGTGTCGTTCTCAGGGCGCGGTCACTCCTCTGTTCGCGGGCAATGCCTGCGTCATTAATCACCCTCTTGTGCGAGGGCGACACGGCAGCTCAAACCATCACACCAGCTGCGAGGGACCTGCTCTATGGTGCTGCCTTAACGTCCGACACCACGTGACCACAATGTAACAATTTTAGTTGAAAAAAAAGACAAACCGCCTTCAGTCACTAATCGTTATTTTTATTTCAACGCCTACACGAAGCATTTCGAGCCTTGGGGGCTTGTCATCAACTGCTTGAATAATTTGGATCATTTCTTGAAATAAGGACACTACTGGTCCTTATTTGAGGAAATGATGCAAATTGATCAAGCACTTGAAGAGCGCAGGGCTCGAAATGCTTCGTGTCCGTAGACCGCCGGATAAAATATTAGTACACCTGGAAAGACAACGTCGAATTTGATCCGATAATGGCATACGCCGCTTGGGGGGTAGCAGATGTACTGACAGTGATTTCGACGTCATCCGCTAACAGATAGCGTAGTGACATAGCTATCAGAGCGCCATCTGTGTCTACCATTTAATAGGGAATGCTCGTAGCCTGAAGGTTCGATGTGGTACGAAGATGTGAAACAAGCAGGCAACCTTGCCACGGAGACGCAGTCGCGCTCCCTACAGCCAACTGTACGAGTTTGAAAGGGGTCAACGAGAACATTCTCACACGCGCGGACGGGATTCTGGACGTCCACGTAGCACAGACGGCCGCCATGATTGTCGTATCTTAAGGGCAGCAGTGGTAGATCGTAGAGCTACGAACTGTTGTGAACCGATTATTAACAGTGGGACTACAGGTACGCGCACCTTTAGCCCGTCCTCCACTCCTGCCACAGCGTCGAAATGCAGGACTGGACTGGCGCTGTGACAGGATCACATGGAAGATGGAATGGCGCACCGTGGTGTTCAGCGATGAAAGCAGATTCTGCCCTCACGCAAGTGATCTTCATTTACATGAACGACGTAGATCTGGTGTGCGCTGTCTCGTAGAGTGCATTCGTCCAAAACACTGACCCCAGCTCAAGTATCATGGTCTGCGGTGCGATAAGCTACTACTCTGTTTCACCTTTGTGTTTCTGGAGCTGACGCTAACCAGCACTCCATACTTGCAGAATGTTGTTAGACCCGTCCTTTTGCCGTTCTTGCAACAGGAAAGTGATGTGTTGTTCCAGCTGAATAATGCTCCGCCACACACTGCCCGTGAAACTCCACGTGCTTTGAAACTTCCTGGCAGATTTAAACTGTGTGCCGGACCTAAACTCGAACTCGGGATCTTTGCGGCGAAAACCAAAGGTCCCGAGTTGTAATCTCGGTCCGGCACACAATTTTAACCTGCCAGGAAGTTTCATAACAGCGCACACTCCGCTGCAGAGTGAAAATCTCATTGTCAACGTGCTTTCTAAGGCGTGCGGCAGCTTCTCTGGGCAGCAGGATCTCCGCACTTGTCTCCAGTCAAGCACGTGTGGGATATGATGGGACGGAAAGCGACTTGTGCGACTCGTCAACCAACAACTGTTACAGAAATACCGTGAAGAAGTCGGTCAGGCGTGGCGTAACGTACCCCAGGCCAGTATCCGCCATTGTACGGTCGACCGGCTGCCAGAGTCAGCGCCCGCATTGCCAACGCGTTGAGGCTACAGCACATACTAATGTGGGTGTTTCAGCATGGGTCGATACCTGGCATCTCAGAACTGCCTGTGCCGTTTATGTGTAAATGTAATCATTTCATGTACTCCATACACACTGTTGCGTCAACTGGGAACCTCTAAAAGTATGTGCTATTTATTTCCGGCAGTATGCTTCAATAAAGATCACAATTAGTGACTGAAGGTGGTTTGCCTTCTTTTTCTGAAAATGATGCAGTCGCAACGACAACGGTCGGAACAATGGACAAAACTAAAACACAGTACAAAAATTTGCCGAGACTTGGTATGTCGTGTATTAGGTTATTTCGCTAACTAGACAGGGGTAACAATGGTCGATTCGGCCAGTTATATTATTTTTATCTGTTACTTATCACTTCTTCCTTCCCGGCAGTGTTTGTAAATGTTAGAGATGCCGAGATGCACCACTGTTCTGAGCAGATTTAAATTGTGCATCTCTCCAATAACTGAATGGGTTTGGCAGTGACATCAGAGGAAGGCACGGGCCTCCTACCTCTAATACTCCAATAGAATCCTACCTAACAAAGCACTGTGCTATCGATCCAACTTTCACTTTGATAACTGCACGTATGAGTGCGTTACGTTTGCTTGGAACGATTTAGCAAACCGCGAGTAACGGAAAGCTATTGTGAATTGTGTTTCTTCGAGCACCGTAACGCTTCCCCAGCATGATCGTACTGGGAGGTGCGTTACATGCTCTGATGTGGCGAGAAGTGCGAACGCTTCATGCACCCAAGAACGCTGTCGAATGTGATCGTTTTGGTGGTGTAGGAGGCATAATGTTGCATGCGCGTATTGACCTCCAAATCTTTGAATACGGTCCGCTCACCGGTAAGCGTTATTGTGATGATGTACTACTTCAAATTCAAATGGCTCTGAGCACTATGGGACTTAACTTCTAAGGTCAATAGTCCCCTAGAACTTAGAACCACTTAAACCTAACTAACTAAGGCAACACACACATCCATGCCCGACACAGGATTCGAACCTGCGATCGTAGCGGTCGCGCGGTTCCAGACTGTACCGCCTAGAACCGCTCGGCCACTCCGGTCGGCTGTAATTCTTCCCCCTGTGCCTCATCTCAAGAGTGCATTCTGCCTTAACTTAATTTTTATCAATGACAATGCGCGACCCCCTCCGATAGTGCAAGTGTAATAGAGGGTTTTTCAGCAAATGTCCTGGGCTGTCCGTTGTCCCGACGTGTGGGATGCCTTCGGAGTCGTACTGTAGCACAGTTATCAACCACGCTGCTGGAGGAATGGAACACCGTCAACAACAACTCCTTACTAACTTTGCGACCATAATGGGGCAGCACATTGCAGATCATGAATTGCCGTCTGTGTGATCACACCCTACTGAAAACCATATCTCGCCTTTTGTAATGTCCAGGAGACCATCATGACTCGCGCTAACTTCAGTGTAATGATTGTCTTTGAATAAAAGTGTCATTTCTGCTCGATTCATTGCGTATTTCTTTCAATTACCTTCTGTACAGTACTATACTGCAGCAATTCATTCTACGTCCAGTCCAAGTATCATCAAAATATGTTATGTGATTATTCCATTTTACGACTGTGACTCTTTTCTGTGATTCACTACCAATCATGTAATCGCATAACATTGATACTGAACACCTATTATACATTTATTTTCTCTCTCCCCCCCCCCCCACACCCCACACACACACACACACACACACACACACACACACACACACACACACTTCTGTAGGATGTGCAGAGAGGCCTGTGCCTCTAGACTGCTGTTTACGAGATCCATGTCAAGTCCCATAGAGGTGGTTTCCGCCTTCTATAAATATCGTATTACGCGGACATTAAACGATGTCAATAATTATACAACACAGTGCCGTCATCGACATAAGTATACAGTTATCTGCATGTGCACAAAGCCTCGTCTTGAAAACGAGTGTGACCTGTGCCTTTTTGCAATGGCTTGGAACGCTTCGTTGGTTCTGCGACCTTTGATTAACTGCTACTGAAAAGGGAAAATATTCCTTTGTTCATGCCAGAACGGTGAGCGAAAGGTGTACAGCCAGCTTGTTCAATCCCCTTTCACGAAAATTTTGTCAGCACATATCACAACACGAGCAACTCGCTGTTGAAGCTGCAAATAGCTAGAAGTAACAATGACGTAACTCGGCTTGCGCTGTACCTAATCGTTTTACGTATCGCTACGGAGGCGTTTGCTAACCCATTGTAGCTCTGTGTACGGTGGCTGTCTGGAGCGCTACCTTTTTCATGACAGAAATCAACATTGAGCAATCCAAGTCTGAATGTTTGTTGTTACGCCAATGAATTCTTCCATCTTGAACCCTGAACCTTTAACCTTTACCACGCCTTGTCGCATACAGACACGTACGGTTATTTTTATTTATAGGCCTCAGTCAATCTAATAGTACAGCAAGGCTCTTTAAAAATGATTCACACAGTACTAGAAAAATATAACGATGGCTGAACACTGTATACTCACTAAGTTTCATCATTTTGCACCTATACTCTTATAATTTCGAATTCACTGATACGAGGGCTATCCACAAACTGCATGACGTTTTGGAATTAAAAATAAATAAAGCATTGAAATTTTTTTTATTATATACAGATGAAAGCCACACTTCAATACTACTTTTCTACATAGTTGCCATTTAAATTAAGGCACTTATCGTAGCGATGGACGAGCTTGGAAATTCCTTCGTCGTAAAATTCGGCCACCTGCGCCTTCTACCACGTGGTTACCTCTTCTTGAAGCTGTGCGTCGTCATCAAAACGCTGCATAGGCAACCACTTCTTCATTGCTGGGAATAAGTGGAAGTCGCTCGGTGCCAGGTCGGGACTGTACGGCGGATGAGGAAACAACTCCCACTTAAAAGATTCGAGAACTTCACGAGTGGCATTTGCCGTGTGGGCCCGGGCGTTGTCGTGAATCAGCAAGATCTTTGAGCCCAACTTTTCCCTGCGCTTGTTTTGTATTGCTCTTCTGACGTTGTGCAGAGTTTGGCAATACCTTTGAGAGCTTATTGTAGTGCCTCTTTCCAGGAAATCCACAAAAATCGTATTTCTACCGGGTTACTGATTAACCACGTGGTTGAAGGCGCAGACGGCCGAATTTTACGACGAAGGAATTTCCAAGCTCGTCCATCGCTACGATAAGTGCCTTAATTTAAATGGCAACTATGTAGAAAAGTAGTATTTAAGTGTGGCTTTCATCTGTATACAATAAAAAAAATTCCAATACTTTATTTTTAATTCCAAAACGTGATGTATTTTGTGGATAGCCCTCGTATTTTCACTTTTATTTTCAAATAATGTTTGCAGAAAAGACGACCAAGCATGAAATTTTAACCCCTGTGATTGAAAAAAAGATTTATTTTCCTTGAGGAACAAAACATTGATTTGCATGCGAAAGAATGAGAATTTATGTTTTTCTTAAAAATAAGTAATGTTATTTTTACACACTTAACTGAGACAGAAAACAGCAAAGTATTGGAGCGGCTGTGATGATGATGGTAATAATAATAATAATAATAATAATAATAATAATAAAGACGACCCGATGCTGATAGTGATGATGCTGTCGCTCTATCATATAAGAGACAGACAGAAATTACTGTGTCAAAAAACACTGAAAGTTACGTATTGTACCAATAACAAAAGAAATTTTCGTGTTCTCCCTCATGTGAACTGTTTGTATTATGTTAAGATGTTGTATAGTTATTATTAACAAACTATTCTTGAAAACTAAGCATAAGAATACAAAGATGTGTTGAAATATGTTACTTTAGCACTGACAATCACTGAAGTTTCTTTACATTCATTTTACATGATTTGATATTTGAAAGTCAGGTCACTTATTAATTTATGAATCAATGGCTGCCTGAGAAACAGGAAGATGAAGTTTTGTAAATGATGTAACTGTTTCCATTCTATGGAACAGGCACTAACGTGGTGAACACTACGTTTGTTTCCTTATGTTTCTTGTATAACTCCTCTGCTCTTCCCGCAATTTTTTTTTACACGCTAGAATGATGTGATTGCCATTTGAAAAGCTGCCACATAGAGATACGTATCCTACGGAGGTAGCTTAAAAACATACTTGTGTAGGCGTACCCATATGTTAAGCGTAGTATGACACGGATTTTGTAGGGTTACAGAGCAGACATGGGCATAAATTCCTCCTGTGTCCGTCTCCGTAGTGAGCTAGTAGGTGGGCCTTTCCTCTTGGGCATGTTTCGTGACAGAAACTACTAATTCAGTGTAAAGTCAAGGAATGCCTTGAAAATGGCCTGTCCATCAACGCTTACAATTATTATTCAATTACTCAAATACGAGACAGGAACTGAAATTCAAGATAGCAAAGCGAATGCAGGAATGCTTAACTCTGCTTTCAATTGCTTCTTTACAAAGGAAAATACAGGATACTTTCCCAGTTTTATTCTTGTACCACTGAAAGTATGACTCAAATAGATATTACTGTCAGTGGCGTTGAGAAACCGCAGAAATCGTTAAAACACAACAAAGCTGCAGTGCTCGATGAAATATCTATACTGAATTTTCGACGGAATTACCTCCCTTTTTTAACTGTCATGTACCTAGATCCCGCGAACAAAAAATTGTGACCAGTAGTTGGAAGAAGCACACGTCACACCTGTCCACAAAAAGGGTAACACAAGAGTTGCAGTAAACTACCGTCCAAAATCCATTACATCCATTTGATATGAAATCTTAGAACATATTCTGAGCTCAAACGTAATGAGGTATCTCGAACGGAACGACTCCATCCTCGTCAACCAGCATGGATTCCAAAAACATAGATCACGTGAACCCCAACTCCCACTTTCTCCACACACAACATACTGAAACACTTGGATCAAGGCAGTAAGTTATTCTCCATGTTGTAATGGTACCAGCTGATGTTTGATTGCACTCAAGGGCAATGGTCTCAGAAAGGTTGAGAACCACTTCATTACAGAGTGTCGATAATATTGCTTTGGCCTGGTCGATCATCAAACTTCTCTCCAATCGAGTATACAGGGTGCACATAAAGTCTGGGAACACTTTCAATTATTTATTGCACAAGAACTAAACATTGTACAGATGTCATACATATTGCATTTTTGAAGAGAAACTCTGAAAGCTTTTTTTTTACAAATATTCGATATGCGAACCATGAGTGGCCCGGCAGACGTCAATACAGTAATCAAATTCTTGCCATACCTGTCCCAGGATGGAATCGTCGACTGTGGCAGTCGCTTCCCGTATTCTCTCCCGGAGCTCTGTTACATCCCGTGGTAGAGGCGGTACATACACAAGATCTTTAATGTGTTCCCACAGAAAAAAAGTCACACGGAGTGAGATCTGGTGATCGACGAGGCCATTTCATGGTCTCCTTCTGTAGCACGGACGATCCATCGATGCAGCAGCTCCGTGTTCAGGTACCCACGAACATCACGATGAAAATGGGGTGGAGCCCCATCGTGCTGAAAGATGAACGGACAGTCTGACAGCATTTGAGGCATCAGCCATTGCTGCAACATGTCCAAGTAGGAATATCCAGGGACAGTGCTCTCGGCGAAGGAGAGTGGCCCGTACAGTTTTCAACGTGCCAAGGCACAAACAACATTTACCTTTGGGGAATCACGCTCGAATCCCATGGGTTCGTGTAGATGCCTTGTACCCCAGATTCGACGATTATGCCTGTTCACTTTCCCATTGGTGTGATAAGTGGCTTCGTCGCTAAAAATTAAGCAATCAACAATGCCATCCCCATCCTAATTCAATTGTTTCAACTGCGAACAAAACTCAAAACGCTTGTCTTTGTCGCTGTCATTGAGCTTCTGCACTAGTTCCAATTTGAGTGGTTTCATAGACAGCTTCGGTCGCAGGACTTTCTACACAGTCATCGGAGCCATTTCGAGTTCACGGGACGCACGACGCAGCGATTTCTTTGGACTCCTTATGAATGTCAATCGTACGCGCTCCACATTCACTTCACTCACACTTGGACTTCCACTTCTCTTTGCCGGGCACAAGCAACCCGTCGTAACGAATTTGTTGTGCCAGTGGTAAATGGCCTTCCTTGTTGGTGGCTTCTTACCGTACATGGTTCCAAACATCCACTGAACAGCTGTAGCACACTTGTTTTTGTCGAACTCCAACACACAAAAAGCATGCTGCGCACCTGAACTCGCCATGTTTGCGACTAGCGTTATCGAGAAATTACTGAAGTACGCTGTGGCGGTGTACATGGGAAAAAAAACTTTCAAGATTTCTCTTCAAAATGACATATGTATGATATCTGTGTAATGTTTGGTTCTTGTGCAGTAAATAATTGAAGATGTTCCCGGACACCCTGTATATGGGACATCATCTGACAACTCCAGCGTCATCCAGAAAGAGTATTAACCATCCCTGTACGACCGACCAAGTGCGGCAGACTTGGAACACCATCCCACAAACTGACGTACGGCACCTGTGCAACACAGTGCTTGTCGTTTGCGTGCTTTCATTTAACAATCTGACGTTTACAATGGCTATTAATGTACCAACATTTCACATTTGAATTTGCTTATCTCGGACATTAACATGTTATCATTCAATATTAATCACTTAAATATGTTACCTAGACAAATGTGTGTGTGACTTTTCAATACTCTACATTAATTATTTTTTGGTGTTGCGACCTTTTTTTCGTCAGTGCAGTCATACGATACCCGCCTCCGAAGCCGACTTCGCTAACGCAGGCCTCTGCGGTGGCGCTCGACTCGGAGGAACGCCTTGAGGTGGAAAATTTCCTGAGTAGTATTTGGCCGGGAATGGGGAAAACTGAATTTCTTGGAGTCGCATGGAGTGAGAGGATATGACTGTGTGTGGTCATCGATCCATCCGCAGGAGTTCGGCGGCTCCCTTGCTGCCGTTCGGGGTTAGGCCTCATGCCGGCATCGTGTTTCACTCGCTCCCTTCCCTTCATACACAACACTGCACTGTACACGTACTTCCCGCACTCATACTCAGGATGAAGACACACACTTGACACTTGGTAACAGGTTGGAGGGCGGAAAACCACCCCTACTTCGATTCTGAGAAGAGCGGCTATGCAGGAGTTCTGCATCTACTACCCTGCTCTCATCTCAAGAGTACGGGACCTCTTTGACTTTTGAGTTATATGACGTGATATACTGAAGGTTTGAATCAAGAACTACATAGGTTGAACATTTAGCACGGCGATTATCCAAAATACCTTATACTTACAATGATTTAGCATACTTCAGTGCATCATTCGCGATCGACTAACAACAAAATACAGATTACATAATTAAGGACTGTTTCGAATGGCGTTGCAGCAGCGGATGTTAGGCACACAGTAGCATACGAACAATCACTGAGGGTGCGTCTGTTAACACAGCGGTTGGACTGACGACGAACAAAGAGCAATCAGGCTGTTCTTACTGGGCAGCTCCGTAGTTCGGTAAGCGCACACGGTTCGGAGCGCTGGCCGGTGCTGTCGTCGTCCTGTGTCGAGAGTCGCTGCCCAGACAAACACGTCACAGGCCGCAGACGGGCGGAATATGCGCGCCAGGGACTGAATTAATCACGATATGCATCAGGCGGCAAAAAACCGAACGGCGCATGGCATAAAGAGCAGCGCATCAATGAATGTCAAGTACTTTCAGCTCCAAACAGCGCGGATGTCTGTAATTTATATGACACTTCACTGCATCACATCGGTGATCAGAATAAATTAACTACGCAAAAAGGTCTTGTGCAGATTTGTAATAGCCAAGCACGAAACCAGCAGAACCTCGTAGTAACATCACTAAGTCTGTCCTATCTTTCTGCAACGATCTACGAGGCACGATCTTATTTTATCATACTGTCAATTTTTGCCCGTTACTACGTGAATAAGATAATCACTTATCATTGCAATGGGACATCGACTTTACGAAGAAGCGAAAGCGCTGGTGAGCCATACTGGTTCACAACTGTTGAACTGTTGCCAACAATAAGTCACGAGATTTACTTTGTTTGAAAAAGAAATTGTGGGCTTGTTTGGTATTTGGCCGGATCTATCACAGCAGTACGATTTATCTGGGATTTATTGACACACTTGCAGCACTTCATAGTACTCATTCTTTGCGGGATTACAGGCAGCTTACAGTAGTGGAAATTAGTACAAAGGCAGGGGTATTTGTAGGAATATTAATACTGTCAAAAAATAGCTCTGAGCACTATGCGACTTAACTTCTGAGGTCATCAGTCGCCTAGAACTTAGAACTAATTAAACCTAACTAACCTAAGGACATCACACACATCCATGCCCGAGGCAGGATTCGAACCTGCGACCGTAGCGGTCGCTCGGTTCCAGACTGCAGCGCCTAGAACCGCACGGCCACTCCGGCCGGCTATTAATACTGTCGGTTGGAATACTACTGCACAGTGTATACGAAAGTACGGGATCCGGTATGCCGACAAATGCAGTCAAGTGGCATCGCGTTTGATGTCAGTAGTGTACAGAGTGTCCCATTTATCTTGACCAGATGCAAATTACAAAATGTTTCAAGCAAATGTTCTTTAGAGGTCAGGGGGTGTGGCGAAATAAATTTAAAAAATTATGGATATGGAACTGTAAATTTAGAATTTTTGAAAGGCTTTTTTACGGACTGTATTGACCGGCTTGAATGCGGACAAATTCAGTGCTGCGTGAAATTTGCCGGTAATATAATTTACAATTCCGATTAATTATATTTTTGAATTCTACGTCATTGTTGATTTATTCAGAGTTCTCACCTTAGACGTAGAATTCGTCCTTCTGCCACAATATTAATTCATTAGTCGCCATCAATGTTCTTCTCTTTGTTGACCGCGTGTATCTTCCTGAGTCGGCATCGGTTTACTTCACGAAGACGGCGGAAACCAAGAAATACAATGCTACGTCGCTTTAAATAATTCTCGTAAAACTTAGATACTTCTCACTATATTTTATTCATAACACAATAAGACTTGCTCTGCTCGTCACACAAACCATAAATACTAACAAGATGGCTCCCTTCCGCAAACACCAAAAATTACGTCCATCCCCTACAAGGTAACAGTCGAAAGTGTCTCTTAACTCCTTCTTGGAGTATGAAACAATATGAACACTACAGAGATTATATTCTACATCCCTCTCAATTTAATCTTTGGCGCAGCTTTTAAGGTACTGTATGTCTCTGCGTCGGAATGTGTCATTACAGGGGGCATCAATCAGCATGATTGCCTTCGATGTAGCTTTGTTTCTTTTACAAAGACATGAATACAGGTATGACTTTTTTAAATGGCGACCTGTATTTTTTATTCGGTAATTCATTTCCTCTCCTACAGACCTATTCAGAAATGTATCTCAGTGTACTATTCACTAAAACACAACGTTATTAATTACATAATACAACACTGACGTTGACGCTCCCAGCGCTTAGTGCAGGTACTCGGGGTAATAGAACACATCCACGTGCTGACAAATGTAAACATAAATAGAATGCACACCAGTCATTCCGTTAACCATCGTCAATTGAAGAGTTGTTTGAGTAGAATGTACACCAACGAAGAGAAGGTAGAAATGCTACTCATCTATGGGGAATCTAAGTTAGCAGAACAGTAATTGCAATACTGTTTTCTTATGTACGGGTACATTTAGTACAGTAGTTTAGTCCTTTAAAATACTGTTGTGAAGAGTAGGCATATAGTAAAGGCTGTCCCTCCTACAAACTGCATCGACGTAACGTTTATTTTATTGTTGTTGTTGAAGGCATGCGAAATACTTCGCAGGCAGCGGAACTGTAGAGGGAGCGATATCCTGACAAGAACCCACCTTCCCGACGGATGTTTTCTCGTCTTGTTGCGACGCTTCAGGTAACGGGAAGTTCCAACCCACGACAACGTAAAATTCGTAGCACTCGCACAGACGAAACTGCCGAAGTTACTGTTCTCGCTTCCGTTCCTATGAATCCACATGTGAGCGCACAACAGCTTGAACACGACACGAGATAGACATTCCTAAAACCAGTGTACATCGTATTCTTACACGTCACCGGTTCCATCCTTACCATCTACACCTACATCAAAAATTGAGTGGGAATGATTTCCAGAATCGTGTACAGTTCTGTCAGTGGGCACAGCAGAAAATCCTCGCCAACCCGAACTACTTTTCCAATATTCTATTCACCGATGAATGTTCCTTCACAAACAAAGGATAGGTAAATACAAGAAACATGCATCATTGGTCCAGCAACAACCCACAATGGCTTAGACAGGTGGAACATCAACGTCAATGGAGAGTTAACATCTGGCGTGGTATGCTTGGTACTACAATTATTAGCCCTTATTTCATCAATTGTAGTCTAAACGGCACAGTGTGTGGCAACTTCCTCAGAGGAAATCTTCCTCCTCTTCTGAATGAAGTGCCGATAAGAACCAGAATGCTTAAGTGATATCAACACGATGGACGTACAGCACATAATGCCTTGCGTGCACATGTTTTGAACCGAAGGTATCCTGCCAGATGGATGCTAGGTGTCCTGATTTAAATCTTCTGGACTTTTTTCTTTGGGGATGCATTACAAAACGTTGTCTACTGCGATATTCCAACAACTCCAGAGGACATTCAGGAACGTACCGTGCTTGCCTGTAAATCTCCTCAGCAGGCAACAATGGAAGCAGTAAATAATTCTTTCATTCAACGAGTGCACCAGTGTATCGGTATCCCGACTTTGAGCACTCATTCTCTAGCAAAGAATGTTACTGGCTCTGAGCACTATGCGACTTAACTTCTGAGGTCATCAGTCCAAAGGATGTTACTATATCCTACTACTGGAGAATGATACTGCAGCAATAAAATATAAACGAGAGGAAAAAAATAAAACTTAAGTGGCAAAGGAAATGCGCCATTAACAACAACAAAACACCGTGCACGCACAAGCGTCTGAAAACAGCAAAAATATGTCAAAAGCCTTAGGACGAAGACTATGTAATACTTCGTAACAATTAATTGCTTTCTACGAGCGTGACGTCACAACTGTTTGCATTAGGTTCGTCTGACCAGTTGCCAGCGGGCTCGTGCGCAGTTGACTCGCGTATGATCAGTACCTTCTCCCTTTTTCCGCTACTTGAAGTGTGGTTGTTAGCTGTATCAGCAGTAGCAGCAAGCAGCCAGATGCTAACGAGAAAAATTTTTTTCGTGTGTTCTAGTTGCCAGATTCGTGAATGCGCAGAGTTGTCTGAGTTGTAGTGGGGAGGGGGTTAGTCTCCACCTGACTCGTGTTTGCGTTAAGTGATTTCGCTGTTTCCTCTTCCTTTACAGCTAACACGTCAAATAGAAACGAAACGGATTTCTGTGGCCGGGAGTTATTAACTGATTTAAAATACATTCATATAATTATGGAGGACAGAAATATATTATTAGTTTTAGTTTTCTGATTTTATTTCCAAGTTATTAGCAGTCAAGCATTAATCGCCTTGCAGAACAATGAAGTTATTTTTGTCAGTCTGCGAAAGAAACATAGCTTTATTAATCTTTCCGCTGAGGCTTATTTGAAGCGAAGTGTTTCATTCCACAACCCGCCAGGTTAGCCGAGGGCACTAATGTGCTGCTTCCTGGACTCTGGTAGGCGCGCCGGTCAGCCTGGATGTGGTTTTAGGCGGTTTCCCACATCCCACTACGTGGATACCGGGCTGGTCCCCACGTCCCGCTTCAGTTACACGACTCGCAGACATCTGGATAACGTTCTCACTATTTCATGGCTTACACTGGACGCAGACAGCTGGGGTACACTAATTCCGTCCCGGGGGGTATAGTCTGTCTGTAAACCCAAGAGCGAGCAGCGCTTTTGGTGGGGGAAGTGGCCTTTCCCGGAAGAACGCTGCCACCGGCCTACAGGGGCATCCAAAATCAGTTGCCCATTATCGGTCTAGCGGTGTAGATCGGCGTGCAGTGATATACGTCGTTTCTGTTCGTGGGATCTTAGTTGCCAGTGTCAGTGAGTTAACGTTGTATACTTACTGATGTACTCCGATATCCGGAAGTGATGGATAATCGTCTAGCATTGCAAGAAAATGTGTAAAATACGAGGAAGTGAAGGTATTTGCGGAGTAACAAGCGTTCGATCGTCTCTAATGTTATTACAGCGTGTATTAAAGAGGCGGCCCAAAAAGACCTATTGGCTAATATTACCAGTCCCAATTAAAGGGCTGCAATCTATGCAAACGTCAGCCTCGCCCAATAGGACACACAAGTAAGGAACGGAAAAAAAAGCCGCACGGTTTACTGGAATCGCCGCGAAGGAAAACTAATAGTTTTGGGAGGAAACCCATCGGTATAGACACATTTGATGCTTATGGAACACTAAATCTGTACCTCGATCACTATTCACCTGATTCTAAGACATATGACTTAAAACATGTGTGCAATAGCTATTCGAAACACTGCTGAAATTTCCTTCGAAACATGTACACCGATTCTAGACTTCCAAGCAAAAAGCTTGACATTCGAGATGCGTTCACATATTCATTTTTATGTTTTGGTAAGATCTTTACTTTTTAATCTAAAGCAATGTTATCCTCTTCAAAATATTCCCGAATATATACTATACACTTATACCAGCGCTTTTTCCAGTTCCCGAAACATTTTAGGAGCTGTTTCTTCGGGATAGTTAATAGGTCTCTTAACTGTGCATTTTTAATCTCATCCATGCTTGTAAAATCGCTGTCCTTTAAGGCCCGCTTTGAAATGTTTATACCACTTGTCTGCCCTTGGTTTACTCATAACAGGCTCACCAAAAGCAATATTTACCATTTCTAAAAATTTCATACACTTTATTCTATTCTTATAACAAATTTAATACAGATTCTCTAATTTATTTTTATACAAAGCAATAATCGTTGATACTACCAAAATACATGTAACCTTTCTGACAGCTGACAACAGAGTAAATACCTAATATGAATGACATTGTACACATACTTTTGAGGCATGTTTACAAAGGCATGACAAAAAAGTGGTGCAAATCAGACTAATACAACACACAAAATTATAAATTTCTGCTTAATTTTAAACACTCTTCGTGTTGCAAGAATTGTTAAGTTTCAATGCAGTCCTTCAAAGAAAACTTCTACCTTTTAGTAGAAACACAAAATGAGAATAAGCCTTAAATTCTACAGACTGATTGCATTATATGGGGTTCGTTTTACGAATGGCAATAGAGAACATACATTCATATGAACAGGCATTTGGTTCTATGTTTTAGTAGAATCCTGACTTCCGTTCTTATGTTAATAATATTTACTCTATAATGTTGTGTTTCGGAAGAAGCTATCGTTTTTTGTGTTTCTTATGCCCTTAATGCATTTGTCTAGAAATAAACGCAGCCGAGACGTATCTGTACACGGCGTCGCCACAGATTTAAAGCGCGCGCCGCGGCAGAGCCGGTTCTACGTTATGAAACAGCCTGTAGAAGCGCCTTGTGACGTAGCCGGGTTGGCAGAGTGGGGACTCGTTCGCTCGCTCTTCAGTTTACCGACAGACTATACGGGGTGGCGACAGGAATGGCATCCGGCCACCCTCTGACACAAACATCGCCAAATCCATAGTAACAAAGCCGACCCCGCGTTGAAGTGGGACAAAGGCCCAAAAGAAAATGATTATGATGATGATGATGTGTTTCACTTCACAGTATTGGCTAGTTCCAACTGTTCACAGAATTTCAAGTGCACATTTTCATCTTCTGCCATGTATGGCGTTATGCCATGATAAAGAACCAAATGTGTGATAGTACAGTACCGGTACTCCAAAAAATTTACATCCCAAAAGCGACACTGAAAAGCTTAATATCAGATGGGATCTACTTCATTGTGAATCTGGAAAAAAACAATGTGCACTTCAAGCTGAATTTTGCATTTTAGTATGGTTTACGAAATTTCGATGCTCTTGGAGTATCCTCTGATGTCCTGTTTCTTTTATGGCGTAATGTAAGCTCCCTTAGTGCTTTGTCCTGTTTCTTTTATGGCGTAATGTAAGCTCCTTTAGTGCTTTATATGTACAAACGAACATGCGGGCTTCCTACACCACTGCGCCGAGCGGTCTAAGGCGCTGCAGTCATGGACTGTGCGGCTGGTCCAGGTGGAGGTTTGAGTCCTCCCTCGGGCATGGGTGTATGTGTTTCTCATTAGGATAATTTAGGTTAAGTAATATGTAAGCTTAGGGACAGATGACCTTACCAGTCAAGTCCCACAATATTTCACACACATTTGAACATTTTTTTACACCACTGCAGCTGTGCACACGAAATAACACCTATTTTCTGGCGCTCTCTGGCAACTGCTAAATCGAACCTATTTGTAACAGTTTCGGGATAATATTGCGAACGGTGGTTCGAAAATCGTTACTTTTAAAAGTAATTTCCATTTTACGCAAGATGAATTATGTTACGTGTGAGAAAGTGGGATGAATTTCTTAAACCATAGAGCGTTTAAAAGTGAGCATGTTGAGGACCAGCCACTTACAAGAATTTCGAGCCGACAAGACCAGACATTTATGTTATTTTAAATTAACTGGCACATTTGTGTGCAAAAAAGATCAATAGTACATGTGAAAACTTAGCTTCTCTTGTAGCTTATTAATGTTCGAAACCAATATTATACGTGAAAGCTTAGCATTTCTTGTAGCTATACTATGTATATTAATGTAAACTATTAACTTTTCGTCTTTGTTTGTTCGCGCTACGTAACAGTGACCTTGGTATTAGCTGACTATAGCATATGTCCTATGCTCTGAGTATCTGCTGTCATCGGCTGGCGAGATCACGTGGCATGAGATGCGACTGGTTTACGAAAGGACATTGCAATCTCGATTTCAACGCTCCGGAAACTAACGTGATGTGTTTGTTGCAATTCGAATTTATACGTCCGTAATACGAAAATATGCAGCGTATGTTGCTGCACATCAAAGGTCATTCCAAAACTTTTCTCCTTTTTTTTCATCAAAAGTGTTTCCAACAATCTCTCCTCGTCTTTTTTTGTTTTTTTTTTCGGGAAGTTCTACGCCAGTCTATAAAACGTTAACCATTCCAAAGATTGATAAGTTTTACAGTTCCGAGGGAAAAATCTAAGGAAAACCTATTGTCACTTAGCACGGAAAAAGTCTATTTTCGCACGGGAAAAAGTAACGGGATACCCGGGAATAACATGGGAATTTTTTTTCCTTGTCTACGTATAGATCCTGTAGTTAGGTTGAGTGCACAATATAGACAGAACGGACAATACAGGCAAAGTAGAAAATTATCTGACGCATGGATACAATTATTTTTTGGGCAAATCAAGGACAACAAACTGTTATTCTTATCAGTTTGTTGCTGATTTATAGCTGCCAGTAACAGTCAGACATGTATCACAAATTCTCTGACAGGAAAAATATGTAGAATTCAAGATACGACTGCGGAAACCTGCAGTAACACACAAACATAAACAAGTTAGATTGGCGTTTGCTGAAAAACGTAGCTAATGAACTTCAGAATTAGCTAAAGCGTGCTTCTGTGACGAGAAGAAGTTTAATTTAGGTGGGCTGGATGGATTTCAGTATTATTTGTATGGTCTGAGAATACACTACAAGATAAAAATGAGCAGAAATTTTGATGGTGGAAGTTATGATTTTGGAAGCCTTCTGTGCTAAACATAAATCATGTACAGCTTGGCTGAACACTAGAACTGTGAGATACTAGAGACAGAAATGATTAGAATAATGAGAACCTAGGAGACGACAGCCTAAAGTTTCAACAAGTTAATGCATCCGTCCACGTTTCCGCTACAACCAAAAAGTGGTTTGAAGATAAAGATATCAATGTATTGCTCTGGCCAGCATGTACTCCGGATTTGATCCCCGTGGAAAACCTTCGGGGAATACACTATTGGCCATTAAAGCTGCTACACCACGAAGCTCACGTGCTGCAGTCGCGAAATTTAACCGACAGGAAGAAGATGCTGTGATAAGCAAATGATTAGCTTTTCAGAGCATTCACACAAGGTTGGCGCGGGGCGACACCTACAACGTGCTGACATCAGGAAAGTTTCCAACCGATTTCTCATACACAAACAGCAGTTGATTGGCGTTGCTTGGTGAAACGTTGTGATGCCTCGTGTAAGGAGGAGAAATGCGTACCATTACGTTTCCGACTTTGATAAAGGTCGGATTACAGCCTATCACGATTGCAGTTTATCGTATCTCTACATTGCTTCTCGCGTTGGTCGAGATCCAATGACTGTTAGCAGAATATGGAATCGGTGGGTTCAGGAAGGTAGTACGGAACGCCGTGCTGGATCCCAACGGCCTCGTATCACTAGCAGTCGAGATGACAGACATCTTACCCGCATGGCTGTAACGGATCGTGCCGCCACGTCTCGATCCCTGAGTCAACAGATGGGGACGTTTGCAAGACAACAACCATCTGCACGAACAGTTCGACGACGTTTGCAGCAGCATGGACTATCAGCTCGGAGACCGTGGCTGCGGTTACCCTTGACGCTGCATCACAGACAGGAGCGCCTGCGATGGTGTACTCAACGACGAACCTGGGTGCACGAATGGCAAAACATTTTTTTGGATGAATCCAAGTTCTGTTTACAGCACCATGACGGTCGCATCCGTGTTAGGCGACATCGGGGTGAACGCACATTGGAAGCGTGTATTCGTCATCGCTTTACTGGCGTATCACCCGGCTTGATGGTATGGGGTGCCATTGGTTACACGTCTCGGTCATCTCTTGCTCGCATTGACGGCACTTTGAACAGTGGACGTTACATTTCAGATGTGTTACGACCCGTGACTCTACCCTTCATTCGATCCTTGTGAAACCCTACATTTCAGCAGTATAATGCACAATCGCATGTTGCCGGTCCTGTACGAGCCTTTCTGGATACAGAAAATGTTCGACTGCTTCCCTGGCCAGCAGATTCTCCAGATCTCTCACCAACTGAAAACTTCTGGTCAATGGTGGCCAAGCAACTGGCTACTCCAGTCACTACTCTTGATGAACTGTGGTATCGTGTTGAAGCTGCATGGGCAGCTGTAACTGTACACGCCATTCAAGCTCTGTTTGAATCAATGCCCAGGCGTATCAAGGCCGTTATTACGGCCAGAGGTGGTTGTTTTGGGGACTGATTTCTCAGGATCTATGCACCCAAATTGCGTGAAAATATTATCACATGTCAGTTCTAGTATAATATATTTGTGCATTTCTTCTTGGTGTAGCAATTTTAATGGCCAGTGGTGTACTTACAAGGCGTGTTTATCGCAATGAAAGACAACTTGAGGTCGTATATGAGCTGAAAAGAGCAATACGAGAAGAGTCAGCGACAATTTCGCTGCAAGAACTACGAACCCTAACAAAATCAATGCCAAAGAGTATTTCTGGGGTAATTAGGACGAACGGAGGTTGGAAGAAGTACTAAAAATACAATAATATAACACGACAGTGAGTGTCTTCATACCAGTTTCCTAGGAAATGCGAACGTCTTATTTTACGACACGCGTTGTGAAAGAAACTATGTAATTCCGTCAGGACTGTTTATGTCCAATGTGTATCTACTACTTCCATAATATTTTGGATGCATGCTGCTTGAGACATTGTAAATCACTTTCGTGGGAACCCTGCCTTTATATACGAGCCACAACCGAGCAACAAACCCAAAATGAGATCCTCCGTCCATGGCAGAAACGAAGGGACGCGCACGTACAGTTTTTGGCAAATATGAGAGAGACTGGGAATAAAGCACCTGAATCCCTCACTTGCTGACTGGTCAGGCACTACGCCGAAAACTGGCATCGAATTGATAGAAGCCAGATTTGCAAGTGTGCCTGTGGTGAAGAAAGTACGCCAGAACACACCATCTGGGGACGTCCGCTGTACGCCAATGTAGAAGACTCGACGCCAAGGAGATACTGCGTTGCGAAACGGAATGGCCCGTCTTGGACAACATTGCTGGAGCTATATCAAGAAAGGATTGATAGTGCTTTATCTTATCAACCAACGCCAATTTACTCATATTGCACTACGAGAGGCTGCGACAGAAAATCGAGAAGCAACGCAGCTGAGGTCAACAGTTGCGGCAGAAGAACTACAAACACCGTATGCACGGCGATCGTAACAGCGCCAGAAAGAAACGCGGGCCGTGTCTCGCCACCCAAAGAAACAGAACCGGGGAGACGTGGGCCTGTGTGTGACTGCACTCGTCACCGCCAGCAACGATGCTCTCCTGGGTCAGGGGAATCCTTCCCTGAAACCAGGGAGCCAATTCATAGTAGAAATAGTTGGTTAAATAATAATAATAGTGGAAATAGTAATGGTGATGGGAGCTAGTATTGTGCACGATAAAATTAAGTATCAATGCTCATTGCATAATTTCTGTAAGAATCCACACAGTTTGTGTTTAAATTATAGGTAACAGGCTATAATGAAATGGAATAAATAAAATAAATTTCGGTGGTACTTACCGCTGTACCAAGTATTAAGTTTACTTCCCTTTCACTAGCGTATGAAGCACGGCAAGAAAAATGCCCGTGTGCTTGCTGAGGGAAAGTCATGTGGTGGGCGTCCACAAGAAAGTGATGTAGGCCCTTTGTTGTTCTTATTCTACATAAGCCATTTAGACAATAAACTGAGCAGCCTCTCAGATTGTTTGCAGTGTTGTAATTCAAAATCATCGAAAGATAAAAATTACAAAATGATTTAGGCGAGACACCTGCATAGTACAAAAAATGGCAATTGACACTGAACAGAGAGAAGTGTGAGGCCCTCGAAACGACTGGTAACGATATTCCTTTAAATTTTAGTAACGTGGTAAATAGCATCAATTTAAAGGGTCTCGATTCAACTAAATACCTAGGGATTACAAATACAACTTAAATTGTAAGCTTCACACAGAAAAAGCTGTGGGGCAGACGAATCATAGACTCCTTTTTATTGGCACAAAACTTAAAAGAAGCAGCAAGTCTGCCTTAGAGACTGCCTGTACCATGCTTGTCCGTCCCCTTCTGGAGCATAGCTGCGCGGGGTGGGATCCGTACCACGTTTGACTGATGGTAGACGTCGAAGCAGTACAGCGGAGGGCGGCCCATTTTGTAATATCGGAAATACTAAACGAATTGGCGAGGCATTCATGAAAACAAACGCAATTTTCACGGAATTTCAATCATTTACTTGCTCCTGCGCATGGTAAATATTTTGTTGGGTCTCACCTACATAAGGACAGATGGTCGCGGAATAAAATAAGAAATCAGAGCGCGCACATAAACACCAGTAAATTCATTTTTACCACGTGCTATTCGAAAGTGAAACGGCCAAAAAATAGTGTGAAAGTGATTCTAAGGACGCTGTCGAACAGTTATGTGTGAATTTCAGAGTAATCATGCAGATGTAAATGTCAACAGTCTAACCTTGTCTTTGCGTCTTTTACGTTGCAGGCTGTCGAATATCCCTAGATTCCTCAATTAACTGTGCAGTGGCACGCTAGACATCAGGCTCCGGCGACATCCCGAACAGCCTCTAATTCGTTTAAGTTGCCGCAAGCTACGCCCCTACGGAACCCTGAACTCCGCGTCCAGCCCATCAGGTGGCGACAACAGCGTTCCGACTGGCCCATCAGATGGTGTGTGTGGCGACGGTACATGTCGATCTTTCAACATAGAGCTTTTCCGGAGACGTTTGAAGCTCGTGTCGAATTCTCTATAGCGGTCCAGCCTAGC
Organism: Schistocerca serialis cubense; assembly: GCF_023864345.2. NCBI lineage: Eukaryota > Metazoa > Arthropoda > Insecta > Orthoptera > Acrididae > Schistocerca > Schistocerca serialis. The sequence continues at coordinate 67,871,447 of NC_064638.1, forward strand.
CCCTACACAAAGGAACGGGGTAAAATACACTACTGGCCATTAAAATTGCTACACTACGAAGATGACGTGCTACAGACGCGAAATTTAACCGACAGGAAGAAGATGCTGTGATATGCAAATAATTAACTTTCCAGAGTATTCACACAAGGTTGGCGTCTGTGGCGACACCCACAACGTGCTGACACGAGGAAAGTTTACAACCGATTTCTCATACACAAACAGCAGTTGACCGGCGTTGCTTGGTGAAACGTTGTTGTGATGCCTCGTGTAAGGAGGAGAAATGCGTAACATCACGTTTCCGACTTTGATAAAGGTCGGATTGTAGCCTATCGCGATTGCGGTTTACCGTATCGGGACACTGCTACTCGCGTTGGTCGAGATTCAATGACTGTTAGCAGAATATGGATTCGGTGGGTTCTGGAGGGTAACGCTGTGCTAGATCCCAACGGCCTCGTATCACTAGCAGTCGAGATGACAGGCATCTTATCCGCATGGCTGTAACGGGTTGTGCAGCCACGTCTCGATCCCTGAGTCAACAGATGGGGACTACAACCATCTGCACGAACAGTTCGACGAAGTTTGCTGCAGCACGGACTATCAGCTGCGGTTACCCTTGCCGCTGCATCACGGACAGGGGCGCCTGCGATGGTGTACTCAACGAAGAACCTGGGTGCACGAATGGCAAAACGTCATTTTTTTCGGATGAATCCAGGTTCTGTTTACAACATCATGATGGTCGCATCCGTGTTTGGCGACATCGTGGTGAACGCACATTGGAAGCGTGTATTCGTCATCGCCATACTGGCGTATCACCCGGCGCGATGGTGTGGGGTGCCATTGGTTACATGTCTCGGTCACCTCTTGTTCACACTGACGGCACTTTGAACAGTGGACGTTACATTTCAGACGTGTTACGACCCGTGGCTCTACCCTTCATTCCATCCCTGCGAAACCCTACATTTCAGCAGGATAATGCACGACCGCATGTTGAAGGTCCTGTATGGGCCATTCTGGATACAGAAAATGTTCGACTGCTGCCCTGGTCAGCACATTCTCCACATCTCTCACCAACTGAAAACGTCTGGTCAATGGTGGCCGAGCAACTGGCTCGTCACAATACGTCAGTCACTACTCTTGATGAACTGTGGTATCGTGTTGAAGCTGCGTGGACAGCTGTACCTGTACACGCCATTCAAGCTCTGTTTGAATCAATGCCCAGGCGTATCAAGGCCGTTATTACGGCCAGAGGTGGTTGTTTTGGGTACTGATTTCTCAGGATCTATGCACCCAAATTGCGTGTAAATATAATCACATGTCAGATCTAGTATAATATATTTGTCCAATGAATACCCATTTATCATCTGCATTTCTTCTTGGTGTTGCAATTTTAATGACATGTAGTGTAGTAAAGAACCCACTGCAGGAGAAAATCCACTCCTGATCACCATCCATTGCAAGGAGCCCTATGAAACATTCAAGGGAAAGATAAGAACCATTGCAACTGCTAAGTTCATCCGCCCCACTACCCATGACCTGTACAAGGTTCAGATGGCGATCTCTGATGACTATTGGAAGGTCACGGAGCTGGTGTTAGCTGCGAAGGGCATTGGTTTACCCACAATGTCAAATTACTCAAACTGCTGAAGATGATCCTCAGGCATTTCCAATTAATATGGAACCTGACCACCTCAAGAGGGAACGCGAAATCACGTGTTTCCCGATACAATCCACAGGCCCCATGGAATCGCCTAGAACACACTGAAATAAGCCACTGTTTCTTGTTGTCCTCGTCGACAACATACAAATCTGGAAAATGTTTTGTGCTGAAAAGGTTGTAAGTGACGTGCAGTTAAGTTGCCTTTATGAAATGAGTGGAGCCCTGAGCTATATCTAGACGGCTGAAACAGGAACACGCAAATGGAAATGACATTAAAATCAAAGCAAAAGACTGCGTCGCAACCAACTCTAGCCACACGACAAACAAGAGGTTCGACTGACTTGGAAAATTAGTAAATGTAGTCATAAGAAAAAACTCATAGAAGAACATTCCTTGTAACGTAACTCATGAAAAAGGGGATGCAATTATTAATATGATCCAGGGATTGTTCACATGAAACTAATATTAAAAATAAAGTGTGTGAAAACTGTGATTAACAGCAGCTTGCAGCAACATTCCTGAAAACAAGATCTATTCATAAGAATTTGTTATAAACAGGAGTGGAACAATAATTATTGGACCTGTGCACATGGAAACGCTATGGATGGGCTAACAAGGAAACTACAAGGTAAATGGCGTAGGTAATAGAGACGTAACATCGGTACACTGGATAAGACTTGAAACAACATTATTTATTTCTTAAGACATCGATATAAGACATCTATATAACTGCTGTTGCCTCGCAACTACGTAAGATTGCTTGTGAAACGCTATACGATTCGCAACATAATCTCTTAATTTAGAATCGCCGTCGTTATTAGCGGGCGACGGGGAAGGTTTAATACTCGCATTCAGACCCCCATTCACTCAAAGAATAGCGAGGCCGGCCCCAACACCAACATGCAACGAAGCTAGGAGGTTTCTTCCGCTGTGTTGAGAAATGATTAAATAAAAGAGTAAATCTAAATATCACTGTTGCATTTGAAGTTGAACCTCGGTTTGGAGAAACAGCCTCAACGAGGGCCACACATACACGCTTAACATGAAATCACCAACCACAACCAGAATTGAATAATCCGGACAAGATATATTTAATATTCCAAAATCAGAGCAATAAGTAAACTCTAGGACAGAGGCAGGGGGCCACAGGAAAATTAGGCTCACAGTTAATTCGTGTGGCAACGTGGTTCGCGGAGACATTTTCAACGTATCGTGGCCAATTTTCGCAACATTAAACCACGCAGCCGCGAACAATTAATATTTTACAGGGGACACATTTGGATAGACAAAGGATAATAGCAGAGGGCCAACAAACTCTAATATTAACCCACGTGGATGGTTTCCGTGCTCATTTTCCTGGCAACAAGAGCTGGCGACGACAGTCAGTCAACTGGGCGCCAAGGAAGAAGTCGCGGCCCAACTCTGGCGCCTTGACACCAGGACGGGACGAGGCAGTGACAGCATCGATAAACAATTGCTGTTGAACCTGCTACCTTCAGTCCACCGGCCATTAGCGGATATCTTTAACCAGATTCTGCTCTCGGGGGTCTAGCCCTCCACATAGGAACACTCAGAGGTAGTGGTGATTTGGAAGACCGACAAGGATCTCAGCAGGCAGATGGCTGCTGGCCCATCAGACTACTCCCATCACTCTCCAAACTCTTCGAGAGGCCATACGCGAAAAGACTGAAACAACATGTATCCAGGAGAACATCATACCAGATGAACAGTTTGGACTCTGGAGTGGCCACTCTACTACTCATCAAATGCTGAGGCTGGTGGAACCGGCCATGAGAGCACTGGAAAAAAGAGAACGCTTTAGGGCGGTGTTTTCAGACTTGTCTAAGACCTTCGGCTGTGTGTGGCACGACAGGCTCGTGCACCGGCTCTTTGAGCGCAGCATACCGACGACACACGTAGTTATTCTCCAGTCTTACCATGAAGGGACGACCTTCCACGTCAGAGCACACGAGGGAACGCCATAGATCTGCAGACATGCGGAAGGTGCCACAGGGATCAGTACTCGGCACACTGCTGTACTCACTGTACACGGCCGATGGACCACGGGTGGGAAACGTAGAGCTAGCCAATGATACAGCACTGTTCACCATTAGGATGAATGTGCATGCTATGAGATGCTGTCTTCAGCTCGTGTGCGATGGACTGGGAGTATCGTCGACGAATTGGCGATTTAAATTCAATCCAGCGAAGAGCCAGGCAGTAGTCTTCACCGAAGACATCCGCCGTCAGTCAGTGTCTTGGGAGGCCTCGTCCCATGGAAAAGTAACCCTGGACCACCGGCTCATTTGAAACCTGCACGTTCCTGATGTCAAAGGTAGGGCAATAGGGCGAAATCGCGCCCTATAGTCCTGATGAACCCGACGCTGCCCTAAAACACGGCATAGCACTGTACCTAATGCTGGTAGGGCCAGTGCTGTAGCACGCGGCCGTGATATGGGGCTACCCAGGTGATTCGCACAGAACCGAGCTTTCAAAGTCGTTCAGCGCTTCACAAGGCTGTACCCAACTCGTCTGTAGCACGAAGAAGAGGGTATCCCGCTTTTGCGGGACAGATTCCGGCGAATGGTTCACGCTCTCTACGAGAAGACGGGACAATCCCAAAATCGACTCATCCAAGCCCTGGGTTACAAACAAGATTGGAGGCTGACCACACGATGATCTGATATACTGAGATAATAGTTTTGTCTGCCGTGCACATCCTCGTCCATCGCCACAAAGTAACCATCATCACCATCGTAGTTAGCTCGACTAGAACGTCACTTTATTTTCGTTTCAGGTAACGTCACGGAAATTCATCAACGAGAGGTCACCAAATACCAACCAACGGAAGAACGAACTCCTAACGTGCGTGGACTGTAAACACATCGAGCCAAGTAACGGCTCGTCATTCAACGAATGAACGACGAGCAATGCAGTTCCATCGCAGCGGCAACCGACCAGATCTGATACATCACGCTTTTAACTCTACCACCACTTGTGGAACGGCACGCTGCTTCCTCTATCTAGACTGTGACGGTGACTTGGTATAATTTCTACTACTTGTTTGCTCATTGACAACATAGTACTAAGACTTGACTTTGTGGTCTATCCTTGCTGGATTTACAGATTTTTCGAAATTGTTTGACCGTCTGTGCTTCTCCTGTGAACTGTTATTGTCAGATACTTTGAGAGTGTGTTGTTTCCGCAACTTAAGCTAGACCGGACTTTGTTTTCAAACCCAAGAGCTGAGAAAGTTGCTTCATCCTGAACTTTATTCAGATTTCAAGGTTTGGCTCACTTTTAAAGAGTTTGTGAGTAATTCAACGAGCTGAGGAACTTAATCCTTTCTTTTTTAAATTATGGATTTTAAGTTTTGTTTTTCATTTAAGAACTATTACTTGTTTGTTCGCTTGTGTAAGAATTTTGTTTAATCTCAAACTTAAAGAAATTTTATCTCCATTATGCATTCTGGATTTTGTTAACGCTGTGTTATAGAAATAAACTTATGCTAATATGACTACCTGCATCTTTAGTGCATATCTGTGTGGAACTGGATATATCAAATAGTTGTTCCTAAATATTTCTTCCTTTATTTTCTTGTGTTAGCAATCACAAAAGCATTTCACTGTACACTTACCCACTTCGACCACACAGTGATCATTCATCAGACTGGCTACAAACAAAAAATACGTAACGTTAAGAGTTATTATGGAATCTACGGAATCTGCCACGTAACAACTATCGGTATACTCATAAACGAGAATACAAATTAAACGTAATGCACATGCTGTATAATGAAAACGGTGACGTGAGGTTCTATAGGTGCAGTGCGATTCTCTATTTCACTTTCCTTACATGTCTATCAGCGTGAAAGAAGTAGCTACTTCGGCAGACGTAATAGTTACATTTATTACCGCTATGTAATAATACTTAAAATTTTGAATATAAACATTTAAAATAATAATTCAATCGTAACGATTTTAAAAATGTGGTGGAGGGTTCGTAGCCATATAATGAAGTGTGTGTATTACATAAATGAATTATGCCTGTTCACTTTTACCAGCATTTCCGCCTCGCTCTCCTGAAGGTCAAGGTAACATGTGACCATTCAATAATTCCCTAGTTTAAGTAACTCCTGTTCTCCTACCAATAAAACTAAGTCTGCCGTGCATTACCTACATCTGAGGCTACGTAATCATTCTACTTCACTTCCCCATAAAGTGTTGTCCACAAGTATTTGTGACAGTTGACTGATTCCAACTGTGACTCTGACATTCAAAAGGCCTACCAAGTTTTAGCGTCCTGCAAAGTCCACACTTTGACACTGGTGTGCATTCAAAGAAAGTTGCCAGTTCTTACAACATTTCGAAGTCTTATCGAGAATTGACTAAATATTTGTGCAGTTCTTTTTTTTCAGACAGTATTTCGTTATAACTGCATCATCTGTGACAAGTCTCAGGCTGATATTAATATAGCCCGCGAGGATATTAATATAGGGAATCAACAGCAAAGGCCCCAGCGCAGTTCCCTGGGGGCACGCCCAAGGCCACATCTGTGGATGACTCTGTCCAAGGTGACTTGCTGCGTCAACCATACCAAGAAATCCATCATCCAGTTACCAATTTCGCTTGACACCACGCATAGTTGTGCTTTTGCGACTAAGCCTTGGTCTGGTACTCAGTCAATGCTTTTCGCAAGCAAATAAATACCGCATCTACCTGACTGTGTTGGACGATGTTTTTCACGATGTCATGTGAAAAGATGTAGCAGTTTCTCCAGCTAGGCATGTCGCTGGACTGCACTCTGACACCTTTTCTGTCGGTGAACTTTCATCTCCAGCACGGCCAAACAGCGCAGTGCTCAGCGCATTTTCTGCTGGAAGTAGACAGCCGCCGATCGAATCTATCCACAAGGTTAACGGCCGAAGGGCCGGTATAGGCATACCAGGCCTACGTGTGGTGCCTGCCTACGCGGCCTTCCCGCTTGGGCGGTCGGCCCTGTACAGCTACTACCTGGCTAGATCCTTTTGTGGGATGGAGTAGCGATTCCATTGCAATGGCAGGTCCAGGCGGAGCAACAATATTGACTGCAGACGACTTTCCTCGAAGTCTTCGAATGGCCGCAAGTCCAGCTCGCAGAATACTTTCATTCATTTTTGGCGATATCAGTAACGAGTTATTGCTTAAACTGGAGGCGTATTCTTGAAGACAGTACGTGATATCATTTACCTCGTACTACTTATTGTTTCTGCTCGGACTTTTCAATCTGTGCTGTAGGAAATGTTCTTTGAGTAACACAATGGAAAGTATTATTTGCAAGCGTTTTCTATATCTCACGAACTACAAACCTACAACATTGTAGTAAAGCATAAACGGTGCCCTTCACTCGCTTACTTGCATTTTCGTCAGTTCGTGAACATGAATTCTCTTTCCCTGTTTGCAGTTGGTGCAGTGACTTTCTTTTTTCCGCCATGAAGGATATCAACCGAGTTCTGCGTAGTAGAAATGGCGATATTCTAAGCACTCATGAGAAGACTACAGAGGCACTAGAGGAAGTTGCTGCTACCCTGCATCCCCCCATAGGAGAAATAAAATCTTTGTAAACGGAAGCGAATCCGACAACGCCATACACAGGAGTGTTGGTTCTGTGTCACTTTGAAGCGGAGCTAACGAGATACGCGGGCCGTGTGGTGAACGTCACAGTATGTGACACTACAGGTCTTACGAGTTGCAGCGACCGTATTCAGTGGGGAGCGAGTCACTATTTCAGACCTGTTTAATACTTCATAGCTGCACATTTAAATACGCTAGAGTTCTCGATAACATATGATAAAGTTAAGGACTTCGTGTATACCTTTCCATTGACTTACTGACTTCCTGTGGGCCTCTGACGTAGCGGTGCGTTCGCGACGTATGTAGGGCAAGGCAACTAGTGTGACGTCACAAGTTCGTTGCGGGGCCCGTATTTCCGAGGGTCAAAACTTTGAAGAAAGTTAGACCATGTAATGGATATTGAATAGTAGCAAGTGCACCAAGAAATTGCTTTCGTGGAATTTCAGAACTGTTTCGTCATTCATTGTGAAATTAACGTGAGCCGGCCGCCACATGGGTTGATATGCACGTGATGAGGACTTTATGCTAGACAGTCCCTTTGCTGCAATGTACAGTAGTGTTTCTACGTTTCTGTTCTCTCTCTTCATTATCATCATCATCATCATCATCACAATCATTCATCAGCATCATAACCATCATTTTCACCCATCAACATCGGCGCAATCATAATAAAAGAAACATCATCTGTCAACTATCATCCACCAATATAATGATGATCATGCACCAAAATAAGAATAATAATCAATAACACCAACAAGAACAACACTACACATCTACTAATCTACACTAGATGGGAATACTAAATGCATTGCCATGGAAGTGGGGTGAGCTAGAAGAAGCCGTGAGAATCAGGGAAAATATTGAGGCGATTTCAGGAACGGAGGTTAACGCGACACGTACTAACGTTTGTAGAAGCGCAAATCTATTGGGAGTACACTTATATTTTCGTTCCCCGTGACGCGGGCCAAGCGGGGTGGGGCCGCGAGGCGGCGCACGGCACTCCATCAATCCCTGCCGTCGCGCGGGGGATAATTTAATGGAATCCGGTCGCCATATATCATCCCGCGATACCCGAGCCCCGACTCCGGAGAGTCCCCGGGAATGATACGGTACGTTCCGGGAGTCGCTACGCCAGACAGTGGCCCGCGATCGTGAAGGCGGTGGAAGGATGGGCCTGCCGGAAGCACGCAACAAGAAGGAGGGCTGCGGCCAGTCGTAAATCCGGAGTGCGATGCGCCTCTGCTGCTGGCCGGATCGACCGCCTGCCGATGTGCTGCCAGGTCGTCAAACTCGGCAGACGTCTGCTACGGCGTCATTGCGGGACAAATGCTGCCCGAGAGGCAGCCCCCGGAATGGGAGCGCGGGCCGGCGCCGGTTGGCAGACTGGAAATCCATAAGGTTGGGGGGGGGGGGGGGGGGGGGGAGGAACAGGCGCTGCAGTCACCGAAGCCTGCGGAGGGGGCGCACGCTACCGGCTCAGGGCTCGTGGCGCTGACTACATTGCGTTCATCATATGAATAAACCTGACGTAAACATTGCACCATATGTTGGTCGACCACAATATTATTGAACTTGGGTCGGCTTATCAAAGAGTTTTTGTGGTGATATTTCATGAGGACACGCTGAACAGCTCGATGGTACACACAGTACTGTCTAACTCACTCCAATGCGTTTTCCTTTGTCACCACTGTACTTATTACTGTAACGTCAGCGCGTGTTTCCGATAAAGGCCACAGGAGGTCAAGTGCAGTAATATCTTGGTCGGGTAATACACAATAATGCGACAACCACTTATGTTCGACATCGACGTGCAACGACCACTCGCGGACGGCAGGCGGCAGCACTATCGTAGGAAGGTTCATAAGGCATGTCGGGAGGACGCGAAGACCAGTGCAGTCGTTGTCGTAATGCGGAAACGCAGCGATTTACCTGACGTCCAAAAAGGCATGATCATTCGCTTTCGGGCCACGGGTGGAAGCTTTCCGATATGGATAACTGTTCCCACGCGGTCGTGATTAAAGTACACCGTGCACGGTAAAACGGCGCTATCCAACACCGGCGTCGAGGCAACTGTGATGCACCAAGGGCCACAGATAACGGGGGTAAGGCCGGTATTACACTATCAAATTTCTTTGTCAAAGATTTGGTCAAAGATGTGATCAAATATTCCGTCAAATATATTTGACACAGATCTTTGACGTAGCGCTAGAAGGGGTATTACATTGTCATCAAATTTTTCGTCAAAGTTCAAGATGGCTGACAACAACTTGTTATTAACCGCAGCAGTTGCACGTACCGCAATTGCATTGTGTGCACATGCGGAAAAGAAGTGGGGAAAAAAGGGAACCATACATACGAGGTTGACAGTCTTAAATTCCTGGGATTACAACTTGATAATAAATTCAGTTGGGGGGAGCACACCACAGAACTGCAAAAACGCCTTAACAAGTCTCTATTTGCAATTCGAGTGTTAGCAGACATAGACAACATAAAAATGAAAAAGCTTGCATACTTTGCCTACTTTCATTCCACAATGTCATTTGGTATAATATTTTGGGGTAACTCTTCAAGTCAAACAAAAGTTTTCAGAGTCCAAAAGCGTGTAATACGTATTATTTGTGGAGTAAATTCACGGACGTCCTGCAGAAACCTCTTCAAAGAATTGGGTATACTAACTACTGCCTCTCAGTATATTTACTCCTTAATGAAATTTGTCCTAAAGAATATATCTCTTTTTCCAACAAACAACTCAGTTCATACATACAATACCAGGAACAAAAATGATCTGCACAATGACTTAAAAGCACTTACTTTAGTTCAAAAAGGGGTCCACTACTCAGGAACACTCATCTTCATCTTCAATAATTTGCCAGCAAACATAAAAAATTTAGTTACAAATAAAGATCAGTTTAAAAGGAGCCTGAAAGACTTACTAGTGGCCAACTCCTTCTACTCCATTGACGAAATTTTTAATAGAAACAAATGATGTATTGTATTTATTCATACTGTTAGTATTGTTATTTCAGCTTAAAAAAATTGACATGTTCCACATCCACGAGGATCTTCTCAGCACGGATCTATGGAACGAAAAACTAATCTAATCTGAGTGAAGCCGTGGGTTTTACGACGACACGATAAAAGCATTCAACAAAACTTGATACGTGAGCTTACAGTGGAAGACGTCAAGTCGTACAACGATTACTTAAGAATGGATGAGCATACATTTCTGTATGTGCTCAATGAAGTGTATCCTCATATCACAAAGCACAATATTCACTTAAGAACTGCTACATCTCCAGAAGACAGGCTCACTGTAACATTCCGATTCCTTGCTACAGGAGAGGGTTATGTTAGGTTAGGTTAGGTCAGGTCAGGTCTCCAATCTTCTTAATTTTTTTTTGTATTCAGGGTGCTTCACGTTGTAAAGCGCCTCATCAGCTTCATACATCTCTATTAATTTTGTAGTTATCGGCACACACCAATTGTATTTACCGGCAATGTTTATAAAAACACTACAGACGACAGAACGCTGCAGCGATCCTAGCGCTCCATGTGCTAACATGTCACATTGCAGTGAACAGAAGGCAAGCGATTTCTTTGATCAAATCTACAACGAGGCCCTACATTTGATCAAATATTGGACGACATTTGACAAAGTTCCTATTACACCATCAAATATCTTTGACAAAGATTTTTGACAAAGAAATCTGATAGTGTAATACCGGCCTAAGCGATGGCTGCGGAGATGTGTACGGGTGAATAGAGGTGCAACTCTTTAGGCCGGTATTACACTGGCAAATTTCTTTGTCAAAGATTTGATCAAAGATATGATCAAATATTCGTCAAAGTTCAAGATGGCTGACAACAACAACTTGTTATTAACCGCAGCAGTTGCATGTTCCACAATTGCACTGTGTGCACATGCGGAAGAGAAGTGGGGGAAAAAAGGAAACGTACCTGGGTGAAGCCGTGGGTTTTACGACGATGTGATAAAAGCATTCAACAAAACTTGTTACGTGAGCTTATAGTGGAGGGCGTTAAGTCGTACATCAATTACTTAAGAATGGATGAGCATACATTTCTGCATGTGCTCAGTGAAGTGTATCCTCATATCACAAATCACAATACTCACGTAAGAACTGCTGTATCTGCAGAAGACAGGCTCACTAAACACCCCGATTCCTTGCTACAGGAGAGAGTTGGGTTGGGTTAGGTCAGGTCTCCAATCTTCTTAATCTATTTTTGTATTCATGGTGCCTTACGTTGTAAAGCGCCTCATCAGCTTCATACATCTCTATTAATTTTGTAGTTGTCGGTACGCACCAATTGTATTTACCGGCAATGTTTATAAAAACACTACAGATGACAGAACGCTGCAGCGATCCTAGCGCTCCACGTGGTAACATGTCACACTGCAGTGAATAGAAGACAAGCGACTTCTTTGATCAAATCTACAGCGCGGCCTTAGATTTGATCAAATATTTGACGACATTTGACAAAGTTCCCTATTACACCATCAAATTTCTTTGGTTCAAATGGCTCATGGGGCTTAACATCTGAGGTCATCAGTCCCCTATAACTTAGAACTACTTAAACTTAACTAACTTAAGGACATCACACACATCCATGCCCGAGGCAGGATTCGAACCTGCGACCGTAGCGAAATTTCTTTGACAAAGATATTTGATAGTGTAATACTGGCCTTAGCAACTGAGCGCCCAGATGAACGGAGGGGTTACCAGAAGTGTCTCCTAAACGAAAGTTCAACGAACGTTGCTACGTACGGGCCTCCAACAGCAGGCGACTGATTCATGCATCTATGTTAACTGCAGTTCATCTGCGATGAATGCTGGAATTTGCACACCAATACCGCACCTGGCCACTAATGAGTGGCGACAGTCGACTTTTCCAGACGAATCACGTTTTATACTCCATCGAACAGATCATAGTTAGAGTGTACGGCCCTGCAACAATTGTCGGAAGGGTCCAGGCTGGAGGAGCGTTATGGTCCAGCGAATGTTTTCGTGGTATTCCTTAAGTGATTTCGTCATTCTGGAAGGAACACTGGAGAACTCAAGTATGCAACTATCCTTGGAGAGCATGTCCACCGCCACAGAGATTTTTTTTCCCAGCACGATGGCATCTACCAGCAGGACAATGCAACGTGTCCAACAGCTCGCAGCGTTCGTGCGTGGTTCCAAGAGCAATAGGATAAGTTTGCCGTACTCCCCTGGCCACCAAATTGGCCGGATTTGAACCCAACCAAGAATCTGTGGGACCATCCCGATCGGGCTGTTCGTGCCATGGATCCCCAACCGAGAACCCTACTTCAGCTGGCCAAGGCACTGGAGTTTGCACGGCTCCAAATCCTTTCGGCATCTTCCAGAACGTCAGTGACCTCCTTACTCCATGTCTCGCAGCCGCACGCGCGGCAAAATGTGGTTATTCAGGTTTTTAAACCTTTAAATTAATGTGACTGGACAGTGTACTCTTGCGCGTTTGCTGGAATCTCATTGGATTTCGTTTCACGTCGAGCGTAAGCCAAGCTGTCTCGAGTATAGTCAATTATGGTGAAAAGATTACGCTTCATGCTGTGCATTAGACGGCGCACATCGACTCATACGGGGTAACAGTTTTATCGGTACATGTAACTTTGAGAGCACTACTCAGCTAGCTGGTCCGACTAACCCACAGTGACGTAAACAATGACGTAAAAAGAGACGAGCAGAGAAAAAAAATATAGCGTGGTATGTCAATTACTTTTTAAACAGGACGAAATAATATACGGTAAAAATGCTGTCGTTCTTAGCTAACACAGTACTGTAATTAAAAACAAGAGTGATGAAAATGCCTAATGTAAATTTTTCTGTGTCAGCAATGTGTGATGTAAAAGCCTGCTGCAGGGATTTCATGTACAATACTGAAACCACTGAAGGTATTACTAACAGTCAGTCATCTGGTAATCTCTGAACTCCTTCCGTATTCGAATCCGAGGAATACATTTCAGCAGTGGAAGTGTCATACGCTACGTTGATGGCGAGACGATCAACAACAGAGCCCCCGAGGCCATCCATGCGCCACATTTTCTGCTCTTCTTGTATGATGTGTTGTTCTGCTTCTCGCCATCGTTCGCGGTGACATAGACGAAGCTTCTGTTCCAGTACGTCTGGCAGCTCAGTGTCGTCTTATTTCTTGCCAGAAACTCCTTACTTGGCTCCGCATAAATTCTATTGTGTTCAGATTGCAGTGGTACGGTGGCAACTGCAAAGATACAGCGTTTCTACGATGTTTATCATTCTAGCTCGTGTGAGATCACATCCGTGCTATAAAATAATGGACATACTACAAGTAAAGAGTATCTCACTTTTTCATTTTTGTCCCAAAAATTAATTCGTAACTGTATCTTAACTTAAACAAGCTTTAATAACAAATCTTCTATAAAATATCGATAGTTAAGAATTTACAATTGTAATGAAAACTAGAATTTTTGTGTGATATGGAATTAGGAGCAACAAGACGAGCACTTTTCATTAAAAAAATATAATTATATGTCATAATTAGTATATATTTGATTAATTTTGTATTTAAATGATGTAGGTATTCGAAATGAACGAAAAAGCAGAAAAAAAGCAAAGAACATACTGAGATTCGAAGCAGCGATCCACAGAATACCCAAGTACCATTCTTCACGACAACCGACTTAGTCATGCATATCTTTCACGAAAACCCATTAACGTTTGCTGTTCAAGCCCCTAGGAAAACTTCAAAGCGGATTTTCTTTGAAACTTGTGAAAAATACTGAGAACCACCCGTTTCTCGCCATTTTTAACGGTGTTCCACGCAACTGTTTAACTATGGAGCAGGAAGCAGCGTCAGCCGTTTCCACACCACACATTAAAACAACGCAACAATGAGAATACAACTATCGTTTACAGAGACTGCGACTGTACACGATTTTTGAAATGACGGGTACAGAGTAAAACATCCCCTTAGAAAAATTAATGAATTACTGTGTTGATAAACCCCTTACATTATTTGATTTTCAAACAGCTGAACAATACTGAACGTACTCAGACATTAATACCTTTACTTGTTCCGATCAACACTAAACTGACACACAATATTTTTAGCGCAACGCAATCTGACTTTCAAAAATCCCTACAAAAGAATGGCCATGACTAACAATAACCTATACCTTTTATGAATAACTTACCTCACAAAAATCTTCGTTACTCGAACTACTACAATACAACGAGCGCCAATACTGCCAGCTAAATAAAAGACTCTAACTACTGAAGGCACTAACTACTGATAGGCATAGTCAGCAAATTGAAGATCTTGATAGAAAACAAACAATGTATTTACCTTGATAATGTTCAAAAGTCATCATATATCAGTTCATGATATCCAGTATTACAAATTTACTCTTTCTGGCGGACACACGTCCAGATCGTCCGCTCTTAAAATTCTACCGTCTGTCTCCTCAAATCCACCACTGCTGGCGGCTCACCTCCAACTGTGCAACGCTACGCGCTGTTTTCATCCAACTGCCCAACACTACAATAGCGAATTTTCCAACAATGCTAACCAGTCACAGACTGCACACAGCACAGTCAGTGATTTTCATATAGAGCGCTACGTGGCGTTACCAACATAAAAACCTAAACAGCCTACTTATAAGTGGTAAAGTATGATAAGGAAATACAGATGGGTGTCAATACATTATAATATCGCAATGTTTCATTTACACTGACTTAGTAATATCTAATATGTAAACAGGATTTATTTCCCCAGAGCGTGACAACGCCTGTGTCCGTGTGCTACGGCTGCTGACCACCGAACTGCGTTTGTGTCTGGTTACGCCAGATTTATTCTTACGATGTAGTGCCTGGCCAGCGGTACACAGTATTGGCTCATCTGACGTATATACCGAAAGTTGCGCCGTTGTCTGCGGCGAATGCTGTCCGCAGGCAACCGCTACAGCCCTCCGCTCTCCACGGGGCGATGGAAAATTGCTTTACAATTGAAAGTTGACCGTTTAGAACGAGCGCCTTTCATATATCGCAGGGTTACTCCGCGCTCAAAGCAAGTCCCTTGTTTCAGTCACGCGTCGCCTCTTTCTGCTAGCAGAATGTACCGTTACCATAAGCTACAAAGTGCAGGGCCTTGTTAGAGCGGGCTAAAGCTTTTGACAAGCTCCAGCCAATTGAGAATACGACGCGGTAGAATGTTTTTGTTGCCACCACGTTTCGCGAGACAAAACCTACTTCTCCGACTTTTTCCGTGTTCGTCGACTGGGGGCAGAGATGTTTCCTTTTCGTCGTTGCCCAGAGCAATATGGTATAGCAACCAGTGTCTCATACATTTTGTTGCTAGGGAATGTCAGGACATTAGACAAACAAGCCTTAAAATATTGGTAACATCGCAGCTGACAGAAAACTTTGCTCTCTTGTCATTTAACTGCGGACTATTTCATACTGTTTTCACGAACTTTAATGCGCAAAACTCACATCAAGAAACTCGTGTCTTCGCTCACATTCTATTTGATTCAGACCACGTGGTGATCTGTATTTCTCCGGCTTAGGCATCTGTCATGTTAAGTGATATACGAGTAGCATTTTATACTCATTTCCTAAAATGGTTCGAATGGCTCTGAGCACTATGGGACTTAACATCTGAGGTCATCAGTCCCCTAGAACTTAGAACTACTTAAACCTAACTAACCTAAGGACATCACATACATCCACGCCCGAGGCAGGATTTGAACATGCGATTGTAGCGGTCGCGCGGTTCCAGACTGAAGCGCCTAGAACCGCTCGGCCACTGCGGCCGGCATCCTGATTTCCTAATTTTTAGCGAATTTATAACATTATTTCTTTATTCCTGACTTACATAAATGATCTAGGTCATAATCTGAGCAGCCCCCTTAGACTGTTTGCAGATGACGCTGTAATTTACCGTTTAGTAAAATCGTCAGACGATCAATTCCAGTTACAAAATGATCTAGAGAGAATTTCTGTATGGTGCGAAAAGTGGCAATTGGCACTAAACAAAGAAAAGTACGAGGTCATCCACATGAGTACTAAAAGAAATCCGATAAATTTTGGGTATAAGATAAATCGCACAAAACTAAGGGCTGTCAATTCGACTAAATACCTAGGAATTACAATTACGAGCAACTTAAATTGGAAAGACCACATAGATAATACTGTGGGGAAGGCGAAACAAGGACTGGGCGTTGATGGCAGAACACTTAGAAGACGCGACAAACCCACTAAAGAGAGAGCCTACATTACACTTGTCTGTCCTCTGCTGGAATATTGTTGCGCGGTGTGGGATCCTTACTAGGTAGGATTGACGGGGGACATCGAAAAAGTGCAAAGAAGGGCAGCTCGTTTCGTATTATCGTGCAATAGGAGTGAGAGTGTCACTGATATGATACGCGAGTTGAGGTGGCAGTCAGTGAAACAAAGGCGGTTTCCTTTGTGGCGAGATCTATTTACGAAATCTCAATTACCAACTTTCTCTTCCGAAGGCGAAAATATTTTGTTGACACCCACCTAGGTTGGTAGAGATGATCATCATAATAAAATAAGAGAAATCAGAGCTCGAACGGAAAGATTTAGGTGTTCCTTTTTGTCACGTGCCATTCGAGAGTGGAATGGTAGAGAAGTAGTATGAAAATGGTTGTATTAACTCTCTGCCAAGCACTTAAGTGTGAACTGCAGAGTAACCATGTAGATGATTCTGAGATGTAGTTACGGAGGATGTGTCCAGTGTTCTCACTCATTTTTATCCATAGTGGATAGTTGGTCTACTAGAAACTTACATGTATGTCTACTTAACATAAATATCGTGGGTTCATTATCCTCTACTTTCATCTCGAATTACCTACCTCCAATACGTGTATTTGCATGCATGCTGGAACTTTCATGTGCAGGATCGATATCATTAAACTTTCGCTACTTGGTTCAGTGCAGACGGAAAAGTATTTAGCGTATGGGGAGCCAACATTAGAGGGGCGACGTCAGGACTGTGCGCTGTAGGATTTGCGATGTTAGTAGTGTTGGTGTCAAGACTTGCCGCGAGGCGTCAGTGCTGGTTCGGCTATGTGGGACAAACGCGAGTATCAGTGTGCATTACAGTGGCAGACAGTCAACATGAGACTGGACTAGGTGAACAGAGATTTATTCGTAAAGCCGTTTTATTAAAAGAACAGCAGTACTGCTGCTCTTCGCGTGTATCGGCACAGTAAAGGAATATGGAGAGGACCCATTTTCGCGTGAGGTTTGAAGAACATGATTCAGAATTTCGAATTAATGGGCAATTTGAGAACTGCTCCTGGGAGAGGGCGACAGTCAAATGCGCCACTAGTTTAAGACACTATTGCTGCCACGACTGAGAAAGCCGGACGCGATGTGCGATCTTCAAGCGGTGCAAGAGGTTTGTCAAGACAGCTGGATATTCCACATGGTCCACCGTTCGAAAAGTGCTGCGAACAGTTATCCCGCAATCTCTAGTGCGGTTCCTGGCTATCGTGGATGCAAATGGTCTCACATTAAGAGACGTTTGTAATCTGGAACACAAACATTGTACGCAATTACCAAATGTCATTCACTCACGTGAAAATTAAAATGTTCTTCCAACAGTTTTTCCGTTGCATCTCTTTCATAAAGTTTTATATTACTATAACTGGTTTTTCGTTGAGGCCCTCTCAAGTAGCGAAAAATTAATTGTAACTACCCTTACTTTCATGGGGTTGTGGGCTTTTTGCTTATGCTTGGTATCAGCGTATGTGTTAATTAATTATTAGAAACAAGGGAAGTCATACTTGATGGTGTTATTCCCATATCTTTAAGTGCTAAAACTTTTGACTGCGGATCACTGCATTCCCCACACCAGCTGTATGTTATAAATTACTTGGCAACATAGTTAACAGCTAGGTAAAACATTTGCCGATGCAAGAATCGAACCAATGAAGTGCGATTTCAACATTTGCAGGTTGTGTCGTAGGCGTTTGATAATTTCAGGCGGGTGTGCAGTTGCTCTTTGTGTGAGTTCGCTTCCACCTACAGGTGATAAAGTGTCAGCGTTATCCGTGGGTAACTTTCACTTTTTAGAGGTGAATTTAAGAGTATAAATTGAGTTCATCACTTTACATGGATACTTACAATTTCACAGTGTACGTGGGTGGCATACACAGCGGCCATCTCCCACAACAATCACTTCAAAAATCCGAAACTCAAGTATCATATAGATATTGCGTCTTTAAGCATGTCAAAAACCCATTGTTGGAAGAAAGTGTGATCCTAATTACGTTTAACTGTTTAGAAACACGTGAGATTGTTCCGTTCAGGAAATAGCCTCAAATTTATCAAGCCACATATCGAAGATTATTGACCTTACTGAATACTATATTTTTCGTTGATTATCGAAATACTTCGTTCGGCAATGCATCATTTCGAAGTTTGATATTTCAACGCGTCTGATACGGGTAAGTTCAAAATGGTTCAAATGGCTCTGAGCACTATGGGACTTAACATCTGAGGTCATCAGTCCCCTAGACTTAGAACTACTTAAACCTAACTAACCTAAGGACATCACACACATCCATGCCCGAGGCAGGATTCGAACCTGCGACCGTAGCGGTCGCGTGGTTCCAGACTGAAGCGCATAGAACCGCTCGGCCACACCAGCCGGCCGTGTAAGTTCGAAAGAGGGACATTTTTCGTAATTTTGTCAATATTTAACTAGTAACATATTAAGCTGACAACATACCCACATAGCTGCGCATGTTAAAGGGTCCACATCCAGGATAGGGAGACGCGTCTGCCAGCCTCTATTTACTTTTTAGGGGGTTCCCGCATCCTACTTTGGGAATAGGGGCTGGTACCCAACTTCCGCTCAGTTACACGATTCAAACATTTACAAAACCTTCGCTCACTTTCACGTGAATACCAGCACAATTGGGGTACACACGTTCCGCCCTGGGACGTTACCGGGGTGGCGACAGGAAGTGAATCGGGCCACCTCTTTAACTAACCACGTAAGTAACATTGCTGACACTGCGCCGGTGAAATTCGCGCATACTATACAGGGTGAAAAGTATTTAAACCGACAAACTCTGGGAGGTTGCAGGGGACATCAAAACAAATATTTTTCCCCAATGTCAGGATTATTTAAACCGGTGGATGCCGTATTACGCTCTTCAGTTGCTAGAGTCCGTATTACGCTCTTCAGTTGTAGGCAACTGCTATCCACCAGTGTAGTAGTGCATTGTCTCTGTTTACTAATGGGACGATACACCTGGAGTGAGTACACTGATACGGTTGGTGCGTACTACGTAGAGCACAACGGACGAGCTGCACAGCGGGTTTATCAGCAACAATATCCTAATCGCCGTATCCATCATACGACTTTTGCTGCTGTGTACCAACGTCTGCGTGAGACCGGGTCATTTAGCAGATTACCTGGAAGAAGCTGTCTTGCAGCATGTGGAGCGGGATCCTTCAATTAGCACTCGTGCAATTGCACGTAACATGGGGACGAATCAGACGAATGTAAGAACAGTCCTTCGAGAGCAATTGTTACGTCCATTTCACTTACAGCGTGTCCACAACCTGGAACCAGTTTATTATCCACCCAGAGCACAGTTTTCGCAGTGGTACATGGAACAGTGTGAAATGCATCCTACATTTCCATCCTCTGTGTTGTTTACCGATGAAGCAACGTTCGGGCGTGATGGAGTCTTCAACATGCACAATTCGCATCTTTGGAGTGAGGATAACCCACATGCCACAGTTACTAGCGCTCATCAAGTGCGGTTCTTCGTTAATGTGTGGGTCGGTGTTGTTGGGGACTGTTTAACTGGGCCGTATCTGCTGCCTAGGCCAATAAATGGCAGGCACTATTACAATTTTGTCGCCAGGGCATTGCCAGGATTGCTGGCAGACGTCCCGCTCCCTAGATGACAAGGCATGTGGTTCTAACACGACGGGGCGCCGGCACATTTCAGTCGTCGTGTGCGTCGATTCCTGGACCGACGGTTCCCAGAAACGTGGATTGGCAGAGGTGGTCCTGTACCATGGCCTGCTCGATCCCCAGATATGTCCTCTCTGGACTTTTTTTGTGTGGGGAGAGATGCGCAACCTTGTTTACGCAACTCCTGTTGCATCAGAAGAGTATCTGGTTGCCCGGATAGTAGCAGCAGCAGCAACAATTCAGGATACTCCTGGGGTTTTTACCCGTGTCAGACACAACATGATCCGTCGGTGTAACCTTTGTTTACTTGTCAATGGAGGCATTTTGAAAATCTACTGTAATTGAAATTGGGTAGTGTTAATGTGTTGTCTCTTGGTCATAAAAACAAATGGAAAAGTGTTTGTTGGTTTAATTAATTTGCCACCAGAGAAACCTTCCTCTACCGATTTAAATACACCTCACAGGAGAAAATGACATTAGGGCAAAATATTTGTTTTGATGTCCCCTACAACCTCCCAGAGTTTGTCAGTTTAAATACTTTTCACCCTGTATAATTATGCTTATCGTGTTTCCTCTACCCCACTCTTTCGACTGCTTTCATCGCGCTGCAAAGACACTCGAAACTTAACGTTCGGCGAATCTGATATTGCAATAGCTCAGCGAGACCTGGCCAGAAATCTGCAGCTGGAACGGCTCACTGACACTTGGCAGGCACACACAATGCGTCGCGCAGCCGGAGAGGCAACGCAGCGGCGCCCACAGAGCTAGCAGAGTAGAGCTGCCTGGCGTAGCTGTGACGGGACTGCAGTTCAGTTGCATTCTCCACTTCTTTAGTCAGCCAATTACAAGCACTCGATCTATACATATCTAATTTACTGTTCCAGAAGGAATGCTCCCAGTGCAACAGAATACACATTTCTGAGCAATAAAGTTTTGTTCTGTTTCAACACAGCAGTCACTTTCAGCTATAATATAAAACTACTTGAAATTGTTCGTCTCTTTTTCGTATCAGTCCTTCTGCTTATACAATGCCTGAAAAGAAAATGAATTACCTCTATGATATAGTAAGCTCGTAGATTTACAGACCACTGGCGGGTACGTAAATGAATACAGCTTCTATTATCTGTTCCAGATAAAAAAGCCCCGAGAGTTCTTCAGTCTCGTTAATGTTTACAGTTGCTGGTGTTACTGGTAGGGTACATAAGAGGCGTGAACAGCGTCAGATGCTGAGTGATTACTGAAGTACGAGGGGCGGCAGAAAAGTTTTCAGCACACAAAACCACCACCTACGAGGGTCGTTCAATAAGTAATGCCCTACATTTTTTTAAAATGCCATTAATATGCAAGACAAACGCACTTAATGGCGCTTCGCATTTGATGTTCTGTGCGCCGGTGAAGTTTCTAACAGCTCTGGCACGCGGCAGAGCCGTAGTAAAGCGTCAACGTGGCGTCTGCATACGAATCACGTTACAGTCAGAGTGCTGTTATTGAAACCTTGTATGCAGAAAAAGAAACCGTAGTGAACATCCATAAACGTTTGTGTGCAGCTGATAGGAGTACAGTTGGGCGATCGGTAAAGAAAGTTACGGCCTCCGGAAATGCAGAAACAGAGCTCCACGATCAGCGACGCTCGGGACCTGCCGTCACAGCCACTGCTCAGACGTGCGGATGCCATTATTCGTGTCGGACGGCGCATCACAACTCGACAATTGGCTCTACAGGTATCGGTCAGCAATGGAAGTGCGTTTGCTGTGTTCGAAACTCTCGGATATTCAAAGAGGTGCTCACGATGGGTTCCAAGAATGCTCACAGCGGACCACAAGATTTAGAGAAAGTCCATTTCATCTAAATTGTTGGAGCGATTTGAGACCGACCGAGAGGCCTCTCTGTCACCGATCATTACGGGGGACGAAAGCTCGGTGCACCACTTTGCGCCGGAAACATAAGGCAGTCCGTGGAGTGGCATCAACTTCATTCACCTCAAAAGAAGACAACCCCCTCTGCCTGGAAAGTCATGGTGACAGCCTTCTGGGATTGCGATGGCGTCATTCTCGTGGATGTGATGACAAGAGGGTCAACCATCGATTCAGAGGCACACACGAAGACTCAAGAACCGTTACCGACGTATTCCATCGGACAAGAATCTTGCTCCAAGACGATAATACGTGCCCACACCCAAGTCGGTTAGCCCGGGAACACATCGCCAAATTGGACATCAATAACTCATCCACCTTCCAGTCCAGACCTGGTGGCACACTCGGACTTCCATCTATACGGGGAACACACTTCAAAGATGAGAGCGTCAGTCACACAGTGAAATCATGCCTACGCCTACAGGACAAGAGCTTTTACCAGCAGGGAATACATGTTTTTCCACAACCTTGGCGTACGGCCATAGAACGTGGTGGAGACTACGTAGAAAGGTGGGACATGGACAAGACATGTTGATTTATATTGTCACCAAGTTCTGACTCTTAACAATAAATATGCTCCGAGAGAAAGATGGAGGGCATTACTTATTGAACGAGCATCGTACTTTCATAGCGACCCTTTGTGGCTATGCAAGCCAAATTTCGCAGCTCCAGCTTGGTTAGTTTTGCCGCTAGAAAGCGTTTCATACCGTAGTGTAAGCAAAATGGCGAATATCTAGAGAATCTGTGATTGAATATCTCGATATGAAGGAAATTGCGGAGGACAAGCGGAACACACTTAAGGACTGTGCTCTGCATTACGCAACAGTGAAAAACTGGGTGTCCGACTTGAAAAGTGGAATGACGAGAGTGGAAGATGCGCCAAGGAGCGCGCGGCCTGCGACCGTTGCCACTGATTAAACAGTGACTGCAGTTCACGATACGATTTTGCAGGATCGTCGAACAACGTTGCAGCACATTGAAATAACATCTGGAATCTCCCATGGGCGGGCTCATGACATCGTTGTAGAGATTTTGGGGCTGCATACAGTTTCATCTCGGTGGGTCTCGAAAGATTTGAATGTAGATCAGAGGCATGCATTAGGTATGCAGTGTTGTGAAGAAATGGTCCGCCAATTTGAAGTGGATGAAGACGGCTTTCTTGCAAGGTTTGTGACAACGGACGAAACATGCGTTTACCACTTTGTTCTTGAGACAAAACAACTGTTACAACAATAGAAACATCCTTCATGCCCTACTCGGAAAAAAATTCCGGCTGCAAAAATTATCCGGTAAGCTGATGGCATCTGAGATGCAGAAATGGTAATTAAGGTGGATTACTTGTAAAAGTGCGTAACTGGCAATTCATCATACTATAGCACCCTCTTGCACCTTTTGAGAGAAGAGAAAGAAAAACAGGCGCGGAAAACTGGCGCGCGCCGCTCATTTGCATCAGGGCAACGCACCGGCGCACAAAATGCTCGCAACACTGGAAACTGCGTGACTGCCGGTTCGATTTGTTACGTCATCCGCCATATTCTCCAGATTTGCTCCATCAGACTTTTCTCTTTTCCCAAACTTAAAGAAGACTTCACAGGACGACGATTTGACAATGATGATGCACTAATGCATTGAACGCTTGGAGTCTGAATCGAAGACATTTTATTTGAATGGTTTTCAGAAGTTGTATTAGCGTGCCCACAAGTGTGTTAGTGAACACGAGTGCTACATCGAAAAAAAATTAGTATTATGAAATTTCTGTCATTCTTTTTTTGTTAGGTGCCTAGTACACAGAGTGGTCATACACTCGTATGAGATAGCGTAAACAGTACCTGGCAGCGTTTGAAACCGGCCACATAGTGGTCAAATCGAGTAATATCCAGATTTGTGGGGCATTGGGCTCTGACAGTCGTCCGATGTTGGACAGCATGGAAACGTAACGGCAGCCATATTCGTCGTTAACGTTTTGGTCAAATAAGTCTTATCACCACAAAGTAGGATCCGTCGTGTAGTGCAGCGAGCATGTTGTAACCATGTCGTATCTGCGCCTGCCCTCCGAGAAAAGTAATGGGCTCACTCCAGTCCCTGGGCAGAGAAAATCCCAACCCGGGACCTCGAAGTCCAGAGGCAGCAACGCTAGCCACTAGACTAGAGGATAACAGACCAATAGGCTGCGGTTAACACCACAGCTCAAAAGGCGTCACACAGTGTTCAGCAATGAGTCGCCGTTCTGCCCAGCGAGTATGGCGGTCATGTGTGGGGGGAAGTCCCATTCTTCCAATGTTTTGGAGAAACGCAGTGGTTTTTCTCCTGGCGGCGTGTGTTGCCTCTCCTGTGACAATATTGTGGAGCCATTTGTCAAGAGGCTAATGCTCGTCCACACATGGAAGGCCTCTCTACACGTATGAACTGTCTGCGCGATGCTGAGGTACTCCCGTGGGCATCTCGGAAGTCAACTCCGTCTCCAGAATATCAGTGGTCCGTTACTAGTTATCTGTAGATTTGACACGAGTTTGTAATTACTGAAGTTACATCGCATACTGGGACCATCTCAACTCGTGAAGTTTCATTTCGTTTCTTCCTTTCCTTCTATTTTCTTCCCTTTTTTCGTCACGTAGTGTACTTACTCTACCAGTTCTCAGCCCATTACCCAAGTATTCGTTTTGAGATTGCTTCTTAGAAATTATTCTCGATATTATAAATATTTCTCATCCGCTCTCATTCAAGTTCTCGTTTTGGGCTTCCTTTTTGGAAATTATCCTCAATGTTGAAAATATTTATCGCAACTGACCAACGGATCGGAGAAGAAGATTACAACAGTTACTGAAAATCATACCGACTTTTTATTCGTAGCATCTACGAACTAACCCTGACGAACCCGCTCGAGGGCAGTGCTGACTCTCTTCCTCGTTTTATTTCAGACGCATTTTGCAGCAAATATGGTATCTCAGTCTAAGTCAAATACGTCGATACATACAGGTAAGAGTAAGATGTTTAGTGTAAAATACGTTTTCCAAAATTACTATTAACTTATTAAAATTGATAACTTTCAAATATTTTTGCCTTGACAAAATACGATTCCAGACTTGAAATCTACTGATCAAATGCAGTGACATATATCAAACAGTTTCTGCACAATTTTATTTTTGCCTCTTTGAAGTAATTTTGTTTGTGTGTGTTTTTAGCCCTTTTATCTCCGTGTCAACCTATTCAAAGTATAGTAAACTTTATTTGCATGTGAACGGAGCGATAATGTGAGAGAGTTCCTAAATTCTGCAGAATAATCCATAGGTGCGGAGCCACGCTTCTGAAAAAAAGAAAAAAAAAACAGGTCGATAAACAGAAATTTAAACTGACGCGTTAGGAGATAATGGATGGACAAAACAACTGACACTGTGATAACAACATGCCGGCTTTTTTGGATGCCGCCTTCTTGGATGCAACTAATAACTTTCAAGTGGGAAGCAGGTCATGCGCTATATCAAACAAACAGAGCATTACGATGGTGCGGTGACGCTACCTTACAAACAAGACGGTCTCTCCGTTTGCGGTTACAGCGCTTCAAGTACAACGTCGCAGCTAGTCTTTCTGGATCAGCCATCGAAATGTTCTATATTGCAAACGTAAACAGTTATAGAACTGTTGCGTAAAGCGAGATGTGAACAGCTTTGGTATTAGAGGGTGTCAGAAGCACGCAGTTACAGTAAGAGCTTTGGCTCAAAGGTGCACTCGGGCTAATCAATCCGACCACCGCTCGGCTTTAGTCTAGCCACAGCGGGAATACGGCGACAGTGGGAACGAGGAGAAGCTCCGGGTCAATACTGCAACTAACTTTCATGTTCGACACCACACTCGTACCTGGCTTTAAACCAGCCGCTTTACGCATTTGCAATAGGATTCCTAATCCTAAGGATTAAGCTAGTTTCGTTTACTACAATCGTAGCTGACCCTGCATCCATGGAACGGTCAAGCAGAAATACGTTTTATTTCAGTATCAAATGCCCATCTTCTTCCTGCCTCGCAACACAGCCCCACTTGGCGGTACTTTTAACACCAACGGCCAAATTCGATCACCCTGCCTATCAATTTTAGCACATGTCCCTGATACCGCTCCGAAAAGTTTCAATGGCGACAATAACATGCGCTGTATCGTCTTTTCAAGAGCTTTAGAATGTTGTTAAAAAGAAAGTGCATCGCTCTATTTAAAAAATCAATACTTGCTTCAATAACTCTTAATAAAAGGGATAAGAGGTAAAACATACCACCAAATTAGGTGCCCCTCTGCATACAGTACTACTATTTGCTGAAAACCTCGTTTCAGTATCGTGAATATTTCACAAAATAAATCGGGTGTTACGTCTTAAGCGAGTCGTCATATAAAAGGTGCTCGGAAATAGTCTGAAAGGCTAGTAAGGGAAATAATAGTTAAGTAAAAAATTCGATAGGTTGCACCGTTTCTGAAGCACTGAAGTTAGCTAGTCAGGCCTTTGCGGCGCAGAAATTAATTAAATTTTCTCACTGCGTAGACGATAGCGCACGAGACTGCTCAGCCTTTGGCTCAGATTCGATGCTTACTCACTTCCCTTGTCTAATTTTATATCGCTCTTGTTCGATTACAGGAAACCAAACGAAGAACACGTTTGGCTACGCCGACTCTGGCGGGCCGCTTGAATTTGCACGGTGTGATTAGCTAACTTCAATGCTAACTGACTAGTGAACGGCGCAACGTATCGAATTTTTTTCTTGGTAATTATTTCTCAGTACAACCCACCCTCCAACACCATTATTAGTTTTCCAGACTGTTTCTTACCACCTCGTATATAGAAACTAGTCGCAAATCTCTCTCTCTCTCTCTCTCTCTCTCTCTCTCTCTCTCTCTCTCTCTCTCTCTCCTCGTATCTCTATCGTCCCGCCTGCTTAGCTGAGTGGTAACGTGTTTGCCTCCCATGCAGCGAGCCTGGCTTCGGTTCCCGGCCGGGTTGGAGATCTTCGCCGATGTAGACTTTCACCACCACCACCGCCACCGCCGCCGCCGCCGCCACAACCGACGCGCAAGTCTCCCCTTGTGTCACCTGAAATAAGAGTTGCAACCCGGCGGCCGAACTTCCACGGATGGGGGCTCCCGGCCAACGGTGCCACACGATCAATTCGCTCTCTATGAGACTTCACCACCGTGACGACCCATTCGACCTCTCGAACGACTCATCACAGACTGCTGACGTACAGAACAATGCCTACTATGGTTACATACTTCCTGCAATGGTGTCTACGATACAACACCAAAGCTCGCAGCGACGTAGTATTATAACAGAAGCGAGACGCCACATGTATTTATCATATCATGCTTTTTTAATCGGGGACGACGAAATGATATTAATACTGCACATTTCCGTATATGGTAATCTCCTTAATTTTATTACCACTAGAATTTTCGAACTGTGATCAGTAATTGCACGATCTGACTCCCAAATGTATAAAGCTGTTTGACATCAATCAGCATCTGCCAGGGTGGTCCATTGATAGTGACCGCGCCAAATATCTCACGAAATAAGCATCAAACGAAAAAACTACAAAGAACGAAAGTCCTCTAGATTGACGGGGGAAACCAGATGGCGCTATAGTTGGCGCGCCATAGGTCAAACGGATATCAACTGCGTTTTTTTAAACAGGAACCCCCATTTTTATTACATATTCGTGTAGTACGTAAAGAAATATGAATGTTTTAGTTAGATCACTTTTTTCGCTTTGAGATAGATGGCGCTGTAATAGTCACACACGTATAAGTACGTGGTATCACGTAACATTCCGCCATTGCGGACGGTATTTGCTTCGTGATACATTACCCGTGTTAAAATGGACCGTTTACCAATTGCGGAAAAGGTCGATATCGTGTTGGTGTATGCCTATTGTGATCAAAATGCCCAACTGGCGTGTGCTATGTATGCTGCTCGGTATCCTGGACGACATCATCCAAGTGTCCGGATGGTTCGCCGGATAGTTACGTTATTTAAGGAAACAGGAAGTGCTCAGCCACATGTGAAACGTCAACCACGACCTGCAACAAATGAGGATACCCAAGTAGATGTTTTAGCTGCTGTCGCGGCTAATCCGTACATCAGTAGCAGACAAATTGCGCGAGAATCGGGAATCTCAAAAACGTCGGTGTTGAGAATGCTACATCAACATCGATTGCACCCGTACCAAATTTCTATGCACCATGAATTGCATGGCGACGACTTTGAACGTCATGTACAGTTCTCCGCTGGGCACAAGAGAAATTACAGAACGATGACAGACTTTTTGCACGCGTTCTATTTAGTGACTAAGCGTCATTCACCAACAGCGGTAATGTACGAGTAAACCGGCACAATATGCACTATTGGGCCACGGAAAATCCACGATGGCTGCGACAAGTGGAACATCAGCGACCTTGGCGGGGATAGTGTATGATGCGCCATTATGGGAGGAAGGGTAATTGGCCCCCTTTTTATCGATGGCAATCTAAATGGTGCAATGTATGCTGATTTCCTACGTAATGTTCTATCGATGTTACTACAAGATGTTTCACTGCATGACAGAATGGTGATGTACTTCCAACATGATGGATGTCCGGCACACAGCTGGCGTGCGGTTGAAGCGGTATTGAATAGCATATTTCATGACAGGTGTATTGGTCGTCGAAGCACCATACCATTGCCCGCACGTTCACCGGATCTGAGGTCTCCGGATTTCTTTCTGTGGGGAAAGTTGAAGGGTATTTGCCATCGTGATCCAGCGACAACTCCTGACAACATGCGTCAGCGCATTATCAATGCATGTGCGAACATTACGGAAGGCGAACTACTCGCTGTTGAGAGGAATGTCGTTACACGTACTGCCAACTGCATTGAGGTTGACGGACATCATTTTGAGCACTTATTGCATTAATGTGGTATTTACAGGTAATCAGGTTGTAACAGCATGCGTTCTCAGAAATGATAAGTTCACAAAGGTACATGTATCACATTTGAACAACCGAAATAAAACGTTCAAACGTACCTACGTTCTGTACTTCAATTTAAAAAACCTACCTGTTACCAACTGTACGTCTAAAATTGTGAGACATACGTTTGTGATTATTACAGCGCCATCTATCACTAAGCGAAAAAAGTGATCCAACTAAAACATTCCTATTTCTTTACGTTCTACACGAATATGTAATAAAAATGGGGGTTCCTATTTAAAAAAAACGCACATGATATCCGTTTGACCTATGGCAGCGCCATCTAGCGGGCCAACTATAGCGCCATCTGGTTTCCCCCGTCAGGCTAGAGGAGTTTCGTTCTTTGTAGTTTTTTCGTTTGACGCTTATTTCGTGAGATATTTGGCCCGGTCACGATCAATGGACCACCCTGTATACCCCAGCGTACAAAAGTTAAGCAAAATCAAAAATTGAGAAAGTATTGCCTACAAAGATGTAAGGAGAGTTATAGAACAAGCTGAAGTTTAATCGCAAAATTTGGAATTACAGAAGTTTTGAATACAAGACACATTTAATAAAAATAACAAGAGCAAAAAACCAGACTCAACACCAACTAAACAGTCAATAGATGATATGGTTATGACTTACTGCCACACATGTTTCGCAGCAACGGGGAGCCTTTCTATGACGTGGCTCAAAAGTTTATTGCAGTTCTATGATAAAGCTCTTTGAAGACCTAAGAGAGACTTTGCAATTCGTATCATCCTTGCATGTGAGATACCGTAATGAACCTGTTGTGAATCGTGGCAATATGCTATAAAGCCCGTTGACAAAATCTTAGCGTGACAGCATCATCCTGAATCAACTTTCAACAAATTTCCTGCTTCTCATTCCATATGAAGTTTTGGATTTCTGTTGGACGTGATCTTTTAGGGTTACAGGGCAGGAACCATCTCTGGAAGTACTGAGACGGTCAATTGCTGGCCACCAGAAGAGAAGGAGAGAAGCTGGAACTGCCTATCCATTCCGTCCTCTGCCTATGGGAGCATAGATGCTAAATTTACCCCAACTTTGTCATGGTAGTCCACTCTCAGACACACAGAAATTTCCATGTTTGTATATGCCAGACATAAGGAGTTACACAGCTACAAATCATCCTGGGACATCATTATGGAATCATTTCGTTCAGTAGACCTTGTTGCCCACAGTAACAGTAAATGGTTAGTTATTCATAATATTATCGATGATACTATGCTCCTTCTCGCATGGAACTACAGGATGCGACAAGAAAACTTGCAAATTTGGATGAGGAACCTCAAGAAAGGCGTGGCAGGCAAAGGGTTTTGAAGCTGAGGGTCGGGAGTTTGTTTACCGTCTACCTCAGATGCACTAATGCTTTGATCGAAAGAGCGACGCACGATTCTCGCAGAGCCCTACTTTTCTCACGGCTGGCTGGTTGTCGCTGCAGAATGTCCATTTCGTGCAGTTAGATATGCCCGGCTGAAAATCCTGTTTCTGGGTGGTAATCAATTGTTCCTTGGCTGGCCGTCTTCAGGGGAGCTGCAAATGTACAAAGGTGAAGAACGAGGCTGTCACGCTCGTGATATCGCCACAGACTTCGAAGCGGTAAGACACTCATTTTTACGATCTGCTGGCGCTCGGCACGCGAACATTCATTCACTTATGTGACAAAAGCCGCGGGATAGCGACATGCACATATACAGATGGCGGTGATATAAAAGATATAAAAGGTCTGTGTATTGGTGGAGCTAGCAATGGTTCGCAGGTGGTTCAACTTTGAATGTGGAATGGTAGTTGAAGCTAGACTAGATACGTGGGGCACTCCATTTAGGGAATCCTGTATTCTGGAATCCACAGTGGCAAGAGTGTGCCGAGAACAGCGAATTTCGGATGTTTATTACCTGTCACCACGGGCAACGCAGTGGCCAATGACCTTTACGTTAACGACCGAGAGCAGCGGCGTTTGCGTAGATTTGTAACTGCTAACAGACAGGCAACACTAGGTCAAATAACCCCACAAATCAGTGTGGGGCATACAACGATCGTTTCCGTTACCACGGTACGGCCAAGTTTGGCGTTAACGGGCTATGGCAGCAGACGACTGACGCGAGTGCCTTTGCTAACAGCACAACATCGCCTGCAGTGCATCTCGGGCCCTAGTCGACTGGAAAACTGTGAGTTGGTCAAATCACACTCAACTTCAGCTAGGTCGAGCTGATGGTAAGGTGGAGCAGACCCCAAGAAGCCAAAGGCCAAACTGTCAACGAGGCACAGTGTAAGCTGGTGGTAGCTCCATAATGGTGTGTGCTGTGTCTATATGGAATGAACTGGTTCCTCTGGTCCAGCTGAACCGATAATTGACTGGAAATGGTTATGTTTGGCTACTTGGAGAACATCTGCAACCATTCACGACTTCACATGGAATGTATACATAGTTGCGAATATGGAACTTCATCAGCTGTATAATGGAATAACAATGAGTGCCGGAGCGAGTCTCGAACTCTGGTTTCCCGCTACTCGCGAGCGGTCGCCTTACCATTTGGCTATCCGATCACAACTCACGGTCAGACCCAAACTTCCATCCATCATCATGTGTCTACAACCTTACTCGTAGAGCCATTATGTATATTCCCTTACAGGGAAGATATTTTACTTTAAAAGCCGCTTGCCCGGTGGCGGCACATAAACACGACATAGCAGTGCATGCATTTACGAAGGAACTTTACACCGTAATTAGGATTGATACAGGCAATGCGTGCATACGCCACTGGAGTGATACCAGTCGCAGAGAACATCATGGGAGGCGCCTTCGTTCAGAAACAGCTGTTGATTGTTAAGACTATAGGGATTATTGGTCCTTACGATGTTTTATTTTTTTGGTTAAAAAATGAACGTACAGTAACTGAATTCGCGGCAATTTGGCAACATAATTGGAAACAATTTTTTGCTCAGTCTTTAACAAATCGATGGTCAATATGTGTGGTTTCATTAGACTGAATCTATTGCCCTTGTAGAGCGCGAGCTGCAATCAATAGTTGGTGGGCGTCGGGGAGGGGGAGGGGGGGGGGGCGGGGGGGGCGGGGGGGGCGGCGGCGATCTTCCTTGGCCAACGCACTTCGCGACTTTTCTTATGAGGATAGCTACAATTCATTGTTTACAACGATCGTCCACAGCTCCTAGTATACATCGAAAAGAATATCCGCCAAGCAATTGCTCATATACCGTAAAAATAAGATCCGAGCTTGAGAATTGGAGTAAACCAATTTATTGCCAACGTGAGGCCTTATTTGCCGAATATCGCTGGCCGGGAACGTATAATTTCAGATTAAATGAAAACAGAAAAATGATTAATATTTTTTATTTACCGATCTTTCAAATCAGCAGGTTTCCTTATATCTCGCAGCTTTAAGGCTGGTCTCGGGAGCTCATACTGACGAGAAAAGATCGGCAGTAGTGGGAACGACTTTTTGAAACAATCTATACTGTGATATACGATAAGCTTCAAGGAATCAAACACTACAACCATTCTCCTTGATGGCCATCTCTTGCGACTACTCGAAAAAAAAATTCTGAATTTTGTGTTATACGTTTAAAGATAGTAGCGGTTTACAGACTGGTTTCATAGCGTCATGGTTAAGATACTAATCTCATATGCAAAAAGTTGTCGGTTCAAATCGCGTCAAATGTATTCAAATAATTTTATTTTAAAATCTTTATCAAAATGATTTTGATCACTACTTTTAATCAATTAATTGGTTAACATGTAGTTTCTTTTATTTGCATTTCTTTTCATTTTAATAACGTTTTAACTTCTTTAATTACTCGTATCGTTTTCTTCCTATCATTCCTTTTGCATTTTGACTCTTTGTGCCCCTGAAGTTAACCATTATTATTTTTCCATAATGTGAAACATTTACAAATGCCGTTCTGTCATTTAAAAAACTGAAGATGAAATAATCTACATTGACTGTGCAATGGTGTTAATATATTTTTGTTGGAAGATTTACATATTTTTGGATGGCAATCGCGATACAAACACTTAAACTGTTATTGCACTATGGAGAAAATAACGTGGATAACGACTTAAACTAAAGCAGCAATTATAAGTAAAATGAAATTCAAGCAAAATGATAAATACAAATGCTGACTGTAATAACATGGACCAAAAACATATGACTAAATGGAGGCTGTTGAAAAAAACTAATAAATAACAATAACCAAAATTACATGAACAAGAATTCCACGTCGAAAAAAGAAGGCAAATGATGTATTTCATACAATGACTAATATGACGTAACAAAGGAATAGAAAAAAATTACATTTAAACTAATTAACTGAATAAAAATAATCAAAGTTATTCCAATAAATATTTAAAAATAGGAATTTGAAAGCACCCAAAAAGATTCAAACCCACATCCTTTAGCATGTGAATCAGTACCTTAACCATTACGCTATGCCACTAGTCTGTAAATTTTTTAAGTACCACGAAATTTTCACGTTTTTCGTTACCTATTCAGAGTGAATGGCTGCAGGGTGTGATTCCTTGGATCTTAACCTGCATCACCGTATAAACTGTAACAAACAGTCGATGCCACCGCTTGGGACCTGTCCTTGTGGCGAGTTATGTGACTTCTGCGGCCAGTAGGAGACTTTCCTTGTAACACGACATACGAGGACAAGTGATGACAGATTAAGAATTTCGAAATTTTTATAAGCACTGAAGAGAAACAGACAACAGACTCAAGTTTTCAGTGTCCGCTCGAGAACTACCCTTCGCAGATCAGGACAAACTATAATTTTAATTACTACGCATCTAAGATGAACTCTCATCCAGCTCCTGTCACCTGTCAAACTTTTCAGTAATTTATCACAACCTTCCTGAGAAGTTCTTCGAAAGGGGATGGGTCATAGTAATGCAGTGCAAGTACGTACAGTGATCCATAAAAAAAAATTCAGTTTGTAAAGCTTCGTAACAGTGACAGGCATTTGTTTTAGAAATAAATGATATGATGAATGGACGTCTAAGTAAAAGTTTTGAATATGGAAGTAGCACTTTCGTATTACGAGAGTGTACTGAAATGTAATATTACCGAATTTTTTATTCTTATCAATATCGATCGAGGTATTACATGTCATGCACACTACTCGGTTGACTTATCCGTTTCACTGACGCAGGTACGCTCTTCTATCGCTAGTGGGCTCCGAAGTGTAACGTGGTGTTACATAAGCACGTCGGTGCGTGACTGACGCTCAAGAAACTGAAAGCACCAATTAGTAGAGTTCGTCCTCACATGGAGCACCATTTCCTTCAGCATAACAGCAGACCACACACCAGACACACCAGCACTGCGATGTCTGGAACAATCTCATGCCTTGGGTTCACTGTCATCGATCTTCCGCCATACAGTCCCGACTTGGCTCCATCCGATTATCTTCTGTTTCCAAAACATATATAACACTTTCGAGGACTTCACTTTGATAGCGGTGAAGTGGTGCGAGCAGAGGTGAGGTAGATCCGTCAACAAGTCAAACATGTTACAGTGATGATATCAACAAACTGGTCTTTCGATGGGAGAAATTTGTTGGTCGCTGGGGTGACTGCGTTGAGAAATAAATAATTGTAGACATGAAGAATGAAGATCTAGACTGTTAATAAATTACGTTTTATTGGAGGAGGTTTACCTGTAATCACATAAAAGGTTTGGAGGCATATGCCCTCGCAGTTGTGCGCCTGTATGACGACTCCGGTTCGATCCCATGTTTTTACTGTGATTGGGGTTCACGGAAGCACTGTGACCAGTTACCACACATTAAAAATAAAACAACCGACCGAGGTAGCGCAGTGGAAAAAAAACTCGACTCGACGCGGGAGGACGGCGGTTCACGTCACTGTCCGATTATCCAGATTTACGTTTCCTGCAGTTTTTCTAAATCGATTAAAGCGAATGCAGACGTGGTTCCTTTGAGAAAGATATGGCCGACACTCTTGGAGGCTGTTCTCCCTCCCCAATATCTTGTCGCCGACGCGACATTAAATCGCAATCTTACAACAGAAAACAGGAATAGCGAGTTAATTATATTAAGATATAACAACAGGAAAAAAAGGCCGGATAGTTAAAATACGTAACCGAATTACAAAGCAGGTGCAAAATTGTTAGAAATTTGCACAGACGGCGAAGTTAATATTTCTGTATGCCTCGTTACGACTTCCTACTGGAAACAAAAAAAATGGTTCAAATGGCTCTGAGCACTATAGGACTTAACATCTGAGGTCATCAGTCCCCTAGACTTAGAACTACTTAAACCTAACTAACCTAGGGACATCACACAACACCCAGTCATCACGAGGCATAGAAAAAAACAACCCTGTCTTTATGGTACGTAAAGTGGAGTAATAAGTAACATAGCGACATTCACCTGCTTTGAGTAAAAAGAGCATATCTCGCCAGAATACGTGTAGCAACCAAATGCCACTGATATGCTCTCTTTATCGTCAAAACAACGAGGGCGCCACCTGTGACAGAGTTGTGCAGCTATCTGCGATATCTTTCCACAGTCACTAAGTGATCGCTTCCTTGTCTGTCCGTGCGTTTCAGTAAAAATCACTTCGCGCTGCTGACAACAGGTTTAGAATTATTGATTTGTACATTTATGCTTATTACGTAGATAAAAATAGATGTGTTGCAAGCGACGAATAACATTTAACTTAAAAACGTAAGTGTAGCAGCTGAGAAACATACCAACAATCTGATTTTGCGCATTTTACTTTAAATGTGTATCAGCTGATTAAGTAATTACTCGGTTACATAGTTACACTAAGTCAAAAGGATGAGAATAGCATATTAAAAATACTATTGATATGCGGAAATTTTCAAGTAAGTGGGGAACGCATCATGGCAGTGCGGTAGAGCGTTACATGTCGTTAAACAAATTTTTAGCTCTTTCAACGTTGCGTCAGATGGTACTGATCATCGTATTATTTCCATAAAGCATGTTGACCACATTAGAATTACTGCTTAAAGAATTCTGAGTTCTAGGG
This sequence comes from Schistocerca serialis cubense, assembly GCF_023864345.2. Taxonomy (NCBI): domain Eukaryota; kingdom Metazoa; phylum Arthropoda; class Insecta; order Orthoptera; family Acrididae; genus Schistocerca; species Schistocerca serialis. The sequence goes on from NC_064638.1 coordinate 67,907,628, forward strand.
GACTGATGACCTCCGATGTTAAGTCCCGTATTGCTCAGAGCCATTTGAGTCATATGAATACCTCAGGGAGGAAAAATTAGCTAGGTCACCATCAGATAAGCATGTCCCATCTGAGAAATCTGTTTGTACTTCAGCTTTTTGTGTACGTGAGTTTTTGGAATGTTTATACTCTTTTGTTATTGTTATTTGTATTTAGTTTTCACCATTTAATGTCCCATAGTGCTCAGAGCCATTTGAACCATTTGAACCACAGGGTTGTTTTGTGAAAGATTCTACTGTTTTTGTTATATGCGACTGTCAGTTCCGAAGGTTGGCCGAAGTTGACTTCACATTTTTGTGGCCAGGGAGTATGTTAAGTCTAAAGTCATACTGTTGCCGTTGCGGGTAGGAGGTGTAATTCGAAAGTGAGACGCCAGTGACAAGTTCACAAACAAAAATGTTATTCGGCTGTGGGCACAGAATTCAGAAGTATCAAAAACATATGGTCTTTATTTGGTGGCGGCATCAATTAAAAAATTTGGACACCTTAGACTGTTTAACGCTGAAAACCCTTCTTGTGGCCGGCCGCCTCAGGGAGTCGATTATACGCCGTAATGGTCACCGCATATTCATCTTTGATGTCTGTGCTGTCCCAGGCAGAAGATGCTCCACAAAGCTCCCGTTTTGAAAGCATACGAGGTGTTAAATTCGATAACGTCGCCGGTATTTCCATGGACCAACGATGGAACGTTCTTATTAAAGTCTGACGCTACAGAATTCTCTTTCAACCATTTCACACTTTCTTCGAATTCATAAAGACACAAGGACGCGTCTTTTTTCCGTGTCTGGTCGTCCCTCATCTCCGTCTAGGAAGACTTCTTATGCGAGGAGTAGTGACGCTCTGCTCGGTGACTGTACGTATTATAGCCTATCAAAATGGAACGGAATAATCTGTCGTGATATGTAAGTGTATAACGCTATGTACTGCAGTTTTCGAATGATTAATATTTCTGTTATTTTTGGACCACTGTCATATACAAGAACAACCCATGGTCTCATTAGCTGAAGATGGCTCTAATGCGCAGATGAAACTTGTCACAGCAGGTGGCTTTCTCTTACTTGTTACCATTTAATAAGCAATATAAAACTTTTTATAGCAATGATGGATCCTCCATTTTGACAATTATGTCGTATTTCACAATACAAAAAGGCGCCATGAAACGTCCTACGGCAAAAACTATGAAATGTAAGCTTCCCAGGACTAACAACAGAAAACACGGGTGCATCTACGACACAAGAAACTATACGCGCACTCACACGACTCTTGATGAAATGGCTGATGGATGCAGCTAAAACCACGGATCAGGAAAGATGTTGGTTGATTTATGGTTATTTCAACTTTAGCTTGCATAAAACACTGTATAATGCGACTACGAGCGATGGCAGTAAGTTTTTAATTGCCACATCGAAAAAGAAAGTAACGTAATTAACTCTTTGTTTGTTTGCTGGCACGTGTCTGCAGACCCGGTAAACACTTGAATCTCCGCGCCACACGCCGCTAAAGGGACAAAAATAGAACGGCGTCTATTGACATAGTAGAGTATCGTGAGGTAGCGAAAAACACGCTGTACGAATCCATGCTGAGCTGATGTAAACAGCAGCAACATATGACGTCATGGAACTATTAGTTTAATAAGTCATTGTTAAAAAATACGATTTTTTTTTCAGACGAATGGAAAAAAATGGTTCAAATGGCTCTGAGCACTATGGGACTTAACTTCTAAGGTCATCAGTCCCCTAGAACTTAGAACTACTTAAACCCAAATAACCTAAGGACATCACACACATCCATGCCCAAGGCAGGATTCGAACCTGCGACCGTAGCGGTCGCGCGTGTCCAGACTGTAGCGCCTAGAACCGCTCGGCCACCCCGGCCGGCAATGTTCAAATGTGTGTGAAATCTTCTGGGACTTAACTGCTAAGGTCATCAGTCCCTAAGCTTACACACTACTTAACCTAAATTATCCTAAGGACAAACACACACACCCATACCCGAGGGAGGACTCGGACCTCCGTCGGGACCAGCTGCACAGTCCATGACTGCAGCGCCTTAGAACGCTCGGCTAATCGCGCGGCGAATGGAAAAGCTGGTAGAAGTCGACCTCAAGGACGTTCAGTTTGGATTCGAGAGACAACTCAGGAGCACAAGAGCCACTACTGACTGTACTTCTTATCTTAGAAGATACGTTAAGCCAAAGCAAACCTACGTTTATAGCATCTGTAGATGTAGAGAAAGCTTTTAGCAATGTTGACAGTAATTGTCTCGTTGTGAATCTTAAAATTTTCCCAGCGAACTGAATGTTCAAGCAAATTTCTGGCTTGCAACCAGTCGTAGATTAATTCATTGCAACTGCCAATCATATTCAGGTGAGCCATCGAAGACTGACGAATACCTGCTGCATTCCCAGCCATCAGATACCTTTATGGGGAGGAGACGGCCGCACATGTTCGAAGTTTCGACAAACTATGCGGTAAGAAAGCAGAACTCTCAAGTTCTTTAATCTTTTTATTGAGTCGTTGGGACCGTGGCATAAAATCAGAATGTGCCAGAGTGGCGCGTTTTATTAAAACTGCCGCTGCACGGAAGATTACTGAGGAGGCTATTCATGCTATCATCAAACAGAGGATTTGCTGTACGAGACGAAGACCGTGTGACGTTTCAGAAGAACAGTACCAGTTACATCTAAAGGTTGCAGCACTTTGACGTCGGCCAAGTTTGATTGGATCCAAAACGTTGCTATTTCGACAGATGTCAAAATTTGATCGTCTGTTGTTACACAGCGACAAGAGTTAAACGCACGAAGTTCCTTTGTCAATTTCACGTAGAAAAAAAAGTGGAAGATAGGACGCTGTCTGGATTAAACGATGAACTCAATTTTGCACCTACACCTAGAGCGCCGCCTTACATTAGTTTGTGGTCTGAAGCCATAAGACGCATTCCTTCAGACGCTGCAGAAAAAAATATGAAGGAAAACATGCCGTGCTCTTTTGAAAGCACCTCCTCAACGTAATAAATCTCTGCAGGAAGGACTGCACTACGTAATCTACGAGAGGACACTTATGTACTGGTACTGAAGGCTGAAAAGGTAACGCAACCGTTTTGGTTCAAATGGCTCTGAGCACTATGGGACTAAACATCTGTGGTCATCAGTCTCCTAGAACTTAGAACTACTTAAACCTAACTAACCTAAGGACATCACACACATCCATGCCCGAGGCAGGATTCGAACCTGCGACCGTAGCAGTCGCACGGTTCCGGACTGAGCGCCTAGAACCGCTAGACCACCGCGGCCGGCTCGCAACCGTTTTGTTACCTCGTAATGTATATGATAACCTGTATGGTCTGCTAGGTGGGTTGATTACGACCCTACACCCGTTTGTAACGGAAAACATCTGCATTATTAAGTTACTCCTCCCTATCTCAAGAGATCATCAAGAAGTTAAGACCACATGGTTGTACAAGACTGTAAGGTCTTCCAAAAATTCATTCTATTACATCCAATGGTAAGCAACATTGGAGTGCCGAAGTATCATTGAACCAAATATCTTGTTTCGTTCCTGAGACCGTTGGTGGGAAAATGTCCACATCACATCCGTAACTCAGCTGACTTTATCAATAGACCTGGGGCTCTACGTCTAAGCAGTTCTAACCGTTTGGTTAGCTTTGATGTAGTAGCACTTTTTACAAAAGTCCCTCGCGCAGATTCTTTGGTACTAACTCAAAAAGTTTCAGGCGGACATCTCTGCTTTGTTTCGGCATGCTCTATCCTCAACCCATTATATGTTCAACCGGGAACATTTTGAACAGACTGACGGCGTCGCCATGGGCAGCCCCCTGTCTCCCTTGGTAGCGAACATTTTCATGGAAGATTTCGAGGAGAGAGCGCTTGAATCGGCTGCCATTAAACCAACTATATTTTGGAGGTATGTGCCTCCACATAATGTGACCTCATGGAGAAGATAAAATTGACGGCGTTTCTTCAGCACCCAAACTCCATTCGTAAGGACATTCGGTTCAACACGGAAATAGAGGAAGATCGTTGTCTGCCTTCCTTGGACGTCTTGGTTAGACTGTGGCATTTCGTTTATCATAAGCCCGCTCATACTGTTTCGCATTTGCAAGCGTCAAGTTATCACCCGTCGAAGACTACTAGCGTGTTTAAAACACTCATTCACAGAGCCCACTACCAGATCCCGATAGTTTACCTAAAGAGCTAGCTCACCTGAAGACAGTGTTTAGAAACAATGGATATTCCACCCAGCAGATTACCAAGTCACTGTCAGTTAAAATCGAGAATCAGGAAGTGGATAAATAGAACAACACGCCGGCAACAAATACTAAGAATCTTCAGTAAATTTCAAGTAAAAGTGATTTTCTGTCCACCGTCTAAGACCTCTTGGGATCGGTGAAGGACGACCTGTTATTGCGGAAGGCCGAAATTTACAAAATACCATGTCAGCACGGTATGGCTTACATGCGACAAACCACGCGCACTGTGAAAGAACACTGCACTGCCGGCCGAAGTGGCCGTGCGGTTAAAGGCGCTGCAGTCTGGAACCGCAAGACCACTATGGTCGCAGGTTCGAATCCTGCCTCGGGCATGGATGTTTGTGATGTCCTTAGGTTAGTTAGGTTTAACTAGTTCTAAGTTCTAGGGGACTAATGACCTCAGCAGTTGAGTCCCATAGTGCTCAGAGCCAACACTGCACTGAACATCAACGTTGCATTCGCCTTTTGCAACCAAGCAAGTTCGCTGTTGTCTAAAACTGTATCTCCCCTTGGACATTCAACGGAGTATGACAGAATATTTGGGATTCTATTATTAAAGAATCTGATGAACCGTGATAGCGGATACCAGTTGGACACTGCATGGAACCCCATCATCTCCACGAATTGTTCTAATCGAAGAAAACAGAGCGAGTCAACGGCCGCGGCGATCGGTAATACAGTGGACAACTAAGCTTCACGTTTCCTCCAGCGATTTATTCTAATCGAAGACGACAGAATGCGTCAACGGCCGCAGCGAGCGGTAACACAAGAGGTCAGTTGAGTTGCTCGGTTCTACCAGCGAGGGCGCTGAGGCTGTGCAGTGTGTCCGTCTGTCAACATGAGTTTTGACGCATGCGCGGAATACTTGCAGCGCGCGAAACGGAGGTGGTCTTCGTCAGTCTTCGATGGCTCACCTGCAGATGACCGGCAGGTGTCCAGTCAAATTATCGTGCAATGAATTAATCGACGACCGGCTGCAGGCTCGAAATTTGTTTGAAGAGGAATTCACTCTTTGAACTTCTGAAGTAGCCAGGGGTAAAATACAGGGATCGGAGGGCTATTTACAACTTATACAGAAACCAGACGGCAGTTTTAAGTATATGAGTATGAAAGGGAAGCAGTGGTTGAGAAAGCAATGAGCCAGGGTTATAGCCTCTCCCCGATGTTATTCAATCTGTACAGTGAGGAAACTCTAAAGGAAGTCAAAGAAAAATGTGGGGTAGGAGTTAAAGGTTTACGCAGCACTAAATACTGAGGTTTGCCGACGAAATTGTAATTCTGTCAGAGATAGCAAAGGACTTGGAATGGCAGTTGAATGGAATGGACAGGGTCTTGAAAGGACGATCTAAGATGAACTTCAGCAAAAGCCAAACAAGGATAATGGAATGCAGACGAATTAAATTAGGGGGTTGCTGGGGGAATTAGATTAGGAAATGACACACTTTTAGTAGTAGGTAAATTTTGCTATTTGGGCACAAATATAAATGATGGCTAAAGTATAAAGGATATAAAATGAAGACGCAGTGGCAAGGACGGCGTTTAAGAGAAATTTGTTAACATCGAATATAGATTTGCCAGGAAATCCTTTCTGAAAATGTTTCTATGGAGTGTAGTCATGTCTGGTAGTGAAACATGGACGATAAGAGACAAGAACGGAATAGAGGCATTGTAGTGTGGTGCCGTGGAAGAACGCTGAAGATTAGACAAGTAGATCGAGTAATTAATGAGGAGGCACTGAAGAGAATTGGGGAGAAATACACTCCTGGAAATGGAAAAAAGAACACATTGACACCGGTGTGTCAGACCCACCATACTTGCTCCGGACACTGCGAGAGGGCTGTACAAGCAATGATCACACGCACGGCACAGCGGACACACCAGGAACCGCGGTGTTGGCCGTCGAATGGCGCTAGCTGCGCAGCATTTGTGCACCGCCGCCGTCAGTGTCAGCCAGTTTGCCGTGGCATACGGAGCTCCATCGCAGTCTTTAACACTGGTAGCATGCCGCGACAGCGTGGACGTGAACCGTATGTGCAGTTGACGGACTTTGAGCGAGGGCGTATAGTGGGCATGCGGGAGGCCGGGTGGACGTACCGCCGAATTGCTCAACACGTGGGGCGTGAGGTCTCCACAGTACATCGATGTTGTCGCCAGTGGTCGGCGGAAGGTACACGTGCCCGTCGACCTGGGACCGGACCGCAGCGACGCAGGGATGCACGCCAAGACCGTAGGATCCTACGCAGTGCCGTAGGGGACCGCACCGCCACTTCCCAGCAAATTAGGGACACTGTTGCTCCTGGGGTATCGGCGAGGACCATTCGCAACCGTCTCCATGAAGCTGGGCTACGGTCCCGCACACCGTTAGGCCGTCTTCCGCTCACGCCCCAACATCGCGCAGCCCGCCTCCAGTGGTGTCGCGACAGGCGTGAATGGAGGGACGAATGGAGACGTGTCGTCTTCAGCGATGAGAGTCCCTTCTGCCTTGGTGCCAATGATGGTCGTATGCGTGTTTGGCGCCGTGCAGGTGAGCGCCACAATCAGGACTGCATACGACCGAGGCACACAGGGCCAACACCCGGCATCATGGTGTGGGGAGCGATCTCCTACACTGGCCGTACACCACTGGTGATCGTCGAGGGGACACTGAATAGTGCACGGTACATCCAAACCGTCATCGAACCCATCGTTCTACCATTCCTAGACCGGCAAGGGAACTTGCTGTTCCAACAGGACAATGCACGTCCGCATGTATCCCGTGCCACCCAACGTGCTCTAGAAGGTGTAAGTCAACTACCCTGGCCAGCAAGATCTCCGGATCTGTCCCCCATTGAGCATGTTTGGGACTGGATGAAGCGTCGTCTCACGCGGTCTGCACGTCCAGCACGAACGCTGGTCCAACTGAGGCGCCAGGTGGAAATGGCATGGCAAGCCGTTCCACAGGACTACATCCAGCATCTCTACGATCGTCTCCATGGGAGAATAGCAGCCTGCATTGCTGCGAAAGGTGGATATACGCTGTACTAGTGCCGACATTGTGCATGCTCTGTTGCCTGTGTCTATGTGCCTGTGGTTCTGTCAGTGTGATCATGTGATGTATCTGACCCCAGGAATGTGTCAATAAAGTTTCCCCTTCCTGGGACAATGAATTCACGGTGTTCTTATTTCAATTTCCAGGAGTGTATTTGTGGCACAACTTGACTAAAAGAAGGGATCGGCTGATGGGACATGTGCTAAAATATTATGGGATCACCAGTTTACCGCTGGAGGAGAGTGTGGGGGTAAAAATTATAGGGGCAGACCAAGAGGTGACTACAGTAAACAGATTCAGAGGAATGTAAGTTGCAGTATTATTCGGAGATAATGAGGCTTGCACAGGAAATAGTAGCATAGAAAGCTGCATCGAACCAGTGTTCAAATTGAATACTACAACATTAGACAGTACTTAGGTTGCGCACACGCAAACAATGTGGTAGTGGCAGACATGTGCAGAACAAGAAATCGTAAGAGGTGTGGACGACCAGGTCCTGAAGCACATCACGCTCGAGGTAACAGGGGGGAAAACAGTCTGTTGTCGACTCACTGCACGACCTTTCCAAAGTGACAAAGGTGGCCGCCGACTGGGCTCCGCGACTGCACACATCCATTCAAAAAGCGGCGGTAATGACACTGTGTCCGGACAGTTTAGGTAACCAGAATGAGATTTTCACTCTGCAGGAGAGTGTGCGCTGATGTGAAACTTCCTGGCACATTAAAGCTGTGTGCCGGACCGAGACTCGAACTAGGGGCCTTTGCCTTTCGCGGGCAAGTGCTCTACCAAGTGCTTGTCACACAGTTTTAATCTGCCAGGAAGTTTCAGTTTAGGTAACGTTTTTAGTCACCTTATCGCTATGAACGAGTGTTGAGTGTGTCACTTCTACTAGGAGACAGAGGAGCAAAAGCAAGCAGTGGGAGCATGTGGAACCAGACCGACCAAAAACCGAAGGAGACGCTCAGTGTCATCTGGGATCTGGGAATGCCATCGCGTCGTGCTGAAACATTACGCTCTTAAGGGGTAAACCGTGAAAGGAGTGTACTATCGGAATCTCCTGGCGAGGTTGGGGTATTCTCCTGAGCATTTCATTCTGCACAGGATACATTCGCACTTCTTCCGGATATGAAGTGTCCTCCCCCCCCCCCCCCCCCAATACATCTTCCGTATTGTTCTAGTAGTATGGCATCCAGAGACAACTACTTTTTTCCTCGCATGAAGACACCACTACGTGCCACACGTATCCGCATAATGATGGGGTGATTTTCGAGGAGGAACGTTCCCTGAGCCTTCTGTTAATATAAATTGCCAGACAAAAATCTTAAGAAGTTGTGCGACACAAACTAAAGTTGATACGTGTGTTCTTACATTTGAAACATGTTGTCTACCCAAAATGTCGCACCAGTCTCTTACGAGTGGCGCTAATAGCGCCACTTACGATGCAAATCAGATTTGCTTTAAATACACTTTGTAACGGCCGTGAGCGTTAGTTACCTTTGAGATTGGGCGTAGAGTGTTGATTGTAGGCAAGAATGCCTTTAAGGTGACAAAGACACCATTATCGACACCTCACTGAGCGTGAACGAGGTCGTGTAACAATGCTGCGAGAAACCGAATGTTCCTTCTGCGATACTGCAAAAAGACTTTGCAATATGTAGCGACTGTACATGATTGCTGGCCGCAGTGGTCACGAGAATGTACAGTCGCAAGAAGACTGCGCTCTGGATGGCCAAGTGGTACTACCGGGAGGAAAGACCCTAGTGCTCGGCGTATGTCTGTGGCGCATCGTAAATCATCTGCAGCAACAATTTGAGCAGCAGCTGACACCACAGTGACACAATAGCCTGTCAATACATCTCATTGGAGGGCAAGGTGGAGGTCTGTTGCGTTTTCCGATGAAAACTGATTCTGCCTCGGTGTCAGTGATGGTCATGTGTTGGTCAAGAGGAGGCCAGATGAGGGTCTGCAGCAAACGTGTTGCGCGCTAGACGCACCCGATCTGCACCTGGAGTTACGGTATGGGGTGCGATTTCGTATGACAGAAGGAGCGCTCTCGTGGTTATCCCACGCACCCTGGTCGTAACATTGTACGTCGATCTGGTTACGGAACCTTTGTCCTGTCATTCACGAACAGCACTCGAGGGGGCGTTTTCCAACAGGACAACGCTCGTACACGTACCGCTGTTGTAACCCAACATACTCTACAAATTGTCGACTTGTTGCCTTGGCCTGCCCAATCACCAGGTCTGTCTCCAATCGAACACACATTGGGAGATCATCGGACGGCAACTGCAGTGTCACCCACAACCACCAGTCACCGACGAAGTCCAACAGGCATGGCACTCCATCCCACAAACTGACATACGGCACCCTGTACAAGACAACGCCTGCACGCTTGTATTCAACATACTGGCGGTTACACCGGTTATTTATGTACCAGAATTTCACATTTGCAATAGCTTATCTGAGCATTATATTGATGTATTTGTAGTGTAACGTAAAAATAGGGAAGAAAAATATCCGCATTGGAACTCGAGCACCACGACGTCTGATTATCATTCTGTACTCTTTCCGCTGCCCGGTATCTATAAATTCCTCATGCCTTGCCGCCCCGCACCAGATATATTTTTTCGAAACGCCTACCATATAAAACTCTCACTTCCGTCATTCGATTTCTGGGCAAGCTCTGCGTATGTCACAAATTTGGACTAAATGGGCAATGAAGGATAGGCGCCGTGCCCTTGGCAGTGTACGGTGAATACTGAGTGAATGATGGTCACCATGGGCAAATATCATGGTCACAGCTTGAAATTTTAGAGGTGAAAATTTTAATAACTGCTCCTCGTAGTCCAATGGATAAAGTTGGTAGAGACCAGTAAACGGTGTACACCGGTCTACGTCAGCTTGTTTCTATCGATTCGGTTATTCGCGTAAGGTAACTCGCTGAGCGTCTCGTAAAGGGTGCGGGAACACCACACATTTTTTTAGCAGGCGCTGAAATAACCGACCACAGCTGCCAGCGTTACTTTGTGGCTCTAGGTTTTCACATGTCTACCATTTACCTACGCCCTCGATGCTCCATGTGTGCCAGTTGTTTCATCCTGACGACTAACAGAATTATTGACGACTGAAGTTTTGCCCGAGTTATTTACGGTCTGTCAAGGGTAATGCAAATTACGCAGCGAGGGACGAGCCTCTGCCCCAATATTTCATGTCCTCCCTCAGTTTACAAACCAACTCTCTGATGGCCGCTGTGACAGAATGCAATTACCTCACGACAATGTTTCATGGCCGATACGGACGCTGGCGGCACCCGACCTGAAGTCAAAACATCCCGTATAGAATAAAACGCCGACGGGCGCAGCGTTTGCGCAAGGCGAGTAGATCTAAGCAAGCAAAAGCCAACAGAAAGAATGGTGTTAGCTAGGAATAGTGTAGTAGTATCGTACTTCAGGTGACGCTTTTCAAAATCGTAGAGCAAAGCGCCCTCATTGAAACACTAACGGTTTATTTTTTGAACAGAGGCGAAAATAGTCGCTAGCTGTCACTAACCGGCCGGTGTGACCGTGCGGTTCTAGGCGCTTCAGTCTGGAACCGCGGGGCCACTACGGTCGCAGGTTCGAATCCTGCCTCGGGCATGGATGAGTGTGATGTCCTTAGGTTAGTTAGGTTTAAGTAGTTCTAAGTTCTAGGGGGCTGATGACCTCAGAAGTTAAGTCCCATAGTGCTCAGAGCCATTTGAACCATTTTTAACGCCACTATTTTTGCGCTAACTAAATGATGCAGAACTTTGAGAAGAGCTCAGTAATCTCTACGTCAGCATGAGGGTAGTTTGCCTACGGACAAAAAAAGGGGAACGAAGCTTAGGTTTAACGTACCGTCGACAGCTAGGTCATTGGAGAGGGAGCGCAGGCTCGGACTGATTTTAATGATGGAGAAGGAAATCGGCTGTGTTCTTTTCAAAGGAACCATCCCGGCGTTTGTATGAAGCGATTTAGGGAAATCACGGAAAACCCAAATATGGATAGCCGGACGGGGATTTGAAAAGTTGTACTCCCGAATGCGATCCAGTAAGCTAACCGCTGCGCCGCTCCGCTCGGTCCTTCACTCCGGTTTCTGCTGAATTCTGCTGTAGCGACGTTAAAGTGTCTCTAAAGAGCGCGTGCGTTGACTATTCAGACCTTTCGTGTTGTAGCTGTAATGTCTTCTTAACAGTAATCTTCATGTAGTGTTCTCCGAAGTGAATGAACTGCAGACAAGGATAAAATGCGAGAAAGGAATGTTTCTCAATCTCTGTCTGACGTATTTGCGCCATTCCAGTGGCGCTACAACGTCCGCATTATCAAGGGTCATCGTTCTTTCGGACTGAAAATCCGTTTTTAACCTGTTGCAGCTATTGCAGAGGTGACGCAACCATCTTCAAATCATTATGAATGAAAACATACTTAGCACTGGTGTAATGTTCTACAATATTTACTACTTATGTCCGCCACTGGTAGATGAGTGGGTGCGTCGAATGTAATGAGACTTGCCTAAGGGGCCTCCTGGCCAATGACGGCAAACGCTCATTCCATTTTTAAAAAGCCGGCACGGTAGCTCAGCGTGTTCGGTCAGACGGTTTAGTTACCTTCTGTAATAATAATAAAAAAATTGAGTAAACGGATCAACGAACAACCTGAACGAGTGTCATCGGAGGTCCGCCACGAACAAATTCAACGAACAATGTAAAGAACAAAAAGATTGAATGTCATTCCTAAGCGCCCGGGTTCGATTCCGGGCTGGGTCGGAGATTTTCTCCGCTCAGGGTCTAGGTGTTGTGTTGTCCTAATCATCAACATTTCACGCCCATCGAAAGATTTGCACCCGGCGAACGGTCTACCCGACGGGAGGCCCTAGCCACACAACATTTACATTTCATCCGGTACAAAGATAAACCAGTGCATAGACAGAGAGTCTCCGTTTACAAAGACGAAAATTGTTAATGTTTCATTTAACTGAAAATGCGAGAAGATAATATACACGGTCCAGTCACAGACAAAAGGTGGCAGCACTAGTACTGGAAGGTATATACAGGGCTATTACAAATGATTGAAGCGATTTCATAAATTCACTGTAGCTCCATTCAATGACATATGGTCACGACACACTACAGATACGTAGAAAAACTCAAAGTTTTGTTCGGCTGAAGCTGCACTTCCAGTTTCTGCCGCCAGAGAGCTCGAGAGTGCAGTGAGACAAAATGGCGACAGGAGCCGAGAAAGCGTATGTCGTGCTTGAAATGTACTCACATCAGTCAGTCATAACAGTGCAACGACACTTCAGGACGAAGTTCAACAAAGATCCACCAACTGCTAACTCCATTCGGCGATGGTATGCGCAGTTTAAAGCTTCTGGATGCCTCTGTAAGGGGAAATCAACGGGTCGGCCTGCAGCGAGCGAAGAAACGGTTGAACGCGTGCGGGCAAGTTTCACGCGTAGCCCGCGGAAGTCGACGAATAAAGCAAGCAGGGAGCTAAACGTACCACAGGATGGTGCTCCACCGCACTTCCATCATGATGTTCGGCATTTATTAAACAGGAGATTGCAAAACCGATGGATCGGTCGTGGTGGAGATCATGATCAGCAATTCATGTCATGGCCTCCACGCTCTCCCGACTTAACCCCATGCGATTTCTTTCTGTGGGGTTATGTGAAAGATTCAGTGTTTAAACCTCCTCTACCAAGAAACGTGCCAGAACTGCGAGCTCGCATCAACGATGCTTTCGAACTCAGTGATGGGGACATGCTGCGCCGAGTGTGGGAGGAATTTGATTATCGGCTTGATGTCTGCCAAATCACTAAAGGGGCACATATCGAACATTTGTGAATGCCTAAAAAAACTTTGAGTTTTTGTATGTGTGTGCAAAGCATTGTGAAAATATCTCAAATAATAAAGTTACTGTAGAGCTGTGAAATCGCTTCAATCATTTGTAATAACCCTGTATAAAGCGTGCCCAGGGGAGGCGGAAAATAGTGCAGGCGTTGTCGTAATGCGGAAACGGAGAGATTTATCTGACGTCCGAAGCGTGAGCATTGGCTTTCGGGCCAAGGGTGGCAGCGTTTCCGTAAAGGTTAAGTTTGTTAAGTGTTCGTGTGCCGTCGTGGTTGAAGTGTACGGTGGACGGGACAATTGTGCTATCCAAAACCGGCGCCGACGCAATTGTGGCGCACCGTGGTCCACCGACGACAGGAGTGAAGTGCGTTTGTGGAGGTATATGCGGGTGAGTAGACGCGCAAATGTTGAGCAACGCCGGACGGTGTGGTCGAGCGGTTCTAGGCGCTTCAGTCTGGAACCGCGTGACCACTACGGTCGCAGGTTCGGATCCTGCCTCGGGCACGGATGTGTGTGATGTCCTTAGGTTAGTTAGGTTTAAGTAGTTCTAAGTCTAGGGGACTGATGACCTCAGATGTGAAGCCACATAGTGCTTAGAGCCGTTTGAACAATTTTTTGTTGAGCAACTGACGGTCTATATGAGCCAAGGAGCTACCAACAGTGTACCGTCCAGCAGATATTGCTGCGTAACGGCCTCCGCAGCAGGCTGGTTGGTTATTGCATCCACGCTGACTGCTGTTCATCGGCGACAAGTGCTGGAATTTGCAAGCCAGTACCGCGCAACTGGACGTACATCTGGCGTGAAACGTCTGAAAGGAAAGACCCTGCAACAATCGTCTGCAGGGTCCAGGACGGAGGAGCGAGCATTACGACCTGGGTAATGTTTTCTTGGTATTCTCCGGCTGATCTCGTTATTCACAACAGATTAATACAAGCACGCATTTATCTTTGAGGACCATGTCCACTCCTACATGCAGTTTTCTTTTCCTCAGCACGATGGCACCTACAAGCAGAACACTGCAACGTGTCACACAGCTCGCAGTGTACGTGCGTGGCTCGAAGAGCACCAGGATGACTTAACCGTACTCCCGCGGCTACCGAACTCCCCAGATTTAAACCAATCGAGAGTCTGCGGGATCGGTTCGACTGGGCTGGCCGCGCTATGGATCCTCAAACGAGAAACCTACCGCAGCTGGCCACACAACCCTGCCGGTGCCTTCCAGAACCTCGCTAACACCACTCCTGCACGTTTCGCAGTGGTCCGCGCTGCGAAAGGTGATTATTCACCCTTCTGACATGCGGTCGCATTAATCTGACTGGACAGTGTATGTCACACATTAACTAACGAACTATGCAATAAATTACAATTTTTCTTAGATGAACACGAATTAAACAACAAACTATGATGACGTGTTCCAAGGGAGCGGCTGAGTTTCAGTTTGTTATATAATCTATTAGTTACAAGGGGAGGCCACAACGTTGGGATCACAGATTTACTTCAAACTTTGTAAATCTTTAGTAGGCCATTAAAACAACAAAAATGGAAGTTGGTTGGTTGGTTGTTTGAGGTGTAAGGGACCAAACAGCGAGGTCATCAGTCCCTTGTTTCAAATATACTCCATTCTGCTAACGAGACATCTCAGAAAAGTCAGAACAATAAAACGGAAAAAGGGAAAAACGTAAAAGGGCAGTCACGTTGTCATTGGTAAAAACAAATGAGGGAAGTTGGCAAGAGAAACGAACCCAACACTATGCTGAAGCAGCATAGGCAAGACCACCTGTGACTTAAAAGGTACAACTGCTATAATGCAGAAAGTACGTATGGGAATAGAAAGACTAGCCAAGCCTTAAAAAGAAGGGGTAAAAACAGAGTAAAAGGGGAAGAAAAGAGGATTCCAGTCAGGGAGGTGAATCGGGAATCTCTGAACACCGCCTACAGTGGGAGAAACCCAAACACTCACCGCCCTGCCCCAACACCAGAGAGATTAAAAACTAAAACTGAGAATAAAAACCACTCTCCCGGAGGAAACCGAGAACCAGAGAGACCATCCGCGAATCGTCAGCCAACATCAAAGGTAAAGTGTGGGGGAGTCTGTACTTAACACGCAGAGCTAAAAGAAGGGGGCATTCAACCAAAATGTGGGCCACTGACTGGAAGGCTCCACAACCACAAAGCGGGGGTGGCTCATCACGCAAAAGAAAACCATGGGTCAGCCTGGTATGGCCAATGCGGAGACGACACAGTGTAGTCGAGTCCTTTCGGGAGAGGCGAAAGGAAGAACGCCATGGGCCTGGTGTCACCTTAATTGCACGAAGTTTATTAGACAGTGGAGTAGCCTCCCAAGAATTGGCCCATGACTGTGCGAAGTGGGATTTGATGTGAAGCCGTAAATCCGCTGCAGGAGGGGTTACGGAAAACGGGGGGTAAGTAACTGCTCCCCCAGCCAAACGATCAGCGAGCTCATTACCCGGGATACCCACATGGCCAGGGACCCAAAGGAAGTCAATAGAACAAGCAGCACGGTGAATATCAGCGAGATGGTCATGGATGGCAGAGACCAATGGATGGCGCGAAAAACACCGGTCAATAGCAAGAAGGCCACTCATCGAGTCCGTACATAACAGAACGCGATTGTGTTGGGATTGTTTAATAAAGGTAAGGGCCCGGGAAATTGCCATCAATTCCGCAGTAAACACCCCACATGTAGGTGGCAGCAGATGATTTTCCGTTCCAACAGAGGACGTGAAGGCATACCCAGCATGATCAGCAGATTTAGAGCCATCAGTGTAAAAAACAACAGCATCCCGAAACTCCCATAAAATTTGGCGGAAAAAGGTACGGAACACCACCGGGGGGATGGAATCTTTCGGTCCGCGGCGGAGATCCATCCGAAGTCGAGGCCGAGGAACTAACCAAGGAGGGGTGGAGGGGAGGGAGCGAGGAAGACAGGACAAAGAAGGAAGCTGAAAATGATGGTAAAGAGACGCAAGGCGCAGTCCAACCGGTAAACCCGCCCGAGGGCGGGAGTCGGGTGGGCGACGTCCATGGTCTGGGAACAGGATAGAATAGGAAGGGTGAGTGGGAGAAGAACGGATAGTGAGGGCATAAGACACCAGAAGCTGGGACCGCCGAACAGAAAGGGGGGGGGATCCCAGCTTCAACCAGGAGACTATCAACAGGGCTAGTAGGGAAGGCACCGGTGGCCAAACGGATACCACGATGGTGGACTGGATCCAGCACGTGCAGTGTGGAAGGAGCAGCTGAACCATAAACTTGACAACCATAGTCCAAGCGAGACAGAACTAGAGCACGATAAAGACGGAGGAGGAGGGAACGGTCCGCACCCCAAGAGGAGTGGGCAAGGAAGCGAAGGACATTGAGTTTACGGAAACATCCTACCTTCAGGAGTCTGATATGGGGCAGCCAAGTGAGCTTGTTGTCGAAAAGAAGACTCAGGAAACGAAACTGTGGGACCACAGGCAATCGTTGTGCGTCGAGATAGAGCTCTGGATCAGGGTGGACCGTAGTACGGCGACAGAAGTGGACCACCCGCGATTTTAAAGGAGAGAATTGAAACCCGTGTGAGTGGGTCCATGCAGAGGCACGCCGTATAGCTACCTGGAGCTGGCGTTCTGCAGATGCCATCGAGGAGGAACTAACCCAAATGCAGAAATCATCCACATACAGGGCAGGGGCGACCAAGGGACCGACAGAGGCCACAAGTCCATCGATAGCAATGAGGAAAAGAAGGGCACTCAAGACAGAACACTGTGGGATGCCCGTCTCCTGGGTCCGTGGAGAACTAAAAGCAGTACCAACTCGAACTCTGAATGACCGATGGAGCAGGAACTGGCGGATAAAAATCGGGAGTGGGCCCCGAAGACCCCACTGATGAAGGGTTAGTAAGATGTGATGGCGCCAGGCCGTGTCATAGGCCTTGCGAAGGTCAAAAAACACTGCAACCAAATGGCGGCGCTGGGAAAAAGCCTGCCGAACTGCGGATTCCAAGCGAAGTAAATGATCGATTGGAGATCGTCCCTCTCGAAAGCCACACTGGTAAGGGGACAATAGATCCCGAGATTCGAGGACCCAAGTGAGCCGACGGGCTACCATCCGTTCAAGTAACTTACAAACAACATTGGTCAAACTAATTGGCCGATAGCTGTCAACAGATAGGGGGTTCTTACCAGGCTTAAGGACAGGAACCACAATGCTATCCCTCCACTGAGAAGGGAAGTCACCCTGGAGCCAGATACGGTTAAATACCCGAAGAAGATGTTGCCGTTGTGGAGCACTGAGATGTTGAAGCAGTTGGTTATGAATGGAATCTGGGCCAGGGGCCGTATCATGAGAAGAAGATAGAGCAGAAAGAAATTCCCATTCAGTAAAAGGGTCGTTGTAAGATTCTGGCTCACAAGTGGTGAAACATAAGGTGAGAGCTTCAGCCTGCTGTTTTTGATGAAGGAAAGCAGCTGGATAGGAGGCTGACGCTGATGCCACTGCAAAATGGGTCGCAAGATGTTCTGCGAGAACTAATGGGTCCGTACAAATGCCATCTGGGAGGTGAAGGCCTGGGAGGGTGGACTGCCGATGGCAACCTTGGAGAGAGCGAAGTGTAGCCCATACCCGTGACAGAGGGACAGTGGAACCAAGGGAAGAAACGAATCGTTCCCAACATATCCGCTTGCTCTGTTTGATTAAATAACGGGCTTTAGCGCGAAGGCGTTTAAAGGTAGTAAGGCTGGCTACAGATGGGTGCCTCTTGAAGTGTTGCAAAGCTCGACGGCGATCACGGATGGCAATGGCAATGGCCGTACTCCACCACGGGACTTGCCGGCGACGAAATGGTCCAGATGAGCGCGGGACAGCAAGGTTAGCAGCGCGAACAATCGCGTCAGACACGTCACGTAGGACGTCATCAATACAACCCGCCAAAGAGGGAGAAAATTCGACCTGTGCAGTGTATAGAGGCCAATCGGCGCGGTGGAAAGACCAACGAGGTAATCTGTCCATCGGGGAGCGGGAAGGGAACGTGATAATCAACGGGAAATGGTCACTATCACAAAGGTCGTCGTGTGGCGACCAGTTTAATGAAGGGAGGAGAGAGGGAGAAGAAAGAGAAAGATCAATGGCAGAGAAGGTACCATGACCAGCACTGAAATGAGTAGGGGAGCCATCATTAAGAAGGCACAGGTCGTGGTCTGCAATAAATTGGTCTATAAGAAGACCTCGTCGAGATGGAAGAGCACTGCCCCACAAAGGATGATGAGCATTAAAATCCCCAAGGAGGAGGAAGGGAGGAGGAAGGGAGGAGGAAGTTGCTGAAGAAGGGTGGTTAAGGCAGCAGGTGTAAGAGTCCTGTCAGGAGGGAGATAAAGATTGCATACTGTGACTGCAGAGTCTAAGTGGACCCTAACAGCAACCGCTTCCAATGTAGTGTGGAGAGGAATCCACGTGCTAGCAATGTCTGTACGGACCAACGTACAAACGCCACCAGAAGCCCGCAAGGGTCCGACCCGATTTCGACAGAAAACACGGAACCCACGGAGGGTCGGTGAGTGAGCATCAGTAAAATGAGATTCCTGGAGAACCACACAAGCTGCAGAGTAGGACGAAAGAAGGGATTTCAATTCCGGAAGGTGACGATAGTAGCCATTACAATTCCATTGGAGAACCACAGAATGATGGGTTAAATGAGGGCGGAACACGCTAAAACCAGTCATACCGCCGGGTCCCCACCCGTCACCGACAAGGAGGGGGCGACATCCATGAACGGCAGGTCAGAATCCGGTTGTGAAGTCGGGGAAGGGACCTCCGGTGACACCAGAGGCTCTTTGTCCCGGGACTTATGTTTCTTCTTCTTTTCAGGCTGAGAACGAGGAGGGCTGTGTGGCATAAAGGAGCCAGCTGCAGCCATATCAGGAACAGAAAGAGACCGGGTGACCTGCGGGCCCACAGCCCGCGGCTCTCGCGGTCGCCGCGCGGCAGCAGACCTTTGACCTGGAAGGTGCCGGGAAGGGGCATCTCTGGAGAGGCGCCCTTGACCGGCAGACGCCGAAGGAGTGGGACACTTCTCCGGCTGGGGAGGGGGAGCAGCGCCCAGAGGAGAAGGTGTGGGAGCCGCAGGGGAGGAGGGGAGGAGAGGGGTCCGGGATGGGGGTAAGGAAGGGGGAGGAAGGGGTGAAGATGTAACCAAGGCGTAACTAGATGTCATGGACACAGGGTGCAGTCGGGCATATTTCTTACGGGCCTCTGTGTAGCTTAAACGATCGAGGGACTTATACTCCTGTATCTTTTTTTCTTTCTTATATACTGGGCAATCTGGTGAACGTGGAGAATGACTACCATGACAATTTACACATACAGGAGGGGGAACACAGGGACTCCCCTCATGGAGTGGACGTCCACAGTCACCACAGAGAGGGTCCTGAGAACAGCGAGAAGACATGTGGCCAAAACGCAAGCACTTAAAACACCTCATAGGAGGTGGGATGTACGGCTTCACATCACAACGATACACCATAATCTTAACTTTCTCAGGAAGGGTATCCCCTTCAAAGGCCAGGATAAAGGCACCAGTATCAATACGATTATCCTTAGGACCCTTCTGAACACGCCGAACAAAGTGAACACCCCGCCGTCCGAGATGTCCCGAAGTTCCTCATCAGTTTGAAGGATGAGGTCCCTGTGAAAAATCACACCTTGTACCATATTTAGAGACTGGTGAGGGGTAATGGACACAGGAATTGTGCCAAGATGGGTACAGGCACAAAGGGCCGCAGATTGGGCAGCTGAAGCGGTTTTTATCAGCAACGAACCCGACCGCATCTTGCTCAGGGAGTCCACTTCGCCGAACTTGTCTTCAATGTGTTCCACAAAGAATAAAGGCTTAACACTGGTGAAAGTATCCCCATCAGTCCTGGTGCAAACTAGATAACGGGGGAAAGGTTTTGCCCCTAGACGACGGGCCTGACCCTCTTCCCAGGGGGTAGCCATGGAAGGGAAGGCCGAAGGGGCAAGAGAAGCAGCACTTGAGGAATCAGTACCACGCAGAGAGACGGCCGCAGAAGAACGGCCAGAGTTTTGGACCCGTATGCGTTTCATCTGCAGAGCGTCCGCCCTGATACCACCCACTCCGATCAGGGGCTCTCCTCACGGGCGCCACCCAGCCACAGCAAGGGCCGCCTGGCACGGCGGCCATTGTCGGGAGTTCCGATGCTCCAGGATGACGAGCAACCACTCCAAGGCATGCATGAGGAGGTCACAGCTCAGGTATCAGAAGTGTGATCCCTGTGTGTTCAGGGGGCTCAACCAAAAGGGTACATAGCGACCCCACCACACGGGCTGGCTACCGTGCTGGCTATGCACCCTAGCATCAAACAACGACGTGAAAGAAAAGGTGGAATGTACTAGGAGGGCGCACGCGGAGACACTAGGTAAGGTGTTCTTCCCCAAATTGCTCACACTACGGAGGAGAAATTTTGTAATGGAGGTCAAACCCCAGAGGGGGACCAAGGAATGCCAAAAGGAGGAGACGATTACGCAACAAAGCCGGAGTGTAAAACCAACAGAACCAAGAGGATAGCGGGGCCAACATAAACAAGGACACCAATAGAGGGAGAGGAGAGGGCGAGGGGAAAGGAGCATGGAGGGGAAAGGAGGGGAAGGGAAAGGAAATGCAGCCCGGGAGAGAAAGAAGGCTGCAATGGCTCGGGGCCCTGTGCTCGCCACGCACGTATCCACAAAAGAGTTGTGGACCCCCTGGGGGGAAAAATGGAAGTAGTTAGGTGCACTACGCTGGCAATTCCGGGAAAATGGCAGAAGAAGTTTTACGTGTCTGTTATGTAATTGATGTATCTGTGCGTGGATGCCGAACGTTACAGTTCACAGTCGTGGGTGAAATGGTAGCCGGCACGGTAACTAAGCGTGTTCGGTCCAAGGGTTAGCTAAACGGTTCAAACGGCTCTGAGCACTATGCGACTTAACTTCTGAGGTCATCAGTCGCCTAGAAGTTAGAACTACTTAAACCTAACTAACCTAAGGACATCACACACATCCATGCCCGAGGCAGGATTCGAACCTGCGACCGTAGCGGTCGCTCGGTTCCAGACTGTAGCGCCTAGAACCGCACGGCCACTCCGGCCGGCAATCCAATGGTTAGCTGCCCTCTGTAAGAAAACAAATTAGCGAATGGATGAACTATGAACTTCACCAGCTCTCATGGGACGTCCGACCCCGAACAATGCAACAAACAAAATGAGATTTTAAAAAAAGGTTAGCGTTCGAGGTACGTAAGACGAACGTGTATGATGCATCGGTTCGACTCCTGCTTAAGCTTAATTTTTAATGTATATTTTTTCATTGCTGGGCACATTATTTAATTTATATGACATATGAAAAATCTGAAAAGGGAAATGCAAAGGCTAAATCTAGATATAGTAGGGGTCAGTGAAGTGGAAGGAAGACAAGGATTTCTGGTCAGATGGGTATCGGGTAATATCAACAGCAGCAGAAAATGGTATAAGAGGTGTAGAATTCGTTATGAACAGGAAGGTAGGGCAGAGGGTGTGTTACTGTGAACAGTTCAGTGACCGGGTTGTTCTAATCAGAATCGACAGCAGACCAACACCGACAACGATAGTTCACGTATACATGCCGACGTCGCAAGCTGAAGATGAACAGATAGAGAAAGTGTATGAGGATATTGAAAGGGTAATGCAGTATGTAAAGGGGGACGAAAATCTAATAGTTATGGGCGACTGGAATGCAGTTGTAGGGGAAGGAGTAGAAGAAAAGGTTACAGGAGAATATGGGCTTGGGACAAGGAATGAAAGAGGAGAAAGACTAATTGAGTTCTGTAACAAGTTTCAGCTAGTAATAGCGAATACCCTGTTCAAGAATCACAAGACGAGGTGGTATACCTGGAAAAGGCCGGGAGATACGGGAAGATTTCAATTAGATTACATCATGGTCAGACAGAGATTCCGAAATCAGATACTGGATTGTAAGGCGTACCCAGGAGCAGATATAGACTCAGATCACAATATACTAGTGATGAAGAGTAGGCTGAAGTTCAAGACATTAGTCAGGAAGAATCAATACGCAAAGTAGTGGGATACGGAAGTACTAAGGAATGACGAGATACGTTTGAAGTTCTCTAACGCTATAGATACAGCAATAAGGAATAGCGCAGTAGGCAGTACAGTTGAAGAGGAATGGACACCTCTAAGAAGGGCCATCACAGAAGTTGGGAAGGAAAACATAGGTACAAAGAAGGTAGCTCCGAAGAAACCATGGGTAACAGAAGAAATACTTCAGTTGATTGATGAAAGGAGGAAGTACAAACATGTTCCGGGAAAATCAGGAATACAAAAATACAAGTCGCTGAGGAATGAAATAAATAAATAGGAAGTGCAGGGAAGGTAAGACGCAATGGCTGCAGGAAAAATGTGAAGACATCGAAAAAGATATGATTGTCGGAAGGACAGACTCAGTATACAGGAAAGTCAAAACAACCTTTGGTGACATTAAAAGCAACGGTGGTAACATTAAGAGTGCAACGGAAATTCCACTGTTAAATGCAGAAGAGAGAGCAGATAGGTGGAAAGAATACATTGAAAGACTCTATGAGGGTGAAGATTTGTCTGATGTGATAGAAGAAGAAACAGAAGTCGATTTAGAAGAGATAGGGGATCCAGTCTTAGAATCGGAATTTAAAAGAGCTTTGGAGGACTTACGGTCAAATAGGGCAGAAGGGATAGATAACATTCCATCAGAATTTCTAAACTCATTGGGGGAAGTGGCAACAAAACGACTATTCACGTTGGTGTGTAGAATATATGAGTCTGGCGATATACCATCTGACTTTCGCAAAAGCATCATCCACACAATTCCGAAGACGGCAAGAGCTGACAAGTGCGAGAATTATCGCACAATCAGCTTAACAGCTCATGCATCGAAGCTGCTTACAAGAATAATATACAGAAGAATGGAAAAGAAAATTTAGAATGCGCTACGTGACGATCAGTTTGGCTTTAGGAAAAGTAAAGGGACGAGAGAGGCAATTCTGACGTTACGGCTAATAATGGAAGCAAGGCTAAAGAAAAATCAAGACACTTTCATAGGATTTGTCGACCTGGAAAAAGCGTTCGACAATATAAAATGGTGCAAGCTGTTCGAGATTCTGAAAAAAGTAGGGGTAACCTATAGGGAGAGACGGGTCATATACAATATGTACAACAACCAAGAGGGAATAATAAGAGTGGACGATCAAGAACGAAGTGCTCGTATTAAGAAGGGTGTAAGACAAGGCTGTAGCCTTTCGCCCCTACTCTTCAATCTGTACATCGAGGAAGCAATGATGCAAATAAAAGAAAGGTTCAGGAGTGGAATTAAAATACAAGGTGAAAGGATATCAATGATACGATTCGCTGATGACATTGCTATCCTGAGTGAAAGTGATGAATTAAATGATCTGCTGAACGCAATGAACAGTCTAATGAGTACACAGTATGGTTTGAGAGTAAATCAGAGAAAGACGAAGGTAATGAGAAGTAGTAGAAATGAGAACAGCGAGAAACTTAACATCAGGATTGATGGTCACGAAGTCAATGAAGTTAAGGAATTCTGCTACCTAGGCAGTAAAATAACCAATGACGGACGGAGCAAGGAGGACATCAAAAGTAGACTCGCTATGGCAAAAAAGGCATTTCTGGCCAAGAGAAGTCTACTAATATCAAATACCGGCCTTAATTTGAGGAAGAAATTTCTGAGGATGTATGTCTGGAGTACAGCATTGTATGGTAGTGAAACATGGACTGTGGGAAAACCGGAACAGAAGAGAATCGAAGCATTTGAGATGTGGTGCTATAGACGAATGTTGAAAATTAGGTGGACTGATAAGGTAAGGAATGAGGAGGTTCTACGCAGAGGGCAAAAACTGTAGAGGAAGACAGAGATTGGAATACGTCAAGCAAATAATTGAGGACGTAGGTTGCAAGTGCTACTCTGAGATGAAGAGGTTAGCACAGGAAAGGAATTCGTGGCGGGCCGCATCAAACCAGTCAGTAGACTGATGACCAAAAAAGCCATGTGACAGGTAATATAATTAAAAAATAACGTATTTGCATGAAGCTGTAGTGAAATTCGTGTTATTTGACCACTTACTATTTTTAATTAAATTTAGTTATTAGAACAAACATATTTATAACTATCGACAAGTAAATGAAGAAACGCATATAGTTTTCCCGAAAATGTCTGTCGTAATTTGCGAGTTCTCTTATACATCCAATCTGATAAGGTACCCGGAAGTACTTTGCACTTCGACGTTTCGAACTGCAGACACAGAGGCACGCCCTATTTGTCAGCTAACCCGCGCAGATGCGTCCATTTTTATATGTATGTCTGGTTTATTTTTATTTTCTTGAAAAATTTGTATTTTCGCGGCGAGCAAGAACGAATATTTTAGGTGCAAATTTCTTGAATATCAAAGGATTTACACTTGTGCTACAAAAATTAAGTTTTGAGCGAGTGTCGAACGGTCGCCTCGTACACAGTCGCGTGACGAAGCTCGAACGCTATCCATTTGACCACCATGAAATAACATCCGGCATCTACGCATAGATATGTGATTTGCAAACAGACGCATAAAACTTCTCTTGCGATTTTCTCAGAATTGACAGAGTATTGCACCTTACCACTTTCACATTATGTAATTGTAATGTGAATAAAATTCGTCAACAGCCGTGTACTTGAAGATATTTTATTTTATTGTACAGGCTACCAGTTTCGGCATTTCATTATGCATCTTCAGGCCAAATAAACGAATCTACCAAATAAACGAACTTCTATAGCGTCATAAATCACTAAACATCGTGAATTCAATCGTTATACAATTGCTTCATTCAAAAACGTGATAACTATCACATGATTTATGGCGCTATACGACAAGTTCGTTTATTTGGACAGATGCGTATGGCGCCTGAAGGCATAATGAAATGCCGAAACTGGTAGCCTTTACAATAAAATAATATCTTTAAGTACACGGCTATTGGTGAATTTGATTGACACTGACAATTACTTAACCAGCCGATGTCCCCTGGCCATGATAAACCAACAGAGATCTTAGCCTTATGTTGTTTTAATGGCATATTAAAGGTGTACAAAGTTTGAAGTAAATCCGTGATCCCAAATTCGTGGCCTCCCCTTGTTTGTTACATAATCTTACATCACACTTTCACTGATACAAATATTACACTAGAAATTTTCATCTTTGGAAACGAAGATACCCAACAGATGAAGTAGTTTAAAATCTTTGATTGTACAAAAATTTCACTACACTACAAATTTATTCTTGTACCTGATGAGGGCACAACCGCCGAACACCGGTTTGTGAAGTAAATAATAAATTTTGTACAATACTACACCAGTGTCGTGTGTGTTTTCATCCATAATGAACAGAATACTCTATCAAGAACAGATGGAACAGTCAATCAATTTAAAATCAGCTACGCAGTAATGAAACCACTCAGCCATTTCCACAACGGACAGAAGGAACTGGGCCGGTTCAGATAGAGCAGCATTTTGGAATCCCAGCCAATGAAGTAGCAGATACGTTGGCGAATGAAGGATTTCCTGATGGAATGAAAGTCCACAGAAGCATCCCAGGTATCGATTACTTCGGAATTCTGCAATCCAAAGTGATGGACGTATGACTCAAGGAGTGACAAGTTACATCAAGTCACTTAGCAAAACATTGATCACGACGAAGCGAATTAGGCAGCCAAAAATGAGATGATTGAAACCCTTCACCACAAGTACGCAGCGGATAATAGCCAGGCCAATACGCGATGGTAGCAGGGAAGACGCTCATGAGCGCGAGGTCGCAAAAGGCCAGTGATGTTTAGGCGTTCGACACCACACATATTGTCTACCATGCAACCACAATATTGGTTGCTCATGGCACCAGGGTGCTGGACTGCAGGTATCCAACGGTAAGCAAAGCATGAGGCTACGGGATGTAGATGAAATCCTTAGCCGAGAGTAACTCAACAGTGGTACTGTGCTAGTGGTGTTAATACAAAGCAGAGCAATGGCAACGATAAACAATGCTAACATAGCTTTATATCTACAACAACAGCTGCCGAAGTTGAAAGCGATACGGAAACAGGTGTCGAGCCATGTCATTCATCAACCCTGTCTGACAAGTAGTCACAAATCCCGTCTCCAGCGAAAATTAAAAAGGGACAATCGTTGTCCAAGAAGCATGCACTAAACATAATTACGTACATGGAAGATCATCTACAACGAAGTAAAAAAACGATTATGAACAGATTTCGAACGAGATCGCAGCAGTATGTCCGTGTAGTGCAAAAGGAAACTACGGATACTGAAGGGAGGACAGGACGCAACTTGTTACAAAAACTGGTGTTTGCGCGTTTCAAGGAGCTCGATACAATTTACAGAAAGTGCACGATAGTGACCTACTAAGTTATGCACGTCAAACTGCGCGCGACGTAGATTACAGTGATTCCAAGGGAAACAGTGGATGGTTGCGTAAGTTCCATCAGTACTACAGAATTGGAACACGTAAGATAACGATATCTCAAACAAAGCATCAACTTGACTATGCACTGTATGAAGCGAAATAGGCCCGCAAATTTGTAGATGACAAACTGAAACGTCCGCTTAGAACAATTATTGAATTACTGTGCTGGTAAATCCCTTACGTTATTTGATTTTCAAACAGCTGAGCAGAACTGAACGTACTCAAGACATTTCGCTCTTTACCTATTCTGATCAACACTAAACTGACACACAATATTTTTAGCGCAACGCAATCTGACTTTCAATAATCCCTACAAAAGAATGGCCCTGACTAACATTAACCTATACGTTTCACAAATCACTTACCTCACAAAAATCTTCGTTACTCGAACTACTGCAATACAGCGAGCGCCACTACTGCCAGCTAAATAAAAGATTCAAACTAATGAAGGTACTAACTACTGATAGGCATAGTTAGCAAACGAAAGATTCTGATAGAGAACAAACAATGTATTTACCTTAATAGTTCATGACATCCAGTCTTACAAATTTACTGTATCTGATGGACACACGTCCAGATCATCCGCTCTCAAAAATCCGCCATCTCACTTCCCCACATCCACCACTGCTGGCGGCTCACCTCCAACTGCTCAACGCTAGGCCCTGTTAACAGCCAACTGCCCAACACTACAATAGCCAACAACAATGCAAACCAGCCGCAGACTGCACACAGCACAGCCAGTGATTTTCATACAGAGCGCTACGTGGCGTTACCAATATAAAAACCTAAACAGCCTACTTACAAAACGAACTTATACCGTCGTTCAGTGAGGTATTTGTTTTGAACTCTGACCATTCGGAATTTTAAGAAGAAGTGCAGACGAAAGGAGCCATGGAAATTAGAGATACCAAGAGAGTTGTATCAAGATGAACTAACGTCAATGCCTTTTAACGCTTTCGCACACAATTATGCCAGTTGTTAATCTGGATGGTAAATTGTCTGGGAAGTTATTTGTTGCGCTGCGAGAAGTTGGAGGTACTTTGCCCCCAACGATTTTTTCTCGTGTTCGTGATCTTGCAAGGGCTGTAGAGAATATTTACTTTACAACAAGCAAGAGTGGGAAAGAGGGCGTAAGAGAACTAGACCTGTGGTGTGAGGACTACTTTTGGCCAATAGCTGGTCAAAATAACTAGCTTTCGCTTGATTTCTGGTGACACACTTTTAGAGCAAACTATCCCTCCTGAAAAGTGTGTGACATTGCAGTTCATAGCAGCTGGAACCATATAATGTCCCACCTGCAGCTACAGGTACGAATTAAAGAAAGAGTCAGTGTCATAAGCTCCACGAAGGAGTGTCTCATTCGGTTGCATGCCACTACATTCCACCTGTTCTCATCACTCCATTACACCAATAAGATTCTCCATGCGTGCTTTAAGAGTGCACTCCTAGCACAACGTCCTGCACGGTTTGTAACTGCCAAGGAGTTCGCCTTCGAGCTCGATGGTGTGAAACTTTGTGATCACTTTGGCGCGCCGTTTTTCATTCGCAGTTCGTGGTGCAAGTTAATCGTTTGTTTTGAACATTTCTAGAATGTCGACGACGTCCATTTTGTGACGCGTAATATATACATCCCTGCACCTCCCGGACACTCATTTTCTGTCGTGGTCCTGATGCACATGCTGAGTCATTAACAGCAAATATTTTTCCTGTCATAACTGGTAACAAACACTTTCAAATGAGCCTTACCAATGATTGAACTTGCGACCTCCCCCTCAAGGGGTTCCTTGTTAGACACGAGGAGGAGGGTATGTAGCCATACAATCCTTGTTACCATCGCGTATTGGCGTGGCTGTACTCCGCTGCGTATTTGCTGAGAAAAAAAAGGGTTTCAACCATCTCATTTTTACCTACCTATTTGTTTTGTCTGATCACTGTTTTGCTAAGAAACTTGGTGAAACTGCAACCTATATTTGAACAAGTACACTCAAAAATCGTTTTCGAAATCGCTATTACAATGCTAATCTTATGCTAGGTAAGCTCACAGGACAAAATATTAGTCAATTAGTCACCCCTCATTAAGAAAGCACACCGGTCGTCTAGGAGCGCTGCAGGTTGTGTAGACCTGGTAGAGAGAGAGAGAGAGAGAGAGAGATTCTGCAGAAGTTAGTAATTTGGTAAGAAGTTAATGTACGGAAAAGAGATTGCTACTTACCGTAAAGATGACATGTAAACTTGCAGACAGGCACAATTTCAAGACACTTACACATAAGCTTTCGGCCACGGACTTCATCAGAAAAAGAAAGAGAAACACACGCAATTCATTTTTTTAAATTATGGTTTTAGGGCGCAAAACTGCTACGGTCATAAGCGCCCGTTCTGTGGCTTAGTGAAGGGTAAAAAACCAAATTTTAAAACAGCAGCAATGGGAGCGAAACTCTCGAAGGAGGGAAACTAAAAACGAAAGGAAAACCGCTATTGAAGGGGGCTTGTTTTCCACAAAAAATAGCTTCTAATGACCGATGTAATCTGCTAAAAGAAGGTATCAGGCGACAACTGTAAACGGGCGCGTAGCGGATTAAAAGAGGGGCACTGAAGTAAAAGGAGTCTCACCGTCCACGGTTGAGAGCAGCGGGGACAAAGCGGGAGAAGATGGCCACTTAAAAGCTGTCGATGGCTAAAAAGACAGAGCCCAGTCCGGAGTTAAAATTGCCTCCACCAGACGACCAGGCCCACGGGATCAGGTCCAAGCACAAGTAAGAGGTTTTCGTCTCGTAATTTATTATGGGGAAGTGTAGACCAACATCTGTGCCGTAAAAGAGCAACACGACGACATAAAACGCTCTGTAGATAGGCAAAGGGAGCCATGCGAACAGCGGGCCAAGGAAGAGAGACAGCAGCCTTGGCTGGCTCATTTCCGCGGATACCAACATGCCCTGGGATCCAGAGGAATTCCACAGACGCCCCCCCCCCCCCACCCCACCCCGCCCCCTCCCCAGTCTTCCCCCATGTGGAGGCAGTCCTGAATCCGGTGGACCAGAGGATGGACGGGATTAAGAGCTTGGAGGTTGAGAAGAGCTGAGCGAATCCGAACATATAATATACTGTATCCGCTTATGGCAACGGGTGTATTGGACAGCCTGGAGAACAGCGTAAAGCTCTGTGGTAAAGCCAAACACTGGTCGGGAAGACGAATCGTAAACAGGGATGTGGACAAGAATATAGGCACTTCCAACAAGAAATGTTGTCTTTGATACGTCAGTGTAAATAAATGTGGCATCCTCCATTTGTGTGCATAGAGAAGCAAATGCCCGACAGTAAAGTATAGGCAGGGCCGGGGGCGAACCGAAGGTGGTGACTTACGCCCATTGGTCAAGAAAGTTTTAGGAAATTGGAAGGGAAGGAAACGTAGCAGTTGACGGAAGTGGACTCCCGGTGGTAGTACAGAGGAAGGACGGTCTGCATAACCGAAATCCAAGGAGGCGTCGGAAAGAAGAAGAAAAAGGCATGGGTTGAATGAGCAGGCATGGGAGAGACATGACTAGCGTAACGACTCAGGAGGGCAGCTCGCAGATTGGACAGTGGAGGTTCAGCGGTCTCAGCGTAAAGGTTCTCGGGGCGGAAAGGGGTGGGGAAAGAGGTGAAGCGGTGGAGGGAGGAAGGGAGGAAGAAGGGAAGGGGAAGGGGTGGAGGGAGGATCGGGGTCAGGAAGGGATGTGGAGAGGGAAGGTGTGCAGCCCGGGAAGGGAAGTGGTGCACTAGCTCGGAGTGCTACACTTGTCACGCACGTATCGACAGGGAGCAGACATGACGCACAGAAGACCCACTCCGGCAGCTCGGATCAGAATGCATTCTGCGAAGATAGAGCAGGTAACTTCGAGAACTACTGCACAACCTGCTTAACAACTCAAGCATCCACGTTGCTGACAAGAATAATGTACAAAGGAATAGAAAAGTGAGGATATGTTAAATAACCATCAGTTTGTTCTTGGGGCACGTAAAGGCACCACTGAGGCAGGTATGATGTTGCGCTTACTAATTGCAGCAAGACTGAAGAGAGATCAAGACACATCGAATGTTTGTCGACGTAGAAAAAGCGTTCGGCAATATCAAATGGTGCAAGATGTTCGAAGTTGTGAGGAAAATAGGAGTAAGCCAAGACGGGTAACGTACAATATGTGGAAGTCCAAGAGGTAATAATATGGCTGGAAGATTAAGAACAAAATGCTTCAATTAAAAATGGTGTAAGGCAGGACGCAGTGTTTCACCCCTAATGTTCAATCTGTAAATCTAAGAAGCAGTAACGGATATAAACGAAACGTTCACGAATGGAATTAAAATTGAAGCTGAAAGGATAGGAACCATACGATTACCTGGTGGCAATGAGATCCTCTGCGAAAAGGAATAATTATAGGACCTGTTTAGTGAAATGAACGGTGTAAAGAGAACAGAATATGGATTGAGTGTGAACCGAAAAAAGGAGTAATGAGAAGCAGCAGAAATGAAAATACTGAGAAACTTATCAAAATTGGTGATTACGAAGCAGAAGCAGCAGCTAACGAATTTTGTTACCTTGTGCAACATCCCTTTAGAAAAAATATAAATGACTGTGCTGGTAAACCTCTTACGTTATTTGAATTTCAAACAGCTGAGCAAAACTGAACGTGCTCAGACATTTCTCTCTTTACTTATTCTGATCATCAATAAACTGACACACAATATTTTTAGCGCAACGCAGTCTGACTTTCAATATCCCTACAAAAGAATGGCCCTGACTAACAATAATCTATACCTTTTGAGAGGTGGCAGAAGCCCCCTCTCATATATCTTAGTCTGAGTAATTCGATCTTCCTCTCTAATTGCATGCGGTGAAAAGTCGCTATTCCTTAATGCGCGGGCTTCCCACGCAGCATCTCTCGTCACCCGGGTGGTCCGGTGACAGGCGGGATCTGCTGATCTTGAAAGGGTTAAGCCGACGGGTGTGAGGGAGTCGAGTGAATGCTTTCCAGACGCCGACATTGTCCATAGCGGCGGGGACACGCCCGCAGGGGCCTGAAGGAGCGGCTGGGCTAGAGATTCCGTTATTTCGCAGAAACTTAGCGAAAACACTTTCTGGCGGGCTACCAGCGAGGCGTGGGAATGACTTGTGTTCCCATGCAGTCTTGGCAGGCAAATTCCAGCGTTTTCTGCAAAATCGTAACTGTGATTGGCTTGCTCAGGGCATAGCTCCGCGACGTAGCAAAATCGGCGCAGAAATTGGCGCCAAGAATCTCCATTGGAGGAATGGTAGTGCTTCGGCAATAGAGTGGAATTTTCCGCCGGTTTTCGAGTTGCTGATTGGAACGTTTAACCACGACCACTGTCGTGGGGGCAGGAATGTTCTGTTTTCAGTTTGTACGGGTGCTCTTGTGGGAGTCGGCTCTCGCCTTTCGGTCGGAGTAGGTTACAAGACTGAGCTCTCGCTGCTCTGGACAGCCTGCCTTCCGTTGGCTGTCTAATATACTTTTACTTAATTGTAACTGTTTGACGAAGTTGCCGAAGTTTCGACTTCAACGTAACTTTCCGAGTACAGTTGGCAATTGAGCGTTCTGCGTACAAGAGGCCTATGTTGTCTGTCTTGAGCAGTTTTGGCTAAAGTTGACTGTATCGGAGTTACTGTGTGACTTCGCTTGTTAAAATCAATCACTGTACCGTCAGTGATTGTGTGGCGAGCCTTCTTCGTTTCCCTCAGAGGCGCATTTGTATTGCTAGCAAGTTTTTAGTCTGGAACAACCAGACCAGGATAATATACTCGCGACATTACCATCACCACGATGGGACGTCGAAGCAACCAGCCATCGCCTCCGGTACGCCAGATCGTGTCCGTACAGTTAAGAAGATAGCTTGGTAATGTACGTCCGCAGCACTGGCAGAGCAGGCAATTTTGCTAGGTGATAATCAGAGCTCAGCAGAGCGCGCCTGTTTGTCTTTTATAACTTTGTTCTGTCTTGGGTGTTCATTCTCTGAGTTCTCACTAATGTAGTTGCAATTAATGTTGGGTTGGCTGTGTGTCTCTCTTAAGATTTGAGTTGCAAGGAATTGGCTCCACATACCACTTCGTCATAAATATCACAATCTAGTTTAGGGACAACTTCACCTTCACAGCATTTATTTGAGTATCCAATTTGAGCCAATTTGATGTATTGTAAATGTTTCATGTGTTTTTGTTTATTATTTTGAGTTTAGTCATAATAAATCATATTGTTATTTTGGACAGAACTTTAATTCTGTTAATCGGTAGAGCAACGCTATCATTTCTCACTACGTTAATGAAACTTTCCTTTATTTAACTTACTTATCAAATTAAATTATTGCAGGTGCCAAACTCTTTTCTACTCCACTTGCAGGGTCGATTACAGTCAGTTCGCGTTTCTTTTTAATCCATGTGCAACAGCAAAAGTCGGAGTTAGAATAGGGGGGGGGGGGGGGGGGGAAGGCTCAGAGCATCATTTACATATGAAGATTCTAGAAGAATTTAGTGTTAAATACACTGCTAGCCCCGGCATGAAACACTTACCTCACAAAAATCTTCGTTACTCGAAGTACTGCAATACTGCGAGCGCCAATACTGTCAGCTAAATAAAAGATTCTAAGTATTGAAGGCACTAACTACTGATAGGCATAGTTAGCAAATAAAGATTTTGATGGAGAACAAATAATGTATTTACCTTAATAGTGTTCAAAAGTCATCATATATCAGTTCATGACAGCCAGTCTTACTAATTTCGTTTTTCTGAGGGACACACGTACAGATCGTCCGCTCTCAAAACTCTGCCATCTCTCTCCCCACATCCATCACTGCTGGCGACTCACCTCCAACTGCACAACGCTACGCACTGTTCACATCCAACTGGCCAACACTACAATAGCAATTATTCCAACAATGCAAACCAGCCACAGACTGCACACAGCACAGCCAGTGATTTTCATACAGAGCGCTACGTGGCGTTACCTACATACAAACCTAAACAGCCTACTTACACTTGGAGGCAAAATAACATGTGACCGACGAAGCAAAGACTAGTTTAAAGTCGGAGTAGCACCGGAAAAGAGGTTCTCTGGTAATCAGAAGTCTGCCAGTATAAAAAATCGGTCTTAATTTGAGGAAGAAATTTCTGAGGATGTACGTTTGGAGCACAGCACTGTATGGCAGTGAATCATGGACAGTGGAACAAGCGGAACAGAAGAGAGTCAAAGCGTTTGACATGCGGTTTTCCAGAAGAATGTTGAAGATTAGGTGGCCTGATAAGGAGTGAGGGGATTCTCAGCAGAATCGGCGAAATAAGGAACGTATCGAAGACACTGACAAGGAGGAGGGACAGCATGATAGGGCATATGTTACGAAATAAGAGTTGAAAATCGATGGTATTAGAGGGAGCTGCAGAGGGTGGAAACTGACGTTGGGTGCAAGTGTCAGTCTGACATGAAGAGGTTAGCGCAGGAGCAGAAAGCGTGGCGGGTGTCATGAAGCCAGTCAGAATAGTGACGAATCAAAAAACGCGTATTTTAACAATACATAATAGAACATTATGTTTTTAACCAGTTAAATTACATGCATCCGGTTGTAAGAGTTGCCATTACACGCCATTTAATTTTAAAAAATGTGAAAACTCGTCTCTGAACTGGTAATTGACCGGGACTAAATTCAACAGTTTTTTAAAATTGTGTCAAACGGTGTTTAACTGATACGTACGTAAGTACAAATGATTTTCATTCAGCTGACTGACTTAGCTCTGAACACTTGATCCGTATGTAAGAACAACCAATTTTAGGACAAGTATCATCTGATACCATACTCTTGTGTTAAGCATTTCTCTGATCTTCTGACGATAGGCTACGACCTAAACGCGTTAATTAAGAAGTTGTAACTACGAGCGACCTAAGAGATGTGGTCAGTTAAAGATTGGATCTGCAGGTAATATTGCTGGCAGCCACAGAGGACGGCAGCGGCGTGGAGGCGCGCTCGTGGCGCCGCGCCGGAGCGCGGGCTTAGCGAGGCTGGGGCGCTGGCGGTGGGCGCGCGGCTTTGGGCGGCCGCTGTTTACGACCCACCAGGCGAAGCGAAGCACCGGGGGATAGCCGCGAGGCCCGGCCCGGCCCACCTCCCCAGGCGCCCCCTGCGCTGAATAATTCAGCCGCCCTGCCGCTGAAAGAACAGCGGCGGCCGCACCACCACAGCAGAGCAAATCTTGCACGCTACTCACAATAATTAATAGTATCGCTGTTACTGGCGAAATAACCACACTAAAATACCGGCGAGAAGCGACGCGTGCAGGTGTGATGCACAACTGGAGAAGATTCAGATTCGTTCAAACGATGGCGGTGAAATCAGTGAATATGCAGTGACATGAAATGTTTACAAATGATATTCTTTGTGTCTGGAAATCTTACGTGGAAACATGAATGACAAAGTCTGGAGTCTCTCGTCGACGTTGTCACTGAAGATATCTTCTGGGTTGTCAGTCTGCGTCATATTTATTATAGAAAAAGTATGTACAGGACCTCTCTCCTCCCTGGTGTTTAAGCAGATATTTGCAATTTGGTTTTCGCTTTATGTAGCTGGAATCAGCACAAACAAATCTTGGTCACCAAGTCCAGTGTCGACAGAAAGCGCCGGGTTTGTTTCCTGTTACAAACATAATGGTTTTTGAAGTGGAATTTTATGAGCCCATTTGACAATACGGTCCCAAATCTGTCTAGTGCGATACTTGTTTTATCGACATGTATTAAACGCGAAGAATAACAACTACTCCAGCACCGACAGCACTGCCCTGAACCGCGCTGCCTGCTGCCGCTAAGCATGTACCGCAGTTCAGTATTCAGTCGCTGCTGCATTGCTGTTCATTCTTCGCGTTACGCTTTCCCTGTTAATATATATCGATAAAACGAGTATCCGATTACAGTTATTTGGGAGCGCTCTATTGAATGGGCACGTAAATTCAGATTTAAAAATCACTTTGGTTGTAATGGGAAACAAATCGACGCCTTCTGTTGGTACTGGGTGCCGTATGAAAGACGTGATGAGCAGTGATTGATTGGGCTGACTCCAGGTACACAATACAAAAACGATATGTGCCTAACACCAGAGACCATACGCCTGAAGACTCAGGGGTGTGTGTGTGTGTGTGTGTGTGTGTGTGTGTGTGTGTGTGTGTGTGTGTGTGTGTGTGTGTGCGCGCGCGCGCGCGCGTGTGCGTACTCAAACAATCAGAAAATTCGAGTTCAAGTCCCCGTCTGGCACAGAGTTACGTTAGTTCACACATACAGAGTGAGTGGCTGATGGACATACAAAGTCTCAGGAATAATAGAGAAAGGTATGTGTACCGAGGGACTCTCGTCCGCAAACAAGTCTGAAGTTATGGGCGAAAGTAGCTCTAATTCCTCTGAAAGTGGACTACATGTGGCGGTATTATTGTTGCAGAGATTGTAGGATAGGCAACTTTCAAAGTCGTAGTACGGATGTAAAAAAAAAAGAGAGAGAGAGAGAGAGAAAAAGTCCACTAAATATGGGCTCTTAAAATGCTTACCTTAAGAGCTACGGGCACTTGTTCAGTAGACAAGATGAGTTTTACAATAGCAAGGGTGAAGTAATGCTCACAGCACTTACGAAATGCATCTTAGAGTCCATATTTACTAGACAGTTTTGCTTGTTTTGGTCGATACTGCCTTCTCCGAAAATATAGAAATCAAAGAGATTGCAGTAGAACAGACGTGTTTCACAGTATCGAAAATGAAGAGATGTTCATATGCTCTTACAGTACGCATTGTGAGCCCATGCTTACGAGCCTTTTCTCTTGGTTTGTGTCATACTACCACCTCTGAAAACTGACTGCCCAACAATCTTAGCAGCAACAGCACTGGCAAATGTATTCCACTGTCCGTGGCATCAGAGCGATTTGCGCTTGTAACTTTCGACTCGGTCGTTTCTGGGCCAGTGTACCTTTGCTCAGATTTATACATTTATGGTTCGTAATGTCATCACAGAACCACCCTGCATTCGCATTTTACTATCTTACAATCTCAGCTTCAGTATATGAGGACTGCTAGAGAAACATTTAGCTGCTTATAGCTCATACTTGCAGTGGTTGAGAAACTCCACATAAAAGTATACAGACAAAATAGTTTTAAGTAAATCAAATGGCAGGCTACCATTCATTGGTAGTGTATTAGAAGAAGTCTAGTTTGTCTCAAATAGGTGATCTGCTGTGAAACTATCGTACAACTGTCTCATGAATCGATACTGAGCATGTTACACACCGGTTGTCTAAAGTGTGGCACTCCTAGCGCACCTATTTTCTTTTGATCTCCTGTATCTAGTTTCCGAATTATACCTGATAAGAGTCCCAGACGGACAAGCAATGCTCAAGAATCGGTCTCGCCACTATTTTGTAAGCCACTTCTTTCGTGGAAGAGTTACATTTTCGTAGGATTCTTTTAATGAACCTCAGCCTGGCATGTTTTCTACATACTAGTTATGTGGTCGTTCCACTTCAGATCACTCTGGATGCATATCCCTAGATATTTCATTGTTGTAACTTTTTTCTCCAACTGTGTAACGGAAAAATCACGAGTCTTTACGCCTTGATATTCGCAACATGCTCGATTCGTTTACGTTGAGGGTCAAGGATCAGACTCTCCACCAATCGTCTATCTCCCTTGGGTGTCCTAGTATCGCGCTGCAATTTTTCTGCGCAGCCACAGACAGCCTCATCAAGCTTCCAAGTTGCCGAACCATGTCACGAACCGCAACTGTCCTAAGCACTCTTTTGGAATACACCATAAGCAACTTTCACATCTGACTACTTCTCCGTGTAAAGAGCGACTTGTTGAGTTGTATCTGCGACCGGTCTGCTGCAAAGCATGCAAAATATTCCATAAGCTCGTATTTTGTTCCCTGAATTGTATGGAAAGCTTTACGTAAGCTGAGAAGCGCGTCACTATACGCTGCCTTCAAGATCACGTGGACGAACAGGCCGAGCCGAATTGCGTAGGAACTTTCGTGCAGAATCCCATAATGGAATTTCGGCCTCTATAGGAAAGAGTAATGTTGGAAATACAGCTCTATACTGAATAGTATTTGATGGTTGGCCGTTCTCTCTCTATCTCTCTCTCTCTCTCTCTCAAGAAAACCGGGAATGTGCTGCAGCTTTTTGGGTTTGGTTGTTTTGGGGAAAGAGACCAGACAGCGAGGTCATCGATCTCATCAGATTAGGGAAGGACGGGGAAGGAAGTCGGCCGTGCCCTTTGAAAGGAACCATCCCGGCATTTGCCTGGAGCGATTTAGGGAAATCACGGAAAACCTAAATCAGGATGGCCGGACGCGGGATTGAACCGTCGTCCTCCCGAATGCGAGTCCAGTGTCTAATGCAGCTTTTTCCAACGGCTTGGAACACTGTGTTGTTCTAGCGATCTATGATAAACTGTTGGGGGAAAGGAAGTAAGGACGCCGTATAAGGCAGATGAAATGGTGTTCCATCAGATATGGTGGAGTTTTTTCTGTCGAGTGAGTTACGTCGGTTTTCTACTGTGTGCTTACTTATCTCAAAATCTGTTACACATGCAGCGAAACAATTTGGGGAAGAGATCGGCATAACGTTGTGTGTACAATCTTCGTGGACCCTTTCTATACTAGCTTATAGTCTCCAAGCAATAGCTGTCCGTCCCACATCTTTCAAATAACGGCGAATCCTCCTCCTGTCCTTTGGCAAATCAATGACTGCCCATCTTGGCTTGCATAGTAAAGGTTCTAACATAAGAACTCTTAACATTTCGTGTCATGTACACTCCTGGAAATGGAAAAAAAGAACACATTGACACCGGTGTGTCAGACCCACCATACTTGCTCCAGACACTGCGAGAGGGCTGTACAAGCAATGATCACACGCACGGCACAGCGGACACACCAGGAACCGCGGTGTTGGCCGTCGAATGGCGCTAGCTGCGCAGCATTTGTGCACCGCCGCCGTCAGTGTCAGACAGTTTGCCGTGGCATACGGAGCTCCATCGCAGTCTTTAACACTGGTAGCATGCCGCGACAGCGTGGACGTGAACCGTATGTGCAGTTGACGGACTTTGAGCGAGGGCGTATAGTGGGCATGCTGGAGGCCGGGTGGACGTACCGCCGAATTGCTCAACACGTGGGGCGTGAGGTCTCCACAGTACATCGATGTTGTCGCCAGTGGTCGGCGGAAGGTGCACGTGCCCGTCGACCTGGGACCGGACCGCAGCGACGCACGGATGCACGCCAAGACCGTAGGATCCTACGCAGTGCCGTAGGGGACCGCACCGCCACTTCCCAGGAAATTAGGGACACTATTGCTCCTGGGGTATCGGCGAGGACCATTCGCAACCGTCTCCATGAACCTGGGCTACGGTCCCGCACACCGTTAGGCCGTCTTCCGCTCACGCCCCAACATCGTGCATCCCGCCTCCAGTGGTGTCGCGACAGGCGTGAATGGAGGGACGAATGGAGACGTGTCGTCTTCAGCGATGAGAGTCGCTTCTGCCTTGGTGCCAATGATGGTCGTATGCGTGTTTGGCGCCGTGCAGGTGAGCGCCACAATCAGGACTGCATACGACCGAGGCACACAGGGCCAACACCCGGCATCATGGTGTGGGGAGCGATCTCCTACACTGGCCGTACACCACTGGTGATCGTCGAGGGGACACTGAATAGTGCACGGTACATCCAAACCGTCATCGAACCCATCGTTCTACCATTCCTAGACCGGCAAGGGAACTTGCTGTTCCAACAGGACAATGTACGTCCGCATGTATCCCGTGCCACCCAACGTGCTCTAGAAGGTGTAAGTCAACTACCCTGGCCAGCAAGATCTCCGGATCTGTCCCCCATTGAGCATGTTTGGGACTGGATGAAGCGTCGTCTCACGCGGTCTGCACGTCCAGCACGAACGCTGGTCCAACTGAGGCGCCAGGTGGAAATGGCATGGCAAGCCGTTCCACAGGACTACATCCAGCATCTCTACGATCGTCTCCATGGGAGAATAGCAGCCTGCATTGCTACGAAAGGTGGATATACACTGTACTAGTGCCGACATTGTGCATGCTCTGTTGCCTGTGTCTATGTGCCTGTGGTTCTGTCAGTGTGATCATGTGATGTATCTGACCCCAGAAATGTGTCAATAAAGTTTCCCCTTTCTGGGACAATGAATTCACGGTGTTCTTATTTCAATTTCCAGGAGTGTATTTCACCATCTGCTCGTTTATCGTCCAACGCCCCCACAAAGAATCACAGTAAACTCCAATATACAATATACTGTACTGTACTGTACGAGGCAGCACAAAACCTTTTCACAAAGAAATTCGAGACATGTGTCTTTCCGATGGATAACCGCTATTTTATTTTGCAATCTGGTTCTCTCGTCCAAATATTATTCGAATCAGATCTGTATGCATGAGAACCCTTTTTTTCACGACTACTACACTCCACTGCAAACGAACTACC
Source organism: Schistocerca serialis cubense (assembly GCF_023864345.2). Classification (NCBI taxonomy): domain Eukaryota; kingdom Metazoa; phylum Arthropoda; class Insecta; order Orthoptera; family Acrididae; genus Schistocerca; species Schistocerca serialis. The sequence continues at coordinate 67,947,885 of NC_064638.1, forward strand.
ACCAGCTCGGACAGCCGTAACACTGCTCCTATATGGCTCACTGTTGGCGGTCAGAGCTTTGCTTTCCCCATTCTTCGAACAGCTGGGTGTTATTTAGCCAGCTATCGCGTACCTACCAGAGACAGCCTGCCACAATCCACGCGAAACAAAGAATGATAAAACACAAAAAGACACAGTATCACACAGAAATAATGTAAGGGTGCAAGGCCCTTAAAGCCTTTAGCCAGCATCTGACGCCAGTATTAGATCTGACAATTTTGCTGGCCGCTCTTTTGGGCACAGAAAATGACGCACGTGAACGCACTCACCAGTACTGACAGCTGAGGGTGCGTGGTTGGCGGGCGCGCTGCGCGGAGCCCGGGCGTCAGACGTGAGAGCGAACAGGCTTATAAAAGTTCCATTACAAACAGCGCGTTACAAATTTACAGTAGTTCTCCAAATAAGATACAAATTCTTTCATCATTTTCACTTTTTAGTGAAACCCTAAGGTCATTCTTATTCGATCATTGTTCCTCTTTAATAGCAGAATCTTTACAGCATGTGAAATATGAAACTCAAAAAAACAAGGGGCAAAATATTTTGCAAGTAGTACAAGCCGTCCTGTAGATTAAGCCAATCGAACAAACTCACGCCTCAAAGAGAAAAATGTTCTTTCATTGGTGGCGGTAGGAATTCATGGAAGAGCCAAGCCCAAGATTCAACATCACTTGCGGTTGACAACATCTATATTTCGTGAAAAGCTTTTCTTTACAGTGGAATGAACCGAAGAGCCCGTCCACAACTACTAATCCGGCCGGAGTGGCCGAGCGCTTCTAGGCGCTACAGTCTGGAACCGCGCGACCACTGCAGTCGCAGGTTCGAATCCTACCTCAGGAGTGGATGTGTGTGATGTCCTTAGGTTAGTTAGGTTTAAGTAGTTCTAAGTTCTAGGGGACTGATGACCTCAGAAGGTTAAGTCTCATAGTGCTCAGAGCCATTTTTGAACCACAACAACCAATTAAAAAAGAATATTACAAGAAGATCAGAATTTATGATCACCAAGCGCCAGAAGGGTTAAAAATTGCCTTGAGTTTTTTAATATTACAACAAGGTCAATATCAATACATATCCCAAAAGGCTTAGAAATATTCGCTTTAAAAAATTAAAAAACGCTAACAGAAAGATCAACACATTTTACAATTCTTCCAAAACAATTTGAGAGAGTAAATGCCCTGCTTTAAAACAGGTAGGCCACTACCAGGAATACAAATGTAAAAACGTTTGGTAAATTGGCATAAATCTGATGTATGTATGCGCGCACGCGCGTGATCTTAACTTGCAAGAGAGTAACTCGCGAAATTCAGTAACTATCTGATGGCTTGAAAGCTTCCTATCTGCACAATTTTGAGGTTTCGTTTCGGAAGGGGAAGGCAGGCGAGGGCAAATTTCACTAGGAACGGGATAGTAAGTATATCCACGGGGCAGTGTGCTACAATAAGCTCATAAGAACTTAAATGACTGACGACTCGCATCCGAAACTCGGCACGGAACAATGAGGCCCTAGTACCGGCCTCCGCTCCTCTCCCGTCGTCAAGTCAGCCGGCTGCTGAGGCACACACAAGAATAATTCACCATTTGGACCTTCTGCAAATTTGTTCACTAAAAAAAAAATTATAAATAAATTACTGCAATATGTTATTCGTCCCGAGAACTATATATATAAGATTAATCCAAGCTAATTGCAACAAGTAGCCTGCACAGATCCAGTTCTCTGACAGCGTTAACATTGACTGCTCATTCAAAAACTTCATTAGATACGAATATTGCACCTGCCTGATATAGGACATTCATGAACAGTCTACAGTGTTAGCTACATGACAGGCTCCTCCCTGTGCAGCTAGGTTAAAGGACACTCCAATGGATGGCCAGTGTCAACTCTGTGCAATAACTGCCCAATCTATCCCAGTAGGACTCCTATTTGTTGAACGGCTTCACAGATCCAGCAAAAAACAATCCCACAAACAATTCAAACTAAAACCAGTCACTGTGCAGCGACAGGGACGCACTGCAAGTAATCAGGGGCACACAGAACCCAGATGTGGCCAAAACACCCAATACACGTCGTCCGCTGAGACGACCGACCGCCCAACCAACGTTCGTTCGCGATGAAATCACAGGCAAGGGAAAAGTTTTCAAGTTAATTGCCAACTGACAGCTTGTTACCAAGAGGTCACTTCGACGGATGGCAACACAATGGGCGGCGGCGGCAACGCACTTCCCATGGAAAACCAGTAGCCAGCAGCCTCTCGCGGTACGGAGCCTTCGTCACTTCCCGCACAATCTGCCAACCGTCGTCCCGATCGCTTCAGTCGGAGCCCGTATTTCCTCCCACCGCTGCCCAAACGAGATTCAGACGTAGCGAAACTTCGGCCCACCGGCCGCGGGGCGGCGGCAGCGGCTAGGTTACCGGACGACTAGAAGAGAACTCAAGCAGTGGGAGTCGACGGAAGAGAAACAGGTACGAGCTGACGTGTCTCGGAGTCTACTTGTATTTACATATCATCGAATGTTTTAGTATATACTTACATTAAACTAACAATAAAGTATCAGAAAGAACTACAAACGCGGACGTTACGGAAAAGAAATATATAGACGTAGTGGGACGCGAACCACCATCACATCATTCATATCGGTACAAATCTGCGACGCTAGTCCTTGCGCTTAACTGAGCATGCATCATTCGTATCCAATCCTAGCATCTCACAATTTGCTGAAAGCTTTAATAGTAGCTGTGTTAATAACTGAAATTTAATTATTACAAATTGTTCCAAAAACAATGCGTTTCTGATAGACCCTCAATGTGCCGTTGTCTTCAAATGGCATGTTCTCTCATAATACGCAAGTTGCAATATTTCTCTTACGACTAATATGACGTTTCTCGCCATTTTATTACAAAGATCACACAAATAACGAAGGGTTTTCAAGAGCTTCTCGATTTGCTGGTGCTCAGAAACGGCATATATACATAGGCTACAATGAGCGCCAATATGGCGCCTCACAACTGTGTACTGAAGGGAGATGGTGTGCGTGTGACTTAGTTCCGTTCTGTCATTTCGTTGGTCAACGTTCAGACGTACTTTCGTAATATTTGACATGCTAGATATTGCTCTGCAGTTCCGAAGGACGCCCCACCGTGCTATTCCACGCTATGACTTCGTAACTCGAAACGCTAAACACTGAACGATCGGATGTACGGTCCATGTACCGACGGCTTAACGGACACATCGAATCCAGTCAGAATGAAAAATGCATGACGCACGATAGCTACGAAAAAGTTACGCTCATACGAATAAAGGTCTCCACGTGATGAAACACATAAACCTAACTACAACCTCGTAGCAGAATTAGTTTGGGAGTTTGGCAAATGTTAACAGGGTCGTTCTGTTAACGCAACATTTTTACGACAGTTAACGGAACGTTTCCTTAACGCAGACACCTGGCTGTATAACGTTACATAAGGCAGGCTTGGGAGTAGGCCAGCTACACGACGTATAGTTAACCCAGTTTCCTTTGTAGCACGTGTAGAAGCTACACTTCGCGTCTTTTGACGGAAGAAACTGGGCCCAAGCCCCTACGTCTGCGTTAAGACCTTGAGGACTCGACAGTCCTTCGATAACGTGCGTTAACTTCAGTACCCTGTAGTCACACCATATACCATAGCACTGTGTTAGTATTTCTTGCGTTATTTATCGCACTTAACCTGCATTAAAAAAAAGTCTATGTAGCCTTAGCCTTACAGATCCAGGAAGCTATGCAGAGTATCGTAATTTAAGAAAATTAAGAGCTTTTGCTCTATTAACGGTACAGAGCTCAGCGACGGCTTAGAAGAAGCCTAATCAAACGTAGACTTCCAGTCTGGAACGAAAAGTTAGCAAGTAGTATTTCTTTTCGTGATATAGTGTTTTTCCATATTTTGCATATAAATTTGGTAAAAATATTGATAATTTTAGTCATAAATGAGAAAACCGATGCAGTATAACACATCAGAGACAAACACGATTACACAGAGATGTCTCAACCTAGGGTGAACTTACTCTCATTCGATAAAATCGCCACCAAGTAGTGTTAAAAAACATAATGGTAGAATAATTACTTCGTACTAACATTAAAACCCTTCATCTAAACTTTTATACTGCGGAACATGATTTCAATACTGTAGTGATTAAACAAAAAATATCACTAAGAGAAAATTTTTAAACACAACACGAGACATAAAATGGAAATATGTGAAGTTGATATGTGTAGCACGTATGTAAACTGAAATAATTTTAAATGGCAAAGCATCCTGTAAATTTAATGGTAGTGAGAAATGGACACTTGGACCATAAGTTGCGCAGTCTTTTGCGGGAGGTCTTGCTAATCAGCCTTGTGAGACGAACTGTGAACCGGCAACGGTGAGGCCTGGAAAAATTCCGGATGGTGGTGTACTTTATAACATTTCCAGTCGTTGAGCCGACACTGAAGATAAGCTTCGAAATATTTCGACTGTCATTGGATTTTGAATTATTTCTGACCGTTGTCAAACTTGCAAGTTCATGTGCTTTGAATTTTTGTACGCAGCTCTGGACTCTAAAAAAAATTGGGTGAAGTTTGGGCTTTGAACACACTACTCCACTCCACTACATTGTCTAAAGCAGTATTTGTTTACCACTGTGATTGCTAACCTATCTTCGCATCGTATATTGCCATGGTTTGACTTTCCTATGTTTATATTTGACGATTGCGGACTTCGCTTTAAAGCCATTATATTAATGGCTTTTAAATTAGACTGATGCGGTCTCTGCTGTTAATCTGAAGATGCGCTAACACCGCGAAACGTTCCACTACTAATAAAACATTTGCAATAGAGACCGTTTTCTATTTTTGGAACATAGGACTTCGAGAAGCAGGAATAAGGCAGCATGTAGAAACTTATTACTTAGAGCAGTGGCCGTTGAAACTACATGAGAATCGCCTTGTGTTATTGCGTCCAGGAACTAATAAATGCAGTGATTTTACTGTACTGTTTCATTTTTAAAAAAATCGCTGTCACTATAGCTTTATTAAGAAGGGGGGGTTGTAAGGTCGTGTGGTCCAGTGACGTTATTTTACGTAACCGAATCGCTGCATTACCTTGGAAGAACAACGCACTACAGTGGCCTGCGATTTGTAGGTGTCCTCCTCTGCAAGGAACAGTTACGAGGCTGCTGCTGCTACTACTGTGGCCCCTGCAGGCACCAGCCAGGCGCAGCAATTAGAAGCGAGGCACGCCGGCCAGACCTGAACGAGCCGCAGCTCCAACTCAACGTCGATTTAGAGGGCTTCTGGACTGGCTTCCTCACACGTCTTTACTAGTTTTATTGGGTGGCACTCACCCTGTGTTTGGATGCCATGGATGGTTTTTAATTGATACAAGGGGGATGGTGAAGAAGAAGAAGAAGATGATGAAGAAGAAGAAGAAGAAGAAGATGATGATGATGATGATGAAGAAGAAGAAGATGAAGAAGAGGAAGAAGAAGATATGACGTTCCAGAATGCCGGGTAAGGGTATTTTTTGGGGTGTTGTATATCACGTCGTCGTTTCGAACATGGGAGTTTAATGATTTGATTTGGCGAGTATGTAAACTTTTAACAGAAATCGATGGACGTGTTCTGGATGATATAATAGAAGGATGAGCTAGCTGAAAGTGGACGTCTATGTTTGGAGTGGATGGTAATGGATCAGCTACTGGCATTAATGCATTGTTTTGGAGTCTTTGTATTTGTTTCTGTGTGGGGTCTGGCGCAATGCTCACAATTTCTAAACAGTACAAGACGTCACAGCAACGTCAATGCATTGTGGACGTCCCCTTGCTCGGATGCAGGTTTACATTCGTCATGGCATACCGTCGATGAGATATCAAGCCAGCCCTAGTCCAAAATTTCCCACTCTTCAAGTCACGCAGAGTACATAATCGTCGTCAAAATCCAAAAACAGCTCCTGTCTATTGATCAGACCCACGTTCGACTGGTTTCACGTTCGGGGAATAAACATGGCACTTCATTCGGGTGATCCTAGTATGCTGAAGGAACGTGGTCACACTACGTGGTCACACGAAGAACACGATGAGCATGCGAGGTATGATCCACCGAAATGAAACTATCACCAAATGTTGGCGTTAAGGTCTCACTATTCGTCGCAGAATCCCGTCTCTTTAGCGTAGAGCAGTGAGACTGCCCTCAACAAAACCCCATATAATGCCGCCACAGAACATCACTCCACCACCAACACCACATTGTGGCACATGGGGAACACAGCGTTGGACGCGTTCGCTGTTATCAGGCTGTCTCCAAACACATTCTCTGCGACTGTCAGGGTGCAAACGGATCGACTTTCGTCTGTAAACAACACGCGGCGTCAATCCTAAGGCGTCCATTCTGCACGATTTCTTGTCCAGCTGTGACTGAGTCCATGACGATGAGATATACGATGTGGTGCCCGGCATGGTCGTCGAGATGGAATGTCGCATCATAAAGTCGTTTCGTAACTGTTTGATGCGATACACAACGTCCTGTAGCCTCTTCGAACGCGGAATTCAGTTTTGGAACACTCAGCCCACGGTTTGTTTTACTCGTAAGTCGTAGATATCAATCCCTCTGTGCGACTGAGGAACATGGACGACCTGTGCGGCTTACGTTCTCAACAGTACCTATCAACTGGAGTCAATTCACTGTCCGCACAACATCACTTAGACTCCGGTACAGACGTCGAGCAGCCGCGCGGGATTAGCCGAGCGGTCTCTGGCGCTGCAGTCATGGACTGTGCGGCTGGCCCCGGCGGAGGTTCGAGTCCTCCCTCGGGCATGGGTGTTTGTCCTTAGGATAATTAAGGTTAAGTAGTGTGTAAGCTTAGGGACTGATGACCGTAGCAGTTAAGTCCCATAAGATTTCACACATTTTTGAACAGACGTCGAGCAACTTCCCCCACTGACAACCCCTCTGCGCATAACGTAATGATGCGGAACCGATCACAGCTGTCCTTCGTGGCATTATGGACGTTCACTTTTCTGTTCAACAGACGTCTCTAATTCGTCTCTACTGGCGCTTTGCATTCAACTGAAATGCTACAGTCCTTTCGAGAGCGATGTTCTACCCGCAGGTAGCACTCATGGTAACTGTGCGGAGGTTTACAGACAAAGTCAGGGGTGACCTTCCAATCGGTACGGGGAACAGTCACAATAGCAACACACCCTCACGACACATCGGGGTATGTTGATGCGTGTATATTAAAACATACTAAACTGTCATATATAGTGCCTCGCGGGATTAGCCGAGCGGTTTAAGGCGCTGCAGTCATGGACGGTGCGGCTGGTACCGGCGGAAGTTCGACTCCTCCCTCGGGGCATGCGCGTGTGTGTGTGTGTGTGTTTGTCCTTAGGATAATTTAGGTTAAGTAGTGTGTAAGCTTAGGGACTTATGTCCTTAGCAGTTAAGTCCCATAAGATTTCATAGACATTTGAACATTTGTCATATATAAAAATGATTCAAATGGCTCTGAGCACTATGCGACTTAACTTCTGAGGTCATCAGTCACCTAGAACTTAGAACTAATTAAACCTAACTAACCTAAGGACATCACACACATCCATGCCCGAGGCAGGATTCGAACCTGCGACCGTGGCGGTCGCTCGGTTCCAGACTGTAGCGCCTAAAACGGCACGGCCACTCCGGCCGGCTGTCACATATAGTGTAAAGTTTTCCTAGGTTTGTGATCTTTTCACAATTTATGCCGATCAGTGTCTGTAGTGGATGACAGAACATTGTCTGAAAAACTCAAAAAGCAAAATTTGAAAAATGTCGCCAATAGTACTATTCGCTTTTTACAGTTACAAGTATCTTCCTAGGAATAAAAGTTATTGTTGTAATATATACATATTTTAGTGACCCTTGGAGGTACAGCAGTCACGAAACTGGTTGATGGAAGCGGAGAACGATGCTCACAGTCTGGCTAACGCCCTGGTGACAGATTGAGCGTGCTTTTACTTAATACAGTTGGTCACCTGCTGGTGAAAAATGTAACTACTACCGAGAACGTCTTTTAGTAAATAACTCTCATATGTTTTGAGAACTACGTTGTTTTCAAATTACTGACTTTCCAGTTCATCTGTGACGTGACATATACAGGTGAAACGCTTAACTTTTCACAGCCATTTAATTTCTGTTCATGATATCGAAACAAAGGGTAGTACGCATACGTGCGTAATATACAGTACACGCATAGATCTTATACCAAACGATATATTCCAGCTAGTATGTGTTCTATTTAAGGGAAATCCGCCTGCTTAGCTGAGTGGCAACGTGTTTGCCTCCCATGCAGCAGGCATGGGTTCAGTTCCCGGCCGGGTTGGAGATTTTCTCCGCTTGTGGCCTGGGTGTTGGGTTGTCCTCATCATTACTTCATCATCACCGACACGCAAGTCGCCCAATGTGGCGTCACCTTAATTACGACTTGCACTCGGCGGTCAAACTTCTCCGGATGCCCCCCCCCCCCAAGCCATCAATGTCACACTATCATTTCATTATTTCATTTAAGAGAACATTATACTTTTGAAGTCATTCGAATGATCTTGAAAAGACAAGAATAATGGTATAACGTTTGTTAATGTAGGCGTTGAAAATGTTCGCGAAAATTCGATGGCGGGAGGGGTCTTTCCAACTACAATGTATTCTGGCCGCCTTGTCTCTTGAATTCAGCACATTGTTCACACTATTTTGCAAGGCAACACCAACAAACGCGTTATGTTACGGCACTGCGTGATTTCTGAGCTTTCTAGTGTTGTTAGAAAAAGTGTACCGTATCATAAAAAATAGTGCTAACATTGACCGAATCGCTCGTGTCGATATCTTGAAACATTCAGGAAATGATATAAGTGTAACACTTACGTGACAGGGCGTGTCACGTAAAGTGCAACACTCATTTCATTTCGTGAAACGGTAGGGTGGCTGGGGAAGGGGGGGCTCAAGGGAGGACCTACTATTTCGATAAGCCAACTTACAAGCTACAAACAGGACGCAACTATGACATTGGAGAGCAGATCTGCGCTTCAGAAATGCTATTTGGCAGAGGACACAATCAACCGTACGAACTACAGCTACAGAAAGAACAAGCGAGCTAAAGGCTACCGCACTAAATATTACGTGACGTTGGGAAATTTACTCCCACGCGTTGTGGTATACAAAGTGGCAATTACAAAGTTCTTAATTTAAGCACAGCGTAATCCGGAGTAGAAAGCAATCTCAATAACTGCGAGCAGTTTTGTAGTCGCTTTTATTCGCGATGGGCTGCCTCGGAGTGAACTCCGACATTTATGACGACGTAAAACTTGGCCCCGCTCCTGACGCACATTTATCAAACGGTGGCTTCGCGGCGCTGGCTCGCTCAAAACTGCACGGCCGATTCGGAAAAGGCAGACCGTGCGGTCGCTACAGACTGCAGCTGTCCTGGCAAAACTATAATGAGGAACTTTACGGAAAAGAGAGTAGTGGTGTTAACGGCGCAAACTACTACGGTTCAACGAAAATCTCTCTTTTTCCCTCCAAGTACTTCAGAGATGTCCGCTGCAAATGATGACCAACGGTTACTACGTTGTTCGGTGATTTACAACGCTGTCTACAATTGACCATCAGAAATGCAACACCAAGACCGACAGCAAATAACGTAACGCCAATACCCAGCAAGTGTCGGAATTAATAGCGGCAGGATTGTGACGTATCGAGACTGTATCGTTCCTCAACACTGCTGCTTGGATCGGTCGCGATCCCACGATTCTCATCCGAGTATGGTATCCACGGGTGCAGGAGCGCCATACCCAACGCCATGCAGGATTTCAGCAGCGCTATGCAGGACTTCAGCAGTTCCACGCGACTTGCGCCCGAAAGGTCAGACTTACAGTTCAATACTCAGTATAGTAGGAACAATTCATGACTAAATTTGCACATGATTTGTGAGTATACAACGTGCGAAATTTTAGACAGAAAATTGTCGCCTGTAGAAGCGACAACGGTTGTAACTCTGCTGGGCATAAAGTCAAACGCATCTCGGATGACAGATACGGTATTCTAAGCTGCTTCAGCTCTACGCCAGCGTTCGTCAATCATTGCGACTGGTCAGTGGTGCAGCGTCAATGCTTCGGCAATCCATGACCAGACATCTCTCGTGGGCAAGTAAACTGGAGGACATGCTGGCCAGGGCAACAGTCGTGATTTCCTGTTAGAAACGTCACAGTTCGTAGTAACTGACGGGATGTCGTCGAGTAAACAGAAGTTATATCTGGCGTTCCTCAAGGAAGTGCTGTAGGCCCTCTTCTGTTGCTGATCTACATAAACGATTTAGGAGATAACATGAGCAGGCATTTTAGATTGTTTGCAGATGATGTTATCATTTACCGTCATACAGTCATCAGATGATCAAAACGAACTACAAGACGACTTAGACAAGATGCCTGTATGGTGCAAAAAGTGGCAATTAACTCTAAATTGTTAAAAGTGGGAAGTCATCCACATGAGCACTGAAAGGAATCCGCTAAATTTCAGATACACTATAAACCACGCAAATCTAAAAGCTGTAAACTCAACGAAGTACTTATGGATTACTTTTACGAGTAACTTAAACTGGAACTATCACACAGATAATGTTGTGGGGAAGTAAAGCCAAAGACTGCGATTTATTGGCGGAACACTTAGAAAATGTAACAGGTGTACTGAAGAAACTGCTTATACTACGTTTATCCGCTCTCTTCTGGAGTACTGGTGTGCGTTGTAGGATCGGCATTAGATAGGATCGACGGATGACGTCGAAAAAATTCAACGAAGGGTAGCTCGTTTAATATTATCGCGAAATACAGGGGAGAGTGCCACAAATATGATACAAGAATTAGGGTGGCAGTCATTAACACAATGGCGATTTTCAGTGCGGCAGGACTTTCTCATGAAATTTCTATCGCCAACTTTCTCCTCGGCGAGTGAAAATATTTTCTTGGCGCCCAGTTACATATGGAGAAATTATCGTCATATTAAAATAAGAGAAATCGGAGTTCGCACGGAAAGTTTTAAATGGTCGTTTCTCCTACGCGCTGTTCGAGAGTCGCGTGGTAGAGAAGTCGCTTTAATGTGGTTCGATGAACCCTCTGCCAGGGACTTAATTGTGAGTTGCAGATTAATGATGTAATTGTAGATGAACACATTCTGTCCCTATGTGGGAGGGAAACATGCAGTCTTGGGTTATCTTATTGAAGTATGACGTCACATAGTCCTCAAAGGGAGCGCACAGCCACCAAATGTAACACCTCAAAAAGTAACTGCTACCTTGCCCAAGGGTATCGGCTATGTGTAGTGGAGGTGATTGTTTTGTGTACTCAATGCTGCCTCATGTAATCAAGCTAGATGCTGGGAACGTATGGTGATAACGCATTTAGGCGAAGTTCGTTCTCGTAATCTCCGCTCATGGTTACGTTCATAGTGACGTTGTACGTAGAAGTGGGACTCCTCTAACAAAACGATGTGGTCCTACTCCTGAGTCCTGTATTAGTTTTGGGTGCGCTATTGTCGACGCGTCTCTCTCCGCTGCCGTGTCAAGTGAAGCCGCAACAATGCTTGCCCTAGTGACATCCGTGGTGCTTCAGACATCGTTGCAATGCCCGTGTCGATACTTGTCTTGGCTGGTGCGTAACGTGCCTATACGATCTTCCACGGCCGAGCAAACTATTCGTTTGTCCTCTCGGGCGCAAGTCGCGCGGGGTCGTCGAAATCCCGCATGGCGTTGAGTATTGCGCTCTTGAAGCCATCGATGCTATATTCGGATGATGGTCGTGTGATCAAGACCAATGCAAGCAGCAATATCGCAGAACAGTAAACCGAGGTTATGAATTCCGACTCGTACAGGGTGCTGGTAGAAGATTCTCCTTCTCATTCCGCGCATAACACTATGTTTCCAAATACAAACTACATTCAAAGGCGATTTCTGAACGAGAAACCAGTTGTATAGTCTTCCCTTACAATGGCGCTTTAAATTTCTTACAATCTCCTAGGACTTGTAAAGGTGACTGAGTAGATAATATTTCGAATAGGGAAGTACCGTTTCCATGCTACAACCATTTGCAAACATGTTGGTAAAGCGACCACTGTTACAAGTAATTTATTAGGCGAGACCCAGTACTTCACTTGTTTTACAGTTCCACTCATTAACAACCAAAGACACAAACAGAAAGTTTTCGCAGTTCTTCCAATTCGGGTGTGCAGCGTCTCCTTGGAGCAATAAAGTCACACCTGCTCACAGAGAAAGTACCCTTTCTCGAAGCCGTTGCATAATTTTGGTGAAAATGGTATGCGATGGAACCGGATATTGTGTGTAACGATCTAGATAAAGGCGACGAGCAGCTCTTCCATTACTGTCAGCTTCGCCGTACAAAAGGATCATGTCGGTGTATTCTGCAAACGTGTACTCTATCACGTTGCTCGAAAAAAAAAAATCACAAACACATGAACGAGGCTCGAACCAGCCAGAGAGCTAGGACGGACGTCAAATATCATCAGCCGATCCGACGTAAGTACCATGCTGATCTGACCTAAGCACCATGACTATCCTGTTGCAAGCCTACCTCACAAACATGTTTTCAAACAGATGTTGCACGGAAACGGTGCGTTTCCGGATATGGGTTCCAATTCAAAATATTATCTAGTCAGTCCCCTCCACAAGTCCTAGATGTCTGTAGGGGGAATTTTAGAGCACCCTGTACACTAAAAGCAGAAGATGTTTCTACTCCAATCTACTTCGTTCGGCTGCGCTGAAACGGTATCATTTCCTTATCCAAGCAAGTAATAGCCTTAATGCCAATTTGACGTTCGCTGCATGCTATCTTCACAGTACTGCAATTTTAGTGGCCAGCAATCTGTTAATCCAAAGGGACGGACTTGGAAATGTTCTAGAAGGAAGAAATTAGTAGCGCCAGTCAGACTGATGGTGACAGGAGTTTTAACGCAGAGTCGTCACGATCAGTGATTTCCGAAAGAAAGTAGGAAGACGAGTGTTACAGACCCCGTCATCATAGATGGAACACAAGCTCAGATTGAGGAAGGATAGGGAACGAAATCTGCTGTGTCCTTCCCAAAGTAATAGCCTGAAGCAATTTAGGAAAACACTAGAAAACTGATGGTCAGACCAGGATTGGAACCACCTCGTCCCGGGATGCGTCTGCAATATCTTACAACTACCGCACCTCACTTTGTACATAGATAGAAGTACTCACCCATTTTTCCAGTTTTCAAGATGTCCGCTTGACTAGTCAACAGTATTTTGTGACGACAAGGAAGTCGCAGAAAGAAGGGTAAGTACTAGATAAATGAGCACTTTTGCGTCATAATCCACATGTGAGTGCAACATCAGAGAGAATTATGACACGCAGGGAGACCTTTAAAAACTTTACTCGTCACTCGTTGAGAGATATCGAAATAACAGGGCCTATTTCAGTTCACTGGGCCACTGGCATCCAAGGAAAATATGAAAGAGCCGCTACATCAGTGGCAACGAGGTTACCTGTGACACTTAGCTTGTTTGTTACTGGGGATGGTCACCCCAGTCAGATGTTACGATTCAAGATACCTTCTGCATTGACATGCACCAACATCGCTGAAGTAGGCTACTTTCTAATGAACTCTTTGAAAGTTGTTAAGTTGAGGACTATGTATCCATCTAACTTCGTCTAAAATACGAACCACTTGGTGGATGATAAGTGTTTACCATTAATAGGTCAAGAGAGCAACGAGACAACGTTCAACTTCCGTCGAGAATGAGGGCTACGGTGGCGCAACACAACCTCGTTTTCAAGGAACGATGGAGGTAGAAAATAAGCCGTGTCGTTTTCAGGGGGCCATGCTGGCATCTGCCTTAAGTGAATTAGGGAAACCATGGGCCCTAAAACTGTATGGTCGCAAGGAAATTTGCCTTCCTTAATACTGAGTGCTTCGTGCTAACATCTGTGTAAACTAATTTGCTAATTACTACAGGATATCCAAAAATTATCTTCACAACTTGGACTTTAATAACATGAAAACTACACTATATATTAACAAATGGCTTTCAACACGTGATAACTCAAAGACTTTTTTAAATCCCGATAACACTTTTCATGCAATACTGAACTTGAAAACTTTATGAATTGTGGACGCCACAGGAGCAAGTTCAGCGTGTGGACTGGTTCATAAGGACGACGTCCGATCCCAAATGCAACGAAACTTTCGAACACGGTGTGGAAGGCAACCACTGTCCCGACCAACCGTTCGGGCTTGGCATACGTCATTTATAGAAATGTGTTCTTCATAAAAAGGGGTAGGTCGCCCATCTGTTTCAGACACAAACGTCGATAAGACACGGCGGGCGTTTGCAACGAGTCAGACAAAATCGGCGCGTACGGCGGCCAGAGAGTTGAAAATGAGATGGCCAATAGTGCACAATGTCTTGCATAAGAGGTTACGGCTACATTCCTACAAGGTGCAGCTGCTTCAGCCATTAAAGCCTACGGACAAACCTCAGCGAGCATAGTTTGCAAAGGATATGCTGGGAAAGATTGGCGCAAGCAATGACTTTTTGAGAAAGATTTGTTTCTCCGATGGGGCAACGTTACAGGTATCTGGCAAACTGAATCGTCAAAACGTTGGTATATGGGGTTCACATCGTCACGCTACACGTGAAATGCAAAGAGACAGTCCCAAGGTCAATGTTGTTGCGGACTGATACACAATTGTATCGCTGGTCCATTCTTTTTCATCGAGTCTGCCGACATTTGTGGTGTTTGGCTGGACAGGTTACAATTGGTGTCATATTCCCGCAGGATAGGGCACCGCTCCACTAGCCCCTAAATGTCCGGCAATTTGTAGATGAAAAATTTCCATAGGTAAATTGGAGTAGATGGCCCAATTCTATGGTCGCCATGCTCTCCTGACCTCACACCACTAGACTTCTTCCTGTGGGGTTTTGTAAAGGATCTGGTGTACCTAACCGAAGTTAGAGACCTATAAGACTTAAAGGCACGCATTCGCAAATTCGTCTGAACATGTCAGCATGGAGATCTTCAAACCTACATGGAGAGAAATCGAATTCCGACTAGACATTCATGGCCCGTGGCACTAAGGGTGGACACATTGACGTGTATGAATGAGGAAGCAAAACTTTATGAAACTTCCTGGCAGATTAAAAATGAGTGCCGGACCGAGACTCGAACTCGGGACCTACTTCGAATCGCGGTCCGGCACACAGCTTTAATCTGCCAGGAAGTTTCATATCAGCACACACTCCGCTGCAAAGTGAAAATCTCATTCTGGAAACATCCCCCAGGCTGTGGCTAAGCCATGTCTCCGCAATAGCCGGCCGCGGTGGTCTCGCGGTTCTAGGCGCGCAGTCCGGAACCGCGCGACTGCTTCGGTCGCAGGTTCGAATCCTGCCTCGGGCATGGATGTGTGTGATGTCCTTAGGTTAGTTAGGTTAGTTAGGTTCTAAGTTCTAGGGGACTGATGACCACAGCTGTTAAGTCCCATAGTGCTCAGAGCCATTTTTTTTTCTCCGCAATATCCTTTCTTTCAGGAGTGCTAGTCCTGCAAGGTTCGCAGAAAAGCTTCTGTAAAGTTTGGAAGGTAGGAGACGAGGTACTGGCAGAAGTAAAACTGTGAGGACGGGGCGTGAGTATTGCTTGGGTAGCTCAGTTGGTAGAGCACTTGCCCGCGAAAAGGCAAAGGTTCCGAGTTCGAGTCTCGGTCCGGCACACAGTTTTAATCTGCCAGCAACTTTCATGTCAGCACACACTCCGCTGCAAAGTGAAAATCACATTCTGAAAACTTTATGAGTTATCTTACCACATGTTGAAAATCATTCGTTACCATCTAGAACAGGTGTTAAAGGTAGTAAAGCCTTGTAAACACAATTTATGGGTATCCTAAGAGGACGCGAATACGCTTGTTTTGCTTCTGAACACGCAACATTGAACAGGCATATGAATTAGAACAGCTGATATGATTAGAGAGAGAGAGAGAGAGAGAGAGAGAGAGAGAGAGAGAGAGAGAGAAGATACTGCTAACAAAACAGTGGTCGTCATACTGCGCCTTGGAGGACGCGGGGTTAGGTCTTCAGAATTTAGTCACTGTTTAGCTGTGCAGCTCCTCTTTGCGGTTATATAGGACCCTGGGCGCTGTTCGTTTATGCCCTGGCGATTGGCAGCGCGGAAGTCGTGACAGTAAATGCAGCGCGCGGCCTTTATCGGCGCCTCGTGCCCTAAATAAACGCTTTAGAACGGCCACATCGGCGCTCCTCTGCGCGCCAGCCTGCTGCGAAGGCGAGCTCAGTGGAGCCATTTTACGGTTGTCGGGGGAGCGTAATGGAATCCGCGTGCCAAGTCTTAAAACCGTGCCCTCGCGGTCCGCTAAGCCGGCCGCAGAAATTAGGAAGCCCGGACCAGACCAGCGCGCCGCTAATATAACGTCCAGCCGGGCTTCGGCAGCGGCAGCAGCGCCGGAATGAAGTCCAGCACACTGGCCACGTATATACGAGAGGCCAGATGCTTCAGCGTTGTAGCTCGGTACGCCCATTTGCTTCCCAGTATCCACCAGTGAAGAGGAAAACATACATAGAGGGAGCGTAAGGGAGGGAACGAAAGAGCGAGGGAGGGAGGGTAGATGCGACGGAGAGAGCGTGTGTGGTAGGAAAGGAGGGACGAATTGTGGTAGGGACGGGGGGAAGGAGGGGAGGGAGAGGGAGGGACAGAATGAGACACACATTAAAGTGCTGCCCTTCGAAAAAGGTGGATAGTAATTGTATTAAAATGGATGAGCTAGCTTTATAAATAGGCAACAACGAAACTGTAGCAGTCTCGCTGTCTTTCTCAGTTGCTTTTTTTTTTTTTTTTTTTTTATCTGCTCTCTTTCGAGAAACATTATAAATGTGTGTGCGGAAGTGGACATCCAAGGTCCTCTGTGCACGCAGGTAGCCCGGAGACGGCAGAGAGCAGAGGAATGCCTCGTCCAGCCATGGTCCGTAGCTCGCGAACACCTTGTGCACTTGTTAGATATTGCAGAATAGCACCTGTAAAGTAATACGGAATAAACTGATTATATATAAAAAGGTTTGTCTTCGGTCTAACTGTAGCGAGTGGAGACAAAGAGAAGACAGTGAGTGCTCTCGCACGGCATACTCAAAACTTAAATGTACTAACGCAGGACCGGAGACCTACAAGTGAACTGCGTACAAAGTAATTTTATTTATGAATTCTTCCGCTACTTCTTCGTAGAACAATTCCATTTTTAAGGCTCAATGACAAGTAAACTGTTTTCATTCTACCGACTTTTGTTTTTTGTTTATTTCAAACTAATTTTCGGCTTAATGCAATTTTGTCATATGATGACATATTGGAGACCGTGGCTGTTTTTGAAGACAAATGTTGATCGTGTTAGGACAGCAACCAGCCACAAATAGCTGGTTGCTGTCCTAACACGATCAAAATTTTCGGCTTACTGAACCATCTTCAGGGAACAACTGACTAGCGTATGAAACGGACACTAGTGCTTTGGTAACTAAACATTTATAAGCAGAGATACAATCCACTTGCACAGAGTGTTGTGAATCTAACTTGTTTCTTAATGTTGAAATTACACTTTACACAACTGGCAATGTTAAGCACGATAAATAATTAAGCTATACAATATTACAGGTTAAATGGTTATAATGTGGAGGTCTGTGAGGTCTTGACACTGGCTGATATACTGTTAAACTGAGCACACTTCATTTATGTTGTGCAACAAAAATGTTTTTAATATTGTATATTAAACTTTATGCACCTGACAGTATTACACACACTAATCAAAATATACAATCTTACAGTATTACAAGTTATATGGTTATGATGCCACAGAGTGTCAGGTCGTGACATTGGTTGAGAATTACCGACTGAGCATTAGTAACTTATGTTGTGCAACAAACATGTTTTACAAACTGCCTGTTGGCTTCTGTGTCAGATCCTTCGGCCGACGTTTGTCTGATAATTTTTCTGACGTTTCGCGAGCACGAGTGGCTGACATTGTCAAAGTCATTGGGAGAGTACTTAGAAAATGTAGTCCATCAACAAGGGAGGTGGCTTACAAGACACTCGTTCGACCTATACTTGAGTATTGCTCATCAGCGTGGGATCCGTACCAGATCGGGTTGACGGAGGAGATAGAGAAGATCCAAAGAAGAGCGGTGCGTTTCGTCACAGGGTTATTTGGTAACCGTGATAGCGTTACGGAGATGTTTAATAAACTCAAATGGCAGACTCTGCAAGAGAGGCGCTCTGCATCGCGGTGTAGCTTGCTCGCCAGGTTTCGAGAGGGTGCGTTTCTGGATGAGGTATCGAATATATTGCTTCCCCCTACTTATACCTCCCGAGGAGATCACGAATGTAAAATTATACAGATTCGAGCGCGTACGGAGGCTTTCAGACAGTCGTTCTTCCCGCGAACCATACGCAACTGGAACAGAAAAGGGAGGTAATGACAGTGGCACGTAAAGCGCCCTCCGCACACACCGTTAGTGACTTGCGGAGTATAAATGTAGATGTAGAAGTTTTACCCTCCATTGCTGGTGGTGGACAGGAGCCGATGACACGCCAACGTCCGGTGGCTTCTCAGCAGTCATTTGCGGTGCGGTGATCATAAATTACATTTTATCCAGTGAAAATATTAAACGAAGTATATCTCAAAACAGAACTTTCAAACAGAATTAGACGCCATTAAATGTACTGCACCAAACAATGGCTACACCGCTGAACTAATTGACAACATTCTACACAATAAACAAAGCAAGAAAATGTTGTTCTATGTGTATGTCCCCCCAGCAGCAACAATCGTATTACATCATATCTGGTGTACTATCCCATATTTAGGAAATCTACTCCATAAGTTAGCGAAACCCTCAAATCCTGCAATTACAAAAATTCATTTATGTAATAGAGACTACAGCTCATTAACAATCTGTATATTGGTCAGACAGACAGGGTCATAACAACTAGGATGATCGAACACCAACGCAACTGGAGAACAGGTAAGTTAGACTCCACCTTTGACGAACATGTGCTGAAAGGACACAGATACCAAGTTCACACAGAAGTACTATATACACCTCACAAAAAAAGAAAGCTGAGGCTCTTAGAAGCACTCCAGGTAAACAAACATTTAGCTCTATCTCCCTAGCTGGTTCCAAATGATCAATTACAGCTGAGCACAACCGCACTTTGAAGCTTCACATGATGCAATCAACCAGCCATATATCCACAAATCGCCACAATGACACGTACTGCTACACAAAATTAAAGCACGAAGAATTCCCTATTCCGTACCTTACTTACCCCACAAACTTCAACAATATAACTTCTAATACTGTAATAGTGTGTATTTTAACTATTTACTGTGTCATATTGTCCATTGCATTAAATGTAATTTACAATGTAAAATACGATCGTTGCACAACATAAATGAAGTGTGCTTCGTTTAACAGTTTCTCAGGCAACCTCACAAAGTTTAGCATTATAACCATTTAATCTGTAATATAGTGTAGTTTAATTATTTATTGTGCTTAACGTGTCCATTGTGTAAAGTGTGATTTCAATATTAAGAAACAAGTTAGATACACTCTACGAAAATGGATTGTACGAGGGCAGTTCAATAAGTAATGCAACACATTTTTTTTCTCGGCCAATTTTGGTTGAAAAAACCGGAAATATCTTGTGGAATATTTTCAAACATTCCCGCTTCGTCTCGTACAGTTTCATTGACTTCCGACAGGTGGCAGCGCTGTACGCAGCTGTTAAAATGGCATCTGTAACGGATGTGCGTTGCAAACAACGGGCAGTGATCGATTTTCTTTTGGCGGAAAACCAGGGCAGCTCAGATATTCATAGGCGCTTGCAGAATGTCTATGGTGATCTGGCAGTGGACAAAAGCACGGTGAGTCGTTGGGCAAAGCGTGTGTCATCATCGCCGCAAGGTCAAGCAAGACTGTCTGATCTCCCGAGTGCGGGCTGGCCGTGCACAACTGTGACTCCTGCAATGGCGGAGCGTGCGAACACACTCGTTCGAGGTGATCGACGGATCACCATCAAACAACTCAGTGCTCAACTTGACATCTCTGTTGGTAGTGCTGTCACAATTGTTCACCAGTTGGGATATTCAAAGGTTTGTTCCCGCTGGGTCCCTCGTTGTCTAACCGAACACCATAAAGAGCAAAGGAGAACCATCTGTGCGGAATTGCTTGCTCGTCATGTGGCTGAGGGTGACAATTTCTTGTCAAAGATTGTTACAGGCGATGAAACATGGGTTCATCACTTCGAACCTGAAACAAAACGGCAATCAATGGAGTGGCGCCACACCCACTCCCCTACCAAGAAAAAGTTTAAAGCCATACCCTCAGCCGGTAAAGTCATGGTTACAGTCTTCTGGGACGCTGAAGGGGTTATTCTGTTCGATGTCCTTCCCCATGGTCAAACGATCAACTCTGAAGTGTATTGTGCTACTCTTCAGAAACTGAGGAAACGACTTCAGCGTGTTCGTAGGCACAAAAATCTGAACGAACTTCTCCTTCTTCATGACAACGCAAGACCTCACACAAGTCTTCGCACCCGAGAGCAGCTCACAAAACTTCAGTGGACTGTTCTTCCTCATGCACCCTACAGCCCCGATCTCGCACCGTCGGATTTCCATATGTTTGGCCCAATGAAGGACGCAATCCGTGGGAGGCACTACGCGGCTGATGAAGAAGTTATTGATGCAGTACGACGTTGGCTCCGACATCGACCAGTGGAATGGTACCGTGCAGGCATACAGGCCCTCATTTCAAGGTGGCTTAAGGCCGTAGCATTGAATGGAGATTACGTTGAAAAATAGTGTTGTGTAGCTAAAAGATTGGAGAATAACCTGGTGTATTTCAATGCTGAATAAAACAACCCCTGTTTCAGAAAAAAAATATGTTGCATTACTTATTGAACTGCCCTTGTATTTTGCTTATAAAGTTTAGTTACTTGAGAACTAGTGTTCCTTTCAGATACTTGAAGATGGCCCAGTAAGGTGAAAACTAGTTTGAAATAAACAAAACTCAGTAGAACAAAAACAGAGTACTTGTTATTCAACCTTAAAAAAGGAATCTGTTAACGTCTAAGATAAACTTCAGTCTGGAGTATAGCCTTACACGGAAATGGAATGTCGCCGATAAGTAGTTCAAATAAGAAGAAAATCTTTTGAAATTAATGGTACAGAACAACGCTGAAGATCTGCCTCTAAAAAAGATTGACTGAGATCGCAAATACTGGACACAAGCACACTTCAATAACATAGAAAATAAAAACATATAAGTAAGACGCATAAAACAGGTAAAATATCTACAAACATTATTTAGCAAAGGGCTGCTGTAAGTACAGAACACTCTAGATTACTGTTTGCTATTGAAGATGGACATGTGGGTAGGCAGTGCAACTTTGTTATACGAAAACGTCTGTCACAAAACTAGTAACCTGGATGTTACCAGAATGAGATTTTCACTCTGCAGCGGAGTGTGCGCTGATATGAAACTTCCTGGCAGATTAAAACTGGGTGCCGGACGGAGACTGGAACTCGGGACCTTTGCCTAGTAACCTGGATGTTTATTGGCTTATTATTGATAGCAATTTAGATCTGCCGGAATTCAGAATGTCCTCAGTGGGAAACATTAATTATTAAGCAGTGCAATCAACAAAACAGCAAATGGTAAATGATTGCTGATTGGAATAAACTTAATGTCAGCACTGAAGACTAACTAATAACCTGGCTTGAAATGAAGCAGTTTCGACTTCAAGCCATAGTTAACTGATTATGAATGCCACTACTGTTTTACGTACATTATCTTTAATAATGTGGGTTCACAGCATCAACTAAATAAAACTGTTCTATCTTTATCCCTAAGTCTGCTTCCAAACAAGACATATCGTTGACATTTGCACTTTTGTGTAGATATTTTTAGTGCAATATACATACAAACAGAAAAGCAATTATTCTTTAACGAGACACTGGAGACCACAGGATATGCAGAAAATATCAGTGAACATCCTCTCCGATATTTTGTTGCTGGATTCTGGCTTCACTCAGGAGTATACCAATATCTAATATTGATATGGATTGATCTTTCTTAAAATACTTACTGAACTATTTTTTTAACATTCATCCGACGATTTTTAGTGCTTAGTAAAGTCTTTGGCGCATTTTCCCGAATACTGCCACAGGATGTGGCGCTTGTCACTCAGCACTCCGTTATTGCAGCTTGGACCATAAAACCCTCGTTATCTTCAACGGTCACCGGTGGTCGGTATCCTACCCAATGGGAACCATTGACCTCCAGAGTAAAGTGGACTCAAAACTATGATAAACTACACATTTTTAACACATAGACACTGACAGTCACATGACTGCCAGTAAAAATCCAAGCGTCGATCAGGAATTGAACCCATTCCTTTTCCTCAGGGTGGTTAAAATTGAAGTGCAGCTACTCACAGAGGTCCAGTGTGGGCAGTAATTATTGTACGGTACTGAAACGTGGTAGATATTCTTATGCATTAAAGCGGAACCGATGTACGCTGGAAAAAATATAATTCCAATTTTGGCCACCAAGTGGAAATCTAGCGCTGCGAATGCAAGAAATATAGAAAAGTTTCCATATGTAATGGATTATGGGCGGAATGTGGTCAGAAAAAGTAAAATAAGTGAAAAAGGAATAACGTTGGCTATTATTATCTGCCGCTTACACAAATGTGTTCAATATGAGCACCGGAGACGACGACGAGGTACTATGCAGTGCCAGATTTGCACCTGGTGGCCAAAATAAGAACTAATTTTTTCCAGGGTAAATTGGTTGCGCATTAACGCACTAGCATATCAACCAAGTTTCGCTGCCATACTGTAATTACAGCTCACACTGAACCTCCGTGAGTAGCTTCACTTCAACTACCAACCGGTATTTGCATCCAACAGCTTCATTTGAGCTGCCATGTTACACCCTATTTATGACGTACAATGCAGGGAGGTTTAATGACTCACGGAGCAGATTACTGTTGAGAAGTTTTCGCCCTCAGAGAACTTTAAAACACTGCGGATGAAGAACCTATTTGCTTCTCTTCGGGCAGTCACGAATTCGGTAATTCAGGAAAGGTCCAGGGTCCACTAATACCCGTACCGGAATTTCTCAACTCGCCCTTCATTTATAAGTGCGTGTACATATATTTGGGCAGAGGAATTCTTTGGAGAAAGTTGTGTGCTAGAGTTTTTATTCTCGTTTTAGTTTGAATCGGTTCACTGTAATACATACATTTTTGTACTAGAGAAGACTACGAACAGGTTCTTAAATTCGTCTAAATAGCGTCGGCTCTGGTTCCGTATCAAAAACTGAAAAGCAAACCAAAGAAAGAACTCATCCCAACAAAATTGCACAATTGTAAAAATGGTAAAATGAACAGACCATATTTATTGAAGCGTGATTCGTAAAAAGTTTAAATGTTAACTTAAAACAGTCTTTTGAATCAAAGTACCTCCAACTGAAGCTAATCATTATTTACTTTCCTTTTTTTAACATATTTTTCGAAATCGTTCTTTCAGTTAGGGTATTTAAGATAGCAAATTACCTTATGGTAAATTTATTCAATTTTTTTAGCTTAACACAGCTACGCTCATACAATATGACTTTCTGATGTGTAAATAAGAGAAAATCACATGTCTACAGCTAGTTGGGGAATTCGGGTAGTGGCAGTAAGAGCAGCTCTGAGCAAGTCTTGACGTTCGTATGTTGTGCAGGTAAACAGTTGTAAAGTTCATCTGCGACGTTTCTTTCAATCTCTAGGTTCCGAATAAAATAACAGTAATCAAATGTTCGTCATCCATGGTATGTCATAAAATTCATCCGTCCGTAACTCACCCTTAATACTGACCAACATACTGAAAATAAAAGGAAGGTTAATGTAGCAAAATCACGTGGTTTATTTCACTCCGCCGGCCGAAGTGGCCGTGCGGTTCTAGGCGCTGCAGTCTGGAACCGCGAGACCGCTACGGTCGCAGGTTCGAATCCTGCCTCGGGCATGGATGTGTGTGATGTCTTTAGGTTAGTTAGGTTTAACTAGTTCTAAGTTCTAGGGGACTAATGACCTCAGAAGTTGAGTCCCATAGTGCTCAGAGCCATTTGAACCATTTTTTACTTCACTCATTTGTCAAACTTCCCTCGACAAGCGACACGGACCTCAGCTTCAATAGTGCCCCACAAGGACAGATATGAATCTATTGACATACCAATGTAAAATGGAAAACTGAACTTACGGTTTAAAACCGTCTCCGCCCATACCGATTTTGGTTCTCCATGATTTCCCTAAATCGCTTCAGGCAAATGCCGCTATGGTTCCTTTGAAAGGGCACGGCCGACTTCCTTCCCTAATCCAATGAGACCGATGACCTCGCCGTTTGGTCTCTTTCCCCAAACAACTCAAACCATCACAGTGGCCACATAATCACGACACCGTGGTTCCTCCAGTTCGATCGACGTAGCAAATGTTGAGCTTAGACCGTTCACTGTTTGTATTTTGCTTCTTTTTTCACAGTTCTGACCCGTTCCTGCTGTCTTCATGCTTTATCTATGTTCAGTTTTTGAAAGGCTGTCCACTGGGCCATCTTACCACTAAATCTGAGGGGGAGGGCGGGGGGTTCGATGGGGAGTTCCCCGCGTTAGAAATACTGGATCTCAGGGGGAGAAAAATCTGTTCCGGTGTCCACGAACACAGGTTTGCGTTCCGCTGAAACAGCGAAATGATCTTTGCTTTTTGAAGCTCTTTTGTTTCTGTTTGCTTTAACAATAACGTGTTTTAATCTTTGCTTTCTCTTCACACGATATTATGATCGCTCTCAAAATCTTCGGAAGTTCGTAATCACAATGTACGATTAGTCGGTGCGCTCTTACAGTTCTTCCCTAAAATTTCAGTAAAGTTTTGCCATCGACACGGAATTTCACTTTTTAAAAAACACAAAACAATCAGACCAACGAGACAGTAGAGAACGAGTATTTTGTTAGTTTGTAAACTTTGCTGAAGAACATTGTTAAAATATAGTTGGGCGGCCCACTGGCCGACGAAGAATGGGAAGAGGATAGGTTTGTTTATAAATAAATATTCTGCTACCAGTCACGATTTTCTTTATTTACTTTTCACAAGACGCGTTTCGGGAAATGTTTCTCAGTTTCAAGTGCGTTTCTTGTGTGTATTATGCCATTTTTGTGTGATGCTCTCGATGTGTGAGTGTCTGCTTCATTTCGTTGACTTTAACTTTTCTGATGGTCCATTTGTGCAGAGTCTCGCGCAAACTAAACGCCATACACAACTTGCTGTACACTTGGCGCCTTTCAGTCGACCGTAAAGCTCAATACGCTGCGACACAATCAGTAACTATAAGCTACCCCTGATACTAAAAATTTCAGGATAGGAGGAGGCTAACAAGTACCTTGGTACGAACGCGTACAAACCGCACTCTCTTTCCCACTTACATCCGTTAGGCAACAACCATAACAATTTCTGCGACTGTCAGAAGAGAGAAGAAGCAGTTGTAAACTACTTGCTCTTTTCCTGTAGTTTCTTCGAGGCACAAAAGAACCGTCAACTGTAAAATCTTGTGAAACTGAAAGGCCTTTTTTGCTTTATACGGGACCGTAACGCGTGTATATTAAATTTGGTATTCTATCTGTGGTTCAGGGATCACTCTAGTCTGCAAGCTATGCTTCCCATTCTGTGCTGAGTTGTCTTTTTTACATTTATTTCGTTTTAATCTTCGTCTTGATACGACAAGATTCCTTAATTACAAGTATTAACCTATGTGAAAATTGTAAAACAATTTTAAATCACTGTTTAAACTACACTGTTGGAAAAAGTGCAACACCCTCCAGGACTGTGTTCAGTGGAACCACGATATGTGGATACAGAACGGTTGTGTGTTAGTGACTGTATTTCTCACGGTCATCGGCCATCAGATGCCATTCACAAGGCCTGTTTGTGCTCAGCCTGTTTTGACTCTGCGAGCAGTAACGGCGCCGAGTTTAAAGATGAACAGTGTTTCAAACATTTATTCTAGGCTAGAAGCATGCCCCACCGACGACTACGTAGTCCATAACAGCTTCACTCGTTTGAGCGGCTCCCCATTTTAGGCCTGTTGGAAGCTGGATGGACGTCTCGACGAATTGCTACACGTTTTAGGCATAATTTATCGGTGGTGTGCTGCTGCTTTCAACACTGGTCTCTGGAACATTCCCACACATGTGTAACATGCTCTGCACGTGGAACAGACGCGTGCCAAGAGCGACGCACTGTGCGAGCAGGTGCTGCCGACCAAACACCATCCAGGAACGAAAGCGGGGCACCTGCTGTGTCACCAAGGACCACTGGAATCCTTTTGCTTGCAGCAGGACTAAGAACACGTGCCCCGCTAGCCAGGCTGAATGCCGGACATTTGCTTCGCCGGACATTTGCCACACTTGCCCCTTCGCCAGGTAGCTTGAGTAGCGATCCCTCAGGTAAGGGACGCCCTTCCTCGTACTACTTCTGTCCGTTTTCAAACCGCCGTCTCCACATCTTACTCGATACAACCAGTACGTAAGGGACCTTCTTCTTCGACATCTTTCCGTAATCGAAATATTTATAACTTTTGGGAAACGAAATCAATACCGACGATTATGTTAGTATGTAATTAGTTCTGACAAGTATGAACATAGATCCCTAGATCCCTCTGTCTGTACGGTAGCTTCCTTTCATGCTTACTGATTGCGATAGAAACAGTCCATGAGCAGGGGAGCAACACGAAAGGAACGATGTAAAGAGAATGCGAATGTACGCTAATCATTTCCTTTTGATCACTGCATTTGTGCCTACTTTAATTACTACAACTGCATGCCCAAAAGACAATAAGGAAAGAAGAAATGGAAATGTGAATGTTTGAAAAGAAGAACGACGTACTCGATATTAATTTACTCTCTAAAATCTGATATCCCTTGCGGTGAAACATTAGTTAATAAAGTGTAGCGGGACAATGTTCAAAACTTCCCTGAAAATACGTTCACTAAATAGAGATAAGAACATGTATGACTGAATGTCATCTAAAGTCGACGTACAATTTTCAAATGTTAGAAATAAGGAAATAAAGTAATACAGAATGGTATGCTTGTAACGTACGTTGTTGTTCTACGTTGTTTAGTTCTGATATTTACAGGGTCAGAGAGAAAGCATCCTAGGATTTGGAGGGAAAAGCCGTAATTGTGATGACCTGCACTACAACAGAAATAAGAAGCACAGCCGGCCGGAGTGGCCGTGCGGTTCTGGGCGCTACAGTCTGGAGCCGGGCCACCGCTACGGTCGCAGGTTCGAATCCTGCCTCGGGCATGGATGGTTTGATGTTCTTAGGTTGGTTAGGTTTAATTAGTTCTAAGTTCTAGGCGACTTATGACCTCAGAAGTTAAGTCGGATAGTGCTCAGAGCCATTTAAGAAGCACAACTTAATGAAAAATAATGTAATGTGTGTTTCAGCTCACAAGCGACATTGAAGCAGATAGTTCCTGCGACTTACTATGGGCGGAGGTTATATTCGACAACCGGAATAAATTAATAACTGGCTCCTTTTACCGACCCTCGGTCTCAATGAAACAGTTGCTGAACAGTTCAAAGAAGACTCGAGTCTCATCACAAATAGATACGCTATTCGTACAATTATAGTTGGCAGTGACTTCAATCTACCTTCCGTATGTTGACAAAAATACATTTTAAGACCCTATTGTGGATAGAAAACAACTTCCGTAATTGTTGTAAATGCTTTTTTAAAATTATTTTGAACAATTAGTTCACGAGGCCATTCAGATTGTAAATGGTTACGAAAACTGACTTGACCTCTTAGCCACAAATAATCCTGAGAATCTCGACGGATGCAGGGATTAGTGAACACACAGTCGTAGCGAGGCTCAATTCCGTGACAAAGGAATTCACCAAAACTAAACGCGAAATATATCTATTTAGAAAAGCAGCTAAAAATCCGGTTGACGTCTTTCTGAGAGACAGTCTCCAATCCTTCCAAGCTATGTAAATAAAGACCATATGTGGCTTAAGTTCAAAGAAATAGTATCAACGGCACTCGAGAGATTCATACCAAATGCGACTCTTACCACGCAGAATTAATAGGAGAGAAAGCAAATATCCTACGAAGAGCGGCTTCATTTGTCGATGCTAGAGCATTACCGAAATCCACATCAATGGCAGACGCTGCAAGAGGGGCGTTTGTGCAAAGCAAGAGAAGCTTCCGAGACGGTACGTTTCGATGTACTACATCCTCCATCATACAAGCCGCGGTATGACTACGGTGATACAATCGCAGTAATTGGAGCTCACACTTCATTGGCGACTGGTGCCGGGCAGAGGCAGAGGCAGCGGCAGCGCGCAGTCATCCTTGACACGCTGCCGGCACGAGTGAGACGGCGTAGCTTCGCAACTTTTACGCCTGACCTTAATGTGCGCCCATTTGGCATTCATCATGCCACGCCCCAGCCATCCCCGCGCACACGTTCACTCCACGGCTGCCGCGATACGCTCTTCGTCAACGGCGAGCGTTTCAGTGTCAACACCTGACACAGGAATCGTTAAAGTGGACTCCACATCGCAGCAGAGAGACAACGACAACCGACAGTCTCTCTCTTCGTGTTCTCTAACATCTTCAGCTTTTCCGCAGACGAGATCGCTAACACACACGCCTGTACCGAAGGGCTCGACTACAACGTAGCTTGTTCGGACTCAAGTGGTGGAAGAAACTTTGATCACCGTTATTTGGCAGACACACAGTGCTTCAAAATCTGGACATAATAGAAAAATGGGTATAAAATTCCACAAAACTGTGTTCCTTTTAGATTTTTGGGATGCCTGATTACGAATCTGATTTTGCAATTACAAAATTCAAAATAGCAGATCCAAAATTATAAATTTAGAAGAGTCCAGTAAAATTTAGGATATAAATTATTGTAAGTCGATGTTAACGACTTAGAAGGATATTGCCACATTGAACTTTTTTTCCGGTATTTCGCATTTTTCAATCGACATGGTTGTCACGTTAGTCGCTTGCGTCGTTATCGCTATTGGAAGGGTTGCTATCGCGTTGTCCACTGCGAGATGGTTCCAAAAGCAGCTCTTTTTACCTCAGATGGCATCTGTATGTTTACCCTCTTCAAGTGTCATTTTCTGGAATCTCGATATGAGTGGATTCGATGATGGCAGAAGCCGATGGAGTACGTCATGTGCCGGCCGCTGTGGCCGAGTGGTTCTAGGCGCTTCAGTACGGAAGCGCGCTGCTGCTACGGTCTCAGGTTCGAATCCTGCCTCGGGCAAGGATGTGTGTGATGTCCTTGCGTCAGGTTTAAGTAGTTCTAAGTTCTAGGGGACTGATGACCTCAGATGTTAAGTCCCATAGTGCTCAGAGCCATTTGAACCATTTGAGAACGTCATGTCTCGTTTTCCGGGGCCTACGAGAAAGACAGGCTGCGGCGCGTACGTCACGAAGGTAGGCCTACGCTCGCTCGTTAGCTCAAGTCAGCAACTACATTTCTACACTTGTTAACTAGTAACTAGATGTGTACGTACAAACGACAACTGCATCTTCTACCGGAATCCGCTATTACGGAGAATTACTGTTATTAGTCCAACAATGATCGTAAATCCATGGGCTTACTTATATTTTGTTACAACTCTATTAGGGTACAGTAAAATTAAAATCATGCCAAAATGATTATCGGTTGCATAAGGCACCACTTCTTGTGTGAAATGAGAACTGTCAATCAAAAGACGCTAAATGCTCTAAACAAGCCGTTATACAATTTATATCGAGTATTGATGTTAAATTTTGTTGTAGTACTGTTAATCAATAAGACTTCATAATAGCAGATGATGCAATTCTCGTTAGTACGTACACTCCTAACTGCGAGTTAACAGGCTTAGAAACGCATTTTGTCTGCTGAGCTGAGCTAGCGAGCGAGCGAACGAACGAATTGATGCCTATCTTCGTGACCTAGGCGCCGCGGCCTGTCTTTCTCGTGGGCCTCGTCGTTTTCTCAATGGAACATTAGCCGGTAAAATATCGGTGACGCTGCGGGTCCTTACTTCGAGCGTCCTGTGCATTTTCAGACGTCCGACCAATCGGCAACGGAGTAGCTTCGATAATGGCATATCTATGCGTCAAAACTCTGTTGACTGATGGCGGCATCGGGCATTATTACAGGATAATGTGCAGTATTGGACAATAATTGTCTGCTGTGTAACAATGCCGCACGATAGAACAATGTCCATCCACTAAAAACTTGCGACTATGTGCACGCAAATACATTTTAAATCTTCAACTATACTATTAATAGGATGTCATTTACAAAAATAGACCAGAGGAAATTTTGTAACCGTCGATTTAAGATAATACCGGTAGCAGTTTAGTTCTACGTCAACATACTTCGTTATAATGGTCAAAATCATCGTAAGCATATCTTCTAGAGTGCTACCCGTCTTATTTTATCCTGATAGCTCAGCAGGGTCGCCGTGATATACTAAACAGGCCACACAAACAATATCTGAAAAATGAGTCGATGTCCGATTCACTGTTTACCTCCAAGTGTCACGTCACGTATCACATTGAGTTGTGACGGGCATGTCACGGCAGCACTGGAAAAGCACTCACCAGTGCAATCTGCCAAGGTTTCGCGAGACACAGGTCGGAAAGCGCAGCATTTGCTGGCGAAACGTCAGGATAGTTGTGGAACTACTGTCGGCCGAAAGTACCGAGACGAAACCAACAAGCAACACACCACTTTTGTAAATGTCAATTTATGCTAAAGTTCAGGAAAACAAGACATCTGAGAAGAGAAAGGAGAGATCGGAAAATGTTGCTTTTTTTTTCTTCAAGACACCAAAAATATGGAAACGGTAGAATAAAGCATTATAAACTAGCCACAACAAATCACGAGAACTTTCTATTACAAACACGTTGTTACAACAGTATTGTAGCAACATTTTAACTCTGATCGTGGATAAAATAGAAAGTGCAGCTGCTGAGGACAAAGTGGCGGACTCGACCAGAGTGCCCCACAATTCTTCATACAGCTTCAAAGAAAGGCGTCCGCCGGTGGCAGCTCTCGTCTTCCTGGAGCCCACTAATTTCTAAGAACTACGGCACCTACAGAAATACTTGTACCCTTCCCACTCCAACTTTCTTATCTCAAGTGTTCTATTATTACGTAGTTAATCATTTCCTAAATTTGATAAGAGTTAATTTTCCACAGCTTTGACTCCTTGTAGGGAAGCAGCCTACTCACGCTGTAGTAAATTCACATCAGTTTCCATTGTGTGCCAGCCAGTCTGCTGTAACTAGCTCTGACGTCATAAATGTTGCGCAATACCTTAAAACTCAAGCAAATGACCTAAAACTTTTCTAGCATGTCAGGAATAATACTAAATTAATGTGTGTTAAATATCAGTTCGATAACTTCAGCCATTTTCGAAATTTGGACGTTTTTCTGAAAAAATCATTGGCGCAACAGAAAAGAGCTAGAGACTTCAAAATTTATATTTAGATTCATCTTTCATAATGATTTAATAAAAACAGTACTTTGGATTTCACAAATTAAGATTTTAGTGGAAATTCATGATTTTCTGGTTTTCATCTCAAAACTGAAGGAAGCAAGATAGATTAAGTAGACTAATAAATAAGGCTAGGATGTTTAGATTTAAATAGGTTGGAGGTCCGCTATGACTATGAAGATGTGAAAAGTTTCTTTTGAATACCTATAAAATTATAGCGATAGCGGATTTCAAAAGGGCCAGTTCAGAGCTCATCTACTGCGTGCAGGGCAATTAAATTAATTCTCTCGCCCAAAATATTTAACTTAGCCACGTCAAAATTTTATTATCAATACTTACCTGCATGCTGAATGCACGTTTAAATTAAGAGCTTCATCGGCCATCAGCAAAAGAAGCTATAATTTATTATGTAACTTGAAGTGGTGCGTTACTAGCCCAGCGGCTAGTCGGGAGAGCCGATTTGATCAGGCGTTTCCTTAGCCGTCCGCACCGCGGCTTTATATATAAGAACGCTGCGCGAGGAAGGAAGGCCCCAGTTCTCTCCAGACGCTGAATGACACGCCTTCTGTGGCGGGAGTCGCGTCGCATCAGTGTCACTGCTACAAACAGCCTCGGGTGCCGTATTAAGTTACTAGAGATACGCGGAACCATGAAAATATTTCAAGTGAAGTGTTAATTCTGGGATGATTTTCATTATCTAGCTTCAGTTTGCGTATTGTCGTATTTTCACGTGCCGTCGCGGGACAGACATTCTACCAAATATTTAGCGTGGCGTTTGATGAAATATTTTCATCAAATTATGGCGAGCATTCTTTTTAACATTTAATTCGGACATTTATAGTTGCATCAGCGCATTAGACTCTGAACTGCTCTGTTAGTTAGGTTGTAGGGATACTTGTGTTTTTTATCAGTGAATTTCAGAATATACTCAACTATTTGGGAAAACCGTTTTTGATTAGAAATCCCGGACAATCTCCTAATTCCTCAGAGCTATAAGCTGCAGCTATAATGGTATTCTCAGATGAAGTGGGCACTAGGATCTCTAAGTACTGGCTTCACGTTTTTGTTAAATCACTTTCTGGGTGCTAAAAAGTAAATAGAGAGCCAGTGTTGAGAACGGCGAAAGACAGCATTAACGACATTCTAAAAGCCAGAAACTGATTCAACATGCAAGCATTTATACAGCAATTAGAATTTATTTTTTACCTAATTATTCGCCGCCCCACATCCTTACGTCTGTTCAAATATTTGAACTACTACTATTCTTCTTCTTTTTCTTCTTCTTCTTCATCTCGGGCACTGACCAGTGGCTTCCAGATTCCCTTCGCCTATCTGGATCTGCTGTCTCACGACTTATAAGTTACTTACTTTGCAACCGATTCTTATGCGCTGTTTACATTAAATCGTGTAAAATTTGCTCTGTGATTTATCGTATTTTAACTGTGCGCTACGATGATAGCAAACGCTATCATAGGGGGTCCACCTAACGATCCATGTTTTGCAATATAAAAACATAAATATGGAACCCTCTTAGTAACCTTATTGTAGGATGCTGCTGCTGCTGCTGCTCCTCCTCCTCTAGAGGCAATAAAGAGAGTAGTTGCTCCTTTTGGTTGGATACAACAATCGCTGAAAAACAGATCACAAGGCTCGAGTCTGTCATGCAAACATACATCTGACTAATTATTAGAAAATATGAGGCGCAGAAGGGAAGCAATGAGGCAATTTGTGTGCGTATGTATCGGGGGGGGTGGGGGGGGCGGGGGCATGCATCCATGCAAATTTAGTAATATAGACCTCATACTTCTGTAAATGTTGGCATCTTTGTCATTTACAACTGACTCAGATTCTGTGGTGTTTGTATATTTGGGGTGTTTCAAGAATGCTTAGTTTCTTGTCTTTTGTTGGATATGTAGAATGCTAACGTCTCAGTGTTGTAACTTCATGGACGACTGCTGTTTTCGCCTGCAGTCGTTTGAGATTCAGCTGGAACCTTTTTTCTAGTTGTTACAAAAATTGTTTACCAGTACTGGCCAGTGCCTCTAGGACGATTTTCTGGCTTTATTGATAAATAACAAGTAAAGGAAGCCATTAAACACATTATTATACGAACAAAATTCACTAATTTAAAAAACCATCGTTCACTTACTGCAATTACCATAAATAAAATACAATATACTTTCTTGGTCTACACAACCAACATGTTTCCACTCTTTACATTTTGTACATTGTACCCACTCTTCTTCAAACGATTCATAACATATTACACATATTGTACTGTCGTCCGTTGTTAGCGTGTCGCCATCAAATTTCAGCTTCTCTCGAAGCTTCCTATTCGTCGCATCAATATTTGAACAATTTACTTGTTTGCTTTCGTTAGAGGCATCTGATTTTTCTTTACAGAATGCTTGACTCGACTTCAAATCTGTTTCTGACTTCCTTTTCTCTGCTGTTTGTTTTTTATTTGGTCACCTAAGGAGCTCCGGGGGACATGAAAAAACTCAGCTGCCTGCCTTGTTATTTTCCCCCATACTACTTCATTTGTTGCCATCCTCATACTCTCTTCATTCCGTTTCCTTTCATTTTCCGCTCATTCTCAGCCATTTCACTCCGAAAAGTTAAGAGAAAGGTAACATTCTGACTGGTCGATACTGGAAGACACTGTACTGTACTGTACTGTATATAACAATCAAGCAATAAAAACGACACCGATTGCATATTGTTTAATACACGATGTCCTGAAACCTCTACAACTACAGTGTCCTTAAACAATACAGTTAAAATAAATGCTGAAGTAAATTCAATTATTCACCTCACAAATGTGTACCACAGTCTTGAAACTTACTTCTTGCGCGCTGCTATCACACGAACAACATGAAAGGCTCACAACTCTCAGACAACTGAAAGCAGGACAAAATACCCGACGTATCATGAGTGGAATAATTGCGCCTTTCAGATCACTTCTTGTACGTGCCCCCACCTGGTATTAGAAATGAGAACTAGCAATGGCCGGTACTGTAACACGGCTGGTACTGTAGGAGTATATATTTTACGAATGTAAGAGAGTAAAACCTGTGGTAGCAGCCCATGAATGGGATATTGGCCTGACTGCAGTCAGAGGGCAGCCTTTCTCCGACACGCGCAAGGGCAGCCTTTCTCCGCCACGGCGCCCCTGGTACTCACGTGATAGCAGGCCGAACGGATCTGGGGCGGTCATGGAGGGAATGGAACGGGACACCCCTGCCCCCCCCCCCCCCGCCCCATCCGGGCTTGAACCCAGGACTTCCAGGACCGTTGTGTGGAGGGCTCTATCCACTAGACCACACGGCAAACTCATATTAGCAATGTAACATTGTAATAATAAGTAAGTTGTTATACAAATCGATTTTCCCACTGTTAGAAACATAATTATTTTGTATGTTCGTCCCACTTGATGTTTATAACGTCCCATGTTGATCATTTACATATTTACAAACTGCTGACCTATATAAACATGACTGAAAAGAATCTGTGGCCACTGGAGATATTTACGCTTGTATATCTGTTGCTCTATGCTATCAAGATCTGCACAACGATTTTAGACTTGTTCCAAAATCATGTTTGCTTTGTTATATGTTCATTGTTCTTAGGAGATTACAGACTCTCTCATTGTCTCCTTCAGTGTTTACGAAGTGTGCCAGCGGCCTTGCCGCAGTGGTAACACCGGTTCCCGTCAGATCACCAAGTTAAGCACTGTCGAGCTGGGATAGCACTTGGATGGGTGACCATCCGGTCTGCCGAGCGCTGTTGGCAAGCGAGGTGCACTCAGCCCTTGTGAGACATACAGCCGTGAGAGCAGTGTGCTGACCACACGCCCCTCCACATCCGCATCCAGTGACGCCTATGAGCTGAGGATCACCCTGCGGCCTGTCAGTATCGTGGAGCCTGCAGGGCCTGTTCGGGAGGAGTTTATTTTAGTTAGTGTTTACAAAGTGTCATGGTGTACGTGATGTACAGGAAAGAAAAAGGGGCCTGGAGTTATTTAAACTTCTACATTTAAATTTTCGTTCATCGCTTCAATCAAAAACCTCCAGAAAACTACGGGCCATGTACTGAAACAGAGATTTGTTTCTGTAATCTTGTACTAGACAGTGCCACAGGTTACAACGAAGGCGCACACAAAAAACATAGGCTACATACCTTACTAAACCATATGTAGCTAATTGATGGATATTTAAAGTTCTGACGCGCCGTCGTGGAAATAAAGTGCGACTGTTCATAGTAGACCTTTTGTTTCATTTGTTGCGAGAGAGACCAAAATTACGTCAATTGCTCACTGCTCATGGCTGTTGTCCGACATATCTGTATGAGCTGGGGAAAGGCCCACATGGGCTTGTGAACGTGGCTCATTCGACAAGATATCAGACCATAAGGTACATTTCGGGAAAAGGCAGAAATTAGTAACAAGGTGTGTTTTTGAATGACAGCCTAGAGAGACAATTTTCAATGATTGGCGTGGCTTGTGACGTAGAAGACAGAAGAGAATTAAGTCAATGGGAGTATGCTTTGGCGCTGAAAACTGTTCACGTACAAATAAGAGTTGGGACGTGATCGCTGAAGTTCAGAATGCTTCAAGCGGGCAGTCGAGATCACGCAGAAAACAAGTTGCGAAGTTCATTATATTCCAAGGAAGGCTGCAAGTTAAAAATGATAAGGCATCTCAACGAATGAAGTACAGTAGTATCTCCGTGTAAATATGGCCATGCAAAAACCTGAAAAACCTGATTGAAGTGGGTGCTGGGGTTTCTCACTTTTGCGCAAAACAGGAATGGACCAACATTTCTCCACAGAAATGGGAAATATTTGGACACAATTTGCAGGACGGTTGCAAATCTGTGAGCGTGGATGAAACTTGGATCCATCGGCGCATTCCTAAACGCAATTACGAAAGCGTGCTGAAAAGTGATGCCTCCGAATTTTTATGCGAAAACTCTTAAAGCTATTTAAACAAAACGAACGTTATTAATATTCTAAATCTTTATTCCTGATGTCAGCATATTTATTTCTCGACACAGTTACCCTGGCGACGAACACATTTTTCCTAGCGAGAGAGAGTCACTCTAAATTGTTTGACTTTGTTTGGTTGGGTTGTTTGGGGAAGGAGACCAGACAGCGAGGTCATCGGTCTCATCAGATTAGGGAAGGATGGGGAAGGAAGTCGGCCGTGCCCTTTCAAAGGAACCATCCCGGCGTTCGCCAGGAGCGATTTAGGGAAATCACGGAAAACCTGTATCAGGATGGCCGGACGCTGGATTGAACAGTCGTCCTCCCGAATGCGAATCCAGAGTGTAACCACTGCGCCATCTCGCTCGGTTTTGACTTTGTTGAAGGAGTCGCGACGTCACCTCTGCCTGCAGCGCTTCATACTATCAAAGTGAAGTCCTCGAAAGTGTTCTTTAAATTCTGAAAACAGACGAAAATCGGATGGGACCAAGTCGTGACTGTGCAGGGGATGGATGATCTATGACAGTGAACCCAAGGCGTCGGATTGTTGCAGATGTCGCAGCACTCGTGTGTGCGATCTGGCATTGCCGTGCAGAAGGAGAGGGTGGACTAACTCTTCGAATTCGAAACTCGATTACACCACACTGTTTCTCACGCACCGACATAGTTGCGTTTCATCGTCATATTACACGCTACAATTCGGAGCCCTCTAGCGGCAGAGGGCTGCAGGTATTTAAATGTCAAGAATAAAGATACAGAATGTTTCGTTTAATCCTAGATTAATAAACACACACAAAATTTGCGGATGCGGAAGGGTGCAAAACAGGATGTTTTGTACCTAATTTGGTATGTAACGTACCAGCGGAGATCTAATAATTGTAATTAAGTATTGCATAATCTATACATTATGACTTCCTTTGAATAAATTTGGAGTAGAACAATTTACAAAGGTTTAATAGAATGTAAGATCCCTGATACCTTCCCCTTTAGTGTTCTAGGGTTAAAAAGATTTAAGAGTTCAGCAGGCCATAGTAGCAACAGGTACGATGGAAAGTGGCATTTAAGAGTTTACTGAATAAAGCGAAGCTCGTTTCGTCGGTTTAAAATGAGATTAGGGCTGGACAACGGTCCCGGTTAAATGGCGAGTAAGTCGGAGTTACCTACAAGTGTGCTTCCACCAGTACAGTAGGAGGCGGAGGGAAAAGGAGGAGGTGGTCATTTAACGCTAAGCACCAAGTAGATACCCATACTGTGTTGTGTTCATTATACTTTACATGC
Organism: Schistocerca serialis cubense; assembly: GCF_023864345.2. Classification (NCBI taxonomy): domain Eukaryota; kingdom Metazoa; phylum Arthropoda; class Insecta; order Orthoptera; family Acrididae; genus Schistocerca; species Schistocerca serialis. The sequence goes on from NC_064638.1 coordinate 67,985,852, forward strand.
CTAAAGAGAAGAAGGCACGATGAAGTTTATATAGAACAGCGATTTATTCTTTCAAGAGTGCTTTATTGTGTGTGTGTGTGTGAGAGAGAGAGAGAGAGAGAGAGAGAGAGAGAGAGAGAGAGAGAGAGAAACTTATTTAATTCAGGCTGCTCGTAAAATATTTACAATATAGAATATTTCTGACTTCTACATCGATGTTTCCTAGCAAAAAACTGGCTGATATACTACTAATTTATCGGAGAATGTCAACAAATCCGTGAATAGCAAGACGATTAATCCAGGCCTGCTATATAGAAACAAGAAAAATAGCGTAGTTCCACTTAAAAAATCGGATTTTACATTTTCCTCTCGGAAATTAACAAAGGCACTAACAGTGCTGGTCATTATTTTGGGAGCCCCCTGTGTCTATTCACGAAAGTGAACGAGATTTAAAAAATATTTTATTGCGTCAATAAGTGTCTAGAGAAAAAGAAATGCCTCAGACTGTACATGGAATTCGAGAAAACGACCCTATCCTAACATTACAGAGCCCTCGTTACCAATTCAACCCGCAACCGGACGAAACCGCAAACTTCCAATGAAACAGTGCGAAACCTCCGTCTCCGGAAAAACCATTCCGTCACTTAATGACACTGTTTTATGGGATCGTCAGGATATACTAACAACAGATTAGACGGACAAATGCAGCAATAGAAAGGCTGCAGGCTGCACTTCATTACCATATCGTTCGAAACAAGAGTTAATTGAAGAAAGATCGAGATTTACGCACAAACACTGTGCTCTTCCATCAGCTAGTGCAACAGCACACGCTGGCGACGGCGCATGGGCTGCGATCTGAATTGGTTCCACATACATCTTACCCTCCCTTTTTAGTCTCAAGTGAGTTTTTGCGATTCATTAACATCAAATTTAGCTTTGTGAGAAGAAATGTTCGCCATACAACAGAACAACTACTTCCATTACGTGCGTTGGCGTCCAATCCGATGGGATACAAGAACGCAGAGACACTGTTCAGAAATAAAAATCATCATCGACTTCTGAAGGCTACGCTTTGTAGCTACAGTCACTCTTCTCTGTTTTGTACAGTCCTCTTCATTTCTTGATGGTTCTGGCATTTCCTGACCTCCAATAGATCTTGTCCTGTTTGTTTTCTTTTTCAAAAGTGTTTCCCCTAACAGAATTTTTTAAAAACGTACTGTCAGTAAGTATCTGCCATCAATTTTTATAATTTATTGTAACACGAGAGCACAGTTTTTATTGGTATCATTTTTCAAGCTGGTCACCCTGCTTTTCAAAGCAATTAGTCAACCGTTGGACAAGCTTTGCGACACTGTGTGAAGAAAGGATTTTTGGCTGTGCAGCAAGCCACGTACCCACCACTTACTTCACGTGTTTTCGGAGCTGAATCGACGGCCTCTTTAAGATATCTTTAAGTAGACCATCTACACTGATCATTCGTTTCAGGGACATTTCGTCATCGGTAGCATAACGGTCCAGTAGATAGTGACAGACTTTCATATGGTAACTCTTGTGTTCTCCATCTAGATGTTTTGGAAGCTATTTCGCAGAGTGTCTGTGAAAGTTGAGCTCGTTGTACATGATTTTACACACAGAACCACGACTATTCTGGATGTGATTTGCCACATCACCAACAGTCACTTGTCTGTCATTCAGAATAAAGGAACGGACTTGTTGATATTGGCATTAGTTGTGGCTGTAGCTGAATGCCCCCGCCCTTCGCTCATGCTTCACGCTCGTTCAGCCGCTTTAGAACTGTTCGAGCCACAAAAAACTGATACGGAGCGCTGTTCTTCTATCGTCCCATTTTTAGGTCGCAACAGCACGAAGTGGGTTGATGTGTTGTCGTTGCAACTTAGTACGGGCGACTAGCTGCTGGTAAACACACTAAGCCGTTGAGCCAATCTAAGCACAATAAGAGCAAAGTTACAGACACTTATTGACTTACACAGATAAATATCGAAAATATATCATAATTTTGAAGATTTCATCGTTCTGAAAAGTCATCGTTCTTCGCTGATTGATTTCTTTCAAAGGATCTTAATTGTATTTTCTTTCTGTGCTATTGGTGCTCGTTAGTGTTCCCCAAAGACAAACTACCATCGCTTTCTGCTTCATATATATCTCAATTTTCGTATGAAGTGCCATTCTCAAGTTTGCTTTGCTTTTTGTGAACTGTTGCTAATTTAAAAAGTATATCCTGACAGCTGTCTTCATTATTAGCTGTTAGGGAAATACCCTCAGCAAATCTTATGCTGAGAAGGTGCAATCCGCTCGCCGTAACACCAGATGTTCCCCTTTGATGACGTAACTAGCCTTTTCAATTTAAGTGTTGAAAAATATGGCAATAAAGTAAAAGTGCTTTTGTGAAAAAAAATTCGTTGTTACATCTTACCAGTTCCGTATTACACATACTAGGAAGCCGTATTAGTGCTTTCCTCTTTTTGCAGCAACGTTCCCGCATAAAAGACAGCGACTACCGCTTGCGAAAGTAAGGGTCCGGCGTCACTTCGCCCGTAAAATGAGAAGTTATGCTAGAAGACAAAGGTTTCTTTCTCGGAAGGAAAAAGATAATGAGGGCGACGGGTAAAGCGTCGCTAGTACACGTGTGCCAGGACAACGGTCTTGTTTCCAAGTGGCGACGAGGTGGGAGACTGACTACACAATGATGAAGGGTCCTGTCAAATTATAATAGGACGTATATGCTCGTTGCGATTAAGTCATTTTTTATGACAATGACGTACAATCAGCATTATGGGACAAGATCGTGTGTGTTATGATGCTCACGTAAGCTCCGCGAACAGAATCCGTTATCTGATCAAAGTATTCGGACATTTTACTGTAATACGAATTGCGCCCACCCTTCGCCTTTATGACAGCTTGAACTCCGCTGGGGGCGCTTTCAGTGAAATGTCTGAATATGCCTGTAGAAATGGCAGCTCTTTCCCCCTAACCATGGGAGGCAGAGATGTTGGACGTCAGATTCCGGAACGAAGCCGCCGTTCTGACTCGTCCCAAACGTACTGCACTGCGATTAGGCCGGGACCCTGGACAGGTCAGGCAGTTTTAGGAAGGAATGGTGTGTTGTCATGCTGATACAATCACCGTCTCTGAACTGTTTTTCTGCTGAACGTAGTACACGAGGCTGTAAAATGTGTTAACATCCTTCCGCATTTAGTATTCTCTTAAGCGCAATAAGAGGACTACACTCTAACCACGAAAAATACCCTAATACCGCACACGGCATCATACCTACACACGATGTTCTCTGTCATTTAGCATACCCAAATCCTTCCAACGGATTGCCACAGGGTATAGTGTGATTCATCATTCCAAACCATTCTTTTTCAGCCATCCACTGCCCAGTGGCATCGCTCTTACACCACCTCGGCCGGTCGGAGTGGCCGTGCGGTTCTGGGCGCTACAGTCTGGAGCCGAGCGACCGCTACGGTCGTAGGTTCGAATCCTGCCTCGGGCATGGATGTGTGTGATGTCCTTAGGTTAGTTAGGTTTAATTAGTTCTAAGTTCTAGGCGACTGATGACCTCAGAAGATAAGTCGCATAGTGCTCAGAGCCATTTGAACCATTTGAACACCACCTCGAGCGGCGCTTAAAGTGGAAGGCCTCGGACACGGCCAACCGATTCGGCTCAGATTTGATAGGTCGCTTGTGTACAACCTAAAACGAAGGAATCTAAGATATTTTGGGTCAACACCCCCGCGTTTTTGAGAAAATCACCTCTAAAGGTTATGACGAGCGATCGACAAAGTTGGCAGGATCGATAGATAATTGTAAATAGAGCATTTTTCATCACCAGGTATGGGATCCGAAAACGCATACTTTTCCAGAAATCGAGGTAAGAAACTTTTACAACTACCGCTTCTGTACCCACATGGTCAACGCTTTTCGCTGACAGCACCGATAGCGCAACGGCCAAGGTAACTGGCTGCGAATCTCGAAGAAAAGTAGTGGATGTCATTCTTTTGGTTTGTATTTTTCCATATCTCAATTGATAGGGATAGGAGGGTTAATAAGGTAAGTAAATCAACAAGGAATGATAATATGGTAGGCAAATAAATTTCTCAAACCTCTTGGGATAGTAAACAACTAAAATGTTACTCCAGGTCACTTTACAATGGCTCTTCCAGTCACTGTTACGTGTCCTCACTTTTCTTCGAACAACTGGATGGATGGTACTTGTCATATAAACATTCGAAACAAATATACTCACGGCACCAAGAGCATCTAATGAATGCAATCTTTCGACAGCTGCACTGTTCCTTCCCTATGATATGACGAGGAGGCAACCGGGACAACGTAACTCTCCCCGCGTGCATTCTGTCCCGTGCCTCGCTGTAAACAAGCGTCGCACGGTTGGCTATCTGTGATCCCTCGTGAGGAAGTCGCAGCACTCTTACTCTTGAGTTGTTTTCATGTGACAAGACTTAAAAGTTCAATACTTTACTAACTCACGGCGTTTGGGAAATTTGTTTGCCTACCTTATTATTATCATTCCTTATTGATTTACTTACCTTGTTAACCCTCCTATCCCTGTCAATTGACATATGGAAAAATACAAACGAGAAGAATAACATAGGCTAGGTTTCTTCGAGATTCGAACCCGGGTTTTCTGATTCCCAGCCAGTTACCTTGGCCGTTGCGCTATCGGCGCTGTCGACGACAGGCGTTAACCATGTGGGTACAGACGCGGCAGTTTTAAAAGTTTCTTACCTCGATTTCTGGAAAAGTATGCGTTTTCGGACCCCATACCTGATGATGAAAAATGCTCTATTTACAATTATCTATCGATTCCGCCAATTTTGAGTCGATCGCTCGTCATAACCTTTAGGGGTGATTTTCTCAAAAACGTGGGGGTGTTGACCCAAAATATCTTAGAGACCTTCGTTTTAGGTTGTACACAAGCGACCTGCCAAATCTGAGCCGAATCGGTTGGCCGTCTCTGAGGCCTTCCCCTTGTTAGTACTGAGTGCAGAAGCGCGATGAGGAGTTGCTCTATTATTTTAGCCCATTCTTTGTAACTCCCAGCGCACAGGCATCGTGCTAGACGGACTGCTGGTAGCACTTTGGAACTCACGAGAAATGCGATCCGCCGATTAAATGCGATTTTTTACAACCAGCCTCCGCAAAGCTCGACGGACCATGTCCGCCAGTACACGAGGTCTGCGTGGTCTTGTTTTACCGGTGTTTGTTCCTTCGTGTTTCCACTTCACAACCTCTTCATCGACTTGCGGCAGCTGTAGAAGGACTGGAATGTACCTGATGGATTTGTTATTTAGGCGACATCTAATTACTAGTCCATATTCGAAATCACTCAGCTCTCCTAACCGACCCATTATGGTGTTAGTGCCTTTCTACTGACAACACTCCCCGCCTCGTTTTACATTGGTGGGTCCGCCTCTCAGACATCTAAAATGGTCAACTCAGAACTACATAGAGGTATCTAGGTATCATGATCAGATACTGTATTAGTCACTAGTCTGGTAACAGGCGCTAATGTGGTCCCCCCACATTGACCTAAGCTACAACAATGAAGTTGCGTATGTGTCAGTCAGGCTATTTGGCATCAGCTCATTAAGATGGGTGTCAATGTGGAAGCGAGGCGGTATGACAAAAAGCAGTAATACCGGATTCAAGTTCAGAGCCTGGCGCTATCCAGAGGAGAAGTCTGAACAGAGGATATTTGCTAAAGTTTTTTTCGTTCTCTTGTAAGGTGATAAATCATTTAAAAACTGCCTGATCCCGCATATGATCTCATCCTCTTACAGCACTCTGCTGGGTAATTTATTTAGGGACCATATGTTTAAGATAGGGTGTGCAATAATTATATCCCTCATCTATTAATGCAACCTGGTCTGCGGTTCGCGTGCAGAAATGCTGTCACACCCTTCACTAAGTCGAAGAGTTCTCTCAAAACCAATTACGTAATGCTGGACTTTTCACCAGTTAATTCAAGGAACATCCGCAAAAATACTCTTGTGAACGGGTGATAAGAGAAATTAGAACACTTTCCTCATTTCCCCCCCCCCTCTCCCTCTCTTTCTCTCTCACTCACTACGTCCGCTTTTTTTAAATTTTTTTCAGTTACACATGGTACCATACAGAATGTGTGTGTGTGTGTGTGTGTGTGTGTGTGTGTGTGTGTGTGTGTGTGGTTCAAAATGGCTCTGAGCACTATGGCCTAATTAACCTAAGAACATCACACACATCCGTGCCCGAGGCAGGATTCGAACCTGCGACTGTAGCAGCAACGCGGTTCCGGACTGAAGCGCCTAGAACCGCTCGGCCACAGCGGCCGGCCGTGTGCGAGTGTTCCGAAAAATTTTAGGAATAGGTGTGTAATCACGTGATCCATTTATAAAGGACCTAGAGTTCGGACATACATCAAGAAAAACAAGCCCACAACAGATCTGGGAAGGCTATGTTTCCTGTCAGCCATAGCTGCGAGTGCATGACAAAGTATGTTTCCCTGGCTTGGTTCTATAGGTAATAACGGGGGCAAACGAAATCATTTCAGTCACCCGCCAGAATAAACCGCCATTAGATCAGCTACAACACAAATGCTTTATCACTGTTTTCTGTAATCGATTTCCACGTTAAAACTACAGGCATATGTAGCGTAATTTTACAAACCGTTCCTGATTCTCTTTCTTTAAGAAGAGTATCGAGGTGTGGCATTGCTTCCTACCACTATAGAAACGAATAATCCAACAAAACTAGTCTTCCACAACATGTACACATCCAGCTACAAACATAACACTTACGTATTCTAATTTTGGCAGAAAGGATGCCATGATCAAGTGATCAACAGCACTGTTGTAACGTTCTTCTTACTTCCCCAGTAGACAAACTGCGGAAAGATCGTATGACTGCACGAGTCGCTTACTGCAGAAAGGCAACTAGTCCGAAATTTATAAATTTCCGTTCTTTAAGACTATGGTTCTGAGCGGATCAATGCACTGTTTACAGCAAAAAGTAAACCTGTATGCACGATAACACAGGTATGGCAACACTGTCAATTTTGCTTTTCCTGTAGACGGGGGACTAGTCCGGGAGATGTTGGTGGTGCCACAGGATAATTAGAAGGAAGCTGAAGGAGGAGTAAAGATACTACATGGCGGATGACTTCGTTAGCTCGTAAGACGTTCCTCAAATAACGGTAACAAGTTTTCGGGTGTTCAATGTTGTTGTTGTGGTCTTCAGTCCTGAGACTGGTTTGATGCAGCTCTCCATGCTACTCTATCCTGTGCAAGCTTCTTCATCTCCCAGTACCTACTGCAACCTACATCCTTCTGAATCTGTTTACAGTATTCATCTCTTGGTCTCCCTCTACGATTTTTACCCTCCACGCTGCCCTCCAATACTAAATTGGTGATCCCTTGATGTCTCAGAACATGTCCTACCAACCGATCCCTTCTTCTGGTCAAGTTGTGCCACAAACTTCTCTTCTCCCCAATCCTATTCAATACTTCCTCATTAGTTATGTGATCTACCCATCTAATCTTCAGCATTCTTCTGTAGCACCACATTTCGAAAGCTTCTATTCTCTTCTTGTCCAAACTATTTATCGTCCATGTTTCACTTCCATACATGGCTACACTCCATACGAATACTTTCAGAAATGACTTCCTGACACTTAAAACAATACTGGATGTTAACAAATTTCTCTTCTTCAGAAACGCTTTCCTTGCCATTGCCAGCCTACATTTTATATCCTCTCTACTTCGACCATCATCAGTTATTTTGCTCCCCAAATAACAAAACTCCTTTACTATTTTAAGTGTCTCATTTCCTAATCTAATTCCCTCAGCATCACCCGACTTAATTAGACTACATTCCATTATCCTTGTTTTGCTTTTGTTGATGTTCATCTTATATCCTCCTTTCAAGACACTGTCCATTCCATTCAACTGCTCTTCCAAGTCCTTTGCTGTCTCTGACAGAATTACAATGTCATCGGCGAACCTCAAAGTTTTTATTTCTTCTCCATGAATTTTAATACCTACTCCGAATTTTTCTTTTGTTTCCTTTACTGCTTGCTCAATATACAGATTGAACAACATCGGGGAGAGGCTACAACCCTGTCTTACTCCTTTCCCAACCACTGCTTCCCTTTCATGTCCCTCAACTCTTATAACTGCCATCTGGTTTCTGTACAAATTGTAAATAGCCTTTCGCTCCCTGTATTTTACCCCTGCCACCTTTAGAATTTGAAAGAGAGTATTCCAGTCAACATTGTCAAAAGCTTTCTCTAAGTCTACAAATGCTAGAAACGTAGGTTTGCCTTTCATTAATCTAGCTTCTAAGATAAGTCGTAAGGTCAGTATTGCCTCACGTGTTCCAGTGTTTCTACGGAATCCAAACTGATCTTCCCCGAGGTTGGCTTCTACTAGTTTTTCCATTCGTCTGTAAAGAATTCGTGTTAGTATTTTGCAGCTGTCACTTATTAAGCTGATAGTTCGGTAATTTTCACATCTGTCAACACCTGCTTTCTTTGGGATTGGAATTATTATATTCTTCTTGAAGTCTGTGGGTATTTCGCCTGTTTCATACATCTTGCTCACCAGATGGTAGAGTTTTGTCAGGACTGGCTCTCCCACGGCCGTCAGTAGTTCCAATGGAATGTTGTCTACTCCAGGGGCCTTGTTTCGACTCAGGTCTTTCAGTGCTCTGTCAAACTCTTCACGCAGTATCGTATCTCCCATTTCATCTTCATCTACATCCTCTTCCATTTCCATAATATTGTCCTCAAGTACATCGCCCTTGTATAGACCCTCTATATACTCCTTCCACCTTTCTGCTTTCCCCTCTTTGCTTAGAACTGGGTTTCCATCTGAGCTCTTGATATTCATACAAGTGGCTCTCCAAAGGTCTCTTTAATTTTCCTGTAGGCAGTATCTATCTTACCCCTAGTGAGATAGGCCTCTACATCCTTACATTTGTCCTCTAGCCATCCCTGCTTAGCCATTTTGCACTTCCTGTCGATCTCATTTTTGAGACGTTTGTATTCCTTTTTGCCTGTTTCACTTACTGCATTTTTATATTTTCTCCTTTCATCAATTAAATTCAATATTTCTTCTGTTACCCAAGGATTTCTACTAGCCCTCGTCTTTTTACCTACTTGATCCTCTGCTGCCTTCACTACTTCATCCCTCAAAGCTACCCATTCTTCTTCTACTGTATTTATTTCCCCCATTCCTGTCAATTGCTCCCTTATGCTCTCCCTGAATCTCTGTACAACCTCTGGTTCTTTTAGTTTATCCAGGTCCCATCTCCTTAAATTCCCACCTTTTTGCAGTTTCTTCAGTTTTAATCTACAGGTCATAACCAATAGATTGTGGTCAGAGTCCACATCTGCCCCTGGAAATGTCTTACAATTTAAAACCTGGTTACCATTATATAATCTATCTGATACCTTTTAGTATCTCCAGGGTTCTTCCATGTATACAACCTTCTTTCATGATTCTTAAACCAAGTGTTAGTTATGATTATGTTGTGCTCTGTGCAAAATTCTACCAGGCGGCTTCCTCTTTCATTTCTGTCCCCCAATCCATATTCCCCTACTATGTTTCCTTCTCTCCCTTTTCCTACATTCGAATTCCAGTCACCCATGACTATTAAATTTTCGTCTCCCTTCACAGTCTGAATAATTTCTTTTATTTCATCATACATGTCTTCAATTTCTTCGTCATCTGCAGAGCTAGTTGGCATATAAACTTGTACTACTGTAGTAGGTGTGGGCTTCGTATCTATCTTGGCCACAATAATGCGTTCACTATGCTGTTTGTAGTAGCTTACCCGCATTCCTATTTTCCTATTCATTATTAAACCTACTCCTGCATTCCCCCTATTTGATTTTGTGTTTATAACCCTGTAGTCATCTGACAAGAAGTCTTGTTCCTCCTGCCACCGAACTTCACTAATTCCCACTATATCTAACTTCAACCTATCCATTTCCCTTTTTAAATTTTCTAACCTACCTGCCCGATTAAGAGATCTTACATTCCAGGCTCCGATCCGTAGAACGCCAGTTTTCTTTCTCCTGATAACGACATCCTCTTGAGTAGTCCCCGCCCGGAGATCCGAATGGGGGACTATTTTACCTCCGGAATATTTTACCCAAGAGGACGCCATCACCATGTAATCATACAGTAAAGCTGCATGCCCTCGGGAAAAATTACGGCTGTAGTTTCCCCTTGCTTTCAGCCGTTCGCAGTACCAGCACAGCAAGGCTATTTTGGTTATTGTTACAAGGCCAGATCATTCAATCATCCAGACTGTTGCCCTTGCAACTACTGAAAAGGCTGCTGCCCCTCTTCAGGAACCACACGTTTGTCTGGCCTCTCAACAGATACCCCTCCGTTGTGGTTGCACCTACGGTACGGCTATCTGTATCGCTGAGGCACGCAAGCCTCCCCACCAACGGCAAGGTCCATGGTTCAAATGAAGGTGGATTATTTTATCGATTACAATTCCTCGTGGCCTAGTTCTATAAAAAAAACACGCCTAGAGATGATTCCTATAGTAAATTCCTCCTCACACTATCTCGAAGTACCATCAGATCACATTTTCAGCTGAAAACACACACAGTGTTGTGCAACATCAACATTGCTGGCTTCACAATGGGCACTTCTAGGCTGATAAAAGCTGTGAATTCTTTGAAACTCCCGGTAAACAAAGCCTACATATCTGTAGTGCCTGTAAATAACGACAAAGTCAATATGAAGAAATCATTGGTCTATATCCCTTAAGACGACGCGCAGTTTTGGAATTCAGTCACATCGTAACCGACAACGATGACATCTCGTCATGAAGATGAAAATAACTGAGTAATGCAACCATTAAAAAGTCAAATGTTATTCAGAAATATGTTGCAAAGTTTATTACAATAAAGGGCGATTATGTGTACAACTGTATTTTGAAACAGTTAACTTAATCTTAAAATTAATATGAAAATCCAGTGTACTGCAGAAAGGGAACATGCCCAACAATAACAAAGCAGTCCCACTCTTTCCCCTTATGCCACGCTATATATCTAGGCGCGCAGTCCGGAACCGCGCGACTGCTACGGTCGCAGGTTCGAATCCTGCCTCGGGCATGGATGTGTGTGATGTCCTTAGGTTAGTTAGGTTTAAGTAGTTCTAAGTTCTAGGGGACTGGTGACCACAGACGTTAAGTCCCATAGTGCTCAGAGCCATTTGAACCACGCTATATAACAAGCAAGTATACCTACATAAAGATACGAGAAATCATGCCAGGAGATAAACCAGTTTTATTCGGTTTTTTGTCTCTATTGTAAAAGTAGGAAATGTGGACATGATTTTCAGCAGCAAGTGATTCACACATACGAAAACCTATCTGCTGAACACACTTTGCCTCCTTTACGTATTTACTAATTCGTTCACGACGAATAGATAGTCATACATCCCAGAGATAGTCCACAGTAGAACTGTAAACACTGCTGTTTGGTAGATCATGTAATCAATTTCCAAGTTACATAATTAAAACTAGAGTCATACAGAACTTAGCTTTATAACCAATTATTGGTCCTGATTACATGGAATGTTTGCATATCACTTTACAGTATTAACAGTATTCACTTTAACTTTACGGAAGATGCCTGTTCGAACCCCATATTGGACTGTCTTAAGAGTTAATAAATGTGTAGGACAAACACTAGGATGCGTCTCAGCATGGCAATACGAACACCAACAGCAAATGCTTTTTTCTAATGACGATTATGTACTCTAGAGCCCGCCCGGTTGGCCGTGAGGTCTAACGTACGGCTTTCCGGGCGGTAAGGAGCGCCGGTACCCGGCAAGAATCCGCCCGTCGGATTTGTGTCGAGGTCCGGTGAGCCGACCAGTCTGTGGATGGTTTTTAGGCGGTTTTCCATCTGTCTCAGCGAATGCGAGTTGGTTCCCCTTATTCGGCCTTAGCTACACTATGTCGGCGATTTCGGCGCAAACTAGTCCTCCAAAAAATGGTTCAAATGGCTCTAAGCACTATGGGACTTAACTTCTGAGGTCATCAGTCCCCTACAACTTAGAACTACTTAAACCTAACTAACCTAAGGACATCACACACATCCATGGCCGAGGCAGGATTCGAACCTGCGACCGTAGCAGTCGCGCGGTTCTGGACTGAAGCGCCTAGAACCGCTGGGCCACTCTGGCCGGCAACAGATACAATAATCGACAACCAATGTAGAGAGAACGTAAGACAAAAGGTGGTGTGAAAGAGGAGGATTAGGGGAGATTTGTGTTTAACGTCCTGTCGACAACGAGATCATTAGAGCTGGAGCACCAGCTCAGATTAGGGAAGGATGGAGAAGGGAAGCGGCCATGGCCTTTCGAAGCAACCTTCTCGGCATTTGCCTTAAGCGATTTAGGGAAATCACGGAAAACCTGAATCTTGATTGCCGGACACGAGTCTGAAACGTTGTCCTCCTGAAAGGTACTCCAGTCTGCTACCCCGCTCGGTTGGAGCGAGAAGAAATGTTTACAGTGTATTCATTCATTCACTTTGTCTGACAATGGCGTTGTTCGAAGAAAGAGAGGAGCGTCAACGCTGTTCGCGTCCAACACAAGTGACCGTCGTGCACTTGGACTGAAACCTACATAAACAAAATTTCTCTTTGATGCAAAGCTGGATGACCGTACACACAAAATTTTAATAGCGATCTCCCGGAGAGTCGGAAACATTTGTCTGTTTTCAATCCAATAAGAAACCACATTTTCGACCAATTTATAATTCTGGTTTAAGTACCTATCTAATACACCAGTGGGAATCTGTCGTCAATATCTGACCACAAAGCAATCTTCTATACTTTTGTTCGTGGTGGTAAAACAAATACTTTCAATATGTCATTTGACAAATCTGCAGAATGTAAAAGTACTACTGAAAACAAAACCCAATGTTCCGTTCTTAAAAATATTTTAATTATTTTCCAACATTTCAGGACTTCTCCGAAGTTGCTCTCAGATTATACTTGGGCAGTCTAACAAACAGCTCCCGTATCTTTGGCTATTCTTTACGTGAGGATATACCTGAGACGACCGTCTTTTCTTCACCCAAATTTGGGTTTGTTTGGTAGACGGCGCTTCACGAGGAAGCGTCCTTTTCTGACTGCTCACTCCAAATTATTGATGTAGTAGTTCGTGAATTGTATACTTTACCTCTCCTATGACTTCACGCATTCGAGATTCAGACATCATTTTCAGATAGCGAAATGGCGTCCACAGGAAATTAGCTAACTCGTGCCGCCTTTTTCTCTACATAAATTTTCGTGCGGATACGAAGGACTCATTTAAGAGGCTTCTCCGTCCTAAGTATCTTTACCTAAAAGTGTTTCTGGGACGTCACTTTCCATGGCAACAGGAGATGCGGTGTAGGCGATTCTAGTTCTTTTTAGGTCTCCTTGAAGGGATCTAAGAAAAATCAGTGCTTTACAATTCCTGAAATAATTTGCGTGTTAGTGTATACCAATAATTTACGTGCTAATGTATACCAGGTTAATATAAATACACAACAGCATACATACCATCAGAACAGAAATCAGTTCGTCCATCAACGTGAAGTCCTTTTATTTTGTCTGTTTCTCATTTCTCAGAGAGCTTTTCACGCACTATCGAATACTGCCTTTTGACCAAGTCAAGCATCATCAATCGTGTGTTGCATCAAGTATCGTTCGTCTGCCCCATTGTTCTCTTTAGGCCACGAATAAGGCGACTTTGTTTTGCAAATGTCACAAGTTCTTTCACTGCAGTCAGAACAAAATAAAGCTGTGGGATATTGGGTGACATTCGACTCATTTCTTAGCACTGTGTTCAGCATGTGACAGCAACAATTCAGTCTAGAATATCTACGAAGTGCAGCGATACTGATGGCGCCTTGGTCACTCAGACTATTCTAGTGAATACCTAAGGAGGCATAGCATCCGAACAATTCCTTTCTAATATTAATACCTGTTTCGGCTCGTCTCGAAACTGGGTCATAAAGGTCATAAACAAGAAGCTTCCTAATTAACAAAATAATAAGCTGTACTTGTCAGGTAATGATCTCTCCTTAAGCTATATGCCCATGTAGCTGTGGTCGTTGAGCATTCACTTTCGTCACGTAAAAAATTACTTGAAGTATAATTTCCTTTCTAAGATTTTTCGCTTTTTCTGTCCTGTTTTGTGAGGCAGATGTGGGGTTAGATATAATAGGTTTTGCGGATACTTTTCCGTACATCGTTGCAGCGTCGACTAATCTATGAGCCACATCCAAAAATTATTCACTTTCAATAGCTTCATAAGATCTCAATTCTTGTGCACACACATAAACACATTAGTCAGTAATTTTGTCCTGAGCAGCTTCTGGAAGGCATTTGTGGTCAACACCTGCCGCTTGTTTGTTAGACACGCACGAAATGGCGTGAAATATGTGAGTTTCTAGGTGACCCTTTACGTGCAAGTAAAGTTCATTGTACTCCTCCCAACAAACATAGTTAACACTGTTACCATTACGCTGTGCTGTAGGCTTAAACACTGACCTAAACTGAACTTTTGACATTTGGATCAGGGTCTACGGTTCTGTACCCGTCAACCATTCGTTTTTGTTTTATTTCTCATTTTCTTGACATACTTTCCATTCTTTTCGAACCACTTGCTACTTTCGCACTCATCTTCTGTATAGTAAGAAAAACATGAAAATCTGTTATATCATCACTTTTATTTGACAAAGAATAAGACAAAATGTATTTGCAAAAGATTAAATAGCAACTTTATTAAAGATTCGCGCATAATATATTTGCCTCCATCGCAACAAGATTGCTAATAATTGTGTTGGAAAAAAAAGTGTGTGAAATCTGTGGGACTTAACTGCTTAGGTCATCAGTCCCTAAGCTTACACACTACTTAACCTAAATTATCCTAAGGACGAACACACCCACGCCCGAGGGAGGACTCGAACCTCCGCCGGGACCAGCCACACAGTCCATGACTGCAGCCCCTCAGATAGCTCGGCTAATCCCGCGCGGCAATTGTGTTGGAGCAGCTGTGTTACGAAACATGTATTTTAGAAGTATGAAGATAACATATTTGAGTATCCGCCCGTTTGCGTGTCGTTTCGTACAACATCAATCATCCGCGCCGTGTTCCGCCTCCTAGAATGAAACTAATGCGTATAAGTAAAATAGCGTACCACAAAGGAGAATCAACCGCCAGTGTCTTGTAGCGAGCGTGGGAACATGCGTTCGGTCATCGTGTTTCACAATCATCAACAATCAGCCGCGCCGCGACCGTTACGTACACGCTCGTAGAAGTGAGAACTGAACTGTAATTTAACTTTATGAACAGTGTTATATTGTTATAAGGAGGACTGGTACCACTTATCTGTGTATACGTGACGAGCGTAAAAACTTTCGCTCGATCATTCGGCTTCCGCATCATCAACAACCACCCGCGTCGTGTCGGTCACGCGTACGCTCGTTCACGTGATATTGTGGACAGATAATTATCAAGAATGTTAACTGACATCAACACTTATGACTTGGAGTGTAATCAGTGCAACCTGCTATTTTCTTATCGTCTCAGAATATAATTATTCATACCAAACGTAGGACAGTGTTGTGTTTAGGGTCGAGTGGCTCCCTAATCCCGCTTGCATATTTATAAATTTAATTTCAGGCAAGCCAGCAACAGTGGGGGGGGGGGGGGGGGCACAACAACACGAAGGCCACGGGAGTATCAGGTACGTGGTGTGGACAGGGCGCACAGTCTGAGAGAGATTCCAGTTTAGTGGTCCCCCATCAGTTGTACCACCGCGCGTGTTACAAAGACGTCACAATGTTGTACAACTACCACCATCCTGTCTATAAAAATTAAAAAAGCTAAACCACGTGCCTGAAGACGACCGAGGCGGTTAGTGTCATTAAGGAAGGCAATGAAGTAGGCCATGTGATTTTCTACGAGTGCTTTTGCAAAGATTAATTGAAGAAAGTCGTATGCTCCTTTGGATTACACTCCAAAGTGAGACTCCAGGATTTCAGACATAATACGTATGTTTATGTTAGGAACATAAAGATCTCAATACGTTGAGAAAGGAAGATAGCCTCCGTCTGATAACGATCTACATACCATGTGAAATAATACGAATATATATGTGAGGAAAATGGCGTCAAAAAGTTAACCATAATCGAGGAAAGAGAGGGGGCGTATTGTTGTGTGACTGTGTACACCGAAGCAATAAAAGCAATTAATTTATAACTGAATAACGGCAACAGATGCATCTAATGAAATTAATAATAGTTCTACTCTGTAACGGATATGTTTGTCAATATTTTGGCGGAGAGTCGTTTACAAAAATACCGACACATTTCTCATACAGATTCTCTCAGTTGACAAATAAAGCTAAAATAATATCTTTGAATCTGTCTCCAGTAGTGGATTCCCCGACGTATTTTCTTTTGAACTTAATTGTCGCTATTTCCTTAAACAAAGGATTTTTCAACATATATCGATTCTGCTTCCTTGAACAATAACTACGGCCGACTTTTACCATCTAACTGTGACCAGGTTATCTGTTTCACATTCCACGCTATATTTCCTATGTTACATATTTGATAATTTATTTACACTTCTAATGTATTGAGTTCCATCATTTCTTTTCTTTTGCCATAATGCATGAAGCATTGGAGAAATGATCGTTATTTATAAAGTGTTAGGTATATATAGTGCCGAACATAAAACTTTTGCCAAGAGAAGCAAACATTTGCGAGTGCACAACTACAAACACCAGCAATGAAAAAGTAGACTGCAGTTTTTTTTTTCAATCTATATACACGTGAGAAGACACATTAGGATTTCTTACAATCGAATTCTCCATATGACAGATTCAGACACTATGAAAACTATACATAGGTTCATAGACCCTGGTATGCGAAAATTAATAAAAGATCTAGTAGATAACTTCAATACAAATTAACCTGAGCTTTACGACGTGGTAGCAGGGTATAGATACTGTAGTTACATCACCGAGTTGCATGTGTTGACTGAAACGTTCTTCCAAACATAGTTCTAATTGCACTACGTGAGGCCACGCTCACGACATGTTGATTCGATTAAATTGTTAGAGTAAAACTGCATTAATGAGACAGACGTACAAAAATTAACTAGAAAATAAAATACGTGTTCCCAAGTGTGGGAAGAAAATGTAAAATTATTGTGAAGAGCTTAAAGATACAGGGCGGAGCAGACTGGCCCGCGCAGTGACGTCATGGTCTCGCTTCGTCCGACAGTGGCGAGAAGTGATCTGTCAGCCCGTGGGCCGGACTGACTTGAAGGGCTCAGAGGGCGACTCCCATGGAGGTAAGAGCAGAGGGAGACGCCGTGACGTCACAGCTGTGGAGCCATGTGAAGCCGAGGGTAGCCATCTCAATCTGACCAAAACATTGCTGCCGTAAGCTTGTGTGCATAGGCTTGTCGCTCGCTTTTGGAAGGATTTTGCGCTATTATGGTGACTTGTGTGGTGTTCAGATGTACGAATCGTTCTGATTGTGATGCGAAATCGAAGGGAATAACATTTCATGTGTAAGTTGTCTCGTTAAGTGTGATTTTACAACTTCATTGTGAATGAACGCGTGCTACATCGGTACTTGTACTATAGCGTGTTTTTCTCCTGTATGATTTTAGATTTCCTAAAAATGAAAGTCGGAAAGCTCTGTGGGAGAATGCCGTGAGGAGGAAGAATTCGCGTGCGTCTAAATGGAGCACTATATGTGCTCAGCATTTCCGAAAAGAGGACATCGACCGAACTTCCCTTTCAACAGCAAGGCTCCGAGAAAATGCTGTACCATCAGTTTTCCCTACACACCCAAAACATTTGCAAAAGGTATGTTAATTCAAAGAATTAAATTCTTAGTTTTCAAGTTCACGTTGCAGTATAATACGTACGTATCGTCGATAATCGAAGTGTTGAGTAACTCACTTTGTCTTCATCATGTACCAAATTAAAAGCTAACACTACATTAACTGGCCTAAAGTATAGGCCTAAACAGGACACTGTGTAGATTTGCCATTCTATGTACCGTATTTCAGTAAATATTGGTGGTAATGAACAGTGTTTCCCAGTTGTGTAACGTAACTGAAATGTCCCAGTACGTATTACAAACAAGATGTATTTATGGGGCTTTGGAGGGAGGGTATAGCTAACTTAGTTTTCAGTTTCTATTATTTAGTGATACACGTTTATTACTGAGTTAACAAAATTGTATCGTTTGCATTGAAGGCTAGCTATTCGTAATATTACATTAAAAACTATTTTTAATCAGAAGAAACGCGGAATTTCGCCTTTACGAGATTTTATTTTAAACAAAAACTTTGAAACAACCAATCTGATGACGCTACATGCGTATATGGTGCAATTAGCGACTGTAATACACGCAGCGCTATAGCACACTGGCAATGTTTTGGTCAGTGTCATGGCAGCGAGCCACGCCCCCATGCCTTCAAAACGTAGTACGGCTGGGATACGTAGCGCCATCTCCCCTTATTCTTACCTCCATGGTAACTCCTGCCCGCCGTACTACGGTCACGAACAGGTGGCCCAACCAGGACCGTGCTGTGACGTCACAGGCTCGTTTCGTCCGAGACTGCTAAAGCCCAGTGCGGAGCAGTGTGGCGCCCGCCCGTGAGACGGGCCCGCTTTGCAGGACTCTGGTTCAAACCCGCGCCCGGCCATCCTGATTTAAGCTTTCCGTGGTTTCCCTAAATCGCATCAGGCAAATGCCGGGATGGTTCGTTTGAAATGGCACGATAGATTTCCTTCCCCTCCTTCCCTAATCCGAGCTTATGCTCCGTCTAATACGACCTCCTTGTAGACGGAACGTTAAGCACTAATCTCCTCCTCCCCTTCCTCCGGACGTGAATTGTCTCTAATGCGAACACTTGAAAACAACATTCGGTCGTATTTGGTTCCGATTCGCTCCTGTTTGCTCGTGTGCCGCTATTTGTCGGTCTTTTAGCGAACGATCAAAGGAATTTCACGTCATCTGAGCTTCGGCGCTAGCTGAACAGGAAGCTTTTGTCTGCTGTCTTGTCTATTTCTGTTGTTGTTGCCATGAGTTGCGTGAGCGGTGGCGTTGTCTGAAGAAAATGTAATATTGCTGATAGAAGTAGTAGTAGTAGTAGTAGTAGTAGTAGTGCCGGCCCGGTCTAACGCACTGCTTTCCGGGCGGGAAGGCGTGTCGGTCCCCGGCACGAATCCGCCAGGCAGATTAGTGTCGACGGCCGGTGTGCCGGCCAGTCTGAGAATGGTTTTTAAGGCGGTTTTCCATCTGCGTCGGCGAATGCGGACTGGATCCCCTTATTCCGTCTCAGTTGCACTAGGTCAGAGATTGCAGCGCAAACTTTTTCTCCACGTACGCGTACACCATTACACCATAATTACTCTGCCACACAAACATTGGGGTTACACTCGTGTGGAATGAGGCGTTCCCCGTTCGTGGGCCTAACCTCACAATAACCCTGGGTTCGGTGTGGGGCGGCGGTAGGCTGAGTGGACTGCTGTAGCCTGTTGTGGGGTTGTGAAACACTTGAAACTTCTTTATTTAAATGTGTGTGTCTGTACTTAAATTGCTGAATAACTGTGAAGATAAAACGTCTACGTTATTTGAGTCTCAAACAGCTGAGTAAAACTGAACGTACAGAGCCTACTTTCTCTTTACTTTTTCTTATCATGTCAACACTGACTCACAATATCCTAGCGCAACGCAATCTGACTGCTCAAAAGAATTTACAACCTGACTTCAAATAATTAATACAAAAGAATGGGCCTGAATAAGAAGCAATCCTGACAATAACCTATACATTTCATTAAGCACTTACCTCACAAAAATCTTCATTACGCGAGCGTCAATACTGCCAGCTAAATAAAAGATTCTGACTGCTAAAGCCACTACCTACTAATAGGCATGTGGTTAGCAAAGGAAAGATAATGTATTTTTTATCTTAATAATGTGACATCCAGTACAAAGATATATATTTATGAATAATCTTCAGTCTTCCAAGTCCGATATTTCCAGATAGCCTACGCTAACACTTCAAACATCTACCCTCCATCAATGCTAACTTCTCACACTTAACATCCATCACTGCTGGCGACTAACTTCCAACTGCCCAACACTACTGGCGATTAACTTCCAACTACGACTTCAACCAGTCACAGAGTCTCTTACCAAGAAAGTGCAGTCAGAAATCCAACGCAAAGCGCTACACAGCGGTGCCAACACAGAAGCAGCCCACTTACACACTGAGGCTACGACGGGGACGAAGCGTTTCCGTCGTTTCTAGGTCCCCAACACAATACTATACAACTAGTAATAGTAGTAGCAGTTTCATTCATTCGTGGATCTCTTTCAGAAATCTATTGGGCATGTCTTGGTATTAAAATTTAAGAACAACAAAATAAAGTAATTCAGTTATACAGACATTTACAGACTTACAGGTGTAGAAGGACAAGAATGGGACAGGTAGTCGGCCGTGGCGTTATAGTAGGAATCATCCTGGCATTTGAGTGAAGTAATTTAGGGAAACCACGGAAAACCTACAGAAGGAAAAAATACAGTGTTACGTGAAATTTTAGATGTTTCATTATCGTTATTATTATTTATTTCTGTTACATTTTTTACCAAACCCCTACTCTGTGTTATCTAAGTAATCCTTCGATTTACAGAATGTACTGTTTAGCAGGTATTTCTTAACTGCCCTTTTAAATAAGCTTGTTTTAGCAATATGTTTAAGCTCCTCTGGTAATTTAGCGTATACAGTTTTATTCCTTGACAGAAAATACTGTTTTTGAGTTTGATGTTTATTCTTTCTTGGTAAATGTAAGTTCAGTCTAGACCATCCATTGACACGGACTAAGCTGTTTGTGCAGTAATCATCAATCTTATTTTTGATGTGCACAACTAATTGGTAAATGTTCTCACACGGTGCATCTACAATCCCCAGAATATAGACGTTATACGTGCTTCTGGGATCCAAAAGATCAACAGCACTAATGCCGAAGGAGAAGAAATATGACAGGTAGAACTAATGAAGGACACAAAGGTTCTGCTGAAGACGTGAGAAAGACGATAAATTTATTAAGTGTTTCCACCATGCGAGAACGAATTGAACAAGCACAAGCTTCGTAATTCTTTTTGTTAAAAAGGAAAAGTACAATATATTCCTTTGAAAGTAAACAACTGTCAATATGCATCCATTACCCCGATTCCTCTCGCTGTTTATGGTATCTGTAACTACTCACACGTGGTAGACGTGTCACTATTGTGTTCGGGATTTTTGACGATAAATAAAAATGGTTTCCCCAGTATCACGCTCTCAACCCTCTAACAAACAAACAGCAGATTTTACAAGTAGTCTATGCGACGGATCAGATGCCTATTCCACATTTCATTAATCATATTTATTGACCGTTCGGTGACTAACCGTGGACAGCAGAAACTATCAACTACTGAAACACGAAAACGATCGCCAAAGTTAATTTCTCCGGCTGCTGACAACCATAGGATAAACGCCAGGCTTTTTTCAGGTTGTGTTCGTCGCCTGTAATTAGTGTTCTGCTTTCAGATTTCCTCCTCAGCTATAATGAGAAGCCAGCGTAAAGCGTCAGTCGACATATGTCCAAACTTTTGGACTAATGCTAAGGGAAGCTGGAACTGCAACTCAGTGTCAAGTGCATCACCTCCACTCATTTTACGTTTGCTTACAAAATCAGACATTTAAATTATTGCTTCCCAACACCATTTTGCTTACTCCATAAAAAAAACAGTGCGCAAAATAATCCTCCCTGAATACCAAAATCTTGCATCGAGGCTCTAAGTGAATTGTGATGTACCTCGATAACAATAGCGCAGGGCTCAAAGGCTGCGCTCGTTTTCTGGTGTTGTCTTGCGTTCCCTTTGGTGTAAACCCTTGTTCACAGCTTACGGGGGAACGGTAGTGAACAATCGCGAATTGTCTGTGATTGTGCATTCGATTGTACTCGGTCCGTTGTAAAGGGGGGGTTTCAGATAGTACAGTCTATTTCGCTCTTTTGTACCCGCTATTTTCTGTAGTTATGAGAGTTATTTCGAGCCAAGAAGTCATTTCAATTTCTTTGTATGAGGAAGAACGTTTCTGGTTAGTGGTTTTGTGCACCGCTTATTATTTGCAAATATGAATGTAATACACAAAACCAAGCTGCAGATTACCTGAACTAGACGCAGAAACTTGAGGTCATTTTTCCAAGTTCATTGAAGGGATTAATATTCAGAATTATTCACTGTGTTTCCATTGGCAACACTAATTAAAATGTACCTCTGATTATTTCATTCTAATTCTTTTTTTACTATCATGTGCTGATTTTCTTATTTCGTTAGCATTGAAAAAAAAATGAACAGCCCCATTTTTAGAATACGACACTTTCGCGTATTCTGGACTTTCAAAAATACTGCGAAGTAATCAAGACCGAAGTCAGAAATGAAAAGTTTTATAAATATCTGAGGGAAACATTAATATAAGATAGTATTTATTTAACGTTGGACACTTCGTTGACGAAGATGGGATTTCTTACTAGATATGTCACCTGATCTTTCAAAAGGTATGGAGGATTGAGCATGTTGAATAGAGATCATATAGCATAGTAAACCCTTCACTATTCCTTCCAAGGTTTAACATAACAATGCCTATAGGCGAAAAAGACATAATTACTACGGAGAGCTTCATTCCACTTCATTTTACTGCTAATAATAATTTTTTATTGCATACAATACTTTCTCTGATGTTGACTGCTTCAGACTGTTTCAGTCTAATACAGAATTAACAAAGTATTATTATGAAATGTAATATTAACATTATTTAATGTGAAAGTACCAATATTCAGAATATGAAAGAGGAATTTCACTATAACTAGTGAAAAATAGTGCGGTAGTAAACTGAATACGGATTTATCATTGCATCTTGACATTTAATTTCGTAATTATACAACGATTTCGAGGCGGAGGTGATGGAAAATTCTGGGCACGTCACATTCCATTACTGTGTACTTCAGTAAATCGTGAGATGTTATATGCATTGATAAGATAATTGTGCTGAAGTATACATAGTATGACTAAGAGTACAAAAAGAAATAACTTATGTATGCAATTCTTGCTTACATGGACAGGATAAAGTTGATTTTTTTTCAAATACAGTACAAAGGCTCTTATGCACACTAACACGCACAGTGGTAAGAAGTGGCCAATTCGTGCCTGCTGTTCTTCCGTTCCCTGTATAGGTTTACGTAAAATCAAAATCTATGGCTTCTGATATCAGTATAAGTATCACCGGAGAGGGTGCGGGACTGAAATATCCGCGTGTTAAATATAGGCTATTTCAAAAGAAGGTAGCCACTACAAAAGGCTAAGACCGCTTAATGCACAGAGTTTACAAACGGGAATAGTTGTTTAATGCATAGTATTACATCGATAAGAATTACAGAGAATGTAAATGGAAGACACCTTGAAGATGGTTGCAAATATAAGTCAGTAACGTGATGTATGTTCGAGTGCTACATGGGCTGTTTGGAAATGGTCAATAATTCGAGGGGGGATTTTTCTCCCTAGCGAAGTAGGTAACTGACCGCCCATCCCTTTACCTACGTAATGCATCGTATTTGGCGAAAGGAAAACGTGTGTCCTCCGAGTCTAGAAGCATTCGCAGTTAGATCACAGCCAGTGGCACTCAGATGTAGCAAGCAGTAATTTGCTGCTCGAATCACCAGAGGTCGTGCGAAAAAGCGCAGGTCAGGCGGTGGGCGTCAGTGTCGAGTTGCCGGCAAAGAAGACAAAGAGGGGAATTTGACAAGCCAATGTTCTGCAGTCGCTGTTTCGTGGCAAATTTCGAGTTGATTATAAGATACCAAATTGCCCGAACGTCAGTAGGGAGGAAGAGCTGGTGAATGGTGCTCCATACTTTGGGCCACTGGATGGAGGGATATTTGTTCTCCAGCGTGTTACGGGGAACACGGAACAACAGCAGGTTGTAAAAATCCTTGGTCCTGGGCGGACGCACGTGTCTGTGAGGCTGGTATGTGCGTAACTGTAATGAAAAAGGCCGAAGAGTGAATTACGTGAGGTGCCATTTGGTTGACAAACACCGGTGGTGAGACACTGGCAGGCAGGAGAACCTCAAGCAAGCTACGTGTTAGGGACGTGCCCCGTCCTGTCCAATGCCTTCTTATAGTATTCATATACAATTCTGCAGCTCGCGTACGCTACGGATCACCGAGCGAGGTGGCGCGGGGGTTAGAACACTGGACTCTCATCCGGGAGGACGACGGTTAAAACCCGCGCCCGGCCATCCTGATTTATGTTTCCCGTGATTTACCTAAATCGCTTCAGCTGCCGGGATGGTTCCTTCGAATGGGCACGGCCCTACTTAGTGTGAAGTATGCATGTTGACGGCACCTCTTGCATTTTTCCACTTCGACGTTGAAGCACGTCTCAGCTTCGACTATTAACTGTTGAGCTTGTAAGAAGTTGATATGCGTCCGCAAGGTGCAGTGTAGCACGCGTCGCTCCAGCCAATAGCGTCATTCAGCGCGTCCGTCTCTAGCGTGTACTCCCTAATCCGTTGGGACGGATGACCTCGCTGTTTGGTCCCCTCCCCCAAGTCAACCAACTCGCATACGGACGTCGACGAGTCAAAGGCCGCCATTCCGTGGGAGCAGGGTAAGTGTTTTATAACGGACTTTAAACATAGAACCAGCTGTAACTTAATAGCCAAGGTGCACCTGAAGGTTGCATCCAACCGCCGTCAACAGAGGGAGCACTTGCGCGACGTGGAGCAATTTCGCCTCCACATAACGACTAAGGAACTCAACATGTTGAAGCGTGATCTGATGGCGCAGGAGCTTCTGGCGGACATCTTTGCAAATGACCTGTAATAGGCGAGGAAAATTCGTCGAGGTTGTGCGCGTGACAGTGAGGGAAAAGTAATGGCCAGGAACCGGTGTCACTGACAGAGAACTGAAATGGTCGAGGTCGAACGGAGCGTACATGACGTAAGTAGGCTGTTTATGTTTTCTTATTGGCAACGTTACGTAGCGCTCTGTATGAAAATCACTGGCTGTGCTGTGTGCAGTCTGTGGCTAGTTTGCATTGTTGTCTGCCATTGTAGTGTTGGGCAGCAGGATGTGAACTGCGCGTAGCGTTGCGCAGTTGGAGGTGAGCCGCCAGCAGTGGTGGATGTGGGGAGAGAGATGGCGGAGATTTGTAATTTGTCATGAACTGCTATATTTATACATGATGATATCAAGGTAAATACATTGTTTGTTCTCTATTAAAATCTTTCATTTGCTAACTATGGCTATCAGTAGTTAGTGCCTTCAGTAGTTTGAATCTTTTATTTAGCTGGCAGTAGTGGCGCTCGCTTTATTGCAGTAGCTCGAGTAACCAAGATTTTTGTGAGGTAAGTGATTTGTGAAAGGTATAGGATAATGTTAGTCAGGGCCATTCTTTTGTAGGGATTTTTGAAAGTCAGATTGCGTTGCGCTAAAAATATTGTGGGTCAGTTTAAGCACAGTCATGTACAATTTTTCTAAGGGAACGTTTCAATGAGAACAGTGGACCAACTGAAAGCCTGCAAGCGCTGAAGGCACTGTGAGAATTCTAAAGGTGTGCGATGTCGGAAGTGTAGATGGTTCTCTGCTCTCCCTCGCAGAACACCTAAAGCGTATAAATGTTTACCTATGTATCGCACAGCACTAAATAGTTATAGCCATTTGTAATCTCTATATTCATCTCAAAATAGCGCTGTACTTTTCCGACTCAAACGAATAGCATTTGGAAGTAGAGCAGAAGAGATGACCCTCTTGTCAGGCTGCAAGTGACAGGTTTCTACATAGTGTAGAACCTGATAGTGAGACTAATGCAAAGTCATTCTGGTCTCGAGTGCTGTCGACACGAACCGATCTGTGCTGTGAAACGTGAGGTTTTGTTCCCCGATGCTCTGTTGCAGAAGTCAGTTAACGAGTAGACAACCTGTCGGTTCTCGCATAGGCGAAGACCACGGCAGGCCCCCGGTGAGCGCGTGCACGGCGCGAGGCCCGCCTCTTGGGAAGTGGTTGTTTGTGGTGTGGGTGGGCTCATCTCCCTGAGTGGCCGGCACAAAGCGCGCACCACAATAGCGCGCCGGACAATTAAGTGCGCAGGCGCCAGGTGTTTACCGCCGCGATCGCGCCACCGACGTATCGGCGACCAGACACGAGCGCCGCTTAAAGGGGAAAAGGGTGAAGCGGAACGGACGCACGTACTCGCTATTGTGGGAAGACAAGCGGTTGCGACAACCTAAAGAAGGGGACGAATCGATGTCTCGTCGGTCGGTCGGTCGGTCGGTTGGTTTGTTTGTTTGTTTGGGGGAGGAGGGGAGAAGGTACCAAACAGCGAGCTCATCGGTCTTACGATCCAAAGCGGCGAAGGCTAAGGGAGGAACAACACTATGAGCGCAGTCCAAACGATGGGAAAAGAAAACGGCCAAAGAGGTAGTAGGAAGGCGCCCGAGAGGCAATACGCGTGACGGGACGCGACGCCGGACCAGCACCGCCGCCGACCCATCCCGATCCCCACTCCATAACATGTTTGAGACACAACGGGGACAGCACCAGGGGAAGAAGACACGAGAAGACGAACCTTTGTAGTAGCATGGTTGGGCAAGAATGGAGGATATGATTGCCAATGTCAACCTTCTGGCATATGTTGCAAGTGATTCTGTGGCTGATTTAAAAACAGTTTCGACACCGATAGCAATTAGTGGAGACCTCGTATTAGTAGTTAGTCAAGCTCACTGGACGAAACATTCGGCAACCTCTCGAAAGCGCACGCTGATCTCTCTTTAGCGCTGTAGACGTTACAGAACTGGTACCACGTGGTCAAGTAAGCCTCCACCGCTGACGTCAGTAAAGTGGGGTGTATGTGGTACTCAGTTGCAAGGAGTCAGTGCAGTAAGATGAATCGATGCACAAACGTGACAGACTGAAAGAAAGGAGATGGCGCGTTTCGAGTTGACCGCACCGCGAATGAAATTGCCAGATTCGTTTGTCTATCGAGGCGAGCTGTCTAATGCGCCTACATGTAATGGTGAAGACTACCACTCGCAGCCAGTAAAGTGGTCGAAAAACGCTAATCGCTGGTAGATCCTCATACAATGGTACTGGAAGCAAGTGTCACGCATTGTCAATCACAGTCGGTTTCAAACCCGACAGACAGTGCCGCTGCCACTGCAGGTCTGCCTCAACCAGTTTCCCAGCGAGCACTACTAAAGGAGCTGCATGTAATGGTCATTTGAAGTCGGGTACCTGGCGAATGGCCATTTCTCAAGGCGGTTCTTAAACCTGTACCTCTTCTGTAAGCCAAACAATTCAGAAACTGCACTGTAGTTCAATGCAGGCTGGTAGTGTGGTCTTTGGTTATTTTAGAACAGTAGTCAAGAGAACACTGGAAAATTCTAAGACCAGTGGTAGCGTCTAGTATTTCTACCATTAGGGTCTTGAGTCTCTGTATGCATCTTCAGGACGTAGTTCTTTGTTACTGTGCTCTGACTACCAGTTTTTCACTCAGAAATGAGACAGTGATGTTGGAGACAAAAACAGTCAAAGAAAGCACAAAATCTATCTTGGAAAATATAGAAACGGTGCTTACGTGTTGAGGACAAAGCAAGTAAGCAAATGAAGTAAGACCTTCAGAAATTACGGCCTCTTTGCGGGATACAGATTCGGTTGTACATGTTGAGTTCGCAAGGGACTAAATATTCTCGCAAATGTATCTCTTTAGTTCCTTACACGGCAAAAGACGTTCGCTAAACTAAAGATGTGAAAGTCTGGACAAGAACAGCAGTAGCAATACAAGGTACTGTAATGTGTGATTACGTCTTATGGAAAGCACTTGTCTGTAAAAGTAAAAGTCTTACAATTTGATCAATAACTACATACGAGAGGCATTCAGTAAGTAGTGGATCACATTCTTTTTTCTCAGTCAATCTCGGTTGAAAAATATGGAATTTGTTGTGGAACAGAGTGGAGTATCCCACTTCAGCCCCTATACTTTCATACTGGACGTGTTATGCATCGCCTTCAAAACGGCGTCTGTAGCGGAGGTGCGTTCCAAGCAAAGTTGCCATTGACTTTCTTTTGGCAGAGACCAGAAGATCGCAGATATTCATAGGCCTTGAAGAACGTCTGCGGAGACCTGGGAATGAACAACAGCGCACAGAGTGGTTGGACGAGACAGCTGTCATCATCGAAACATAGTCTCGCAAACTTGCCCCATCTCCTGCGTACCGGCTGCACACAGCTGTCACTCTTGCAACGACAAGTGACTAACGACAAATAAACTTTCCTTCTCCATGAAAACGCAAGACTTCACACACCTCTGCGCACCCGAGAGCAGCTCCCAAAACTTCATGGCTTCTTCTTCCTCATCCGCCCTACAGTCGGGATCTCGCGCCTTCCAACTGTATCCTTCATTGGATGATGAAGGATAGAGACTGCGGGAAGGGGTACTTGGATAATGGGAAGGTTGTCAATGCAGCAAGATGTTGGCTCCGATGTCGACCTGTAGGGTGTCACCATGTGAGCGTACAGGTCCTCCCAGTAAAGTGGGAGATTATGTTGTAAAATAGGATTTTATAGACAAAAACAGTGTGGAATGATTCGTTGTATTGGAATCCCGAATAAAACCAACCAGCTTTAACAAAAAAGCTTGTTGCGTTACTTACTAGGCGCTCCTCATATGTTGTTTATCTCATGAATAGAAGCTTTCTGCGCACTGGGCTTTTAGCCATTCGAGGCAAACATGGGAATATAATGATGATGGTGATGTTGTTGTTCGGTTTGTGTGGCGCTCGACTGTGGTGTCATCAACGCCTGTGCAAAGTCCCAATTTTTTTTACACAATCCAATTTTTTACACAGCCCAATTTTTACCTAGTCCAATCGAGCCACTGTCACGAATTATAATGAAATGAGGAGGACAACATAAACATGCAGTCACCGGGTACAGAAAATCCCCAACCCAGCCGGGAATCGAACATCGGATCTCGTGATTCAGAGGTACATGTGAAGAGAACTGATTAACTTTGCGCGAAGTTACTGCACTTTGCGCGAAGTGCAGTAAATAACGAAGCTCCTCTTGAATTTGTCAGCGTCAATGGAACTTCTACTACATGTCAAAACAGTATCTAGAGTTGCAGTAGCAGGATAATGTCGCTATAGGCAAATAACTAGGATGGGGTGTGATGCTTTCAGAGCACAGAGACTTTGCTGCGTCGCCCGTATGCTGTCTTTCTCTGTTCAACGCCGCACGCTGCAGTCGTACAGCCCCGACAACCAGGAGTGATGGTCTGGGGTGCTATTTCATCTCACAGCAGGACCACTCTGATTGTGACTGCGGCATCCTTAACGCATCGTGGTATATCGACGATATTGTATGTCCTGTTTTGTTGCCCTCCAAGACAAGCCATAATAGGCTAATATTTCAGCAAGATAATTCCCGTCCGCGCAAGCTGATAGTTTCTACTGCTTGTCTTCTTGCTTGCTAACCCAATCTTGGTCACCACGGTCGCCGCACCTTTCCCCAATTCAGAACGTTTGGAGCATTATTGGCAGGGCTTTCGAGCCATTTCAGGACTTTGACTGTCTAAAGCACGAACTGGACAGAATTTCGCACGATATCTCTCACGAGGACGTCTAACAGCTGTATCAATCGATATCAAGCCGAATAACTGTTTGTATAAGAGCCAGAAGTGGGCCAACGTGTCACCGACACACACAATATGTGAAGTTCGTTTTCCTGAATAAATCACGCAAATTTTCTGAAATGGTTATCAACTGTTTCTCTGTACGGGCACGTCAGATCTACCGATTATCGTCTCATTTGGATAATTCCTTGATGGGGTGTCTTTCTTTGTCTTAGAGTGTATACTCGGAAAACTCTCGCTGTCGCTTTTTAACGTAATACTTGTCTTGTTTACTGTATGGCAACCATAATGAACATTACAGTGGCTAAATACCTACACCATATCAGAACTAACGGAAGGTACTTCGCGCACCCTGGAGTACACGCTAGAGACGGACGCGGCTGAATGACGCTATTGGCTGGAGCGACGCGTGCTACACTGCACCTTGCGGACGCATATCAACTTCTTACAAGCTCAACAGTTAATAGTCGAAGCTGAGACGTGCTTCAACGTCGAAGTGGAAAAATGCAAGAGGTGCCATCAACATGCATACTTCACACTAAGTAGGGCCACTGTGCATAGCTAGGCCAAGAATTTCTGTCAGTAATGATAGCTACTCAACCCCCACTGTAAGTATTTTGCCAGGTACGTGGAGTCAGCCTGCGGCAGACGTGACATGTGGAGGGTTAGGGACGTAGTGTAGTGGTGTCAGGCGTGGCAACATTTCATTAGAGAAGAACTCATTATTTGGCTGGCGGCTGGCAGCGTGCCCGCCCCCAGCCTCGGCGCCATGGCGGGACGAAAGTTCTCTCTCCCTCGTGGCCACTGACCAGCCGCGACGATATGAAATTCCTACAGGCCGGCGCTGCATCCCGCTCCCGAGGGACTTGCCGCCACAGCCAAATAAATCACTTGCCAATGGGGCTTGTGTGTGTCAGCAGCCCTCTGCGGGTCCTCTCACGCCGCGTCTGCATTTTCCCATTTTTCATTTTGCACATAAATATTTATTGTGTTTTCAACCAAACACGTTTCACCTATTCGTATTAGGCATCATCAGTGGTTTCCTGGTTATGCCTAATCCGAGAAGGTGAAACGAGTTTGGCTGAAAACAAAATATTCATTTAGGTGCACAATTCGGATAACATTTGTTCTCGTTTACATCATAAACATAATTGAAGTAGCCACTGAGGAAGTACGGCTCCAGATCGAGGGCTACTTTTTTCAGACTCCGATCGGCCGACAGTGAAAATCAAAAACGATTTATTTGCAATATCTTGCTAAGCCTTCCAATTATTTCTCTATGTAGTCGTCACTCTCACTTGGACGTTTGTCGTTGCGTGGCATCAACTTAACGGCACCCTCGTCACAGAAAGCTTGTGAATTGCGCCAATGCACTACGTTGGTCGGCAGCCCGTTATCTGTGCCAAAATGCTGCCCTCACAGCTAGCGGTTCATGTGGGCAAAGAGATGAAAACCAGAGGGAGCCAAGTCCGGGCTGTATTGTGGGAGATTAATGCTGCAGCAGCGTCTAAGTTGCACCTGCAGTGTGCGGCTGAGGATCGTCCAGAGAAGGCAAAGCATGACAGTTACGTTATGTGGGCTGCATCAAATCAGGCGAAACACTTCATACTTTGCGAGACATACTACTGCTATAGGCATCTTCACGTGCTCAACGTGCGCTCTTAATTGAAAAGAGCGACTTGACGCTTTGGACGTGTATACTAGATACATTGCACAAAACATCTGCGCAAAGCTTCATCGAATTTTCACTGTGGTTTTAATTTCGCGACCGATCGGTGGTCATCTTTGCTTTGATTTTGGGTTTCAGAGCACGCAGCAGCTCACAGTATCCGACTCTGTTCACTGCTCGACCTTTAAGATTTCAATGAGTCTACAGTATACCTTTCAAGCAACAAAACAGTTCCATCACCACCTTTCTTGCGGAAGTCTGGGTTTTTAACTTCTTTGCTGTAAGTAAAGATGCACCTTTGCATGTCATGCTCACCATGCTCGGACTCTTACTCTTTGATTAGTAATAATGGACTCACGTCTCATCAACGGGTATCACGCGATTCTAAAAGCCTTCCCCATCCTTTTCAGAACGCCTTAAATGTGATTTCGACGTATCCAAACATTCCTGTTAATGTTTACCTGTCAACTGACGTGGTACCGAGTGGTCATGACCTCTGGAACAGTTTACAGATTCATGGACGATTTCAGATGCTGAAATGTCACGGAAAGACTATCATCACGAATCATTCGTTCAGTTGTCTCGATGTTCCTCTCTCTTTTCGATACAGGTGGCCTATCGAACGCTATTCGTCACAGACAGAAATAAGTACACTTTAAAAAGTGACTTATCTCCAGTAAATTTTTCTGTCTCTGTTGATGCACTGTGGAACAGGGACAGCGTCCAGACAAATATTTAGCGAGGAAAATCGCAGAACATCCGTATGTTTTGAGTAGTTATTTTATTTAGACAACCAGTTTCGGCATCTCAATGATATCTTCAGGCCCCTATGCACTCCATGTACAAACAATCAGTTATATCGATCCCTGCATACTTGGAGCCATCAGTATCTGGATTCTGTGAATTCGCCTTTTGAGTGTTTACTTCGAAGACTTGACAACCAAGTCTTGTCAAGTCTTGGTAAATAAAGTAAATTTTTCATTCACTAAGACACCTATCACCGTGCTACAGCTGTATTCTGCAAATTCTCTATGAAGCTTTAGTTCCTTCAAACTACAGAAAACGAACCAGTCCCGTAATTTATTCCTTGGTGCCTACAGACAATGAGCCACTAATAATAAAATACTCTCAAATCACTACGAGTAGAGCTATGCACTGAACTAGCGCACAAGAAAATCAGTGAGGTTGAGGGATGTAATTGCTGACTCGGCGACTTCATCATACGAAGCACAAAAAATTTCCATTGCTTATTGATTCGCCCTTGTAACAGACACTATGTTGATTTTCTGTACTTACCTTCTTCAGTCGTGAATGAAAGATTAGAGTCCCTTTCTTCGGAAACGGTTCTTCCTGTCGTCGAAATCCGTAAGAGAACTCAACTTTTTCAATACTTCGAAAATGTCATTGTCCTTTATATATTAATATTCTTTCTTCAAGATGATGGATAAACAGTAAAAGCTAAGTTGCGAAGTTCTGCTCTCTCTCTCTCTCTCTCTCTCTCTCTCTCTCTCTCTCTCTCTCTCTCTCTCTCTCACACACACACACACACACACACACACACACACACACACACACACACGCTCGACTTGCCTACGCTATGCTTATAGCTGCAGCCTCGGAGTATGTTAAGCAGCTACCCGACGCTGACGCATGCAGCAGGCGAAAGCACGTGCGGTCTGGGTCGTTGCTGCGCTGATCACCAGCGCCGGCCGCACCTTTTGTCGTCCTCGAAGATAGCGCCATGCGGACTACGCAGATGTTTGCCCGCCAGTGACCAATGTGTGTGCGGTCCTGGCCCGGCTTCTAGTATCGCGACCGCCCTACCGGGAAAGTGCATCTGCCGGAAGTTGACCGACCACAGCCACTTCCTGCCACCGCTACAGCACACGCCCACACGTTTCTGATCGTTGCTGGCACCACCACAACGTTCCTTTCCTGTATAGCCTTCTCAAGTGAATCTAACTGACCGAGATCACTTATACAGGGTGATTCAAAAAGAATACCACAACTTTAGGAATTTCAAACTCTGCAACGACAAAAGGCAGAGCTAAGCACTATCTGTCGGCGAATTAAGGGAGCTATAAAGTTTCATTTAGTTGTACATTTGTTCGCTTGAGGCGCTGTTGACTAGGCGTCAGCGTCAGTTGATGCTAAGATGGCGACAGCTCAACAGAAAGCTTTTTGTGTTATTGAGTACGGCAGAAGTGAATCGACGACAGTTGTTCAGCGTGCATTTCGAACGAAGTATGGTGTTAAACCTCCTGATAGGTGGTGTATTAAACGTTGGTATAAACAGTTTACAGAGAATGGGTGTTTGTGCAAAGGGAAAAGTTCTGGACGGCCGAGAACGAGTGATGAAAATGTAGCACGCATCCAGCAAGCGTTTGTTCGCAGCCCAGGAAAATCGACTCGCAGAGCTAGCAGAGAGCTGCAAATTCCACAATCAACTGTATGGAGAGTCCTACGAAAATGGTCAGTTATGAAACCTGAACGTCAACTACCCGAGGCGATGGATCGGCCGCCAGGCAGCCCGCGACAGAGCACTTCATCACTGGCCTCCAAGAAGCCCTGATCTTACCCCCTGCGATTTTTTCTTATGGGGGTATGTTAAGGATATGGTGTTTCGGCCACCTCTCCCAGCCACCATTGATGATTTGAAACGAGAAATAACAGCAACTATCCAAACTGTTACGCCTGATATGCTACAGAGAGTGTGGAACGAGTTGGAGTATCGGGTTGACATTGCTCGAGTGTCTGGAGGGGGCCATACTGAACATCTCTGAACTTGTTTTTTAGTGAAAAAAACCTTTTTAAATACTCTTTGTAATGATGTATAACAGAAGGTTATATTATGTTTCTTTCATTAAATACACATTTTTAAAGTTGTGGTATTCTTTTTGAATCACCCTGTATATTAACCCAAAAACCTCTGTAAGTGGCAGGAGACAGCTGACCAGTCTGACCAAACATAGGTCAGAAAATGTTGAGACCAGTCAAAGATAGTCTCGACTTAAAGGGTGCCGGGAATTTATAGTATTCCTTGCGAATCCGGCAAGAATTACGTGGGCCAGTCTGTAAGAACAGTAGCCGACCAACGCCACCTGAAATACAGGTATTTGGAAAAATCAGTGTTGGCTGAGCACAGCCTGCTCAACAAGCATGAGATTTTATTTGAAGAAACGAGAATAATAGCCCACGCATCGAATTACTGGGACTCTGTTATCCGGGAAGCAGTCGAAATTAGACTTATTATTATTAATAATATTAACAGAGACAACGGCTGTGCACTTAGCAACACCTGGAAGAGTGCACTGGATAGAGAAAAATCTCAGAGGAATAGTTCCCGCACTTTACCTCCTGATTCAAGGGATGGCGCTGCAAGCAACGCGGAATAGAAACTACAGCTATGGAAGTAGAGGGCACCACTCCACTACGCGCCAAATCGCTGTTGCTATGACGTATTCCAGCCAATCAGAAGCCGTCCTTTGCATATAAAAGTGGGAGCCTCGCTAGTTTTAGCCCTGACGACGACCATGGAGGTCGTGGTCGAAGGCTTGGAGTTTTATCCTGAATTGACGCGTAAGACTTCGTAGCCATAGGTCACGCAGTCCGCACTGACGTTTCAGTTGTACTGACTGATATTCGACACCTGTTCTGTGTGCCTCAAATTCACCGATTACGGGAGCCAAGATATTCGTCATCGTACTTCGCAAATCACTGAAGAAAGGTGTAACAATCTTTAAAAATATTATGTTCGTTAATGGATATTCAATGTCTAATGTTTGTCTTACGGAAAGTTACTTTGTAATGTGTTGTTGAGCAAATGGTGTGCTTAATCACTTTTACTGTAATCCAAAGAAAAATTAAAGAACTTAATCTGGAAAACCAGTATGTAATCCCTCTGAAATTTACTCAGTCTCGTGAGCACCAAGTTCTATGGCCCTGTGCAATAAACTGATAAAATTCCCTAAGAAATAAACAATGAAATACATTTTCCTTAGCTCCTGAGTCTCAACGGATGTAATCTTGGTATTCTGTTCTCTCCACAGTAGGCTTACAAAATATTCAGTCTTGACTCAGCGAAATGCAATGCCTCCCGTAAAATAGCTTCATACAAAGAATGTCACACGATATGGTAGAGGACGAGATACTGATAACAGGGTATGCTAAGACCGAATTCTTCATCTCGAAAATTTTATTCAAAATAAAGTTTGTCCTTCACAAAATCTAATATGAAATATTTTACATAAACTTCAAATCAGTGAACTTCTCAACTGTTCTACAATTCTCACTTGTATGTGTTGTATTGTATGTTAACCGGGGACCTAGAAACGACGGGGAGGCTCCGTCCCCGCCGCAGCCGCAGTGGTCCACAACCCCACGACGACTACCGCAGTCCACTTCACCCCTCTGCCGCCTCACACCAAACCCAGGGTTATTGTCCGGTTCGGCCCCCGGTGGACCCCCCAGGGAATGTCTCACACCAGACGTGTGTAACCCCTACGTTTGCGTGGTAGAGTAATGGTGGTGTACGCGTACGTGGAGAACCTGTTTGCGCAGCAATCGCCGACATAGTGTAACTAAGGCGAAATAAGGGGAAGAGGCAGATGGAAAACCGCCTAAAAACCATCCACAGACTGGCCGGTTCACCGGACCTCGACACAAATCCGCCGGGCGGATTCGTGCCGGGGACCAGGCGCCCCTTCCCGCCGGAAAGCCGTGCGTTGGACCGCACGGCCAACCGGGCGGGCCACAATTCTCACTTACAGACGTAGTTAACAATACTTGGACTGTTACATGACAAAAGGTCTGACATCGTTTAACAAAATAGATTCCAAAATTTAACTTCCTTGTATCAGGTTTACAAAATACTACAATCCGGATATACCTAATCAACCCATACATTACATCTGATGCAACATACTTGATTCCTACATTCAAGTGACGATACTGTTAGAATTAGCAGAATCCACATATTTAAAACTCTGCGCCTCCCTACTTACAATCGATTGTGCCACTCAGGCAACAACTTTGGTTCAGTGGTGTCAAAGATACACCCTCTTCTACATGCGACAACCACATCATGTCACCTCTAATGAAATAAATCACAAAATCGGGCTCCATCCTCACAAAGGATATGGCCGAGCAGCATCACGTACACTAGGCAACGGCCTTCACTGCGCTGCAAACTCAGGTTTCATTTATTGTTGATGTTTCTCGTCTACGCTCTCTGTAGAAATTCCTGGGCCAATACTAGTGCACTACCTCGGTAACGGTGCATCACTGGTCTTATTCTCCACGAATCGTACACTTCTTGTGATTGTATCGCTTAGGCTGTAGATGTTGAACGATTAATGGATATTTTCACATACGAGGTTGCCGTTATAAAGTTTAAATTATCACCTCACAGAAACAAAGTTGCGTACTGACGGCTTTGTTTGTTTGTTTGTTTGCAGGAACGTGCCTACAATCCTGGTACGGTAAAATGAAAATGGCTCCTCTAGCGCCGTGCTGTGGTACTGAGGCGCTGCGATTCAGCGTGTACCACAACTGTAGGCACGCGCACGCATACAAAACAAAACCGTCAGTACGCAACTTTATCATCTGAGTAAGCCCGAGTATTATGGAATAAAAATTACTTTTGTAGTTTCATCTCTAAACTGAAGTCATTCTTAGCTGTCCAGCAAATTTTAACGTCAACAATCTGGCAATAAATATTTGCACTTCTCCTAACGAAATTTTAAAAAATTGCCTTCGAAAAAAAGATTTTAAAAAGTTGTACTCTGAGGTCAATATTGAATAACTGGGAAATACGGAGTAGGGTTAAAAAAGCAGATAACCACACGAAGTATAGTTCTGAGATCGCTCATATTTTAAACTCTTAGAACAATTACTTATAAGTAACAGATAAGTAATTTGGTTCGATAGCGAAACTGCTAAGTTTATTAACTTAAAAAAGTTCTGAAACTTAAAGTTCTGAAACAAGTATTTCTGTATATAGTAGAAGTGACCTCTTTTGCAGTCTACATTCTTAGCACCTGTACCGTCAAAGTAGGCCCACATATTACAAACAATACTAAGTGTTCCATACTGCCCAACACGCCATCTTTGATTTCTCAAAGTAACAACAGGGCCATCTGTAGCTACAGGGAAAAAATCGAGCAATTCGAAAAAAAAAAGGTTCAAATGGCTCTGAGCACTATGGGACTTAACATCTATGGTCATCAGTCCCCTAGAACTTAGAACTACTTAAACCTAACTAATCTAAGGACAACGCACAACACCCAGCCACACGAGGCAGAGAAAATCCCTGACCCCGCCGGGAATCGAACCCGGGACCCGGGCGCGGGAAGCGAGAACGCTACCGCACGACCACGAGATGCGGGCAGCAATTCGAAATAGTCTACTACTATTTTACTTAATAAATTACGTAGTTTCAATCGTTGGTGTACATTTCAATAATTACTACACTTTCTGTAAATCTACGAAAGCGTGCCGTAACTCACACAATGTATGGAGATGAAGTGTACTCCTTACAGAGCATCAGGGAACATTTTGAAGTAGTTGATGCGTGTGCCCTGGAAGCACCACTCGACAGATGAGAAATCACAATATTCTATAATAACCGAAGTTCATCTACCCGTCGTCTATTATAAGTATTGTGGTGTAACAAACTATCGGAAGCAGTCATACAGCTTTCTCGTCGCCTCTGCGAGAACATGTGAGAAGGCGACGCAATTAAAATTAATACATGTTGATATGGCGCGCGCCGCTATCCTGTGATCTTGTTTAGAGCGCGCGCTATAATCAATTATAGTTCGCTGTTCTGGTGCGGGTGGCGCCCCGGTGGTGATTTGGTATTACGTCGGTGGCGTGTGTTTGCGATGGCCGGCGGAAAGCGAGAGGGTCCTCGGTTTTCCGGGTATTGCACGGAACGTGAAGTTCGCTCTGCCTGACCTGCTGGTGACTAGCGCTAAGGTTGTTGTGCCTCGCAATATGAGCAGAGTGGTCTGCGGCGGAGGCGACTCCGCTGTGCTGGCCATGCGGTGGTGATTAATTGGAGTCGGCGTACTTGTTCTGCCTGCCTGTCTGATGTAGAGGTCCGGTGGCGTCCTGTGATACTCTGGCCCGGAGACAACTAGTTGCTGAATTTTGGAGTCGTCTGCCAGGTTAGGGTGTGGGCTCGGTTGGCTCGTCTGATGTTCCGCTGGAAGCTCCAGCAGCGGTTTCTGAACTTCATTCTGATGTGGGACGGTGTTGTTGGAAGTTTTTGCTGAGTGTGTGTGGCACGTTACGATATTTGTTGGTACTAATTTATTTGCTCAACTGGAATATCTTTTGGTTATCCCACTGAGTGGGTCGCTGCCCACCCGGTATGCTCAGCGTTACCTTTGGTGGTGCCTGTTTGTTCCTTTTTGAAGGAATTCACGTAGGTGGTTCCTGTTATCTGCTCGGAGTTGCGTTCATGTACGGTATATTTGGCATTTGATGTGTTAGGTAAAGTATGCCTAAGAAAGGGGTTTTTGGACAGTATATGCATAGTGAATTACTGTTGCTTGGTATACGTGGTCTTCTGGGACCTGAACAACACGATCTCGTCAATTTGGTTTGTGTAACAGCATTTAGTGGTATGTTCTGTATTTTTACCTCACTGTGTTATTATTAACTTGGTGGAATAGTCGCGTTTGGTGTCGTTAAGGCACTTCTAAGACTGTGGTTTGTCTATTCATGTGCGCTTGGCTTTTATTGTTTTGTTTTAAGAAGGGAGAATTGTTTATTAAGGTTTGTGTGTGTGTGTTGGCTTCCGGCACTTGTTAAGAACGCCCGAGTTAACGGCGCCGTGGTTATCATATGCTGTCGGGATGTTATGTTGTTATTTGATTTTTATGTTGTGTTGATATTATCTGTCATGTGTTACAGAACATAACCAAGGAGCGTAAGTGATGGGCAGTTGTGGGAGGCATGTCGGGGAGCTCTCAGCGGTTTATTTCGGGGACCGTATCTAGTGTTGAGAGCTCGTTCGTCTGTGATTGCGTTGGGAGTTGCCCTTGCCCTTTGGTTCTATCAAATTATTATTTTGTTATTATATTTACTGGTTGTGTGTTGTGCTTCTTTGATTTTATGGTGCCAAGTGTCATTATCTCCCTCAAAGTTTTTTTTATATAAATGATTTTAAATTGTAATGCCAAGTTAACTTATTATTGGATCTTGTCTGTGGAGTAAAATCTTCTAAAGTACTATTGTAAAAGGTTCTTTGATTTTATAGTGGCAAGCCGCCGTTATTGTTTTTAAAGCTCATTCTTTTAACCATTTGTTAAGTTCTGTATGTTATATGAATTTGTTGTTATTTAAAGAGTTTAGTATTGGCAATTTAATAAATTGTGTACAGAGTCTGCTGTTTGGATATTATTAGGTGGAAATCCGTGGATAGTTCAAATTGTTCAAATGGCTCTGAGCACTATGGGACTCAACTGCTGAGGTCATAAGTCCCGTAGAACTTAGAACTACTTAAACCTAACTAACCTAAGGACAACACACACATCCATGCCCGAGGCAGGATTCGAACCTGCGATCGTAGCGGTCGCGCGGTTCCAGACTGTAGCGCCAGAACCGCTCGGCCACCAGCGGCCGGCCGTGGATAGTTGTCCTATAAGAACACACATTCCACATATCAAGTCAACTGAATTAAATTTGTATAATTTATTTATGTCCTATTACAACTTTTAATGCATGAATGTTTCTTTTCTTTTGATTTATGTCGAGACAATGGGCGACGAAATACGTCGACCGCAGAGTCTTAGGCCGCTACGGCGAGAGTTGCTGTACTGTCCAGCGCTACAACTGAAGTGACGGCCGGCGACTGTTGCGAAACACTTGCTTTCAATTTACTTTAATCGATGCTGTTGTAACTAAAAAAAGAAAATCAAAATGTATCTGTAAGTAAAATCTAATGAGGTACGAGTCAGCCTTTTATTGTCTGCTAGTAAATTCATACTTATTGGATTATGTAACATAAGTGTTCTAAATTGAAAATTAATTTCATTTTGTATTTACTTCTGAAGTGAATAAGTCATTTACAGTTCACGTGCTGCACGTATACGTATTTTTATTTAAGTAGCAGTAGAATTTTGCAGCTTTTCATATAATTTGAGATCGCTGATCCAGTTTGAGATATGAATGTGGGTACAAATATCATCAATATGTGGCATCTTTACTGGTTACCGTTTGTAATTTTGGAAAGAACAACTGAATGCATTTTTCTCCGATAAAGTCTTTTTCTGATGCAGGGATCTGCAGTTTATCAAATAAATTATTCACTATCATTCTTCAGTAATCTCATGTGGTACACTCTAGCTACATGAAATCGGAGTACTGTCAAAGTGCCTAATTACAAGTCAACTTCTTCAGATCAGAGGCGTAACACCGCAGTATGTAAGAAAGGTCTGCCAGAGTTTAGCATCCGGTCCGACGCAAAGCAACAGAGCACTACGAGCGGTGCGTGGGCGTCTGAACTCAACAGTTCAGATTTTAGATTAACTAAAATCTTGCACTTCGTTTGAATACAGCTATCGTATTTGCCTAAGCAAGAAAGTTGATATAACAACGTTCGGTACGACAGCAATATCCTTTATTTTCCAAGAGTTCTGTGACAACCACGGTAAGCAGATGGTTCTCGCTTCGTCACTCCAGTCTTTTCACAAGCTGTTCCGCAATGTCGTCAAAAATAGCGACCGCCAGAGTGACGGAAGCGGAGAGGCTGCGCGGCGCACGCGATGCACCAGAGAGGCGCGCAGCGGGTAGCGGTCCCCGCAGGCGCGTTGCGCAACGCCTGCATCGGTCTCTCTCATTACGGTGCGGCTTAAGCGACGCGGGCGATTCGACACGGCGGCTGGCCATTGCAGAGTCACGTCTCCCATCCGCCGTGCTCCTCGTAACCATATTGCCTTCCAATTATCGTAACAAAACTTTTATTTGGCTGCGAAGTCTTTCGCGACGTATTTCTTGAATAAAAAAACTCTCGATCTACATGCCGCGTCAATTCAGGATAAAACCCCAAGCTTTCGACCACTACCTCCTGGAAAAATGCACTCGATAAAGAAAAATCGCAGAGGAAAACTTCCCGCACTTTACCTCCTGATTCAAGAGATGGCGCTGCAAGCAACACGGGATAGAAACTACATCTATAGAAGTACAGGGAACCACTTCACTACGTGCCGTATCGCTGTTGCTATGACGTATTCCAGCCAATCAGAAGCCGTCCGTTGGGTATAAAAGTGGGAGCCTCGCTAGTTTACGACAGTCAGTTTTAGCCCTGACGACTACCATGGAGGTAGTGATCCAAAGCTTGTTTGAGTTTTATCCTGAATTGACGCGGCATGTACACCGAGAGTTTTTTTTATTCAAAACTTTTATTTATTTTTAATTTCTCTGTTTCCAGATGTAAAATAATTTGGAGCTAGTAATATTCTAACATTTGTACCCCGCCAATCCAAAAAGTTTGGAGACTGCATTAATAAAAAACAGAGAAAAGTTAAGATGATGCTTTTAAACGCTTCAGATGTTGCCAGAATCTTCACGACACTTGAGTACAACGCACAGAACATTCATTCATTCATTCACTCACGTGAAATTGTCAGAAAAGTCTTTCTTCGGGATGTTGTTCAACTCGTTCGTCACATCGGCTTGAATGCCGATTATGTCATCAAAGCGTTGACCCTTCATGCAATTTTCTGCACTCTGTCATTTTGCGGAAGGTTCATCACCCGTGATGATTTTGTCCAGAAAATAATTGCCCGCGTTTCGCATTTTAGTCAAGTTGCAGCAAAGTCCACGTGACAAAACTTGCACACACTTTTCTCTTCTTCAAAGCATCCTGGATAATGTCTTGAACACTCGATTTAGAGCTGTTGCTCCACTGCCAACGTTGACCTACGAGTATTACGCCTGCACGTTCTCTACTTAACACTGCCTGCTCACAGCTGACTGCTGTTTGCAGCTGTTGGTTCAAGCTGCCACGGTAGTTATGGCGCTGAAGTCGCTTATACGCCAAGAATAAAAGAACTCTCGGAATATTTTGAGCGGTAGGCGTATATTTCGGTTTAAGAAACATTTAAACCGACTGGGATGGATGGATGCCTTTCCTTGTACATCTAGAGACTTAGAAGATATCAACCACATCGTGTTAGGACGTCCCGCGAGGAAAGCCACGACAGGTGAATCATTAAAGCAATTTAGTGCTATGGGGTTACCACTAAGTTACAACTCTGTTGAAGACACAAATATCTGAGTTCATACCTACATTATACAGTTCTCAAGAAGTTAGGTAGGTAGTAAACCCGAAAATAGAGTTCCCGGGTTAGTCAACAACTGTGGAAAAGGTATTTCGGGAAAGAAATGAGCGGCAGGAGAGCTTCATCACAAGAGCACTTGTGAGTATGACCAGTCAGAGGTGCCACAACCGAGACGACGGAAGACTTGGTATTGGCCACACTGGATCAAGTAACCAATCGAAGCATGTCGGTTAGTATTTTTATAGCTGGTTTTGGAGGGTGCCTCTACAAATTTTTTGCGAGAATAACTTATTTTAACATTTACGTTGCAAACGGGGCCCACAGCCAAAATAAATTTTCTAAATAACAGTAATCTGCGGCACCGCATGAAGTTACTTGGATTAAAATATCCTTTTATTTTACTTCAAGGAACGAGAGCCTGTGCTGCAGGTTGTGAAGTTGAAATAAGTATCTTTTTTTTTACTTTTGTCGTTACCTACGCACACTCAATGCACGGATTTTGACGGAGAACTAATTCATAGCACAGATTGTTATGGTATAAGCAATCCGGAAAAACAAGAGCACATTCATAGCTAGCATGTATTATACGCAAAAACAATTCGATACAATAATTATTTTACTAACAGTACTGGGCAGGTGAAAATGTGAAGGATTTTATTAGGAAAAAAATGGCGCATGACCACAGTTTTCAACAGAGGAGGAAAGCCAGAAACCCTAACACGTCCATTGTATTGTTAAAGATAGCCTCACTTTTCAGAACGTTAGTCAGCCATATGTATTTAAAATAAACTGGCAGCGTATCCACCGACAGAAGGCATTACCACGGTATCTACTTACAGTGACGAACTAATCCTCCGACCGAGAGACATACCTGGAACAGAAGAAATTACGTATTAGCATACAAATGTTTGTTTTATTCATGTGCAACAATGTCTGAGGTACCCCTCAAACGATATTATTGACAATACAAAGGAATACCTTCCTAAAGCCTCAATTATCGATGAATGAGACTCAGTGCTGACAATTTTTTTATGCGGTGAGCCTCGCCTCAGAAAGTGCAGTGACATCCATGGAAGTCAGATGCGCAGTCTACATGCTGTTCCCCCTCTGTTGTCATTATACATTTCTAGATGTTGTAGAGAGATCTGAGTAGATACAGTTTTACATAGCAACTATGATCAGAAACGGCGCATTTCCACGTTCACCAGAAAAACAAAACTGATGCCTGTATTCAATTCTCGCACTAAGACCGAAGTTTCCTGTGAAGTTACCTACAAAAGCCGTTCTGTTTGACGAGCACGACATACGCTACACACACTGTATACGCCCAGTGAGCTCGTAACCTCCTTGTTCCATGCTTTGCGTGATGTTACGAAGAACTCCGCTTACAGCTGGTAAAATTGTTGTTTATTAAAACACTAACGGTTTCGCAGTTTTAAGGAGCATCGTCAGATCAACCTACACGGTAGAAAGCATAGTACAGTGGCATCACATAAAGGAATGTCTAAAATACACTCACAATTTAAAGTATCATAGGCATACCCATCGCTCCTAGTCAAAGTTTGCTACTCAGGGAGTATCGCCAGTACTATGGAGAGAAGGGTAAAGAAGTGCCCCATTCTTTAAAATTTGACTGCACCTGAAAAGAAAATATTTTACAATGAGCGGACGATCTTTTTTTTTAAGAGGCCGGATTGGCGATAAAGAATTGTCACAGCTAACACGATTAGTCGCGGCACACGCAAATTA
This sequence comes from Schistocerca serialis cubense, assembly GCF_023864345.2. Classification (NCBI taxonomy): domain Eukaryota; kingdom Metazoa; phylum Arthropoda; class Insecta; order Orthoptera; family Acrididae; genus Schistocerca; species Schistocerca serialis. Next base: position 68,030,355 of record NC_064638.1, read on the forward strand.
CAATGTGGAAAGTATCAGGTGGCAGTGTCTTACCAGTATGACAGACAGCAGGGCAGCTCAGTGTAGGGCAAGGCCCGCACGAACGACAAAGAGAGACTAGCTGCCTGGCAGAACGGAAGCTATCCACTTGAACAGTGTGACATTATATACTTATAACTAAAAGCGCTTGGTTGCTAGCTTTAAAAGTGAGAATAGTACACAACGTTATTACGTACAAGCATCTAATCACACAAATAATCAAACTTAGCCAGAATGCTATGAGGCTTTAATTCTAACTGATTATTCAACGTGAACTGTGCGCTTGAAGCCGCGAAACCGGTCCTGTCTTAATAAACAACAATTTTACCAGCTGTATGCAGAGTTCTTCCTAACGTCATACCTTTCAATAGCTTCGGTTGCCCGGAATATAAAATAGTTCGCCATGCTTTGCTGCCTGGATGCCTCGCGCTAGCGAAAACAGTTAAGACAGCTATAGAAGTCCTCAAAAAATAATTCTCCACTCACTCTACACCTGGCAGATAATATAATTCCGCAGCATACACAGCTGGCTATTAAAACTGTAACACCAGAAAGGATAGCAAATAATGAAATTTTACTTATTGAGCGTATATTGTGCTAGCGAATTTGGCAGTGCTTCAGAATTATATATCCTGGACTCCTCCATTTCTCTCTCCATCTCATCTTCCACCCTCTCTTTGCTCACCTCCTCTTACTCCCCCCCCCCCCTCTCTCTCTCTCTGCATCACACCAACCTGTCCCCTCCTCTCTATCTCCCTTCTGGCTCTGTATGTCCATCCCCACCACTCTTCCACTCTTCAGGCCACCTCCTCTTCTCCTCACTCTTTGGTTTGAGGGAGGACACCAGACAGCGAGGTCATCGGTCTCACCGGATTAGGGAAGGATGGGGAAGGAAGGCGGCCAAGAAACCATCCCGGCATTTGCCTGCAGCGATTTAAGGAAATCACGGAAAACCTAAATCAGCATGGCCGGCCGTGGGATTGAACCGTCGTCCTCCCGAATGGGAGTCCAGTGTGCTCTCTCTCTGGTCTTGAGCTTTGTTCATTGTTATTTGAAATCAAACCTTGATTGGGAATTGAATTCTCTTAAAATGAATGGGTAAATCGGTTACGATCACTAGTACGCGTGTCATGAAAAAGAACTCTCTCGCTGCTCGGTTTGTAACGACAGTATTTCGCGTAGTTTTAATCTGCGAAAACGTTAGGGTTCCAAAGTTTCAGATGATTCATATTTTGTAGTAGTGGAAGTAGTAGTACGAGGTGCATTCAAGTTCGAAGGCCGATTTCTTTTCTAATTAACTACTCACCCGAAATCGATGAAACTGGCGTTACTTCTCGACGTAATCGCCCTGCAGACGTACACATTTTTCACAACGCTGACGCCATGATTCCATGGCAGCGGCGAAGGCTTCCTTAGGAGTCTGTTTTGACCACTGGGAAGTCGCTGAGGCAATAGTAGCACGGCTGGTGAATGTGCGGCCACGGAGAGTGTCTTTCATTGTTGGAAAAAGCCAAAAGTCACTAGGAGCCAGGTCAGGTGAGTAGGGAGCATGAGGAATCACTTCAAAGTTGTTATCACGAAGAAACTGTTGCATAACGTTAGCTCGATGTGCGGGTGCGTTGTCTCGGTGAAACAGCACACGCGCAGCCCTTCCCGGACGATTTTGTTGCAGTGCAGGAAGGAATTTGTTCTTCAAAACATTATCGTAGGATGCACCTGTTACCGTAGTGCCCTTTGGAACGCAATGGGTAAGGATTACGCCCTCGCTGTCCCAGAACATGGACACCATCATTTTTTCAGCACTGGCGGTTACCCGAAATTTTTTTGGTGGCGGTGAATCTGTGTGCTTCCATTGAGCTGACTGGCGCTTTGTTTCTGGATTGAAAAATGGCATCCACGTCTCATCCATTCTCACAACCGACGAAAAGAAAGTCCCATTCATGCTGTCGTTGCACGTCAACATTGCTTGGCAACATGCCACACGGGCAGCCGTGTGGTCGTCCGTTAGCATTCGTGGCACCCTCCTGGATGACACTTTTCGCATTGTCAGGTCGTCATGCAGGATTGTGTGCACAGAACCCACAGAAATGCCAACTCTGGAGGCGATCTGTTCAACAGTCATTCGGCGATCCCCCAAAACAGTTCTCTCCACTTTCTCCATCATGTCGTCAGACCGGCTTGTGCGAGCCCGAGGTTGTTTCGGTTTGTTGTCAAACAATGTTCTGCCTTCATTAAACTGTCGCACCCACGAACGCACTTTTGACACATCCATAACTCCATCACCACATGTCTCCTTCAACTGTCAATGAATTTCAATTGGTTTCACACCATGCAAATTCAGAAAACGAATGATTGCACGCTGTTCAAGTAAGGAAAACGTCGCCATTTTAAGTATTTAAAACTGTTCTCATTCTCGCCGCTGGCGGTAAAATTCCATCTGCCGTACGGTGCTGCCATCTCTGGGACGCATTGACAATGAACGCGGCCTCATTTTAAAACAATCCACATGTTTCTATCTCTTTCCAGTCCGGAGAAAAAAAATCGGAGGCCTTAGAACTTGAATGCACCTAGTAGTAGTAGTATTCTAATCATAAGCCGGTAAGCCAAAATACAACTTCCCTGTTTTCTGTAAAACAAACGGCGACATCGTTGCATATATCATTTTCGTACGAAATTATATACAAGGAGAAAGATTACATAGGGAAGAAACAAATACATGGAATGAAATGGTACATTTTCACAGCACAGAAGAGTCTGGTTTAAAAGAAAAGCAGTACATAAAATTTAAGATAAGTATGGCTGACGTCGGCCTAAGCCTTTATTACAGTGATGTGTAACCAGTGCATTAAAATGTTTAAGAAATGTAGCTTATGTCGCCATAAATCTTTGTTGGAGCAATGTGTAAACATTTGAAGTCAATCGATCAAGATCTTTTCGAGATTTTTGCTAACAAATCACCTTTATTCTAGTACCACATATACCGTTCAGGCACATCAAAAGAATATGTAGCGTATTTCCGCTCGAACAAGCCCGTCAACAACATAAAGATTTTCGCTAATAATGTTTCCCCTTTATGTATTACGTATAAATTTATATACCACGTCCGTTCGAAAGTTTATTAGAGTATCGCATAAAAATTAGGCGTACATCTGTCAAGAACTTTTCGAGATTTTTTGCCAACAACTATTCCCCTTTATATATTATATATATTGTTTGTATGTTACATATATCAAAAAATATACAGCCCATGTCGTGTATATGTTTATTACAACATCGTGTAAAAATATGACGTAAATTGGAAAAGTAATTTACGAGAATTTTGGTAACAATATTAATCAACGACTTGTCTTCTATAGTAGTACAGGTATAGGTATAGGCAAGAACGTGTAGGTAATTTGGCAGCAAGTATCGAGCGAAGTGCAGTGCACACAACGGCCACTTGCGGCAGCAACAGTGGGTGTATCCCGCCTCATCATCGAGTCAGCAGAGCTGACATCACAGACACGAATACGTCACTGCACGCTGCTTCAGATCTGTGCCAGAGTACAGAAGCCATTGTTGCTGGCGAGTGGCGGTGTGGCAGTTTCTCGACCATCTCAACCATATGTTTGCAATGACAGGGGGAGAGAGAGAGAGAGAGAGAGAGAGAGAGAGAGAGAGAGAGAGAGAGAGAGAGTTCTCGAGAACGTACTGGTTAGGGCAGCAGGCGAAGATTGTCTATATCGAGGTAGGTCATGCATTATCTTGCTGAAAGGTCGTGTGACGGCGTGAAAGATAGCGCACAGCAACCGGCCTTGAGACGTCATAGAAGAAAAGCCTGCTGTCCTAATTACCACCCACGAAAGCCAGAGGTGATGGTGTGGGGTGCCCAGTGACATCTCACATCTCTATGGGATGTACAGGGCCCTTAAGACGAAGAAGAACACAACCTAGCAACATTCATTCTCCTTGGAGCCTCCACATACAGATACGTCCATCGTAATGATGCACGCAGAAGAGAGACTCCTCTGAAACGGCGGAGTGGTGCCCTGCTGTGTCCAGTGGTGTCATTGGGCGCACCACTATAGTCGCAACCCCATCTTGTGCCGCCACAGGGGAACCCGCAGCCACGGCCCACTGCCCGTGCGGGTATTCGTCTTGCTGCATTTCCTGACTCTTCGTGACGTCGCTGCATGGCCGAGCCAACAATACGTCTCGGGAGCCTTAAAATCCTGTATGACGTTTATGGCCTCCTCAACCCCTTCGATTTTGTATTCGCACGACAGCCGAGGAATCGTGATCAACGCGAGCGCCAATAGCGCCGAATGGTAAGCCGCAGTCTCGACATCCCATGAAACAGCCGTTGTCGAACACCGACACCACCAGGTTGATCTTTCTCCATCTTACGCGAGACGACACACGATCCTCTCACAAACAACATTCAAACGCGATTTCTTAAAGAGAAACCAACTGTGAAACCTTTAAGTATATACAGAGTTCAGACGGCGTTACTCCTATCTATATCGTTTGCTGGCGCTGAAATGCTAACCATTTGCGTGTCTAAGCATATTGTACTGAAGTGAATACTGTGAGTGCAGTGAATATCACCAGGCATTCGCCGACGCCAGAATTAATCAGTACAACGTGGCACTTACGGCAGAGTCAGCAGAATGAATGACCGCTTGGAGATATTATTTTATCTATAATGGTTACAGGAGACTGCAACTGTTTTCGTAAATTAGACTGAAGGAAATACTGCAAGCAGCCACACATTTTTTCAGAAATGATTTTATTGCACAGTTATTAGTTTCGGGTTTGAGCCCGTTGTCAAAGGGTACTGTTCATTTCTTGCAAAGTTTTACATTGTATATATGCTCTGTACACTGCACTTACTTCATCAAAATCTGTCCTTTACATATTATATTTTAGGGCGCAAATGTGAAACTCGCCAAGAAATGAAACGGTGCTTCAGTCTGGAACCGCACGACCGCTACGGTCGCAGGTTCGAATCCTGCCTCGGGCATGGATGTGTGTGTTGTCCGTAGGTTAGTTAGGTTTAAGTAGTTCTACGTTCTAAGGGACTGATGACCTCAGATGTTAAGTCCCATAGTGCTCAGAGCCATTTGAACCATTTGAAACGGTGCACTAAAATCATTTCTGAAAAAACTTATGGCTCGTCGCAGAATTTCCTACAATGTAACTTGTGCGTCTCCCGTCAGCAGCAAGCTTCTGGGCGTCGTGTGGTGGTACCGTCAAGACCCACTGGTAGACCCCACTGGGACTGCGGGCCGACGGCACTAGCTCACCTGTGGTCCCCTCTCAAAGTCACGCGCCGAATGTACGGGATTATTACGGATGTACGCGTTTCTCGGAACTGCAGAGAGTTTACACGTAGTCCACAGCAAACAGGGTATCACCTGCATAAACGTAAATAGTGTTAGCACAGGTCATAAATGTAGAATTACGCTACAGTGAGTTCCTGAAGAACGTAACTCTCTTAACTGTGAGGTACCCAAGCAGTTACGATTTGGAACTGCCAGCAAGCTATCAGCTGCAACTGTAGTGTAGATGATCAATAAATGTACTTTCATGATTTAAGCGTTTTGGGTGTTTTTCCTTTTTCATAGTAAGCCTAATTTCACAAATTACCGAACTGCTTAAACTACATTACAAATCTTGAAGCAAATCTTCAGTAACAGGTTGTGTATCACTTTCTATAATTATGTGGAAATAGGATAAGTATTGAACTTCACGTGATGAGTGAAGAGATTGTAAACAATGACACACACATGTTACGAAAGTCGATGTATATATGTTCCATATTTCATAAACCACTATACTGATGGTGACCAAACGTGGAACATGTATCACTTACTGTCTAGAAAGAACAAATGTGAGGGTAAGAACCACCTCCTTTCAAAGAAGGGAAAGCGCTTAATGACTTGCAAAAAACTTTCCACATAATTTAAAATCTATACGAGACTTTTTTTCACTGGCAACCCCCAAAAAACGATGAAGGGAAAACAAGTTTATCGTCCACTACACTTTCGCTGTTCATGCAGTAAAACTGCCGCATCACGTTTAAATTCATTATTCCTTGCTAATAACTCTATTCGCAACACATTCTATTCGAGACAGCGTCCACGTATATCACTGGATGTGTCTGCAAAATTAACAATTCTACGACACACAGTGCAGGAGATACTGACGTCATTAACATTGAGTTACGTGAAAATGGAACTGCATTGCAAAATTCGCTAGAGGTGCAACTGAAACAGGTGTATAAATATGAGTTAAATATATTAATATACACTATTGGCCATTAAAATTCCTCAACCGGGAAGAAATGCAGATGATAAACGAGTATTCATTGGACAAATATATTATACTAGAACTAACATGTGAATACATTTTTATGCAATTTGGGTGCATAAATCCAGAGAATCAGTACCCAGAACAACCATTTCTGGCCGTAATAACGGCCTTGATACGCCTGGGCATTGAGTCAAACAGAGCTTGGATGGCGTGTACAGGTACAGCTGCCCATGCAGCTTCAACACGATACCACAGTTCATCAACAGTAGTGACTGGCGTATTGTGACGAGCCAGTTGATAAACCAGACGTTTTCAATTGGTGAGAGATCTGGAGAATGTGCTGGCCAGGGCAGCAGTCGAACATTGTCTGTATCCAGAAAGGCCCGAACAGGAACTGCAACATGCGGTCGTGCATTATCCTGCTGAAATGTAGGGTTTCGCAGGGATCGAATGAAGGGTAGAGCCACGGGTGATAAAATATCTGAAATGTAACGTCCACTATTCCAAGTGCCGTCAATGCGAACAAGAGGTGGCCGAGACGCGTAACCAATAGCACCCCATACCATCACGCCGGGTGATACGCCAGTATGGCGATGACGAATACACGCTTCCAACGTGAGTTCACCGCGATGTCGCCAAAACGGGTGCGACCATCATGATGCTGTAAACAGAACCTGGATTCATCCGAAAAAATGACGTTTTGCCATTCGTGCACCCAGGTTCGTCGTTGAGTACACCCATCGCAGGCGCTCCTGTCTGTGACGCAGCCTCAAGGGTAACCGCAGCCATGGTCTCCGAGCTGATAGTCCATGCTGCTGCAAACGTTGTCGAACTGTTCGTGCAGATGGTTGTCGACTTAGGGATCGAGACGGGTCTGCACGATCCGTTACAGCCATGCTGATAAGATGCCTGTCATCTCGACTGCTAGTAATACGAGGTCGTTGGGATCCAGCACGCCGTTCCGTATTACCCTCCTGAACCACCGATTCCATATTCTGCTAACAGTCATTGGTTCTCGACCAACTCGAGCAGCAATGTCGCGATACGAAAAACCGCAATCACGATAGGCTTCAATCCGACCTTTATCAAAGTCGGAAACGTGATGGTACGCATTTCTCTTCCTTACACGAGGCATCACAACAACGTTTCACCAGGCAACGCCGGTCAACTGCTGTGTATGGGAAATCGGTTGGAAACTTTCCTCATGTCAGCACGTTATAGGGGTCGCCAGCGGCGCCAACCTTGTGTGAATGCTCTGAAAAGCTAATCATTTGCATATCACAGCACCTTCTTCCTGGTGTAGCAATTTTAATGGCCAGTAGTGTAAGTGAGAAACGAAGACGCGGGCAAAGATGCAAGGAAAAAGCTCCTTCCAAATACCTGGTTCGTTTTTAACGAAACCTACTTATTGTTTGGAAAAAAAATGCTGGGGGGGGGGGGGGGGGGTGGCAGATAAGCTGCAGGAACCTTCTAGTAGCGTGGGTGTGATGATATAAAAATTGAAAGAGGAGGAGATGGAGAGGAGGGGAAGGAGCATAAGGACAGACGGGGCGGGCAGGAGATGGAATGAGAGAAGGGGAGGAGTGGATGGACAGAGAGGAGAGTGGAGCAGGTTGACAGAGGGAGAGTCTGGAGGAGATAGAGAGTGAGTAGGGGGAGGGAAGATGGAGAGGAAAGGAGTAGGAGGTGGGCAGAGAGAGAAGCAGACGGAGACGGACAGAGAAGGAGGAGATGGAAAGAGAGTAGGGAAGGAGGAGATGCACAGAAAGAAGAAGAAGGAGGAGATCGAGAGAGGGAGGGGGAAGGAGGAGATGAAGGTTCGAATAAATATAAACCCGAGCAACGCCAACACTTGGTGCCAATTTGACATTTGTTTGCCCCATGGTCAACAGTGTATACTGATGCGTGGCTGATGTTCGCTGGCTTTCGGTGATCGCAGCCGATGCTCAGTTTGCAACACACCCGCGCCACTGTCGCACTGCGTCCTGCGTAAATCAGATACCGTCGCGACGTCGCAGCCCGCGTCAGCGCGGGGGAGTTTGCGAGCGGCGGCAGACAAACGGGCCGGCAATCAGCGCCGGATTGTCAGATGGAGGGGTGGGGGAGGGGGGGGGGGGGCGGCCGGCCGCGGGCTACCGGCGAGCTCCGATATCGCCGCTCGATATCGCGGACTAGGCGGCGGCACTTCCCGCGACACGGCGCCTCACAAAGGCCACACCGTGCACACAAATAAAAGTGTCACTCTCCCCGCCAAACTGCCCGCTGCCGGTCCACTTATGTATGTCGATGTGCTTGCTAATTTAGCTTCCTGGTGACTACTACCTCTAAAGGTGACGAACAGTGAAAGGGCTTCGACTTTCTACCTCTATAGGCATGTTCACTCTCCGAAACCAACCTTACTGCATTCGGTGGACGGTACTGTGGCGCCACCTGTATTTCCCCTTCACTGTACCATTCGCTAATGGCTCGTTGGAAAACCTCCGTAAATTAAGTTATCATCCGAAGGTTCGGTTAAACACTCGCGTTAACTTTTGCTCTGAGATTACGTAACGGAGCAGACAAATCAATGACGCGGAATATGAATATTTGCAAATGCTGACATGACTCGCTGGTCACTGAAGAATTGTATAAAACTCCTTACGGCCAATTAAAATCCCCATTCGATCTTGGTTACTGGTACAGAGTAATCTTCTTATAACAAAAGTATTTGCACGATTTCCAGTAATAAATACTAATACTTATTATATTTTCGTTGGCTCAATGGTCTGGTGCAAGTCTTTTCAACGACGGCACTTCGGCGACTTAAGTGTCCCTATCTTATCCCACTTACCCGTCCGGGGAAAGGGGACCAACAGTTTAAAGTGTAATCTGAAGCAAATATTCTTCACTGACCAGCGAGTCATGTCAGCATTAGCAAATATTCATATTCCGCGCCATCATTTTTGCAAAACAACCTACGACCAGCTTAGAGAGAGAAGTGATGACACTTTCTGCAGGACATGACCATAATTTTACAGGACAATGCTGAAGCACGTGCAGTGCAAGCAGTTACTGATTTGTTTGACTGATGGGGCTGCTAAGTGCTATACCACCTACTGCACTCACCTGACTTAAGCCCTCGTAAATTCAACTCGATTTCTAAGATGAAAGAATCACTTCACGGCATTCGCTTCAGAACTGATACAAATTCGTCGGGCGATAGACCGCGCCGCTCGAACTGTCAACACAACTGGCACTGCTAAGAGTATCCTACGACTTCCACATCGCTGGCAACGGGTTATACACAATTTTTTTTTTTTGTTTTGGTTTTACGGCGCAAAACTGCTATGGTCATTAGCGCCCGGTCCGTGACTTAGGAAACAGTAAAAAACCGAAAATGGAAACCAGCGGCAATGGGAACGAAAGTCATAAAATTGGAGAAACGAAAAGCAGAGGGAAGGCTTAAAAATCCACTACAGAAAGGGGTGGTTGTCCCCAAAAAAAAGCTTCAAATGACTGACGTCATTTCACTGGCACTAATAAACTCGAGAACGCGATCGGCTGAGCGCGTGTCATCTGCTAAAATCGACGATATATCAGGCGATAGCTGTAGACGGGAGCGTAACGGATTAAAATAGGGGCACTCAATTAAAAGGTGTCTTACCGTCCACAGCTGAGAGCAGTGGGGACAGAGTGGGGGAGGATCGCCGCTTAAAAGATGTCGATGGCTAAAAAGACAGTCCCCTATCCGGAGTCTAGTTAAAATTACCTCCTCCCGACGACGCGTTCGGGAGGAAGAAGTCCAAGCACAAGGAAGAGCTTTCACGTCCCGCAATTTATTATGGGGAAGTGTCGACCAATGTGCGTGCCATAAATGAAGAACACGACGACATAAATGCTCCGTAGATCGGCGAAGGGAATCGATTGAATAGCTGGCCGAGGAAGAGAGACTGCAGCCTTGGCTGCAATATCGGCCGCCTCATTTCCACAGATACCAACGTGTCCCGGGAGCCAGAGGAACGCCACCGAGACGCCCCCCAGGTGGAGCAAGCGCAGACAGTCCTGAATCCGGTGGACCAGAGGGTGCACAGGATAAAGAGCTTGGAGACTGAGGAGAGAGCTGAGAGAATCTGAGCAGATAACGTACTGTATCCGCTGATGGCGGCGGATGTAGTGGACAGCCTGGAGAACAGCGTAAAGCTCCGCAGTATAAACCGAACACTGGTCGGGAAGCCGAAAGTGATTTGGGGTGTCGCCAACAATATAGGCACTCCCTACACCTAACGATGTTTTCGAGCCGTCGGTGTAAATAAATGTGGCGTCCGTCATGGAAATCGACAAAGGTCACGGAGCAGGCAGATCCGGGGACGGAGCCAAGGCGGTGCTGTATCCCAAGTTGTCAAGAAGGTTTTAGGAAAGCGGAAGGAAAGAGAATGGAGCAGTTGACGGAAGCGGACTCCCGGTGGTAGTAGGGAGGAGGGGCGGCCTGCATACCCTACATCGAAGGAGGCGTCGAAAAAAATGTCATGGGCTGGATTAGCAGGCATGGAAGACAGATGGCTAGCATAACGACTCAGAAGGACTGCTCGCCGATTGGACAGCGGAGGTTCAGCAGTCTCAGCATAAAGGCTTTCCACAGGGCTGGTGTAAAAAGCTCCAGACACTAAACGTAATCCACGGTGGTGGATAGAGTCGAGACGCCGAAGAATAGACGGCCGAGCAGAGGAGTAGACTATGCTTCCATAGTCCAATTTCGAGCGCACTAAGGCGCGATAGAGGCGGAGAAGGACCACTCGGTCCGCTCCCCAGGAGGTACCATTCAGGACACGGAGGGTGTTGAGGGATCGCAGACAGCGAGCCGAAAGATAGGAAACATGGGAGGACCAGCACAGTTTTCTGTCAAACATAAGACCCAAGAATTTAGCGACGTCTGAAAACGGAAGGTTGACAGGACCTAGATGTAAGGAGGGCGGAAGAAATGCCTTACGTCGCCAAAAATTAACACAAACGGTCTTACTGGGAGAAAAACGGAAGCCGGTTTCTATGCTCCAAGAGTGGAGGCGATCGAGACATCCTCGAAGACGTCGTTCAAGAAGGCTGGTCCGTTGAGAGCTGTAGTAGATCGCAAAATCGTCCACAAAGAGGGAGCCCGAGACATCAGGAAGGAGACAATCCATAATTGGATTTATGGCAATGGCAAACAGTACAACACTCAGCACGGAGCCCTGGGGTACCCCGTTTTCTTGGGAGAAAGTACGGGAGAGAGTAGTGTTCACCCGCACCCGAAATGTGCGCTCTGCCATAAATTCGCGAAGAAAAAGGGGCAGCCGACCTCGAAAGCCCCAAGAGAACAGTGTGCGGAGGATTCCTGTCCTCCAACAGGTATCGTATGCTCTCTCCAAATCAAAAAATATTGCTACTGTTTGGCGTTTCCGGAGAAAATTGTTCATGATATAAGTGGAGAGAGCAACAAGATGGTCAACTGCAGAACGATGCTTTCGGAATCCGCATTGGGCAGGTGTTAAGAGACTGCGGGATTCCAGCCACCAAGCTAAACGGTAATTCAATATACGCTCCAAAACCTTAAGACACTACTCGTGAGAGAAATGGGGCGATAGCTAGAGGGGAGATGTTTGTCCTTTCCAGGTTTCGGAACAGGAACGACGATAGCTTCCCGCCATCGTCTGGGAAAAGTACTGTCGGTCCAAATTCGATTATAAAGGCGAAGGAGGTAACGCAGACTATGGGTTGATAAATGCAGCAACATTTGGACGTGGATACCATCCGGTCCTGGGGCGGAGGAGCGAGAAGAAGAGAGTGCATGTTGTAGTTCCCGCACGGAGAAAACAGTATTGTAGCTTTCGCGATTTTGAGAGGAGAAAGCAAGATGTCGCACTTCCCCTGCACGTTTCTTCGGGAGAAACGCTGGCGGGTAATTTGAAGAGCTCGAAATCTCAGCAAAGTGCTGACCCAATGAGTTAGAAATTGTGACGGGGTCCACTAATGTGTCATGCGCGACAGTGAGCCCAGAGACCGGGGAGAAACTAGGCGCGCCTGAGAACCGTCGAAGCCGACTCCAAACTTGCGAGGAGGGAGTGAAGGTGTTAAATGAGCTAATAAAGAATTTCCAGCTTGCCTTCTTGCTATCGCGGATGACACGGCGGCATCGGGCTCGGAACTGCTTATAGCGGATACAGTTGGCCAAAGTAGGATGGTCTCGGAAAACGCGGAGAGCACGTCGCCGCTCACGTATTGCATCACGGCATACCTCGTTCCACCAAGGAACTGGGGGGCGCCGGGGCAATTCGGAGGTGCGTGGTATTGAATGTTCCGCAGCTGTAAGAATAACGTCGGTAATATGTGTGACCTCATCGTCGACGCTGGGAAAGTGACGGTCATCGAATGTCGCTAGAGACGAAAAAAGTGTCCAATCAGCTTGGGCAAACTTCCAGCGTCGCGGGCGCATGTATGGCAGTTGAGGCTGCGGTCTAAGGACACATGGAAAGTGGTCACTCGAGTGTGTATCATCAAGGGCGAACCATTCGAAGCGCCGAGCTAGCGGAACAGTACCGACCGCAAGGTCCAAATGAGATAAATTTGCCGTGGAGGCAGACAAAAATGTGGGGGCCCCAGTGTTGAGGCAGACTAGATCCGCTTGGTGGAAGATGTCTAGCAATAGTGAGCCACGTGGACAAGGATGTGGAGATCCCCAAAGCGGGTGGTGGGCATTGAAGTCCCCAACCAGCAAATAGGGGGGTGGAAGCTGACCAAGAAGATGAAGGAGATCAGCTCGTGCCATTGGTGTGGACGATGGAATGTATACAGTACAAAGAGAGAACGTGTATCCGGAAAAGGAAAGACGGACGGCGACAGCTTGGAAGGAAGTGTTTAAATGGATTGGGTGATAATGGAGTTTCATGGAGAAGAATCATGAGTTCTCCATGCGCTGGAGTGCCTTCAACAGAGGGGAGTTCAAATCGGATGGACTGAAAATGAGGGAGAACAAAGCGGTCATGAGGACGCAGCTTTGTTTCCTGAAGACAGAAGATGACCGGCGAGTAGGATCGTAAGAGGATCGACAATTGATCCCGATTGGCTCGAATACCGCGGATATTCCAGTGGATAATGGACATAGGGTGAACAGAAAATGGAGGAATGTGACCAACGTCGCTGTCAACTGAACGACTGCTCTGAGCTTGCGACCGACAGCATGGAATGGCATTCAGCCGAAGGCAGAGGATCCTGATCCATAGGTTGGTCAGGAGCAGCTCCTGCCACCAGCGATCGGCCAGTTGATCGGCCGCCAGCAGTGCGCCTCGGCGACACAGAAGACGGCCGAGGGCGATTTCCGCCAGGTGGTGCTGTGGATGGGACTCGCCTTGGCGGAGAAGGAGAGGAACTGGGTTTCTTTGTAGCCTTCTTGGAAGTATGATGTTTAGAGGAAGGAGGAACCGATGGTTGGGAAGTTGCCGTACGTAAAAACTCTTCACGAGTATGCTCTTTTTTCGAAGTCTTGGTGTCTGACTTTTGAGCTCGAGATTTAGCAGAACTCGACGAAGGGTGAGCCAGAGAGTGGGCAGGCGAAAGTGATGAGGTTGAACGGGCGATCTTCGCGCTGGCCGATCTGACGACCGTGGCACTAAAGGTGAGGTCGCAAGTCTGCGTGGACGCCTCCTTTGTTGGCTGAGGAGAAGCAAGGACAGTGCTGTATTTTCCTTTCTGAGGCACGGTGGGCTGTCGACTGGCGAATAATTTTCGAGCAGCAAAGGTCGACACCTTTTCCTTTACTCTAATTTCCTGGATGAGCTTTTCGTCCTTAAAAACGGGACAATCTCGACAGGAAGCAGCGTGGTCACCCATACAGTTGATGCAGCGAGGGGATGGAGGTGGACAAGCACCCTCATGGGCATCCTTGCCACACGTAACACATTTGGCCGGATTGGAACAGGACTGCCTGGTGTGATTGAACCGCTGACACCGATAGCAACGCGTAGGGTTTGGGACGTAAGGGCGAACGGAAATTATCTCATAGCCTGCTCTGATTTTCGATGGGAGTTGAACTTTGTCAAATGTCAAGAAGACAGTGCGGGTTGGAATGATGTTCGTGTCAACCCCTTTCATAACCCTATGAACAGCCGTTACGACCTGGTCAGACAGGTAGTGCTGAATTTCTTCGTCAGACAATCCATCGAGGGAGCGTGTATAAACGACTCCACGTGAGGAATTTAAAGTACGGTGTGGTTCCACCCGGACAGGGAAGGTGTGTAGTACATCTACATCTACATCTACATTTATACTCCGCAAGCCACCCAACGGTGTGTGGCGGAGGGCACTTTACGTAGTGAGGTACGCAGCAATTTTTGTGCCTGGAGGGCACTGACTGTTTCTAACAACAGGGTGCCATTCCGTAATCTGGAACAAGACTTTACAGGACCTGCAATTGCGTCGACACCTTTCTGAATAATGAAAGGATTGACCATGGAGAAGTCGTGACCTTCGTCAGACCGAGAAACAACAAGGCACTGTGGCAACGATGGAAGAACTGACTGTGGCTGAGACTCAGTGAACTTACGTTTGTGAGCAGACATAGTGGAAGGTGAGGAAACCATTGCGGAAGAATCCCCCATGATTACCGGCGTCTCCGATGGCGCGCTTCTCCCTTGTGGGGGCCCTCACCGAGGGCACACCCGCCTTAGGTGATTGTTCACACCTCAGGTCACACCTCCCGACAAACGGACGGAGGGACCAATCGGCACTTTCGGAAGGTATCAGCTCGGGTAATCACCCCTCCCTGGGCCTGGCCGTTACCAGGGGGTACGTACGTGTCCTACCTGTCTACCTGGGGCGGGGAATTACGCGTTACCCCGTCACCGGCTACGCATGGAAGTGCGTGGGTCGGCCTTCAGACAGGCACAGGGAGGAAAAAAGAGAAAGGGAAAGGAAGGAAGAGAGGTCTCAAACGCCGCAGCGGAGAAAAGGGTAAAGAGAAGAGGTAAGGAAAAGAGAAGGACAAAGGAAGGATGAAGACATGCAAGCAAGGAAGGCGAAGAATGCGGTACATTTAGAAGCGTCCGTCTCCGGACGTAGGCACAAACCATACTCCCAGAGGGGGAGAAAGGGAAGAAAAGAGCCAGTGGTGAGGGGGGGGGGGCGAAGATGGGGGATGGGGAAGGATGCGGAAAGGGAAGGTATGCAGCCCGAAAAGGAAGGAAGGCCACATTAGCTCGGGGTCCCGCTCTCGCTACGCACGTATCCACAAAAGAGTTGTGGATCCCCTGGGGGGATTTTTTGGGATGAATCCAGGTTCTGTTTACAGCATCATGATGGTCGCATCCATGTTTGGCGACATCGTGGTGAACGCACATTGGAAGCGTGTATTCGTCATCGCCATACTGGCGTATCACCTGGCGTGGTGGTATGGGCTGCCATTGGTTACACGTTTCGGTCACCTCTTGTTCGCATTGACGGCACTTTGAACAATGGGCGGTACATTTCAGATGTGTTACGACCCTTGGCTCTACCGTTCATTCGATACCTGCGAAACCCTACATTTCAGCAGGATAAGGTACGACCGCATGTTGCAGGTCCTGTACGGGCTTTTCTGGATACAGAAAACGTTCGACTGCTGTCCTGGCCAGCACATTCTCCAGATCTCTCACCAATTGAAAACGTCTGGTCACTGATAGCCGCGCAACTGGCTCGTCACAAAACGCCAGTCACTACTCTTGATGAACTGTGGTATCGTGTTCAAGCTGAATGGGCAGCTGTACCTGTACACGCCATCCAAGCTCTGTTTGACTCAATGCCGAGGCGTATCAGGGCCGTTATTACGGCCAGAGGTGGTTGTTCTGGGTACTGATTTCTCAGGATCTATGCACACAAATTGCGTGAAAATGTAATCATATGTCAGTTCTAGTATAATATGTTTGTCCAATGAATACCCGTTTATCATCTGCATTTCTTCTTGGTGTAGCATCTTTAATGGCTAGTAGCGTATCTTATCTATCCTGTGTGCTTACGTGTTCCCATCTGTCGCCGTATGAGGATTGTCGAACACGTAAATTTTGGTGGCTGGCAGCGTAATGATGGCTGGCGGGTCGCCTCCAAATCTTACAATACGATCTACGTTACTGTGACACTGTATTCCTTCTCCACGTTTGTTTCTTTAGGGATTCATTCGGTCTCATTTTTATGGTTGCAGTGCGCGACCACATCGAACAGCGCACATAGCAAATGGAACGAGATCAATTCGGCGAATGCACTGGCCTGCCCGTTCCCCCGAGTTAAATCCCTTCGAGCACGTGTCAGATGCGTAAGGGAGATGTACTGCAGGGCGTCCACAAACAAGCGACCGCGCAGCAGTTGTAGAATGGAACGCCCTACAACAACAACTCGTTAACAACATTGTTGTCAGCAACGGTACACGTTGCAGAGTATGTTCTGCATTCCGTGGTGATCACACACCCTATTGAGAACCATGTCTGGCCTTTTGTATTGCTCAGGCGACCATCGTGAATCGCGGAGACTGAAGTGTAATTGACGTCTTTGAATACAAGTGTCATTTCTGTTCGTCTCATTATGTATTTATTTCATTTACATTCCTTACTATACTGTGGCAATTCTTTCTATGTATGGACCAAGTGTCATCGAGCCAATTCACTTAGCAGTGACGTATCACGAGAGAGTTACGGATACTTTTGATTCGATAGTGTTTTCGAGATCTGGCTTTTTTCCAAAATCGAAAATTTCAGTTTTCAACAGAACAGAGACCCAACAAAAATGGCTCTGAGCACTATGGGACTAACTTCTGAGGTCATCAGTCCCCTAGAACTTAGAACGACTTAAACCTAACTACCCTAAGGACGTCACACACATCCATGCCCGAGGGAGGATTCGAACCTGCGACCGTAGCGGTCGCGCGGTTCCAGACTGTAGCGCCCAGAACCGCTCGGCCACTCCGATCGGCAGAGACCCAACTCGCTGACATTTGCCCATAAGAGCATTTGTTTGCAATGCGTTGCCTTGACAGAGAATCGGCGGTAAGGGGCTTACGCATATTCCTTTGTTAGTCGGGTGGTTCTTTTGAAGGTAAAAAGTTTTGGAGTCCCGTATGTAAGTTAAAATGCACCCTGAGTTTCTATCTTTATTCATATACAAGTCATGCAAGCCACAGTGTTGTTCATTCAAATGACTCTTATTGCAACATCTTGAGTAGGAAACTACATAAATCTATATCATCTCTTGTGAAAGATTGATTAAAGTGAATACTGCACAATTGCATTTCGTCACTAGAGTGACACCAGCAGACACTTGCGAATCTTCGTTGATGCATTATGGATCGTGGGAAGACGGCTGGCACGAACTCCTTGATGCAATAATTTACCAACAGCCGTATGTATTGTAGAAATTTATTTATTTTATGAACTTCTATGTGCTACCAGTTTCGGCATTACATTGATGCCATCTTCAGGCCCCACTCGTCATAGTCGTAAAATCGCTATACAGCGATCCGTGAATCAAATCGTCTTGCAACAGTTCTTGGTGGCCAGGCGACACGGACTGAGGCGGTTTGCAAAGTCTGTATCTGAGTCGCCTGGCCACCAAGAACTGTTGCAAGACGATTTGATTCACGGATCCAGCTATATGGCTGTATAGCGATTTTACGACTATGACGAGTGGGGCCTGAAGATGGCATCAATGTAATGCCGAAACTGGTAGCACATAGAAGTTCATAAAATAAAATAAATTTCTACAATACATACGGCTGTTGGTAAATTATTGCATCAAGAAACTTGCGAATCTGTACCTTACCAAATTGAAATTTTCACTATTTTTATTCTGGACGCGTACTGGATGAATAAATGGCGAAGCAAAGTTTAGAAGGTTAATGGAGCCTGATTAGAACAGAAAAGTGCAGTCAACAGGATCGAACCATACCACCACATTCAGGATTCAAAAACACGTACATGATGTGGTAGTACGTTAAAAAATTTGAACGCAGGGAACTTGAAAAGTATGCAGGTGTGTTAGTTCCATCAGATTAACGTGGCGGGAAGAGAGCTCCTGTTTTTAGAGTACAGGGATCAGACACAAATCACGCGCGAACGTGCCGACGTGGGGACGTTGACGGCGCATTGCCGACATAGAGTTCTGCAATACCGTCGCTGTCTGCGCTCGCTAACATAGTGGGTGCAGTTATTTCACAAAATGCAGAGAGCAGTTTCACATTAAGTAACTTTTTTTTATCAGTCTCCTTGCTGGATGCGGCCCGTCACGCTCTCCTCTCCTCAGCCTGCATCTTCACCTCACAGCAGTACTTACACCCAGCGGCGTCGATTACTTGTTGTACAGATTCTAATTTCTGTCTGCCTCTACAAATTTTGCACACTAATGGTCCCTCCATTAGCACCAAGGCCCCTCTAGTATTCCGGTGGCTTAACACATATTCTATCACCCCGTACCTTCTTCTAGTTTGCGTTTTCCAAACAATCTTATAATTGCTTCTGTGAGATTGTGTGTTCCAGGTGTACATTATCAAAGATTTATTACTTTAGCCAACGCCTATGTTTGATATAAGTAGACGTATTCAGGCAGGAATGGTATCTTTGTTTGTGATAGGCTGACTCACATTCTTGGTTCTTCGCCATGCGATGTTTTGCTTCCGAAGTAGAATTCATTTGCTTCGTGTACTAACTGTGCAATTCCCAAGTAGATAAATTAAAAAATGAGGCCGACTGTAATTTTAAACTGGTATCTTTGTGGAGCAAATTTTAATGAGCGAAGTGGAGACTTTCAGCCAATTATTTATAATGCACTTTCCATTATCCAATACAGCAAAGCAGGCTGAGGAATCGCCTAGGAGCCTTTTTCTCAAACTCCCTCGAGGAGGAATACAACCGAACAGGTCCGCACTGCATAGTTTCTCAGCCAGAACACCCATAGGAAGGACGAGGCAACCATTTCGCCTTATCAGGGTACAGAATCGAATTCTCATGTTTGAAAGAGCTTCAGACTTCTGATTACTAATGATAAATGTCCGCAGCTCGTGGTCGTGCGGTAGCGTTCTCGCTTCCCACGCCCGGGTTCCCGGGTTCGATTCCCGGCGGGGTCACGGATTTTCTCTGCCTCGTGATGACTGGGTGTTGTGTGCTGTCCTTAGGTTAGTTAGGTTTAAGTAGTTCTAAGTTCTAGGGGACTGACGACCATAGATGTTAAGTCCCATAGTGCTCACAGCCATTTGAACCATTTTAATGATAAATACACTGGTGTCTAAAATTAAAGCAACAGACCGCTATTTCCCTGCCCTGTGTTTAATTCACGATATAATCACACAAACTATCAACCAGACTTCCGCAGGATCGTGTTCTGCACGAAAGATGGCATTCCGGTCAACAGACAACCACGTCAGCGATGGCATCAGGACACCTATGAAACGAGGCACTATTTGATGATTAGCCCCACACCACAATCGCTGTGTACACAGTCACAGCGTGACACAGCGAAGATGCCTACGAGACTCCCTGCGGTGTAGGGCCATAGAAAGAAAGGAAGCAGGACAGTCGCAAACTGAAGAGGCCCATTGCCTCAATGCGAATCGTTCTGTTGTTGGTCGCCGGCCGGAGTGGCCGTGCGGTTCTAGGCGCTGCAGTCTGGAACCGAGCGGCCGCTACGGTCGCAGGTTCGAATCCTGCCTCGGGCATGCATGTGTGTGATGTCCTTAGTTTAGTTAGGTTTAAGTAGTTCTAACTTCTAGGCGACTGATGACCTCAGAAGTTAAGTCGCATAGTGCTCAGAGCCGTTTGAGCCATTTGTTATTGCTCGGAGCATCCACTACACCTGTTGTATTGTATTACCACTCGAACGCCTCTTCATGAAGCTGTACGGGTGAATCGGCAAGGTTTAATTGCTGCCAGGTATCGTGACGATATCTTGGGAACTCATTTGCGGTTGCTGCGAAGTGCTGTGAGCCCAGAAGTCGTATTGATAATGCTCGACCTCACACAGCACAGGTGGTTGATGTTTTGTTGGAAACTGAAGATTTTGCACGCATGGCGTGTCCTGCTCGCTCTTCCGATTTGAAACCCAGAGTATGCCTGGGATGCACTAGGGAGACGGTTTGCACCACGTCAGCATCCACCAACTACTCTCCTAGAGTGGCAACAGCTCTGCAGAGAGAACGAATGTTACTGCCTCATGATGAAACTGATGACATAATTCACAGCAGTCCCCGTCGTTGGCAGGCCTATATTGCTACCGAAGGTGGTCACACCCCATACTGAGCACATTAACCAGTTGGAATGTGTGTGCAAATCCGTTGCGTTGGGAAATACGAAGAACATTTTTGTCTCAAGTTATCCATCTTGCACTGGTTTGCGTTCTGTATTCTTCACATGATTTCTACTTTACTATCACCTGTTCATACTGTTCTGTAGAAAAATAAACGCAACCTTGCAAAATTTCCTTTCGTTGCTTTAATTTTGGACGCCAATGTATTTGCCGTTAACCATTTGAGCCGTGGTAAAAATTGCTGTTTTGAAGAGCGCGCCATAGCGCGTAGTGTGAAGCAATAGCCCTCCGTTTCTGGCGGTGGCGCCGCTGTGGCAATCGCAGCTTTGGTGTCTCCCTCTGGTGGGAAAGGGGAAAAGGTTGCCTGTTCACGTGTACTTAAGGGGCGCTATGAGCTCACCAGGGCCTGTTTACTCAGTTTGGGGTCAGTCTCGCGTCCCCAACTTGCTAGTCTGTCTCTCGTCCGCATTTGTTAGGCAGTTAGTGTCTGTCTGTCTGTCGTTCGGAATTGCCTCTGTCATGTTTGTCGGATTCAGTGTGTTAATGAATTTATTGCTTGGGGTGTAACGGCCTAATTTCTGAAATATGTTTTGATCTTGCCTATCATCTTGAGAGGCGGTATCTGTGTACTGTAGAGCACGTTAACTTGTTTGGCCAACCTTGTATAGTTTTATATAAGATTGCATTTCATGAGCTTTTATTTAAATGATCATTTTAGTATATAAAGTTGCCACCCTTCCACTTTTCTTAGAAGTTAAAATCAAGTTGCACCTTCGGTGGCAAAGTTAATATTTTAATTTTAGTGTTTTGTACCATTTCCATCCCTCCTAGGGGGTGCATAGTTTGTGTGCTTGTGTGAATTGTTAAAACTTTTACTTTAAGGTAATTTGGTGTGTTGCAGATTTGCACCAGTGTAGTCTTTCAGAGGTTGTTATGAGCGGCCGTAACTACGGCCGTGTCAAAAGGGAGCGGCAAGGTTCTCAGTCCAAAAGCTCATACAATCAAAAAAATTTGTTTCTTTCTGCCTCTGAATAAATTGTAACTTGATATTTAGAGGGTGCTTTCTGATTATAATTTTAAATCTGTTTCTTTTAAAAAATGCTTTGGGCACCATTAAAGTGAATAAATTACCATTTGTTAAAAAAGGAATTTGCTTATGATTTCATCAGTTACTCCCTGGCAACTACTTCCACGCTCACATAGTGTGATTAAATGTGTTAATGTTCTTGATCACTCGCTAGTAAATAAAATACATTCTTACGACTATTTTTTTAAAATAAATCGCGGTTCACCATTCGAGCGAGAAAACGTTAAGAAAAAAGAAAAAAAAATTCAAATTATGTTTAAAGTTTGTTAGAAGTCGCTAAGCGTTTTCATTATCAAGCACTGGAAGAATATGGTCTAGTTAATTTGCTCTCAGTTTTAAGCAAAATCTCTTTTTTCAAAAATCTCAAAGTTATTCGTCTTATCTTCAGAACTATACCTCGTGCAGTTACGTAATTCAAGAAAGCATGTCTTGCTTAAAGCCAGGATATGCAAATTAAAATCATAATAAAGAAACGGCTTATTTTTCTCAACTTTAATTGTAACTCTTTTATTTCTTAATAACACCTTGCACACTATTAATAATTTAAGGGGCTCGTAAAATTTATTTTTTATTATCTATATCCTTATATATTGTCGAACCGTGGTGAGGTGGTTACGATACTAGACTGTTGCATGGAGGGTCGTGAGTTCAAAACTCACCTGAACTGTAAAATTTAATTTCTATACCCGGTTTGAGTACGTTCTAGAAGTATCCACAAATGTCAAGAATCATTGTACTAGAATGTTCTGTAACTGTATATATACCGTATGTGTTCTGGCCGGAGGGTGTTCACTCCGCGCACTTGTATGTGCCGAATAAACCTTCGTTAAGTGAAGTCAGTGTTCGTCATTCATCTAATTACATCTTCTTCTACGTGACATTATTCTGGTGGAGGCGCTGGGTATTGAGACTTGTGATAGCACACATTATCGATGACACAGTGGCTCTCATTAGGCCATGACAGAGCCGCCGTTTAGGTGGTGAGAAACCCGAGTTCGAGCCATATTCAACTGATCGGAGACGAAGAGGAGGACGTTACGATGACAGCAACTGTGTGCCACTACATGAGACATCCTTTCGGGTTCTTCTCTGGTGACGATGGCCAAGATCTAAACAAGTGACTGAAGGTATATGAGAGTTTACCCAAATTTAACAAATGGGATGACACCGTGTGTTTGGCTAACGTATTTTTCTACTTGGAGGGCACTGCCAAGCAATGGTATGAGAACGACGAGGAAAAGTTCACAAGCTGGGAAGTATTCCAGGCGGAACTGCGCAAGTATTTCGATGACACACAACGACAGACGTGCAAGGCTGAAGATAAATTAAAGTGCAGGGCACAGCGTCCAGGAGAAACTCCAGCAACCTACATTCAAGACATCTTGGAGCTGTGTAAAAGAGTGGATCCTAGAATGAAGGAGGAAGATAAGGTTGCACATCTCATGAAGGGTGTTGCTGAGGACACGTATCAAGCCCTACTCTTGAAGGAGGTTTCAACAGCAGACGATCCGCAGAGGACCCGCTGTCGCCAAGCTTTTCTGCTCCCCAACAACGACACTACATCTGACTACAAAAGGAAAAAAAAATGATACCAGTACATAACAGAGCAACTTTGGCCCAGTAGGATGCTTCAGAATTAATGAATCTTGATAACCTAATGATCAGATTCTTTTATTGTACTCCTGCCGTGATGATGTGATGTATCCTACTTCCGAGTAATTAGCCTTCGGATTAAGTACAAGCATTTCATTTCATCCATTCTTTTTTAATGGTATACATTATACCCCGGAAGCAACCTGCAGCTGGAACCTTGCACCATGAGTTACGTTAACCGTTTAGTAGTACTGTCTATTGTGCATCAGTTACGGCCAACCTTTGATGATCCGCAGGCCTGATTCACATGTTTACTTAAGCCCGTGGGCTGCCTTGTCACCATAAGACAGCGACGCTCCTAGCGCCTAAAGTCAAAACTATAGCGTCCGTGCCATTAATGTTTTTTGGGTAACGCACCGATATGAGTCGCACCATTTTTCTGATACGCCACGCCAACAGATTATGCCTCTAAATACGTCTACTTGCGAGTATATCCATTTTATGTTCACCCGGAATTTATTCCGCGGGCTGGATTGAAAAAAAAAAAAAAAAATCGCGGGATGGGTGCGGCCCATGGGCAGCCGATTGCCCATCGGTACTGAAGATGACCGAGTTGGAAAACAACATATTTCTTCCGCTGCTAACAAATCCTTCCACGAGTAGAAGACCATGAAAGCATTATTAAATCCTTCGTGACTTGCTTTATGGGCACTAGGCCGAGTCCCAGATATGTTGCGACAAACTTCGAGGTTTTTTAGAGGGTCTCTTGAGGAACAAATTGAGGTTAGGAACATGTGACCGAAAACGTCATCCAGCGACGCTACAGAGCGTCGAAGTTATTGGCGCTGCCGCCCGCCACTAGGTCACCATCTCGGCAACAAACGTGACTTTGTATACTGACGAAACGTAGGCGCAACGTTGTTATTCAGCCGTTACGACTGCTGCGTAGGCGGACCTTGTCTGCCATGCATGCTATGTTCTGCTGCCTTGGTGGATGGCTGTTTGGACAGGGGTTTCATCTGCAGTTATTTGTCTCCTGTAGGCTATACCAAAAAACAATGGAAGTTTTCAGGAGAACGGTGTTCCATCGCCCCCCTCTATCTGCGAACGGATGAACGGATTTCCGGTTTAAAAAAAATCCATCGCTTCAGTTTCGAAATGGGGAGCAATGTCGCTCGATGCCTTCGTAGCAGGTGCGTCCACGACACTACCGAGATCAGACGATCATGTTTATCTGTCCGCAAGAGACACTCGTCAGATGGCGTCCGTCGGTGTTTCTTGTGCTTACGGGGCGAACATTGTTTCCGTACGAGGGTCTCTGTGTCAGAATGTGTGTAGACCTGATTTCTCTGTGCCTTCCGAAAGGAAAGCTTGTGTTGGCACGACTCGTGGATCAACATTCCACCGCTCGTTTCGTTGGAGGTATCTCCTTGTAGTGGCAGTAGCTGTTCGGCGCTATCTGTCGACCCCCTCTGCAGCGACAGGTCGGTATATGCCTGGTCAATAACGTGACCGTCAGGCTGCGGTGGTAATTCATGGCGATACGCGC
The DNA here is from genome assembly GCF_023864345.2 of Schistocerca serialis cubense. Taxonomy (NCBI): domain Eukaryota; kingdom Metazoa; phylum Arthropoda; class Insecta; order Orthoptera; family Acrididae; genus Schistocerca; species Schistocerca serialis. The sequence goes on from NC_064638.1 coordinate 68,055,161, forward strand.
CGCCTCACGTCGTCACCTGAGTATAGTAAAGTGATAGAATCGAAGAAGGAGCATGGTGTTCTGCTCTGTCTGATGGAATCCGGGTGATCCGCCGCTGCAGACAATCGGAGAAAACGTGGGCGCGCGGTTTGAGCCGCCACGTGACGGGATGCGTAGCCCCTCCCGCCGGAGGTTCGAGTCCTCCCTTGGGCATGGGTGAGTGTGTTGTTCTTAGCATAAGTTACGTTAAGTTAGTTTAAGTAGTGTGTAATTCCAGGGACTGATGACCTCAGCAGTTTGGTCCCTTAGGACACATATTTAAAAATTTTTTAAACATGATCTTCCCGTCCAGATCCTGAGCAAGTGCGAGGTTGTCCGTCGTACATGATAAGCGCACAACCGGTGATGTTACAGTAGGAAGGAACATGCTTCGCAACCGGTCATGTTTGAATAGGAAGGAACATGCTTCGTGAGATCGAGTTAGACCTTCCTTACTCCACTGAGTACAGGATACGTTGTAAAAGCCCGCCACTTGTCAGCCACATGGCACAATCCCGTACGTCTTAAGAGCGGAGATAATCGAATCGGTAAACACCTTCAAAGGTAGCTCTAATAACTGGGGGCCCTCACGCCTAGGCATGCATGTTCAGCGATAAGGGCGCCGATATGTCCATCTGAGTGCTTGAACTGGAGTATCGCGCACGTTTCATCGTTGGTTATCTTAAACATTGACGACACTGGCCGTGATCGAAAAATGATGATGTCCTGTGGATATAGACGTAATCCATCACGCAAGGTTGCTAAGCCGCTCCGTCGCCGACGGCAAACTGTGTAACAATCAGGCTACCCGGACCGAACCAAACTTCCATGTCACATTGTCTACATTCCTATTCCATATTTTCTTCCATCATCGGTCTCGAGCCCTCACGATCTCACTCTCACTGGTGCGGGTATACAGAGGACAACTGCGAGCATTTAGTAACGACAGTGTGGCATATGGAAGTTTGGGTTGATCCAGAAGGCGTGCACGGATAGCCTAACATTTAAGGCGGTCGCTCGACATAAGCGGGAAATCCTGGTTCCAGTCCTGGCCCGGCACAAATTTTGTGTGTGTCACCAGCAGGTAACATATCTATACCTAACACAACCGAAGTTAGGTTATTCGCATTCAGTAAATTTATTTCTACGTGCCGACGCATTAATAATAATGAGCAAATGGAATTGGTGGCCGAGAGACCCCTTGCGGGGCGGTTCGGCCGCCGCTCCACAAGTTCTTTAACGCCACTACGGCGACTTGCGAGTAAATGAGGATGAAAAGATGATGAAAGACACACAACACCCAGTCATCTCGAGGCAGAGAAAATCCCTGATCCCTCCGGGAATCGAACCCGCGACCCCTTGAGCGAGAAGCGAGAACGCTACCGCAAGACCACGAGCCGCGGACGCCGACGCAATGGTGAATTTGTTATCATGTTCAGTTTTATCTCAAAGTCCCCAAAGCATTAAATGCAAATTTGCCGCTGGTTAAAAATTCAGACAGAAAAAGACCATAAGGGACAAATTCTTGTATAATGAGGAACAGTAAACCGGAATCTAAAACTAGATGCGATCGTTTTGCGAGTACTTATTTGCTTAAGATGACAGCGACCATTAAATTCGGACAAAAATTCAAATGGCTCTTCGCAACACTACAAAAACCGACTGTTTGGAGGGTGGAGACAAGGTAGGAGGGGCAACCTCTGTGGACAAACACTGTGCCTTTTCTCTGAGTCCTAGCAGGCAGTACTTGGCCATATCCCCTCCCAGCTGCTTGTACTAGTTCTGTAGTTTGAGGTCGGAGGCTCAACAGTGTGCGGACGTCAGGAAACCACAAAAAAGTCAGAGCGCAGCCGCCCCAGCCTTAGTTCGCCGCTATTTGGATCAACGGTTACAGCAAGACGACTCCAATACGCGCGCGCCTTAGTATCCGAGCTTGTCGCCATGAGTCGGAATAATGCTTGCAAGGTCCTAACGGCGGAACATGCAACCGCACAAATAGTTTTCCTGTCGAACAACAGAGGTCACGGGCAACGCTACGACGCTCGTTTACCAGTACGTGTCACGGAACTGACAACGCTGTTTCTGCGGTGAAGTTTGTTGGCGTTCAGGAGAAAGCCGGTGCGCTGCACGCAGAGTGCGTTCGATCCGTAATCGATTGCAGTTGAAGGTCGCAAATTAGCTTCCGTAGCTATCAAACTGAAAATTATTTCTACTGTCGCGATACTTCTTACAATTATATGCGGATTAAATAGATGAAATGAATCCAAAGTGACGCTTATAAGTATTCTTCACGATTTAGTGTTTGATTGCAGGCTGTATTGGCATGAAAGCTTTCGGATAAATTGTCCGATTTATACATCCGCGTAGTTTACCAACTCGTCGCCCTCCATTATCTTTGGTTCCGCAGCTCGTTTCATATGGATTATGGGGGTAAAAAAAAAAAAAAAATCACCACAGGCAGATACACTACAAAGCTTTCTAATTATGCTCAACTTTTTTCTATTTAATCAGTTAATTTACTGACTAATATTAAATATACATTCCACCAACACAGCTATAAATAAATAATATTTAACAGAAGCTGACCGTTTTGAGCTCGAAGTACTATAGAAAATTCGATTACAGCTGCCTCAGTAATGTGTTTCCTGCTTTGCTCTTTACTGTTGTTAATCACTTGCCACTACGGTCGTAGTTATTATCTCTGATTCCTGTTTACCAGGCGTCAGCAACAGCACGAATAAATTTATTAGAAAACAAGCAATAACCCGTGAGCTACAGTGCTACGCAACAATTGTCGATGGCCCATGTATCCAGGCACCCACTACTGTTCTACTTACTTTTTTTTTCTCTCCTACCTGACGTTGAAATGACCACGTACAAAGGAACACAGGGATCTCAATGCACCAAACAGAAATTTAACTGATGAATGACAGATGTAGAAGGCTCATCACAACCGCTAATCAAGTAAATAATCTGATCACAGTTCCTGTACTAAACAGAACCTGGGTACTATGTCCTGACATTAAGGACATAAGCCTCTCTTCTGCACAGTGGATGTATAGGGTTCAGCTGAATTGCAACGACAATATAGTTTGCACACTGAGTCACTAAATAAATTTAAGAAACATTATTGATTTCCATTGGCAGTATTTCTACAGCCATTCTTAACCATAACCATATTTTGCATCTCATTACAGTTAGATGTAACTGAATGTAATTTTCTCTATGCACTCGACAACTGTGTCTTCAAGAATGCTACTAAAAAAACACAAATAATTGTGAGATTGTTCACATCTTCAGTATAGTGTCAGTATATCTACTTCTGCCAGAAACCGAACTATTTTGCCCAGACTTAACATGTTACTTCCTTTGAGTTAAATGGCGTAGAGTGGTGAAGGAAAGATAATGAAACGGATTAGTGCAGAAAATTTTTGTTTGTCACTTCAACCCAATACAAATAAACGATGGATTTTTTATATACCTTCCGTTATGGGAGAGTTTTACGAAATTTGTCCTTGAAAATAGTTCTGCGGCTGCAATATAATTTGCATTTAGCACGGTGATTTAAGATCATTGATGAAAATTTCTTCCCAGCAAGTCAAAGTCAAGGAATAGGAAGTTGATACTCGGGATAAATAGGGTGGATGAAGAACCAATTCTGAGCTCAATCGATGCCCTTTCGCCATTGTTATCGCTGATGTGTGGGATGGTGCATTATCCTGGTGAAAGAGTACATTTTTGAGTGCCACTCTTGACCTTTTTTCGGCTCACACGAGTTCCAAACGATCTAACAATAAAGCGTAATGGCGTCCGGTTTTGATTTCGCCTTTATCCAATGAGAACTATTCCTTGGGAATCCCAAAAGAGCTGACAAAATGGTATTTCCCTCCTTCGGTATACTTTCACCAGGCTTTGTACTTTTGTTTTGACTACTGTTTGGTGCGTAATGAGGAGCCAGATCTCATCAATAGTCACAAATCGGCGCAAAAATTCTTATGAACTGCGATTAAACGTCGCCAAACATCGTGCTGAATTTTTGTGCTGGCTGCGCTTTTGGTCGACCGTGAGCAATAGTAGCACCCCTCTCTCACACAGCTTCTTCGTAGCCAGTTCTCCGTGTAGGATAATATGTACTCGCTCAGTTAAGATGCCTAGCCTCAGCAGTCTCAAATATTTTTATTCTGCTACTTTGCATTAGCATATTACAGATTTTGTCACTGCTTGCCTTTCTGGCGGCCTCACTTACATGGCTGCAGCGCACTTCGTCTTCCGTGGTTGTCCGACCACGCTTAAATTCATTAATCCAAAAATACATTCAAATGGCTCTAAGCACTATGGGACTTAACATCTGAGGTCATCAGTCCCCTAGATTTAGAACTACTTAAACCTAACTAACCTAAGGACATCACATACATCCATGCCCGAGGCAGGATTCGAACCTGCAACCGTAGAAGCAGCGCGGTTCCGGACTAAAGCGCCTCGAACCGCTCGGCCACAGCGGCCGGCAATCCAAAAGTAAATGGTCTTCAGTGATGGTACAGAGCCCACGCGAACTTCATATAATCCTGTTTTGATTTGTGCGGAAGTCCAACACTTCAAATGAAACAGCACGAAACTCGATTTCATCCATTTTATATCGCAGTCGACACACCGACAAATTCAGATGGCTGTTAGTAATCAACTGTAAGCTGTAAGCTGCAGAACTTCCTTATATGTTCCTTCGAATAATTATGCTTACCAATCTTGAAGACGCAACAAAAATGTTGTATTCGTTCATGGAAATTTAGCAGACTTATCAAACATCCCTCAAACTGTCTCTTAGAAAAATGCGAAGTATATATTGATATTTCACTAATATAACTTTGGTAGCTTCATAAAACGAAAGCGTTCATCAAGTTCTGCATTTTCTAACAGAGGTCTTTATTTTCATGCTTTCGTGGACTAATTTAAATACTTTGATTTCCAGCATACGTTCATTACATTTCAGTCCTTTAATTCTGAGAATGTTGTCTCTACTCCAAGTCATGTGCTGTAACTTTAGGCGGCTGTGAGCAAACAACATTCAGTCGTGTTTGGCCCGTCGTTCACTTAATATCCACCGTGCATCCGACGTTTCTGGAAACGTTCAAACACACATGATGTCTAATCTCTTATTTTTGGTGACATCATTTGCCTTGTTTCCCCTTTAGTACTTAGGTTTTTCACAGTGAGAAACAACTTACTAAGGAATGCATAATCTCAATGTTTGTCAGTGCTTGCGTGACGAAATTATCGTTATGTCGTTTTCCCTTCTATTCACTACCGTGCAGGTATCGTGAGAAACACACCAAGTAATAGGGAAGAATGGCAGAGAGCATTAATTAATTGCTCACTTGATTCTGTTTCCTATCGGATCGTGGTGTAAAAAAACGGTGGGGGAGCGCGAGAAAACACTCGGTCGTGTTCGGTACGCATTCGCTGGTGTTTGCTCGTGTTCACCCAGTTGTCAGTCTTTTAGTGAAACGTCAAGTGAAGCTCGCGTCCTTTCCGCTTAGGTGCTAGCATCTTCCGTTGTCTTGTGAGCGAACACGTCTATGGTGATGGTAAGCAATTAATGCTCTGCTTTTAAATTCCCTCCTCAAGTATACTGAAGAACTAGCGAAAGGCGTCAACCGACGTACATGCGAAGTTTTGGGAGAATGCTAAAGAAGGCTGCAGCTGCGATTCAGGTTCAAGTGCACTAACTCGATGAGTTGGTGCACAGTATTCAGACAACACCGTACTTGATGTGATTACGAAGGCTTTCCCGGCGTAATAAGTTTGAAAGTCTCTTCGGGTTTGCTGCCGGATCCTAAATTCAACTTGACTCGATATTTCGGCGATCCATCTGTTCGCCATCTTCAGGAAAATGCTGCTTCTGCTGATGAGTCCCGCTGAAAACTGACGCCAGGCTGCAAATCGACGTCCTATATAGGCCACCGTTCAGTTCACGGCGCATGCGCCGCCCATCACGGTTGCTGCCCTCCAAGATTGGGAGGTGGCGCCGCCCACAGTGGAACACTGCTGGCAACGATGTATCGCACTCGGGGCCGCACCGAAGAACGTTCAGTTTTGATGCGAGATAATACAGGATTCCACGTCTTGCTAAGAGGAAACCCATTGTCTCTGTTGATTAAATTATCAGCCAACCTAATTTCAATCGCCTCTTTATAGACACTGTTCCAGAAACCGGAAATCTTGGCAACTACCACAGTTTCATCAAATTTCATACTGTGTCCCTAATTTAAGCAGTGTTTTTGGCTACTGCCGATTTTTCCAGCTGTTGTAGCCTCGTATGACGGCGATGTTCCACACACCTATCATGCACTGTGCGAATCGAACGGCCAATGTAAGCTTTCCCACATTGACACGGAATTTTGTACACCCCGGGTTTCCTAAGCCCAAAATCATCTTCCACAGAGCCGATCAGTGCCCTTATCTTAATGTTAAAATTCTTTAAAATTCGTCCAATCATAAACTAAGCCTCCAGCATAAGGAAGAAAGGCCACCGATCTATGTTCCTTTTAATACACCTCCGGAGATGGTCCAAACTCCATAGCCCGACGAATCTGCTTCTCGGTATCCATTTTCCTTAAAAACAGCCATCAAATGCGCAAGTTCTTGGGTTAAGCTGTCCGCGTCAGAAATGGCATATGCTCTCCGTACCAAAGTCCTAAGGACGCCACTGCGTTGCTGTGGTGGACGACAACTTTTAGGATGCAGATACCAATCTGTGTGTGTTGGCTTTCGGTGAACAGTGTGTCCCAAAGTACCATCTGGTTTTTATAAACCATAACGTCTAAAAATGGAAGCATCCCACCATTTTCAACCTCCATAGTAAATTTGATAGGGGGATGAAGACAGTTGAAGTGGTCCAAAAATCTGTTAAGAGCATCACGTCCATGCTTCTTTATCTGTTTCGGATTGACGTCACTCGTCTGGTCCATACGTTCTGGAGCATCGGTAGTATCTTCCGTCGCAATAGCCGCATAACGGTTGGAAGTTTTCAGTTCTTCTGGACGTTGTCGCTTCCGAGAGTTGTTCTGCTTAGGAGAAGCGTTGAGTCGTTTTCTTTGGCGAACAAGTGTAAAATCACCCTCTTCGTCGGTGGGCTGCATGGTCCAAACTTCTTCAGAGGAGACTCCGTCCATTTCGTCGTCATGTTCCGGTGGAGAAAATTGTTCCAGGTCGTCTACTTGTTCTTCAAGCTGTGAAGTAGGAACTGTACTAGTGCGGTTGTCGTATACTTCCTTACTTTGCAGAATCATGTGTTGTATTTCACGTCTTAGTTCCCGTTGTTGCCTATCGTTCTGTGTTATGGCTCAAATGGCTCTGAGCACTATGGGACTTAACTTCTGAGGTCATCAGTCGCCTAGAACTTAGAACTACTTAAACCTAACTAACCTAAGGACATCACACACATCCATGCCCGAGGCAAGATTCGAACCTGCGACCGTAGCGGTAGCTCGGCTCCAGACTGTAGCGCCCAGAACCGCACGGCCACTCCGGCCGGCGTTCTGTGTTATCTGATGTCTCTCGTCATAGGGGTTTGACGTATGTTGTCCTCCGCTCTGCATTCGCATAGCGCTCGTCGTGGTCCATTCCTCGCTATCTTGCCTTTCAGAATCCGTTGTTGCAGGGGTCGTCGCCATTGTATCCGTCCTGTGGGGAGCGGCCGACGGGGCGGGCCCCACAGGCTGGCCCCGGCGCGACCGAGCTGGCTGGCTCCGTTCTCCGCACTCATCGGCATCGCGCGTTCTACTGCGGTACTACACGTACACCGGGCCTGTGGCTGAGTAGCAGTATTCCTCGCCAGGCGGCGCTCCTATCGCCTGGACGGGTTATATGCATAGTGCATCGGTGGTCAAAATGTTCTGGCTGATCATTGAACATAGCCAGTTCATTCATTCCGGTTATCGAGAATATCGACCATTTTTGCCTCTTGTCGACATTGATATGACAATAACGAAAATGTGACGTAACGTCATGCAGGAGGCAGGCAACCACTGTTATAATAGTCAGTAGTTCTCCATTCGGGTTGACTGTGTCGCAGTGGTAAAAGTCAAACAGTAGGCAAGGAATGACTTTATTGCTCATATGACCCGTTTCAGAAATTATCCATCATCAGATAAACAGGAGCTGTTACTGCTCATTAGTCTGCTAATGTTTGTTACAGACACAACTTGAAATGCCTTATCTACGTGAAGTAATCACTGCTGGATATGTGATGACCGATAAAGTCGGAAACGCGTCATACGAGCATAAAATCATTCCTTGCCTGATGTTTGATTTTAACTATTGCAAGCCACTCAACCTGAATGCAGAACTACAGATTGTTTTAATTTCACATTGAACGTCAGATAACAAATGACAAAAGAGCTATTTTTTGGTGCGATATAATTACAAATTGACAATTTTCGGATTTTCTTCTTTACTTGTACTGAGATAACTTGCTTCTTGCCAAACTTCAAATTCTAGGCCAACAGGAAGAACTCCGTAGGTTTTGATGAGTGAGTTTGCAACTATCAAAGTATGTAACCTGAATGGCCGTATCTCCTGATTCAATTGAAGTAGAAACATATGTGTTTTACACCGCCAAGTGACCACAGTCCTCAGTTTGTGACATGAATATCAAATTGATATGCCCACACTTTCCTGAGGAAAAGGGTTTTTAACAGACAGACATACGGACAACAAACTGATTCCTCACTCTTTACCGACTGAGATACAAAACCCTAAATATACGCAGTGTTACTAGAGTTGGCACGATCTGCTCCTTCTCTCGTATGTAACAGCTTCTTCACAGATACAAACGAATGGAAGTGATCGGTGGCGAACAGTCTGAAAGCCCTTTCACTTGCGTTCGCTTCCATTTGCTGCGGTGTAAACGAGGCGTTACACTAGTTCACTCACATTTGCTTCCGATGACTGTAGGACGAACCAGGATCTAGAACATGGAAATGATAAAGTATGACGATTTTTACTTGGCTGAAGACTACATTCATGATAAACTTTTTAAATGAAAACGTTGGCGCCATTAGACTGTAAGTTTTTATTATTTGTTTATTTATTTATTGATTTGACTACCGCAATTTCAGCTGTGGAGCTATTTTGAAGTGTACAGTCACAGATAAGTACTCCGCCTCTAATGTGTTGTTTATGAAACATGATCACATTATGCCTTACACTTTTTCATATGTTTCAATTACGTTGAACTTGAAAATGGCTCTACAATCGAAACAGCGATACTGAAATAAATAAATAAATAAATAAATAAATGTCAAATGGCGGCAATGATTTTCATTTAGAAGTGTCATATGACAGAAGTCATATGACTTGTGTGCAGGAAGCACAGTTGCCTCATTATACGAACGTGTAAGTTCTACAATTTGGACAATATCGAGTGCTTAGTGCTCTTTTATTTTTAGTTCTCATTCGTAACTAATACAGTCATTCATCCGAATTCAAAATCCACTTCCGTAACATATCATCATATTTGTCGGGAAATCTTTAACATTTGTAGTTCAGGACTCGCCCCTCTGCTCATTCCACCGCTAAATATGTACTCGCAGACGCTCGACAAGATGACTCCATCCTCTAGCGACGCTGCGTCAGAAAAAGCTGTACTTTGCAGCTGCCAGCCTGTGGAAAGCGACTTGGGGTTTCTTGCGGTCAGACGCGAGTAAGGGTGTGACGCTGTCGCCTCCTAGCGACTGGCTGTTCCCTGACGAGGGTTGCCTGACAGAGCAAGCGCTCGGTCAGTCTGTATGTTATGATCTGGGATATAATTGTCGAACGCCTTAGGCGTCACAATTTAAAACAGGCGAGCGTGACTGTGTTGCGCTCTTGCAGAGACAGGACACACCCTGCCATGCGATGAGCCATTTTCACAGCCTGCCCCTTTTCGTCACCTCATGGTTCCAGTTCTCTCTGTAATATTTTAGGATTCTCACATGAATTCAACAGTCTCTTGCGCGTTAAACTCCAGGGGTCGCTTATGTTTTGTTTGTTTCTTTTTTTTAAAAAAATAATTATGTATGTTCATTCTTACATTCATTGATTGTTACCTCTCAAAGTCAATAGTACGTCTGATAAGTGAAGGCTGCTTTCGGTTATACGTTTGACGATTCCAAGAGAATTTACACTATTGGCTAACATTCGTATGTTTTATTTAGAGCTTTATTCCCTTTGTACTTTCCTCGGTCTCCCAATTAACTGGGATGTTGGTAGCTTTCCATGGTCGGGACTGAAGTACATCTCCATTAAAATTCCTGCAGTTTGCCATCGTCCGCTCAAGAGGCAGAGCCGATTGCTACAGGCTGACAACTCTTGAGGCGAGCAACTTACGCCCAGCCGTCCGTCGCTTAAGGAGACAGCAGTTACAAGTCGGTAAGTTGCGACTGCGTCACGCCAGTTCAAATGACTTCTTTAGCTACCTAATCATTATGGATGAGTGCTGGATGTATCACTGCGAGCCGTAAACATAGGAGAAAAGATAGTAGTAGAATCCCGTGGATTCACCGCCGGCGAAAAGGTCAAAGACCTAAGAGTCATTGGGTAAAGATGCCGAGAAATTTTCAGGGCTGCCATGGTATGACGCAACACATTACGCTCTCACGGCGCAGAGTGTCAACGGAAATCCTGATGGTCTTATTGGACGCTGGCGCCCCGGCTCATTCTGCAGAGAACATGGACAGTTACACATCTGCTTCTTTGCACCATCACATTTTGTCTCGCTATCGTATTCGGTTGACATGAAATCCAGCGACTTCTTCCTCTTCCTCGGACGAAGAGCTCATAATGCGGCAAAATTTACAGAATGACGTCGAGGTGGAACGATTATGAAATAGCTGAAATGCAGACTCGGACATGGTCCAGTCACTTTCATGTGACCACTGTCTATGTTCGACGTCAAAGTGGAGTAACCATTCACAGGCGGAGGTGGCGACACTAGCAGTGGAGGATATATAAAGCATGTCAGAGGGACGTCCAAATGGGCATGATCATTGGCTTCCGGTGGAAACGCTTCCGAAACAGCTAAGAACATAAACTGTTCCGTAGCTAAAGTATACCGTGCACGGAAAAATGGTGCTTTCCAAAACCGGCGCCGAGGTAACTGTGACGGGCCTTAGATGACAGGTGGTGAACAACGGCTGCGGAAACGTGTACGGGCAAACAGACGTGCTACTACTGGGCAGCTGACTGCGCAGATAATCCAAGAGGCTACCGACAGTGTGTCCCCGACGATTGTTGAGCAAACTATGCTGCATATGTGCCTAAGCAGCAGGCGCCTGGTTCATGAACCCATGCTGACTGTCGTTCATCGGCGACGAAGGCTGGAATTTGCACGCCAGTACCGCATCTGGACGTCCACTGAGTCGCGACAGGTGGCGTTTTCAGATCAATCACGTTTTGTACTCCATCGGACAGATGGCCATTGGCGTATACAGAAGAGTCCAGGCCGGAGGATGGAGCGTTACGGTCAGGAGAAAGTTTTTGTAGCATTACCTGAGTGATCTCATCATTCTGGAAGGCACAATGGATCAACACAAGCATGCATCTATCCCGCCCTTACATATATATATATATATATATATATATATTTTTTTTTCCTCGTCACGATGGTATCTTCCTGCAGGATAATGCAACATGTCACATAGTTTGGTATGTGTGTTTGTGGTTCGCAAAGCACCAGGACGAGTTAGATTTCGCCCTATTCGTCTGGCCACCAAACTCCCTGGATTTAAGCCCGATTGAGAAACTATGGGACCATCTCTATCGGGCTGCTCGCGCTATGAAACCTAGCTCAGCTGGCCACGCCACGGGTGCCTTCCAGAACCCCACTGATTGCCTTCCCGCATATCTATCCCGCAAAGACGATTATTCAGGCTTTTGACAACTGGACACGTTAAAATGACTGACCAGTGCACAACACAGTTCTGTGTCAAGTCATCCATCGCTGTGCAAACTATGTGGCATCGATGGGTGAACGTGTAGGGAAGGACCAAAGCGGATCACCACGTTCCCCGGTTGCTGGTTGATTTTTTTTTCCGTGGGGACAATTAAAAGGTCAAGCCTAGCTCTGGTAATACGGACAGCGGCAGCGCGCGCCGCTTAGTGCACGTCGTGGCCGGCGATAAGGAGCGGCGTGTCGCCGGCCTATTAGAGACGGCGCGGCGGCAGTTGCGGGGTCTGGATCGATGTCCCTCCGCGCCGCCCGTGGCCGGATCGGGCGAGTGCCTTCCTCCCCCCACGACCAACCGAGCAAGTGCGCCACGCTTGCTTCTAGCGGGCGCCAACACGCTAACAAGGTAGCCTGCAGCTAAGCTGCTACCTCTGGCCGCGCACGGGGTTTTTTCACATTCACAATGCAATTCCCCTTTAATCCGATTTCACTTTCGATCGCGACAACATTTGCCCTCTGTATCAAAGGCCTGGCAGCTCCAGCTATTTTTGGCACCCGAGACATTCAGTTTCCGACAGGATATAACCTTTTCCATACATTACACATGATCATAAAACAACATTCCAGGACACTCCTTTAGTTTATTTACCTGGCTTCTGAAAATGGCCTATACAACCAAATATAAAATCAAAATATATGAGTCTAAACTGAATATTTGAAACTTTATACATAAGATATTAACATACTGGTATATTTTTAAAATTATCATCTCTCCACTTTGTTTTCATGATTATAAAATCGGTAAACACTGTGGTATACAAAGTAAGCTTTTCCACAGACATAACAAATTAAAGAACCAATCATGTGATAAATACAAACTTAAATTATCATTAATGACGCCTCTCACACAGTCCTATGAATTTATAAATACATTTATAGCTTTTCAGTTCAAAGTACTTAGAAGTAACGTAAGTGAGATGGCAGCAATAATTTTGAGTTCCACGTATATTACTTCTGCCCTCTGTTTTTTCGTTTTTGACCCACACCAATAAACATGCAGGATGTCATCTCTGGCTGTACAATAATTGCTAAATTGGAGTTAACTTTTTTGATTGTCATGTGGTTCCTCTTAATCTTTTAACGGTGAGATAACTACCTTCCGCTTCAGACCAGAATTGAGTAACCACGGAACAACAGGTATTTGCTACTGGATGGTCAAGAACCAAGCGACTTTGAAGTTTATACCCTCATCACATGCTCCTTTTGAGTTGACTAAAAGCCGTCGATAGTAATCAAAGTGTGGAAGGGACATTACACAGTATACTGTGTGCGCGTCATTGTCCCCTTACCCTGATGTGCCCAATATGCCCTGGTAACAGATAGACTTATGGAGATATTTCGACCTCGTAAGACGTCTTAGGGTTCTCTGCACTAGATAGTTTCCAGTTTTCCTCTATCTGCTCTTGCACAAAAGGGTACTCGTGGGAGCAGTACATATGGCGCCTCTGTAAACTTGGAGTATTAAATAATTACTCCCTTTTCACAGCCGAAAACAAGGATTCACTGTGGCTTGTTAGTTTAATGGGTATATGTTAGACTAGGAATTCCAATGCTTCGGATTTGCACCTTCTTTTGACGCTAGCTTCTCCGTATGTAACAGCCTGCGTAAGCCCTTCCACAGAATGCACGTTGATATGCGAGGATGAGCATACCACTTAACAATAGAGCACAGTTTCATGGCTAACTTGCCGACCACACGCGTTCTCTAAAGTCTTCCTTCCTGTGTTCTACCCTGTGCTTTCGACTCCATACAACGTTTTTCGATTCTCTCGAAAGTTGTATCTCTGTTCCCTACTGCGTAATCGTCAGCGTGTTGTTCTCACCAGTCTTACTGATAATTGTAAAAATATATACTACTCATTTACAGGACTGTTATACTGATGAGGCGTTTGTGCACTTTCCCCATACCTACATTTTATCTTGCTGAGCTCGTTCATAACCTAGCACTAAATTTTGTTGTTTTGCTGGAATTTTAGCAGTTTTTCTTCCCCGCCAATCCCACAACAAGTTTTATGTACAGGTAACTAAGGAGGACGGAGAAGGCAAGGACGTATCACCTCTAACATGGCTGTTCGTAGTGAAGCACTGCAGTGCTACAAAAACTTTCGCGTTGAACACTGCTTTACTTTTTAATATCATAGAAAGTAAAGACTGGAGTTTAACCCTCGCAATACGAAGGCGGGGGTTATTTCGTGCACACCTTTTCAAAATATCGTAATCTAGTTTGGCATCTTCTATTTCAAAAAATTTGACAAAAATTTGAATGTTTTGTAATTTTTCATTCCGTATTTGTTTTAGATTTTTCAGTAAAACTTAGCCAAAAAATTTAAATCTTGGTTCTGAACGCAACTTCTCACAAAAAATGCCAAATTCATATTTTCCGGTTCAAAACCCTTTCTTACACATCTGTAAGATTGTACAATGTGTGTTGTGAATGGTAATCAACGACAATTAATGAAATTTTTATTTTTTTAACATTTTTTGTTTGTCACACAGTACCATTCCATTCAGTGTACACATTATGTAAAATGTGTTGGTATTGCCAATATTGTGCTAAAAGATATTTCCAGGTTCTGTATCCTACTTACACATCAGTACCTATGTTAACTCATTTAACTAATATTTTTTCTTTTTCCTGCGGCTGGCACAAAGTAACCCCCCCCCCTCTACCCTGGTATTACGTGTTACAGAAAATGCATTGGTATTGCTATGGTTAAGTCCATAACAGTCCTCCCAGTGGTGGCTTTTTGTAAATACACACATAATTAAAAGAAAAAAACAGTGTGCGTGTGCGGCAAGTGGAGGCCACGACGTCGGGATCACGAATTTACTTCAAACTTTGTACACCCTTAGTGGGCTATCAAAACAACATAACGTGCTAGTAGTAAGGTGCGCTATTCTGGCAATTCCGAGAAAATCGCAAGAGAAGTTTTACGCGTCTGTTATGTAACTGATGTATTTGTCCGAAGATACCGACCCTAAGAAGTCGTTGCGGCCAAGTGAGGCCGGCACGGTAGCTCAGCGTGCCCTTGTCACAGAGCTGACTGCTCTCTGCAATAAAAAAAAAAAATGACTGAAGGGATCAACGATGTCCACATCACCAGTTGCAAAGATCATTAACGAACAAAAGTGCAACGAACAAAAATAAAAGTGGTTAGCTTTAGAGGGACATGGACGAGGCGACGGTTCGCGAATCCTGCAAACGTTTACTCTCTAGCCTATATTTTTTACTTCACTGGTTACATTATTCAATTTATATGACGTTTGAGAGTAATATAATGAGAAAATTAACGACAGGCATTTTCATGAAGTTGTACCGAATTTCATATGTTATTTCACTACTTACTGTTTGTAATTAAATACTCAAGAACCAGGAACAGGGTTGGAAAGCCCTAGTCAAACCTCGATAATTCACAATCAGTAAAATAGTAAGTCACAGTGTGCCAGACCGCAAGACTAATGTACAATTACTCATCGGATGTCCTTTCGACATCAGATGTTGCACGATAGTATTTGTCACACAGACATGGAAAACTTAAATTGAAACTTCGTAAATTAAATAATATGACCAGTGAAGAAAAAAAGAGACTAATTATTCTCCAGTGGGAGGTGAACATCGCGTCCTGCACCCTCGTCTTACGAACCTCGAACGCTAATCACTTGACAACCATGAACTCTTTAACTTCCGGTACCTACGCACATATGCAAAAGTCACTTATAGACACGTAAAAACTTCCCTTAGCATTTTCTAGGAATCGCCAGAGTTGTGTACCTTACCACTTGAACACTACGTTGCTTTAATGGCCTACTACAGGTGTATACGAAGTTTGAAATAAATTTGTGATGCCAACGTCGTGATCTCCCCTTTTGAGATACGTGGAAAAATGTCGCATCATGCATAAAGCTTTTATTCTTTACTGCTAAGACAGTCCTATAGTCGATTTGAGCTAAGGAAATCCCTGACACTAGGCACCGCCTCTGACGGCTTTCATCTGCAAAGCGCAAACTGATGGAGGCGAAAACAATGGCCGTCTAAAAATGGCTCTGAGCGTTATGGGACTTAACTTCTAAGATCATCAGTCCCCTAGAACTTAGAACTACTTAAACTTAACTAACCTAAGGACATCACACACATCCATGCCCAAGGCAGGATTCGAACCTGCAACCGTAGCAGTCGCGCGGTTCCAGACTGTAGCGCCTAGAACCGCTCGGTCACCGCGGCCGGCCACACAATGGCCGTCTACAGAGCTATGCAGAGGATGCCATGGATGCTTTTACAAAACAGCGAGCCGGCCGAAGTGGCCGTGCGGTTAAAGGCGCTGCAGTCTGGAACCGCAAGACCGCTACGGTCGCAGGTTCGAATCCTGCCTCGGGCATGGATGTTTGTGATGTCCTTAGGTTAGTTGGGTTTAACTAGTTCTAAGTTCTAGGGGACTAATGACCTCAGCAGTTGAGTCCCATAGTGCTCAGAGCCATTTGAACCATTTTGAACAAAACAGCGTTGCAGACATTCGGAGCAGGTGCAGCCGGGGTATTACACTACAAACCCACTTAATTTATTCTTCTCGTTGCATATAGAAATCGGCAAAATGAATACCCGGGCAATGCCAGGTTCGTCAGCTAGTACTGAATAAATAACACTCCTTCCCAATTTTATTACTACGGAACGGAATTTCGCCGTGGATGTACTAACAGTATGTATGTTTATTTAGCATACAAGTTTTGGAGCGTTAGAGCATTTTCGATTCAGAAAATTCGTTATGGTCGTACAAAGAGTGTGCAATCGCCATTTCAGAGCACTGATCCATAAGCATTCTTAAGAAATAATACACGCACACTTGAAAAATGGCGCACACGATGACGCCAGAATTTCATGAAAGAACATAAAAAGATTAAACACTGGTAGCCGACTCCAGATTTCTGACGGTAGAACCTCGTTACATGACAAATATGAACTACTTTTGACATACAAGCGTCCTGTTGGCCATCATGAAGGCAAGTCTTCCGACGTTTCTACGCTATTTGTAAATCCCAAATGAATTCTTTGCGTTGAAAATGGCGTTATAATGCTCCCAAACCTGTCTACACAATAAACATATTTAACAGCTCCTTCGCGAAATATTTTTCCGTTATGAAATGAAGATCGCAGCAGCGAATCCGGCGTAGCTAAGCATCAAGAAAATCTTGTTCCTTACGAACGGGGATTGATTTGTCTGACACATGTACATGGCAGACCAGGTCATTACGCAACTACAGTGGTAGCGTCCTTGATTGATTGGGTCTAAAGTTCTAATGATTAGGACTTAAAGCTGTTTACGGTTATCTAAAACTAGTGTGTCACGATTTTCATCCTGATATTAAGACACTGTCGCGGGAAGCTTTTGACAGCTGTGTTCACTGAAGCGATTAATGCCATCAGACTCTGCACTTGCAGACGTGCATTCTGGCTGGCAGTTAAAGGCATCAAAAGTGAAAGAAGAAATAAAGGTCATGATATGATGAAGAAAATTTCACATCACTACGGGTGCTACATAACTGTTAGAGGCCGGCTTCAGAACGGGTCACTCTGCGAACTCGTACTCGACCGTGTCTGGAAAAAAAATCAACCATCGAAGTTTCGCTGGTATTTTCGAGATACTTTATGAGTCGTTTACCGCGTGATAACGTCAGCTGCAACGATGGTTCCGTGGTTAGCGGCGCGGCTTTTTAATTTTTGCGCCCTGTGCTCGAAACCCGAATCCCGTTTTCATTCATTTCATTTTGTTTTCATTTATCTACCCCTGTCCGTAGGGAGTTACTACACGAATATTTCTTATGAATTATGGTATACAACGGCGTTATATTAACTGTAAAATTACAAATATATTTCACAATAATGTCATACATTTATTATACGAATAATGAATGTGTGTATGGTACGTTGAGGGATTACAATCTTTCCAAATTCTCATATCTGATATTTCATTCTAATATCTGTTTTTACGTTTTATTCGTATGTTTATTCTTCAGAAAGAATTGGTGAGTTCTCTTGGATAATATCAATAGTAGAAACATTCTGAACACCACGGGTACAGCGCGAGGGCATGTTTGCCACAGTCAAATTTCTTTATACGAATCTCTCTCGGGAAAGAAACGTCGTTAACACTGGTGAAGATTTCACGCATTGGCAATAATTTCGCGACAAGCTATGCATAACGGATCACTTTTCCAGAAACTGGCGCTTTAGACTGATAATCAGGGCCGGCCGATGTGGCCGTGCGGTTCTAGGCGCTTCAGTCTGGAACCGCGCGACCACTACGGTCGCAGGTTCGAATCCTGCCTCGGGCATGGATGTGTGTGATGTCCTTAGGTTAGTTAGGTTTAAGTAGTTCTAAGTTCTAGGGGACTGATGACCACAGATGTTAAGTCCCATAGTGCTGAGAGCCATTTGAACCAATTAATCAGGAAGGAATTTCACCGAAGAGAATTTCAAATAATTTTCTCTTTTTTTTAAATTCATTCATCTGACATACAATTAGTAGACGAATAAGGGCAACGTTATATTAATATACACTGAAAAACATTCGTGCAATAATGTTCTGCAGATATTGATGTATAAAAGAAAAACGAAATCTAAAGTAATAATCGGGTTTACAACACGGGGCGCAAAATTAACAAACCGCAACGCTAACCACTGTGTCAACATTTCGTCCCAGGATATAGCGCGGTAAAAGGCACATGAAGTACCTGGAAAATACCTGGAGAACTTTCAACGTCGTTTTTTCAGAAACGGTCGAGTATCTACAGATAAGCCGAGCCAGATGTTCTCTTATTTTGCCCTCTTCCACTGAGTGAAGTTTGTGGGAAATCGGGTTGTGGCAGCTGCGATGTTCTGGTTCGGAAGCAGCGCTGCCGCTGACGTTGGTGCCGCTGCAAGCTCTGCTCGTCTTCTGCAAAACCTGTCAGTATTCCAGTAGTCTTGGATACAGAGGCTAATTTCCTTCTGGCTGTGCTGGTAAGAATGAACACCGAAATAGAAGAAGAGTCTGCGTCCATCCAACGGTTATAGAAAGACGTAACCGCGGACTTTTCCCACAACATTAAGTTTTTCTTGTTTTCGAAAAATCGAAAGCTCGATTTCAAAAAGTTTTGGCTGGAATCAGCACGATTAGAAGAAAACACAGCCCCCGTGAGACATCTCATTCGACCAGAAGATCTGTATTGATGTTTGCTCCGTGTATTGCCACACCCAGCACCACAGTCTGCGACAGTGCAAGCCAGCCACTATCCCTTTACTGCAGCTACAAAGCGCCTCACGACAAGTCCGTTATCAGTGTGCGCTCGCCCATTTATCGTTATGTACCTTGCATGATCAGGAGAGTAGCCACTTCATGCGGTCGCCACTCGCAGGCAAAGTAGACCGCCGGGACAGCCAGCAGCAGTGGCTGTGGCTACCTGTCAAGCCGCTCATGTACCTGCCGTATTTGCCGTCGGCAGCACTGCTAAGTGACTACGACTGAAGGGGCCCATAGCAGACGTCGTAACAGAAAGAGTACACAGAACGACTGCGTGTTTCGTCTTTTGTCGACTTTCGCCAAACAAGCGACGTACAAGCACAATTCGTGGTGTAATCGAGCAATATTTTCGCGCAGTGCCTAGATTCGGAAGTGAGAATACAAACAGTCACCATTATCATGTTACTCACAAGCGGAGGCCGCCAATTGTGAAATTCAGATTCGATTCATACTGCGCATAATAAAAGCTCATGGCCAGAGGTGTAATGTGGCAAAGCACCAAGATGCACTTCTCAGCCGTTGTCGAGAAAATCGACAGTTAAAAGAAACCGTTGCGGTGAAATACTCTCTACGATTAATAATTTTGTACAGCGTCGTGGCGCAGCGGTAAGCGCTCGGGTTGGTAATCCGAAGGTCGCCGGATCGAATCTCGCGTCATGCAACTTTTTTTTTGTTATTTGTTTTTTGTAATTCAAATGTACACACACACACACACACACACACACACACACACACACACACACATATATATATATATATATATATATATATATATATATATATCTGTGTGTGTATACATTTGAATTACAAAAAACAAATAATAAAAAAAACACCTCTGGCCATGAGCTTTTATTATGCGCAGTATGAATCGAATCTGAATTTCACAATTGGCGGCCTCCCTTGTCAGTCCAAATTGCAGTCGAATGGATGAGAAAGAGAAGGCAATGTGAAATCAGCAAAGAAAACGACGTCGCATGGCATTGTGATCACTGGCTTTTAGCATCGTCGCGGATAAAGACAGGACATAAGCTAGCGCCGATCGTACCTTCTTTATGTTCTTGTATAACGTACACACAAGTGGCAAAGCTCATGCGATAGCGATACGCACATATGCAGATGGCGCTAGCATCGCGTACACAAGGTATAAACGGTAAGTACATTGCCGGAGCTTTCATTTGTACTCAAGTGATTCCAAAATGGTTCAAATGGCTCTGAGCACTAGAACTTAGAACTACTTAAACCTAACTAACCTAAGGACATCACACACGTCCATGCCAGAGGCAGGATTCGAACCTGCGACCGTAGCGGTCGCGCAGTTCCAGACTGAAGCGCCTAGAACCGCTCGGCCACACGGCTGGCTCAAGTGATTCCTGTGAAAAGGTTACTGACGTCATCATGACTGCACGACGGGAATTAACGGACTTTAAATTCGAAATGATAGTTGGAGCTAGACGCATGAGACATTTTATTTCGCAAATCGTTAGGGTATTCAATATTACGAGATCCAAAACGTCTAGAGTGTGCCTAGAATACCACATTTCAGGTATTACCTCTCACCATGGAAAACGCAGTGACGAACGGCCTTCACCTAAAGAGCGAGAGAAGCAGAGCTTGGGTAGAGTTGTCTGTGCTAACATACACTGCGTGAAATAACCGCAGAAAGCAATGTCGGACGTAGCCCGAACGTATTCTTTAGAACAGTGCGCCGAAAATGTGGCGTTAATGAGCGATGGCAGCAAACGACCGCCGTGACTGCCGTTGCTAAGAGCACGACATCCCTGCAACGCCCCTCCTGGTCTCGTGACCATATCGGTAGAACCCTAGTGTCGGAAAACCGTCGCCTGGTCCGATGAGTGCCGATTTCAATGGGAAAGGGCTGATGGGAGTTTCCGATATTAGCGCAGACACCACGAACCCACGGGCTCCAAAATGTCAAAAAGGCACGTGGAAACTAATGGTGGCTCCACAATGATGTGGTCTGTGTTTACATGGAATGGTCTAGTCCAATGAAGCGATCATTGGGAATGGTTATGTTCGGCTACTTAGCGACCATTTGTAGCCCTTAAAGGACTTCATGTGCCCGAACAACGATGGCATTTTTACGGACGACTATGCACCGTGTCACCGGACCACAATTGTTTGCAGTTGGTTTGAAGAACATTTCAGACAATTTGAGCGAATGACTGAATGATTTGGCCACCGAGATCGCCCTGCATGAAGCCCATCGAACATTTTTGAGACGTCATCGAGAGGTCAGTTCGTGCACAGAATTCTGCACCGGTAATATTTTCTCATTTATGGACGGCAGTATGGCTCAGTATTTCTGCTGGGGACTAACATCGACTTCAGTCCATGCCACGACGTGTTGCTGTACTACGCTGTGCAAAAGGGGGCCTGACATGATATTAGGAGGTCTCCCGTGACTTTTGTCAACTCAGTGTGATTTCCTTTTTAAAAAAGTACTTGCATTTGATTATGTAATGACTGCAACTCCTTAAAAACACGCTTCGAAGTTAAAAAAACTCTTTACAGCTTTTTAACACTCCATTTTAATCCCACTGTCCATGCATGTTCCACTCGGTCTCTTATCTAATTAGACACGACACACAGTGAAGCTTTGGTATAAATTTTTTGCAGCGCCCAAGTTGTGTCGGAGGCGGTGGCAGAGGTCGGACTGGCTTCACGGTGGACGGCCCCCCCAGAACGACCACAACGAATCATCGGATCGGATCAGGGCAGAGCGAACGCAGCGCTGACGAAGCCCTGCCCAATTCATTATCTGCGCCTACCCCCGTACAAAGCGGGATATTCTGCTGCTAATTTCAGGCCCGGCCCCCGAACAAAGCCCCAAACAGATCGGCGGGGCAGCGTACTCGACTGCTGTATCACTGACCCAGTTAGGTGAGCTGCTGCCACCGCGTCGCAACGAATTTGCAACGTGTGTCATTCCCACCGTGTGACAGCGCTCGTGTTAATGTTCTGTTGTTGTCCGCTGTAAGTGCAAGACCATTAGAGGAGTGCTGGTTGACTGAAAGGTTTATATTCACACAGAAACTTCATCACGAGAAATCACACCCTTCCGTGAAATACTCTATCGTTTGTTAATGAAAAAATGGCTCTGAGCACTATGGGACTCAACATCTAAGGTCATCAGTCCCCTAGAACTTAGAACTACTTAAACCTAACTAACCTAAGGACATCACACACATCCATGCCCGAGGCAGGATTCGAACCTGCGACCGTAGCAGCCACGCGGTTCCGGACTGAAGTGCCTAGAAACGCACGGCCACCGCGGCCGGCGTTTGTTAATGACTTTCAGTCCACAAACTGGGATAGATTTTACGTAGCACACAAATATCACCAGAAAATTATTGGAGAGTGAAGGGCACATTATTAAAATCGGTGTTAGGAAATCAAATAATGTGTAACGACTATAAATACGCTGATAAGGAGAAACATCATGACCAACTATTTAAATGAGACGGTGATGAAAATCACACGCTATTTAGAAGATGCACCAAATACACAATTTTGACCATACGGCAAAGAAATTTTATACCATGCTTTACACGAAATTAATACATTTACTGTTAACTTCCTTGGATTACATATACGTTTAACCTTTTTAATTAAATTAAAAATTTTATTTTCAAAAAATAATATATGTACCTTCTTCTCAGATCCTATTCAAGAGATTTCTACAAAATTTTCTCTGTTTACCCTCTTTGCATACAGCAAGCTTCTCTCACGAGTTTTTTTTTGAATATATCGAACAGAACAATTTTAATAATTTGTTAATTATAATTCTTTAAGTATAACACAAAATTCATGCAAAATAACACTTTGCCCCATATTTCAGATTACACTCACTCACACTTTCAAGATGTACTGTTGAGACAACATTTATTGGATTTACAGAAAAATGTGTACAAAATTTCATGATTCTAGTCTTCGTAGATTCTGAGAAAATGGTACATGAACATAATTTTCAGGAAACGCAATTTAAAGTTCACCCTAACTTTTTTTCTGATGTCATCTCTTCAGAAGGCCCCCAGATTTGCATTAAGCTTTTTCCTTTCAAAGCCTCTCTTCTGATTTCTTGTTCTCTGCCTTCTTTCCTTTGCCAGGTCAACAAATGCCTTTTCAGCAGCAAAGATTCCCCATAAATATATTTTTCTCGAGATGCCTTGGGTGAAATTTCGTATCTCAAAGCCAATTCTCTCTAATACCTTCATGCTCCCTATGTCCCCATACCTAAGAACTGCATCATAAGTTGCAATTCTGGATAAAATCTGTCAGTAGCATAAGACAAAACAAGCAGGCGGTTTGTTATTGTTACTGAGATACTAAACAGAATCGCAGATGATCTATAAAACCAAAGAGTATACATATCGCAGGCTTCTAGATGTATTCCGTGCAAATTTACTTGGAAGTAATCCTCGGAATCGTTCACCGAGCTTGTACTGAAGTGTTGTTTCAAAAAGTGGGCCTTCACATCATACATTTCATTATTTTTCAGGCTCTTGGAATGATTTAATCAGTGAAACTTTAGGAACTTATTGTCATGAGTTCTAGTAATAAATAAAAGATAAATTGAAAATAAACGTTTTTGGTCAATTTCATGAGCGTGTGCCCTTAACAGCGTGTTGGTCCACCTTTGGAACGCAATACAACAGCCATTCTGGGTTGCAAGGATTCAACAAGTGCTTAGTAGGTATCAAGATGTATAAGGCACCACACGTCTACGCACAGGTCACACACACTAAATTACGGACCGGTGTTTTGCAGGTTCGGAGCTGGCGCCCTATAGTCTCCTGCAGGTGTTCCATTTAATAACCCCGACATCAAAATTAGTCCAGTGTTACGCTCCTCAAATCACTGTAGCACGGTTTCTGGCCGTGTGACACGGACAGTTATCCTGCAGAAAGATGTCACCGCCGTCGCGGATGACATCAAGTACGAAGGGATGCAGGTGCTCAAAAAAACGTTCACGTAGTCTACCGGTGTCTCGGTGCCTTCGCTCACCGTCGCTGGTCGTACGAAAGCCCATACGTGTGTCACCCACAGCGTAACATTGCCCCCATCGGCCTGCGTCCGTGGTGCAGTGGATGTTTCGAGCATCTGTTCGCACGGAGGACGGCTTATCTGAACACGAGCATCGATTTGGTGTAACAGCAAATGTGATTCATCCGACCGGGAGACCCGTTCATATTGAGCTACCGTACAATTTCGATGATCCCGTGCCCGCTACAGTCGTCATTGACGATGTCGGTGGATCAACATGTGACACACGTAGCTGTCTTCTCTCTCGTAGAGCCCCACTTTTAGTAATGTCTGCGGAACGGTATGCTCAGACGCACGTGTGCAAGCGCCAGTACTGCACTCTGTGGTCGTGTCTACCGCAAATCTCCGCCTATCCTGGTTTACAAGCGGTCGAGCCTCCGACCTCCGGGCTCTGTGATGAGGCGTGGACGTTGAGCGTCTTGCCACCTACCCATGGTTTCCTCGTCCGTGAACCACTTCCCGTAGATTCTCACGACAACAGGGTGCGCACAGCCGCTCAGCTTCGCCGTTTCCGAAATGCTCATTCTCAGATGCATGTCATAAAAATCTGCCCTTTGTCAGAGTCGGTTATGTGGGGGATTTTTCTGTTTGTAGCCCATATCGTCGCCAGAGTGATTCCCTATTCGTCCCTGCTCCATTTAGAGCCAGTATGATTATAACTAAGCTTTCACTACTTGAACCAGTGCAGACGGGAAACTATTTACCGTACGGATATCCAATTTTACAGGATTTGCAGCAGCATTTTGGAGCATATACTGTACTGTACTTGAAGAAAATGACTTATTGATACATAACCAACACGGATTCAGAAAATCCTTCTTGTGCAACACAGCTAGCTTTTTATTCCCATAAAGTAATGAGTGCTGTCGACAAGGGATCTCAGATAGATTCCATATTCCTAGATTTCCAGAACGCTTTTGACACTGTTCCACACAAGCCACTATTAATCAAATGCGTGCATAGTCCGTAGTGATAGACGGTAAATCATCGAGTAGAACAGAAGTGATATCTGGCGTTCCGCAAGGTAGTGTTATAGGCCCTCTGCTTTTCCTGATTTACATAAATGATCTAGGTGATAATCTGAGCAGCCCCCTTAGATTGTTTGCAGATGACGCTGTAATTTACCGTCTACTAAAATCATCAGACGAACAATTCCAGTTAAGAAATGACCTAGAGAGAATTTCTGTATGGTGCGAAAAGTGGCAATTGGCACTAAACAAAGAAAAGTGCGAGGTCATCCACATGGGTACTAAAAGAAACCCAATAGATTTTGGGTATACGATAAAGCGCACAAATCTAAGGGCTGTCAATTCGACTAAATACCTAGGAATTACAACTACGAGCAACTTAAATTGTAAAGACCACATAGATAATATTGTGTGGATGGCGAAACACAAATTGCTTTGTTGGCAGAACACTTAGAAGAGGCGACAAACCCACTAAAGAGACAGCCTACATTACACTTGTCCGTCCTCTGCTGGAATATTGCTGCGCGGTGTGGGATCCTTACCAGGTAGGATTAACGGAGGACATCGAAAAAGTGCAAAGAAGGGCAGCTCGTTTCGTGTTATCGCGCAATAGGGGTGAGAGTGTCATTGATATGATACGCGAGTTGGGGTGGCAGTCATGAAACAAAGGCAGTTTTCTTTCCGCGAGCTCTATTTACGAAATTACAATCACCAATTTTCTCTTCCGAATGTGCAAATATTTTGTTGACACCCACCTACGTCAGGAGAAATGATCATCATAACAAAATAAGAGAAATCAGAGCTCGAACTGAAAGATGTAGGTGTTTCTTTTTCCCACGCGCCATTCGAGAGTAGAATGGTAGAGAAGCAGTATGAAAATGGTTCGATGAACCCTCTGCCAGGCACTTAAGTGTGAATTGCAGAGTAACCATGTAGATGTAGATGTAGAATGATGTTCGGACTGTGCGCTGCAGTATTTGCGTTGTTAATCGTGTCGTGAGTCGCCGTTAGGCGCCGATACTGGTACGGAGACAAACGAGTGAAACACAAGCATCAGTGTGCATTACAGTTTCGGACAGCCAACCTCGATCTGGACGATGTGAGCGGAGCTTTACTCCCACAGCTGCTTTACGAAAGCAACGGTGCTGCTGCTCTTGGCGAGTATCGCCGCATTAAGGCAATAACGAGAGGTTCTCTTTCCTCTCCGTGACTGAAGAACGTAATTCAGAAGGGAACTAAGTGCCGATTTGGAAATTGCTCCTGGGAGAGGACGACGGCCAATTGCGCCACAAAGTGCTGAAGGTTACAGTTGGCATGGCGGAGAACGCTGGAAGCAGTGGGCGATCTTCAAGCAGTACACGGGCTGAATCACTGCAGCTGAACTTTCCACGCTCCACCGTTCGGAAATGCTGCGAACAGTTGTGAAGTGGTATCGGAGTTGCTGTTCCAGGCTGGTACGGATGCAGATGGTCGTCGCATTGAACAGTACTTGTAACCTCCAACGTGAACATTGTACACAATTGTCAAACTTTACCCTTTCAAGTGAAAATTAATGCGAGTTTCTTGCAATGGTTTATTCTTTATTTCTTTTGCACTTGCAGGCGTTTTCAGGAAGGTTTCATTGTCCTACGATCACTAGTTTTTCATGGGGTCCCTCTCAAGTCGCGGATGTTTAATTATAACCCCTCTGTACTCTCCCTGCCGCGTCACATGCCCGTAAGGCCATATGTTTTGGCTCGTCAGTGTACAATTCCGCGCTTAATTGTCAGTACCTCAAGTAAATGACGTACAATATGACTTCCGTAAAGCTGGGTACCACAAAGCATAGCGTTAACAGAAGCAAATGTGAAGTACGCGAAACCTTCATTGAAGAACATTAATGAGTTTGCAGTTGAAAAATGCAAAATAAATCAGATAAAAAACAAATCAAAGCCCCCTATCAGATTGTTAAAATGAAGTTGGGACGGAAAAAACTAGTACGAGTATGCGAGAACAGATACTTGTGAAGACTTATTTAGGCTGACGGAACATTTAATTCAGTCGAAAGTGTAGTCCATTAATATGTACCAATACCTCATTAAAATCGAGTGAAAAGCCTAAATCAGTAATCTGAATTTTTCAGATTCTTATGTTGATCTCTAGGTCACCGCTGTCCTCTAAAGACCCAAGCAACCTCATTTCATTTATCAGACCACAAGCTCTGTAAGTGGAGGGGTGAAGTGGACTTCGGCAGTCGTCGTGAGGTTGTGGACCACTGCGGCTGCGGCGGGGACGGAGCCTCTCGGTCGTTTCTACACCCCCGGTTAACATACAATATAATATAGAGTGCGACGTAATAGGATCTTACGACAGAGGTAAGGAAAGCGTCTCGTCTACGTCAACAGAAACAAAGCAGTACTTGAGGTAGATAGCGAAGGGGTACCGACGTGGTCGTGAGCCAATTAAAAGAAAAAAAAAAACGGAAAAAACCAGCTCAGACATCGCAGAAAGTGGTTTTGAGGAATCAAGGAAAAAGTAAAAACTCTCACTACGACGAGTCTTGTGTCATCATCATCCCACACTACTCGATGAAACATTTCACCCTCCGACGCTTAGAAACTTGTAACATTGTACGGGAACACAGTTGCGAAGTATTTCACGCTCTCTGCATTCTGTTCTGTTCACGCTTTTGTTTGCTTTTCTAGCGAAACCGGAGGTTTACCGCGCCCTCGTCGACGAGACCATTAAAGACGATGCACAAGCTCGAATTTAACAAGCATGAGGCAGATGCTCAGTCTCCACCTTTTGTAGTTGATGATGATGAGCGTTTGGCGTCATTGGCCGGGAGGCCCCTCGCGGGGCAGGTCCGGCCGCCATATCGCAGGTCTTATTACAGTCGGCGCCACATTGGGCGACCTGCACGCCGGATGGGGATGAAATGATGATGAACACAACACAACACCCAGTCCCTGAGCGGAGAAAATCTCCGACCCAGCCGGGAATCGAACCCGGGCCCAGAGGACGGCAATCCGTCACGCTGACCACTCAGCTACTGGGGCGGACACCTTTTGTAGTGAATTACTTCGTTAAATGCAGACGCTATTTAGTAAGACCAAGGAAAACCTAAATATTACTGGTATGATTAGTACTGGAACAATGAAACTGCGACAGGTAAAACGAAAAAAAAAATATCGGAAGTTAATGCATGGAGTACTACAACACTAATTTTGTACAAAACGGAAGGTGCAAGTCGACGATTTGTTACTGGAAACAGGAAGCTTAACGCGCGTTTAATTTTTCAAATAATTCGGGGATGTGAAAGCGACACGTCTCGCACGCTGTCCACTGGCTCGGAAAGCAAACCAGACACGCTTCTGAATACGCCCTCTGTGTCTGGGTCGGTCCTTTCAATGGGGCCGACGACTCGGAAAGTTTTTTAATTTAAAGAAGTATTAGCAGACCCCAACTTCGTCATTCGTGAAGTTAAACAGGATATCCTCCGTCCTGCCAACTTTTGTTTAAGCAGAACCCCTCTCACGAGAAGAACTGCCGCACTTAATTTCGGGCAAGTAACTTAAGACGAATTAATACACCAAAGTCTTTCTTGCGGCTTTCCGAGTTCTCTGCGAAAAGATGCCAGTTCCATCGCCATTCACAACAAAAGGAGAAAGAGGGTAAAGTGAGAGCGAACATGAACAAACTGCTCCAGAACACAACTTCCAGGAAAAAAATACATTTCTGCCATTCGGTGTCCCTCCCAAAACAGTGTCATTCACATCGACAAACTGTGAAAAAGTTCCCGATAATAAACACTGCCCGAGCCGTTAGAAGGAAGTTCTTTCTGACCTCGATAATTGAATTGCAAGGCTGATCACTCAAATGACTGGGAGTTTTTAATAATTTTACGCAGCAGAGTTTTTTTTTTTTTTTGAACAGGAAAAGGAAAACATTTGTGTTTAGGAGTTTCCTCACTGAGCGCCACTCTCCAGAACTGCGACCTTCCACGGCAATTAATTTGTACCTATAATTCGCGAAATAAATATTCCAGTCAAACAGTTTGTGAGTATGTTTCCCTTTTTTCGTTTCGAGCAAGCTGTATACATACGTTTAATCGAAACCATTTGTGCAACTGCAGACCCACAATCTCGATGAGAATTCATGGAAACCTGCAGCAAATATGATATTATATTGCCACGTAAACATGCATGTTGTTAAGTCAGGGGATAAATACAGCATCTGCAATATTAGGATTAAAAACAGTGATGGTCAGAATGGAAAACTCTGTTCCTAAGGACGTAAAAGATTCGAATACACGTCCGCGAACTTGTTTGAGAGTGGGTACAGGCATCGCAAGCTTCAGTCATGCAGCCGGCTGTACTTTTTTAAGTTCTAGGATGTGTGTCTAGCGTGCACTTTGCGCCTTTGAAGTACATGTAATAGTTTTCTAGAAATTAAGCAAAGCTTCGTCCGTTTCTGAAATTAGTTTTTCGGTAACTCTACAATGTTGGCATAAAAGTAAAAACTTTTTTTTTTTTTTAGTTCAGAGTGTTTCCTTTGTCATAAAGTCTTTCTCGTGTGATTTAAACTAATCGATTTGTCATTCACCCTCTCTAACGAAACTGCGACATAATTTATGGTCGACGCTGTTAATGTTCAATAAGAGTTAACATTCATCTGAATTTTACAGTTTCATTCATCCTTCGTTGTACAGAAGATTATCGTATGATTTATTTTTCTGTTCAAAGAGAGGTTAAATAATTTTTGAGGTCACAACTCTTGAATTAAACTGAAATTTAAACAAGTATGGTATTTTCTCAAGAACTGCCTTACAAAATATTTTACCTTCTTCTGTTTTCATACTAATTTCTGAAAATTACAAAGGTTAGAGAAAATATATATGGTAATGTTAACACTAATACCAGGTATACAAAATTCAAGAATTTGTATATTGCCTTACATGTTTCAGTGTAACGTAATTATTCGTAGAAGGAAACAAGCTGTTGTCCGAGGCAGATGGAAACGAACGGAAAGCAACATCTGAAAACAACCAATAACTATTCATGTAGTGGTATTGAGTGGTGCCGACACGCACTGTAAAACTGTGGATTTTGTCCCCTGATGTCGTATTAAAATACTCGATTTCAAATGTTGAAAACACACTGTAATACAGAACTTACCGGTTCTCAGAGTGTCTACCAGTAGCTCAAAGACAATGAATTTCAACTTCTCAGCAAGTGTTCCCTCCACTAAACTATGCAATGTGCTGTCAAAATACGAGGAACATTGTTTTGTTACGAGTTTTGTTGGTTGCTCCGAATTTTGCACAAACGTTCTTTGTTTATTTTCCACACAATACTTTTTCGATTTATCGATTAACGACGTTGACAAGAAAATATCTAGATGAGTAATGGCTCGCAGTAATGGACAGAGATAGGAAAAGAAGGCCCCACATCAAATCGTTCCGCTTTTGGAGCGCAGCATGAGAAGTAGGAAATTCAACTCCAGCTAAGCCGGACCAACTAGCCTGAAGTCGTTTACAGGAAGATAGGAAAAGCTAAATCTGGACGACCCGGCGGAGGTGTGACCCCAACAGCTCCTCAGTTGATTCAACTGTATAAACTCAATCCAGCATAGAAGTACGAAGTTTCGGCCACTACAACCGTGGCCGAAGCATCGGTTTTTACACTCCTGGAAATTGAAATAAGAACACCGTGAATTCATTGTCCCAGGAAGGGGAAACTTTATTGACACATTCCCGGGGTCAGATACATCACATGATCACACTGACAGAACCACAGGCACATAGACACAGGCAACAGAGCATGCACAATGTCGGCACTAGTACAGTGTATATCCACCTTTCGCAGCAATGCAGGCTGCTATTCTCCCATGGAGACGATCGTAGAGATGCTGGATGTAGTCCTGTGGAACGGCTTGCCATGCCATTTCCACCTGGCGCCTCAGTTGGACCAGCGTTCGTGCTGGACGTGCAGACCGCGTGAGACGACGCTTCACCCAGTCCCAAACATGCTCAATGGGGGACAGATCCGGAGATCTTGCTGGCCAGGGTAGTTGACTTACACCTTCTAGAGCACGTTGGGTGGCACGGGATACATGCGGACCTGCATTGTCCTGTTGGAACAGCAAGTTCCCTTGCCGGTCTAGGAATGGTAGACGATGGGTTCGATGACGGTTTGGATGTACCGTGCACTATTCAGTGTCCCCTCGACGATCACCAGTGGTGTACGGCCAGTGTAGGAGATCGCTCCCCACACCATGATGCCGGATGTTGGCCCTGTGTGCCTCGGTCGTATGCAGTCCTGATTGTGGCGCTCACCTGCACGGCGCCAAACACGCATACGACCATCATTGGCACCAAGGCAGAAGCGACTCTCATCGCTGAAGACGACACGTCTCCATTCGTCCCTCCATTCACGCCTGTCGCGACACCACTGGAGGCGGGCTGCACGATGTTGGGGCGTGAGCAGAAGACGGCCTAACGGTGTGCGGGACCGTAGCCCATCTTCATGGAGACAGTTGCGAATGGTCCTCGCCGATACCCCAGGAGCAACAGTGTCCCTAATTTGCTGGGAAGTGGCGGTGCGGTCCCCTACGGCACAGCGTAGGATCCTACGGTCTTGGCGTGCATCCGTGCGTCGCTGCGGTCCGGTCCCAGGTCGACGGGCACGTGCACCTTCCGCCGACCACTGGCGACAACATCGATGTACTGTGGAGACCTCACGCCCCACGTGTTGAGCAATTCGGCGGTACGTCCACCCGGCCTCCCGCATGCCCACTATACGCCCTCGCTCAAAGTCCGTCAACTGCACATACGGTTCACGTCCACGCTGTCGCGGCATGGTACCAGTGTTAAAGACTGCGATGGAGCTCCGTATGCCACGGCAAACTGGCTGACACTGACGGCGGCGGTGCACAAATGCTGCGCAGCTAGCGCCATTCGACGGCCAACACCGCGGTTCCTGGTGTGTCCGCTGTGCCGTGCGTGTGATCATTGCTTGTACAGCCCTCTCGCAGTGTCCGGAGCAAGTATGGTGGGTCTGACACACCGGTGTCAATGTGTTCTTTTTTCCATTTCCAGGAGCGTATTTGTCTAATGCCAGGTACTTTACTGCATGAACCGTTGCTACTCTCACGTAACTGTTTTGGATGACCGACTCCAGTCACGTAGCCCAGTCGCTTACAAGCGCTATTTTATATGTGTCTTTCAGCACACTTCAGATTATTTATTGTGAACTGATTCCAAATAGTTACGCACTTATTCATTTCGTAGACATACTCCCACGTTGCTAGTTACTTAAATACACACGTAGCATATATTACAGATTCTACATTCCGTATGTCTGAATGATCTGTAACGTCCTGAAGGAAGGTGCCGTCTGTCAGTTCGGGTCACAGACTCTATTTATCACCGATACTGAAATTGATAATTAAACATGAAGTCCGTGAAGACAGTACGAGCCGATACAACTGGCGTATTTATGGCACCATCACTGATTAGGATAAACTGCGTATCTCTGAGTAGAAAGCTTACTACAGCACACCAGATAATCATAGGCGCTTGCAGAATGTCTACGGAGACCTGGCAGTGGGGTCGTTTGGCAAGCCGTCTGTCCTCCTCGTAACAAGGTCGCGCAGAGCTGTCCGATCACCCGCGTGCCGGCCGGGCCGGCCAATCATAGCTGCGACTCCTGTAATGCTGGAACGTGGGCACATTCTTCTTCGGGGTGACAGACAGATCACAATCAAACACCTCGCTGCTCAACTGGACGTCTCGGTTGGTAGTGCTGACACAATTGTCCAATAGTTGGGGTTACTCAAAGGTGCGTGCCCGCTGGATTCCTCGCCGTCTAACGGAAGACCATAAAGAGAAAAGGGGGACCACCTGCGCGAGTAGCCTGCGTGTTACAAGGCTGATCTTGACAAGTTTTTTTCGAACTCAGGCGATGAAACATGGGTTCATGACTTAGAACCGGGAACAAATCGGCAATCCACAGAGTGGCGCCTCACCACCTCTCCTCTGAAGAAAGAGCTCAAAGATGCACAGTCATCCAGTCAAGTCATGGCGACGGTCTTCTGGAACTCTAAAGGGGTTATGCTGTTTGGTGTCCTCCTTCATGGTGCAGTGATCAACTGTGAAGTGTATTGTGCTATCCTCAGGAAACTGAAGAAACGACTTCACCGTGTTCGTCGCCACAAAAATGCAAACGAACATCTCCTTCTCCAACGCAAGGCCCCACAGAAGCCTGCACGCCCAAGAGGAGCTCAAAAAACTTCATTGGACTGTTCTTCCTCAACCATCCTATAGCCCGGATCTCAAATATTTCGACTTTCATCTTCCATCTTGGCCCGATGAAGGATGGCCTTAACGGAAAGCAGTACATCGATGATGGGGAGGCCATTGATGCAGCAAGACGTTGGTTCTGACGTTGCCCAGAAGAACGGTACCATGCCGGCATATAGGCACTCGAAGTAAGGTGGCGTAAAACTGTCCATTGAACGGAGATTATGTTGAAAAATAGGGCTTTGTCGCCACAAGAGTAGGAAATAATATGGTGTACTGGAACTCTGTTTAAAAAAAAAGTTGCATTTGCTTATTGAACGCCCTCGTAGTTCAGTTTCTGGCAGTAGTTTTTTATTATTCGAAACATTTTGATCGCTGCTAAAAGAGAGTTTCGCACCGGCTTCGTGACTTGTACAGGCTGTATGTTTTTCGGATCCAAAACTTCCTTCTCAGTACCCTTTCGATGACAAGAAGTAGCTACGTACAGTTACCGGTGTCGTGGAGATAATGGTAAAACTGCAACACCAGTGGAGTCCAATAGAAGACACGAATCGAAAACGAGAAAATTCGGCATTTATAGTGTGCCTAGGTGCCTCGAATGGTCATCAATATCAGACGGTTACAATACTGATACTGTACGGAAAGAAGGGTTGTCAGCACGGGAAGTTGGCCGCCGAATTGACGTACATCACAGCGACGCCATTCGAAAATTTAACAGCTGTTGTGAGAAAGAAAACGATAACCTGCCTCTTATTGGTTTACTGCAGTCAATACCACCATCTGATGGTTCAAATGGCTCTAAGCACGATGGGACTTAACACCTGAGGTCATCAGTCCCCTGGAACTTAGAACTACTTAAACCAAACTAACCTTAGGACATCACACACATCCATGCCGGGGGCAGGACCCGAACCTGCGACCGTATCAGCAGCGCGGTTCCGGACTGAAGCGACTAGAACCGCTCGGCCACAGTGGCCGGCTCCACCATTTGACTAAAGTCACAATTTATGGCTCGTAAGTGCCCGGAGGAGAAGGCAACAGAACAGGGCGCTGCTTTTTTGGAGGCAACTGCAAGGGCTGCGTCGATCCTAACAGTATGCAACCGACTCTACACGATTTATGCTTCTTTATGTCCATTACGAACAACACTAAAATCCTCCAAACACCGCGGTGCGCCTAGAAATGGAGCAAGAGAACACCTGTAATGGAAACTGGCCTGTGGGATCCGATTCTCTTGGCCGACTAGGGCAGGATTTGTCTGACGCCTGATGTTGGTCGTAGCGGAGGGAGGCAGAGTGACGAGGCAGAGAACTTCTCAGGTCATGCATGTAGTCCACTGCGTGAGGGTTTAGCAGGGAAGTGGTCAGTCAACTTTTAGACTGGTATCACACACGCCTCCCATCACTATAGGTGATAACTTTCGGGCACTGCAGTATGGGGAGAAAATCCTCCTATCTGTTCTCCTGTCCTAAAATCAGCGACGTTGGATTTACCTTCCAAGACGATTACGCACTGAACTGAAACTTGAGAATCCGGCTCCGATACTCCTGAAACGAAGGTTTAATCGAAGGTGAATGTTCAAAGTTTATACATAAAAGCGACAATCTTTCCAGTTATATAACACAGGCATTCGAGGGAAGTTGTTTCCCAAGCTGCCTCTGCCCAATTCAGAATAATTTCGGTGTTCAAAAAATCTCATCAGCTATTCCACTGTGGTAAGGATTATTGGTATTTCAAATTCCTAGGCCCACAATATGGAGCCAAGTTTTTGTTTGAAGTTGCGAAAGAGAGGTTGAGTATGGACGCGTGTGCGCGCGACACAATGTCTGTTACAAGGAATCCCTCGAGCGCGAGGTCGCAAAAGGCCTATGATGTTTATGACATCTGACCTCCCACGTATTGTCCACCATGCCACCATAATACTGGCCGCTAATAGCAAACAGGGGGCGGGAGTGGAGGTATCCAATGGCGCGCAGAGCACGAGGTTACGGAGCGTAGATGAACTGGTTGGGCGACGAGTAACTCACAACAGTGCTACACTGCTAGTGATGTTGACACAAAGCGGAGCAATAGCTACGATAAACAAAGCAAACATTGTATTATATCTACAACAACAGTTGCCGAAGTTGATATTTCGCCAGAAAGGAACCCGAGGAATCGCACAGAGTGAGAAAGAAGAGGCATAGGAAACACTAGCGTTTCTGCAAGATAAGTCGGTGAAATGTGTGGCGTCGTATACGCTCTACTGTGCGGACAGAGTACATGAGGAATACAATGATGGCGATACGTGCTTAACAAGTGAAAGTGATACAGAAACAGGTGTCGAGCCATGTAGTTTATCATCCTTGTCGGACAGGGAGATACAGATGCCGTATACACTGAAACACCAACTATGTCCAAGGAGCGAGTACTAAACATAGTTACGTACATGGGAGGTCATCCGCAGTACAGTAAAAAGTTATTCTTAACAGATGTCGAGTCCGCAACAACATGACTGTGTACTGCATTAGAAAACTACGTAAATTCCAGGGAGGAGAAGGCGGCGTACTTGTTCCAAAAACTAGTGTGTGTGCGCGTTTCTAAGGATCCTAGATACAGTTTACAGGATGTGCGTGATAGTGACATTCGAGGGTCAGTCAAATGAAAACCTTAAATTTGTAATAACAAATCGAAATTTCGCGCCGTTATCCTGTAAGTTGGTAAGTGAGCTACAAACAGCGTGCAGAATGGCCTGTAGGTGGCAGCACAGTGCAGTTGCACACATACCGTCGCAGTATCAGTATAAAGATGGCCGCCCCACTTGCGACTTGCACCAGGGAAGAACAGCGTTCTATTATTCGGTTTTTGCGTAGAGCAGGTGTGAAACCTACTGAAATTCATCGATGAATGAAGGTTCAGTACGGTGATGCATGTTTGTCACAGCAGCAAGTCTACGAATGGAGTAGGAAGTTCGCAAATGGTGTGACTTCAGCAGAAGATGCTCCTCGTCCGGGTCAGGCACAACGAGTTGTCTGTAGAACATTGCAGCACTTGAAGCCATAGTGAAGGAAAACCGCCGAGTGACACTGAATGACACTGCAGCATGTTTACAGATTAGTCACGGGTTAGCACACCACACTGTGCATGATGTGCTCCAGTTTCACAAAGTGTCTGCAAGATGGGTGCCACGGCAGCTGACTCCTGAAATGAGAGAACGACGTGTTGACGCTTGTGAAGAACTACTTCGGCGCTTTGAACGAGAAGGTGATGGCTTCCTTGCAAAAATCGTTCCAGGGGACGAAACCTGGCTTCACTTCCACCAACCGGAAACGAAGAGAGCGAGCAAGGAATGGCGCCATTCCTCATCATCAAAACCAAAGAAGTTTCGAACAGAACCATCAGCAGGGAAGCTTATGCTGACTCTCTTCTGCGACGAAAAAGGAGTCATTTTGGAGCATTACATGCCTAGAGGGACCACTGTCACCAGTGCATCATACACAGATCTCCTAAAAAATCATCTGCGGCCTGCAAACAAATCAAAGCGACGTGGACTGCTGTCACCAGATGTCGTTTTGCAACATGACAATGCAAGGCATCACACTGCCCGTACAACAATTGCAACAATCACAGACCTGCATTTTGAGTGTCTTCCTCATACACCATACTCACCAGACCTTGCCCCAAGTGATGTATATATGTTTGGACCACTCAAAGACGCAATGGGAGGAAAGAAGTTCCGTTCCGATGAAGAGGTACGCCACGCGGTGCATGAGTGATTGCGCGGACTACCAAAACCATTTTTTCTAAAGGAATTTATGCACTTTGTAAGCGCTGAGGACCCGCATTGTGCGTGGGGCAGATTATGTTGAAAAGCGATACAGCTTTGTACCATTTCTGCACAATAAATAAAATTTAAAAAAATATTTAAGGTTTTCACTTGACTCAGCCTCGTACTACATTACGTGCATCAAATTGCGCGCGGCACAGATTACAGTGATTTCAAGGACAGTAGTGGATGGTTGCATATCTTCAAACAGTGTTACAGAACTGGAAGGCGTAAGATAACGATATCTCAAACAAAGCACAGCACAGCACGTTGCGGAATCGGCCCGAAAATTTGTAGATGAGAAAACAAACTTATCCTATCGTTCAATAAGAAATTTGTTTTCAGTTCTGCCCGATCAGGATTTGAAGAGGAAATGCATATGAAAGGAAATATGAAAATTACAGGTGCCAAGAGAGTTGTATCAGGATCAACTAACTTCAGTACCTCAATGCATTCGTGTACCATTATGCCGACTGTTACTCTGGTTGGCAAATTGGCTAGATAGTTATTTATTGTGCTGCTACAAGTTGGAGGTGCTCTGCCCCTACGAGTCTTTTTCGTGTGCGTGATCTTGCAAAGGCAGTAGGGAATATTTACGTCACAGCAAGCACGAATGGGAAAATGGGCGTAACACAACTACGGTGTGAGCACTACCGTAGGCCAATCACTGCTCAAAATAACTTTCTTACGCGTATAAAAATCGTATGTCTTTGGAGTAAACTATTCCCCTTGAAAAACGTGTGACATTACAATACATGGCAGCTCGAACCACTGGACAAATCCAGCCTCTGGATGTTTGCTTTTTCCGTGCCTATAAAACGTACTGCCGCAATACCTGCAGCTACGCCTTAAAGAATATCCAGTTTCACGATAAGCTCCACGATAAACTCCACGACAGACTATTTCGCGTAGAGTTCATGCCATCACATTCCATCAGTTCTCATCACCCAGTTACACCAATACAATTCTACATGCATTCTTTATGAGTGGATACCTAACTGAACGTCCTGCACGGTTTGTAATTCCCATGTAGCTCGCCTTAGATCCTTCTGGTGCAAACCTTTCTGTTCACTATGATGCGCCATTTTTCATTCGGTGTTCATGATGCAAGTTAATAGTTTGTTTTGACCATTTCTTGAATGTCGATGATGTCCATTTTGTGAAGTGTAATACATACACGCAATAGCAGGTTAATCTCTGCACCTTCCGGACACTCACTCATTTTCTGTCACCTTCCTGATGCACATAGTGAGTCATTAGCAGCTAATATTTTTCCTGTAATAATTATACACACAAGACTTTCAAATGAGCCATACTAAAGATTGAACTTGCGAACTCGCACTGAAGGGGTTCATTGTTAGTAAACAGAAGATTCTGGCTGCCCTGCCCAGAAACGAACAAGGGTTCAATAGTCGGCAGCTAGTACAGCAGGAGCTACTGAATCCAAAGCTAGCTCTGGAACTATGGCTTAAATACAGGGCTACTACAAATGGTTCATTAGATTTAAAAGTTCTCTCTTTTGCGAAGTATTACACATACAAATATTATTGATCCATGGGAAGAACCATAAACTCACCGACATTGCATTGTATCCAACAAAAAGCGTTGCGTAAGCAGTGCCTTGACAAAAACCCGACACAACAAGAACAGATTTCTTGTGTGTTGTGAGATGCGATATCTTTGTGTGTTATAACAGTGCACCAGAACTAATTTTGTAAAAGAATCGTCATGTAAACAGAGCATTGTGCGTTGGTAACGACAATTCGGGGACAGTGGCTGACTCTGTAAACCCAAAAGCATAGGTCGACCAAGTGTGGCGTATGTAACCGTGAATAAGGTAAGGGAAAGTTCCGTACGCATTCTAAAACAATCAATGGTCCACGTAAGTTACGTACATGAAATACCGCAGCAAACTGTGTGGAAGATTCTGTGGCGGTGGTTACACTTCAAATCGTATCACCTCCAGATTTTCCAAAAATTAAAGCCGGAAGATTATGACCGGCGTCTTCACTTTTGCATCACAATGCAGGAAGCACTCGAGAATGAGCATTTCGCCTCGAAACTGGCATTCAGCGACGAAGCAACCTTTCATTAACCTGGAAAGGTCAATCGCCACAATGCGAGAGTGTGAGACACTGAAAATGCCCATAAAATTGTGGCGCATGAACGAGGTTCGCCGATAGTTAATGTTTTCCTTGGAGTGTCACAGATGAAGCTGTACGGGTCGTTTTTCTTCTGTGAGAAGACTGTGAAGAGTACATCTGACTTTGGTTTGTTGCAGTTGTGGTTGTTTCAAAAACTGACTGCTGTTTCCGAAAATTGCATCTCCCAACAAGACGCGTGGCAGCCCTTCCATGAATTGGGCGTAGTGGTGAAGATGATGTGGCTCTATTCCCGTGCCCCCCCCCCCCTTCCCCCAAGTCGCCTGATTTAATGCCTTGTGACGTTTTCCTTTGAGATTACTTTAAGGATAGTGTTTACGTATCCCCACAGGAACAGGTCAGAAAACGAATCTATGCTGCTACCATGACCACGACAGGATGATACTACACTAACTTTTCTACAGGAGCGTGTATACAATGTAAATGGCATGTTACTGTAAACATATTACTGTAAACGTAGCTCAGATGGTAGAGCACCTGCCCGCGAAAGGCAAAGGTCCCGAGTTCGAGTCTCGGTCGGGCACACAGTTTTAATCTGCCGGAAAGTTTCATACCAGCGCACACTTCGCTGCAGAGTGAAAATCTCATTCATAGCTAAGTCTACTTTGAGTCTTCGGATCAGTTCCACAATGCCACTTCTTGTAAGCGATGACATCTCGATAGGCGACAGATTCAAGTCCAGGAAGAGAGGCGTTTTCACAGCAAACTATTCTATATAAGCGGGCTGTGAGCTCTATCTGCAACAGCACTGACGCACTATGCCTCGTCGCCGCCACCGCATGCCTGTCTACTAACATATAATTAGCCTCGAGAATAAACTTGGAGGAAATGGAACAGCCCAAGCAGTCATATTAAATGGACCAATATTTTTCTGAGGCTGCAGGGTTAATTTTTCTCTGGACGTCACTACTGGAAATTCTGGTATCGTTGCTATCGTTCGCTGTGAAAACGCCTCTCTTCCTGGACTTGAATCTTTCGCCGATCGAGATGTTGAGAGGTGGCATGAGCCCCCTCTCATATTTCTATCTTACTCTGAGTAATTCGATTTTCCTCTCTAATTGCATGCAGTGAAAAGACGCTATTCCTTCACACGCGGACTTCCCAAGCAGCGTCCCTCGTCACCCGGGTGGTCTGGTGATAGGCGGGTTCTGCTGATTTTGAAAGAGTTAAGACGACGGGTGTGAGGGAGTCGAGTGAATGCTTTCCAGACGCCGACATTGTCATAAGAGTGGCGGAGACACGCCCACAGGGGCCTGACGGAGCGGCTGGGTTACAGATTCCGTTAGTTCGCAGAAACTATGTGAAAACAGTTTCTGGCGAGCTACCAGCGAGGCGTGGGAATGACTTGTGTTCCCAGGCAGTCTTGGAGGGCAAATTCCCTCGTTTTCTGCAAAATCATAACTGTGATTGCTTGCTCAGGGAATAGCTCCGTGACGTAGCAAAATCGGCGCTGAAATTGGCGCCAAGTATCTCCATTGGTGGAATAGTACTGCGTCGGCAATAGAGGGGAATTTTCCGCCGGTTTTCGAGTTGCTGATTCGAACGTTTAACCACGGCCACTGTCGTGGGGGCGGGAATGTACTGTGTTCGGCTTGTACGGGTGCTCTTGAGAAGTCGGCTCTCGCCTTTCGGTCGGAGTAGGTTACAAGACTGAGCTCTCGCTGCTCTGGACAGCCTGCCTTCCGTTGGCTGTCTAATATACTTTTATTTGATTGTAACTGTTTGACGAAGTTTCTGAAGTTTCGACTTCAACGTAACTTTCCGAGTACAGTTGGCAATTGAGCGTTATGCGTACAAGCGGCCTATGTTGTCTGTCTTGAGCAGTTTTGGCTAAAGTTGACTGTATCGGAGTTACTGTGCGACTTCGCTTGTTAAAATCAATCACTGTACCTTTTTTTTTTTTTTTTTTTTGTTGTTGTGGTTTTAGGGCGCAAAACTTCTATGGTCATTAGCGCCCAGCCCGTGACGTAGAAAACAGGAAAAAAACGAAATTTAAAATCAGCAGCAATGGAAACAAAGTCAGAAAATTTGAGAAACTAAAGGCAGAAGGAATGCTTAAAAGTCCACTATAGAAAGGGGTTGGTTGTCCCCCAAAAAAAAAGCTTCAAATAACTGACGTCATTTCACTGGCACTAATAAACTCGAGAACGCGATCGGCTGAGCGCGTGTCATCTGCTAAAATCGACGATAGATCAGGCGATAGCTGTAGACGGGAGCGTAACGGATTAAAATAGGGGCATTCAATTAAAATGTGTCTGACCGTCCACAGCTGAGAGCAGTGGGGACAGAGTGGGGGAGGATCACCGCTTAAAAGATGTCGATGACTAAAAAGACAGTGCCCTATCCGGAGTCGAGCTAAAATTACCTCCTCCCGACGACGCGTTCGGGAGGAAGAGGTCCAAGCGCAAGGAAGGGCTTTCACTTCCCGCAATTTATTGTGGGGAAGTGTTGACCAATGCGCATGCCATAGATGAGTGACTTGGCGACATAAACCGCTCCGTAGATCGGTAAACGGAAGAGACTGAAGAGCTGGCCGAGGAAGAGAGACTGCAGCCTTGGCCGCTATATCGGCCGCCTCATTTCCACAGATACCAGCGTGTCCCGGGAGCCAGAGGAACGCCACTGAGACGCCCCCCAGGTGGAGCAAGCGCAGACAGTCCTGAATCCGGTGGACCAGAGGGTGCACAGGGTAAAGAGCTTGGAGACTTAGGAGAGAGCTGAGAGAATCGGAGCAGATTACGTACTGTATCCGCTGATGGCGGCGGATGTAGTGGACAGCCTGGAGAACAGCGTAAAGCTCCGCAGTATAGACCGAACACTGGTCGGGAAGCCGAAAGTGATTTGGGGTGTCGCCAACAATATAGGCACTCCCTACACCTAACGATGTTTTCGAGCCATCGGTGTAAATAAATGTGGCTTCCGTCATTTGTGCACATAGAGCAGCAAATGCCCGACGGTAAACAAGTGTAGGGGTACCATCCTTGGGAAATTGACATAGGTCTCTGAGCAAGTCGATCCGGGGACGGTGCCAAGGCGGTGCTGTACCCCAAGTTGTCAAGAAGGTTTTAGGAAAGCGGAAGGAAAGAGAATGGAGCAGTTGACGGAAGCGGACTCCCGGGGGTAGTAGGGAGGAGGAGCGGCCTGAATACCAGACATCAAAGGAGGCGTCGAAAAAAAGGTTATGGGCTGGATTAGCAGGCATGGAAGACAGATGGCTAGCATAACGACTCAGAAGGATTGCCCGCCGATTGGACAGCGGAGGTTCAGCAGTCTCAGCATA
The DNA here is from genome assembly GCF_023864345.2 of Schistocerca serialis cubense. Taxonomy (NCBI): domain Eukaryota; kingdom Metazoa; phylum Arthropoda; class Insecta; order Orthoptera; family Acrididae; genus Schistocerca; species Schistocerca serialis. The sequence continues at coordinate 68,097,996 of NC_064638.1, forward strand.
AAGGCTTTCCACAGGGCTGGTGTAAAAAGCTCCAGACACTAAACGTAATCCACGGTGGTGGATAGAGTCGAGTCGCCGAAGAATAGACGGCCGAGCAGAGGAGTAGACTATGCTTCCATAATCCAATTTCGAGCGCACTAAGGCGCGATAGAGGCGGAGAAGGACCACTCGGTCCGCTCCCCAAGAGGTACCATTCAGGACACGGAGGGTGTTAAGGGAACGCAGACAGCGAGCCGAAAGATAGGAAACGTGGGAGGACCAGCACAGTTTTCTGTCAAACATAAGACCCAAGAATTTAGCGACGTCGGAAAACGGAAGGTTGACAGGGCCTAGATGTAAGGAGGGCGGAAGAAACTCCTTACGTCGCCAAAAATTAACACAAACGGTCTTACTGGGTGAGAAACGGAAGCCGGTTTCGATGCTCCACGAGTGGAGGCGATCGAGACATCCTTGAAGACGTCTTTCAAGAAGGCTGGTCCGTTGAGAGCTGTAGTAGATCGCAAAATCGTCCACAAAGAGGGAGCCCGAGACATCAGGAAGGAGACAATCCATAATTGGATTAATGGCGATGGCAAACAGTACAACACTCAGCACGGAGCCCTGGGGTACCCCGTTTTCTTGGGAGAAAGTACGGGAGAGAGTAGTGTTCACCCGCACCCTAAATGTGCGCTCTGCCATAAATTCGCGAAGAAAAAGGGGCAGCCGGCCTCTAAAGCCCCAAGAGAACAGTGTACGGAGGATGCCTGTCCTCCAACAGGTATCGTATGCTCTCTCCAGATCAAAAAATATTGCTACCGTTTGGCGTTTCCGGAGAAAATTGTTCATGATATAAGTGGAGAGAGCAACAAGATGGTCAACAGCAGAACGATGCTTTCGGAATCCGCATTGGGCAGGTGTTAAAAGACTGCGGGACTCCAGCCACCAAGCTAAACGGTAATTCACCATACGCTCCAAAACCTTACAGACACTACTCGTGAGAGAAATGGGGCGATAGCTAGAGGGGAGATGTTTGTCCTTTCCAGGTTTCGGAACGGGAACGACAATAGCTTCCCGCCATCGCCTGGGAAAGGTACTGTCGGTCCAAATTCGATTATAAAGGCGAAGGAGGTAACGCAGGCTATGGGTTGATAAATGCAGCAACATTTGGACATGGATACCATCCGGTCCTGGGGCGGAGGAGCGAGAAGAAGAGAGTGCATGTTGGAGTTCGCGCATGGAGAAAACAGTATTGTAGCTTTCGCGATTTTGAGAGGAGAAAGCAAGATGTCGCACTTCCGCTGCACGTTTCTTCGGGAGAAACGCCGGCGGGTAATTTGAAGAGCTCGAAATCTCAGCAAAGTGTTGACCCAATGAGTTAGAAATTGCGACGGGGTCCACTAAGGTATCATGCGCGACAGTGAGCCCAGAGACCGGGGAGAAACTAGGCGCGCCTGAGAACCGTCGAAGCCGACTCCAAACTTCCGAGGAGGGAGTGAAGTTGTTAAATGAGCTAGTAAAGAATTTCCAGCTTGCCTTCTTGCTATCGCGGATGACGCGACGGCATCGCGCACGGAGCTGCTTATATCGGATACAGTTAGACAAAGTTGGATGGTGACGGAAAATGCGAAGAGCACGTCGCCGCTCACGTATTGCGGCACGGCATGCCTCGTTCCACCAAGGGACTGGAGGGCGCCGGGGCAATTCGGAGGTGCGTGGTATTGAACGTTCCGCAGCTGTGAGAATAACGTCGGTAAAATGTGTGACCTCATCGTCGACGCTGGGAAAGCGACGGTCATCGAATGTCGCTAGAGACGAAAAAAGTGTCCAATCGGCTTGGGCAAACTTCCAGCGTCGCGAGCGCATATATGGCAGTTGAGGCTGCAGTCGAAGAACACATGGAAAGTGGTCACTCGAGTGTGTATCATCAAGGGCGAACCATTCGAAGCGCCGAGCTAGCGGAACAGTACCGACCGCAAGGTCCAAATGGGATAAATTTGCCATGGAGGCAGACAAAAATGTGGGGACCCCAGTGTTGAGGCAGACTAGATCCGCTTGGTGGAAGACGTCTAGCAATAGTGAGCCACGTGGACAAGGATGTGGAGATCCCCAAAGCGGGTGGTGGGCATTGAAGTCCCCAACCAGCAAATAGGGGGGTGGAAGCTGATCAAGAAGATGAAGGAGATCAGCTCGTGCCATTGGTGTAGACGATGGAATGTATACCGTACAAAGAGAGAACGTGTATCCAGAAAGGGAAAGACGGACGGCGACAGCTTGGAAGGAAGTGTTTAAGGGGATTGGGTGATAATGGAGAGTATCATGGAGCAGAATCATGAGTCCTCCATGGGCTGGAGTGCCTTCAACAGAGGGGAGGTCATATCGGACGGACTGAAAATGAGGGAGAACAAAGCGGTCATGGGGACGCAGCTTTGTTTCCTGAAGACAGAAGATGACCGGCGAGTAGGATCGTAAGAGGATCGACAATTCCTCCCGATTGGCGCGAATGCCGCGGATATTCCAGTGGATAATGGACATAGGGTGAACAGAAATGGAGGAACGTCACCAAGGGTGCTGTCAACTCAACGACTGCTCAGAGCTTGCGACCGACAGGATGGAATGGCATTCAGTCGAAGGCAGAAGATCCTGATCCATAGGTTGGTCAGGAGCAGCTCCTGCCACCAACGATCGGCCAGTTGACCGGCCACCAACAGTGCGCCTCGGCGACACAGAAGATGGCCGAGGGCGATTTCCGCCAGGTGGTGCTGTAGATGGGACACGCCTTGGCGGAGAAGGAGAGGAACTGTGTTTCTTCGTAGCCTTCTTGGAGGTATGTTTAGATGAAGGAGGAACCGATGGTTGTGAAGTTGCAGTACGTAAAAACTCTTCATGAGAATGCTCTTTTTTGAAAGACTTGGCGTCTGACTTTTGGGCTCGAGATTTAGCAGAACCCGACGAAGGGTGAGCCATAGAGTGGGCAGGCGAAAGAGGTGAGGTTGAACGGGCGATCTTTGCGCTGGCCGATCTGACGACCGTGGTACTAAATGTGAGATCGCAAGTCTGCGTGGCCGCCTCCTTTGTTGGCCGAGGAGAAGCAAGGACAGCGCTGTATTTTCCTTTCTGAGGCACGGTGGGCTGTCGACTGGCGAGTAACTTTCGAGCAGCAAAGGTCGACACCTTTTCCTTCACTCTTATTTCCTGGATCAGCTTTTCGTCCTTAAAAACAGGGCAATCTCGAGAGGAAGCAGCGTGGTCACCCATACAGTTGATGCAGCGAGGGGATGGAGGTGGACAAGCACCCTCATGGGCATCCCTGCCACACGTAACACATTTGGCCGGATTGGAACAGGACTGGCTGGTGTGATTGAACCGCTGACATCGATAGCAACGCGTAGGGTTTGGGACATAAGGGCGAACGGAAATTATCTCATAGCCTGCTTTGATTTTTGATGGGAGTTGAACTTTGTCAAATGTCAAGAAGACAGTGCGGGTTGGAATGATGTTCGAGTCAACCCTTTTCATAACCCGATGAACAGCGGTGACGCCCTGGTCAGACAGGTAGTGCTGAATTTCTTCGTCAGACAATCCATCGAGGGAGCGTGTATAAACGACTCCACGCGAGGAATTTAAGGTACGGTGCGGTTCCACCCGGACAGGGAAGGTGTGGAGCAGAGAAGTACGCAGCAATTTTTGAGCCTGGAGGGCACTGTGTGTTTCCAACAACAGGGTGCCATTCCGTAGTCTGGAACAAGACTTTACAGGACCCGCAATTGCGTCGACACCTTTCTGAATAATGAAAGGGTTGACCGTGGAAAAGTCGTGACCTTCGTCAGACCGAGAAACAACAAGGAACTGTGGCAACGATGGAAGAACCGTCTGTGGCTGAGACTCAGTGAACTTACGTTTGTGAGCAGACATAGTGGAAGGTGAGGAAACCATTGCGGAAGAATCCCCCATGATTACCGGCGTCTCCGATGGCGCGCTCCTCCCTTGTGGGGGCCCTCACCGAGGGCACACCCGCCTTAGGTGATTGTTCACACCTCAGGTCACACCTCCCGACAAACGGACGGAGGGACCAATCGGCACTTTCGGAAGGTATCAGCTCGGGTAATCACCCCTCCCTGGGCCTGGCCTTTACCAGGGGGTACGTACGTGTCCTACCTGTCTACCCGGGGCGGGGAATTACGCGTTACCCCGTCACCGGCTACGCATGGAAGTGCGTGGGTCGGCCTTCAGACACGCACAGGGAGGAAGAAAGAGAAAGGGAAAGGAAAGAAGAGGGGGTCTCAAACGCCGCAGCGGAGAAAAGGGTAAAGAGAAGAGGTAAGGAAAGGAGATGGACAAAGGAAGGAAGAAGACATACAAGCAAGGAAGAAGAAGAATGCGGTACATTTACAAGCGTCCGTCTCCGGACGTAGGCGCAAACCATACTCCCAGAGGGGGAGAAAGTGAAGGAATCAGCAGAGGTGAGGGGGGGGGGTGAAGACAGGGGATGGGGAAGGATGCGGAAAGGGAAGGTATGCAGCCCGGAAAGGAAGGAAGGCCACATTAGCTCGGGGCCCCGTGCTCGCTACGCACGTATCCACAAAAGAGTTGTGGATCCCCTGGGGGGAATCACTGTACCGTCAGTGATTGTGTGGCGAGCCTTCTTCGTCGCCCTCAGAGGCGCATTTGTATTGATAGGAAGTCTTTAGTCTGGAACAACCAGACCAGAATAATTTGTTTCGGGCTATACTCGCGACATTATCATCACCACGACTGGACGTCGAAGCAACCAGCCATCGCTTCCGGTACGCCAGATCGTGTCCTTGCAGTTAAGAAGACAGCTTGGTAACGCATGTCCGCAGCTCCGGCAGAGTAGGGAATTTGGTCTGTGATAATCAGAGCTCAGCAGAGCGCGCCTGTTCGTCATTTCCAAGTTTTTTCTGTCTTGGGTGTTCATTGTCTGAGTTATCACTACTGTAGCAGCAATTAATGTTCGGTTGGCTGGGTGTTTCTCTTAAGATTTGAGTTGCAAGGAATTGGCTCCACATACCACTTGGTCATAAATGTCACAATCTAGTTTAGGGACAACCTCACCTTCACCTTCACAGCATTTATTTGAGTATCCTATTGGATGTATTGTAAATCTTTCATGTGTTTTGTTTACTATTTTCAGTTTAGTCATAATAAATCAAATTGTTATTTTGGACAGAACTTTCATTCTGTTAATCGGTAGAGCAACCCTTTCATTTCTCACTAGGTTAATGAAACTTTCCTTAATTTCTATCCAATTAAATTATTGCAGGAGCCAAACTCTTTTCTACTCCACTTGCAGGGTCGATTACAGTGAGTTCGCGTTTCTTCTTAATCCATGTGCAACAGCAAAAGTCGGAGTTAGAAAAGGGGGGGGGGGGCTTAGAGCATCATTTCCGTATGAAGATTCGAGAAGAATTTAGTGTTAAATACACTGCTAGCCCAGTCACCTCGCAATGCCATCGCTTACAAGGCGTGGCGTGCGGTAGACAGGCGTGCGGTGGCGGCGTTGACGATACACACAGCACTATATGGAACGAACTTGACTACCCCTTGGACGTGTGCCATGATACCAGAAGAGCACTCATACAACTTTTGTGCAGTGCAAAATGCAGACTTGGTTAGTTTAAGGTTCTATTCATACACCAATCATATTTGTACTTGTAATACTGTGGAAGGTATACAGCTTTGAATGAATCATTTATAGTAGGCCTGTGCGTAAAAGCAAAGTCGACTCGAATGTGCAGTTTGAAGAGGAAGTTCCGACCCTTCGGAGTCGGAGGCGAAGCGCCATTCCGTCGCTGCTCTGAACGGGGGGCACAAAACCTATTATCTAGCAGCAGCACATGGAGCCGCAAGTAGCTTCGGGTTTTCCAGGAAAGGCCGCAAGGGGAGAGGGCGGCAATCGGGTCACGTATGGAGGCGTGCCGGCGGGCCTGGCAGGGCGTCGCGGCTCGGCCGTTTACACGCGGCTATTTTTGCCGCTGCGCTCCAAACAATCCGCGAGGTTCCCGGAAGCGGCCAGTCAGTCACACGCAAGCAACGCGGCGCCGGCGCCACACAGGAAGCGAAGCGGCTGCGCCCAGCCTCCACCTGCCGCTCTCTGAGGGGGCCGCGCCGCGAGGCCGGACACAAGGACTTCCCTGTTTCACTGTTTATTGGCATACAGAACAAATGTTAACACAGACTTCACAACTTTACCTCTAATCGGACATCTCATCTCCCTAGCGCCCAGGACGGCGTATAATGTGCGCAGCTCCCAGCAACGTGGCATTTTCTGTAGGAACTAGCCCGGTCTCGACCCGGGGCGTCATCTCACAAGTCATGCAGATGGAAGATGTGGTGGAGTAACGGCCTACTCACAAAAAATCTGCCGGCCGCGGTGGTCTAGCGGTTCTAGGCGCGCAGTTCGGAACCGCGCGACTGCCTCGGGCATGGATGTGTGTGATGTCCTTAGGTTAGTTAGGTTTAAGTAGTTCTAAGTTCTAGGGCACTGATGACCACAGTAGTTACGTCCCATAGTGCTCAGAGCCATTTGAACCATTTGAACAAAAAATCTAAGAAGAAACAACTTGGGTCCATCTTGCTCCGGACGGTAGCACCCTGTATGGGCCCCTGTCTGCGGTTACATGTGGAAACCAGTGAACGGTCTCAAAGGCCGATGAGGAATTTAACTCCCCAATGGTACAGAAAGCGGATAGGTCTGCAAAACTTATGCGTCTTAATTCCTGGATAACGGAACACGGTGCAGACCAACTAGAGAAAGGAGAGAGAAAAATATTGAGGAAAATACTGGGCGCTGAAAGATATGGTGCGAGTTCGACGTGGAGATCGAGTTTGTGACGCTTGTACGGAGAATGAATGTGTTGACGTTTCTGCTGGTTCCAAGACATTTCAGGTAGTTTTCTGCTTGCACATTCGTCGCCTTCGCCAGCTCACAACCAAAATGTCACCTTCCAGCGTAACCTAGGCCTAACATACAGATAACCCGTCCCCGAATCCAGGTTTCTTTGGACTTGGCTCTGAGCACTATGGGACTTAGCTTCTGAGGTCATCAGTCCCCTAGAACTTAGAACTACTTAAATCTAACTAACCTAAGGACATCACACACACACATCCATGCCCGAGGCAGGATTCGAACCTGCGACCGTAGCGGTCGCTCGGTTCCTGACTGTAGCGCCTAGAACCGTTCGACCACCCCGGCCGGCCAGGTTTCTTTCTTTTTACATTCGTTGGCTCACGACCAAACTGTGACACTGCAAGCTAATCTAGACCTCGCACTGAGCTACAAAAGTCTGCTACCAGGACCAAGGTTTCTAAGTGTGCCTCTACGGCACCTGCGAAAGGCCGCTTCTCCCAGCAAGAGCCTCAGACGCCACAGAAGTTTCTCTCGACAGTACTGTCTCTCCGTACAAGTGTTCCAACCCCACGAAGACCTAGGGAAGGTCTGAATCGGAGCCTGAGGAAAATATCAGACAAATTCAGACCGAAAAGGGTAATACTTGCTAGACATGCCATCATGATAAATATGGACAGAGTGCTCACATGAATATGAGAATCAATGGGTAGGTTAAGAGGAAAGACATTCAACCAAGCGTTTTTTTTTTTTTTTTTTTTTTTTTAACTGAGTAAGGTTTGGTCGGGATTGGGGATCAGTGTGGTATGGAATCAAAACACGACACAGGCTGAGCAGCAATGTGCGACTGTTTGCTGATGACGCTGTAGTGTATGGGAAAGTATCGCCGTGGAGTCACAGGGGGGACTTGGTCTGATAAACGACAGCTTCTTCTAAATTCAGACAAATGTAACTTCACGCATTTGAGAACGAAAAACAACCCTGTAATGTTCAAATACAGTGTTAGTGATGTGCCACTTGACGCAGTCACGTCGATTAAATATCTAGGCATAATACTGGAGTGACATACGAAATGGAAAGGGCATGTAATGGCGGTAGTAGGGAAAGCGAATGGTCGGCTTCGGTTTATTGCCAGAATTCTAGGAAAGTGTGGTTCATCTGTAAAGAAAACCTCATGCAGAGGACTTGTGCGACCCATACTTGACTACTGGTCGAATGTTTGGGATCCCCACCAGATCGGGATAAAAGAAGACACAGAAACAAGTCCGAAGCGTGCTGCTAGTTTTGTTGCCAGCGGCCTCGATGAACACGCGAATAATATGGAGATGCTTCGTGAACTCAAATGGGAATCCCTGGAGGGAAGACAGTGTTCTCTTTGCTAGAGGCTACTGAGGAAATTTAGAGAACCGGCATTTGCGGTTGATTGCAGAACGATTCAACTGCCGTCAACATTCATTTCATGTAAGGGCCGCCAAGATAAAATGCGAAAAATCAGGGCTCCTACGGAGGCATATAGACAGTCGTGTTTCCCTCGGTCCGTTCCCGAGTGGGAAAGGAAAGCAAGTAGTTGTACATGGTGCCCTCCGCCATGCGCCATACGGTGGCTTGCGGAATTTGTATGTAAATGTAGAAGCCACTTCTTACCGATCCATATACCAGAGATCGGAGGAGAACGAGATTCGTGTTTAATGTTCCGACGACAACAAAGTCATTACTGACGAAGCACAAGCTCAGATTAGGGAAGGATGGAGAAGGGAAACGGCCGTGCCCTTTGATGTGGGTTTCAACCGTCGTCATCCCGAATGCTACTCCAGTGTGCTAACCACTGCGCTACGCTGCTCGGTTGGCACATATCAACACCAGAGAAAAATAATGGAAAGGGATAAGACGCTGATCTCAAGTGTGTGTCTTCATTTATGTAGGAGACATATTCTTGTGAAATTAGGGGTGACTTTATGTAACACGCAGTGCATCCGCAGCAGCTCAGACATTTCTACCTCTTCTTCTGATTCATGCTGATTTATCAATGTTAGATATATGTCTTTTCTCTGTTCAGTGTGTGGTGTCACCGCCAGACACCACACTTGCTAGGTGGTAGCTTAAATCGGCCGCGGTCCATTTAGTACATGTCGGACCCGCGTGTCGCCACTGTGTGATCGCAGACCTAGCGCCACCACAAGGCAGGTCTCGAGATACGATAGAGCACTCGCCCCAGTTGTACGACGACATTGCTAGCGACAATACGGACGAAGCCTTCCTCTCATTTGCCGAGAGACAGTTAGAATAGCCTTCTGCTAAGTCCATGGCTACGACCTAGCAAGGCGCCATTAGCCTTACCTACTTTGAGAGTTATCGTATAAATGTCTCAAGAAGAACGCTGTATTCATCAAAGAATAAAAGTTAAGTATAAAGCAGCTACGTACTTTTCTTGCTACCATTCAATAGTTATCCTGTTCCAGAATTCACGCCCGTCTGCGTTAGATAGCGTGCCTATCGGCCCCCTCAAAATAACACTGTGTCGGCACTTCTGTCGACACATCACAGTGTCCTACCTTTGTTCTGGTCAAGTCCATTGGTGGAAAATTGCTTAACACTCACCCGCAACAGGGTGCCGCCTTTCACGCGAAGAACAAAATGGCCCGCGCCGTTTCGATGCCACGACGCCGACCCTCTCGTCTACGGCAGATCCCGAGAGACGCGGCGACCAGTGGGAAGAAACAAGACGCGAGCAGGGCTAACTCACACACGGCCGCATTTGAAGGCGCGCGACACAGGGCGTGGGGCCCTCGTTATGTCGGCGCCTGTTACACGTGGCCGGTCAGAATTACAAGCGGTCTGCTCCCTCGCTCGTCCGCGTCTCGAGTGCTCTGTCGGAGTACCGCGGCAGGGTCACCGACCGACCCTCTCGACGTTCAACTTCCACTACCAACATAAACGCACCACACGAAACAATGCGAGACAAACTCTGAGCAGAGTTCAAGCACGCGTTTTAGACGGGAACAACAGAATAATCTACAGTTGATCGCTTTCGGCCACCATTAATATGAAGGTGCCCTCAAAAGTAAAAGGTGTACAACTTTGCTTCCGCCGTTTGCGGATAGGTGGCGACAACAGTAAGTAGCGGTCGAAAGCAACAGTGGCTGCATCATAAAGTTCTTGATTGAAAATGTCAGTTTACGAGCCTAATTCTCGTCATTTGCGGGAGGTGTTACTGTTTTGTTTCAGTATGAAGAAAACAGCGGCAGAGTCTCATCAAATGTTCTCAAGTACGTATAGTAAGGACGCTATTAGTGGAAAAAACGTGTCGTGAATGGTTTCAACGCTTCAAGAACACTGATTTTAACGTCGTAGACCGGCACAGAGGTGGAAGAGAGAATGTTTTCGAAGATGCAAAATTGGAGACATTGCTGAGTGAAGACTCGCGCCAAACTCAACAATAATTCGCCCGATTAGTGGTGACACAGCACGCCATTTCAAAACCTCTCAAGGCTATGCGCATGATTCACAAAGAAGGAACTTGGGTCCCCCGCGTGAGCTGAAACCAAGCGTTTGTGTGTTTGTGAACAGTTGCTTCAGAGGCAAAAACGGATGGGATTTCTGCATCGCATTGTGACTGGGGACAAAACATGGATTCATTACGATAGCTCAAAACGCAAAAAAATCATGGGGATATCCCGGCCATGCTTCCACGTCGACGGCCAAACCGAATATTCACGGCTCCAGGATCGTGCTCTGCATCTGGTGGGACCAGCTCGGCGTCGTGTACTATGAGGTGTTAAAACCAAGTTAAACCATCACAGGTGCTCGTCATCGAACGCAATTAATGCGTTTGAGCAGAGCATTAAAAGACAAACGGCCGCAATACAGCAAGAGGCACGATAAAGTGATTTTGCAGCACGACAACGCACGACCCCACGTTGCAAAGAGAGGTCAAAACGTACTTGGAAACGTTACAATGGGAAGTCGTACCCCACCCGCCGTATTCTCCAGACATTGCTCCCTCTGACTATCATCTGTTCAAATCAATGGTGCATGGCCTGGCTGACCAACACTTCCGATCTCATGAAGAAGTCACAAATTGCATCGATTCGCGGATCGCTTCAAAAGATGAACAATTTTTTCGACGCGGGATTCGTACACTGCCCGAAAGATGGGAGAAAGTAGTGGCCAGCGATGGAAAATACTTTGAATTATACATGTGTAACCAATTTGTTTCATTAAAGCCTCAAATGTTGGGGAAAAAACGGCGGAAGCAAAGTTGTACACCTTGTAACTCCTCCGATTTTTTTATGGGATAACTCTTAAAAGCTTTATACATAGAATAAACGTTGTACATATTTGCAGCCCTCTGCCGCTAGAGGGTTCCGAACTGTAGCGTGTAACATGACGGTGTGTGACGTAATGATATCGGTGCGAGAGAAACGATGTGCTGCAATCGAGTACCAAATTCGAAGAGTTTGTCCATACACGGATCAAAATTTCGTTCAGCATCACACTCTTCCACCACACACCAGCGCTGCGACATCTGCAACAATCCGGCGTCATGGGTTCACTGCATAGACCATCCCTCACACAGTCCCGACTTGACCCCATCCGATTTCCAACTGTTTCCAGAACTCAAAGGACAAATTCGAGGACATCACTTTGATGGTAATGAAGTAGTGCAAAGCCGGCCGCGGTGGTCTCGCGGTTCTAGGCGCGCAGTCCGGAACCGCGCGACTGCTACGGTCGCAGGTTCGAATCCTGCCTCGGGCATGGATGTGTGTGATGTCCTTAGGTCAGTTAGGTTTAAGTAGTTCTAAGTTCTAGGGGACTGATGACCACAGCTGTTAAGTCCCATAGTGCTCAGAGCCGTTTTGAAGTAGTGCAAGCAGAGGTCAGGTTCTGGTTCAGTCAACGAAGTCAAACATTCTACAGTTGGACTGGCGACAGCGTACCAGAGCCGAGTGTGCGAACCGAGTGCGGCCTGTCTGGGCTTTGCTCGATCCTTCCCGGATGTACGAGGTACGGCGCGACATTTCATTTAGTGTTGCGGTGTGGCATTTTCCTTCGCCACCACTCTCTTCAATTCGGCAGGATCGTGGTGTGAGCACTGCCTATCCTACGCTATTTGTTCATGGTATGATGGATGTTCACAGGTCCAATGACTGCACAAAAACAGGCAGTCTAGGCATCTATCGTCACAAGCCTTTACAAATGAATGGGATTGACAGAAGAGAGGGATGATAATTCTCGATATCTGTTATGCAGTCGCATAAGCGACAGGTACTGAAGATTTGCTATGAAACGACATTACAGTATCACGCAGAAAGAATTTAAACATTCCGTAGATAGTGAAAGAGCAACAAATTACAACGATCGATAGAGGGGATCCATTGTTCAGCACATCAAGAAGCACTCTGTGCTAATTTTGCAGGCACACGGCACGTGAGGAAATGGAGGTATGAAATCACACGCATAACTTCACAGTCAACTGCAACAGTTTTCAGTGAAATTTTCGAAGACTAACGAGACTCACGATGGTTAAGTCAAGGGGGCATTCCTAGAACGATTTTTCGATGTAACACTCTCTAATCCTGAGCTTATGAAAGATAAAGTAGTGCAGGAACGAAAATAATATCTCGAACGGACTGCCGACACTGCATTTTAACTGGACTTGACTGAACACTGTTCATATTGCAAGGTAAGAGACAATTGCTTTCTCATTTGGTGGGGATGCATTTAAAAGAAAACGCAACGCCTGAAGAATTCATAGTAGCCTTGAAAGTATTACAAGGATAGTTTCCTAAACGTTTTGAGGACACTGTCAATGTTACATCTGTTTTCGAGACCCTTTGCCGTTTCAGTTGAAAGCAACCCTGTGCATGTGCAGATGTAACTGATTGACCTGCGCTGTAATTCCAATTTTAATGACAAAACTTGTTACGTTAAAACTATGCAGGACGTCTACATTGCCTTAACTCACTCAAGAGTGTCCACGTCTCCATAATGAGGCTGCAAAAGTGCTACAATATTGAGATCGACAAATTTGTTTTGGAAGACCTTTTTTCGATCATGAAACTAAAAAAGTCATGAGTGTGTGGCAACTTCAGTACGGAAACCTGTGAAGTTGCCTCAGTCACCCGTATTCCGACAGTTTGCAATAGATAAATTAATTATGTCTTCAGCGCGCCAAAAATAATTAATTAATACTGAAAATTTGCTTTCTTTGTCAGAGAAATAGCTCCTATACACCGTTTTCGACTCGTTTACAGAACTTCTTTGTCGTCGTGCCTTCATGAGAAGTAGAGTTTCGTGAAGCTGAACCAAAATCGCTGTTGTAGCAAAAAATATTGATGCTGTCCATAACATGACAGGAAAAAAAAAGGAGGGAAGAAATAAAAGAAGATTAGCGTTTAACGTCCCATCGATGACGAGGTCACTGATGCGAAGGGAAATCGGCTGTGTGCTTTTTAAAGGGAACGATCTCAGCATTTGCCTTAAGCGGTGTGAGGAACGGAAGACCCAAATTAGGTACACTTCAGCCCCTCCCTCGGTCAGCAGATGACTCAAGAGATTCGCCAAGCGACGTACCGCGAAACAGAGGCATCCTCAGGGGAACAGACGACAGCAGTACACTTAGCCGTGAAAGAGAGATCTTCCCGAGGTATTTTGCACGACGAAGGCTCAGAAAAACGAGCTCATGTTACCCGGTGCAAGGAAATGATCAAAAGATTCGCCCGAGGAAACTAAAAATGCGTACACAACATCGTAATGGAAGGTGAAACTTGGATACGCTCGTACGGGACGGAAACTAAGCAGCAGTCAACTATTTAGGTGGTCCAAGGCGAAGCACATCCACCAAATGGTTCAAATGGCTCTGAGCACTATGGGACTTAACATCTGTGGTCATCAGTCCCCTAGAACTTAGAACTACTTAAACCTAACTAACCTAAGGACATCACACAAATCCATGCCCGAGGCAGGATTCGAACCTGCGACCGTAGCAGCCCCGCGGTTCCGGACTGCGCGCCTAGAACCACTAGACCACCGCGGCCGGCCATATTGGTTCGGTATTATTTTTCTCAATAAGTGGATTACTCAATACACAACTAGTCTTCAGAAATCTCAAAAAAAAAAAATCTTCTTTTTTATCATAAATAAATTTTCAATTCGATAGGGTCCATAGCTGCGATGAATTTTTTGAAAGATTTCTAGAAGCCTTCAGTTGCCAATCTCTTTATTTCCTTTACGACTGTACAATTTCGGCCTTAGGCCATTTTCAAGTATTTCACAGATGATTTTTTGGCAGCAGATTATGTCACATACATCGTTACTCCTAGGACATCATGTTATGCTCGCTTATAAAATAATTCGAGGTGCTCACGCTGTTTTAGGAGCACGTTACTTTCGAGCAGTTGTTGAGCATAACATTATGTCACAGGAGCAACGACGTAAATGACAATCTGCTACTAAAAAATCACCCAAAAAATACTTGAAAATGGCCTCAGGCCGAAATTGTACAATCGTAAAGGAAATAAAGGGAGTATCAGCTGAAGGCTTCAAGAAATCTTTCAAAAAATCAAATAAATTGCCGAGTATTATTTTACTTCTATATAAATATAACAAAGTGTGAAGAGGAATTATTTCAAAACGGTTGCAATAAACAGAGTGTTCGAAATTATTATTACTGATATTATTATTTCTATAATTCTTTAGATGATAATTTCAAAATATTTGTTACTTAAGTTATTAATTACATAAGACTTTCTCTGAATCTACATAAGCGTTTGCGTCGGAAAGTGAATCGATTTTGTGACATACTACAAGTTCTTAATCAGGGGCGAATTAGTCAATTTCACCTGAGTGCTTCGATAGTTAGGTTTCTGAATCTCTGCGTATTAATCTGATTTATTAGACACAGTTTCTGCGTTTTCGTAAGTGTCTACAGCAGAGTTCCGCAGCACGTGCCGATAGTCCTTTTATCTGCATAGTTTAGTTTTCCACGGTCTTCAGTATGGACAGGAACTGCAATAGTTGTGTGCGGATGTGAGCCGAGTTGGTGACACGTCGCTCTCAGCTTCAGGCTGCGATTGCTTCGGTTAGCTTGAGGTTGCAGTGGATGGGAACCACTGTTGTGGGCCGGCCGTGGGGATCCAACGGACGTCTAGCACGTCAGAGTCCTCCGATCGGTCCTCACCGGTGGCAAACCCACTTACTGCTCGCACTGAGGCTGACCGCTTACCTGTGGTCGAGTGGGAGGTATCCCTGGGTCGTAGCAGATGGCGAAAGACTTCCCAGGCGGCCGCATGTAAGGCCACCCCGGTTTGTCTGAAAAACAGGTTCCAGATGTTGTCTGTGGCTGACACTGTCGCTGAGCCAGATGGTGTCGCCTGTCCTGTTTCAGAGGAAACCTCTCAGTCTGCAATATCTGGACAGTCACAGAGGGTGGGGTTATTGATAGTTGGGAGCTCTAACGTTAGGCGTGTTATGGGGACCCTTAAGGACTTGGCTGCCAAGAAGGGAAAGAAAACCAATGTGCACTCCGTGTGCATACCGGGTGGAGTCATTCCAGATGTGGAACGGGTCCTCCCAGATGCCATGAAGAGCACAGGGTGCAGCCAACTGTAGTGGTTGCTCACGTCGGTACCAATAATGTGTGTCACTTTGGATCAGAAGAGATTCTCTGTGGTTTCGAGCGGCTAACAGAAGTGGTAAAGGCTGCTAGTCTCGCTAGCAAAGTGAAAGCAGAGCTGACCATCTGCAGCATATTCGATAGGATCGATTGTGGACTTCTGGTACAGAACCGAGCGGAGGCTCAGACGGTTCTGCGACCGTGTAGGCTGCAGATTCCTTGACTTGCGCCAAAGGGTGGTTGGGTTTCTGGTTCCGATGGTCAGGTGTCCACTATATGCAGGAGGCGGCCACACGGGTAACAGGGACTGTGTGGCGTGTACTGGGCGATTTTTTAGGTTAGAGAGTCTCTGGAAGAGATACGAAGGGCTTCAGCCACAAAGGGTGCACGCCAAACACAGGAAGGACGTAGATACAGGAACCATCGGTACAACAGTTGTAAATTGTCGTACTGCGAAGAATCTAACGGTGTTCCGAAAGGATAGGCTATACAAGGTTGGCGGTGGCGTGTTTGTTGATGTTAGAAGTAGTTTATCTAGTCGCGAAATTGAAGTAGATAGTTCCTGTGAGTTAGTATGGGCAGAGGTCATTGTTGGCAACGGGAATAAAATAATAACTGGATCCTTTTACCGACCTCCCAATTCAGATTATACAGTTGCTGAAAGGATCAAAGAAAACCATCCGAAAATGTGCCAAACGCATTCTCTGAAAATTATTTCGAGCAGCTATTTCATGAGCCCACGCGAATAGTAAACGGTTGTGAAAACACACTTGACCACTTAGCAACAAATAATCCTGAGTTAATAACGAGCATCAAATCGGATACAGATATTAGTGAACACAGGGTTGTCGTAGCGAGATTGAGTACTGTAACCCCCAAATCTTCCACAAATAAACGAAAAATATACCTGTTCAAAAATTCACTTGACAGATAAAAATTCACTTGACGCCTTCCTAAGAGACAATCTCCACTCCTTCCAAATTAACAAAGTAAATGTAGACCAGATGTGGCTTGAATTCAATGAAATAGTATCGGCAGCAATTGAGAGGTTTATACCAAATAAATTAACAAAACGACGGAGATAGTCCTCTTTGGTACACAAAACGGGCCAGAAGACTGTTGCAGAAACAACGAAACAGACATGCCAAATTTAAACAGGCGCACAATCCCCTTGATTGGCGATCTTTTACAGAAACTCGGAATTTAGCGCGGACTTCAATGCGAGATCTTATAACATTTTCCACAACGAAACTTTGTCTCGAAACCTGGCAGAAAATCCGAAGAGATTCTGGTCGTATGTGAAGTATGTTAGCGGCAAGAAACAATCAGTGCCATCTCTGCGCGATAGTAATGGAGATACTGTCGAAGACAGATTTGCCAAAGCAGAGTTATTAAACACAGCCTTCCGAAATGCTTTCACAAAAGAAAACGAAGTAAATATTCCTGAATTCGACTCAAGAACAGCTACCAACATGAATAACATAGAAGTTAGGTTAGTGGTTAGGTTATTGTATTTTAACGTCCCGTCGACAACGAGGTCATTAGAGACGGAGCACAAGCTCGGGTTAGGGAAGGATGGGGAAGGAAATCGGCCGTGCCCTTTAAAAGGAACCATCCCGGCATTTGCCTGAAACGATTTAGGGAAATCACGGAAAACCTAAATCAGGATGGCTGGAGACGGGATTGAACCGTCGTCCTCCCGAATGCGAGTCCAGTGTGCTAACCACTGCGCCACCTCGCTCGGTCTAACGTAGAAGTAAAAATCCTCGGAGTAGTGAAGCAACTTAAATCACTTAATAAAAGCAAGTCTTCTGGTCCAGACTGTATACCAATTAGGTTCCTTTCGGAGTATGCTGATGCATTAGCTCCATACTTATCAATCATATACAACCGTTCGCTCGACGAAAGATCCGTACCCAAAAACTGGAAAGTTGCACAGGTCACACCAATATTCAAGAAAGTTAGTAAGAGTAATCCAGTAAATTACAGGCGTCGATATGCAACAGGATTTTGGAACATGTATTGTGTTCAAACATTATGAATTAACTCAAAGGAAACTGTCTATTGACACAGTCAACATGGTTTTAGAAAACATCGTTCCTGTGAAACACAACCTGCTCTTTCTTCACATGAAGCGTTGAGGGCTATTGACGAGGGATTTCAGATCGATTCCGTATTTCTGGATTTCCGAAAGGTTTTTGACACTGTACCACACAAGCGGCTTGTAGTGAAATTGCGTGCTTATGGAATATCGTCTCAGTTATGTGACTGGATTTGTGATTTCCTGTCAGAGAGGTCACAGTTCGTAGTAATAAACGGAAAGTCATCGAGTAAAACAGAAGTGATTTCTGGCGTTCCTTATCTATATAAACGATTTAGGATACAATCTGCGCGGCTGGTCCCGGCGGAGGTTCGAGTCCTCCCTCGGGAATGTGTGTGTGTGTGTGTGTTTGTCCTTCGGGTAATTTAGGTTAAGTAGTGTGTAAGCTTAGGGACTGATGACGTTAGCAGTCATGTCCCATAAGATTTAACACGCATTTTTTTTAGGATACAATCTGAGCAGTCCTCTTAGGTTGTTTGCAGATGACACTGTCGTTTATCGACTAATAAAGTCATCAGGAGATCAAAACAAATTGCAAAAATATTTAGAAAAGGTATCTGAATGGTGCGAAACTTGGCAGTTGAGCCTAAATAACGAAAAGTGTGAGGTCATCCACATGAGTGCTAAAAGGAACTCGTTAAACTTCGGTTACACGATAAATCAGTGTAATCTAAAAGCCGTAAATTCAACTAAATACCTAGGAATTACAATTACGAACAACTTAAATTGGAAGGAACACCTAGAAAATGTTGTGGGGGAAGGCAAACGAAAGACTGCGAATTATTCAGTTTCACCTGAGTGCTTCGATAGTTAGGTTTCTGAATCTCTGTGGATTAATCTAATTTAGAAAATGTAACAGATCTACTAGGGAGATTGCCTCCACTACGCTTGTCCATCCTCTTTCAGAATACTGCTGTGCGGTGTGGGATCCTTGCCAGATAAGACTGACGGAGTACATCGAAAAAGTTCAAAGAATGGCAGCACGTTTTGTATAATCGCGAAATATGGGAGGGGGTGTCACTGAAATGATACAGGATTTGTGCTGGACATCATTAAAAGAAAGACTTTTTTCGCTGCGACGGAATCTTCTCACGAAATTCGAATCACCAACTTTCTCCTCCGAATGCGAAATATTTTGTTGGCACCGACCTACATAGGGAGAAACGATCACCACGATAAAATAAGGGAAATCAGAGCTCGTACGGAAAGATATAGGTGTTCGTTCTTTCCGTGCGCTATACGAGACCGGAATACCAGAGAATTGTAAAGGTGGTTCGATGAACCCTCTGCCAGGCACTTAAGTGTGATTTGTAGAGTATCCACGTAGATGTAGATGTTATTGCACTGTTAGTACATGGTTTATCCTCCGTTCTTCCTAATTACCTCAAAAATTCTCTTCGGCATTGATTTGAATAGAGCCAGTACTTCTTGCACTGAAATTGTCGCCCATTTCTCTCGAGTCGCTGTTTTCAGCTCATAAACGGCTTCAAATTGCCTTCATTGCGATAAACACGCCTTACAAGTATTCCCCAGACTCTTACAATGTAAACTTTCGCGGCTGGCACTGACATCACTTAAAACTTTCTCCAAACTTTTTCTCTCCGACTGCGGTAGACGTCTTCAAAGGTAAACTGCTACTTTACTGAAAAGATGTCTCCCGCAGTCGGAGAGGTGATACAGTTTTTTTACAGTGACCACGGCCTATTGGCACAGAAGATTTAAGTGCTGTGTATTCCCCAAAGGTTTCCATGGGGTTCAAATGCGGGCTACATGCAGGCCAGGGCAAGACATCGATATCTTTACCTTCAGACCAGTTTTTGGATGTAGCAGAAACGTACACAGTTGCCTTATCATGTTTAAAATTTGACTTTCGTCCACTAGATCCTCATACATTTTAATCAATTCTCTTTCTAGCATCTCTTTGAACATGTGAGAGCTCATTCTAGAGTCAGCCAAGCAATGCATGACGTAATTTTGGCGCAGAAGGTTGTCCATATCATAACGCTCCACCCTCAAAATTCCTGCTCTTTCTGACCTGCTGCTCTGTTCTCAGATGATGCCAATAATACTGAAATCCACCCAGTCCTACTTCTCATCACTGCAGATTTCATTCTGGAGCCCATGACACGTTTTTCAGAAAACCCCAATCTACCCTGTTTATGTTTGGGTGTTAGAGCGTGTTTCAGCAGTCGTTTCTTGAATACGTTTGTCTTGTGACAAAATTTGTCGTGCATGTCAGGCAGTTATTGGCTGCTGTAAACCAACAACAAGTTGAGAAGAATAACGGTCTTAGGCCCTTAATTTGCGCGAAAGTAAGTCTTTCTATGCCTAAGATAAATTCCTACTTTGCACATATTTTCCGTTCTGTCCAAATCGTGCTCCCAGAACAACGAAATTATCAGTCACTATACTTGAACAGTTCAACTTTTTGGCGATTAGAGCCCCATTACCTTGTGCGTACCGATTTTTGCTTTTCATCAGATGGTAACTGTTTCCGGCGTGGCATTGTCGCAATAGTGGTTTATGTATGCAACACCAACTGTCACTAATGTTGTCTGATCCCTATGTGCAGTAAAGGCACACATGCACACACCAGCACCGCACACAGCCGACTACCTTTGCACCGAATGGCTGAGCACTATGGGACTTAACTTCTAAGGTCATCAGTCCCCTAGAACTTGGAACTAGTTAAACCTAACTAACCTAAGGACATCACACACATCCATGCCCGAGGGAGGATTCGAACCTGCGACCGTATCGGTCGCGCGGTCCCAGACTGTAGCGCCTAGAACCGCTCGGCCACCACGGCCGGCCTTTGCACCGAGTTCCTGCCTCTATCATCTGAATCGTGATGTCATGTTATATACTGTACTACTGACACCAAACGCCATACCATTTGACTGCATTTGTCGGTATACTGGATTTCATATTATTGCGTATTACGTTGTGCACAACTATTCCATCTGACAATGTTAATTTTTGTGGAAATACCAGTGCCTTTATTGGCTCTGAGCACTATCCGACTTAACTTCTGAGGTCATCAGTCGCCTAGAACTTAGAACTCATTAAACCTTAACTAACCTAAGGACATCACACACATCCATGCCCGAGGCAGGATTCGAACCTGCGACCGTAGCTGTCACGCGGTTCCAGCCTGAAGCGCCTTTAACCGCACGGCCACACCGGCCGGCTTTATTGATTTCCGGCACTGTGTAAATCGTTATCTTGTAATATCTTCGCGCTGCGAAATTCGCATCTGTGGTCATCTTTGTCTAACTTAGGGCGTGTTAGTGGAGCTGTGATGGAGACGTGATTTACTGGACTACCAGTCCTGTTTTGTTATATATTTGAGCGTTTAGTACTGAGATTTTCTGGCTGAAGCAATAAATACGATGAAAGCTCCACAACGTTTTATTACACAACTTACTGTAAAATATGAATATCATCTCGATGTCTCTACATCTACATCTACATTGATACTCCGCAAGCCACCCAACGGTGTGTGGCGGAGGGCACTTTACGTGCCACTGTCATTACCTCCCTTTCCTGTTCCAGTCGCGTATGGTTCGCGGGAAGAACGACTGTCTGAAAGCCTCCGTGCGCGCTCTAATCTCTCTAATTTTACATTCGTGATCTCCTCGGGAGGTATAAGTAGGGGGAAGCAATATATTCGATACCTCATCCAGAAACGCACCCTCTCGAAACCTGGCGAGCAAGCTACACCGCGATGCAGAGCGCCTCTCTTGCAGAGTCTGCCACTTGAGTTTATTAAACATTTCCGTAACGCTATCACGGTTACCAAATAACCCGGTGACGAAACGCGCCGCTCTTCTTTGGATCTTCTCTATCTCCTCCGTCAACCCGACCTGGTACGGATCCCACACTGATGAGCAATACTCAAGTATAGGTCGAACGAGTGTTTTGTAAGCCACCTCCTTTGTTGATGGACTACATTTTCTAAGCACTCTCCCAATAAATCTCAACCTGGTACCAGCCTTACCAACAATTAATTTTATATGATCATTCCACTTCAAATCGTTCCGCACGCATACTCCCAGATATTTTACAGACGTAACTGCTACCAGTGTTTGTTCCGCTATCATATAATCATACAATAAAGGATCCTTCTTTCTATGTATTCGCAATACATTACATTTGTCTATGTTAAGGGTCAGTTGCCACTCCCTGCACCAAGTGCCTATCCGCTGCAGATCTTCCTGCATTTCGCTACAATTTTCTAATGCTGCAACTTCTCTGTATACTACAGCATCATCCGCGAAAAGCCGCATGGAACTTCCGACACTATCTACTAAGTCGTTTATATATATTGTGAAAAGCAATGGTCCCATAACACTCCCCTGTGGCACGCCAGAGGTTACTTTAACGTCTGTAGACGTCTCTCCATTGATAACAACATGCTGTGTTCTGTTTGCTAAAAACTCTTCAATCCAGCCACACAGCTGGTCTGATATTCCGTAGGCTCTTACTTTGTTTATCAGGCGACAGTGCGGAACTGTATCGAACGCCTTCCGGAAGTCAAGAAAAATAGCATCTACCTGGGAGCCTGTATCTAATATTTTCTGGGTCTCATGAACAAATAAGGCGAGTTGGGTCTCACACGATCGCTGTTTCCGGAATCCATGTTGATTCCTACATAGTAGATTCTGGGTTTCCAGAAATGACATGATACGCGAGCAAAAAACATGTTCTAAAATTCTACAAGAGATCGACGTAAGAGATATAGGTCTATAGTTTTGCGCATCTGCTCGACGACCCTTCTTGAAGACTGGGACTATCTGTGCTCTTTTCCAATCATTTGGAACCCTCCGTTCCTCTAGAGACTTGCGGTACACGGCTGTTAGAAGGGGGGCAAGTTCTTTCGCGTACTCTGTGTAGAATCGAATTGGTATCCCGTCAGGTCCAGTGGACTTTCCTCTATTGAGTGATTCCAGTTGCTTTTCTATTCCTTGGACACTTATTTCGATGTCAGCCATTTTTTCGTTTGTGAGAGGATTTAGAGAAGGAACTGCAGTGCGGTCTTCCTCTGTGAAACAGCTTTGGAAAAAGGTGTTTCGCATTTCAGCTTTACGCGTGCCATCATCTATTTCAATGCCATCATCATCCCGTAGTGTCTGGATATGCTGTTTCGAGCCACTTACTGATTTAACGTAAGACCAGAACTTCCTAGGATTTTCTGTCAAGTCGGTACATAGAATTTTATTTTCGAATTCAATGAACGCTTCACGCATAGCCCTCCTTACGCTAACTTTGACATCGTTTAGCTTCTGTTTGTCTGAGAGGTTTTGGCTGCGTTTAAACTTGGAGTGAAGCTCTCTTTGCTTTCGCAGTAGTTTCCTAACTTTGTTGTTGAACCACGGTGGGTTTTTCCCGTCCCTCACAGTTTTACTCGGCACTTACCTGTCTGAAACGCATTTTACGATTGCCTTGAACTTTTTCCATAAACACTCAACATTGTCAGTGTCGGAACAGAAATTTTCGTTTTGATCTGTTAGGTAGTCTGAAATCTGCCTTCTATTACTCTTGCTAAACAGATAAACCTTCCTCCCTTTTTTTATATTCCTATTAACTTCCATATTCAGGGATGCTGCAACGGCCTTATGATCACTGATTCCCTGTTCTGTACATACAGAGTCGAAAAGTTCGGGTCTGTTTGTTATCAGTAGGTCCAAGATGTTATCTCCACGAGTCGGTTCTCTGTTTAATTGCCTTGTAAAGCAGGGCACTGAGCAGCGAAATGAAAGGAACTTCAGGGAGACTACATAGAAGAGAGAAACTAAGTAATGTTACTTTTCATAGACTATTCTATTTGCAGTTTTTAATCATTCCCCTCGCCATTTGGGCTTTGCCATTTGTAGTATATAGCAATTAGCGTTATTCAGTGTCTGCTGACGAACTTCAATCATCTGACTTTCACAGTTAGCTAAACGAACGGAGCAGATCAGAGTCTACAACAAATTTTCGTCTATCTTGATAGATGAACATTATCACACCATGATATTTTCAATATCAGTTTAAAAATATCAACGTCAGAATTGACTAAAAGATATTCCAGTTTAACAAAAGTGTGTGTATTATTTTGCGGTACGCAGAGCGGTAACGCATAACACAAGACATTCATGTGTCACAAAGGGTTAAGGACACAGAAGCAATGTTTCCGATACGTAATAGCGTGATATTCCTTCCCTTTCTCCCGCTATTGTCTTCCGTGTGGTGTATGCGAGAGCGAATTATCTGCACAACGTAGTTACGTCCCGGGCGCTGGAAGTAATTTTTCAGTGATAGATAGAGATCAAATTGTTCCTAAAAAGGTCACGCCGGTCCAACAGACAAGTGCAAATATTCGCAAAGCCAGTATCATTAATTTTAGCGTCGCAGCTGTCTGAATGGTATACCAAAAACTCCGTGATCCGATCACTGGACTGGAAAAAAACAGAACGGCCGCAGATTCCACCTAATCCTTAGTGAGTTCCTCGAAATATCGTCGGAATCTCCTAAAAGAGTAATTTCGCTTTTTAAACGCGGAACTACTGATTCAACACCGAGTTCGAAGACAAAAACGCAGTATGCGCCATTTCATGCAGCAGTACGTCCCCGAAGCTCAAACACTACTCTATTGATCCTAAGGACCCATGATTTTTGTCTTCAAAAGATATTTTCCGAAACGTATCTGCTACATAAACATGTAATGGACAAAAGTATGGAAACACCGCGAGAAATACATGCTTGAACGTTAAATGCAGAGGCCAGCCATGCCTGCTGGTCGCGCTGGTGTGTCTGATCATGAACGGCACCTGCACAATTTCCTCGACACTTTGGAAGTGTCAGTCGTGTTCACAACAGTACTCTGTGTCATTGTGAGCGCATTACGTCGGAGCAGAGTGAAAGCTATCTTGGGCAAATCGTTTGTGCTCGTATGGTGGTTCCTTGTGTAATCATAGTAACCGAAGTGTTCGGTGTTTCAAGAGGGACGCACAGAAAGCAGAAAAACATCATCTGCCGGCCGCGGTGGCCTAGCGGGTCTAGGCGCTTCAGTCCGCAACCGCGCGACTGCTAGGTTCGAATCCTGCCTCGGGCATGGATGGGATGTGTGTGATGTCCCTAGGTTAGTTAGGTTTAAGTAGTTCTAAGTTCTAGGGGACTGATGACCTCAACTGTTGAGTCCCATAGTGCTCAGAGCCATTTGAACCAAAACATCATCTGCTAAGTGACAACGCGGACGAAAAGTGTGCGCTGAGTGTTCGTCACAGACCGTCATTGAAGAGGATTCTGACGACAAGTAAAACTACGACAGTTGAAAAAGTCACTGCAGAGCTGAATGTCCCACTCGCGAACCCTGTCAGCACCAAAACAACAAAATGTTCAAGTGTGTGTGAAACCTTATGGGACTTAGCTGTTAAGGTCTCTAACATTCTGCGTGGTGTCTGCTTGTTCTAAGTCGTGTCTCCCTATTACATTTGCGCAACGACGATCTGAGCGTGTTTTTTAGGGAATTGACTAGTTTGAACCTGGGACCTGTTGCTGGTAAGGAGACGCCAGACCACACATGACATGTAGAGTTCAGAAGAGTTCAGTGAGACTAGCAATGATATAACCAAATACTTGCCGGCCGAAGTGGCCGTGCGGTTAAAGGCGCTGCAGTCTGGAACAGCAAGACCGCTACGGTCGCAGGCTCGAATCCTGCCTCGGGCATGGATGTTTGTGATGTCCTTAGGTTAGTTAGGTTTAACTAGTTCTAAGTTCTAGGGGACTAATGACCTCAGCAGTTGAGTCCCATAGTGCTCAGAGCCATTTGAACCATTTTTTGAACCAAATACTTAATGATTTCAGCGTCAGCTCCACAGCACTCCCTGTAAAAGAATCTTAATACTAACTAAATTTAGTGGAAGGGGTTCAAGGCTTTCCTATTTTTAGTTAGCTGGTAAAATAACGTCGAAAAAGCAGTTAAGTTTACCATTGGAATTTTTATTCTACTCACAAAACATTCTTTATAAATTGCACTATTGATAAAAGGAAATATTTTAATACAGAATGATAAAAACCAACTGCGTTCAACAAAAATGTGTTTATAATGGATCGAAGGATGACCTATGCCATATCACATCTATAATCTACGTTTAAATTAAATTTCATAGAAGAGAAAACTATCAAAAATGGTCTACAGTGACCCTCAATTATCTTTAATTACTTATTGTCGTAACTTACAGTGGCTGATGTGGCTTCTCAATAATTATATAACAGAAAAATCATCGCGTTTCAGATTTTAACTTCAAGCAGCAAATGTGAATACCATGAGCTTTAATTGACGATCGACACTAGTATTACGGAAAAAGGGGATGTAACAGATGAGACTTCTGTAGTTCTGAGTGAAGCCTTATGCACTCTTATGCGGCATCGCATGCGTTCATTACCTTGTCGGTGGTTAGGCAGCGTCAGCGGGCGGCGCAGCTCCACACACCTCGCCGTCTCGGAAGCAACTCTTCCTAACTTCTCCTTACTACAATTTACCGAAGTTGGTTTTAGAAAAGCTATCTGGCTGTGTTTTCAACTGACCAATCAGGGTCTCAATGTTAACCTTAAGCTCCACCTACAAAACTTCTGTCTATCCGATGAGAAACGTTATACTTTTCGTGGTGGGGCAATGTTTTTAATGTTTGCAACGTAACAGAGACGCGTATAGTCTCACACTAAAACTTGCAGCTGGTGTGGCCCTTTTAGTGTTATCGTAAGATCTAAACTGTTCTTCTGGAGGGCTCTGTCTTTTAACATGGGCTGGGGGTCGTCTTGGCGGTCAGCTGGCAACTTGGATATCCGTTCCTTATCGCAGGGCCTCCTAGCCTACACGATTCTGCTCTCGGCTTCTGTCCTCGTTTCTCCCCTCGGAACTGCGTCTGTTTCATGGTGGGAAGGTATGACATGCATTTAGGCGTTCTTGTGTTAGTCTGTGGTATTCCATTTGCTTACTCGTTGATCGTATTACTTTGGTTGATTTAATGTCAGGATTTATTCGGAACTATGTGACATACTGTCGGATTTGCTATCATGTCAGGGTTTTCATGGAAGATGTGGGATTTGCCTGACACCTTACAGATCATCAGTCCCTAAGCTTACACACTACTTAACCTAAATTATCATAAGGACAAACACACAGGGAGGACTCGAATCTCCGCCAGGACCAGCAGCACAGTCCATGACTGTTGCGTCTCAGACCGCTCGGCTAATCCCGCGCGGCCCAAAACAACACAAAGACAGCTCCATAGGCACAGAATTGCAGGGCAAGCTGGAATTCCAAACCATTCATCAGCGATGCAAATGCCCAGAACAGGAAACCGTGGTGTCCAAGCCATAAAACCTGGACTATGCACCAACAGAAGAAAGTAATTTTGTCGGATGAGTCTTGTTGCATACCGTTTCGAACTACTGAGAGAGAAACATAGCGGAGGTCCGGTGATAATTTTGGGCAGTCATATGGCGGTATCTGTGGACCCTGTGGTTACTCTGCAGAATCACATTGCTTCCAAGGAATATGTGACCATTTTGTATGGTGAGGTCCATTCGAAAGTACAATGTTTGTTCCTCATTGATGATACTGTGTTCTAAGACGGCGGGGATCCTGTTCACACAGCCTGCATCGTCCAGGACTGGTTTTGTGAGCACGAGGGTGAGCTGTCGCATCTCGTCTGGCCACCAGAGTCACCGCATTCACATTATTGAGGCTCTGTGGTCTAGTTTGTAGAGAAAGGCGGATGATCGCTGAACCTGCCACAATTTTTCAGGAAGAATGGTAAGAGATTCCCTTCAAAACCAAATTCATCCATTGCCGTAATTTACACATTACGAGATGACAGGAAGCTCTTTTGAATGCAAAGAGTTATTTTACACCACATTAGACATGGTAATGTGTTGTGTTTGTGTTTCTATATTTCTGTCCAATTCCTGTATGCTCCGCAAGTTGCTGTAAAGTGGATGGCAGATGATTGTGAAATTTATGTCCTCTTCCATTCGCATACTGAGAGAGAGAGAGAGAGAGAGAGAGAGAGAGAGAGAGAGAGAGAGAGAATGACTGTCACTGTAATCAGGGTGTATACGTGGACAAGGAAAAAAAATTCCCGGATTTCCCGGTTAAAAATACACTTTCTCCCGGGTGGAAACATAGTTTTTCCCTGTTAATTGACAGTATATTTTCTCTCGGAACTGTATAACTTATCAATCCTCTGAATGGTTATGGTTTTATACATGCGCGTAGAATTTCCCGGCGCTTTAGAAAACGAAACACCTTTTGGAAAGATGTTTGATGTGCAGTAACATGTACGCTGCATATTTTCGTATTACGAAAGTATAAATTCGAATTCCACCAAGCACCGCATGTTACTTTCTGAAGCATTGAAATCGAAATTGCGATGCGAATTTGTAAGCCAGTCATAGTTCATGTCACGTCATCTGCTTGGGCTGCAAGAGAAGCTAAGCTTTCACATATAATATTAGGCTTTTATGCACGCATTACATTTTACAAATGTAGCAGTAAATTTTTTAATAACGACATAAAAGTGTTATCTTCTGGGCTATAAATTCTTCTAAGTAGCTCGTCATCAAAGAGCTGATTTTTAAATGAGTCCCTGATTCCCAGTGAAGTAGGCATCGACCTTATATTAAGCTTTTCAATGTTGTTCCAGGATGTAAATTTCCTTGGGTACCAGTACTTTGTTATCTCATGTCTGGTTCTTTGTTATGGCATAATGCCATACGTTCTAGGAGATGAAAACGTACACTTGAAATGCTCTGAACAGTTGAAACTAGCCAATAGTTTGAAATTAAACCATTTGTTTCAAATATATTGACTGCCTCAGCGGAAAAGGTTAATGAAAGAAAATTTCTTCAGCAAACCGATAAAAATAACTTCATTGTTCTGCATGGCAATTAATGCTTGACTGTCAGAAAGGTGGAAATAAAATAAAATGTGAAACTAATAACGGTATTTTAAACATCCGTAATTATGTGAATGTATTTTAATTCACATACAGCTCCCGGCCAAAGAAATCAATTTTGTTTTCATTTGACGTGAGTGCAGTAGACGAAGAGGAAACAGCAAAATCACTAAATGTAAACACGGGTCACATGGAGACTACCCGCTTCCCTATTATAACTCAGACTGCTCTGCGCATCAGACACGTATCTACGATATTTCCGAACCGGGGCAATAGAAGATAGTGGTGTCCCTCGAGCGTCTGAGATAGGACGTCGAAAATTTAAAAAAATAGAATTTTGAAAAATACGTTCATTTTGTAGCGCACATCTTTCTGAAGACTCTGATACATAAAACATACGTGTCCGAGGAATTGTAAGACATGTTATCTGACCGTAAGTGTGTCAAAGTGCAGCGCCACTCCTCTTCACACAGCATTCTTCTATCGAACGTCACTGTATTTCGGTCTGTGGAATTGAAACGTGTATATTTTGTACTGGATTCCATCAAACTATATTCAGGACAGTGGAAATTAAAATGTCCTATGGTGCCTCTCCTGCTTCCAGTCTGCCGGTTTGACATCCTGCCCTTCTTTCTTTTCTTTTTTTTTTGAGAATAAAAACTCTTCAGAAAATTTGCACTCTTTATTCCCTATTAGCTAACAACTTGCTGCTTTGTGTGACATAAAATTAAGTATAGGATACATAAACCCAGTAAAGAGAAGAGACAAGCAAGACAGTACACATTTCTTCAATCCTTAGCTCCTAGATTTTTTTTCTGCCTAATCTTGTTACAGCTTTACATGGCGTGCTTTCCTTTCTGCGAAAGGATCTGTTACCTCATCAAATTTCGTCAAACGTTTTGCTACACGAAAAATCGAAATGTCGTTGTCTAATACTGAAAAAGCTGTAATTACAAATAGGCCCAAGACTGGTGTGGTTTCTCGACCTGATTACTTATATTCTGTCACTGTCTGCGAGATAAAACAAAATAGGGCTTTATAATACTGCAGCAATTGTAACACACGCCAAATAAACGAGACCGTTTTGGCAGAAATGGTCGTTTTTATAACACGGCAGATTATAATTCACAAAGTACCAATATCAAATGCCTATTAGGCCTACTATAAGTAAAAATCTTTACGTTAGGAAATAGTTTTACACTTCATTCATACGCTCCAGTTTCTCAAGCTTGAGATCGATAAGTAGTAGTGCGAAATTTTTATAGAAATTTGAAATCGTCTTATTCTTCCATAATTTGTGTGATGTCCCCGTTTCTTCTCCTTCCTCGTTCTAACAAACAATGTTGTCATCACTAATTCCGCATCTATTCCTGCCAATGTCAAATCTTATTCACCGGTTAGCTTCACTAACTCTGCCGAAATCACCAGTTTAGTTAGCCCGCGATTATTCTCCGGTTAGGCATTGTTACGTGTTCGTACAACGCGTTTTCCGCGCTACTTCGAGAATAGACGTTAAAACGACTGCTAGCCGGAGACTGTAGAACTGGTCCTTGCTAGTATTGCTATCTGGCTAAAAATTTTCTGTCAAAATTTAATTTTCTTGGATACATTGAGAAGATAATACGTAATCTTTCTTACCTGTTATTTCTGTTAGTCGTTTATTCGCACTCTGGTAGTCTGAATCTATGGATTTCGCTGGTAATCGTAACAACGCTCATCATTCGCAAACCGTATCAACCACATAGTCAGACAGTGGTTGGCTTTCTTTCGTTCGGCTATACTCTGCTCAGCTCGTATAGCCCCCTTTCTCTGCAGGAAAGTTTATTTCTAGATGTGACGAGGATTCCACTGACAGAGACATCACGTACACTATGCACGCATTCACAAACCGACAGGGACACGTTTCAAAGTCATACGAATAATCGATAGACCAACGTGCGGTGGATGCTAGGCGCTTTGTGAAACAAGTTTTATATGAATTTGTTTTATTTTAGTTTTTTCTGTCGTTCGTGTTTTATGGCTGCAGTATTATTCTGCAGTAGCAGGATACAGTAATATCCTTTGTTAGAGTATTGGTTCTTACCAGTCAAAGTAACAAAAATTTAACTGAGAACAAATACAATGAAAAAATTCCCGGGTTTTTCCCGGTTTTCTCCCGGATGAAAAAATTCCCGGGTTTTTCCCGGATCTCCCGGTTGTCCCGGGTCGTAGACACCCTGTGTAACATTTTATTTGAAATCGTAATCTTATGTTTCCTGTGAGAAGTAAACGATGGCAGCAGCGAACTGTCACTCGGTCTCTCTCAAATACTGGTTCTCTAGATTTACGCAAAAAGTATGTGCGAGAACAACGACGCCTTTCTTCGAAAGTCTTTACACTTGCACTAACGTGAAAAACGCCCCAACGTGCACTCCGTTTGTTGTCATTACCTCTTTGATGGTTGCTGGTAGAGTAACTTTGTTTTTTCAGTTGACTCGCACCGGTACTGCTTTCATACTGCTATTGTGACAATTTTACTCATGGCTACGTGTCCCAAGTTTCGTGTTTGCCCGCCATATGCTGGCAGCTGGATAGCAAGGATAGCGGAAATGAAATCATTTCCGAAACTGCGTATGACTGTGGTGCTTGCCACAAGGAATAAATATTTTCTATTGCTGCTGCCCTTCTTCCAAACTCTTGGTAGAACCTCTATTAATAACTACTAAGCAACTTGTTTTCAAATAATATTTCAATGAAGTCGTGAGGACTTCTCTAACATACGGGACACACACAAAAAAACAATTTCGAGACCATTTTCCGAACACACTGCACCTCCTTGAAACAAACTATATTCCAATTACGGAACAAACACTGAAAATGCTAATGGATGCCGACAGAGGCTGGAAAGCATGACGACAATCAACAGTTACCTCAGAAATTACTCCAATCTTGCGAAGGTCTCACTCGCCACACCACGTGTACAAAAAACCAGTCCCTAAATTAAAATGCAAATTGTATTATTTACTGTTCTAAGGGACCTAGAACTGTACAAGTTCGTAGATGAAATTCATGACACCTTGGAAACTGCATCAGATTCAAAGTTGCACCGAGGCATATTGACCGTCGTTTATCACTCGTTCTATTTGGGAGTGGAACAGGAAAGGGAATGAGTAGTAACGACAGAAGGAACTCTCTGACATGCGCCAAACGGTAATTTGCGGAGTATGTATGTAGCTGTAGAAGAAGCTGTCATGACCAAACGCTTCAGACAGCTGACGGTTGAGGAGTTTGAACGTAAAACCTGGAGGACAGCGAGCAATTTGCTCAGTGCGGATGAGCTTACGGAAATCATTGGCCGTGCTTTCGTTAATGAACCGTGCCGCGAGCCCGTATGGCTCGCTTTGACGGACGAGAAGACCCATTAAATAAACGGGCAGTCGCTGCTAAAGCAAGGGGGCAAGGTACGCTCTTGTCTGTAGCCATTAACAACGGCCGGATCTTGCAGAGCATCCATCACTTCCGTTCCTGACGTCCCATTACCCCACAGGATAATAACCACAAACAGAGGATTGCTGTAAATAGCTCAGGTTGCTGGATCAACAACGGGAAACATGGTGTGTGGTACATATACACGTGCCCCCGTAACACAACATACGGCACTCGACTCGCAGGTAGCAGACTAGAATCTTGGTGGTGGAACAAATTTTCGCCAGAAATATTTGGCCGTCTTTGTGACTTATGTCCCGAATTCAATTCCAAACGGCCCCCAGTGTCGTGGAGTGAGTCCATGTGACACTGTTGGTGTTCCGTCCGTCGCATGGGAACGTTAATCTCGGCTGGGCCTTTGGTGATGTGCCGGCACTGCGTTTCACCATCTCTCTCCTCTCGTCATCATGTGAAACACACAGACAGGCAGGCAGGCACACACACACACACACACACACACACACACACACACACACACCATTACAGTCACTGCTACAAAAGACACGGCTAAGACATAATTCTCACTCAACACAGAAGAAA
Organism: Schistocerca serialis cubense; assembly: GCF_023864345.2. Lineage (NCBI taxonomy): Eukaryota > Metazoa > Arthropoda > Insecta > Orthoptera > Acrididae > Schistocerca > Schistocerca serialis. Next base: position 68,130,503 of record NC_064638.1, read on the forward strand.
AAAAAAAACTCTTACCAATTAGGGGCTGAATAATCCCTCAAGAACTCTCTGCCGACAATTCCATACGACTATTTCTTTTCTTCTTTTCTTCCCCTGCCCCTTACCTATTCAGTTCGCAGATGCGACGTGGGAAGAAATATTGTCCGTATAATTGGAATTTTTTTTGAGTAAGGCTCTCCATGATACAGATGCACTGATGAGACAAAACTTTAAGACCACCGGACAGCGCAAGTTTAAATGCCGCCTGGTGCCCTTTGGGCGCGTGACGCAGTGACGAATGGAGAATCATTCTAGCTCTGGGCAAATCGAGAAATACACTGATATACTCGTAAGCGACTTTGATAAAGGGCAGATTGTTACGGCCAGGCTTCTGCGAACGAGCGTCTTGGAAACGGTGAAGCTGGTCGTCTGTTCGCGTGCTACTGTCGTCACATATACAAGAAGTGGTTAAAGGGCGGTGAAGCCACGGTTACTCGACAATGTGTTGGACGCGATGCCTTATCACGGAACGTGGAGGTCACAGGCCTCCCGTCTCTGTAAAGTAAGTGGCGGTATGTAGCAGATATGGTGACAGAGTAGAAGTGTTCCAAGTGGGGAGTAGTATGGGAAGGTGCGTACCAGCGTACTTCAAGAGCCGGCTTACATTACAGCTCCAATCGTAACAATTGTTATACTACCTATTCTCCAAATATGATTTCATCACTAGTCTTCCATTGGTTGTTGTCAACACTGATCTTCTGAAGCACTGAACCGTTATTTCAGATTTATTAAGGCTTGGCAATTGAGAGATTACAGGTTAACTATTCTGATAGGCTCCATACACAATAAGGTTGATACCCATTTTACTGTCGTTTCACCGATCACTACACAGCATGTTTTTCACAGCATAGAGAATCACTCCTTCCATACACCACTGCTGATGGTGGTGGTTCTTTGTTAACCACAAATTCAACTTCTCAATTTTCTCAGACAAGCAGTTAATGCTACAACTTGTGCAATAGTGAGATATAACTCAGCGATAACTTGCTTGCAATTTATAAGATTAGCAGCTACTTGTTTCGGCACAAAACTATCTGTATCGTTTTTAAATTCTTGCAGGTCTGCGAATGCATTCCTCATTCTGAATAGATGATGAAGATACCGTGCATATTTTTAACACTGTTGACTATAATACGAAATGAAATATAGAATGTTCCCTTTTAGCCGCGCTGGATTAGCCGAGTGGTCTAAAGGCGCTGCAGTGATGGACTATGCGGCTGGTCCCGGCGGAGGTTCGAGTCCTCCCTCGGGCATGAGTGTGTGTGTTTGTCCTTAGGATAATTTAGGTTAAGTAGTGTATAAGCTTAGGGACTGATGACCTTAGCAGTTAAGTCCCATAAGATTTCACACACGTCTGAACAATTGTTTCCTTTTAATCGTAAATCGTTCTCCCAACTGCAAAAAAACTGCTGTCGACACAAGGCCGATTATCAATACCAGCCCTTATACACACTACACTCGTAGGCATGGATTGTGGTGTGTGTTGAGAGAGTAGTTAATAAGTGATTAGATAGCACTTTTCCAATACCTCCACTGCGTGGTCGTCGGGGCTCAGTTTGAAGCAGGACCCATCATTGAAGAATTCTACTCAAGTTAATGAGATTCCAGGCCGAAGACATGTCTGGAGAAGCCCTGGATATTAGTGGGATTCTAATCTGACTGTCGCCTAGCATATGGACCGACATCCAGGAGCGATGGTCTGGGGTGCCATTTCTTTTCATAGCAGGACCCTTTTGGTTGTCATCCACAGCACCCTTACAGCACAGCAATATGTCGACGTTTTGTTGCTATTCATGACAAGCCATCTTGGGTGTTGCCACTCATGACAAGTCATCTTGGGCTTACATTTAATGCCCTCTCATATACGGCGAGAGTTTCTGAGTTTCGACTACTTTTCTTGCTTGCCAAACCCTGCCTTGAAGAACAAGGTCACTGTATGTCTCACCAACAGAGAACGTGTAGTGCATTATGGGCAGGGTCCTCCAACCATATCGGGATTTTGACAATCTAACCCGGAAGTTTGACAGAATTTGGCACGATATCCCTCGAGCAATTAAACAGAGAACCGACTCGTGGAGATAACATCTTGGACCTACTGATAACAAACAGACCCGAACTTTTCGACTCTGTATGTACAGAACAGGGAATCAGTGATCATAAGGCCGTTGCAGCATCCCTGAATATGGAAGTTAATAGGAATATAAAAAAAGGGAGGAAGGTTTATCTGTTTAGCAAGAGTAATAGAAGGCAGATTTCAGACTACCTAACAGATCAAAACGAAAATTTCTGTTCCGACACTGACAATGTTGAGTGTTTATGGAAAAAGTTCAAGGCAATCGTAAAATGCGTTTCAGACAGGTAAGTGCCGAGTAAAACTGTGAGGGACGGGAAAAATCCACCGTGGTACAACAACAAAGTTAGGAAACTACTGCGAAAGCAAAGAGAGCTCCACTCAAAGTTTAAACGCAGCCAAAACCTCTCAGACAAACAGAAGCTAAACGATGTCAAAGTTAGCGTAAGGAGGGCTATGCGTGAAGCGTTCATTGAATTCGAAAGTAAAATTCTATGTACCGACTTGACAGAAAATCCTAGGAAGTTCTGGTCTTACGTTAAATCAGTAAGTGGCTCGAAACAGCATATCCAGACACTACGGGATGATGATGGCATTGAAACAGAGGATGACACGCGTAAAGCTGAAATACTAAACACCTTTTTCCAAAGCTGTTTCACAGAGGAAGACCGCACTGCAGTTCCTTCTCTAAATCCTCGCACAAACGAAAAAATGGCTGACATCGAAATAAGTGTCCAAGGAATAGAAAAGCAACTGGAATCACTCAATAGAGGAAAGTCCACTGGACCTGACGGGATACCAATTCGATTCTACACAGAGTACGCGAAAGAACTTGCCCCCCTTCTAACAGCCGTGTACCGCAAGTCTCTAGAGGAACGGAGGGTTCCAAATGATTGGAAAAGAGCACAGATAGTCCCAGTCTTCAAGAAGGGTCGTCGAGCAGATGCGCAAAACTATAGACCTATATCTCTTACGTCGATCTCTTGTAGAATTTTAGAACATGTTTTTTGCTCGCGTATCATGTCATTTCTGGAAACCCAGAATCTACTATGTAGGAATCAACATGGATTCCGGAAACAGCGATCGTGAGAGACCCAACTCGCCTTATTTGTTCATGAGACCCAGAAAATATTAGATACAGGCTCCCAGGTAGATGCTATTTTTCTTGACTTCCGGAAGGCGTTCGATACAGTTCCGCACTGTCGCCTGATAAACAAAGTAAGAGCCTACGGAATATCAGACCAGCTGTGTGGCTGGATTGAAGAGTTTTTAGCAAACAGAACACAGCATGTTGTTATCAATGGAGAGACGTCTACAGACGTTAAAGTAACCTCTGGCGTGCCACAGGGGAGTGTTATGGGACCATTGCTTTTCACAATATATATAAATGACCTAGTAGATAGTGTCGGAAGTTCCATGCGGCTTTTCGCGGATGATGCTGTAGTATACAGAGAAGTTGCTGCATTAGAAAATTGTAGCGAAATACAGGAAGATCTGCAGCGGATAGGCACTTGGTGCAGGGAGTGGCAACTGACCCTTAACATAGACAAATGTAATGTATTGCGAATACATAGAAAGAAGGATCCTTTATTGTATGATTATATGATAGCGGGACAAACACTGGTAGCAGTTACTTCTGTAAAATATCTGGGAGTGTGCGTACGGAACGATTTGAAGTGGAATGATCATATAAAATTAATTGTTGGTAAGGCGGGTACCAGGTTGAGATTCATTGGGAGAGTGCTTAGAAAATGTAGTCCATCAACAAAGGAGGTGGCTTACAAAACACTCGTTCGACCTATACTTGAGTATTGCTCATCAGTGTGGGATCCGTACCAGGTCGGGTTGACGGAGGAGATAGAGAAGATCCAAAGAAGAGCGGCGCGTTTTGTCACCGGGTTATTTGGTAACCGTGATAGCGTTACGGAGATGTTTAATAAACTCAAGTGGCAGACTCTGCAAGAGAGGCGCTCTGCATCGCGGTGTAGCTTGCTCGCCAGGTTTCGAGAGGGTGCGTTTCTGGATGAGGTATCGAATATATTGCTTCCCCCTACTTATACCTCCCGAGGAGATCACGAATGTAAAATTAGAGAGATTAGAGCGCGCACGGAGGCTTTCAGACAGTCGTTCTTCCCGCGAACCATACGCGACTGGAACAGTAAAGGGAGGTAATGACAGTGGCACGTAAAGTGCCCTCCGCCACACACCGTTGGGTGGCTTGCGGAGTATCAATGTAGATGTAGATGTAGATGTAGGAGGACATCCAACACCTCTATCAACTAATGCCAAGCCGAATATTTGCTTGCATAAGGGCCAGAGATGGACAAACGCGTTATTGATGTGATCAGTTTGTGAAGCTCTTTCTCTTGAACAAAACATACAATTTTTCTGAAACTGTAAAAATTGATTGTCTATACATGTACATCACGTCTACTGATAATTCCTTCGTGGTGCGTCTTTTTTTTCTTTGTTTTTTTGTTGTCTTAAGACATTCACTAAAAATAGATTTAATAAAGTTTCCAAAAACAGCAGACTATAATTGCGCTGGCAATAAATACTTCTAAATTCGTACGGCGTATACGCTGGCCTACTGCAATCTCTATCTTGTTTCCCACTGGCTGAGAGCTGTGGCCAGTACAGTACTCAAACTTGCCAGCTATTGAACATGTATTTTGTTGTTTATGTTGACGTTTTTTGCAACTTGTTATGTTTGCAAAGTGTGTTTTTCTAGAAAACTAATGAAATGATTCTATCTATAATAATCGACCTACTTGTCGACAGCATACCAAGATTAGTACAACTGTAGAATAATTTCACACATTTTACATTCCATATAAACGAAGTAGGAAAGTGGCCGCTACAAAAGTTTAGGAATAATTTAACATTTTTATCTTGTTATGTTATATTTGGTTCAAATGGCTCTGAGCACTATGGGACTTAACTGCTGAGGTCATCAGTCCCCTAGAACTTAGAACTACTTAAACCTATCTAACCTAAGGACATCACACACATCCATGCCCGAGCCAGGATTCGAACCTGCGCGGTTCCAGACTGTAGCGCCTAGAACCGCTCGGCCACTTCGGCCGGCTATAAATTGTGTGACTGTAGCATTATAACGAGTGTTGTGCACAGTCTAAAACAGACAGTTTACGGTGTCGAACTCCTTCCCTTCTGCGCGGAACGGACAAGTGAACGACACTGACAACCAGCTGCATTTTCAGCTGTGTCGCCTATCAATCGTTCACGTAAGACAAAACTAGTATTTCACCTTGCAGTTGAGTATGCCCTATTTTTGTATTTACTGGCCGATTAAAACAGTTTGCTGGCCAGGGCCTTGGCCCTGGAGAAAGCTTAAGGATAATGCTCTCTCCGACTGAGCTACGCTGGCAAGACACTGGACCCACAACCACAGTTTCAATTCTGCCAGCATGCCCCGCATCTCTCCTTCCATCCCTGCCTGGGCCAGTCGTCCTAAAGCTGTGAGGACAGATCGTGAGTCGTGGTTGGGCAGTTGAGTTTTACGAACATTACTCGTAACAGCTATGTTCCGGGTTAGAGTCGGTGTTCAGCCTACGCTCAGGGACGGATAGAAGTCACATAAGGTAGATGTTAATGTTGGCACGAGAATTTCCTTGACCTGAGACAATGATTGTCATTATAGAAGCTACGCACGTATCACACAACGAGTAAGAGCAGAGAATCGAAGATTTGTGCAGGAACTGGAAGTAGAACTAGGACGTAAATAAATGTAACGCATTGCGGATAAACATGGGAAGAGATCCATTACCGGTCGATTTCACTATCGGCGCAAATTACCGGAAACAGTAACTACCGTAAAATAGAGAAACCTGAAGTGGATAGATTATAAAGAACAAATAGTAGGAAAATCAGATGTCACATTGAGATTTATTGAGAGAATCGTCAGAAATTCTAATTCATTATCGAAAGAAATGGCTTATAAAACACTCTTTCGACGAAGTCTCGATTACAGTTCACCAGTCTGGGACCATTACCACGTACAATTGACAGAAGTGAAAGAGAAGATCGTGTGAAGAAGACCACGCTTCGTCATGGGATCGTTTACTCGGCTCAAGAGCTTTAGAGAGATGCTTAACAAATTTCAATGGCAGACGCTATGCGAGAGGCGTGTATTACGGACAGGTTTATAGATGAGGTTTCGATAGCGTATCTTCGAAGAACAGTCGGACAATATGTTGTTTTCTGCCACATACGTCTCGCGAAATGACCACGACAGATAATCAGAGAAATAAGATGTACGAGGGGTGTTCAATAACAAATGCAACATTTTTTTTTGGAAGGAGGTTGGTTACATTCAGGATTCCAATACACCATTTATTCCCCACTCTTTTGGCTACACAACCCTATTTTTTAACATAATCTCCATTCAATGCGACTGCCTTACTCCACCTTATTGGGAGGGCCTGTAGGCCTGCTTGATATCACTCTACTAGTCGACGTCAGAGCCAAGGTCTTGCCGCATTAATAAACTTCCCATCATCCACGTACTGCCTACCGCGGAGTGCATCCCTAATTGGGCCAAACAAATGGACGTCGGAAGGTGCGAGATCCGGGCTGAAGGGCGGAGATCGGACAGGCTTGCGCGACCATGTTGATGATGCCAGACGCCTCTCCCAATGAGTCACGTGCTTTTTTGCACTGTCAGGTCTCCGAAGAAGCGCCTTTGTATTTCTGCAATGCTCCGATTTTCCGCCAAAAGAAATTCAATGACAGCTCTGTTTGGAACGTACCTCCGAAACAGACGCCATTTTGAAGGCTACGTATAGCGCCGTCAACTATCGGAATTTCATGAAACTACAGGGGCTGAAGCGGGAATATTCTACGATGTCCCGCAACTAAGTCCGCATTTTTTCAACCGAAACTGGGTGAGAAAAAAATGTTGCTTTACTTACTGACCGACCCTAGTATTACGGAGCTTTACCAACAATCGTTCTTCCCACGTACCATTTGTGAATAAAATCGGAACGAGGAAAAAAAAATTAGTTCTATCGAAGTACCTTCGGCCACACACTGTAAGGCCGTTTGCGCAGTATACATGTGGATGCAGACGCGTGCTACGCACTTTACTAACTCCTTGCCGCAAATCGGCAATTCCTGAGAGGGGCAAGTTTAGTACTGGAATATAGTGAAGTGGGTCCTGTTGACTAGTCTAGGGACACTGGAGGTGGACTCAGTCTCTTGGAGATGTTGTGACATGGGTCTGCTGACCTCGATTTGGTCTTCGTCCTCCGGTTTTCGTTCTCCTAGCCCTATGGGCTGTAATACGAAGGATGGGGGGAACTAAGTCGTAATAGCGCCGATTCATGCCAGCGACCAAAGAATACTGCACAGAAAAAATACAATTGTCAGCCCAAACGAACACATGGGAATTCATGTTCCGTGACTCAAGACTTCAAAAAATTATAAATTTACCGTCTGTTTCCTGTCATTGAAACACGATAAAAAATAAGAACGAAAATGTTCTAGAATTGACAACACGGAACTAACACATCGCGGCGAATTACGCACACACCATAAGGCTTACTGGAAGAAGCAGTTAGTCAGCGCTAGAACCGTATTTTTATTTATTTGAAAACAATCATTACAACGTTGAGGGCTAAAACTGGGGGCTTTCTCAAGGCGCCTTCTGTTGACATATTTCTGATCTGAAAGCGTTTCTATTGTTGACTCTGTTTCCTGGTGTCATAGTACTAGTTGTTCTGGACAAACTGATACACACCGTATTAACGTACTAGCTGCTGATGGGGAGTAGCGGAAAGTCGATATGCACAAGAATAGAGCACACAGCGTGGCTCTGAGCACTACGGGACTTAACATCTGAGGTCATCAGTCCCCTACACTTAGGACTACTTAAACCTAACTAACCTAAGGACATCACACACATCCATGCCCGAGGCAGGATTCGAACCTACGACCGTAGCAGCAGCGCGGTTCCGGACTGAAGCGCCTAGAACCGCTGAGCCACAATGGCCGGCCACACAGCGTGTCGGAGACAGTGCAGTGCTGCACATGAGACAGTTTTTTTCCGAAAATGCGGAAACGGTAAATGTAATCCGAACATATCTTCATATTTGTAACGTGAATTGATGAAGCAGCGAACGTGTGGATGGCTCGCCGGTAGGCATTTGATTGCAGACTGTTTGGACCTGGTGCGTCCTAGAGGGACTGGACGAGAAGGAATTCCCGCTTCCATGCGGGACTGAACCCAGGACCTCCAAAGTCGGAGCCTAGAGTTGTACCCGCAACACCACCACGGCAACAACGCTGAAAATATGGCGGACAACAGATTGTCTATCGCACGACTTTATGTTTTCGTATAAAGTCCACGCAGAGGATTCAGATTCATGTTTGTTGAACTCCCAATTTGAGTTATGAAGAGCTACTGCTCTGCACAGAAGGTAGCTGAAACAGTCGCACTTCAGTGCGTTACGCTTGACTGATAACATAACTTTCTCCTGAATGTTTTTGATAGTGGTTCCAGCGAACCAATCAATTTCGTGAAATTATTACCTCGGCGAAGATCACTTTGGGTTCTGGAGGAAGGTAGGAACACACGAGGTAACACTAACCGTACGATTTAGCTACGACGATAGATCAAAGAAAATTAAACCTGGAAAATGAAGCACTAAAAGTAGATGAAATTTTTTCTGTCTGGACAGTAAGATAACTACTGATGGCAGAAGTAGAGACGTTACAAAATACAAACTAGTTACAGCACAAAAAGCATTTCTGAGAAATAGGAACTTCTTAACATCTAACACAAATCTTAAATGTTAGGAAGAATTTCCTGAAGTTATTTGTACAAGTGTAATTTTGTACCGAAGTGATACACGGAGGATACGCAGTCAAGTAGGAAGGGAATAGAAGCTTTTGAAAAGTGTTGTTAGAGAAGAACGTTGGAAATTAGATAGTTATACCGAATAGTTAATAAGGAGATACTGAATCGAACAGAGGGAAAAAAAGAGTAATTTATTGCACAATCTGTCTAAAACAAAGAATCGGTTGCTAGGCCACATTCAAAAGCATCAAGGAATGGAATAAACTGTGAGGGGTAAAAATTGTAGAGGAAACCAGAGCTTGAGTACAGTAAACAGGTTGAAATGGACCCAGTTTGCAGTAGTTATACAAAAATGAAGAGGCCTTAATAGGATAAGCTATCATGGACAGCTGCATTAAACTAATCTTGGGGATGAAGAAAGTGACAACCACAGCAATAGCAACGACAGGAAAAAAGAAAAGAAACAGCAAACACAGCAGATACAACGATGATTTTGCTAAAAAAGGCGTACTTATAGTCTTTCCTTGAAGTTACACGAGTTGAACTTGTCCTGATAAATCGAGGTTCTATCGCAGCTGTCATGAAATATCTTTTATTTATTACGGCTGAATGTATGTCTTCTTTGTCGAACTCGAGTGACACTCCTCATATAAACTCCGAGTTATCTAGTGGCACTGAGTCAATGACCCGTTGGTCTATTAAAAAAGGCATACGCCGTGGGAAAGTGGGCAAGCTCTATCCGTCTGTTTGATGAGAAGAGCTAAAGGGGACGGGACTGCTACACGTTCGGCAGCACTTGATCCCGTCACGAACAACGACCAGCGGGTAAGGTAACAGCGAACCTGTTCAGGAACTAAGGATGAGTACAGCAGAAGTATATCGTTTGGACAGTTCAGACAGAGCAGCTATAGACGAGACTCACCACTGTCGTGAAAGAATTAAATCCGATAAAGGAATTAAAATTAGCAGCACGAGAAGATAGTGCACTCAATACCGCCTTGGTCTATCAAGAGTCAATCCAGCGGAGTGCCGGTTCTGCGGCTGTTCCCAGCAGTAAACGTACACATTTTGTAAAGATTTGGGAAACGCAATCTAGCTCTCATTATGTAACAAACATGAGGCTTGGTTTAAGTAAATAATGTTATAAACGAAGGCCACTACATAGCAACCGTATATGAACTGCTCATCCAAGCTGAGTACCTATATTATTGTCTATCCACAGCACCCCCCCCCCTCAACCCCCACCTCTCCCAAGGGAAGCATTATTTGCGAGCGTTTAGACTACGTTTGTGTGTGCTTACATAAAACGCCTCCACTGATTGAAAACCACGACATGTGTCAAACACGCGCAATGATTCGTTTTCTGTTTGCAAAAGACGCGAAAGCGATAGAATTGAGTCGGCAGGTCAATGAACCTAAGGTATCCGTCGTCAACAACTGGTGACGGTTATCTGACGGTATTACACAACGGTTCCAAGCATTAGTTCCTCATGTGGTCAGTAATCGTGGTCTAATGACAGTAACTACGACCAAAACCGGTTATCTTCAGTAGAGAGAAAATAGCGATTTCGAGTTTATTTTTATGCTTGTAAAAAGATTAAGGTCGCAAAGATTCACTTTCGAAAGAAACTGATAGTCGAGTTGTGTCACTCAACGCAATGTTCGTTATGTAAGATACTGAATTCCCTTGCTTTACGTCCAGCCACATTATTCGCGAGCCACGGCACATCGCCCACACGTTAGTCCCGACCACATTACTGCTATTGTGGAGGAAGGGATCTGGCACAGTGGGGGGATGGTGCACGGTAGGGCGTTCCTGTGGGCACCGTACATCCAAGAGTAATGTGATTCGTGGTACTGAAGAGTTCTGTACGCATGTGTGAACTGGAAGTTGGCGTGCAATAACGGCAGACCAGGATAATGAACTTGGGAACACATCACAGCAAAATCATTTTTAAACGCGGAGCAGCTCAAACATACAAAGGAGTTCCCGGGTCCGTTTACAGGGTTCGGCGACAGACCACAACGCAAACGAAGACTAAGTTCCGCGGACATCGGTGACTCTAGCGATTAGTATTCGCCGAGAAAAATATACATCGTGACTGTCGCGATGTGTTTTCCGACGAATCAGTACTTTCCATACAGAGCTGGACCAGTACAGGGCCGAGAGGTGAGGCCGTGCAGTTCTAGGCGCTTCAGTCTGGACCCGCGTGACCGCTACGGTCGCAGGTTCGAATTCTGCCTCGGGCATGGATGTGTGTGCTGTCCTTAGGTTAGTTAGGTTTAAGTAGTTCTAAGTTCTAGGGGACTGGTGACCACAGATGTTAAGTCCCATAGTGCTCAGAGCCATTTGAAACATTTTTGAACTAGTACAGGGTATATAGGCAGCATGACTTCCATTTCGATCCCAAATTTATTAACAAACGATGTTGCAGTAGACGCGTGGCTGAGGCAGTTTGGGTCTGAATGTGTTCCCGTGAACTTCATACGCTCCACAGGATACACGGTCAACTTGAAGCTGCCCAGTATAGTCATGTTGTTGATAATTTTATGATTCAATCAGTACCACAACCCTAGGTTGAATGATTAATCTGCTTCCAACAGTCTCCAATGCACATGTCAGGAGTGGTTTCGAAAACAGAATGAGATTTCTCTTCTCAAACGGTTTCGTTCCATCAGGCCCATTGAAGACGTATAGGTGGAGATGAAACTCGTCTGAGCACGCGCCAAGAACCAGTCACAATCTTTGGAATGTTGCCCAAGCTCCCAAAGAGTGCCGGGGGTGACAGAGAAAATAGATTTATTACTCACTTCAAAGACTCCCTTCCTCGCAAGATGTACGAGAGAGGGCACGCGCCGGGCAAGGAAGACGTGGCAAACGAAAATTATTGATGCATCGGTGTCCATTTTTGCTACCAAATGTATTGGACGATGATGATTGGTTTGTGGGACGCTCAGCTGCGCAGTCATCAGCGCCCATACAAAGTCGCAATTTGCACACAGCCCAATTTTTTACACGGTCCAATCTAGCCACTGTCACGAATGATGATGATGAATTGATGAGGACAAAACAAACACCCAGTCGCCGGGCAGAGAAAATCCCCAACCCCGCCGAGAATCGAACTCGGGACATCGTGATCCACAGGGAGCAACGCTAGCCAGTAGACCACGAGCTGCGGACGAATGTATTGGAGACAGATCGAGAATAAGTACTAATACAGTGTGGTGCAGCGTCACTTTTAATGTACTTTCCCAAATCAGCCTGCAGCTTCGATACACACAACGCTCCTGGCGAAAAATCACTGGGTGCAGTAAAAACCGCATGATACCCGGCTGTAAACGTTGGAAGCGATTCCATCTCGAATGACCATGTAAAGCTACAGGAGAAGCAGATGTCAGACTGACATTCATAGGAAGACTCCTGAGGAAATGTAGCTCATCCACGGTAGACATGACTCACAAATCGGTTGTTTCGCCGATTCTCATTGCTCATTAATCTGGGGTGCTTGCCAGGTTAGAATAAATAAGAGGGCTTGATGAAAAGTGGCGTCTCTGATTTTTTATCTGAAAATTATTATAGCTTTTAAAATAAAACGAACGACATTAACATTCTACTTCTTTATTCTACATGTCGATCTATTTATTTCTCAACATAGTCACCGTGGCAACCAATATTTTCTCCCAGTTCCTCGAAACAATCACTCTAGAATTTTTGACTTTGTTGACGGAGCCACAACACCACCTCTGCTTGTATCGCCTCATCACTGCCAAAGTGAAGTCATCGAAAGTGTTCTTTAAGTTTAGGAAACATGATGAACTGATAGAGCAAAGTGAAGAAAGTGTGGAGAATGATCAATGACTGTGAACCCAACGTGTCGGGCTGCTGCAGATGTCGCAAGCGCTCGGGTGTGGTCTGGCATTATCATGCTGAAGGACGTAGTTAGATTACACACCGCCATGTTACACGCTACAATTTGGAGTCCTCTAGCGACAGAGGGCTGCAACTTTCGTCAACGAAGCGGGATACCTCAACCAATATTCAGAACAGAATAAAGTCGGAGACATTACTCTTCAGTACGCCTTCGTGGCACAGAGGGAGAAGATAGAAGCGAAGTGTGTATCATCCCGGATCCGCTCAGTCGGTGCAAAAGCGTTAATGGGAGAGACGCTATTTCTAAGCGTTAATGGGACAGACGCTATTTCCAAGCGTTAATGGGGGGAGATGCTATTTCCTTCATATAGAAATACCAAACTTCCGGATCCTGCCTCGGGCATGGATGTTTGTGATGTCCTTAGGTTAGTTAGGTTTAAGTAGTTCTAAGTTCTAGGGGACTAATGACCTCAGCAGTTGAGTCCCATAGTGCTCAGAGCCATTTGAACCAAACTTCCGAGAACAGGCGTCGTAGGGAAGAGTCGGGTAACATATTTATTTCCACATGCGTCTCGAGAAAGGTCAAAGTGAGAGAACCAGATAAATTAAACAATATGTCGAAGGGTTGGCGACAGTCCTCCGTTCCGCGGACCATTCGTCACTGGAAAAGGAAAGGGGGGAGGGGATATTAGATCGCACGTAACCCCCGTCATACACAGGGAGGTGGCTTGCGGAGTACAAATGTAGATATATAAATGAATTGAACGTCGCGTGTCGGAATATCGGTGAATGCATCGCGGGTTGCCCACCTGTGTCCCAACATGCGCACAACAGAATTCTGCTCACATGGGGCCCACGCCTACGCAGAGCTTGCCCAGAAACGAAAGTGACAGAAATGGAAGCTCCAGATGGCCACGCGTCTAGGAAAGAAAAAAAAAGAAAAAAAAGCCTTTTTGGCGTGAGTCATGCAAGGCATCAGGCACTTATTTTAACGTAGGTCTCATGCAGCTGTTGGTCCAGTATTAGGAATACAGACGGTAATCCAATGGTCGTGCGGTGAAAACTTTTTCTTTTTTATTTTGAATCTTTGCGTTGGGTGGTAAATTGCATCAAAGTACGTACCAGTGTACATCAGCAGTTATCCTCGTCAATATTTGGAGAAATTTTGTGTTGTGCGATGAGAAAGAACCTTTTGCGAATATAAAGCAGGCTTGCTTTTCTGCAGAAACTTTAAAACAAACATGTAATTTTAAAATTGCAGCGCTTATAACGTGGGCAAGATGTCGAGAAAACTACTGCTTCCCCTGATTCTCGATGAATATTATCCTAGCACGGTTAAATCGTCAACTGTAAACTAATAAAAGTATCTAATTTTAAATACGAACTTAACGTGTACGCATTACAGTCACTTCATGGAAATTTATATGTAATACTTTTCACGCCTCTTAGGAAAACACTAACGAATACAATATATTTCGCTTTATTTCGGTTTATTTGCAGTCTAATTAACGTAAAAATTGAAGAATTAAATAAATGACCGCATAAAGACACTAGCATTACCGTGCTGTAATCGTTCCGCTTCGCCAATCGCTGCCTGCAAACTTCGCTAGCATGAATGGCTGATGTCTCGCCTGCTATTACTTTTCTAAACGCTCAGTCACGTCGAGCTCCCACTTCATCTCTCGTCAAGACGTGCATATACCGTAAAGCTGGAGGCAATCGGTGACGACGAGCAGGGGCGATCCCTTTGTCTACACACACACACACACACACACACACACACACACTCACACTCATTGTGTAACACGTGTATTCGTGGCTTAGTGTCACTGTAGCAACTCTGATGTCAGTCATTTTGAATTTTCCCTCAATGTCTCTGTTAATGAATGTTTTGTATTCCTCTACATAAAATAATGAGCTCGGGCGTTGAAGAGATACGTATATTCTTTAAAGTTGTGAATCTGCTTATCAGCATTCAGAGGGGTCTTATACTTGCCAAATAAACGTTACGTACAGTTCTGTCATTCGTATTGGTTGTAAAATAAATAATAATGTGGCGAGCAAAAAGTTTCCGTTCAAAGGCTGTACAATACAAAATCGGTTTACCAATCACGCAAAATCGCCGTGAGCACCAAGGCAATCACCTGCCCCCCCCCCCCCCCCCCCCCCCCCACTGCCACCACCGACGCACCAGGTTGAAGACTGAAGATACCCGTTCAGAAGAACACCGTAATTCCTTGCCACACATCCTCCTCCGACAGGAATCGTCGGCCTTTAAAGGTGCTCTTGATGGGACGGAAGGCGAGAGATCAGGGTGATAGGGCGGTTGCTTGAATGTCACCCACAGAACTTGCGATATGGGGACGTGCGTGGTCATTCAGCAGCAGCAACATTCCACAACGGTGGATGTCGACAGAAATGCTGCCCCACGTACATTTTTTACCCTCCGGTAGATGTCTACTGGTGTTTGCCCTTCGGCGACCAAGAAAAAAATAACAGTACAGTGGTACGCATTTACCGCACGCACATCACAAAGACATGAATGCCACTTAGTCCCTTGCGTCCATGTCAATGCTTACATATCCGCATCGGAGTAGTTTCACTAAGTTGCACATACGATGCAGCAACGCCTTCAAACGGAATCTTTTGATCGCCCCTTACATAATCTGTCTACAACTGTCACTATAATGTGTAAGAATTTGACAACCAAGCGCCCTTTTCTCTCTCTCTCTCTCTCTCTCTCTCTCTCTCTCTCTCTCTCTCTGTGTGTGTGTGTGTGTGTGTGTGTGTGTGTGTGTGTGTGTGTGTGTGTGTGTGTGTGTGGTCGTTGGGTCATGACAGAGTTTGTAGAGGACGGCAGCGTTATCGTGTTACTCAGAGTGCTGAAGACCTTCATCGAAGTGGTCGACTGCTGTCAACAACACTGCCTACTCACCGCTGCTGGCGAATCATAGCTCGTTAGTTATCCGGAGAGATGGAGGGGAGTAACACCAGCACGGTGATCAGGCAATGTTGAGACAGAGAACATGGACGAGACGGCGTCAGTTATGACACCCAGAGCATTGGTCAGTCAACTGGAGGACACGTTCAGCTCTTAGCTACCGGCGGGATAACAGCGCCCCTGGTATCAACTAAATGAGAGTGAGGTACCATCTATCCGTCACAGAAGTAATGTGAGGTGAGGTGATCATACGAGGCTAAACCAGAAAGGAACGACCTGTTGCGCAGACTGGTATCAGGATTCGCTCAGGTTCAAATGATTGCCTCAGTGCTGCGTGTCACCTGAAAGAAGTCTCTGCTATGCTTCCTTTATTGTTGAACAAAGAGCCACCAATACAATGTTGAAGGAGATATTCCGATTTTTTAATTTTCGGAAGATGAAAGTTGCAGAAATATTCTGTCAACTGTAGGAAGTGTGTACGAAAGAAATACGGAAAAATAGTGTGCAGTGTTCAACAATGGGGAAATTACCGACGTCCGTTACAAATGGTACGTGATTTGAAGAATCAAACAGAGAATAATATCGTGCAAAACAACTTTTCACGAAATTCAAAACGTTTTGGACGTGATGCCGAAGTGAAGACTAGTGAATACTAGCGTATGGGAAGTCTAACGCTCGCGAGCACATATTAAAAATGCTTAAATGGCAATGGTAATTTTGTTCACAAACGAAATAACCTTCAATTCAGTAACTGATTCTCTTGACAGTCTATATACATTAAAATTCACCCGTTGTGTTTTTGTCTGTAATGGAAGGCTACTCTCAGGAGCTACTGTAGCAATTTTTATACGGTTTTCACTAATACATAGATTAATTCACGAGAGAAGTTTGTGTTTCTAATTGATTGTCGCTGTGCCACACTAGTCGTCCGCCTGTGGACACCCAGTGCTACCCGTGCGAAGCCGGGGTTGGACGCTAGTGAAATAGCTTTCTTAAATTTATTAAAGCCAAATGGTTACGATTCTCTGGTTACCATCGTATTTTGGGAAGAATGTGGTACGGAAGTTATACGCTGCTCTTTGTCGTCGGGGGCAACGTAAGTACTGGAACAGAAGAATGCGGTTCTACCAATAAGAAATAAGCATGGTGGCTACACGTTCACGATAATACGCGTCTGTAGAGCTCCAATCTCATGAACGTCTTCATCAAGGAAGATGACTGTAACGGAATGGAAACAAGGGTGCCACAGAACGTAGTTGTGACTTTTTGATACGTGCGACGCGATGTGACACCTCCACAACCATGCTGGAGATGGTACAAGCGTGTTCTGTGTCAAATTATTAATTTGGGAACAACGCACTTTGCAGTGTTATCTGTGTTTTGTACTTTGCCTTGGTGTTTTATGGATCTGATGATCTATGTGGTCGAGATTAGTAATGAAGAGAAACTATTTATTCAAACAGTGGATTATTCTGGGGATCATGACGTTCATTAAATGTTTACAGCCCGCAAGGAATAACTTACATTAAATAATTGGATAAATTTTCTTCAGTTATTCTCGCCGTGACGAAGACGCCAAGTCGAAGTTGTTCAAGTAAAGTGAGTGCTTTGCCTTCGACGGTACGTATGTCGTTCTCTGCGACCAGTGCAGTGGCAGAGTCTATTTTAGTGGTTTTAGTTAACACCTACCGATCGCTGTGTCCACTCATCGTCCAAGTTGCGCGCGAAGCTGCATGTCCAAACTATTCTCAATAGCCTTACTTTCTGAGCTGCGCCAGAAACAGCACGTGGCATCGCACGGATGGCTGGATATATTCACTGCTTTGATTGTTTCCAGCTGTGCTGAGCATCTGTCATGTGCAAGATGGCCAGTAGAGTAGTTCTAACCAGTTAAGCTCACACATCTGGGCCAGGCGGTGTTCACGTGTTCTCTTCAGGCGACAGCCCGCGACCAAGTTATCATCTGACGAATTAACAGCGAATCGCTTTTTCCTCTGTACGTAGTAGAAGTAGCAGCCTTCCTCTTCTGTTCATACGTATTCCAATCTGTCGCTACATTCTGCTTTACACCTCACACTTAATATAATTTTTTTTCCACAAACGGTACAATTCGGAGAACAAGTATGAGGCAGCGTGAGAACAGATTATGCGGAGATTCACAGAATATTCTATTGCTGACCATGCGGACATGGTCATCTCCCCACTTACTGGCATATTTGATTTTACCCTGAGGTATGGTCAAACGGATATCTTACCAGAAATAGGTCAGATTCTCTGGTCCAGAACGTGGTTGTGAATACTTATAGCTTTGCCGTAGCATCGGTATGCTCCGCTTTGCAGTCTGTGCAAAATTCATCGTCTCGCTCTGCGGCACTTTGACTCAGTCAGGGGTGCTCGGCTGCACGTGATAAACGCTGATACACTTCCTCAGGATATCTCTGCTACAGTGGCCTATGACTTGTGGGGATACTGAAACAGCTCACGTTACTATCAAGTTTCACTAACTGCTACCTTCAAGTACTTTAATTTATCCAAGATACAAGGATCCCACGACTCAAGTTGCGCTAACGTTCCATGGCAAATAAGTACTGTAGCTGTACAAGTGTTTATTTATTTGCTGTAGGTTAGAGCACGAATGGAGAGTGAGCACTTAAACTAAATGCGAAGTCGACGAGACTTGGGGAAAGTTTTACAAAATCATTGCTGGTTACAATATTCGTAAGTGATTCGATGAACAACGTCTGCTGTCTTCTCGGAATGTAAGCTGACGAAGCTTCTGTTTACGGAGAAACAAAATATAAAATTCGGCTCTGCTGCACTTTCTTTAGTGAATGAAGACAGTTTCGCAAGATTAATATTACATATTCAGGCTTATGAGCTTGGACAATTGATATGGGCTCATGGCATAGGATGAGTCATTTGCCTGATTATGAAACTCTGATCTTCAGAAAAGGTTAAACTTTAAAAAAAGGACACTGTGGAAAATAGGAATTTTATTTTCTATTATTAATGACTACTGTAGTGGATAACCTTACACTATGGAGAGTAAAAATGGCAAATGGCTCTGAGCACTATGGGACTCAACTGCTGTGGTCATAAGTTTCCTAGAACTTAGAACTACTTAAACCTAACTAACCTAAGGACAGCACACAACACCCAGCCATCACGAGGCAGAGAAAATCCCTGACCCCGCCGGGAATCGAACCCGGGAACCCGGGCGTGGGAAGCGAGAACGCTACCGCACGACCACGAGATGCGGGCCTATGGAGAGTAAATCAATGCGAAATATAGCAAAAATACAGATTGGCGAAGCGAAGAGCAGTTAAACATAAATACTAGTAAATATAACGAGATACTAACTACAAATGAAAGAAAACACGTTGTCTCGTCTCATTACGTCATTATACAGAACATCAGCCGCGCTGGGAAGATTAGTTATACGATGTCGTACTGAAAAGTAATGTCTCCGAGTTTTTTATGTGAAAATTCTTGCAGCTTTTTAAACAAAACAAACGTTATTAACATTTTACATATTTATTCTTCATGTCTACATATTTATTCCTCAACACAGTCACTCTTGAGACGAACACATTTCCCCCAAGGAGAAACCAGTTTGTTGATACCATCACTATAAAACGTTTGGCTATTTTCACGGAGCCACAACCACGCCTCTGCTTGCACCGTTTCATCACTACCAAAGTGCAGCCCTCGATTGTGTTATCTAAGGTTAGGAAACAAATGAAAACCGGACGGGGCCACCATATGGAGGACGATCGATGACAGTGAACTGCAGATGTCGGATTGTTTCAGATGTCGTAGCATTCGTGTCTGGTCTGGCAACGTCATGCTGAAGGAGAGGGTGCTCCTTGCGAGGAGAAAACCTTCGAATTCGTAACTCAGTTAAAGCCCGCTACTTGTCACGCACCGAAGTAGTCACGTTACACGCCACCACGTTACACGCTACATTTCGGAGCCCTCTAGCGGCAGAGAGTTGCAACTTGCGTCAGCGAGGCGGGGAAGTTGACCGAGCGATATGATTTACACGAGATGTAATACCTGAACCAGTATTGAGAACAGAATGAAAAATTCTGAGGCATTAGTTTTCAGCGCTTCCTCGTACATCTTGGTTAACGACTCATATGATTTACACTGAAACGATTGAGTTTGTCGACGTGTAACTTCCTGAGAAGAAACTACATATACGAGTACTACTACATATTAGAGTCGTCTACCGAGGTCCACTGTTAGTTTGAGGATTCTTCTTACGTCACTATACGTCTCAAAACTGTGTAAATGCCCTTCACACCAGCGACGATCGCAGCGAACAGTAGCCGTCCGGAAATGACACTTGGGTGGGCGTAGCGATTGACCGCTCATCGCTTGTAACGCCTACGCTGTCTGATGAATCGCATTCGGTGTGTGGCAGTACAGCTGCCCGATTGCGATTCGTTTGTCTCGTTATTAAGCGTGGTTGTGTAGTTTCGTTTCGTTTCACTTTGTCCACGTCGAATGAGAGCTTTACGTCAGAATTTATATTATTTGCGGACCACGAACGACTGTGGGATGTGAAGTTGAAGCCAAAGTTGCCACTTATATTAACAAAGAGTACAGAATACACTCTCAGATTTTGCAGTCATTATCATTTCGAAGCCTGCGCTGTACGTAAAGCTGATGAGGAGTTCATACCGCGCGACCGCTACGGTCGCAGGTTCGAATCCTGCCTCGGGCATGGATGCGTGTGAAGTCCTTAGGTTAGTTAGGTTTACGTAGTTCTAAGTTCTAGGGGACTGACGACCTCAGATGTTAAGTCCCACAGTTCTCAGAGCCATTTGAACCTAATATAGCAATAGGGCATACAGCCTTATGTGCTGACTTGGGTAGAGGCATTGTTAAAGTTTTCAGTTTCTTAACAGAATGACGTATCATAATATGAAGAGGACAGACCATCATTTTCGAACAAACTGTGTAAATATTTGCAGTTAAACTATAAAAATGAAAAAGAAATTTAATAGTAATAAACGAAAAGGGAACTCGGTTAGCATACTGGAAATACACTGAAGCGCCAAAGAAACTGGTATAGGCAAGCGTATTCAAATGGAGATATATATAAGCAAGCAGAATACGGCGCTATATACGACAAGTGTCTGCTGCAGATGTTAGATCGGTTACTGCTGCTACAATGGCACGTTATCAAGATTTAAGTGAGTCTGAAAGTGGCGTTATAGCCGACGTACAAGCGATGGGTCACAGCACCTCCGAGGTAGTGACGAAGTGGGGATTTTCCCGTACGACCATTTCACGAATGTACCGTGAATATCAGGAATTCGGTAAAACATCAAATCTCCGACATCGATACGGCCGGAAAAAGAACCTGCAAGAGCGGGACCAACGACGACTGAAGAGAATCGTTCAAAGTGACAGAAGTGCAACGCTTCGGGAAATTGCTGCAGATTTCAATGCTAGGCCATCAACACATGACGGCGTGCGAAACACTAAACGAAACATCATCGATATGGGCTTTCGAAGCCAAAGGCTCACTTGTGTACCCTTGATGACTGCACGACACAAAGCTTTATGCCTCGCATGGGTCCGTCAACACAGATATTGGACTGTTGATGACTGGTAACATCTTCCCTAGTCGGACGAGACTCGTTTCATATTGCATCGAGCGGATGGACGTGTACGGGTATGGAGAAAAAAATGGTTCAAATGGCTCTGAGCACTATGGGACTAACTTCTGAGGTCATCAGTCCCCTAGAACTTAGAACTACTTAAACCTAACTAACCTAAGGACATCACACAAATCCATGCCCGAGGCAGGATTCGAACCTGCGACCGTAGCGGTATCACGGTTCCAGACTATAGCGTCTAGAACAGCACGGCAACACCGGCCGGCGGGTATGGAGACAACCCCATGAATCCATGGAACCTGCACGTCAGCTGGGGACTGTTCAAGCTGGTGGAGGCTCTGTAATGGTGTGGAGCGTGTGCAGTTGGAGTGATATGGGACCCCTGATACGTCTAGATACGACTCTGACAGGTAACACGCACGTAAGCATCCTGTCGGATCACCTGCCTCCATTCATGTCCATTGTGCATTCCGACGGACTTAAGACATTTCCAGAAGGATAATGCGACAACCCACACGTTCAGATTTGTTACAGAGTGGCTCCGAGAACACTGTTCTGAGTTTAAATATTTCCGCTGGTCTCCAAACTCCCCAGACATGAACATTATTGAGCATATCTGAGATGACTTACAACGTGCTGTTCAGAAGAGATCTCCACCCCCTCGTACTCTTACGGATTTACGCACAGCCCTGCAGGATTTGTGGTGCCAGTTCCCTCCAGCGCTACCTCAGGCATTAGTCGTGTCCATGCCACGTAATGTTGCGGCACTTCTGCCTGCTCGTGGGAAGCCTACACGATATTAGGCAGGTTTCTTTGGTTCTTCAGTGTATGTGCACAACTAACTTGGCGTCAGTGAAAAAATATGCTATTTTCTGTACAGTAGCTTACAGTCACCAAAAAAAGCGTTTCAAAACAAGTTTAATAAATTATAATTTTTTTTGCGCTAGTATTCGTGGAGATACAGAGTCAAATGCCAGTGCTGCTAAAATAGCTCTTCATTTTCCACAGCAGTACTTCTCAACACAGTGGTATTCGTGATACTGCTTGAAATTGCTCGGCAGAGCACTCGTCTGTGGCGGGGTCGAGGCGAGCGACCGATTGCAGCCGATATCGCGTAAGATCCATCATTGCGATCTGTCACAAATGCGTGAGGTCCGTAAGTTCGTAGGCTGTATGTTGCTGTTATCGATAGTCCACCTTTAGCGTAGTAGTTGTGTCTTTGGCGTGCAAGAGGTGACGGTTGCTGGGGAAAGGCAGTGTGTTGTGATCCCCTAAGGTAGAGTAATACAGCTGGCTCGCCCATCGGAGCATGTTGTGGCATGTGAAGCTAGAAAGTTTATCTAAGTGATAAAAGGCAATTATTTGGTGCTATGTGTACGTCTGTGCCTCGAAGTATTGCAGACAATACATTTACTGCACAAATTAAGCCGAACAGTGCGTGCTACTCGTGTACATATTACCAAAACTGTTACCTTAATCGGTGTAATGACAGCATTTCACACCTTCCGTACCGAACTACATGTCGTGCAGAATCGTTTCATTATATCTGCAGCGACAATGCGACGGCGGAAGTAGGGACTTGTGCTGAATGTTGAGGTAGTGTATGTGGTATAGGCCACGGTCGTAAACTATGAACTTCCTTTTCACGTAAAAAATATATTATTCCGCTCGAGGCGCTTACAAGTTCAAACACGAAATGATGGTTTCGACAGATATGTTTGCATCACACAGAAAATCAACGGATTCCATTTGATGACAAAACAAGAGAAACGCTATGGAAAGGACTAATTTTAAAGGCACGAGATTTGCCCCTCCATGTGCGCTCACTATGTCGACACGTATCAAACGAGATAAATCAGGACACGTGCAGTACAATAAAGGATTTATTTTTCTGTTTCGTGCACCAGTACTGATCTGAAGGAAGAGGAGGAGATTAGCGTTTAACGACCGGTCGACAACGAGGTTATTAGAGTCGGAACACCGGCTCGGACTAGAGAAGGACGGAGGAGGAACGCGGCTGTGCCCTTTCGAAAAAATCATCATGGCACTTACTTTAAGCGATTTACGGAAATCACGGAAAATCTTAATCAGGATAGCCGGACGGGGATTTGAATCGTCGTCCTCCCGAATGCAAGTCTAGCGTGCTAACCACAGCGCAACTGGGCTCTATCTGAAGGAAGACAAACGTCATTTGCAACTAATATCTGCCGGTATCTATTAAATGGTGGCTTATCGAATATTAACGTGGACGTAGATGGCTATATGTTGTAGCGGTCACAAAATACTGCTGCTCAAGAGCTGCTTCACTGTCCCAACGTAGTATGTGTCCTAATGGCGCAGATGAACTCAGTTCACCTTGTTACTGTGTGATTAACAAAAATCGAAATCGCCGACATCAGGATCAGATTGCAACAACTTTCGTCTAGCAACCTTTAGTCTAGTACGAGTCTACGAACCAAAACACGACACAGAATACACAGAACTCGACGGAAAAACTTAAGAAGTTTTGATTTTATGTTAGATCAGTAAACGGATCGAAGCCATCTACCGAAATACCCTGTCGCCATACTGGCGCTGAAACGGACGACGGCACAGAAAAGGCCGAAATACTAAACGCCTTTTTCCAAAACTTTTTCACAGAGGAAGATCGCAATGTAGTACTTCTTTCAAATGGTTGCACGAATGACAAAATGGTTGATATCGAAATAGAAAAGAAACTGAAATCGCTGAAGCCGGCCATTGTGGCCGAGCGGTTCTAGGTGCTTCTGTCAGGAACCGCGCTGCTCCTACCGTCGCAAGTTCGAATCCTGTCTCGGGCATGGACGTGTGTGCTGTCCTTAGGTTAGTTAGGTTTAAGTACTTCTAAGTCTAGGGAACTGATGACCTCAGATGTTCAGTCCCATAGTGCTTAGAGCCATTTGAACCAAATCGCTGAAGGCCACTGCTGGGATATCTCTTCGAGACTACATAGATTATGCGAAAGAACTTGCCCCTCTTCTAGCAACAGGGTACCGTAGGTCTGTGGAAGATCGCCTGTCCATGACGACTGAAAAAAATCGCGGGTCATTCTAGTTTTCAAGAAGGGTCGTCGAACAGACGCACAAAACTATAAGCTTACTGATGTCCATCAGTTGTAGAATTTTGGAATATGTTTTCTGCTCTCGAATTAAGACATTTCTCGAGGCCGAAAATCTTCGTTGTAAGAGCTAACATGGGTTCCAGAAACAGCGAACGTGTGAAACCCAGCCTGGTCTGTTGGTCCACAAGATCCAGGAATAAGTAGATAAAGGCGCCCAGGTAGATGCCGTGTTCGCGTACGAAATGCTACGCCAACTGTGTGATTTGACTCAAGAGTTTCAGAAAATATAGAAAAGGCATCAGGCGTGCTGCAGGGGACTGTTACGAGACCATTATTTTTCACAATGTACACTGTGCAAAAAAAGCAACATTTTTCGAAACCTTGCACTTGTCTCACGTTGCAACGCATGCATTTGAAGTTTGGCTGGAATGTGCCTGCTACCTTCCTCAGTAACAGTTCAAAATCGTGCCGCCTTGTGACGTCACCTTCCGGCTCGGCGACGCTTCAGACAGCGAAGTACTGACACAGGCGAGACACACGGGAGACACAAGGTAGGTCACTGATGTCAAACTGGCACCAAATTTCACCAAAATTCTGCCCAAGACATGTCACGCTATGAGAAGTCAGTCAAACTCCCTTCTTACCCAAATTCCACTCTTTTTCACGCCTCTGCGATGGAGGTCAGAACCCCGTTGCCCAGCGTCGAAATCAGGCAGTTTTGTTATGGACGGCCAAGCAAAACATGTGAGACACACCGCCGCTCGGAACCGACACGAAGAGCCCTCAGGAGGTGGCATAAAGGGCGTCAACGGAATCACGACTTCCCTTGGGGCGTTGGTTCCGACATATTTCGCAGTCAAGAACGACGGTTCGCAGTGCAATGAGCAACAGGACTGCGTTCAAGTTCGACACCGCTGGCACTCCTCCTCCTCCTCCAGAGGATTCCAACCGTTCAACGTGATCTAGCGCCTTTGCTCTGGTAGACACGGTGGAACGAGTAGGAACCGTTAAAAACCATTCGATGAAATATGAACGTGATACGAAGCAGCAAAGAATGTTAATGCTTTTTCAACCCTCCTGTTCCACGTTTTCCTGTGGCTTGTCCACAGATGATGCAACATTGGTACGGACGTGAATAAAGCAATAAAACGGCAAGGGTTCCTCTGGTCCCTCTAAGAAACCTCCCTGGTTTGGTAACACGGTCTGTGCCACCCGTGCACCTTTGTGGCACGTTACAAATGTACTTATCAGAGACCTCGACACCCATTCACCTGTCACATGAGTTATGCCTTGCAGCTGCTCTAACGCCTGATGGCAGGCAACCTCTTCCACACCCCTTGGGTGGTGTTCCATCCCGTATGCCAGAGCAAAAACTGCGGTCGCACTACACTCCAAAGGGGTCAGATCATGTTTACTGGGGTTGCAGCCCTACTATATCCTTGGTGTAGAGTTGAATCAGTCGTGTCGAAGGTGGTCGAGAGCATTATCCTTTTTCTGACTGCTCTGAGAACTGCCGTTTTCGACCGCGAGATACCTGCGAACCAACGCCCCAAGAAAAGTGGTGGTGTCATTGACGCCCTTTATGCCAATTCTTGAGGCTTATTCGTGTCGATTCTTACCGACGGTGTACCTGAAATGCTTTTTTCCTCGGACAACCATAAGAAACCTGCAAGACTTCCACATTGGGTGTCGCGGTTCTGACCTCCAAAGCAGAGGCGCCAAAAGAAGGGGTGAAATGTGGGTAAGAGGTGGGTTTGACGACCTCATAAGTGTGACATGTCTACGCGGCGTTGGACACAATAGCGGTGAAATTTGTTGTCAACCCACGTTACACCTCAACATGAACTTCTGAGGTGTGGCCTTTTTTTCGGCAGTATCGATACCTCGCTGTCTGAATCATCGCCAAGCCCGCGGATGACGTCACAGGGCGTCACGCTTTACACCATTATAGAGGAAGGTTGTACACACCCTAGAGCCAACTAAGTTTCGAAGTTATGCGTCGCAATGGGAGACAATCATGGAGTTCCGAAAAAGTGATACTTGCTTTTCGCAGTCTATCTAAATGACTTAGTAGGTAACATCGGAAGTTCCGCGGATAATGCTGTTGTATATAGGGAAGTCGTGACGCTAGAAAATTGGAGTAGTGCAGAATAATCACTCGAAGTTTTCACATCCATAAAATATTTAGGAGCGTGCATTACGGCGCAATTTACAGTAGAACGACCACATAAAATTGATCGCTGATAAAGAAGATACCAGACAGATTCAGTGGAAGATTCATCAAGAAATGTAGTTCATCAACAAAGGAAGTGGCTTACGAAACCTTGTTCCACCAACACCTGAATACTGCTCACGAGTCAGGGATCGGCACCAGATAGGAGTGACAGAAGAAACAGAGAAGATTCGAAGAAGAGCGGCGCGGTCTGTTACAGGTTCATTTAGTGAGAAAGCAAGTTTCAGAGATTGTAACCAACTCCAGAGACAGAAGGAGCGCTGCAAGTGAGGCGTTCTTCACCACGCTGTGGTTTACTGTTAAAGTTCCGAGAGTGGTACGTTCCTAGGTTCAACATATTGCTTCCTCTTGCGTACATCTCAGGAAAGTACCATGAAGATAAAATTAGATTCACTCCCACACAGAGGCTTACCGGGAATCGTTCTTCCCGCGAAGTATTCGCGACTGCAATGGGAAATTAGAGACGGGAGTGACAGTGGAACACAATGTACCCACCGCCACGCACCGCAAGCTGGCTTGCGGTGTACAGATGTAGATGTAGAGCGGCACAACACTGCCTCTATACACAGTGTCAACCCGAACTTCAGCAACAAAATTTCCGAATTTCTTTAGGGATATTTTCCATTTTGGCACAAAATGACTCGTCAGAGAGTAACAGTAAGTGGCTGTCATCGCTATGAGAATAGCTGAGCGCTTTTCCGAGTAAAGGGGGCTCTACTTTTGACAGCAGCACATACCGTCGGCGAATGGACAAGTCTGTTCCCGAACAACACATGCTGTCAATATTTACATTATTGTGCACATGTTGTCAGTCCAATACAGATACAAAAACTGACGAGGGTTAGAAATAAAACGAAATGAAATTATTCTGTAACGAGCCACCGGAGGCCACAGATCGCTTATCTCAAAATACTCAGTAAACAGTCCCGAAGCAACGCCGAAATTCTGTCCGTACAATTGTGGTTTGCCCTACATTTATTGATCGTGTTTATTACAGTTATTTTTTTTTACATCCTATCACAACTGCGTAGTAAACTCCGGTGAAATGTAGTGAAGCAGACGCAGAGAGCGAAACTCGTTAAGTTTATCAACTCATCTCGTTTACTCAGCGCTGATTGTCGCATTTGTTAATATCATTCCGTGAGCAGAACACAGCTGCCCTGAATGCACAAACGACAGTCACACAATTTGCCTTGAGTCCTACCGAATAGAAATATCTAGAAAATTTGGGGCAACAAATACTTACAAAAATTTAGTCTACTGTAAAAAATTAATGAATGGCAATTAAAACTTAGAAAAGTAACTAACTAAATAAATAAATCATGCTTTGACTGCTTGATGTTCCAACGGCAGTCGTGTTTGCTGAATATTTTATAGGATTGGTTCCTGCATAACAAAACACGCTTTCTTTTGATGTTACTTTTCTCGCCTAAACATGTTTGGGCACATTTGTGCTATTATCACAGGGTCCTTATTTGACTGAAATTGGTAATAGGTTCATCACTTAGCGAATAGCGCAAGATGGAGGCGTACGAACATTGCCCGTATTGTGTGCGTGGTTGCAGCTGATGTAACATATAGCGCGACTACAAACATTGTGTCAAATGTGGCGTTTGAAATGTAATGTTTGACAAACGTGTAACTGCTGTTATTAATGACAACACGCTCAGTATTATTGCGCCTTGATCTTCACTGAAAGAACATGTACATGATGTGAAAAACCACTAAACAAACTATCAGCAATAAAGATCCTACAATACCTGACAAATTAGTAATGAACTGAAAGACTGCAACTGATAACATAGGCCAACGAAAAACGTTTTTCAAAACTTTTTTTACTTCGATAGCTGATCTTCATAGATTTTTATGAGCTGAATCCAAATCTAGCCTTAGTTTTTTGAATCACCCATAGTTTTCGAGCAATATGCTTTTTATTATATAGTATAAAAATCCTATGCTATACGGCAACGAGGAAATTAATGAAACGCTTTGTTACAACATAACTATGGTTTGTATTTACAGTTAGCTACTTAAAACAGCGTTTTGTGTTAGTAGGGGTTTCACTTGTCAGCTTCCTCTTTTTTTCTTTGAAGCTTCTTGTGTAGTTTTTTCTACGATGAGTCGCTTGCTGAACTTCTCGATGAAGTGACCAACAGTAGTCCCCCATCGTGTTGGTGTTCCAGCGGCCTTGGTAGCGTTTTTCCATCACTTTAATGTCCTGGTGAAAACGCTCTCCTTGCTCCTCGCTAAGATCTCCCATGTTGTCCGGCAAGTAATCAAGGTGACTGTTCAAAAAGTGAACTTTCAGACTAATTAAACATCACAAGTTTTAAACTGCTTTAACACTGTAGCTATTATAGAAACATATTCTGGGTCTTTTTCATGTCCTAAGAACTTTGTAACGACTTGCTTGTATGATTCCCATGCTTCTTTCTCATTTAAGGTCATTGTGGATTCAAAGTTAACATCCAACATCAATTTCCTCGTGTCAGGTCGGACAAAGACGCCTTCTTCTAGTTTAGCTTCTGAAAAGTGTGGAAACTTTTGGCAGATATACTTAAAACATGGTCCATCTTCATGGAAAGCCTTTACAAACTGTTTCATTAGGCCTAACTAGTAGAGGTGGTAGGAGTACGTTTTTTTTGGATCTACAAGGTTTTTGCGTAGAAGACTCCCTCACAGGCCAGTTCTTTCTGCACCAGTGTTGATCCCTAGCCCTACTGTCCCATTCACACAAGGAACATGGAAATTTGGTAAAGCCACCTTGCTGACCAAGGAGCATGCATGTTACTTTTAAATCGCCACACATCATCCAACCATAAGCAGAATAGCCTATTTTATTTAGCAGTATTTCTAGGTTTTCATAGCTTTCGTTCATATGTACAGAATATCCAACAGTGTAATAAAACAGCCATTGAACTAGTTTTGGATGAATCAATAAACAGCCTCCAGTCTTCCTTTTTATATTCAATACCAAACTTTCATCAGACCGGGAACGGCTGAGCAGTACACTAAATTAAGTTCTTGTTGAAAAAACTTGGAAAATTGCTGCTCTCTTTCGATACATATATATGCTCGTTCCAACTGCCAATAAGTTCTTTTTTTTTTTAATCTAGAGACAAGCCACTGAGCTTTTTCTTTCGTTAAGCCCAGATCCCTAAACAAATCGTTAAGCTCGGTCTGAGTAAACAATTTGGGCTCTAGAGTTTCTGTACTGCAATGGAATTCGTCATTATCTAGTTCATCTAAACAACATTGTACATCAGAAAATACTTCTGTTGGAATAGAATTTAAATCATACACTATGCCCTACTGGTCAGATGGCGGACGGAAGGTTAGCGTAGCTTATTACCTTCTTCTTTTTCGATTTATGACCAGTAATATCAACACTGCAAAAGTAGCAATCATCGGAATGATTTCTTGGCTCCCTCCCCATCATATGAACAGCAAATGTAAAGGCTTTTTTCTCCTTTTTGGACCATTTGCTCAGATCTTCAACACACACATAACATACCTTATGCGGCGCCCAAGATTTATCTTGATCATCAAGTTTAGATCAAAAGTGTGGTAGATAAACCTTTTTCACAAAGTATGTAATGTTTCTTTGGTGTTTTTAATCACTAATTGACCACAAATATAACAAGAACTGTCAGCAGAGTTTTTACAATCACGATGAGACACTGTACTGAGCGCATGTACAGAAAACGGGACAGTGAGGTTAGTTTGACAGTCAACAAAACACCATCTGTTAACACAAAAATAGAATCGATCTTTTTTGCCAGCCAGTGTTTTTCAGCAGTGCTATCAACGTCATCTACATTCATTACACCTCCTTTTTAAATTATTTTAGCTATATAAAAGCTGTTAAATTCTTTAAAAAATCGCTTAATTTAATAAATTCAACTGTAAAATGTGAAGATGGGTGATACAGTTTTTTTAAGTATCATATTTGGATTTCCCACCCTGAAAACATAACAATAAGGCATTTTCAGCAAAAATGTTTTTCCATCGTTGGCCTGCTTAATTTTAAAAAATTATTTGCACAATAGCCGTAACATCTACGTCACTCTATAAAAACAATAGATTTTGTCAGACAACAGACCATTCTCTGGTATGTATACGCAATTACAAAGGTCAGAATTTGCCACATTTTTTTATTTTTTTCGTCTAAACGTGTTCTGCCTCATTAGCGCCACCGTCAGTAGTTCTCATTGTACTGCAGTCTGTGCCTAATTGTTGTATCTTTCATTGTATGGAGGTACCTCGCGATGTTGTTGTCTGACCGAAGCTGGTTGTCATTAATGAAGTAACGTACAGCTATTGTGCAAATCATGCTTTTGCAAAAATATTTACAGTTTGTGGACCACCTTGTCCTTAAATTAATGAAAACAGGAAAACATTTTAGATGACATTTGCATTCATTAATGTTATCATGAAACATCTTGTATTTCTAGGTACTGTAACAATAAAAGTAACCACTTCATGGTGCTACAAAAGTGTCGAAACATGTTCGGACGAAAAAAGAAACACAAATAGAATGTTGTGAGTGACTGTCACGAGTTTACGGTGTGACGCGACGCACGATTTCGTCTTAGTCGGAAGTCGTTTGACTAAGGCGTCACTATCGACTGATTCAAAGTGTCCACAATTCTTTGAATCGCAATGCATATGGGTGTAAGCTGCTTATTTACGGATGAGTATTGTATGTGCAACACAGTAACATGCTTTTAGTTAACATCAATTTTAAAAACGTTTCCACTACTAAAGATACAAATTTCTACGCAAAAACTCTTATATGTACAGTAGGTTTCAGTACAACACATTCTCAACTTACGTTTAAACATTTTATGTTGCTGCATAAGTGATTGAAGGTATTTGTACCAATGCTGATTAGCCCTTTATGAGCTGGGACTAACTTCAACGGCACACTGCCTCTCAAAATTAAAAGCTACAAACCTAGAGGACGGCATAGTCTGGGAGGACGAGGGCGTAACAGCGATATGAGTGTTACCTGAAATGAAAAGAACAACGAAGTTAGTTTAATAGTGAAGAACACACATGTTTTTTAGCTTTCGTTTTAATAATACTAAAAATAATTTTATCTACGGTGGATAATTATCTAATGAGGGAACAGATAAATTGTAAAAATGTTAAATATGTCTAACTACTTAAGATATGTGCACGATACGTTCAGGGGTCAGGTATTGCTGAACCTAGTTCTCTCTCTCTCTCTCTCTCTCTCTCTCTCTCACACACACACACACACACACACACACACACACACACAAATCGCAATAATAAGGGTACATATTATCGCAACCATCTCGTTCGGTTTTCACTGTTACCAACTACTAAATGCTTTACAAGACTTGTCATTGCATGACTTGACGTAAAGCTTCGCATACGTTTGAAGCTTGCCACGTATGACACTAAAAAGGTGGTGGCATAATCTTTTGTGAAGTTACTGGTGGAAGAGTGCAGGTTCTCTCTCTAATCAGTGAATGGACAGCATCCCTCTGTTGCTCAGCCACTTTTGACTGTCTCCCGTTTCGCTTTTGACAGAGCTTCCTAAAACGAACATTCACAGCTACCTATGATGCAATGGATTATCTCAGTGCCTTTTTTCGTCTGCTGCTCCGCCATTTTTCGAAGTTCAAAATATAAATAAATAATTTAGCGGAGTCGTTGAGTAGAAACATCTGTCGCCAACCGTACGATAATTGAGGTACACTTTCAAACAAAATAGTGAAACATTTTACACAGGTCATGCACAAATCAACAACTGTCACAGTCTGTTATCTCGGTAAGTCAACAGAGCCCTTTTTGGAGATGAGCTGTTGGGTATTTGTCTTGCATAATGTAACAGTAGTAAAGGAAACCAACGAGACAACTGCAAAACTAATGAAAACACTTTAAGCCGCCCTCACACGGGACGTGTTTTCCTACGTGGTACCCGTTGTGGTTGCTACACGCTCTGAAGCGAGTTGCTGCGTCTGACGGAACGTGCTCCTCCTGCAGCGCTCCACAGCGGCGCGTTAATAACAGTTTGTCTACAAAAGTGGACGTGCGTAAGTTCGTCGTGTTAACTTTCAGCGATCATCGAGGAAGGGCGGAGAAAATCCCAAAGAAACTACTGGACTCGTCGACGCCTTGAACAGCGAACTGCGGGTAGAGGAACACTACATAATGCTGTACAGCGACCTGAGATACGTACTAGCAGAAGTTATTCGTTAACTCAATTGAATTTCCATCACATTTATGGTTTTAAACTGAATATGGTTGTAGTATAATTTCTAGCGTCAGTTTATGCACGCATAATATCCACACTCTCAAATCTCTACGATCATCCGGAGGTAGCATACTTTATCACATAGGTTTTACTTCATCACATTGGTTTCGAGATCGAGATTAATTTCCTACTTCCATTTGAATGGAAGAGCAGTTTGTTTCGAAGCTATTCACCATCACTGAAAACAATATTCACCGGCAAGACACAAAGCAGCTCATAAAACATTGACATAGGGGACGACGCGGGAAACCCGCACCGCTGTATTAGGCAAGGTCCTAGGGGAGGTGGTTTGCCATTGCCTTTCTCCGACCGTAATAGGGATGAATGATGATGATGAAGACGACAACAACAACACCCTGTCATCTCGAGGCAGGTGAAAATCCCTGACCCCGCCGGGAATCGAACCCGGGACCCCGTGCTCGGGAAGCGAGAACGCTACCGCGAGACCACGAGCTGCGGACCATAAAATCAAGAGATTTTCTATATACCTATCTTTTCCACAAAATTTCATAATCGCAAAAACTTTCATTGTGGAACTCGAGCTTACTTTCTGACACAGACTGACAATTACGTTAAGATTTCTGGCCACTGGCCTAACATTTCAGCCGCTACAATTAGAATTGCACCAAATACATTATTTACAATAAATAACATCAGCTATTGCTGATAATACATCTATTAAATTAACAAGGAAATCCCAGGATCTTTTCTTTTCTTAAAGATGAAAATAGCTTTGGAGCTATTAGCGCGAACCTGCTACCATTCACTTTATAGTTCACGACGCTATCTACTGCGCTACGGTTTCAGCATGACAGCGGCGCTTACGTCATATGATGTAAACTTTGTAAAGGCTGTAACTGAAGATGTCATTTTGATATTCAACTATGACAAACTGTCAAAAACGACGCGCTTTTGACAAAACATCACTGTGCCATAGCACTGAAACAGTATACACTCATAGCACGAGAAGCATCAAATAAGAGAAGTTTTAACTATCGATACATACACTATGTGATCAAAAAATATCTCGACACCAAGCTGAAAATGACTTACAAGATCGTGGCGCCCTGTGCTGAAAGGTTTCTTGGAGAATGGCAGCCCATTCTTCAACGAGTGCTGCACTGAGGAGAGGTGTCGATGGCGGTCGTTGAGGTCTCGCACGAAGTCAGCGTTCCAAAACATCCAAAAGAATTCAGGACTCTGTCCAGGCCAGTTCATTACAGGAATGTTACTGTCGTGTAACTACTCCGCCACAGGCCGTGCATTATGAACAGGTGGTCGATAGCGTTGAAAGATGCAATCGGCATCCCCGAATTGCTTTTCAACAGTGTGAAGCGAGAAGGTGCTTAAAACATCAATGCAGAACTGTGCTGCGATATTGCCGCGCAAAACAAAGGGTGCAAGCCTCCTCCATGAAAAACACGACCACACCGTAACACCACCGACTCCGAATTTTACTGTTGGCACTAGACACGCTGGCAGGTGACGTTCACCGGGCATTCGGCTTGCCTCGAGTGCGCTATCGTTTCCAAATTACAACGTACATCAGTCGAGCCTGCAGCTTATAATTTTGCCGAAGTCCGATCATAATTATGATCTGCCTGCAAAGCTGACTTTTTGCGTTAACTAGCAGGCAGCTGTGACAGAGCGGTTCTAGGCGCTTCTGTCCGGAACCGCGCTCCTGCTACGGTCGCAGGTTCGAATCCTGCCTCGGGTATGGATGTGTGAGATGTCCTTAGGTTAGTTAGGTTTAAGTACACTACTGGCCATTAAAATTGCTACACCATGAAGAAAAGCAGATGTTAAACGGGTATTCATTGGACAAATATACGAGGCCTGTTCAGAAAGTAAGCTCCGATTGATTGCCAAATTGAAACCACAGTGGACATCAGAAATGTTTTACTTGTAACAATTAGCTACACCTTTCAGCTACTTCTCTACGTAGTCGCCGTTCTGACTTAGACTTTTGTCATAGCGTTGTACCAACTTTTCAATAGCCTCATCATAGAAGGCAGCCGCCAGTGCTTTCCGCCAATTCTCCACGCTGGCCTACACCTCGTTGTCTGTGTCAAAATGTTGTCTTCAAAGACAGCGGTTCATGTGACCAGAGATGAAACTCAGTGGGAGACAATTGCGGACTGTATTGTGGGTAATCTAACATTTCCATTTGAAAACGATGCAGGAGCATCTTCATTGCCCCTGCAGAATGCGGCTGAGAATTGTCGTGAAGACGAAACAGCACGACAGTTATGTAATGTTAGCTGCATAGCTTCAGCCGAAATTTCTCACCAGGCCCTCGTACTTGGCGGCAGACACTATTTTCTAGACATCTTTACGCACTCACTGCGAGTTCAGAAATGAGAAGAGCGACGAGATGCTAACTGGGGTTATACTAGAGACACTACCCAACACATCTGTGCAAAGCTTTATCGGATTTTCATAGTCGTTTCCATTTCGCGACCGATCGGAGCTTACTTTCTGAACGCCCCTCGTACTAGAACTAACATGTGATTACATTTTCACGCAATTTGGGTGCATAGATCCTGGGAAATCAGTACCCAGAACAACCACCTCTGGCCGTAATAAAAACCTTGATACGCCTGGGCATTGAGTCAAACAGAGCTTGGATGGCGTGCACAGGTACAGCTGCCCAGGCAGCTTCGACACGATACCATAGTTCATCAAGAGTAGTGACTGGCGTATTGTGACGAGCCAGTTGCTCGCCCACCATTGACCAGACGTTTTCAATTGGTGAGAGATCTGGAGAATGTGCTAACCAGGGCAGCAGTCGAACATTTTCTGTATCCAGAAAGGACCGTACAGGACCTGCAACATGCGGTCGTGCATTATCCTGCTGAAATGTATGGTTTCGCATGGATCGAATGAAGCGTAGAGCTACGGGTCGTATCACATCTGAAATGTAACGTCCACTGTTCAAAGTGCCGTCAATGCCAACAAGAGGTGACCGAGACGTGTAACCAATGGCACCCCATACCATCACGCCGGGTGATGCGGCAGTATGGCGATGACGAATACGCGCTTCCAATGTGCGTTCACCGCGATGTCGCCAGACACGGATGCGACCATCATGATGCTGTAAACAGAACCTAGATTCATCCGAAAATATGACGTTTTGCCATTCGTGCACACACGTTCGTCGTTGAGCACACCATCGCAGGCGCTCCTGTCTGTGATGCAGCGTCAAGGGTAACCTCAGCCGTGGTCTCCGAGCTGATAGTCCATGCTGCTGCAAACGTCGTAAAACTGTTTGTGCAGATGGTTGTCGTCTTGCAAACGTCCCCATCTGTTGACTCAGGGATAGAGACGTGGCTGCACGATCCGTTACAGCCATGCGGATAAGATGCCTGTCATCTCGACTTCTAGTGATACGAGGCAGTTGGGATCCAGCACGGCTTTCCGTATTACCCTCCTGAACCCACCGATTCCATATTCTAACAGTCATTGGATCTCGACCAACGCGAGCAGCAATGTCACGATACGATAAACCGCAATCGCGATAGGCTACAATCCGACCTTTATCAAAGTCGGAAACGTGATGGTACGCATTTCTCCTCCTTACACGAGGCATCACAACAACGTTTCACCGGGCAACGCCGGTCAACTGCTGTTTATGTACGAGAAATCGGTTGGAAACTTTCCTCATGTCAGCACGTTGTAGGTGTCGCCACCGGCGCCAACCTTGAGTGAATGCTCTGAAAAGCTAATCATTTGCGTATCACAGCATCTTATTCCTGTCGTTAAATTTTGCGTCTGTAGCACGTCATCTTCGTGGTGCAGCAATTTTAATGGCCAGTAGTGTAGTTCTAACTCCAGGGGACTGATTACCTCAGATGCTGAGTCCCATAGTGTATAGAGCCATTTGAACCATTTTTTTGCATTAACCATAACAACTACACGCTCTGGCGTCACCACGCTTACTGTTTTCGAACAGCGACATCTGGCTACGATAATTGCAGGGTTCCGAGGAGAAAAGTAGTTTTATGGCATGAAAGACAAACTTACATATCACTGCCTTTAGCAGCAAGATATTTTTCTTTTTTTTATCGGCTATGTGATGAGTCCCTGCCTTGTGAGAAATTTAGCTTTCAAACATTTAACCTTTAAAAGGATGTATTGTCTCCTAAGAAGGGGATAGATTCCAGTGGGGATGTTTGTTAAGCCGGTCTCCAGGCAGAAGATTAGACTGACAGAAACATTCCATCTGCAGTGTGTGTGTGTGTGTGTGTGTGTGTGTCTGTGTGTGCTCGTTAGATTATCATTTCTCACGGTGCTGGTTTTTTTTTATTTTTTTTTATTTTTTTATATAATAGCGGACGCGCGACAGTCGTTGTGACCGATATGAAACAACAAAAAGAGACAGCTAGAAAGTACAGGAAGAAGAAAGGGGGAGGGGAACGGTTAAAGACGGCGTGCCGGAGTGTGGCGCGTGCAGCGCCTCCGGACTTGCGGAGTGCGTGGCGCGGTCGATAGGCGCGGCGGCGAGGGCGGGCTGCGGCGGCTTCCGCCCGCACCCTTTGCTGTGGTCCCGCACTCCCCTGCTAGCCATGTAGAGGCGGCGGTTCCGTCGGAACGCAAGTCGCTGCCAGAGGCTGCACAACTACGCGGCTTAATCACAAAGTTTGATGCATTTCCTCATAAAACAAAGCTAGCTAATCAATATTTGTTTCTTTGGAGATTCATGGCTGCATTCTTATCGGACAATGGAATCGTTACGCCACAGTTCCATAGTACGCCGCTAGACGAGCCAAAACAAAATGTTGTAGCTCACTGATAAAGTGCAGCATCCTGCGGTAATGAATTGTCTACACTTGCAGGAGAATAAAGCTGCAACAATCCATGGTGAACTGGTGCAACGGCACCGCAACATCTGCCGTCGTATGCTCAGTGGTTATGTGGCGCAGGCGCTTCCAGTGCGGTCGGACGAGCCTGAGAAACGAAGTGAGAGACCATCTGTCTGTGAAGAACCGCGAATCGCAAGACAAGTGGATACAATGACGACGGTAGAACAGCGGATCTCAACTGTGTCACTAATAATAATGTCGTGTGACGAGGGCCTCCCGTCGGGTAGACCGCTCGTCTGATGCAAGTCTTTCGATTTAACGCCACTTCGACGACTTGCGCGTCGATGGGGACTAAATGATGACGATTAGGACAACACAACACTCAGTCCCTGAGCGAAGAAAATCTCCGACCCAGCCGGGAATCGAACCCGGGCCCTTAGGATTGACAGTCGGTCGCCCTGACCACTCAGCTACCGAGGGCGACAACTGTGTCACTGAAAGTCAGTAATGGATCAGTAATCAACAGCTTGCACGATATTCTGAAGATGGGTTCCGCGACTGCTCACGTGTATTCAAAAATCCTACCGAACTGAGAATGCAGCGGAAATGTCTCAAGTGTGTCAGGCCAGGGACGAGTGCTGGATGGAGTAGTGTGACCGCGAGACAAAGGAGCAAAGCACGCAAAAGGCCAAGTCCTAACAATCATTCCGGCAACGAGAAGCTGAGTGTTTTTGGACAGTTATGGTATGATTATGATGCTAGCACACTTTGCTCCTCAGGGACAAAATGTCACACGAGCATACTGCCGAAACCTCTGACGGTGTTCCGAGAGGCTGTCCAGACGAAGCGTCATCGGATGTTATCGAGAGAGTGTTTCCGGCACACGGCAGCTCTCCAACTCCAGGACACAGCCACACCTAATTTTGCCTCACCGCAGTGCTTTCGTGACACGACGCCCAGTGATTTCTTGCTCTTTGCTAGGCTGAACAAACCACTGTATGGCAGGCATTTATAGAATAACGACAAGGTAATTTTGGAGGAGGAACGCTTCTCCGACGGCCAAAATCCAGACTTACACAACAAAGGCCTCTGCCAATTCATTCTCCGTTTGGAGAAAATATCGCACTGAAGACTGTACGCGCAGGGAAGAAAGAGAATCAAGTTACATGGTCGCAGCAAGATGCTTTTTCATAGTATTAATTAAAACTCCTGTTCTTAATTGATTGTATCAGACGGTGCGGTCCTTCTGCACGTCTGTCGCCTCCTGCCTGGACCATTTCGGTCTGAATTTCCTCTTCACGTTGGTTCTTAAGCCATAAGATTAGTGTTTTGATGTCGTGCAATGTGAGTGAGGGCTAATTTGGGTCAGCTCTCATTAGAAACTGGAAATCGACGTAAAGCAGTTCCGATTTTTCCAATCCATAAGAAGGGTGGCAAAATGCAGCATGTCAACTGTGGAGGAATCGCCTTGAGTAATGTATACAACATCCTGCCAATTCAACTCTTGGCAGCATCAGTAACTACTCAACACCAGCGAGGTTTTCTGCCACGTCGGCCAACAGTAGAACACATCTTAGTTCTCCACCAGCTCAATGGAAAACTGAGAGAATTTGGTAAAGAACTACGCAGTTTTTTTTTTTTTATTATTTCAAGAACCCCTATCACTGTATACATCGCGAGACTCCGTTCTGGTGCCTACGAGAGTTCGCGATGCCACAGAATCTCATCAAAGAGGAAAAGATCGGCTATAGTGAAGCACGCGGTAAGGTGAGGATGTAAAACTGAGGAACACATGACTGAAATTGTGACGGGGCTCAGGCAAGGAGATGGCTTATCCCTTGCCCTTTTCAATGTTGTCCTTCAGAATATCATACGTGAAATGAAATATTAAGAATTGTGTGTGCCCTCCAAGAGAAAGGACTCTCGGATATGGCAATACATCTCAAAGCGTTGCAATCACTTAAAAAGCTCTCCCTTAACGTGGGCGTATAGACAAGATATTTCTTGACAATAGAGTCATCATAATGATCGTCATTATTGCAGCACAAAAATGCCCATCCACCTTACCTCTTTATTTTGTTTTGAGAGCTAGTACTACTTTCAGCAGCTTCTGCTGCAGCAGCTGTCGACGATTCTTGCCTTGCTCGTTTGTCGGCAGCGGCCGAAGGAGAGTGATTAAAAGGTTCCCACAGTACATCGATCACGTACATTAATTTACATTCGGCCTCTTCTGCGAAAGCCGCACTAAAAGCTTGGTTTTACCCTGTGTGTCTCACAAGGGAATGGTCAGACTTGTCATGCCGAAACATATACTGCTTTTTTTAGCACTGTTATTTAACTGTGCAAAAGGTCCGTATGCAAAATTGTAGCTGCTGACAGGGACTGGAGGTCACCTAAAAAAAAAAAAAAAATCACGAACATGGCTGTGTTTCCTGCTTGGCGCTTGCAGTGACGGCTGGCCACCCCTGGAAATGGCGAGTCGCGAGCGTTGTGCGCATGCTCGGGAAGGCGTTCACTAAAGGGGAATATCGCTGCATGGTTTTGGTGAAAAGGGGAAACGAGTATTCGTTTCTGTGGCATGCACGTCCTATTAATTCCTGGTACGTATTTCGAAACATACCGTCCTGAAACTGGTTAGAGATGTGAAAGATGTTCTGTGCATGTTTATCTATACTCCGCAAGCCACTTTACGGTGAACATTCAATCTCCCCTCACAGATGATGGCGAACCCTGTAAATGTTTTGCTGCTTGCCATGGAGATATACCACAGACGCCAAATGAAGCAAATCTACAGACGGCGAAGACACCGCCGAAAGTTGCACTCATGAAGACTCTTCGAATGATAGTGCCACATACCATCATCAATTATCTCCGAAAGTAACACCAGCAACTACAATTACCTTATCAGTCACAGAAAAAGCGGTGACGTATTGGTTGAACGAAAGCGGTAAGAAACGCCTACGTGTCAGTACTGTTCAAAGTAAATATCGCTTTGTCCGTTCTGAACGTGAATTGTATAGATGGAAAAAGGAAGTCGCTCGACGACGTAAGAGTCGACTGGAAATTGCGACGGAGATAAATGCGCGACTTTTTGAGCTATTTACCGATGCCAGACAACAGTCATTTAGTGTCAGCGATACAACTTTGCGTGATTGGGCGTTAGAGATTGCCAACGCGATAGGCGCTAAAGAATTTACAGCTTCTCAAAGTTGGATTAGTCGCTTCAAAAGATCACATGAAATTGTGGCAAGAAAAGTAACAAAATTTGTATCGAGAAACAGGTTGGAAAATGAAGTGACAAATCTAAATGATAGAAGCTTTTCTTACGAATACAAAAAATAAGATCGCTAGTTTTAGTGAATCGTACGTGTACAATGCAGATCAGTGAGGTTTTCAAAAAGAAATGCGAGCGAAAAGAACACTGTCATTCAAAGGGGAAAAACATTGTTGAGGCGATTGCGCAGTCCACGACTGCACTCACCCATTCATACACTACAATGCCTATAATTAGTCTGGATGGTTCATTGCTGCCTAAACTATATGTGTGTCTTCAAGAACCAACTGGAATTTTCGGACCACGTGTCAAAAGAACAATGTTATACGCAAACAATCTTGTGGTAGACGCATCGAAGTCTGGAAAAATGGGAAATGAAAACGTTACACTTTTCATGCGTCATGCTTTTCTTCCGTTCTGCGGGAACACATCTCTTCTCCTTCTAGATTCGTGGTCAGTTCATAAAAGGCCTGATTCATTAAAAGCTGTATTTCGAGCCCACCCTGACAAAGAAGTAGAGGTACTTCAGATTCCACCCGGCACGACAAACGTAATTGAACCTTTAGACAGAGAATTTTTCCGTCAGTGGAATGCATTTTACAGAAAACACAGAAAATTATTGTGTGCAGATCACTGCAATTTCCTGTCTATCACCGTGACAATATTCTCAAGCTGCAGTCAGTAGTACATTATCAATTTCCCTCCCCACGGTTTCAGAAGCTGATTAAATATGCGTGGCACTCCTCGAAATATACTGATACTAGGCGTGATTCATTCCTAACACCAGCCCAGTTTTGTCTACGGACATCTAACAACGTCGGTGATTCGCAGGGCTGTCATATGTCGTCTTTGCTTGTACGTTCTTGGTGCACAAAAAACCTATGTTTTGAACATTGTATCAATATTTCGCACTTTTGCCGTAATTACAAGAAATAAAATTTGGACGTGTTCTAAACCATATATTTATTTGTGTCTATTTCATAGCTAGTTGGAAATAATGTTGTAGATAACGTATCAGCCATATTTGTCAACGAATGTTTAATTATCATACGATCGCTTTCACTGGGGGAATCAGCTCTCTCACTGCTGTGGCAAGAGAGCGGCGCGTAGCTAACGCCACCTTGTCTCTAGATGGCGTCGGTATAACGTAGCGAGAGAGGGTTGTACAAGAGGCAGTTGTAAGCGCGGAAACCAAGTGACAATAATGTCTTACTTCATAAAATTGTTTACAGACTTCCAGGTCATGTCAGCAGCTAAAATTCTGCATACAGACTTCTTGCAATGTTAACTCACAGTGGTGAAAAAAGCAACACAGGTTTCGTCATGACAAGTCAGACCATTCCGTTGTCAGAATGTGAAATCTTATTACTGCCGCCCCAGAGCAGGAATATCGGAGGTGATTTGTAAACAGTGTTATTCATTTGTGGTGGGCAGTCAGGAGAGATCATCCCCAACTGGCCTGGATATATAGCTGACAACGTCGTTGCTGTTATTCCATGGTTTGTGTTCTGAGATTGGACATCAAATATTGAACCATCAACTTTGATAAAAACCTCCGTTTCAAAACGTTCGGAGCCGGACACGCAGGTGCACATGTTAGTCGGACGTTTCATCATTAGGATCAATTAAGTCATTGAAAACACTCAATATTTTTATGCCGTGATGTCCGATATGCGATGAAAAATAAGAGGAGGGGGGGGGGGCTGAGCTTTGGGGAAGCAGCTCTATCAGAAGTTCAATGAAGATGCTGTTATTTAGAAGAAAACATTGGCGCTGGACGATAAAAGGAGGCGCTGGGCGGCTTAGACATTGTTTCCATTTGGTCCACTGAATGGCAGATACCTTCAAACCTGGATGAATGTGAAATAATGCCCTAAAAGGGAAAGAACAGAAAAATGTATGATTATGAGGTTACTGGTAAACTACTTGAGAATATCACATTAT
The DNA here is from genome assembly GCF_023864345.2 of Schistocerca serialis cubense. Taxonomy (NCBI): domain Eukaryota; kingdom Metazoa; phylum Arthropoda; class Insecta; order Orthoptera; family Acrididae; genus Schistocerca; species Schistocerca serialis. The sequence goes on from NC_064638.1 coordinate 68,173,493, forward strand.
TTATATATTTATGGGGAACACTAATAAGCGACATGAACAGAGGACAAACACGATAAATAAGTAGTGCGGAAGGCGGGTGGGAGAGTTAGATTTGTTGGAAGGGTTCTGAGAAAGAGTGGTGCATCTGTAACGCAAATCGTGTAGAGAAGCTAATACGACTAGTATGTTGTAGACCACTATCGAATCACCGCGCTACCCCTGCCCGTCCGACATCCCCTCCACAATTGCTGTGTTCCTGGTTGCATGCCGCGCAGGCGAGGCCATGAAAGACGCGGGCCTCTTCATAGAGGTCACCTACGGAGGATGGCCTCTTTGCCACACCCAAGGACGCCAATCAGAGAAAACGATGACATAATCGGGTCAAAATAGCCAACGGGTGAGAAGCTCGGTATCTCTGACAGCCGATCGTGCAGATCAAATGTAGCAATCCGTGCGGTGCCAGAAGGCTGCAGAGTCAGCTGCAGTTCTATACCGGATAGAGCTGCTGTTCCAATTATGAAGTTACCAGCTAGTGCCGTAGACTATTTACAGACGCCATACTGAAATACGCCGCATTAGTAAACAGACTTTTTACTGGAAACTCCACAGCCATAGAGTTGCATCGCAGATACTGGCTTGCTCTCTGGAGGATATTTGCGACTGGAAATCACACCTTGTCACGGATTAAGTTTTCGTATGTGTTGAATACCAGGGCACCACGTTCATGTCAAGGAACTCTGTAAGTTAAAGTAAGAGTTCTTGTACATCGACTTATTTGTGTAATAGTTTCAGAACGATGCACTGGCACAGTTGTTGATAGAGATGCAGGACATCGCTGCCAGCGAGCACGCCACAACAGACATCTCACCAAAGTTGATATTTAAAGAATTTAGAGACAGCAATAAGCAAGTGTAGCTAACAGGGACTCTAGTACAGACACTCGTCGTGCTCAAATGGGAATCAATGAATCAAAGGCAAACGTTTTCTTAAAAATGGTTCAAATGGCTCTGAGCACTATGGGACTCAACTGCTGAGGTCATTAGTCCCCTAGAACTTAGAACTAGTTAAACCTAACTAACCTAAGGACATCACAAACATCCATGCCCGAAGCAGGATTCGAACCTGCGACCGTAGCGGTCTTGCGGTTCCAGACTGCAGCGCCTTTAACCGCACGGCCACTTCGGCCGGCAAACGTTTTCTTACAAAAGACGTAGAACTACAAAAGGAAATACGCTAATATGCAACATACAAGGTGAAAATGAACAACTTGGTGACAGGTCAGGTCAGAACATGTAAGGGGTAAACTTTTCCAAATATTCATAGGAGCTACGGCCATAAAACGGCTGCCAATTAGCAGCGAGGGCGTGGACGTCGAGAACGTGACAATCATTCGCAAAATTCCAGGAATTTTAAAGCGAATGTGCAGTCGCTTCTTTTTGGCGACGTCAGCTTTCTTACGTTGCAGATAGGAATTTCGAGTTACTGCCGTAAAAAAGTCATGTGTTCAAAAGACAATCGAAATTTAATTCATTTTATTTTTCACCAGTGTCTTACTTCTCTGCTCATACTTGCTGACTTATTATATACCGAGCGAGGTGGCACAGTGGTTAGACACTGGACTCGGACAGTTCAATCCCGCGTCCAGCCATCCTGATTTAGGTTTTCCGTGATTTCCCTAAATCGCTCCAGGCAAGTGCCGGGATGGTTTCTTTACAAGGGCACGGCCGACTTCCTTCCCCGTCCTTCCCTAACCGGATGAGACCGATGACCTCCTTGTCTGGTCTCCTTCCCCAAACAATCCAAACCCAACTTATTATACATGACAGAATAAGAGCTCATTTATGCTCTCTGTACAAGAGCAAAAATAAAAAACACGTCGTCTTTAGATTTCATTATTAACAGCACTGAAGCTAACAGTATATCAAGACAGCCATCCACATGTCCATCTACATTCCGCAAGTCACCTTAATATGTGTGCCGCCTTCCACAGCTCCAGCTGCGTATCGCTCGCGGGAGGAACGATTGCTGGTAAACTTTCGCGTGACCTCGAACCTCTTTAATTTCGTCTTGATGGTGATTTCTATATAATAAGAAGGAGGAGGAAATATACTGGTTGAAACTTCTAGGAATGTATGCTCTCCTAGCTTCAACAGTAAACCACATCGCGATGCAGAACTCCTCTCTTCCACAGTCTGTTACTGAAGCTGGCCGAGCATCTCCGTGGCGCTTTAGCGATTACCCTATAACTCTGTGACTATGTTATAGGCCACTTTAATCTCTTTCAATTCTGATGAAGGCACTCCTAGTGTATTCGAAACAAGGTTAATTAAGTCTAAAAATAGTGACCGAGGGCTTTTTTCTTGCAATTGTATTACTAAATGAAACTTTAACGAACCATGCTGTTGTTCTTTGGATTTTTTCAATTTCATCCTTCAGTCTTATCTGGTACGGATCCCAAACTGACGAGCAATAACGCTAGCTTCAATTGCTCAGGTGAAACCATTATCCTCACCTAACTCAATTCGTAGCGGCGCTATTTAGTGTAACAGGCATTAGTTGGGCAAGTTATTTTAAATGCGCTGTTCCACAATGGTATATTTACGACATAGTATTACCATAAATTTTTGCTCGATTCGAAGTCTCTGACTTGTTATCAGGTTGTTTTCCTCCGCCCTGTATATTTAACCGTCAAGAATACTTTCCTAAAAGTATGTATTTGGAACGTAGCGTTAGATTTAAGTGAAGCCTAGACGATAAACAGTAATACCAATTAGAAAATAAATGCCTTGGTAGGTCGCTGGAGGAAGTTGGCACCACATATGCACTAACAAGTCACCTAATTCCCATAAATTCCCAGAAGGAGTGGGGAGGGGGCGATAAGCTCTGAGGCCACGTTCAATTACATCCCAGATGTGTTCCATCGGGTTCAAGTCCGGCGAGTTGAAGGCCAGCACATCAACTGGAAGTCGCTACTGTGTTCCTCCAATCACTCCATCACACGCTTGGCCTTGTGACATGGCGCATTATCTTGTTGAAAAATTCCACTACCGTCGTGAATCATGATCGTTATTAAGGGTGTACGTGGTCTGCAACCAGTGTACGGTAGTCCTCGGCCGTCATGGAGCCTTGAACGAGCTCCACTGGATCCATGTATGATCACGTGAATCTTCCCCAGAGCATAACGGAGACGCCGGCAGCTTGTCACCGTCCCGCGGTACAGGTGTTAGGGAGCTGTTCCCCCAGAAGACGACGGATTTGCGCCCTCCCATTGGCATGATGAAGGTATTGGGATTCATCAGATAATGTAACGCTCTGCCGCTGCGCCAACATCCAATGCCGATGGCCACAGGCCCATTTCAATCGCAGTTGCCGTTGTCGTGCTGTAAACACTGGCACAGGTATGGGTTGTTTACAGCGGAGGCCCATTATTAGGAGTGTTCGATGAGCATTAAAGTCTTGTTAGTTCCGCCACAGTTCGCCGTCTGTCCTGCTTTACCATTCTGCCAAGCCTACGACATCAGTCATCTGTAATGAGAGGTGGACGCCCTCTAACATTCTGCGTGGTGTCTGTTTGTTCTAAGTCGTGTCTCCCTACCACTTTCGCGCAACGACGCTCTGAGCGTGTTTTTTAGGTAATTGACTAGTTTGAACCTGGGACCTGTTGCTAGTAAGGAAACGGCAGACCACACATGACATGTAGAGTTCAGTGAGACTAGCGATGATATAATCAAACACTTAATGATTTCAGCGTCAGCTCCACTGCACTCCCTGTAAAAGAATCTTAATACTAACTAAATTTAGTGGAAGGGGTTCAAGGCTTTCCTATTTTTAGTTAGCTGGTAAAATAACGTCGAAAAAGCAGTTAAGTTTAGCATTGGAATTTTTATTCTACTCAGAAAACATTGTTTATAAATTGCACTATTGATAAAAGGAAATGTTTTAATACAGGATGATAAAAACCAACTGCGTTCAACAAAAATGTGAACGAATATTCCCTGAGTAGGTTCCCAAGTTCTACAACTGATCGCAGGATGACCTATGCCATATCACATCTACGAGGGGCGTTCAGAAAGTAAGCTCCGATCGGTCGCGAAATGGAAACGACTATGAAAATCCGATAAAGCTTTGCACAGATGTGTTGGGTAGTGACTCTAGTATAACCCCAGTTAGCATCACGTCGCTCTTCTCATTTCTGAGCTCGCAGTGAGTGCGTAAAGATGTCTAGAAAATAGTGTCTGCCGCCAAGTACGAGGGCCTGGTGAGAAATTTCGCCTGAAGCTATGCAGCTAACATTACATAACTGTCGTGCTGTTTCTTCTTCAAGACAATTCTCAGCCGCATTCTGCAGGGGCAATGAAGATGCTCCTGCATCGTTTTCAAATGGAAATGTTAGATTACCCACAATACAGTCCGCAATTGTCTCCCACTGAGTTTCATCTCTGGTCACATGAACCGCTGTCTTTGAAGACAACATTTTGACACAGACAACGAGGTGTAGGCCAGCGTGGAGAATTGGCGGAAAGCACTGGCGGCTGCCTTCTATGATGAGGCTATTGAAAAGTTGGTACAACGCTATGACAAAAGTCTAAGTCAGAACGGCGACTACGTAGAGAAGTAGCTGAAAGGTGTAGCTAATTGTTACAAGTAAAACATTTCTGATGTTCACTGTGGTTTCAATTTGGCAATCAATCGGAGCTTACTTTCTGAACAGGCCTCGTATAATCTACGTTTAAATTAAGTTTCACAAGAGAGAAAACTATCAAAATGGTCTACAGTGACCGTCAATTATCTTTAATTACTTATCTAACTTGTCGCAAATTACAGTGGCTGATGTGGCTTCTCAATAACTATATAACAGAAAAATCATCGCGTTTCAGATTTTTACTTCAAGTGGCAAATGTGAACACCATGAGCTTTAATTGACGATCGACACTAGTATTATGTAAAAAGGGGTATAACAGATGAGACTTCTGCAGTTCTGAGGGAAGCTTTATGCGCTGTTATGCGGCATCGCGTGCATTCATTACCTTGTCGGTGTTCGTCAGGGAGTGGAGGGCAGCACAGCTCCGCTCACCTCGCCGTCTCGGAAGCAACTCTCTCCTAATTTCTCCTTACAATTTACCGAAGTTGGTTTAAAAAAACTATCTGGCTGTGTTTTCATCTGACCAATCAGGGCCTCAATGTTAACCTTACGCTCCGCCTACAAAACTTCTGTCTATCCAATGAGAAACGTTATACTTTTCGTGGTGTGGCAATGTTTTTAAAGTTTGCAACGTAACAGAGACGCGAAAAAGTCTCACGCTAAAACTTGCAGCTGGTTTGGTCCTTTTAGTGTTATCGTAAGATCTATACTGTTCTTCTGGAGGGCTCTAGCTTTTAACATGGGCTGGGGGGTGGTCCTAGCGGTTAGGTGGCGACGTGGGTGTCCGTCCCTTATCGTAGGGCCTTCTAGCTTAACATGGTTCTGCTCTCGGCTTCTGTTCTCGTTTTTCCCCTCGGAACTGCGTCTGTCTCACGGTGGGAAGCTATGGTTCAAATGGTTCAAATGGCTCTGAGCACTATGGGACTTAACTTCTGTGGTCATCAGTCCCCTAGAACTTAGAACTGCTTAAACCCAACTAACCTAAGGACATCACACACATCGATGCCCGAGGCAGGATTCGAACCTGCGGCCGTAGCGGCCGCGCGGTTCCAGAGACTGTAGCGCCTTTAACCGCTTGGCCACCACGGCCGGCAGGGAAGCTATGACATGCATTTAGGCATTCTTGTGTTAGTCTGTGGTATTCCATTTGCTCACCCGTTACTCGTATTACTTTGGTTAATTTAATGTCACGATTTATTCGGAGCTATGTGACATACTACTGGATTTGCTTATCATGTCAGTGTTTTCAATGTGACATACTACTGGATTTGCTTATCATGTCAGGGTTTTCATGGAAGGTGTTGGATTTGCCTGACACCTTACAGCCCTACCCCACGACATCTGGACGTTGTTTTGCCACGTGTTGAAGACACTCACCACAGCACTCCTCGAACACGTCGAAAGTCGTGCAGTTTCCGAAATGCTCGTGCCGAGCGTCCGGGCCGTCGCTCTCTGCCCTCGGTCAAGCTCAGATAAGATCGCGCGCTTCCCCGTTCTACACAACGACAGCACGCTCACTGATGCTACATGCTAGCAGTCATTCCTCGCCAGGTGACGCTGCTATTGCCTGGGCGTGTTTATGTCGATAATAGGTAGGCGCTCACCATGTCCTAGTTGATGAGTGTATAAGCTTTCGAAATGCGGTGCTAGAGATGAACGCTGGGCGTTAGATGAGTAGATCGAATATCTAATGAAGAGGCATCAAGGAATAGTTAACTGGGTAAGGGAGAAGTGTAGGGTGTAAAAATTACAGGAGACCAAGCTTCGACTGCAGTACGTTGGTTCAGTTGGATATAGGATTCGGTAGTTACATTGCTGGCAGAAAAGTAGAACACGCATTCAGAGTTTTCTAATTCATACTAAATTTTCTGTAGAAACAATACAGTTGTAGTAAATGAAATGATTACATTTACAGATCAACAGCTGAAGCGGTACTGAGGTACTAGGTAAGGGTCCATGTGCGAAGCACCCTTATTAGGACGCAGTATAGCCTCCGTGTTGTATTGAATCATATTATGTTTCTTTCTTTTCTTTTCTTGCAAATAAGCTATATGCAAACTGAATGAGCTATAAACCAAAGACACCGCCAAAAGTAAATTAACGAGTTGTTCTATGGCAAGGATAACGTTTTGATAAATCGTTAAATATCTGTATGAAACAAAGTACGAAATGCGCTCTTCAATTTATTAATTCATGTATCTTCGACCTTTTGTTTCGGAACTGGTAGCGTATGGACGTATGCTTGGATCCGTCGTACCAGCATTGTTAAAAATGTGTATTTTAACCGTTCATGAAAAGTATTATAAAAAGTTATCAGAAAAGGAATATTTACTTGCACGGTTATAAGTTCAACTCCTATATGTTCATCATTTCACACGCCGCTGAGATCCTGCATCGAGAGATCAAGAGATTCGGTGCAGATACGAATAATTAACGCCGTATCTGGAGAAGCGTTCCTGTATCGACATTGTCACACACAAGACTAAACACAATGGAATCAATGAGAAGGTAACGACTCAGACTTGATAGGCATCTATTGAACTTGGTTTACTTATATTAAAAATATTGTGCTTCGTATTTTTAAAAGCTTATAGATAGATCGACAGTTTCAATGGTTGCGGTGATTATTTGCTACGCACACAACTGGAAGCAGCAGTACGTAATGCAAATTATGTTTACAGACCTTGAATGTAATGATATTCAAGACCTGTTGATATTGGTATCACCCAAGATTGTGAACAGATTCATAAATTATCTTCAAAATTTTCTCAACTATTCTTTCCAATCAAATTTTTCAAATTATTCGAGCAATTATTAATCCATTTCCACATCTCTACTCATTGCGTGATAACGCAGGCACTGACTCTGGCATTCAGTCGATCATAAAAGCGACGAAAACTGTGCTGGGATACGTTAGTGCACACCTGCTTGATCTGTTCACGTAATTCTGTAAGAGTTGTGGGTGGACTAGTCGTACGAGTCACTTGTCTACCACTGTGTCCGACTCGTTCTCCGGCGACCTTACTTGGCCAGAGAAGCTGCTGCAAGTCTTTCACAGCACGAAGGGTTTCACGGACAGTATCTGAACGAGCATTATCCTGTTAGAACAGTACATGACGTTCCTGTTGCAAAAATGGCACAAGAACTGGTCAAAAAACATTCTGCAAGTATCGAGCGCTGGTCTGCGTTCCCTCCATAAAAGTCGGAGGTGAACGAGTGTTGCAGCTTACCACACCCCAGACCATAAGGGCTGCGACCAGTGCATCTCGGACGACTGCACTGTTCGAGGCGGACCTCACCTGGTCTTACGCCGCATGCGCAAACGGCGATCACTTGCACTCAGTCAGAATCTGCTTTCGCTACTGAAGACTCTGAGGGGCCATTCCACCGTAGGTGTGGTCGCCTGATGGCACCAGTAGAGCCGTGCACGTCGGTGCTGTGGAGTGACTGGAAGACGAGGTAGAGGTGCGCGTGTCTATAAACCACCTGCTGGCAACCGGTTCGCAACAGTTCGCTTCGACACTTGTCGGTTCACATTTGCTCTTACGTCTGCTGAGGAAGCTGTACGGCCTACCACTGCTGCCCTTACAATACGGTTGTCTCAGTTGGCACGTGTGCTGTGTGGGCATCAACAACCTCATCTACGAATGGGAGCATACTCACGAGACCAATCTTGCTAGCTATGCTGTTCAATTGAAGTGGTACGTCAAACTTTGTGTACCGAGCGAGGTGGCGCAGTGCATGGCACAATCGACTCGTATTCGGGAGGACGACGGTTCAAACCCGCGTCCGGCAATACTGATTTAGGTTTTCCGTAATTTCCCTAAATCGCTCCAGGCAGATGCTGTGATGGTTCCTTCGAAAGGGCACGGCCGATTTCCTTCCCTACTCCGAGCTTGTGCTCCGTCTCTAATGACCTCGTTGTCGACGGGACGTTAAAAACCAATCTATCCTCCTCTCCTTTCAAACTTGGTGTGCCGACTCTCCAAAATGATCATCCTCCCAGTCGGAAGGTTACAATCTGAGCCCCCTCAGTTTTGCTAAGTTGGCTGTAGGAAGCAGGTATGCTTCTCCCTGACTTGGTGCCTGCATGCTATATACGTCTGCACCACACTGCGACTTTTGGCTATAGGCACTCCCTTTTAAACGGTGGATACAGATGGCGTTCTCGTAGTTATGCCACTACGCCATCTGCAGTTTGATGACTTTGGATGCCGCGCGCGATTAGCCGAGCGTTCTAAGGCGCTGCAGTCATGGACTGTGCGGCTGGTCCCGGCGGAGGTTCGAGTCCTCCTTCGGGCATGGGTTGTGTGTTTGTCCTTAGGATAATTTAGGTTAAGTAGTGTGTAAGCTTAGCGACTGATGACCTCAGCAGTTTGAAGTCCCATAAGATTTCACACTTTTTTTTTTATACTTTGGATCAGTACGTCTACCATCCCCAGCATTTTGCAATCGGATCAAGATCGACATCGTCTTTCAAGATTTTCGAATTTGTTTTTCCGGCAGTGTATCTAGAGAACAGAAAAACTGCATAAACCAGCGAGGAGAAATGCGTCAAACAAGTCTCCAGGCTGAAGAATGAAACTACTACGAGACTCTTATAAACTGGCGACCCGTGCTTCACATTCTTTATCGCGCACGTTACGGTGTCGGCCCTTGGAGGACGCAGACAGCATTAACAGCACGAGTGAGGGCGGCAGTCGCACACAGCTGACTGGACAGGGCGGCTGTAAGCGGGCCGCGCACCGCTGCAGCGCCGGCCCTCTGCCAGCCAATTAGGCACGTCCGCAGCTGCACGCCGTGCCAGCGCGCGGTCAGCGCGATCCCATCGCTCGGCGGGGGGGTGGAAATCTGGCACAAGCGAAGCGCGCAAAAGCGCCAGTAAGCGCTGCACTTCAGAAAACAAACAGCAGATGACGGCAGACTGTTGTTTCCATACTCCACTCACTCACTGTGCGTTCAAAATGAGTCTGACACACCAGATGCACTTCTCGTCCTATCACCCCCACGATAATATCTCATCGCTGCACGCACCTCCCAAAGTGGGTGTAAATAATTCTCTCTCAGTTTCTACAACGATTCCTCAATGCAATACGATAAATAACGGGTGACTATCCACCGCTGCCTCCTCGTCACAATTTACCTCCTACTCTGCATGCCACATTACGTTGTGTATTACTGCCAACGCCTCCCTACTTTTCCCTGTCACTATTAAATGCCCTGTTGCTTTCAAGAAGCAGCTAAAAGCTTCCTCCTGTTACGCTCATAACGGCTCCGCAAAAATTAAAGGGTATGGCCAGTTTTCCATCATCCGAACACTTACGCTTCTTGATCTTTTCATTTCTCAATCATTCACGTCACTTTCTTTATTCCTAATACTGTGTTTTTCCACTGCTAGCTCTCATAGTTTAAAACTACCTCCCTATTAATAAAAGTTTCTCGGGCTTCGAGCCGCGTCAAGTGGTTTAAAATACACGAGCTTTGGGCCGAGTACTCCTCGGCCATTGGCAAGTGGTGACTGTCTTCTGGTTGCTGCTGCCGTCCATATATAGCCGCGCTGCCTTCCGTGACGTCACTGGTACCCGCTCCAGCACCATATATGTTAATGTTTACGTTGTGCAGCCGCGCCCGCTTCAACCTTTCGATGGCCGGGTCCCACGCTGTGCTTAGCTGCAGCCCGACGTCTTTATTGAGCGTGTTTTTACAATTTTTTTTTCGATCGCTTCTTTTATTATGCTATCCCAAAAACTGTTGGTCCGTGTGATAATAGACGTCTCGTCGAATGCAATACGATGACAATTTTCTAAGGCATTCTCTGCTACCGCTCATTTGTCTGGGTACCGTAGACGAAAACATCTGTCTTGTTCTAAACAGCGCTGTTCAATGGTACGCACAGTCTGTCCGATGTAGAACTGTCTATCGCCCACGTGGTTATTTTATATACTCCTGGCGTTCTGAGGCCTACGTCGTCTTTCACGGGCATCAAAAGTTGTCGAAGTTTTACTGGAGCTCTGAAGACCGAATCGATTTTATGCCTCTTGAGGAGCCAGAATATTTTCCTGTTATGGAGCCAGAGAACGGCAAGAACGCAAACTTCTTCGAGTCCTCCTCGGTGTCTTTCTGATTACACGTTTTCGGAAAAATAGCTTGCGAAATCTGGCGGTTCTTGTAGCCGTTTTCCTTCAATACTTTCCGTAAGTGGTTCAGTTCCTTCGGTAAGTTTTCAGACTATGAGACGGTTTCGGCTCGATGCACTAAGGTCCTCAGAACAGAACGTTTCTACGACGGATGATGCTACCTGTTAGCGTGCTGTTATCGGTCTGTGTGTGTGGGTTTCCGGTAAACGCTGTGTCCGAGACACCCATTTGCTTTGCGGCAGATAAGGATATCATCTGTCTCTATCTCTATCTCTATCGTGAACTTGATGTTGCCACGGATGTTGTTGACGTGATCCAAGACTTCTCCCAGCTTTTCACGTCCATGAGACCAGACAACGAACGTGTCGTCGACGTAACGATAAAAGAAACTAGGCTTTTCAGGAGCCGAGTCCAAGGCGATGTTTCAAAGTACTTCATGAACAGTGGCTACAACTGGAGCTAATGGGCTTCCCATCGCAACGCCGTCCGTCCGGTTCAAATACTCTCCATCATGCAAGAAATACGATGACGTCAGAGTATGCTTCAATAAATACACAACACTGTCATCAAATAACTGAGAGAGGAGATATATAGAGTCTTTAATGGGAACACACGTGAACAATGACACTACATCAAAGCTGACCATAATATCCCCGGCCAGCCGCTGTGGCAGAGCGGTTCTAGGCGCTTCAGTCCGGAACCACGCGTCTGCTACAGTCACAGGTTCGAATCCCGCCTCAGGCATGGATGTGTGTGTGAGGTTAGTTAGGTTTAAGTTCTAGGGGACTGATGACCTCAGATGTTAAGTCCCATAGCGCTCAGAGCCATTTGAACCATATTGAACCATAATATCCCCTTCTCAAGACGCAGGCATTTAATTCGACTGATGAAGTCGGCTGTATTCTTGATGTGGTGCACACAGTGACCTACGTGCGGGGTAAGGAGGTTGGCCAGATGTTTCGCGAGTCTGTAAGTCAGCTATGCAATGGTGCTCATGATGGGGCGTAGAGGTAGTGTTCTTCTTTGCAAGTCCATACAATGTAGGTGGCGGAGGTGTTCGAGGGTGGAGATTTTTGATGATATTCTCTTACAGCGAAGACCTCTTGAGAAGCTTCGACGTCTTCCCCATTATTCTTGAAGTTGGGTACTTTGAAAGTTTTTGATATGTCTCCTCCTCTAGCATCTTTGTGATAGCAATTGTCTATAAAGAGAAGGTAAAACGAATATGTTCAAAACACCATTCCGAGGTACTCAATTCTACCCTATTAATCAAATTCTATTTTGAATCATTAATACACTCCTGGAAATGGAAAAAAGAACACATTGACACCGGTGTGTCAGACCCACCATACTTGCTCCGGACACTGCGAGAGGGCTGTACAAGCAATGATCACACGCACGGCACAGCGGACATACCTGGAACCGCGGTGTTGGCCGTCGAATGGCGCTAGCTGCGCAGCATTTGTGCTCCGCCGCCGTCAGTGTCAGCCAGTTTGCCGTGGCATACGGAGCTCCATCGCAGTCCTTAACACTGGTAGCATGCCGCGACAGCGTGGACGTGAACCGTATGTGCAGTTGACGGACTTTGAGCGAGGGCGTATAGTGGGCATGCGGGAGGCCGGGTGGACGTACCGGCGAATTGCTCAACACGTGGGGCGTGAGGTCTCCACAGTACATCGATGTTGTCGCCAGTGGTCGGCGGAAGGTGCACGTGCCCGTCGACCTGGGACCGGACCGCAGCGACGCACGGATGCACGCCAAGACCGTAGGATCCTACGCAGTGCTGTAGGGGACCACACCGCCACTTCCCAGCAAATTAGGGACACTGTTGCTCCTGGGGTATCGGCGAGGACCATTCGCAACCGTCTCCATGAAGCTGGGCTACGGTCCCGCACACCGTTAGGCCGTCTTCCGCTCACGCTCCAACATCGTGCAGCCCGCCTCCAGTGGTGTCGCGACAGGCGTGAATGGAGGGACGAATGGAGACGTGTCGTCTTCAGCGATGAGAGTCGCTTCTGCCTTGGTGCCAATGATGGTCGTATGCGTGTTTGGCGCCGTGCAGGTGAGCGCCACAATCAGGATTGCATACGACCGAGGCACACAGGGCCAACACCCGGCATCATGGTGTGGGGAGCGATCTCCTACACTGGCCGTACACCACTGGTAATCGTCGAGGGGACACTGAATAGTGCACGGTACATCCAAACCGTCATCGAACCCATCGTTCTACCATTCCTAGACCGGCAAGGGAACTTGCTGTTCCAACAGGACAATGCACGTCCGCATGTATCCCGTGCCACACAACGTGCTCTAGAAGGTGTAAGTCAACTACCCTGGCCAGCAAGATCTCCGGATCTGTCCCCCATTGAGCATGTTTGGGACTGGATGAAGCGTCGTCTCACGCGGTCTGCACGACCAGCACGAACGCTGGTCCAACTGAGGCGCCAGGTGGAAATGGCATGGCAAGCCGTTCCACAGAACTACATCCAGCATCTCTACGATCGTCTCCATGGGAGAATAGCAGCCTGCATTGCTGCGAAAGGTGGATATACACTGTACTAGTGCTGACATTGTGCATGCTCTGTTGCCTGTGTCTATGTGCGTGTGGTTCTGTCAGTGTGATCATGTGATGTATCTGACCCCAGGAATGTGTCAATAAAGTTTCCCCTTCCTGGGACAATGAATTCACGGTGTTCTTATTTCAATTTCCAGGAGTGTATTTCAAAAGGGAGAGATATTATCATCTGAAGAAGTTTACTTGTTTTAAAAAGCTGATATATTATTTACGGGCATCTCAAAATGTAACACACCAAAATACTTATGAAATGAGGGATCTGAATTTTTAAAACATAAAGTTTCAAAGAGAACTCATTGTATGCAGTATATCCAGAAACAAATGGCGAATCTGTCGATTCTAGTTACGAATTTTTGCCCTGCAAGATAATAATAATGTTTCTGGTGGGTCTGCTGTATTAACACGGACAGATATTTGAAACAAAAACAGTATTGGCATGGACATACTTGAAACAAAAGCAATTTATTTCGAGAGGAACTACCTAGTGTTGTTGTGGTTAACTATGGCTCGTATCGGCACATGATATTGATTCAGTAACTGTACATACAGAGAAGGAATATTACAATAATCAGAGGGGAAAACGCGATGGCACGATAACATGTGGTCGGCCCATGCTGGCTTCTTCGTAATAGTCGAAGCGAGTTCTGTAAGTGCATACTTCAAGCGGACGAAAGTGTTCCTGTTTAAATGAGAAAGTTGCCAAATATTTGTTGCATCTCGGCCAAATCGTAACGCTAAGTAGTTGTTAGTACTTTGCTGTCAACGCGCCTCAAGAAAGGCCGTGGGGAACATTCTCAGACTGTCATCATTCTGTGAATCCTTTGGGACGTAGCCCAGAGGTAAGTGGCCACTCAAAGCATTGGGTAAAGTACATTTTGTGTGACCGTCCGTGTTTCTGACCTGGTGGTGAATAAAAAGCGTCGACGAATGGTACGGTCCGCCCATGCACTGCAAGTAGTTTACAGCACTCACAGTAGCACGGCCGTCACGGCGGTACTTATCTGGCACGAACCTTTAATGCGGTGAAAGTGGCAGCAAAAAGCGAATATCTGCGTATCCATTAAATTGGCACTGTTTATCAATAGCGATCAAATTACTGGAAGTAGTCGTATACAAGGCAAAGCTAAGAACCTGAGAAGAAATTTAGGAAGCGATATCAAGTTCGAGGAGGGGAAATAAACACTTTGAATTTTGCCGATGACTATGTGTTTCTGGCAGAAGCAACGAAGGACTTGGTAGGTAAGCTTAATTTAGTGGATAGTGTCTTGAAAGGAGGTTATAACATAATCATAAACAATAAACAGCGACAACGAAATAGAAACGAATTAAATACTGTGATGGTAAACGAACAAAATTAGGAAATGAGATGCTGAAAGCAGCTGCAGAGTTTCGCTTTTTGGACGGCAAAATAGCTTTCGATGACAAAAGCACTTCTTCTTCTTTTCCTTCTTCTATTGTCTTTTCCGTAGCGTTCACTGCTCCGTCTAGTACGGGGTCATATTTTCAGGATTTGGCAATTTCATTCTATTATTTAACTTTGTGGCCGGATGCCGTCTTGGTAACCAAGGGATGGAAGTAATGTGCAACATCTGTCTGTGAATCGTGTGTAAACTTTATTCCGAGTGTTATTGTATTTGAACTATTTGTTTATTGTATTCTCTGAGGCGGAATTTTGTGGAAGAGACCAGTATTTGTTAAGGAAGAGTGGGAAACAGTCCAGAAAAAACGACCGAGCGACGTGGCGCAGTAGTCATCACTCTGAACTCGCATTCAGGACGACGACGACGATTCAAACCCGCGTTCGGTCATCCTGATTTAGGTTATCAGTAATTTCTCTAAATCGTTTCAGGTAAATTCCGGGAAGGTTCCTTTGGAAGGGCACGACCGACTCCCTTACCCACCCTTCCCCAATCCGACGGGACCGACGATCTCGCAGTTTGGTCCCTTCGCACAATCAACCCACTTAAAAAAATAAAAAATAAAAATAAAAATAAAAAAAATCAGGCCGGTCGGTGCACCAGACATGGTCTTTAATCCGCAGCGTGAATTCCATCCGGCTCCCCTTCCTGTTTCACAAGCTAGGGTGCCGCTCTTTACGCTACTCGAGCAGGTCTAATGATGGCAGAAGCATGGTACATATAAAATGTAGACAGGGGTTTATCGCACGAGTCTAGTTTGTAGCTTCTGTGCCCAGGCTGCTGAGCCTCCACTGTCTATGCGAATTCTTCCTCACGTGGTACGCGAAGCATACAGAGCTCTGCCCGTTACTAAATCACCAGCCTCCATCACCGCTGCACAGCCGCCACTGGAACGGCTGTTCCGTCACCGTTCGCAAGCAACGAGGCCGCTTGGGATCTGTGCGAGGGAGAGCCTTGAACTAGTACAAACTGAGGGCATAAGGTTCAAAACCAGTAGTGGTGAAGGGGATCCCTCTGGCTACTGAAGAGGCCCAGTTTACTTTTCGAATCGAATGCATACCGGAAGAATAGTACCCCAGATGACATTTTTAAACTTTAATTTAACAAGATTTTAAATCATAACCCAAATTTTATTAGTGTTTACACGGATGGGCCCATGCAGCGCGATTTTAACGGTTGCACTGTCGCATTCCCCGACACTGTCCTGAGGATAGGGCTCCCAGAGCAGTTTTCAGTTTATTATACAGAACTGCTTGCTGTCCTGAGGGCACTGGGACTGATGAGACGTCCACGTAGCGAGAACTTCCTCACCTGTTCCCACTCCCAAAGTGCTCGCCTTGGTCAGACGTGCCCAACAGATCGAATGGTGCAAGATGTCCACGACGCTCTCCCCATCTTGCAAAGGCACGAAAAGGAAATAATTCTCCGCTGGACTCAAGGGCACATAGGGATCCCGGGAAATGAACTCGGCTGATGCGGCTTGCTCCCTTCCACCTCCTGTCCCCAGGCTGCTATCATGTCCGTCACCCGGAACCGTGTGTTGGCCGGTGCTCCAGTGGATGGAAGTGAGTAGTAATAAGCTGCGTTCTGTGGAACCTTCTATGCGACCGTGACGTACGCCATTTCGATTAGGACGTGCTGAAGAAATAGCCCTTATATGGCTTACAGTGGTACATTGCCCATTGACACATGGCTTTCTCTTACATCGCGAGGAGCCCCCAGTGTGTTACAGATGTGAAACACTGCTGACGATACGACATATTTTAGTCGAGTGTGTTTTATGTGATGACCTGAGAGAAGAATTGGGTCTCCCATTGGACCTACCATCTATTTTAACTGAAAATGAGACGAGTATGCTTCCTGTTTTAAGATTTTGTACGACGTACGGATTTCTGGCCAAAATATTGTTACCCATTGTTTCTAACAGTCATTTGCCCCCTTTTACCGTGACCATGCTAGTATTTTATCCTTGATTTTATCTAGTTATTTTGCTGTATTTTTTCTGACTTCTTGAGCTGCTGCTTTGCTGCCGCCAGTTTCCATCGATTGTCTTTTGACCGTTGAGTCGACTTCGATGCTTATTTGTCTTTTTGACATCCTTGGCGGGGGTGGGGGGGGGGGAGGGGGGGGTAATTGCACTGCGCGCGCTCTGCTGGGGGCTGGTGTGCGGGCATCCGCGGTGTGAGGTGACGTGTTTGTATGCAGCACGGCGAGAGACCGAGTCGGCACGACGAAGGAGGGTGGCCAGCCGCTATTGCGAGTTCAACCGTTACAATGCAAATTTTCTGCCCATGGCGACTGGGATTTCTTCGAGGTTGGAAGGACAAGTTCCGTCGAGTTGGTTATAAGTGACACAGGCCGAATGAATTGGAGTCGTCGAGTCGCTTCGGTGGGTGGTGTTCATATTAACTAAATATTCCAGTGTACTAAAAACTACACTCCTGGAAATTGAAATAAGAACACCGTGAATTCATTGTCCCAGGAAGGGGAAACTTTATTGACACATTCCTGGAGTCAGATACATCACATGATCACACTGACAGAACCACAGGCACATAGACACAGGCAACAGAGCATGCACAATGTCGGCACTAGTACAGTGTATATCCATCTTTCGCAGCAATGCAGGCTGCTATTCTCCCATGGAGACGATCGTAGAGATGCTGGATGTAGTCCTGTGGAACGGCTTGCCATGCCATTTCCACCTGGCGCCTCAGTTGGACCAGCGTTCGTGCTGGACGTGGAGACCGCGTGAGACGACGCTTCATCCAGTCCCAAACATGCTCAATGGGGGACAGATCCGGAGATCTTGCTGGCCAGGGTAGTTGACTTACACCTTCTAGAGCACGTTGGGTGGCACGGGATACATGCGGACGTGCATTGTCCTGTTGGAACAGCAAGTTCCCTTGCCGGTCTAGGAATGGTAGAACGATGGGTTCGATGACGGTTTGGATGTACCGTGCACTATTCAGTGTCCCCTCGACGATCACCAGTGGTGTACGGCCAGTGCAGGAGATCGCTCCCCACACCATGATGCCGGGTGTTGGCCCTGTGTGCCTCGGTCGTATGCAGTCCTGATTGTGGCGCTCACCAGCACGGCGCCAAACACGCATACGTCCATCATTGGCACCAAGGCAGAAGCGACTCTCATCGCTGAAGACGACACGTCTCCATTCGTCCCTCCATTCACGCCTGTCGCGACACCACTGGAGGCGGGCTGCACGATGTTGGGGCGTGAGCAGAAGACGGCCTAACGGTGTGCGGGACCGTAGCCCAGCTTCATGGAGACGGTTGCGAATGGTCCTCGCCGATACCCCAGGAACAACAGTGTCCCTAATTTGCTGGGAAGTGGCGGTGCGGTCCCCTACGGCACTGCGTAGGATCCTACGGTCTTGGCGTGCATCCGTGCGTCGCTGCGGTCCGGTCCCAGGTCGACGGGCACGTGGACCTTCCGCCGACCACTGGCGACAACATCGATGTACTGTGGAGACCTCACGCCCCACGTGTTGAGCAATTCGGCGGTACGTCCACCCGGCCTCCCGCATGCCCACTATACGCCCTCGCTTAAAGTCCGTCAACTGCACATACGGTTCACGTCCACGCTGTCGCGGCATGCTACCAGTGTTAAAGACTGCGATGGAGCTCCGTATGCCACGGCAAACTGGCTGACACTGACGGCGGCGGTGCATAAATGCTGCGCAGCTAGCGCCATTCGACGGCCAACACCGCGGTTCCTGGTGTGTCCGCTGTGCCGTGCGTGTGATCATTGCTTGTACAGCCCTCTCGCAGTGTCCGGAGCAAGTATGGTGGGTCTGACACACCGGTGTCAATGTGTTCTTTTTTCCATTTCCAGGAGTGTATTTCGAATTGTTCCAGTTGCTTATCACTGAATTTGGTGTAGTCACTTGATACCTTGACGGCAGTTACGGAAGTGTAACGACGCCCACCAGACAGACACGAAGCATAGGTAAAGACGTAGCTAGAAGTGTAACTACGTAGTGCCTAAGTCTGTGTTTGGCGTTCCAAGCTACGCTGGAATAAGTGGTTGAAATGGCTCTGAGCACTATGGCACTTAACATCTGAGGTCATCAGTCCCCTAGAACTTAGAACTACTTAAACCTAACTAACTTAAGGACATCACACACATCCATGCCCGAGGCAGGATTCGACTGAAGCGCCTAGAACCGCTCGGCCACAGTTTTCCCATTCAACCTGTTATGTCATTATTTTAGTCTGGCCTTTAAATGTGCGCCGACATCATTCTTGCTATTCTAACTTTGATGCCATAATTTTAGTGATGGTTTTAAGGGGTTGGTTAACAAGATTACAAAAGCCGTGACTGCCCAAGTAAGTCACGGAGATTCATTCTGTTGGTTTCATTTGTGGAGTATATCACTGAAAGATATTGATAATTAATTGTGCAGTTAGGATTGTGTATCTCATGCCTCAGAATATTGTCTGCCGCTGATATTTTTTCTGTTGCAGATAATTGGCAGTGGTTGATGCGAGCGAACTGGGATCGGACTACCACGGTGGCAGAGTGATATTTAAGGCCTTTTGAATACATTATGAGAGTAGCAGTAATCAATAAGTTACAAATATTTACTATTAAAAACAGTGTTGATCACGATTTATTTATTAAGGTGGCCGGTTTCGACCACTACTGTGGTCATCTTCAGACCATTGGGTAGTAACCTCCCTACATCTCGTGTTACGTTGTTACTATCATGTAATTCCATCCTTTCAGTGGACAGTTATGGTTTCTGAAGCTCAATCGCAATACAAAGTTGGGTACCTTTTATTTCATTTCTGTCCCGTGGATTTCTTGCATTGGTTAAATTCTTTTCGTGTGCTCGTGTCCACCACTAATTCTCATGTAGGGTGGAAGCAACCCGTGTTAAGTTTTTCTTGGGAAGGAAATCATACGAACCGAATATGCAAGTCGTATAGTTCTAATTAATCAGAAGATGGCGGAGTAAACTTTAAAAATTTTGGGGCTTGTTGAACTCAGAACTTTTATCTGAGATAGTTAAGTCAATTTTACGAAGGATGCTTTTATGAATGTTGTGGTCTTCAGTCTTGAGATTGGTTTGACGCTGCTCTCCATGCTACTCTATCCTGTGAAAGCTGCTTCATCTCCCAGTACGTACTGCAGCCTACATCCTTCTGAATCTGCTTAGTGTATTCATCTCTTGGTCTCCCTCTACGATTTCTACCCTCCACGCTGCCCTCCAATACTCAACTGGGGGTCCCTCGATGTCTCAGAACATGTCCTACCAACCGATCCCTTCTTCTCGTCAAGTTGTGCCACATCCTCCTCTTCTCCCCAATTCTGTTCAATACCTCCTCATTAGTTATGTGATCTACCCATCTAATCTTCAGCATTCTTCTGTAGCACCACATTTCGAAAGCTTCTATTCTCTTCTTGTCCCAACTATTTATCGTCCATGTTTCACTTCCATACATGGCTACACTCCATACAAATACTCTCAGAAACGGCTTTTGACACTTAAATCTATACTCGATGTTAACAAATTTCTCTTCTTCAGAAACGCTTTCCTTGCCATTGCCAGTTTACATTTTATATCCTCTCTACTTCGACCATCATCAGTTATTTTGCTCTCCAAATAGCAAAACTCCTTTACTACTTTAAGTGTCTCATTTCCTAATCTAATTCCCGCAGCATCACCCGATTTAATTCGACTACATTCCATTATCCTCGTTTTGCTTTTGTTGATGTTCTTCTTATATTCTCCTTTCAAGACACTGTCCATTCCGTTCAACTGCTCTTCCAAGTCCGTTGCTGTCTCTGACAGAATTACAATGTCATCGGCGAACCTCAAAGTTTTTATTTCTTCTCGATAGATTTTAATACCGACTCCGAATTTTTCTTTTGTTTCCTTTACTGCTTGCTCAATATACAGATTGAATAACATCGGGGAGAGGCTACAACCCTGTCTCACTCCCTTCCCAACCGCTGCTTCCCTTTCATGCCCCTCGACTTTTATAACTGCCGTCTGGTTTCTGTACAAATTGTAAATAGCCTTTCGCTCCCTGTATTTTACCCCTGCCACCTTCACAATTTGAAAGAGAATATTCCAGTCAACATTGTCAAACGCTTTCTCTAAGTCTACAAATGCTAGAAACGTAGGTTTGCCTTTTCTTAATCTACCTTCTAAGATAAGTCGTAAGGTCAGTATTGCCTCACGTGTTCCAATATTTCTACGGATTCCAAACTGATCTTCCCCGAGGTCGGCTTTACCAGTTTTTCCATTCGTCTGTAAAGAATTCGCGTTAGTATTTTGCAGCTGTGACATATTAAACTGATAGTTCGGTAATTTTCACATCTGTCAACATCTGCTTTATTTTGGATTGGAATTTTTATGTTCTTCTTGAAGCCTGAGGGAATTTCTCCTGTCTCATACATCTTGCTCACCAGATGGTAGAGTTGTGTCAGGACTGGCTCTCCCAAGGCTGTCAGTAGTTCCAATGGAATGTGTCTACTCTGGGGGCCTGGTTTCGACTCAGATCTTTCAGTGCTCTGTCAAACTCATCACGCAGTATCGTATCTCCCATTTCATCTTCATCTACAGTCTCTTCCATTTCCATAATATTGTCCTCAAGTACCTCGCCTTGTATAGACCCTCTATATACTCCTTCTACCTTTCTGCTTTCCTTTCTGTGCTTAGAACTGGGTTTCCATCTGAGCTCTTGATATACATACAAGTGGTTCTCTTTTCTCCAAAGGTCTCTTTAGTTTTCCTGTAGGCAGTATCTATCTTACCCCTAGTGAGATAAGACTCTACATCCTTACATTTGTCCTCTAGCCTTGCCTGTTTAGCCATTTTGCACTTCCTGTCGATCTCATTTCTGAGACGTTTGTATTCCTTTTTGCCTGCTTCATTTACTGCATTTTTATATTTTCTCCTTTCATCAATTAAATTCAATATTTCTTCTGTTACCCAAGGATTTCTACTAGCCCTCGTCTTTTTACCTACTTGATCCTCTGCTACCTTCACTACTTCATCCCTCAAAGCTACCCATTCTTCTTCTACTGTATTTCTTTCCCCCATTCTTGTCAATTGTTCCCTTATGCTCTCCCTGAAACTCTGTACAACCTCTGGTTTAGTCAGTTTATCCAGGTCCCGTCTCCATAAATTCTCACCTTTTTGCAGTTTCTTCAGTTTTTATCTACAGTTCATAACCAATAGATTGTGGTCAGAGTCCACATCTGCCCCTGGAAATGTCTTACAATTTAAAACCTGGTTCCTAAATCTCTGTGTTACCATTTTATGAATATAATAAATACAATTTTATGAATATTGCCTTTGAATTATGAAAAGTTGGTCAAAGAAGTCTTAAAACATTACTGTCTGTTGAACTCCGAACTTTGATGTGATAAAAAGATAGATAAAAGCGTTTCCATGTAAGTGATGAAGTATATGTGATTTATTTGTCAGTCATATTGACTAAATTATGGGTCCATGGACATGATTTAAATTAATGTAAGTGGTTGAAAGAGAACGATATGTGGAAGATATCTTAAAAGATTTTTTTGTTCTATAAGACAAGCTTTGTTGTAATTAAGGTTACTGTGAATCTATTATGAGCAGTGTGTTTGTAACAAAGAAGTGTGTGGCAACTACAACTGATTTCGATTGTGATTTCGGTGTGTTCTTAGGGACCACACCCCACTTCTGTTAATCGTTTTTTTTATGATGCTCACCACATCAGCGTTGTCTTTTCACGTATTATGTGGATACATCTTGGTTTTTCCAGTTCATTGTCATTTCTAATTAGAGATGGTGTAATGGTTCCGAGCAAACGCTACGAATACTGTTTGTTTCCTGAACCTCAGAATACTGTTTAGTTTAGTTGGTGAAAGTTTTTAAGTCGGGTGTCGTTTTTCAACATGATACCAGTTCGTATCGTGATCTGCAAAGATTGCTGTTCTCAGTAGTTACCTACTATCTGAAGAACCGTTGTTGCAGTTAGCGAACAGACTTTTGCGATATTGTTTGCTTAATGAGGGGGCAGTTGAGAACACGGTTAGTGCTGGTGTCTCTAATGAATGATCACTTCTCAGGAGGACGTCAACAACTGGTGTTAAGAGTCATTTGGCACGTGGTGTTAAGCGTCGTTTGTACCGCCTTGCCGCTCAGACACGACTTTCTATAGGCAGTCACTACCGGGCAGAAAGAGGTAACCGTTTTTTAAACAATATGAACAGAACCGACTGACAACGCAGGAAATTTAGATATTTTGGAAAGAATGAAGCGGAAAAACCACTAAGTCTTGGAGAATCCTAGTAAATAACAACCGCAGTACAAAGTGCGCGATATGGAACAATGAAAACAGTACGCCAGTAAAGAGTGTATTTTAAGCTTCACTTACAACAAACAAATTACACCGCTAAGTCAAAAACTGTAGATTTTATAAGCGATGAAAGAAACCTAAGGGATATGGAACCCGTACAGAGCCGCCGAATCGCTCCGCACTGGGGAAACGCGCTCCGTCCCGAAAGGGTTAAACGTTGAAAGAACTAGAACCTGTGCAATATGGCTACATAAGAGGGAGAACCATCAGTGACGCTCTTCTACTGGCAGCAGGATGTCTGCTGCTGGTCATCTGCGTGGCTGCGACGACGCGGCTCGGGCGTGGACGCACAGCATCTCAGTGTACACACCGAGTGTTTCCGGTGAACGAGCAGTCCAAGGGTGCAAGTAGGCCGTGACGTAGAGAGCAGGCAGTTTCAAGGAATATTGCATGCCAAGTTCAGAGATTTTTATATGGGTGGATATTTCACTGGCACAGTTTCGATACAGCCGAATATGCTGTGGCCACACTACCCTTGCCCGTAAGGACTGCAAAGACAGGATCACTGCAACCACAGCGCGCACAGAGGAATTATGGTATTCCCTCTTTACCCGCTCTGTACGCGTTTGCAGCGGGAAGGCAATCTTAGCATGTGTGACAATGGAAATACCCTGCACCATGCACTTTACGGTGGTTTGCTGAGTACGTATGCAGATGTAATATATTTCACGAGACGCTTTGTAATATCAACGAACAGACCACTGCAGCCCCGGCTCTGTGATCACCGAGAGCATCTGAGGTAGCGAGTTCGAGCCAGATGGTTGCGCGTGAGCCCCGGCCGCCGTCCCGCGTTGTGCTAAAGCGTGGGCGGCCGGCTGGCGCGCGCCGCGGTCGCGCCTCGCTACGAGGAGAGCGCCGCGCCGAGCCGCGCCGCGTCATTAGCCGCTAACGAGCGCCGCGTAATAAGGCGGCCGCCCCGGCCGCAGCATGGCATCAGCGTGCGCCAGCGCGGGGGCACGGCCCCGTCCACCTCAGGCAGCACGCCGCTCTGCCTCACACGCCACGCTCTTACGCGGGCGCACTGCGAACGAGTACAAAAGGCCGGCCATCCTGATCTGAGTTCGTCGTGCCGGAGCACATTGCATCGGGTTAAGAATCCACTAGTAGCAGAAGGTGTGGAACGAACGCCAAAAATCAGTGTCACGGGAGGCGACCAGGAGATTTACATTTCTTCTGAGAACAAGGAGTGCATCTGTACAGGGAAACGCTATTGCGACCAATCCCCGAGTATTGCTGCGCCATGCAGTCATCATCGATCAGGCATGACGAATCGAAGACGCGCTCCTAGGACCGTAACAGGTGCAGCCCATTCGAAACTCTCACAGTACTGCTTGGAGAACTTAACCACATGAGTCCCAAGTATCTCACGAAATAAGCATGAAACGAAAAAACTACAAAGGACGAAACTTGTCTAGATTGAAGGGGGAAATCAGATGGCGCTGTGGTTGGCCCGCTAGATATGGTACGGGTGCCATCGATGTTGATGTATCATTCTCAACACCGACGTTTTTGTGATTCCCGATTCTCGCCCAATTTGTCTGCTACTGAAGTGCGGATTAGACGCGACAGCAGCTAAAACACCTACTTGGGCATCGTCATTATTTTGCATGTCGTGGTTGACGTTTCACATTTGGCTGAACATTTCCTGTTTCCTTGAATAAGGTAACTATCTGGCCAACGGTCCGATCACTTGGATTATGTCGTCCAGGATACCGAGCAGCATACATAGCACACGCCCGTTGGGTATTTTTATCACAATAGCCATACATCAACACGATATCGACCTTTTACACAATTGGTAAAGGGTCCATTTTAACTCGGGTAATGTATCACGGAGCAAATACCGTCCGTACTGGCGGAATGTTACGTGACACCACGTACTTATACGTTTGTGACTATTACAGCGCCATCATCACAAAGCGAAAAAAGTGGTCCAACTAAAACATTCATATTAAGTACTACACGAATATGTAATAAAAAATGGGGGTTCCTACTTAAAAAACGCAGTTGATATCCGTTTGACCTATGGCAGCGCCATCTAGCGGGCCAATCATAGCGTCATCTGGTTTCCTCCTTCAAGCTAGACAAGTTTCGTTCTTTGTAGTTTTTTCGTTTGACGCTTATTTCGTCAGATATTTGGCCCGGTCACGATCAATGGACCACCCTAAAAATCGTTAAAATTTTTCACAAAATTGACCTGAGCCATGTGACTTGCTTGCGATATCTCGATGCGGGCACTTTACGCTATCTTTCCGTTGCGCACTTGGCTCGGTCCGCAGCGCCGTCCACTGGCCGTTTTGCGCAGCTGGAAGGAGTGGTTCCGGGTCGCAATGGGTACGGAACGGACACCGCTGAGCAGCGGACGCTTCCTTCTCCCGGACGGCGCCGAGTGTCAATTCTACACAGGTTGCCAGCGTGGACACCTAGAGAGTAATGGGGACCTTCCGCGGCCGGGTCGCTTGGGCTGTCATTATTGGCAAGTGGAAGATATTTCAGCGTTAGAAAACTGTATATTAAATAAAATGTTCTTTAAAAGGACGCAGTATGCATCACAAATTAAATTACCTAAAATCAAAGCAAAAAAATAAATGCGTAAGACGGTTTTCATATTAGGACAGAGTATGCAGAATGAAAAAGGAAAAGTAGTGTGAACGTCCAGCGTGACATGTCCGAGGGTTTCCTGGGGAGCGGCTACAGTGTTCCGCTGGTAAGGTATTGTCTTGCCCCTGGAGATGCTGATGGCTGGTTCTGTCAGGTGACATTAGGTGATAGCGTTCATGCCTGTCTCGCCTAGTAACCAAGTTTTCAATGTGATTGTTATTTTGAACATGGCTGCAGGGGGCCGTTTGCTGGTTTGGTTCGCCAATGTAATGTGAACCCATCGGGTTAAGTAAGTACTGGTGGTGAGCTAGCTCCAATCATTGTGTGAAACTGTTTGCCTGGCCATTGGTTGTTCGTTCCGATTTATGCGGAAGTGCACTGTAAAGTTACGCTACGAAACACGACCGAGGCTCACAAATTTTCTTAATGTCGTTTAGTGAAACTGATTTTACAATTCTTTAAAACGTGGGATTTTATTATCTTGTGTCGATTTAACAGCAGTTATTTGCAATTCGTATTATAAGTATCTGCCTTCCAACGTTAAACTTTATCTGACAAGAACCTCATTAATATTTGTTATAGTGTTGTCTCTAAGTCTAAATTTGGCCTACAGTGCCCTGGCCTTATTCTTACGAATTTTGCCTGAGCTGGGCTGGATACATGTGTTGGCTTCCTGATGCCTCTATACACGTTCCTTTGCGGGAATGTTGCTATTGCTTCCCACGGAGCGATCACTTTGGCGCACAGGCCCTTACACCGTGCCATGAGCACTGCTATCATCATTACTGGCGGCCTAGTTGTTCACATGCTGCTCATTGGCGTGGCCGCGCTCACTGACGCCTGTGTCCGGCCGCTCTGGACCTTCCCAGTTTCCGTTCACTGCTAAAGAATAAAAGGGAAGAAGGGAACAGCAAGTAGTTGATGCACTCTCCTCTATACGTACTCGTACGTTTACGTTTGAATTGTACCTCTTCCACTATCGGTCGCTCACGGCCAATCTTATTGTATTACAGATGTGGTTCCGTTTGGGATTTCCGGCCAGTAGCAAGTTCAGCGGCGCTCTGACGTATATCTCGTATGTCTTTTGTCATGTTATATTTACATTCACCCATTGTAATGCACCGCAGTCAGCTGGTTTCCTGTTACAATTTTATCTATTTAAAAACACATTTTCCATAAGCTTGTGTCATTATTATTGATTAGGGGAGAATTATTAATTATTTGAGCCTTTCTGTTTAAGTGCACACTATTATTATTATTGATCTGATATAAGTTTTTTTCCACTATTTAAAATCTAATGTTGTGAATAAGATTTTAAAATTTTGTACATAGCTGGAGCAGCAACCATAGGACGAAATCATCTTGTAGAAGTAGTAGGCAGGCAATCAGTTGCCAAACAGAAAGTTCATTAAAATCGCTTTTCCCTAGTTTCAGCCTTGATAAATGGTCTACATCAGAAGGCAATATTGGTAACTGGATTACATGTTGTGAGACAGGTACGTTAAAATATAGCCGAAAGGTGTCAGGCAAATATTAAATTTCACCTCCATAATAATTACAAATTTTCAAATGTGTGTGAAATCTTATGGGACTTAACTGCTAAGGTCACCAGTCCCTAAGCTTTCACACTACTTAACCTAAACTATCGTAAGGACAAACACACACACACACAAACACACATGCCCGAGGGAGGACTCGAACCTCCGCCGGGACCAGCCGCACAGTCTATTACTGCAGCGCCTGAGACCGCTCGGCTAATCCCGTGCGGCCCATAATAATTAGAGCATGCACAACATGCCTGTTCTCATTTCGTATTTCCTCACTAATGTTACACTAGCCTGTATGTAAGTGAATGTAAAACAATTATAATACTTATTGTTGAATAAACTCAATACTGCCTGAAAAAAGTGGGTAAGCGTGAAAGCATTAAAATTGCAAAAGAAGTTGCTTCCGTTCTTAAAGGTAGCAACTCAATTTACTTCCGTTCAAAGTTTATTTTTACTATCGAATGGCCGGCCACTGTGTCCGAGCGGTTCTAGGCGCTTCAGTCCGGAGCCGCGCGACCGCTACGGTCACAGATTCGAATCCTGCCTTGGGCATGGATGTGTGGTGGTGGTGGTGGTGGTTGTTGGGATGTTTTAGGGGACTAAACAGCTAAGGTCATCAGCCCCCATTCCAAAATCAGGCGAGACAAAAATTTGCGGAGCAGGTAAAACCCCAAGGGGAAGGAGACTCCCCCCCAGGCACGGAAAGAACACAAATGCGGCAACGAACACTACAAACAAGAGGAGTACAGATGAACACCAGACAGAAAGAAACAGAAGAAAAGAAGATGGCCGGAGACTGGTTGACTGACCACGAGAACAAAAAAAGGGAAAGAGTCAACCATCCGACGACACACCAAAATATCAACAAATATTGAGAGACGCGAGGACAAAAGACACAGAAAGGGAAAGGTGCAGGACCTCCCTAAATGGAACCATAAAAAGGACTACCACGGATAAAATTTAAAACGTCATCAGCCATGGAGGCATCGTCACATAAAACCAAAGGCAAAGTGCCCGGGAGATTAAAAGACTGCCGGAGGGTGCGCAGTCGGGGACACTCCAACAAAATGTGGGCGACCGTCAGCCGGGACCCACACCGACACAGGGGGGGATCCTCCTGACGCAAAAGATGACCGTGCGTCAGGTAGGTATGGCCAATGCGCAGCCGACACAGGATGACAGTGTCCCTGCGAGAAGCCCGCAGGGAGGAGCGCCACACATCGGTCGTCTCCTTGACAGCCCGCAGTTTATTCGGGGATGTCATGCCACGCCACTCAGCAGTCCACAAGCCAAGTACCTCACGGCGCAACACCAGCTGCTGATCGCGAGCCGTGAGGCCGATCTCCAAAGCTGGGGCGTCGATCGCCCCTTTGGTCAGCCTGTCAACACGTTCGTTCCCCGGGATGCCAACGTGACCTGGCGTCCAAACAAAGACCACCGAACGACCAGAACGGGTAATGGCGGAAACAGACTCCTGAATAGAGGACACCAGAGGAGAAGAGGTATAGCAGCGGTCGATGGCCTGGAGGCTGCTCAGGGAGTCACTGCAGATGACGATGGACGTACCTGAGCAGAAATGCATATGCTCAAGAGCGCGCAATATGGCCACCAGCTCTGCAGTAAAAATACTGCAGCCAGCCGGCAAGGAGCGCTGCTCAACATGGGCAGCGTGAGCAAAAGCGTAGGCAGTGCGACCATCAACCAGGGAACCATCAGTGTAGACAGTCTCACAGCCAGAAAATGAGGCGAGGAGCGCAAGAAAACTGCGACGGAGGGCCACAGGCGGAACCGAGTCCTTGGGTCCCTGTGCCAAGTCCAGACGGACTGACGGCCGGGGCAAACACCAGGGAGGCGTAGGTGCACGGACTCGGAAGGGAGGCAGAAGAGGGAATGACCCCAGTTCCGACAGCAGGGACTGCACACGGACAGCTATGGAAAGCCCAGACCTAGGTCGCCGTTCGGGCACATGGAGGCCCATGGCAGGGAAAAGCAGGCGACGATTGGGATGGCCCAGCGAGCAATGCACGTGGACAGCATAGTCGGCGAGCAGTCGATGGCGGCGAATCCGCAGCGGGGGAACCCCAGCCTCCACCAGTAGACTATCCACGGGGCTCGTACGAAAAGCGCCAGTTGCAAGCCGAACCCCACAGTGGTGTATGGGGTCTAACAACGTCAACACAGAGAGTGATGCAGACCCATACGCTAGGCTCCCATAATCAAGCCTGGACTGCACAAGGGCCCTGTACAATCGCAACAGCGTGCAGCGATCCGCACCCCAAGATGTGTGGCTCAGGCAGCGGAGGGCGTTGAGGTGCCGCCAGCACTTTTGCTTCAGCTGAGTATTATGAGGAACCCATGTGAGCCGGGCATCAAAGACGAGTCCTAAGAAGCGGCATTGTCCACCACTTCAAGCAGGTGGCCTTTGAGGTAAAGTTCAGGATGAGGGTGGACCGTCCGACGCCTAGCAGAAGTGCAGTGCATAACTCGAGTCTTGGCTGCAGAAAACTGAAAACCATGAGTCAGAGCCCATGATGCTGCCTTGCGAACAGCTACTTGCAGCCTGCGTTCGGTGACTCCCGTAGTCGTGGAGCTAAACGAGATGCAGAAGTCGTCGGCATACAAAGGAGGAGACACCGACGACCCCACAGCTGCAGCCAGACCATTAATGGCCACTAGAAATAAGGAGACGCTCAACACCGAGCCCTGCGGGACCCCATTTTCCTGTGTATAAGAGAAACTAGAGGTGGCACCGACTTGCACCCGGAAAGAGCGGCGCAATAAAAAGGTTTGAAGAAAAGCCGGGAGCCGACCACGAAGACCCCACTCATGCAACGTAGCAAGGATGTGATGCCTCCATGTGGTGTCATACGCTTTCCGCAGATCAAAAAAGACAGCAACAAGATGCTGACATCGGGCAAAGGCCGTACGGATTGCAGATTCCAGCCGCACCAAATTGTCCGCTGCAGACCGGCCCCGACGGAAGCCACCCTGGGATGGAGCGAGGAGACCGCGCGACTCCAGGACCCAACACAAACGCCGCCCCACCATACGTTCGAGCAATTTGCGCAAGACGTTGGTGAGGGTAATGGGACGATAGCTGTCCACCGCCAGGGGGTCCGCACCAGGCTTCAAGATCGGGACAATAAGACCCTCTCTCCATTGCGACGGGAACACGCCCTCGCTCCCAATGCGGTTAAAGATGGTGAGGATGTGTCTCTGGCAGTCCCTGGAGAGATGCTTCAGCATCTGCGCGTGGATGCAGTCTGGTCCTGGTGCTGTATCAGGGCAATCGGCGAGGGCAGCGAGGAATTCCCTCTCGCTGAAAGGAGCATTGTATTTTTCAGAACGACGCGTGTGGAATGATAACGGCGTCTGTTCGGCTCGCTCCTTTAGAGAGCGAAAGGCGGGGGGATAAATTGCAGTCACAGAGCTCTTAGCAAAGTGCGCAGCAAGGCGTTCAGCAATGGCGGCAGCGTCCGTGCAGACGGCGCCGTCCAAGGAGATCCCAGGGACACCCATAGGGGTCTGGTATCCGTAAAGCCGCCGGATCCGGGACCACACGAGCGAGGGGGAGACACGGGAGCCCAAGGATGAGACATACCTCTCCCAGCACTCCTGCTTACGCCGTGCAATAAGACGACGGGCCAAGGCACGGAGCCTCTTAAAGGCGATGAGGGTCTCTAGAGACGGGTGCCGCCTATGACGCTGGAGGGCCCGCCTACAGTCGCGAATAGCCTCAGCAATCTCCGGCGACCACCAGGGTACAGCCTTCCTCCAAGGGAGTCCAGAAGAGCGGGGGATGGCAGCCTCGGCCGCCGAAACGATTGACGTGGTTAAGACACGGACCACCTCGTCAATGTCACCCTGTGGGGGAGACTCAATGGTTGCAGCAGAAGTAAAAGCCGGCCAGTCAGCCCTGTTGAGAGCCCAGCGGGGCAGGCGCCCAGAAGAATGACACTGGGGCAGTGACAAATAGATGGGGAAATGGTCACTACCACACAGGTCAGGATGCACTCTCCAATGGAGGGATGGGACAAGTCCGGGGCTGCAAAGAGAGAGATCGATGGCCGAGAACGAGCCATGGGCCACACTGAAATGCGTGGGAGCACCGGTATTCAAGAGGCTAAGGTCGAGCTGAGCCAACACATGCTCCACGGCCTGACCGCGGTCATCGGAGACAGTCCCACCCCATAGAGGGTTGTGGGCATTGAAATCGCCCAGAAGCAGCAATGGTGGCGGGAGTTGAGCCAGCAGCACAGCCAAGACATGTCGGGGGAGCTCCCCATCCGGAGGAATGTAAACAGAGCAAACAGTAATAGCTGGCGAGAGCTCAACCCTGGCAGCGACTGCCTCTAAAGGCGTCAGAAGGGGTACTGGCGAGCTACAGACAGAGTGGTGAACAAAGAGGCAAACCCCACCCGACGCTCGTTGACAGGCAACACGGTTCTTATCGTATCCCCGATAACCGCGAAGGGCGGGGGTCCGCATTGCTGGAAACCAAGTTTCCTGCAGAGCAATGCAGAGAACAGGGGAAACTCAGAAGCATCCGGAGCTCAGGCAGGTGGCGGAAATAACCGCCGCAGTTCCACTAGAGAATGGAAGCAGGAAGGGACTGGGAGGGCGTGAATGTGACTAAGAGGCAGATGGCGCCTCAGAGCCAACTGCCGCCACCGAGGGAGAGTCAGCTGTGTCCATAGGAAAGGCCCCCAAGGGTTCCGTGAGGGCGAGATCCGCGGCAGAGGCGAGGATCTCCACCTCATCCCCGGAGCCAGGACTATGTACAGCAGGCGGTATTGAAACCGCCGGAACGTCCTTCTTCTTGGACTCATTCCGTTCCTTCTTCTCGCGTCGGCCCTTAGGGTGAGAGGGCTGGGAGAGATTCTCTGAAGGAGCGTCGGAGGCTGACGACGACGCAGAAGCCCTACGACCAGCAGGTGGCGGAACCTTCAGCCACTGGCTGACATCTGGCTGGGTAGGAGAAGAAACAGAGGAAGGGAGAGCCCCGAGAGACCCCTTCCGCGAGAGAGGAACTGGCAGAGGCAACGCCGGCGGAGAAGGAGGGGGAGGGATCGAGCCCCCCCCCCCCGGTTTTGGAGGAGATGTCACTCCCAAAGTAACCGTGGGGGGAGCGACAGAAGAGGGTTTGCCCCCAACCGCTAAGGGGGCAACAGAGGAAGGCTTGCCCCCAGACACGATGGGGGCAGACAGAGATGCACGGCCCCGAGGGCCCACTGAAGGCGGCACAGATGAGGCGACAACCGCCGCTCGCGAGGGCGACGATAACGTGGCTGCAGCATAAGATGGGCGAAGGGAAGCAGGATACAACCGTTCAAATTTCAGTTTTGCCCCTCGATAAGTAAGCCGGTCCAGGGTCTTAAATTCCATTATCTTCCGCTCCTTATGAAGAACGGGGCAATCCGGCGAGCATGGAGAGTGGTGCTCCCCACAGTTGACACATACAGGCGGAGGGGCATATGGAGAATCGGGATGAGAGTGGCGTCCGCAATCTCGACATGTGGCACTGGATGGGCAACGGGAGGACATGTGCCCAAACTTCCAGCACTGGAAGCACCGCATCGGGGGAGGGACGTATGGCTTGACGTCACA
Organism: Schistocerca serialis cubense; assembly: GCF_023864345.2. NCBI lineage: Eukaryota > Metazoa > Arthropoda > Insecta > Orthoptera > Acrididae > Schistocerca > Schistocerca serialis. The sequence goes on from NC_064638.1 coordinate 68,206,375, forward strand.
ATGGTAAACCATTACCTTGACCTTCTCGGGCAAGACATCACCCTCAAATGCCAAGATAAAGGCACCGGTGGCCACCCTGTTAGTCTTGGGTCCTCTATGTACACGACGGACAAAATGTACACCACGTCGTTCCAAGTCGGCTCTCAGCTCGTCATCGGATTGTAACAATAGGTCACGATGGTAAATAATCCCCTGGACCATATTTAAGCTACTGTGGGGAGTGACGGTAACAGGGATGTCACCCAGCTTATCACACAAGAGCAACGCTCGTGACCGGGCTGGGGAGGACGTCTTGAGGAGGATGGACCCATTCCTCATTTTAGACAACCCTGCCACTTCCCCAAACTTATCCTCCAGGTGTTCCACAAAAAACAGAGGCTTCGTCGTAAGAAAGGAGTCACCATCAGTCCTGCTGCAGACAAGGTATTGCGGTACGTAAGGCTCCCGCTTGGCACTAGATCGGCGTCCCTCCCATGGCGCAGCCAACGAGGGGAACGACTGAGGGTCATATTGTGCAGCATCAAAGTCTACTCTACCACGCTTAGAGACGCTGGTGGCCGTGCGACCACCAGCTTGGTGTGATTTATTGCGCTTCATTGCGCCACATCCGCCCAGATGCCACCTACTCCGAACGAGGGCTCTCCCCAAGGGCGCCACCCAGCCAAAGCAACGGGTACCTGGCCGATATCCCATTGCCCGGAGTTCCCGTGCCCCAGACAAGATGGGCACTTACTCCTTGGCATGGGTGTGGAGGAAACAGCTCTGGCATCTGTAGTGCGATCCCTGTGTCGTCAGGGGGCTACCACCAAGAGGGTACATGACGACCCCATCACAACGGACTGGCTACCGTGCGGGATTTTAGGTGTTGAAAGGGCCCACAGTTGTCGGGGTCGCTAAGAAGGGGATTGCGCACAAGACGAGAAGGAGACAACCCAGAAGACGTTGGGTGTAAATCCCGGCACACGACAATTGGTAGCATGTAAGATGGTGGTGCATGATGGACCAATAGAAAAACACCTTGTAAGGCGTCCTTCCCCAAATGTCACGCACTAACAACGGAAATTTGGAAAAATGGAGGTCAAACCCAAGAAGGGACCATCACATTAAAGGCCGAAACAGTTGAGACTCCCTTTAGTCGCCTCTTACGACAAGCAGGAATACCGCGGGCCTATTCTTACCCCTGAACCCGCAGGGGACATGAATGTGTGTGATATCCTTAGGTTAGTTAGGTTTAAGTAGTTCTAAGTTCTAGGGGACTTATGACGTCAGAAGTTACGTTCCATAGTGCTCAGAGCCATTATTATCGAATGGAAATCTTTATTGACAAATACTAAACTATAATTTTAAAAGATTAGTTATCTTTTTGTAATGAATAGTAGGATGAAAATACGAGCTTTCACAGTTTAATAAAATCTGGTAAAAAATGGGAAACATTAATAGGAAATAAAAAAAGTTCTATTTCATGTTCCGCATTTTGTACCAAATTTTAATGTACTATAAACTCTCGCATTTTCATGTTATTATTGATTATAAAAAGATACTAAATTTATTAAAGTAACGGTTGAATATACATTAATAAACTTTTCCCTTTGACAATAAAAATAAAGAAGTAGAAGGAAGTAGCCACCTTTAAGAATGGAACTGGCGATTTAATGATTACCGGACTTTCTTGTTGCCTATCCAGCTACCGGCCATTTTGTTGAAATGCATGAAATGTTTCATACTGAACAGTGGTCGCAAATCTCCTCCTCTTCAAAGCCTATTTTTTTCAGTTTTTCTGAGAAATGCATCTTACTGCAATAGGAAACTGACGACGGGACACGACCTTCATGTCCCGTAAGTATGGATGAAATGTAAGAGTGCAGAGCCGTGTGCGGTGCCCCTCTGGTAGATTGTGCGGCTGTTCCATTCCCACCACGGAATATTTTGAACCATCGCGATGAGCTGCCCCCGATACGAATCACTGCCCGAGTGTTCTTTTCTGATGCGTATGATGATGTGCCTTTAAAGACGATATGTGAGTATTTCTGATTGTAATGTAACAGTAGAAACAATTTTGTACTGTGCACATATCGTGGTCAGTTACGGGACGTTTTGTCACAAACTTTGTAGCTAAATTATTTCAATTCTTTTCATAACGTGAATTTCTGTTGCTGAAAGTGAATGATAAATATTTATTTTGTAAAGAAGCAAAATCCACACTTTTCCTCTGTGTTCAATATCATAACGTGCAGAGTACTTGGCAAATGAATGTGTGCCGGAAATGTGGAAAGCCCTCTAAACTGTAAAGACGTGTCAATAGCGAGCAGAAACGTTTGTTATTAACTCGTATGGGCAATAGGTGCATAGGAACGATGAGTGTATGGTAAGGGAGATTCAGTCGCATAGAAACGCGTAGCCAGTCATTATGGTGCGCACGTATAATCACTTGAAACTGTTGAGAAGGGCTTCCTCCCTCCTCTCCCTTGAGGCTAACCTATTATCAATCTAATGACCTTCACTCCGACGAAATTTCAGTCCTTATTCTTTTCACCGCCACCTATAAGGCGTTGAAATACCAACTCTTCTGTGGTTCCATCTAACTACAAAGTTCTCTTTGAGATTGCGTTTGCCATCAGGCAGACTGCGTCCCACAATATTGAACAAACGCGAGTAACAGAACGTACTTTATGGGGTTGGGTTTGGTTGTTTGGGTTAGGAGACCAGGCAGCGAGATCATCGGTCTCATCGGATTAGGGAAGGACGGGGAAGGAAGTCGGCCGTGCCCTTCCCAAGGAACCATCCCGGCATTTGCCTGGAGCGATTTAGGGAAATCACGGAAAACCTAAATGAACTTCTCGTCCAGACCTTGAGGGCCAACGGATGACGACCTAGCGAGTCATCCTCTGCCATTCGGTATCATACGGATAAGGGATGGAGGGGCAGGTGTTCAGCACACCGCCCTTCCGGCCATTTTGCCGACTTTCCAGACGACGGAACCGCTACTTCTCAATCAAGTAGTTCCTGAAGTGGCACCACGAGGCACAATACACCCCAGGCTAGTCTTTCTACGAAGGAAAAGTCCTTGACAGTACCGGGAATGAAATCTGGGTCCTCCACGTGGCAACTATCTACGCTAACCACTCAACTACGGAGATATACCGCTGTGTGTACATGGAGTTCAAAAATTCAACGCCGAATCTGATGAAGTGATAGAGGAGAAACACAGCAAATGTATCATACAATTCCTTACGCTACTAGGTGCTGCAAATCATAGCTCAGAGACGCGTTGGAGATGAAGTCACGGGGCAGCAAGCGGCTACACGGGTAGCAGGGGTTGTGTGGCGTGGACTGGGCGGTTTTTTTAGGTTAAATGGCCTCCGGCAAGCACAGAAAGGGCAGCAGCCTCAAAGGGTGCGGGGCAAAGTCAGGACATGCGGGGGCCAAGCAGCAATCGGTATTGTAATTGTAAACTGTCGAAGCTGCATTGGTAAAGTACCGGAACTTCAAGAGCTGATAGAAAGCACCGAAGCTGAAATCGTTATAGGTACAAAAAGCTGGCTGAAGCCAGAGATAAATTCTGCCGAAATTTTTACAAAGGCACAGACGGCGTTTAGAAAGGATAGATTGCATGCAACCGGTGGTGGCGTGTTTGTCGCTGTTAGTAGTAGTTTATCCTGTAGTGAAGTAGAAGTGGATAGTTCCTGTGAATTATTATGGGTGGAGGTTACACTCAACAACCGAGCTAGGTTAATAGTTAGCTCCTTTTACCGACCTCCCGACTCAGCAGCATTAGTGGCAGAAAAACTGAGAGAAAATTTGGAATACATTTCACATAAATTTTCTCAGCATGTTATCGTCTTAGGTGGAGATTTCAATTTACCAGATATAGACTGGGACACTCAGATGATTAGGACGGGTGGCAGGGACAGAGCATCGAGTGACATTATACTGAGTGCACTATCCGAAAATTACCTCGAGCAATTAAACAGAGAACCGACTCGTGGAGATAACATCTTGGACCTACTGATAACAAACAGACCCGAACTTTTCGACTCTGTAAGTGCAGAACAGGGAATCAGTGATCATAAGGCCGTTGCAGCATCCCTGAATATGGAAGTTAATAGGAATATAAAAAAAGGGAGGAAGGTTTATCTGTTTAGCAAGAGTAATAGAAGGCAGATTTCAGACTACCTAACAGATCAAAACGAAAATTTCTGTTCCGACACTGACAATGTTGAGTGTTTATGGAAAAAGTTCAAGGCAATCGTAAAATGCGTTTTAGACAGGTAAGTGCCGAGTAAAACTGTGAGGGACGGGAAAAACCCACCGTGGTTCAACAACAAAGTTAGGAAACTACTGCGAAAGCAAAGAGAGCTTCACTCCAAGTTTAAACGCAGCCAAAACCTCTCAGACAAACAGAAGCTAAACGATGTCAAAGTTAGCTTAAGGAGGGCTATGCGTGAAGCGTTCAGTGAAATCGAAAGTAAAATTCTATGTACCGACTTGACAGAAAATCCTAGGAAGTTCTGGTCTTACGTTAAATCAGTAAGTGGCTCGAAACAGCATATCCAGACACTCCGGGATGATGATGGCATTGAAACATAGGATGACACGCGTAAAGCTGAAATACTAAACACCTTTTTCCAAAGCTGTTTCACAGAGGAAGACCGCACTGCAGTTCCTTCTCTAAATCCTCGCACAAACGAAAAAATGGCTGACATCGAAATAAGTGTCCAAGGAATAGAAAAGCAACTGGAATCACTCAACAGAGGAAAGTCCACTGGACCTGATGGGATACCAATTCGATTCTACACAGAGTACGCGAAAGAACTTGCCCCCCTTCTAACAGCCGTGTACCGCAAGTCTCTAGAGGAACGGAAGGTTCCAAATGATTGGAAAAGAGCACAGGTAGTCCCAGTCTTCAAGAAGGGTCGTCGAGCAGATGCGCAAAACTATAGACCTATATCTCTGACGTCCATCTGTTGTAGAATTTTAGAACATGTTTTTTACTCGCGTATCACCCAGAATCTACTCTGTAGGAATCAACATGGATTCCGGAAACAGCGATCGTGTGAGACCCAACTCGCTTTACTTGTTCATGAGACCCAGAAAATATTAGATACAGGCTCCCAGGTAGATGCTATTTTCCTTGACTTCCGGAAGGCGTTCGATACAGTTACGCACTGTCGCCTGATAAAGTAAGAGCCTACGGAATATCAAACCAGCTGTGTGGCTGGATTGAAGAGTTCTTAGCAAACAGAACACAGCATGTTGTTATCAATGGAGAGACGTCTACAGACGTTAAGATAACCTCTGGCGTGCCACAGGGGAGTCTTATGGGACCATTGCTTTTCACAATATACGAGGGTTATTCCAAAAGTAAGGTCCGGTTATAAAAAAAAAAATCAAAACTAAAATGTTTTTTCAAAACAATTGTTTTATTTACATTCCTTACATCTTTATCTATTTTTCTACATAACTTCCATACTTATTTAAACATTTGTCACATCGTTCAACAAGCTTTTGAGTGCCCATGTTATAGAAATCGGCCGCCTGTGACGATAACCAGTCCTTAACTGCTTCTTTCACTTCATCATCTGTGTCGAAGCGCTTGCCGCCGAGAAACTCCTTTAAGTAACGGAACAGGTGGAAATCACTTGGCGCCAGGTCCGGACTGTAAGGAGGATGGTCCATCTCTTCCCATCCAAATTTCTTGATCAGAGCTTGCGCTTCATTTGCAGTGTGGGGTCTGGCATTGTCATGCAACAACAAGATTCCAGTCGACAAAAGACCACGTCGCTTATTCTGGATTGCACGTCGAAGTTTAGTCAGGGTAGCGCAGTAGGCGGCTTTATTAATCGTTGTTCCTCTCTCCATAAAGTCGACTAACAATACTCCACATCTATCCCAGAACACAGTCGCCATAACCTTACGTGTTGAGATTGTCTGCTTTGCCTTGACCTTGACTGGCGATGACGTGTGACGCCATTGCATTGACTGACGTTTAGACTCTGGAGTGATGTGAGAAACCCATGTCTCATCCCCTGTGACAACATTGTCTAAAAGACTGTCACCTTCCTTATGATATCGCTCCAAAAAATCAAGAGCAAAAGCCATTCTTTTCATTCGTTGGGGCTCAGTAAGCAGCCTGGGAACCCAACGGGCACACAATTTGTGAAACTTCAAATGTTCAGACACAATTCTGTACAAAGTTGTTCTACTCACATTCGGAAAATGCATGTCTACGTCTGTAATAGTGAATCGGCGATCTTCACGAATTTTTTTGTCAACCGCATTGACCAAATCGTCTGAAATCACTGATGGTCGGCCACACCGTGGTTCATCGTGCACATTATCCCGTCCTTCATTAAAAGCTCGCACCCACTTGCGCACTTTACTGTCGCTCATTATGTTAGGACCGTACTCTTCAGTAATCTGCCGATGGATTTCCGCCGCTGAATTGTTTCTTGCAGACAAAAACCGTATCACTGCCCTTACTTCACAATCGGCGGGCTGATCAATTGTCTTAAACATTGTAAAGTGACACTGTGAACTACACTCAGCAACAGTAACAAAGCGAATGGCGGCGTTTGACGCGCAAGGCTTGCCGGGAGTCGGCGCGCATGCGTGTTTTGTCATTGGCGCCAAATTTCAATAGTTACGGCGAATCGGACCTTACTTTTGGAATAACCCTCGTATATAAATGACCTAGTATAGTGTCTGAAGTTCCATGCGGCTTTTCGCAGATGATGCTGTAGTATACAGAGAAGTTGCACCATTAGAAAATTGTAGCGAAATGCAGGGAGTGGCAAATGACCCTTGTTGTTGTTGTTGTGGTCTTCAGTCCTGAGACTGGTTTGATGCAGCTCTCCATGATACCCTATCCTGTGCAAGTTTCTTCTTCTCCCAGTACCTACTGCAACCTACATCCTTCTGAATCTGCTTAGTGTATTCATCTCTTGGTCTCCCTCTACGATTTTTACCCTCCGCGCTGCCCTCCAATGCTAAATTTGTGATCCCTTGATGCCTCAGAACATGACCTACCAACCGGTCCTCCCTTCTCGTCAAGTTGGGCCACAAACTCCTCTTCTCCCCAATTCTACTCAATACCTCCTCATTAGTTATGTGATCTACCCATCTAATCTTCAGCATTCTTCTGTAGCACCACATTTCGAAAGCTTCTATTCTCCTCCTGTCCGAACTATTGATCGTCCATGTTTCACTTCCATACATGGCTACACTCCATACAAATACTTTCAGAAACGACTTCCTGACACTTAAATTTATACTCGATGTTAACAATTTTCTCTTCTTCAGAAACGCTTCCCTTGCCATTGCCAGTCTACATTTTATATCTTCTCTACTTCGACCATCATCCATCAGTTATTTTGCTCCCCAAATAGCAAAACTCCTTTACTACTTTAAGTGTCTCATTTCCTAATCTAATTCCCTCAGCATTACACGACTTAATGCGACTACATTCCATTATCCTCGTTTTGCTTTTGTTGATGTTCATCATATATCCTCCTTTCAAGACACTGTCCATTCCGTTCACCTGCTCTTCCAAGTCAATTGCTGTCTGTGACAGACTTACAATGTCATCGGCGAACCTCAAAGTTTTTATTTCTTTTCCATGGATTTTAATACCTACTCCGAATTTTTCTTTCGTTTCCTTTACTGCTTGCTCAATATACAGATTGAGTAACATCGGGGAGAGGCTACAACCCTTCCCAACCACTGCTTCCCTTTCATGTCCCTCGACTCTTATAACTGCCATCTGGTTTCTGTACAAATTGTAAATAGCCATTCGCTCCCTGTATTTTACCCCTGCCACCTTCACAATTTGAAAGAGAGTATTCCAGTCAACATTGTCAAAAGCTTTCTCTAAGTCTACAAACGCTAGAAACGTAGGTTTGCCTTTCCTTAATCTTTCTTCTAAGATAAGTCGTAAGGTCAGTATTGCCTCACGTGTTCCAGTGTTTCTACGGAATCCAAACTGATCTTCCCCGAGGTTGGCTTCTACTAGTTTTTCCATTCGTCTGTAAAGAATTCGTGTTAGTATTTTGCAGCTGTGACTTATTAAGCTGATAGTTCGGTAATTTTCACATCTGTCAACACCTGCTTTCTTTGGGATTGGAATTATTATATTCTTCTTGAAGTCTGAGGGTACTTCACCTGTCTCATACATCTTCCTCACCAGATGGTAGAGTTTTGTCAGGACTGGCTCTCCCAAGGCCGTCAGTAGTTCTAACGGAATGTTGTCTACTCCCGGGGCCTTGTTTCGGCTCAGGTCTTTCAGTGCCCCGTCAAACTCTTCACGCAGTTTCGTATCTATCATTTCATCTTCATCTACATTCTCTTCCATTTCTATAATATTGTCCTCAAGTACATCGCCCTTGTATAGACCCTCTACATACTCCTTCCATCTTTCTGCTTTCCCTTCTTTGGTTAGAACTGGGTTTCCATCTGAGCTCTTGATATTCATACAAGTGGTTCTCTTTCCTCCAAAGGTCTCTTTAGTTTTCCTGTAGGCAGTATCTATCTTACCCCTAGTGAGATAAGCCTCTACATCCTTACATTTGTCCTCTAGCCATCCCTGCTTAGCCATTTTGCACTTCCTGTCGATCTCGTTTTTGAGACGTTTGTATTCCTTTTTTCCTGCTTCATTTACTGCATTTTTATATTTTCTCCTTTCATGAATTAAATTGAATATTTCTTCTGTTACCCAAGGATTTCTACTAGCCCTCGTCTTTTTACCTATTTGATCCACTGCTGCCTTCACTATTTCATTCCTCAAAGCTACCCATTCTTCTTCTGCTGTATTTCTTTCCCCCATTCCTGTCAATTGTTCCCTTGTGCTCTCCCTGAAACTCTGAAAGAACCAGAGGTTGTACAGTTTATCCAGGTCCCCATCTCCTTAAATTCCCACCTTTTTGCAGTTTCTTCAGTTTTAATCTGCAGTTCATAACCAATAGATTGTGGTCAGAGTCCACCTCTGCCCCTGGAAATGTCTTACAACGTAAAACCTGGTTTCTAAATCTCTGTCTTACCATTATATAATCTATCTGATACCTTTTAGTATCTCCGGGATTCTTCCATGTATACAACCTTCTTTTATGATTCTTGAACCATTTGTTAGCTATGATTAAGTTATGCTCTGTGCAAAATTCTACCAGACGGCTTCCTCTTTCATTTCTTACCCCCAATCCATATTAACCTACTATGTTTCCTTCTCTCCCTTTTCCTACACTCGAATTCCAGTCGCCCATGACTATTAAATTTTCGTCTCCCTTCACTATCTGAATAATTTTTTTTATCTCATCACACCTTTCATAAATTTCTTCCATCATCTGCAGAGCTAGTTGGCATATAAACTTGTACTACTGTAGTGGGCGTGGGCTTCGTGTCTATCTTGGCCACAATAATGCGTTCACTATGCTGTTTATAGTAGCTTACCCGCACTCCTATTTTTTATTCATTATTAAACCTACACCTGCATTACCCCTATTTGATTTTGTATTTATAACCCTGTATTCACCTGACCAAAAGTCTTGTTCCTCCTGCCACCGAACTTCACTAATTCCCACTATATCTAACTTTAACCTATTCATTTCCCTTTTTAAATTTTCTAACCTACCTGCTCGATTAAGGGATCTGACATTCCACGCTCCGATCCGTAGCACGCCAGTTTTCTTTCTCCTGTTAACAACGTCCTCCTGAGTAGTCCCCGCCCGGAGATCCGAATGGGGGACTATTTTACCTCCGGAATATTTTACCCAAGAGGACGTGATCATCATTTAACCATACAGTAAAGCTGCATGCCCTCGGGAAAAATTACAGCTGTAGTTTCCGCTTGCTTTCAGCCGTTCGCAGTACCACAACAGCAAGGCCATTTTGGTTATTGTTACAAGGCCAGATCAGTCAATCATGCAGACAGTTGCCCCTGCAACTACTGAAAAGGCTGCTGCCCCTCTTCAGGAACCACACGTTTGTCTGGCCTCTCAACAGATACCCCTCCATTGTGGTTGCACCTACGGTACGGCCATCTGTATCGCTGAGGCACGCAAGCCTCCCCACCAACGGCAAGGTCCATGGTTCATGCGGAGGAAATGACCCTTAACATAGACAAATGTAATATATTGCGAATGCATAGAAAGAAGGATCCTTTATTGTATATTATATGATAGCGGAACAAACACTGGTAGCAGTTACTTCCGTAAAGTATCTGGGAGTATGCGTGCGGAACGATTTGAAGTGGAATGATCATATAAAATTAATTGTTGGTAAGCCGGGTAGCAGGTTGAGATTCATTGGGAGAGTCCTTAGAAAATGTAGTCCATCAACAAAGCAGGTGGCTTACAAAACACTCGTTCGACCTATACTTGAGTATTGCTCATCAGTGTGGGATCCGTACCAGATCGGGTTGACGGAGGAGATAGAGAAGATCCAAAGAAGAGTGGCGCGTTTCGTCACAGGGTCATTTGGTAAGCGTGATAGCGTTATGGAGATGTTTAGCCAACTCAAGTGGCAGACTCTGCAAGAGAGGCGCTCTGCATCGCGGTGTAGCTTGCTCGCCAGGTTTCGATAGAGTGCGTTTCTGGATGAGGTACCGAATATATAGCTTCCCCCTACTTATACCTCCCGAGGAGATCACGAATGTAAAATTAGATTCGAGCGTGCACGGAGGCTTTCAGATATTCGTTCTTCCCGCGAACCATACGCGACTGGAACAGGAAAGGGAGGTAATGACAGTGGCACTTAAAGTGTCCTCCGCCACACACCGTTGGGTAGCTTGCGGAGTATAAATGTAGATGTAGATGTAGAGTGGTGAGCTACGGTAGACTCGAATGGATGGACCGTTAGGCACGGCCGGGTTAGAGCACGGAGTGTGGAGTGCGCTTGTGAAAGAACTGTAATTGATGGACTGAGAGGCATAGTCGGCGTAAAATACGGAGTGCGAACTGACCGCAGAGCAGTTAGGCAGCGACTTACATGCTTGTCCAGCAGAACGAAACCAGCTGAGGGATACGAGTCGCGGAAGCATGATGCTGCGATGGCAGCGCTGCAGCGGCGATGCTTCGGCCTCTGGTGGCAAGGCTGGCGCCACATGGTACAGCGGTGGCTGCTGGAGGTTGGGATGTGAACAACCCAGGCTAACTGTGCAGTGCTGCAGACTGATTTCGCCTGAGTTCCGAAGGCTGTGGCAGATGGGAGCTGCGGCCTGCGGCAGCCTCTGATGGTGATGGCCGTGTCGCCATAAAATATACCATCCTTACCCCTTCGCTGCATTTGAGAATTTCAAAATCGGTGTTAATGTTTGTTGGTCCATAAGGTGTTCAGCCATCCATAACCGGCACTACTTCGGACTGTTGCTGATACGTATTCACTGCATACTTGTGTTTCCAACGACCACTGTCTCTTTTCAGTTTTCTCCTTGCTTTTTCTGGCGCTCATACCTATCGCATTCTTTAGTTCCTCAACCAGTCGCAGATCCTGCTAACCTAACCTGTGTACACTTAAGGTACCATTTCAAGCCTTTTATACAAATTTTCGTGCTCCGCCACATATTCTTCGTTCCAAGGCGTCTTCCTCGACATCCACCAATCCTCCTCCTCGCATTCTCCATTCTTATCTACACATCACACGTTTCGCGGCGCCGTCTACGCTGCTCCGTGACACTTTCCGTTGCTTCGTTCTTATCACAACATGCACGAAGCCTCAGCGCTCCAGCTAACTCACGGCCTTCTGGCGCAGCATCTTCCCAAGTTGTCGTTAATCCGTGGTCTCGTGCCACTTGCTTCCCTCTTGTGTATCTCCCGTGACGCCTTCTCGCGACACAGCCCTTTTCCAGAGCAGTCCCTCCAGACCCACCTGCACCACCAGCACTGACGCTGTCGCCTCCAGTGTCACGCCGCACGCCTTACATGCTTCTGGCCAGGCTTTTGCAGGCCATCAACATGTGGTTACGCTTGCCCACGACGCATCCTTGTCGGGTCTCTTTTGCGCCATTCCGCAGGATCTCGCAAGCTTCTCCTTCCTCCCGGATAGGCCATACAGTTCACGCTTTTTCACTGCTTCCACACGAGAACATCACAAGACGTAACACGCATCCTCATAACCCACACCAAGCGCTATCCTTGCTTGGTCGTCTCTCCAGGATTCCCCACGTTCGACGAGAACTTCGGCCACATCGTGTCTTACCTCTACGGTTGGATCGACCTTTCAAGACGACGCGACTCCACGTCTCTCTTTTTACAGTTTCTTCTTGTCTGAACCAGATCCATCTGTAGCGACTACATTCAAGCCACCTAGATTCGACGAACACTCCCTGGGTACAGGCCTACACAGCCGTGAGCAGCCACCGTAGGGACTGCCTCCCAGACTCTGGGTGCCTTCTACTTTTGGCGATGACGTCTTCGAAGACGGATGGCTACATCACGTCTTCTTCCTTCGGAGGGAGCGGGGAGTGGGGGAAGAGCCCTCACAAACACAAATAATTAAAGAAAACTACCAAATGCTGTTCTTCGCCCTGAAAGAACTATAACAACACCAACCCATAAACATCCCAGACTCCCTTCCAAACACAAACACACAGGCGCACACACACACACACACACACACACACACACACACACACACACACACACACACACACACACACACCCCAAATCTTCACAGTATTAGTTAATGGTAGGCATAGCCATAACACGCCCAGTCGTAAATTTTCGTAGTAAATAACTATTCTACATTAAGTTCTATATGATTGCAGATAACAAACTGTGAAACAAAACAACTGCATTAAATCACATAAAATCCAGGAAATCCACAGCACGTGTTATGAAGGCACGAGTATATATACAAAATTTTGTTTGTTTTTCAAATATGTAAATACTGTCTTAAAAATTCAAATTCATATGTGTACAAGTACTAACAAGCATTTTTCCTGTTTTATAGGAGATAAGGAAAAAAACCCACTTCTGATGCTGAAACTTCAGCGAAACATGTCTGGAGAACAGAAAATAAATAAAAATTATGTTTTGCTCAAGGTGGATCCTCTGCAAAAACCAATCTTTTGTAAGCAGACAGCGACAGAAGAGCTTCAACCTCAACATGATTATTCACAAGTTCTTATAAAGGGATTTTAGGACTTCCAAATAGTGGATGTAAGTGTAGACTACAGCGGCCGTTGTCACTGTGAATAGAATTCTTCTGGGCTGTTGACCGCTTTGTCAATACACAGAATTGTCCAACATTTCGGCCACTATTGCAAGCAATCTTCCTCGGGCATTGGAGGAGTCGCTAGCCAATGCGTTTGAATGAGATTTCGTGGAAAAAGGGACTGACGCGTGAATTGCAGCGTAGTTCTTGCCTTAGTGTCTTTTTAATTTCTCCTTATTCCCATTACCAGTCTTCTATTACACGTGTGTATAGGACATATCGGTAATCCGTACTTGGGACTGCAGTGGAAGTGGTGCGTTCGGAAGCTTCATTGGCAGCGATCCGACAGTGTGATTCCGCCCCAGCGAAATGTAGCGTAACGGCCTTCTTTACACATTGATTCCAGCACTTTGACAATCCTGTACATAATGCAGTTTTAACTCAAGCAGGCGGTGAAATTTTTAGGTACTGTTACAGCAGATAGAGCCTCTGCGAGTAGGTAGAGATGCGGTCATCCGTGAGCACAAACGAAGCGCTTCTAGTATCACAACAATTTCCGCGGTCACGATGCTTAGCTATGTTAGTAATTTGAATGGCCCAGGCCTCTGTAAACATTGTATGCTGTACGTGCTTCCGAAAGATGATTAGCTTTGGAGCCGTGAGTATAGATGCATAATGCCGGTTCTCAGTGTCGGCGTATATCACTATGCTAATCACAGAAGGGTAATCCACCCGCTGCCACACAAAGCCACATCCACTCATGAGCCTGTGATGTCACCCTTCGCTACGCGATAGCGCAGCCGAGTGTACTGATAAATAACATACCAGTATAAACTGCCTTAATGTATGGAGTAGCTATCGTTGCAGTATGTCAATGAGCATTGGAGGCAATGAATTACTCTTCTCTTGCTATCATTGGCCTCGTTCACTTTTGTTATGAAAAGCTGAGTGAGCACCTACAGGGGAGAGTTGTGTAGTCTCGGTCGGCTTTCAATACCGGTCACTACTATGACTTCCCTTTCCGCCTCCAAACCCCGTACGTGTACAGTAAGCGGAACCAAGCTGATGTATCCATTTGCAATGGAGTCTGATTTCCTCTTCTCCTCTTCAGAGCTTTGTCTGCTCTCAGTGTTTGATGGTGGTGTAGTAATTCTTAGTGCTCAGAAGGCATTTTGAAGCCTGTGGTACCCATTTTTGAGGTGATTAATTTCGTTGCTATCTTTCAATTACCTATTTTAAGTAAGGAATAACATCTAACAAACGTTTCATGATAATTTCTATGAAAGCAATATAACTAGTTCCTACTGTGTTTGTCGTGCAACATCGACCACACGGTTGTCTTCTAGTATCGGCCGACGTAATTTTCTTCTTCTTACTTCTTCTCAGACTGCAATGAAGGAAAACGGGAAAAAAATACGAGGAAAATGGAATCACGATTGCGTGATTATGGCTGAAAGCAAGGATACGTCTAACAAAACGGCCGCGAGGGAGGCACCTGAAGTCCTGTCAACAATTAGGAAAAAAGATCGCCACCAAAGGGAAGCGATTAAAATCAGAAAAAATAAAGTCTGAAATAAAGTTCAAGAAAGTTGCACTTACGTTGGATGTTTCAAAATAAAACAAACACGGAAAAGATTTCCACGGAAAGCCAATTACAAAGCAGCGAAGAAAACTGGAATTTACTGGAAATTATGGATCAACAGAAGAAACTGAAAAGTGCATTACGCGTTTGGAGTCATTTGAATAATACCGGGTGTTGTGTGAAAGTGCAGAGACTGGGCACATGCGGGATGTGCGGCTCAGGAGAATACTTTGTATTTTATCTGCGCTCTCCGTAAAACAGCGAGCTAAACATTAATTAGGGAACTGAGAGGAAACAGTAGCAAGTTCCCACGCTTATGTGTTCTATTGTTAATCAATAAGTTCAGTGCAGCGTTTCATTAACAGCCGATATTATCACAGAAAACACAATGAACGATACTGCAAGACACTTTCTACAAGTCTTGTAATTGTAGCTCTTTTATTTCCGATGTAATTAACCACTATAAATAAAAAAATAATCATAATACTATGCTATTCACAGAACATGTGTAGACGTAAGAGAATAGTATATTAATATTCCGATTAACCAACACAGTTGCATAGTTAAGTCAAGAAACTTAAGCTGGCCGATACTGCAAGATTGTCCCCTACTGAATGTTTGAATTGCTGTGGTGAGTGCTTGCAGCAGGTGCGTAATGTAGTGAATTATTGTCAGCACGATTATGGCGTGAGCACTCTCTAGAGTCTAGACGGTAATGACGCTCATTCACTGCAGCAGAACATCACGCGACACAACTGGACTGCTTCATTACAAGATGGGTAATGAGATGTACTTTCTGGAGCAGTGGTCGTCAAGCTGTTGTAGTCCAAGTCAAGTATGTTTGCGGCTCGCGATTCTCACGCATTTTTATAACAACACGCATCAAGCAACTAACAACTGAATCCAAAAATGTCAACTAACGTTAAGAGCTGCTTAAGAGTGTTTTTATTTCCCCTCTCAGTAACAAAAAAACATTCTTACAGAGACTGTAATATTTCAAGATTTGCGTAATTTTAAATGAAACTGATGCATTCGGCAGTGAGCTACGTAAAATTTGTCGCTTACGTCAAGGGCCGTGTGGCATGTAGCGCAGCCACAGTAGGGTTAATAGAAGTGAGAGTGGGAATATTTTATTGCTTGTCTTCCAATGCTGACAACTCAATAACGTGCGAAACTGGCACCGATCACCTGCCATGGTAAAAAAGTCCAACGGAACTACGAGGGTTCCCCAGAAAGTAATGCACCTCATTTTTTTTTCTCAGCCAAAAACAATGCAACAAATGCGAAACATTACGTAACAAATGCGAAACGTTACGTACGTATTATTTGAAGTCTCCTGAGTGAGCTCGCCAAGCTTCCGTCATTTCCGACCTATAGCGTAGCTGCACGACAGTTTCAACATGGCGTCTGGAGGTGACGTGCGTTACAAGCAACGTGCCGTCATTGACTCTCTCAATGCAGTGAAGGAAACTGTGGGGAATGTTCACAAACGCTTGTGCAAAGTCTATGGAGCATCTGCTGTCGACAGAAGTACAGTTAGTCGCCGAGCAAGGAGGGTGGGGTCATCAGAAGACGGTTCGGCGGAGCTCCACGATTTGCAGCGGTGAGGGAGACCATCCACGGCTGTCACACCTGACACCTGACCTGTTGCGGCGAGCTGATGTCATTCGCAAGGACAGACGCATTATGACTCGAGAAGACATTTTGAGGACGACGAGGAGGTGACACACACAGTGAAGCACTCGTTCCGCCACCAGGACAAGGACTGGTCCGGACAGGGCTTACACGTCCTTGTTTCGCGCTGGAGATGGAGATTACGTGTAAAAATAAGGTGTGTAGATAAAACACCAATATTTCGTGTCTGGTGTAATTCTCATTACGGTTCAAATGGTTCAAATGGCTCTGAGCGCTATGGGACTTAACTGCTGTGGTCATCAGTCCCATAGAACTACTTAAACCTATCTAACCTAAGGACATCACACACATCCATGCCCGAAGCAGGATTCGAACCTGCGACCGTAGCGGTCGCGCAGTTCCAGCCTGTAGCGCCTGGAACCGCTCGGCCACTCCGGCCGGCTTTCTCATTACGTTCAACAAAGAATTGTTGAAGAAAAAAATGCGGTGCATTACTTTCTGGGCAACCCTTGTAAGCCGGCCGGAGTGGCCCACGGTTCTAGCCACTTCAGTCCAGAACCGCGCGACCGCTACGGTCGTAGGTTCAAATCCTGCCTCGGGCATGAATGTTTGTGGTATCCTTAGGTTAGTTACGTTTAAGCAGTTCTAAGTTCTAGGGGACTGATGACCTCAGGTGTTAAGTCCCATAGTGCTCAGAGGCATTTGAACCATTTTTGAACCCTCGTAATATACAGGGTGAGCACAAAGACTTGCCCTGATTATAACAATTTATTACAGAATAATCGTTTGAAATAATAATTTACACTTGATGCCGTTACATAGGTTAGTGTTACTACTTTTTTTTAAAGACCACTTATGTTTGTAAACCTCTGGTTGTGCTCCCTTGGTAGCTCGGAGAATGTCAAAGCGGTATTCCAGTTCCCGCCAGTTGTTTCGTAACATGTGTTCTGTCACAGTACCTACAGCAGCTTGTATCCTAGCCTTCATTTCGTCGACGTCAGCAACTGGTGTGACGAAGACTCTGTCCTTGATCTAACTCCAGAAAAAAAAGTCAGGGGCCAAATGTCTGGAGAGGGGGGTGGCCAGGGTGTTGGACCGTTCCTCCCAATCCACCGTTCCCGACATTACGCCCCTTGACTTTTTTTCTGGGGCTATATCAAGGACAGAGTCTTCGTCACACCAGTTGCCGACGTTGACGAACTGAAGGCTAGAATACAAGCTGCTGAGGGTACTGTGACAGAACACATGTTACTAAACACCTGTCGGGAACTGGGATACCTCCTCGACATTCTCCGAGCTACCAAGGGAGCACACGTTGAGGTTTTCTAACGTAAGTGGTCTTAAAAAACGGCAACAAGTGTAACTTATTATGTCAAAAGGTTATTCTGTTATAAATATTGTGCTCACCCTGTACTTGGATGCGCTTTGTAGACACGGTCATCTTCAAACGTGGTACATGTTTGTAATAAGTAATACGCAACCAAATTACAGCTATTGTAATAGAATGCAACGAGTAATAGAAGAACAGCACTCAAAAGATTTAGTGAACATTTATCATCATATCTCATACAGAAATCATTCTTGTTAATTAATATGACAATCTGATTTATGTATGTTACCAGTTAATAGTAAGAGGGGTAGGGTAACGTGTGGTAAAGTGACCAGGACGAGAAAAGTGGCAACTGCACAGTTTTTGCCCGGAACAGCTCTGCTGCCTGTCGAGAAGTGTTCACACTATACTGGCTTTATCACAAGAATAAACCTGATGTAAACATTACACCATCTATACTTCCGCGTTTGCTTGAATCTCGTTGGATTTCGTGTCACGTGGAGCGGAAATCGAATCTGCGTCGAATACAATCAAGTACGATAAGAAGGATATGTTTTGTGCTGTGTTACACGCACAGACACAACTTTCACATGCGACACACGTTCTGAAAGACGTAAACCGAATTTCCGAAGCCGTTTTTCGCTGTCATGCTTGTATGTTAAGGTTTGAAGCGTATTTTGTAGCCCAGTTAAATATGGCGTCTGGGAAAACTGTTACAGTTGATGATTTAGTCAGCACAATCGCTATTTCTCTTCAGTCACACGGGGTATAAGCAGCTTCAGTCCAATATTTCTACTTCTCCTTCACTGTACGAAAAGACATTTTGTCCATATTAGCCGATTTAAAAAGAAATAATACGAAATCTGACAGCTCAAGCACGCTTCAAAACCTGTTGCATTTATACGAGTGTAAAATCGACTGTGGAATTGGAAAACCGGCAAGCAGAAGCGGATTTCTAGAATCGATTTTGAAATGTTTACATGATCAGCCGAAAGCGGTATTGGGAAATCAGTTTACGAAATCCTGTTCTGGGAGCCCCATGTAAACGGGGTGATAGGCTGAGCGATAATGCGGGACAACAGCTTTACCGGCGCATTTAACTTGGGCAGAACTGGACAGCCAGCTGGTCCAACTAACGTACAATGAAGTGAGCAGTTGAAGTTCAGACGTAAAAAGAGACGAGCACAGAAACAATATAGTTTCAAATGTCATTTAATTTTCAAAATGGAATAATATCCGGCAAAACCCCAGCACCGCCGCACGCTTCTTAGGTGACCAGACGGAAAGCATAAAATGCCAACACAGTTTTCCAATTACAAACAAGATTGATGAAAATTCCTAACTAAACACAGGGCAATTTTTCTGAGCGAGATACGTTTAAAGCAAAAGCCTACTGCTGGGATTTCGCCGTATTGTTGCATGCTGACGCCACTGGAGGTATTAATTGCAGTCGGTCGTCTGGTAATCTCTTCGTTCCCTCCCTATCCGAATCCGAGAAACACATTTCAGCGGCACTGCGTGCGTTAGTTCCAATACGTCCGGCAGCTTAACAGTTTTGCTATTTCCCGCGGGCAAATCCGTTGACTTGGTTCCAGGTCAGTTCGTATTGGTACAGTGACAAATGGAAAAATGCAGCATTTGTATGGTGAGCTCGATGCTGTGAGAATGATTGTTTTTCATGTTCCTACAATGCTTATCTCTCTGGTTCGTGTGAGACTACACCTGTGGTATGAAACAATGAACATCGTTCAAATAAAAAGTACTTGGTTTTTAATTTTTGTCCTAAAAAATTAAACTTTTGCTTTCTTAGTTTAAACAACCTTTATAAACAATCATTCATAGGTGATGAAGGATTTATATTTCAAATGAAAACTGAAATTTCGTGTGTAGTACGTAATTAAAACAAGAAGATGTGCATTATTCATAAAAAGTGGTGATGAATTTTACAGCCGGCCGGAGTGGCCGAGCGTTTCTAGGCGCTACAGTCTGGAACCGCGAGACCGCTACGGTCGCAGGTTCGAATCCTGCCTCGGGCATGGATGTGTGTGATGTCCTTATGTTAGTTAGGTTTAAGTAGTTCTAAGTTCTAGGGGACTGATGACCTTAGAAGTTAAGTCCCATAGTGCTCAGAGCCAGTACCCAGTATGAATTTTACAATTAGAAGATGCAGGTATTTTAAGTTGAACGGAAAAAAGGACGACCAAGGCGAGATTTGTACCAGCGATCCGTGAAGTGCATCACTTTATCAATCTACTACGCTACATTTATCCTGTATATATCTGTATCAGAACTGTATCAAATACAGTCCCTCGGAAAACTTCAAAGTCGACTTTTTCTGTAAATTTAAGAAAAACATTAAGAACATCCTATTTCTCGCCAGATTTTAACCGTGTTCCACACGCATGTTTCACTACGGAGCAGGAAGCAGCTCCAGCCATTTTCACACTGCGTATTAACAGCGCGACAATCCGGGCACAACAGTACAGAGACTGTGACCACGACTTTTGAAATAAAAAAAATACATAGCTAATGCGTGTTTAAGAAAAACGTCGATGGATGTTCATACATTAGAATATCTGAAAGTTTCCTCTAAAGTAACTTAATAATACGATATCTAATACATCAGTACGACCTACTTCCAACAGCGTAACGACACCAGTGTACGTGTGCTACGGCTTCTGGCCAATCATCGCGTTTACGTTTGTTTACTTCAGGTTTATTCTTATGATTAACAGAGTATAGTTCTAATACAGACGGGCGACTGACAACAGCGGAAGGCTGTTCCACTGTGCTCACGTGTGGGCTGGCACCGTCCTGCTGCAGAAGGGGCTCCATGTACGGATGTACTATTCCATTCCGAATCTCAATTACAGCATGCTGTTTCTCATGCACCGACAGTTAACTTTACACACTGCCACGTTACCTGTTGCAATTCGGAGCCCTCTAGCGGCAGAAGGCTGCAAATACGTAGACATGAAGAATAAGTAAGTTGAATGTCAACAACGTTTGTTTTACTTGAAAAGCTTTAAGAATTTTCGCATAAAAAATTTGTAGGGATTACTTTTCAGCATATCCTTGCAAGTGCTCTCACTCTTGCATATTTCTAACAATTTTACTTGTTTTCCCACGTCTTTCGTATTTAACCACAATTTTATCCAATTACGTCAGTTCTGTCCCACTGCTCTCGATGTCACGTCAATGTAGCATCATGTCGTGTCGACGTCATGATGCTCTCAGTGGATTAGAAATGATAAATAATTCATAAAAGTTTTGGGCACATGCTGCTTTGTGATTGACTGAGAGGTCAAGGTGTCGATGCGATGTGACGCTACAATGACGTGCCATCCAGAGCAGTTGGATCAAATCACGAAATAAGATAAAATTATGGATATATAGGAAGAATGTGGAAAAATAAATAAAATTGCGTAAAGTAAGAAAAAATCTGACCCTACGACGTATCTTAGAAAATAGATTAAGGAAAGGCAAACCTACGTTTGTAGCATTTGTAGACTTAGAGAAAGCTTTTGACAATGTTGACTGGAATACTCTCTTTCAAATTCTGAAGGTGGCAGGGGTAAAATACAGGGAGCGAAAGGCTATTTACAATTTGTACAGAAACCAGATGGCAGTTATAAGAGTCGAGGGACATGAAAGGGAAGCAGCGGTTGGGAAGGGAGTGAGACAGGGTTGTAGCCTATCCCCGATGTTATTGAATGTGTATATTGAGCAAGCAGTAAAGGAAACAAAAGAAAAATTTGCAGTAGGAATTAAAATCCATAGAGAAGAAATAAGAGCTTTAAGGTTCGCCGATGACACTGTAATTCTGTCAGAGACAACAAAGGACCTGGAAGAGCAGCTGAACGGAATGGACAGTGTCTTGAAAGGATGATATAAGATGAACATCAACAAAAGCAAAACGAGAATAATGGAATGTAGTCGAATTAAATCGGGTGATGCTGAGGGACTTAGATTAGGAAATGAGACGCTTAAAATAGTAAACGAGTTTTGCTATTTGGTGAGCAAAACAACTGATGATGGTCGAAGTAGAGAGGATATAAAATGTAGACTGGCAATGGCAAGGAAAGCGTTTCTAAAAAAAAGAAATTTGTTAACATCGAGTACAGATTTAAATGTGAGGAAGTCGTTTCTGAAAGTATTTGTATGGAGTGTAGCCATGAATGGAAGTGAAACATGGATGATAAATAGTTTGGACAAGAAGAGAATAGAAGCTTTCGAAATGTGGTGCTACAGAAGAATGCTGAAGATTAGATGGGTATATCACATAACTAATGAGGAGGTATTGAATAGAATTGGGGAGAAGAGGAGTATGTGGCACAACTTGACCAGAAGAAGGGATCGGTTGGTAGGACATGTTCTGAGACATCGAGGGATCCCCAGTTGAGTATTGGAGGGCAGCGTGGAGGGTAGAAATCGTAGAGGGAGACCAAGAGATGAATACACTAAGCAGATTCAGAAGGATGTAGGCCGCAGTAGGTACTGGGAGATGAAGAAGCTTGCACAGGATAGAGAAGCATGGAAAGCTGCATCAAGCCAATCTCTGGACTGAAGACCACAACAACAACAACAACAACAACAACAACAAGGAAAAATACGAAAAATAGGTGGAATATATAAAAAATACTTACATCTCGCGTGGATGTGGTAGCCATTTGATTGTAATTTGTTATTAACAAATAGAGCTCAACAGAGGCGACTTAACGTAATAACATAATTTGTTACTAACGAATAGACACAGCCTGATCCTGTCTGTATGCTGCACAGTTCCTGAGTGAAATCACCCACTCAGGTACCCCTGTTACAAAAGACGAAGCTGAGGAGGGGGTGCTTGAATCTCGGTGGCTCATGGAGGGGGGGGGGTGGTTCCCTGGATGACTTTGATCAACTCCCGATGGTGGGGAGGGAGAGGGGGGGGAGGGGGGTCACTGTCTTACGATCAATCGTTTACCATAGCGGCCCTTCTGACTAGCGAGAATTTAATTATAACTACCCTGCATATGAAGAACAAGAGCGGTCTTGTAACAGTTCCCTGGGGCACTACCGTGATTCCCCCTGTATTTGATGAACACACGAATAACAGGAGAACGTAGAGGATTACATTTTTTTTTAAAAGTCTTGCTCCATTCCCGTATCAGAGAATCTATTCCGCACGCTCTGGGAACTTAGTTAACAATATGTAGCGTGGCACTGTGTAAAAACACTTTCCGTCTCGATACTATCTTACTGTCAGAGTTCTTAAATGTAAACTATGTGAAAGAGAGAAAGATGCTGCTATTTACTAGTTTTCTTTTAGTTAGGTTATACTTCACTTACAAGACGAAATACTGCCTGCGAACAATGGGCGTAAGCTTGAAGATGTGAAGCGCAGGCAGCAAAAGGCAGTGTTAGTGAGTAATTCACGCCGGTGGAACAGAAGCGAAATGGGTATGGAAGCAGCTGGTAAACGTCATTAATTGTGAGTACAGCTGCCGACGACGAAGCCGGCAGCGGTCTTACGCCCGGCAGTAAAACTGGCAGGTAGCCATCTACGAGTCAGCGCGGTAATCACAGGAGGCTGGCCTGGCGCCCACAGGTAATAGAGAGATTACAACGGGCCTCACTGCGGCCACAAACAAAACAGATAAGCCAGCGGGCGAGGGCGCCTGCGCTCATATTCAAATCGGCTTAAACGCGTCGCCGGAACGACCGCGGCTGGGAAGGACGGCCGTGGTAGCTGCCCGGAGTCGGGGGAGGGGGAGAGGTGGTGTGAGGAGGCTGGAGGCTGCTGGGCGGCGGCAAGTTTTAATGAGGCCGAGCAGAGGAACACGGCGGGGCACTGCCTGGAAATGAGCGCAGCGCGGCGCGGCGCGGCAAGACACGGGGCAGTTTTACTGCCGGCCACCCGCGCAGGCGCCGGCCCGCCGCTGCGTTCACTCCTCTACGGCTCGCTATCTTTCCTCTGTGCCCACTTACGTTTCTCGTTATGTAACGGGTGTCTCGAAAGAAAGTTTATATTTGGAGAACTCTTTACGCATGCTCGACAAACCGGAGGAGAGTGGGGGTAACGTTCATCGCTTGCTCGGCCGTTAGAAATTTAGTCGATATGGAGAGTTTCTCGAGGGCGGAAACCGCGCGTTATGTGTACGAGTATTTTATAAAACCGGTGATTCGACGACTGTAGCACGGAGGAAATTCTGCCGTTACCGTGGACTGCCTAACGTAAATGATGAGCCAAGTGTTCTGCTTATTCGGGAATGGTTCAAAACAACTGAGAATACATGTTCAACTAGCCAAACTGAAATCCGGCAGGGTCATCGAGAGTGCGCGAATCCGTGCAGGGTGCAAATCTGTCTGTCCGTGACGATCCTAACCTCTCCATTCGTAAACGTACAAGTTTTTTTTAGATGTGCATAGATCATCACCGCATGGAATTCTGCAAAAGAAAAAAAATAGAAAAAGAAAAGAAAACCCTTAAATTGCACCTTTACAGACTCCAGTTACAAGAATTAAAGCCTCAGGATGTCATGCATTGGCTGCAGTTCGTTAACGATGTGACTGAGTGCCGTTCATTTAACATCTTGTTTTCTGACGAGGCTCGGTTTCACCCTAACGGTCACCTCAATAAACAGAATTATCGCTGCTGGAGTGCAACGAATCCTAAACAGGACCATGAGAAACCCTTTCATTCGCCACAAGTTGCTGCATGGGGTGCAATGTCGGCTCCAGGAAAAACTGGCCTGTACCTTTTTAGAGAGAAGAGCGGTCGAGCAGTTACAGTGCATTCGGAACGTTGTGTGACGATGTTAAATGACTTTTTCGTGCCAGAATTGCAAAAATTTCCTGGTTATAACCAAACAACACGGTTTCAACGAGACAGGACCACAACACATGCGTCCAATGCTTCTACACTGCGAGCTCGTGATATTTTTACCTGGCAAATTGATCTCCAGAAGGAGTGACATGGATTGGCACCTACACAGTCCAGATTTGAGCCCCATGGATTTGTTCTTATGGGGATACGTCAAATCTAAAAGGCATGTCGATAACGCGACTTCTCTGGAGCAACTGAAAGAAAATATCCGTAGCGAAGTGGCAGCCCTCCCAGAGTCTATGGCCGAATCGTTAAGCAAAATTTCGTTCACCGTTTAAATGAGTGCCGTAGGTGTGCTGGACTGCATTAAAATGATATTTTTAAGAAGTAAATTCCTAAACTGCTTATTTCTAAAATACGTAAACATTTCCTCGATAGACTTCAACGTCTGTTAATTCTGACACATCAAATACAAACTTTCTTTTGAGACACAATGTACTTTTTATGTTCCGAAAATAGCTGCGCCATCTATCCAAACACTTAACTTCGTGTTTGCGCAATCGTGTTTCAGGACAGTCGCGGTAGCCTCAAGGAACGTTTACTCTCTTTCTGTTTGGATTACATTTCAGTTTTCTGTGAATGTATACCGATTTGGGTCACGGAATATTGTTAATGCAGCGTGCCACTGGTGAATGTAGTGGACATGTTCTGAGTCTTGTGAGATGATTTTCTTAGTCTTCTGAGTAACGAACGAGAAGGTACTGAACAGAATTGACGAGAACAAAATTTGTGCCACAACGTGAGTAAACGAAGTGATCGGTCGATAGGACACATCCAGTGACAACACTGAATCGTCAGTTTGGTAATGGAGGGAAGAGTGGGGTGATAAGAATTGTAGAGGGAGACATAGGCATGAATACAATACGCAGATTCACAAGGATGAAAGTTGCAGTAGCTATTCAGATATGAAAAGGTTTCCATAAGACACACTTGCGTGAAGAGATGTATCAAAGCAGTCTCCGGATTGAAGACTACAGCAAGAGGACCTGTACATTTAAAAAAAACAAAGTGCTGTGAAGTAGACTGCAAATCGTATTGCCAAACGAATAGGTAGGAGCCGAGAAAACATTGCCGAGACAAAAAGGACGGTGAAACAGACTAATCAAGAGGACTCAGGCACGCTGCAACAACACTGGCGTGTTCGATTAAAACTATATGTGCGGCTGAAATAGGTAGACGGTGACAGAGAAACGAAATCAAACCTAAAGATTTTTTGAAAGATATCAATGTCGCTGAGCCGTGCGCAACTCGTGTTCGTGCCGTTTATTAATTGACATGTTGTCTTTGCAGTACCGCCGTCCCATTCCTTATTCGATTTACTGGCATCACTAAGTTGCTGGCCTGCCTGCCCGTGAGTGGCAGCAGCAGCGCTATCGATAAGAGCACTGTCTACTATCTATGGAGACACTGCTAGTACATCCGGGTCGTGGTGTGCGGTAAGTTCAGTAGGGATGGAGCTCAGTGAGGTCTGGGCAGCCAGTACTCGCCCGACCGCTGGGGACACACACATGCACTGTCCGACGGAAGCAGACCGCTGGTTGGTCGTTCGGTCGGTCGGTCGGTCGTCTCATCGGGCGATATGTGTATTTGGTCTTCCGACCGCTTCTGGGCCCTTCTATTGATCATCTTGCGGGTCTTGGGTCGGTTTCTTCCTTGTGCAGTGATGTCGGACGGCCAAAGGGCAAGTGTTCCCTCTACGTGGTTGGGTCCGAACCAGTGTCTCCCGGTCGTCGTGTGTCCGAAATGGCTCTGAGCACTATGGGACTTAACTACTGTGGTCATCAGTCCCGTGTGTCCGAGTTGCGAACGGACATCAAGGGAGGCAGGACGGGGAAGCAGTGAGGTCCGGACAGCCATGACTCGCCCGACCGCTGCCGACACACATGCCTTGAGTGGGGACGACCTTAGTTGGTCGTTCGGTCGGTAGTCTCATCAGACGACGTGTGTTTGATCGCCAATCGCTTCTGGGTTCCTGTGTGTGTCGACTTGTGATTCGTCCTGGTTGTTCCTCAGTGGCTAGTTTTAGTATTGTTCGAGTTGTTTGTGGAAGTGTTTCTGCGGAACCGTGTGTAGTTTGTGGTTTTGACTGACCACTTATTGTAACGCTGTCTGCGTGTTGGATGCAGTGCGTCGGTTGGGACGGAGCAGCAAGCAAATCTCCACGGCGCGATGCCGGGCGGGGCCGCTGGCGGGGTGCACGCGCTGTCGGATCGTGAGGCACTAGCTGCGAGAGCGACAAGTTCGTTGTCCAATTAACCTGGACGCTGAAGTTGAGTGATCAGTTAATCTGTTCTTAAACTTCAATTATTATGAGACCTCTTCGTTCACTTGCGGGTTGTTGCCCCCGTGGCCGTTCGGGCTAGCAGCATCGTATGATGTGTTGGAGTCGGCGAAATCTTGCAACTGTGTTCCTATGTTGTGATTAATTATTAAATTGACTGTGACTTATCAGTGAAGTGCACCAGTGATATTTTCTGCCCTGTGGCCATTAACGCTCCAGTAACCTGCCCTGGTCGATAGCGTGGTTTGTAGGCAGTGTTCCTCGTCTTCTTGCTGCTGTCCAGCACGGCGTGTAGTTCGGCAGCCTTTTAAGCTGTTTGGTTCTTATTTGCTTAGAGTGGCTATTGTTCCCCTGGCTGTTTTTAGACGCCAATTACTGGAGGCGTAGTGCTGTTACTATTCTCGTACTCGGCCGATATTCTCCATCATTGTGGCATTGGTCGGACGGAAGGGAATTGGTTAAATTGTTGGTCGGTCGTTGGGCTGTCCCTAGTTTCGGTTGCCATCCCATTACCTAACTTCAATTCTTGGCTGCCTGCCTCACCTCACCTTACTTTTGAGCTACCTGGTAGACCCTGGGAACTTTCTTCTGAGAACCATTTGTTCTGTTTGTTTTAAATTGTGGTTTGAAGTATTGTGCGAGACCTTTGGCTATGTATTAATTCAGTTTTTTTTAAATTTTATATGAAGGCCTTCAGCCGTGTTAAATTAAAATTTTGAGCATTGATTATTTTAGAAAAACTTTTTTTAATTCTTAGAAATTGTTCTATCTGAAATTGATTGTAATCCAGGCCCTAAGCCGTTAGTTGTTCCACGTGTTGTGGCCTTCAGCCGAGGATTTGCGTGAACCCCCTTAATAAGGACTTCAGCTGTGTGTATTCTCTAAAGGAAAATTTTTAATAAAATGCAATGGGTTTATTGTAAATTATTTATCTGACTTGTAGTTCAGGCCTTCAGTCGCTGTTTCAAATTTGTTTGTGGCCTTCAGCCGTGCAATAAGTTAATCAGGCTTTGTAGGTTTAAAACGAAATTTTCTTGCTTAGAAAAAATTGTTTATTAATGTGCCTTAATTATAGTTGTCCTTCCGAGGTGTAGCGTAGGCCTTCAGCCGTTAATTGTTTTTATTGCATGTTTCTTTTTAAAAAATTCTTTCTTTACTATTTTTAATTGCTTTTTATTTCTAAGCCAGGCCTTCAGCCGTTCTTGTGTTTGCTGTGTGGTTTTGGGCCTTCAGCCCAGAAAGCATCTCACGTTCTCTTCAGCCGTATTGTTTAGTTGTCATCTTTTAAGCTGATGTGTAAATAAGTGGTTCTTAGAAAAATAAAGTTGTGTGTTTGATTGTGCCACTCAGAGTAAGTGTTTACGGACCCTTCCACAACCTTAACCTTATCCTGTGTGCTTTCTGACTACCTACCAATTAGGTCTCAGTCCCCTATACCTGTTAAAACCATTCATTCATAAAATCCGCTATTGCAAAACCAGCCGTTTAACGATTTACAAGTGAGTGCAGACAAAATTTTATGCATCATGGCATGTTAAAATTTAGAAATATATATGAACTGTACACTACCTAATCAAAAGTATCCGCACGCTCCTATCTAATGCGGAGTTGACCACTAGATGTCACGAGAGGCGGGGAGTCATCGTGGTAACAACAGGGGAAATCGGGCAGGAGAGCTCAGTGACCTCCAACGTTCGCTCCTCACTGGATGTCAACTGAACAGCAGATTCCGTCCGATCACTTAAACACTTCTAGAGCTGCACAACTCGACTGTTGGTGACCTCTTTGTGAAGTGGAAATGCGAAAGAAGAACCACAGCTAAAGCAACATCAGGCAGACCTACGTACGTACTGACGGAAAGGGACCGTCGAGTACTGCGGAGGGCGGTTGTAAGATATCGCGTTGACATAAGCGGAAGCAATCACTCGTGACTTCCAAGTTGCTAACAGCGGTACAGCCACCACAATCACTGTCCGTACGGAGGGGTGCAGTGGGCGGCAGCCCCTCGTACGGCACACATTTCTGCAGTCAAAGCATAGCGAATGCTTGAGGTGGTGCAACGAACGACGCCACTGCACAGCGGATGACTGGAAACGAGCGATGAATCACGCTATTCGCTGTGCCAATACGATGGGAGGGTTTGGGTTTCGTGAAAACCGGGAGAACGTCACTTACTTGCCACCGCGTGTAGTGCGAACAGTGAAGTGCGGAGGAAGTGCTGTGCTGTTATTTTATGTTATATGGGTGTTTTTCGGGTTCAGGGTGAGGGCTCCCTCATTGCGCTTAAGAAAACGCTAAATGCGTAGGGTAGCTGAACAATTCCGGTGACGATGGATATTGTAGCATAACAATTCATCCTGCCGCAAAGCAGCGTCTGTGAGGCGCTGATCTGTGGACGACAACATTCCTAAAATGGACTGACTTGCTCAGAGTTCCGACCTCAAGCGAATGAACATCTCTGGGGTGAGTATGAACGTCGACGTCTCTCTAGACCCCAACAGCCGTCCTCTTCGGTTTCGGCCCTTGGGAAAAGCAAGGCTGCCATTCTTTCAGAAACACTGAGACATCTCAATGAAAGTGTCCCCAGCAGAGTTCAAACCGTCATGTGGGCGAAGAGTGGACACACCTCATATTAATGTCCACTAATCGGCGTCCGTATACTTTTCATCGTATACTGTGTATGAAGTGCATTGACGCCAGTGAAACTGAAGGTTTGACAGTCATAGTGCTCTTCAGGTTCAGGTATTAATACAATTACCGCAAATGCGTGAGTACTGTCGAGGAGGTAGCCAGAACCAAGCATGTACTTCTTACTCTAGTGCGTCGAAGGGTACGTCCCGATAGCCTTAAGACTGTCGTTATTTGGTGCAAAAAAATGGTTCAAATGGCTCTGAGCACTATGGGACTCAACATCTAAGGTCATCAGTCGCCTAGAACTTAGAACTACTTAAACCTAACTAACCTAAGGACATACACACATCCATGCCCGAGGCAGGATTCGAACCTGCGACCGTAGCGGTCGCGCGGTTCCAGACTTATTTGGTGCAGCTGTGCAGGTACAGGAAGGCAATACAACCACATAACGTCTTTAATTTTCAGGGAACATTTTACGGGGATGCGTATTAGTGCGATCCCCTCGAGCAGCTGTATGCGCGTATGTGAAATTCTCGTGTTACATGTATCTGTAGAGGAATGTTTACCAACATGAAATTAGTAATGCATTGTAAATTAACAGTAAAACAGATCTCATTGATGGAGCCTCCTATTAATATCTAAAATTGCACTTCACGGTCACGTACTTTTTATTAAGTGGAAGTATGTTATAGCGCTGTTGTTTTGAATGCGAAGCACTATAGGCGATCTTTTCTCCGAAGTTTTCCAACACCTCATTCATCTACACGAAATGGTGCGAAGCGTGGCAATTGCTTCTTCTCGTTCACTTTTTCTGCCCGTCAATTGCAGCAATGCCACACACAATTTGTATCATGTAGGTAAAGATTCCATCCACTATCTCGTAGCGTTCACACAGGAAATTTGTGTTATTTACATGTAGGTCAAAGTCAATCAACTTGGGGCAGAGATAACATACGAACGGAATCTACGAGTCATGTTACTCATGTCACTGACAACAGCCGTTGTCTGTGTTACCATGTAGGACGACACAGCCCTATATTGACTTGTGATGTTTAATCCCTTTTTATGCTGTAAAAAAGAGTGTTTTCGAAAATTCCCGTTACAAACTTCTAGGATTTGTACAGGGCGGAAGGGGGACGGGGGAAGAGTATATAATATTTTGAGTAGGAACCCATCTACGGAGAAGTACCGTTTTCCTTCTACAACGGAAATGTTTGGCTCATCCACGTCTGCTGGAGGAAATGAATTAGGCATGACCCAGTACAATTATTAGGTAACAACTGGAGAGTCAACATAACGAAACATCCAATTATCACTTAAGTACATTTGTTTGTGTTAACTTAAACATTACGTGTTTACCTTATTCCGAAACAAAAAAGAACCAAGCATATTGTACGCACAGAAAAGTACTGATGTACTACAACAGCGACGCTCTGTGGCGACCAGCAACGTTTTTACAGACATTGTGCCTACGAAACATGTTTTTGCACACAAGACACACACACTCGGTCCCACCTGGTGTCTCTGAAACTCTTAGTGCAGCGGCCAGAACTCTTGCCAACAAATCTTGCTCTGTCCCTCCAGGGGTCTCGTAAATTAAACTTTGCATTCGATCCCACGCGCAATAGTACCTAGGAGCTACATCCGGCGATTGCGACGGGCACGCGGGTGGACCACCTCGGCCTGTCCATCTTTCAGCACATTGTCCGTTGACTCGTCTCCGAGGCGCACGTCAGGTGGTGCACCATCATGCTGAAACCACATTTCTTGATGGAAATTCAGTGCCAAATCTTCCAAAAACGAGTCCAATACGTTTTGAAGGAACATCAGGTTTACAGGGCAAGTTAGGAGTGGAAGGATGTATAGCCCAATCACATGAGCGTCCAGAATACCTGCTCACACGTTAATACTAAACCGGCGTTGAAATCCCCGAACATGCGTGGCACGAGGGTTTTCGTCTGCCCAAACATAGCTGTTTCGCGAATTCAGGACACAGTTTCAAGTGAACTTATATGTATCTGTGAACATAACTCGACGAGGAAACAGGGATGTGTCGATGCAGCGGTGGAGGAACCACGTGCAGTAGGCAACGCGTTGTGAAAAATTGGCTGGACCCATAGCGTGTACCTTCTGCAAATGGCACGGATGTAATTTATGCTCACGCTTGCCATGGAGCACCACAGTCCTGCCTCCTCATGTTGAAGATACCTGTTTCTCGGATCCGCTACGTAACTTGGGTAACAAGTTTGTGCGATGGCGTGCTACATGGCGGGAAACGTTCGTGATATAGCTCTTCCCTTACCTCGAACTTCGCCATACACAAGGAGCAAGTCTGTATATTCCGGGAACCTGTACCGAACCATGTTTAGTGTACAGGAGACGCATAGCACTGAATAGGGCTCACAGCAAAGCAGACGTTAATTGACGTCGGGCGACCGTTTGACGTAGTATACATCATCCTGTCTACCGTACTGCATACCAGGACAAGCAACTCTGAGTCTTTTCTCTTTCCCTCAGCAGACGTGGACGCGTTAAACATCTGAAATGAAATACTCGTAGAACGGAAACGGTAACTTTCCGGACGTGGATTCCTATTCAAAAAAATTATGTAGTCATTTCCCTCTACAAGTCCTAGAAGTTCGTAACAGGAGTTTCTAAGCACCCTGTAGAATAGAAATTTGTGTGTTAATGTTGACACACTGAGAATTTGTTGTACATACTGTTGTTCCCCCGTTATGTTTTCCTTGATACGTTACACACTAAGGAGCCAAATAAACTGGTACACCTGCCCCAACGAGCACGCAGAAGTGCCGCAACACGACGTGGCATGGACTCGACAAATGTCTGAAGTAGTGCTGGAGGGAACTGACACCATGAATCCTGCAGGGCTGTCCATAAATCCGTAAAGAGTGCGAGGGGGTGGAGATCACTTCAGAACAGGACGTTGCAAGGAATCCCAAATATGCTCAATAATGTTCATGTCTGGGGAGTTTGGTGGCCAGCGAAAGTGTTTAAACTCAGAAGAGTATTCCTGGAGCCATTCCGTAGCAATTCTGCACGTGTGGGGTGTCGCACTGTCCTGCTGGAATCGTACATGTCCGTCGGAATGCACAATGGACATAAATGGACGGACAGGATGCTTACGACGTGTCACTTGTCAGAGTCATACCTAGACATATCAGGGTCCCATACCACTCCAACTGCAGACGCCCACACCATAACAGAGCCTCCACCACCTGATCAGTCTCCTGCTGACATGCAGAGTCCATGGGTTCATAAGGTTGTCAACATAACCGTACACTTCCAGCCACTGGATACAATTTGAAATGAGACTCGTCCGGCGAGGCAACCTGTTTCCATTCATCAACAGTCCAATGACGATGCTGACGGGAGCAGGCGAGGCATAAAACTTTGTGTCGTGCAGTCATCAAGGGTACACGATTAGGCCTTCGGCTCCGAAAGCCCATATCGATGACGTTTCGTTGATGGTTCGCACGCTGATACTTGTTGATGGCCTAGCTCCAGCAATTTGCGGAAGGGTTGCACTTCTGTCACGTTGAACGATTTTCTTCAGTCATCGTTGGTCCCATTATTGCAGGATATTTTTCCGGCCGCAGCAATGTCGGAGATTCGATGTTTTATCGGATTCCTGATTCGGTACACTCGTGAAATGGTCGTACAGGAAAATTTCCCACTTCATCGCTACCTCGGGAATGCTGTGTCGCATCGCTCGTGCGCCGACTATAACACCACGTTCAAACTCAATTAAATCTTGATAACCTACCGTTGTAACAGCATTAACCGATGTAAGAACTGCGCCAGACACTTGTTTTATTTAGTGCCGTATTCTGCCTGTTTACATATATCTCTATTCGAATACTCATGCCTATACCAATTTCTTCGGCCCTTCAGTGAAGCTTGGTAAGGCTTGACTGAGGCACGTTACAGGAAATTGCAGTAGCACAATTAAATTAATTGCGGCCAAAAGAGGAAATGGCGTCATTTAAAGGATTTACAGAGGCTGTAGACCTGAATTAGAAGAAGTTAACAGTTTGGCGGTCACCGGTTAAAGCTGTGTGGTTGCTCTTCATACAGACTTATTCCTAGTCTGCAAACGCAAGGAGAGTGTCATAGGGCAGTGAGTTATATTTTGTTCCTGTGATATTCATCAGAATTGGAAGAGACGTCAGAAGATGTCATTGAACGAAGAGAGAGCGCGTAACGATGCAAGCAGCCACGAGGGCACTTTTGCCGTCTACAGGATGAGCCGGCAAGGTGAGTCTGGCGCCAGTCCCGCGTCAGCTGCCCGCTGATCTGTTAGCGGTTCGCCAAACGGCTGCTAATGACGGCCAATGATCGGCCAGTTAGCTGCGGTTAGACCGCGCCACACTTGGACAGTCCGGGCGGGACGAGCGGCCAAGCTGCGCCAGGTGAGGCGACGTGACACCGCGGGCAAACATTCCATCTCGCTCACAACGTCGCTCGCAGTACGAGACACTTCGGTCTCTAATCATATGTACAGAGAACAGACCGAGCTTGCATATACCCACAAACTAACAAAACTGCTGTCATGTATATAAATTAAGTACACCACACTAGTCGAAACATTTCCTCACATATGGGATATCTCGGTGTCGCCATTCATTCACTGATGAGCCTATCCCGTAGACTCCCAATTCGCGGGGTGCTGACTCCTACGTTTCACGCACAGTTCCAAATGGACGCCAGGCATGAAACTTACTGGCAGATTAAAACTATGTGCCTGACCTAGACTCGAACTCGGGACCTTTGCCTTTCGCGGGCAAGTGCTCTACCGACTGAGCTACCCAAGCACGACTCACGACCTTTCCCCACGGCTTTACTTCCACCAGTACCTCGTGTCCTACCTTCCAAATTTCACACAAGCTTTCCATTCTGGAAGCGTTCCCCAGGCTATGACAGAACCATGTCTCCACAATATCCTTTCTTCCAGGAGTACTAGTCTCGCAAGATTCGCAGGAGAACTTCTCTATGAATTTTTATAGGGAGGAGACGAGGTACTGACAGAAATAAAGCTATGCGGACGGGTCTTCAGTCGTGCTTGGGTAGCTCATCCGATAGAACACTTGTCCGCGAAAGACAAAGGTCCCGAGTTCGCATCTCCGTCCGGCACACAGTTTTAATCTACCATGAAGTTTCATATACTCCGCTGCAGAGTGAAAAATTTCATTCTCGGGACGCCAGATATTTTCTATGGAATAAAGATCGAGTGATTTAGCAATCCAGTTCAGATGCGATACGGTGTCTTAGCGCTTTTCGAAGCAGGAATGTACGTATGCAGCTCTGTGCACACAGCTGAGGGCATCTAGCAAGACTGGAGTGTCTACGGCATACTCATCACGAAGCTGGAGAAGGAACGTCAACACTTCGTCGCCGAGAATCTTGAAATGTGCATCCTGGTTCGTGTTCACGGAAACATGGCTGAATGGACCCAAGTCATGGCGAGAAACGACCCCAAAAGACAGAAAGCCACCACCGGATTGAATGACACCCTCCACATATAGCTGGTTAATAACTATGAGCAATCCCCTTCAGCGCGATACCCGACTGAAAATGTCCATTGCTTGTAGTCACCTTCGCAGTGTTCGCTCGAAAACTTGTTGTCATGGAACTGCATTCACCAACACCGGAAATACCTGTCATGTCTGAAACTGTATTTCACTGACAAGGGGCAACACTCTTCTCCAGTCCCTATCGGTTAGGGTATTTTTACGACAACCGCCCATTACGCCTATTATGATCGTACATACCTGTGACTGGTACACCATTCCTTGTAGAGACGTTGCGAAGTATGCGTTGATACACCACGAAATCGGTCAAAGTCATTCACGATTTGGTCGTGCAACGTGCAGATAGTAGAGCTCCTTTGTGTCATTCAGTCACATCCTCACGTCGACCGAATTTGTTGCACTGATTGCACACAACCAACTGACAGTTACATATAATTTCACCAATATGACTTACCTCAGCTATGAAAGCCCACGTAACACTCTCGTCCTAGTTCTGCAGTATAGACAGCCCCCCAAATCCACCTGTTTGCTATTTTAAATGGTGACTAATACATCTCCATTGAGCTTATTACATGTATTTTGCATTCGAAGAGGGGTACGCAACTACAAGTTGTTGTTGTTGTTGTAGTTGTGGTCTTCAGTCCTGAGACTGCTTTGATACTACTCTATCCTGTGCAAGCTGCTTCATCTCCCAGTACGTACTGCAGCCTACATCCTTCTGAATCTGCTTAGTGTATTCATCTCTTGGCCTCCCCTACGATTTTTGCCCTCCAACACTAAATTGGTGATTCCCTGATGCCTCAGAACATGTCCTACGAAGCGATCGCTTCTTCTAGTCAAGTTGTGCCACAAATTCCTCTTCTCCCCAATTCTATTCAATATCTCCTCATTAGTTATGTTATCTTCCCATCTACAGCATTCTTCTGTCGCATCATATTTCGAAAACTTCTATTCTCTTCTTGTCCAAACTATTTATCGTCCATGTTTCACTTCCATACATGGCTACACTCCATACAAATACTTTCAGAAACAACTTCCTGACACATCTATACTCGATGTTGACAAATTTTTCTTCTTCAGGAACGCTTTCCCTGCCATTGCCCGTCTACATTTTATATCCTCTCTACTTCGACCATCATCAGTAATTTAGCTCCCCAAATAGCAAAACTCCTTTACTACTTTAAGTATCTCATTTCCTGATTTAATTCCCTCAGCATCACCCGCGTTTACTACATTCCATTATCATCGTTTTGCTTTTGTTGATGTTCATCTTATATCCTCCTTTCAAGACACTGTCCATTCCGTTCAACTGCTCTTCCAAGTCCTTTGCTGTCTCTGACAGAATTACAATGTCATCGGCGAACCTCAAAGTTTTTATTTCTTCTCCATGGATTTTAATACCTACTCCGAATTTTTCTTTTGTTTCCTTTACTGCTTGCTCAATATACAGATTGAATAACATCGGGGAGAGGCTACAACCCTGTCTCACTCCCTTCCCAACCACTGCTTCCCTTTCATGTCCCTCGACTCTTGTAACTGCCATCTGGTTTCTGTATAAATTGTAAATAGCCTTTCGCTCCCTGTATTTTACCCCTGTCACCTTCAGAATTTGAAAGAGAGTATTCCAGTCAACATTGTCAAAAGCTTTCTCTAAGTCTACAAATGCCAGAAACGTAGGTTTGCCTTTTCTTAATCTAGCTTCTAAGATAAGCCGTAGGGTCAGTATTGCCTGACGTGTTCCAACATTTTTGAGGAATCCAAACTGATCTTCCCCGAGGTCGGTGTCTACCAGTTTTTCCATTCGTCGGTAAAGAATTCGCGTTAGTATTTTGTAGCCGTGACTTATTAAACTGATTGTTCGGTAATTTTCACATCTGTCAACACCTGCTTTCTTTGGGATTGGAATTATTATATTCTTCTTGAAGTCTGAGGGTATATCGCCTGTCTCATACAATTTGCTCACCAGATGGTAGAGTTTTGTCATGATTGACTCTCCCAAGGCCGTCAGTAGTTCTAATGGAATGTTGTCTACTCCCGGGGTCTTGTTTCGACTTAGGTCTTTCAGTGCTCTGTCAAACTCTTCACGCAGTATCATATCTCCCATTTCATCTTCATCTACATCCTCTTCCATTTCCATAATATTGTCCTCAAGAACATCGCCCCTGTATAGACCCTCTATATACTACTTCCACCTTCCTGCTTTCCCTTCTTTGCTTAGAACTGTGTTTCCATCTGAGCTCTTGATATTCATACAAGTGGTTCTCTTTCCTCCAAAGGTCTCTTTAATTTTCCTGTAGGCAGTATCTATCTTACCGCTAGTGAGGTAAGCCTCTACATCCTTACATTTGTCCTCTAGCCATCCCTGCTTAGCCATTTTGCACTTCCTGTCGATCTCATTTTTGAGACGTTTGTATTCCTTTCTGTCTGCTTCATTTACTGCATTTTTATATTTCCTCCTTTCATCAATTAAATTCAATATTTCTTCCGTTACCCAAGGATTTCTACTAGCCCTCGTATTTTTACCTACTTGATCCTTTGCTGTTTTTTATTTCATTCCTCAAAGCTACCCATTCTTCTTCTCTGTATTTCTTTCCCCCATTCCTGTCATTTGTTCCCTTATGCTCTTTCTGAAACTCTGTAGAACCTCTGGTTCTTTCAGTTTATCCAGGTCCCATCTGCTTAAATTCCCACCTTTTTGCAGTTTCTTCAGTTTTAATCTGCAGTTCATAACCAATAGATTGTGGTCAGAGTCCACATCTGCCCCTGGAAATGTCTTACAATTTAAAACCTGGTTCCTAAATCTCTGTCTTACCATTATATAATGTATCTGATACCTTCTAGTATTTCCAGGATTCTTCCATGTGTACAACCTTCTTTCATGGTTCTTGAACCAAGTGTTAGGTATGATTAAGTTATGCTCTGTGCAAAATTCTACCAGGCGGCTTCCTCTTTCATTTCTTACCCCCAATCCATATTCACCTACTACGTTTCCTTCTCTTCTTTTTCCTACTATCGAATTCCAGTCACCCATGAGTACAAGAATTACCCTTTAATTCTGCAGCAGAGTGTACAGTGTTTTTTAAAACTACGTGTCCAGCTAGTACTCGAACCTAGAATCCAGCCTTAGGCCAGGCGTGGCCGAGGTTTCGGCGCTGATCATGGCTGGCACATTTCCCCCACTGCCACGCCACGCTGTATCAGCATGAGGGGAAACTGCGAAACTGCCGCATTTAAACTGCAATCCGGCAATTCAACCACGCTGTGTTCGACTTAGTTTTGTATTTCACATTTCTCTACAACATGAATCACGAACAAAACAAATTTCCAATATTACTGCATTATTTTTGGAGCATTGAAGACATAAAACTTTTATCTGGTACAAACTATAGGAATATGGACAGAGGCAAGAGTTTCGAAGATTATCTGATGCAGGTTTCCGCGTATTTGTGACTTATTTTTAGAGTCGAAATATTGTAGCACCTCTGCAAACATCATTATGGAGACGTGGAAACTACCTGAGAAAAGCAATGTACAATACTTTGCAATGTCTTACTGTGGGGAGGGTTCAGTCAAGTCTACTTGAAATGCGAGGTTTGCATCCATTCCGGATTTTTTTGTTCTTGCACTCTTTTTTTCGTTCATAAATTCAACTACAGCGGGTTTTAAATAGAAAAATTGTTCCAACACACTGATATAAATATCATGTAAAATCTCCATACTCTTCGTTCAGTTCCACTGAAAACTGTTAGAACTGACACCCTACTTCAGTAATTTTACTATTCGTTCTACGCAATTCCCACATGTGCACTATGGCTGCTAATTTAGCACACAGTGCTTTTGGTATACAAAACAATGATACCCCCGAGTCGATCGTTGTAAGTTTGTGCTCTTCCATTGCCAATTAAATCGTTAAATTCTTTCGATCTTGTAAAGTCCTTTTATAGCAAATTTGGTATACGCATCGCTTCTGCGAGTTCTCAATATATGTCGAGAATTGTCATCACTCTCTTCTTTCATTCCTATTCATTTTTAAAGGCTTGCGGCGATATCGCTACACCGCCTCTTTCTGTGCAAAAAGCCACTGGGCCTGTGAACGTCCTTCATAACTCGAACAATTGGCGAAAGGCAAACAGCACCGACACTATGATTCCGCCGAACTGAAACGAGCTGTGCCGATCGAAAAATTCCATAGCGCAATACTAAATGAAATGTCCCACTACACCGAGTACTTCCGGAAAGGAAAGAGCGAAGCCGAAACAAACCGTGCCTTGGCCCACTCGCGGCCCGCACACTCTGCACCCGTCATGTTAATTCAAACGCGTGTGAATTCCTAAGGGACCAAACAGTTGAGGTCATCGGTCCCTTGTCTTACACGCTACTTAAACTAACTTATGCTACGAACAACACATACACCCAAGCCAGAGGGGAGGACTCGAACCTCCGGCGGGAGGAGCCGCGCAGCCCGTGTGGCCACGCGACGTGGAGTTTAGGACCCTGTGGCCGGCCCTGCCTTATGCGGACAATTCTTTTATCGAGTGAGCTATCTAGGCATAATTCACTGCTTCATTTCTGGCAGTGTCTCTTTCCTAAGTGCCACAATTTGCAAAAGCTCCCCGGCATACTTCGAACTAATTCCGTCTTGACAGTTCTCTTGGTACGAGCATTATCCGGCAAAATCAAGGTTCTGGGTACCAGCCAGGTCTGGCACATAGTTTTAATGTGTCAGTGAGCACTATGGGACTTAACATCTGAGGTCATCAGTCCCCTAGAACTTAGAACTACTTAATCCTAACTAACCTACGGACATCACACACGTCCATGCCCGAGGCAGGATTCGAACCTGCGACCGTAACAGTCGCGCTGTTCCAGGCTGTAGCGCCTAGAACCACTCGGCCACTCCCGCCGACTTCTACAATAAAATGAAGGAGAAAAACTACAGTAAGAATTATTGTAGTCATTAATGCGAATCCTGAAAATTCTGTAGAAGGACTGCATTAGAGATGTTGGAAAGTAAGGAATATGTATATATTCTTATGTGTGTCCACAATAAGAAGAAGAGTTGAAAGTCCGTTGAAGACGAGGTCATTTAAAAGAAGCCCAATTTTGAAATGACAAAGGATAGAGAAAGAAATCGGCCGTCCTCTTTTCAAAGGGGCCATTTTGGAATTTGGGTTAACTGATTTACGAAAATTACGAAGATCTAAACAGTCGGGCAAAGACTTCAATATAGCTCCTCCCAAAAATAACAAGGTGAAATACCGAATAACACGGGAGAAAAGACAGGCGCGAACTCTTCGTAATGAAATACTAAAAACTTAACTGCTAAGGTCATCAGTCCCCAAGCTTACACACTACTTGATCTAAATTCTCCTAAGGACAAACACACACACCCATGCCCGAGGGAGGACTCGAACCTCCGCTGGGACCAGCCGCACAGTCCATGACTGCAGCGCCTTAGACCGAGGAAATACTCACTAAAAATTTAGGAACAAAAACAGTAAGGCTCATAGTCTGGTGCAGAGTTTTCTATGCGGCGATACTTCGAGTGCTGTTTCAATGGGAGTCCAGTTTATCGAAGCAGGTTGTCTGCCTGCGTGACGACGACGACTGGACCCATTCCAGACGAGCCTACCGAAAAATAATTTACACTGGTCACCCGAAATCTAAGGAAAGACATTGGCATCACCTTCGCTGATGAGGGACGTACACGTTAGAAACTACAGTTCTGGTACGCTGAACTTTCGTTCGAAATATTCCCAAGTGTTTCCGCGAATGGTGTCTGCAGTAGATTGTATATCTACTGTACACTGTACTTGTAAAATAAATTCATATCTCCGTCAGGAAGCTAATGTACGAGGGGCGTTCAGTAAATTATGCAAATTTTTTTTCCTGAAAGCAGGTCGGTTTTATTCAGGGTTCCAATGTACCATAGTTTCCCCACTCTTTTGCCTACAAATCCCTATTTTTCAACATAATCTCTGTTCAGCTGCCTTCCTCCACCTTACTGGGAGGGCCTATATGCCCGCACGGTAGGACCACTCTATTGGTCAACGCATTACTGCATCATTAACCTCCCCACCATCGACGTACTGCTTTCTGCACATGAAAGTCGAAAGATGCGAGACCCAGGCTGAGGGTGGACGAGGAAGAACAGTCCAATCAAGCTTTGTGAGCTCCTCTCTGGTGCGAAAACTTTTTTGAGGCATTGCGTCACGGGGAAATAGAACTTCGTTTGCATTTTGATGTGAAGTCGTTTCTTCAGTTTCTTGATGGTAGCACAATTCATTTCAGAGTTGATTCTTGGAGGTCATCCAACATAATAACCTCTTCAGAGGCCCATAGGACTGCCGTGACTTTATCGGTTGAGAGTGCGGCTTTGAACTTTTTCTTCGGAGGAAAGTTGGTGTGGCGCCCCTTCATGGATTGCCGTTCAGCCGGCCGTTGTGACCGAGCGGTTTTAGGCGCTTCAGTCTGGAACCACGCGACCGCTACGTTCGAAGGTTCGAATCCTGCTTCTGGCATGGATGTGTGTGATGTCCATAGGTTTGTTAGATTTAAGTAGTTCTAAGTTCTAGGGGACTGATGACCTCAGAAGTTAAGTCCCATAGTGTTCAGAGCCATTTGAACCATTTTTTCGGATTGCCGTCTTGTTTCCGGTTCGAAGTGATGAACCCGCTTTTTATAACGTGTGACGACGTTCGACAAAAATTGTCACGATCAGCCTCGTAAAGCGCAAGCAATTCCTTAGAGACGGTCCTGCGTTTCTCTTTTGGTCTACTGTTAGGCAGCGAGGAACGCAGCGGGAACACACGTTTGAGAACCCCAACTGCTGGACGAATATGTCGGCACTACCAACAGAAATGTCCAGTTGTGCAGCGAGGTGCATGATTGTGATTCGTCGATCACCTCGAATGGGAGTGTCCACGCGTTCCCAG
This sequence comes from Schistocerca serialis cubense, assembly GCF_023864345.2. Lineage (NCBI taxonomy): Eukaryota > Metazoa > Arthropoda > Insecta > Orthoptera > Acrididae > Schistocerca > Schistocerca serialis. The sequence continues at coordinate 68,248,329 of NC_064638.1, forward strand.
ACAGGAGGAGTCACAGTTGTGTGCGGCCGGTTTGCACGAGGGAGACAGATATGTGCGACCTTGTAGGAGTGATGACAGACCCCTCGCCCAACTACTCACCGGGCTTTTGTTAATTCCCAGGTCTCCGTAGACGCATCGCAAGCGCCCGTGAATATCTGCGATGCTCTAGTTTTTCGCCAAACGAAACTTCGGAACTTCGTGAAACTATACGGGCTGAAGCGGGAATATTCCACGATGTTCCGCAACAAATTCCCCATTTTTTAATCGAAATTGGCCGAGAGCTGCAATACTTATTGATCGGCTCTCGTACGTCGGACTTCCTATTTTGTCCTCTCGGTTCCTGTTCAGTCGCTGTTTCTGATTATTCCCAATCACAGTCAATTTTTGGCCTGTGTTCCGACTGGGAAATGTGCATCGTATGTGCTGTACACCGCTTGAGCCATTCCTACATCCCACCCCTTTTTTCGTTTCTGTCTTCCTGAAGTGAGCGTAATACTAATGGGAGAAACCACGAAGCAGGTAGCTTACAAAACAGTCTTTCGACAGGTAGTAGTACACACTGCTCGTCGGTCTGGGACGAGAGCCAGACAGACTGCGTAACGGAAACAGGGAAGATCGGAAGACAAGCAGTGCGTTTCGTAACAAATTCTAGCGATGTAATCAAGGACATACACAATTCCAGTTTCAGACCTTACAAGAGAGGATTTATGCACCACGAGACGGCTTACCACTAAAATTATGAGAGCGTACGTTCCTAGAAGAGCCAACCAATGCATTACTCCTCCTGTGTATATCTCGCAAAAAGACCACGAAGGGATAATAATAGAGATTGGAGCTCATCACACGGAAGCTTGCGCCAACAATGGTTCTCCAGGCGCCCCATCCGCAACTGGAACAGGGTAGGGGGAAACGGCAGTGACACAAGCAATACTCTCCCCCACACACCTTAAGGCGGCTTGTGGACTATAACCTCTTCAGATCTGACGGAAACTATCACGCAATTACTTGAAACAAGTTTTATGTGCTTGTTAAACAGAAAATAGTGAAAGGTAATTCATTAAAATTTTGAAACATCTTCAAAAACTCATGGTTTTCAGGAGTGTCCAGTACAATGGACGCTGGGTCTTGGTGACATGTAAGTAATCATTAGAAAGAAAGTGAAAAATATGAAAAAAGTACTTTATTAGTAGTTTACTTAACAAAATACAGTCCTTTTAGGCGGTCATGACTCGTATGATATATGGCTACGAATTTGTTTTTAAAAGAGTGGCACAGGTCCCAGCATCTATTACAACATACATCACTATTTTGTAATCATAATTAATTATTAAACATACAGTTATACCAAAACTTATGACACAGCGAAGTCATTTAAACAACGCTAATAGATACTGACTGCAACAGGCATATATTTTCATGAAATAAGTTACGAAAAACACACAATAACGAAGAAGTACTCATCGGCCATTGTAACTCGCCATAAAAAATGCTGCTATTTGGCACCAAGTGATCGTAGCGAGCATTTCTTCCGCCAGATGTCTGCATCATATTGTTCATTCAAAGAATCCATAAGTAATGCGACGAGAAACGCAGCATCTCTGATAGCACGACAGAAAGCTCTACAATGGACATCTGGTCTCAAGGACGATAGATGTAGTAGATCTTATGATCGTGGAAAGTTTGTGGCAAAATGTCCTACGGTGATATCGTAACTAACAAATAATTTGCTGTTAATCCGGCGCGGTGCCATCCGAAGGTATCTAGCGTCTCTTTGACACATTACACTATCGGAGTGAACGTGTCATATTATTTTACATGAAAGGGAACGAAAAAATCGGAATCTGTCATCCTAAGTGGTCTTTCGAAGCAGTGGAGGATTAGTAGTACAGCTAGAGAGAAAACTGTAGGTCCCTGTTCAGGACCCACTTGGAAAAGTTGCAGAGGTAGGCAAGGTGTGGTCTGCCGCACCGCAGGCACTTTCTCGGCAAAGCCACCTGCGGCTAAGGCTTTCCTGTAGCCCTTTCAGCAGAGAAGCCGCCGTCGGAAGCGCTCCAGTATTATTACAGGCGCCGCCACGGCTCGGCAGCAATTTAGCCGCAATTTTGGCCGCACACCGGCAGTCGTTCCACCGCCCCGGGATCGATGCGTGGCCCGCCTATAAAGGGCTTCTCACAGCGCTGTTACGAACCTACTTTTGTCTGTACCGCAGCTGCTGCAGCGGCTTGTGAGGTCTAGTCCGCGTCCACGTCTTTCAGTGTTTTACTTTCACGTTCGTCAGTAACGCACTTACAGTATACATAAGCTTGCTTACTCGCATTTCGGCAAATGCTACTATGATAGAAAAGTAAACTTTGGACCTTACAAGGGTGTGATGTAATAGAAAGTTATCTGAAGAAAGAACACCACCAAGCAATCATATAATTATATAGTCCTAGCTGGGCAATGGATCCACCATCTTCAGTGCGAATGCACAAATACACTACTGGCCATTAAAATTGCTATACCAAGGAGGAATGCAGATGATAAACGGGTATCCATTGGACAAATATATTATTATACTAGAACTGACATGTGATTACATATTCACGCAATTTGGGTGCACAGATCCTGAAAAATCAGTACCCAGAACAACCACCTCTGGCCGTAATAACGCCCTTCATACGCCTGGCCATTGAGTCAAAACAGAGCTTGGATGGCATATATAGGCACAGCTGCCCATGCAGCTTCAACACGATACCACAGTTCATCAAGAATAGTGACTGGCGTATTGTGACGAGCCAGTTGCTCGGCCACCATTCACCAGACGTTTTCAATTGGTGAGAGATCTGGAGAATGTGCTGGACACGGCTGCAGTCGAACATGTTCTGTATCCAGAAAGGCCCGTACAGGACCTGCAACATGCGGTCGTGCATTATCCTGCTGAAATGTAGGGTTTCGCAGGGATCGAATGAAGGGTAGAGCCGCGGGTCGGACACATTTGAAATGTAACGTCCACTGTTCAAAGTGTCGTTAATGCGAACAAGAGGTGATCGAAACGTGTAACCAATGGCACCCCATACCATCATGCCGGGTGATACGCCAGTATGCAGATGACGAATACACGCTTCCAATGTGCGTTCACCGCGATGTCGTCAAACACGGATCCGACCATCATGATGCTATAAACAGAACCTGGATTCATCCGAAAAAATGACGTTTTGCCATTCGTGCACCCACGTTCGTCGTTGAGTACACCATCGCAGGCGCTCCTGTCTGTGATGCAGCGCCAAGGGTAACCGCAGCCATGCTCTCCGAGCTGACAGTCCATGCTGCTGCAAACGTCGTCCAACTATTCGTGCAGATGGTTGTTGTCCTGCAAACGTCCCCATCTGTTGAGTCAGGGATCGAGATGTGGCTGCACGATCCGTTACAGCCATGTGGATAAGATGCCTGTCATCTCGGCTGCTAGTGATACGAGGGCGTTGGGATCCAGCACGGCGTTCCGTATTACCCTCCTGAACCCATCGATTCCATATTCTGCCAACAGTCATTGGATCTCGACCAACGCGAACAGCAGTGTAGCGATACGATAAACCGCAATCTCGATAGGCTACAATCCGACCTTTATCAAAGTCGGAAACGTGATGGGACGCATTTCTCCTCCTTACACGAGGCGTCACAACAACGTTTCACCAGGCAACGCCGGTCAACTGCTGTTTGTGTATGAGAAATCGGTTGGAAACTTTCCTCATGTCAGCACGTTGTAGGTATCGCCACCGGCGCCAACCTTGTGTGAATGCTCTGAAAAGCTAATCATTTGCATATCACAGCATCTTCTTCCTGTCGGTTAAATTTCGCGTCTGTAGCACGTCAGCTTCCTGGTGTAGCAATTTTAATGGCCAGTAGAGTATTTATATAATTAGAGAGTCCTAGCTGGGCAATGGATCCAACATCTTTAGAGCGGATACACAAATACGTCTGACACATGAAGGAAAGGACGGGGCTGTGGACAGGTGGCGGTCGATGGAACTGTGGAACGGACGTGAGGTATGCCGAGATGCAGTAACGCCGTGTCCCGGATGGTGCAGTTGTTACCGCAGCTGCCAAGTACGCAGGAGATCTCGGATTCGTATCCCGTTCGATAGTTTCAGTCGTCACCGCTGATTCCGCTTAATATCATAATGCAGCTGAATGCAGTGATCCCCTCCCTCTCTTTCCTCTCTTCCCCTCTCCACCTTCAATGTACATGTAATAGAATGTGCTAGGACTAGGTTGAGCTGTGAGTGATCATTAATCTTTAAATTTTTTATTTAATAACACACGAAAAGTAATTTTACAATGAGTTCCAAGAACATAAGATGTCAATGTGTTAAATTCCAATACCTAATGATATTACAAGAAGAACTGTGTAACTGACGGATAGGCTCTCAAACGGGCCAAAAAAAAAAAAAAAGGCTCTGAGCACTATGGGACTCAACATCTGAGGTCATCAGTCGCCTAGAACTTAGAACTACTTAAACCTAACTAACCTAAGGACATCACACACATCCATGCCCGAGGCAGGATTCGAACCTGCGATCGTAGCGGTCACGCGGCTCCAGACTGACGCGCCTAGAACCGCACGGCCACACCGGCCGGCTAATCGGGCCAAAACATCAAATACAATTGGTATTTAAAAATTCAAAAACAGACCCCCAAGTACATCAAACAATGTTAAAAGACTGGAGTGATGAATTTCACTTGGGCTTCCAACCAAATAAGTACAGTTAAGAAAAAATTCTGGATTGTGTAGCACACTGAGTGTTTTAGGCTGGAACATCACATGCAAGCTTGTTATAACCGTGAGAAATCTTAAGGCACGAATACACTAAGCCGACGAAGGCCAGCGAACAACAGCCAGCCGCTTCGTTGGGCGAGATTTGTTTACTGAGTAAGGGCAGCAAATCTGAGCTAACGAAGCGGTTGGCCTTGGTTGTAGTTCGGTCTTCTGGCGGTAACATAAAGCGCTGTCGGTTGGTTGGCGTTGGGACCCTACTCCTTGTGTGGAGGTGGGTTCGAATGTTCGTTGGCTCAGTAGTGATTTGTTGTGTCTCTAAAACGGTTGTTTTAAAGTTTTTCATGAGAGCCACAAGACGGACTTAGTACGTTGTATCAGCCGGCTTCTGCACATACGACCACTGTTAAGTCCTCTTCTTCACTCGTAATATCGGCCGGTGAAACTGTCATTAAAATGCTTCTTTGTAACAATAACAAAACTGCACCAATATCGTCATTTTATCAGAGCCAAACGCGTTTGCACATGGCCCAATTCCTTGGCTCCCAACCTTTCGTTTGATGTGGATGAAAAGCCGAACGCCAGTGCACTGGCGACTAACGTTCGGCCGAATCTAGTCTCTGTCGTTCGTTGGTTTCCCTGAAAGTTGGACGTCTATGACTGTGCTGTGTGCATACACAAACCCTGTGTCTGAGTTGTTATCGCGTGTAGTAGCGAGCGAACAGTTGTGGAGGGGAGTCAGACGCAGGGTGCGGTGGAGAGAAGCCGCGCGACATGAGAGGTCGCAGCCTGCCGCGGCCGGGCTAGTTAGCGCCGCATGAGACTTTGGTATTAACTGAGAATATTTGGTAATTTGCCTTTTCGCTGCACGTAAATGTTGGTTGCTTGCGCACTTGAGTGATTTTTTCAGATTTGGATATGCATACATTGAGAGTAATATTCGTATCTTTGTTGTGGCCAGAAATGTGTTCACTGAGTATAGACATTGTGGAATAATTAAGTCTGTTTAGGGTTCGTCGGTGTTTAAATAATATATTGCAAATATAATATTTTACTATACTACTAATACAATAATACTTTATTAGTTTCTTTCATTTTTTTTACACCGTTTAAAGCTAGTTGTCCAATCTCCTCCTGCTCATTCAATTTCAACGTATTAAAATATGGCAGTATTTGTTGCAATTATATTGATCATGCATTGCGCTCTGCATGGATCGGAGTATTAGTTTTCAAATATTTCAGCATGCTGTTGGTCACGCAGTTGCAGTCGCAAGACGAGGTAAGCTGTCTGTTGAGTAAAAGACATTTGCAGAACAGTTGTTAGGAGACGTCAAGATAGACGAGAATTGATTTCTTTATAATTCGTAGAATGAGTAATTAATATTCTGTTCCTATTTCTTTTTCTTTTCAATCAGAATTCCATTATTGTCAGAGACGGAACGACACACATCTTTCCGTACGTCTTACAAAATAATTACCAAACGAGTTTCATCCATAGTGTATATGGACCTTCACATGAATGCCTTTTAAAAACGGGCGAAGCGGGGAGTGGCCGCGCGGTTAGAGGCGTCATGTCACGGACTGCGCTACCCCTCCCGCCGGAGGTACGAGTCCTCCCTCGGGCATGGGTGTGTGTGTGTTGTTCTTAGCGTAAGTTAGTTTAAGTAGTGTGTAAGTCTAGGGACCGATGATCTCAGCAGTTTGGTCCCTTAGGAATTCACACGCCTCTGAACATTTTAAAACGGGCGCAGACAGTCTAGCGTATAACAGTTGGAATTGACCGGCAATATTACCAGTCATGCAATAACACGAAAACAATTTGATATTACAACAAAATAACCAAAATCTTCCAAGGAAACTTCTCAAAATAGTTTAGACCTTGTATTCGAAGCGACAACTCGACTCACTGAGTACTACTGCATGGCTGCACTGAATAGCTAACACGCCGTACTCAGAAACAAGAGTAATAATCAGTAGCCATCCTAGCACTGACTACAAGCGTGTGTCTATAGAGATATCTCTGCTCTCTCTCTCTCATGATCACATTACTGATTGAATCCGCCAGAGTGCCGTAGAGGGACAGACGGCACTTTAGCAAACAGTGCTGGGCAACCAGTAAATCCATTGCTCGGCCGCCGATTATGGAACGGCTACCCAGGCGTCCAGTCAGATCCATCGTGCTCGATTACTTCCTGGGTCCCTTGTGCAGCGCTTGCTTAAGACCGCAGGCTCCCTTCAAGGTATCAACGCTGCCGCCGCAGCTCGAGCTGCGAGATCTTTGAGCTTGCCGTGGACGATGACGTCTCGCGACGGCACCAAGGAAACCATAAATCCAGCTGGTCACTAATTCTGTTCATCTTTCACACAGCCGTACTGTACAGGGACGAGTACAGGACAGTGAAACAAGCAAATAACCATAGTAAAAGAAGGACGGGAAACTGATGTCTACGATGTGTTACGACTGAGTACATGAACTCCTTATAAGAGAGCCACAGAGGATCAAACTGCGGGGATGCATTTGAGGACAAACACGTTACAACAAGAGTTCCACTGTACCACACCGAGAGGTGGCCTGGCATTCGGGAGGAAGACGGTTCAAACCCGCGTCCGGCCATCCTGATTTAAGTTTTCCGTGATTTCTCTAAAATCGCTCCAAGCAAATGGCGGGATGGTTACTTTGAAAGAGCGCGGCTGATTTCCTTCCCCATCCTTCCCTAACCCGAGCTCGTTCTCGGTCTCTAATGACCTTGTTGTCGAAGGGGCATTAAACGCTAATCCCCTCCTCCACACTGCCACATTTCATGTGAGGGAGGGCTTCACCTCTTCTACACCTTCAAAAATCCCAGGTGTGTTCTGAATTGGCTAACAATCATCTACGATGCGTTCCTAGTTTATCGACACTATTAATAGGGCTGCAATACACTAAAGCTTTTACATATCCCCACACAAGAAAATCCAACGGGTTGAAGCCGGGGGACCAGTGAGGCCAAGGTACCGGCAAGCCGCGAGTGATCTATTTGTTGTCGGACATATATGTTACGTAGTTTCAGACATCCCCATGAAATTGTGCTGGTGCACCATCATGCATGTATCGCACAAAGAATAGCACCCAAATAGTCGATTAGCTTGTGTTTCGGGAAATGACGGTACATACGACGATTATGTCGACCAGACAGTAAATGTGGCGTCATCGCAGAAACTTTAAAATAAATACTTTAACAGCTACGAGCACTTGCTCAACAGAAGAGGTGTTGCCAAGGTTGCTTCTAATATGCTGGGAAGCGCTAACACATCCTCCCACGAGCACTGAAAAATACTCGAGGCCGATGATTTTCTTCCGACGAAGAGGTGCACGCTTGCGTGTAATCATAGTTCCGTAGACAATTGCAAACATTTTTCCATGAAGGCACTGGCCGTCATGTGCCACAGTGGTATAACTGTGTTAGCAATTACAGCGATTAGTTTTGAAATAAACAGTTTACTTACTTTTTCTCCACCTGTCTCGTTTTCATTTGACTGCCCTTTATGTCTGTCAGCGCAGTTTAATTCCTTTCCACCAGGCCGACGCGTGTTATGAAACTTTGTTCCGTACGTTAGTTCAGCTTTTCGTTACCTATGTTATCTGTTGCAACGTGTCCAATAAACTGTTCTTGAACTACGAGTATAAACAGCCGTACTCTCACAAGAGTGAGTATTGTTTTTCAGGACAGTGAGAGATTTAAGTGGTGTGTTGGAAATTAACGTAGTATTCGATGCCAATGAACTACTGACGCATCGGATAACCGCGTGTGAGTGGTACAGACACAGCCATTTCTGATATTTTGTACGAAATCCTAACACGATATTAGTTCCAGGAACGGGAATTATTAAACAGTTCAATGGTTCAAATGGCTCTGAGCACTATGGAACTTAGCACCTGAGGTCAACAGTCCCCTAGAACTTAGAACTACTTAAACATAACTAACCTAAGGACATCACACACATCCATGCCCGAGGCAGGATTCGAACCTGGGACCGTAGCGGTCACGCGGTTCCAGACTGTAGCGCCTAGAACCGCTCGGCCACCTCGGCCGGCCATTAAACAGTTAATTTGCATGTCCGGTTTGAAGTGACAATATGCAGTATGTTTTCTTTACCATAAATAGCAAATTCCTTTATGGATAATCATTTGTATAAATGCCAACCAGGTGAGGGCAAATGCTGAACTAATAAAAAATTAGTTATTTGAAACATCAAAAATGGGTAACGTCCTTGCTTAGCAAAACTCCTTCCCATGTACTGTTTTCCAAACGTATCGTACTGTGATAGCAAATGCATACGTAACTTAACTTATTTAGCACATTTATCAAAACAAAAACAAAACGAGTGCCTTGAAGCGAAAAACTCCGAAGTACAAAAGATCACACCATGCCTAGAGGAAAGCACACAGGAAAACGCGGCACTCACATAACAAACGTCAGTAGCGACTAAACTGTAGCCAGTACCAACTGCAACAATATTCAGTGTAATTTGGAAAATTGGAAATTTATGATAAGGTCTTATGGGACCAAACTGCTGACGTCATCGGTTCCTAAGCTTACGCAATACTTACTCTAACTTACCTTACGCTCACGACAACACACACACACACACACACACACACACACACGCACACGCACACACACACACGCCCGAGGGAGGACTCAAGCCTCCGATGGGGGGAGCCGCACGAACCGTGACATGACGCGCGGCTGTTGTGTAATTTGGCATGATCACATTGGAGTATACGATGTATTTTGAAAAATACTTTCTTATTCTCAATTGTCTTTTCTAACAAGATACATGTCCTGATGACGACTCAAGAAAGTAGAATCCTGTAAAATGCTGTAAGTCCATTAAATGCAATCAAGACAAAAGTGAATAACAAAGGATTTTTATCATTGCATCACAATAACAGTTTATGCATATCGAAGCACACCAGGTTTCCGCATTCGCTCTCTGGATCCTGAAACTGAGTAGATACAAGTATGGGTGCTAGCGACTGGCTGCAGTTCCGTATTAATGCGCCAAAACGTTCAACACATCTTTGCGCTGAAAAGTCGCTAGAAATAAGAAACTGCACGTTCCTGCAGTTCCGAGGACGTTGGTGAAATTAATACGCAGAATCAAGTTTCCACAGTTACAGCGAAATCGATTCTGTCTGTCAGGTATACCCGTATATTGCTATGTTACTAACGTAGAAATCTACGCCATTATTATATTGAAAACCTACGTTCAGAAAAAAAGAGAAAAAAAAATCTACACGGAAGTTTCCTCTACACGCTGGATAGGGTTGGATACCGCTATTTAAGCGGATCAAACAGTATTAACGAAACTAGTATTTACAGGTGAAGTTGAAAGGTGGACGTCCTACTTCCTGTGGTTGTTCTGAGTATGTCATGGGCCATAAATGTGAGGCAATTTGTAAATTTGACAATTGTTCTCAAGCCTTGTAGTATCGCTGTAACATTACCGTTATAATTATACAGTTGTACTATGTTCGAGACCAGGCATGTTGGTCAGGGTAGTTAGCTTTATTTTGTCAGAGTAGAGTCAGAATGTGCTAGCATCAGCGGTGTGGTAACGTGCTTGGTTTGAAATGGGCGGAGCCGGCCGCGGTGGTCTAGCGGTTCTAGGCGCTCAGTCCGGAACCGCGCGACTGCTACGGTCGCAGGTTCGAATCCTGCCTTGGGCATGGATGTGTGTGATGTCCTTAGGTTAGTTAGGTTTAAGTAGTTCTAAGTTCTAGGGGACTGACGACCACAGATGGTAAGTCCCATAGTGCTCAGAGCCATTTGAACCATTTGAAATGGGCAGAAGCCGGTCTGCATTGGAGTGAAGGTAGTATTAATTAAAGCAATTTTTGTAATATGTTTATTAAGCACAAGCATTATACTATTATATGAATGAGAAAAGGTAACATTTAAAGGCAACGTGGTTTGTTATATTTGTAATTACTTAGTATGCCGATTGTTATAACAGTGTTTATGGTCTAAATTTTCTGTAAGGTTCCTGTAATGACGTTATAGAGTTCTGTCTTTCACTGCAGTGATAAATAAGAAAAAGGTATTTTGCGTATTAGTTCATGTGTGAGAAGTTTGGAAAGTTGTACTTTTGATAAGACTTAATGAAGCCCAGTTAAATTTAGGAGTGTCGATGCAATTATTCCTTTGTCCGCAAGATTAGTACCCGATTTTTCATTTGCATTCATGTTTTTATTTGACTGCACACTCGAACTACACATCGAGACTTGCGCGCTGAGCGACGTATTTGAGTGTTGAAAATCCCGTCTCGCATTGCACGTCGCGAGCACGGTGTGTGAAACTTAATTCTGACAGTCACACCACTATTTTATAAAATACAAAAGAGACAATGTTGCAGAGCAGTCGAGCGGCCCACTGTGCACAGGTAAGCCACAAATTCCATCATCATTGCAGTTCATACTCAGAATCAGGCAGAGTGGTCGTCAGAGTGCATTTACGAGAACAACATCGGTATAAGGTCAGGGGTTTAATGCGAATGAAATATTTTACGAAAGTGCTACATTGTGATTTCGAACACATTCAATAAATAAACTCAGATGCATTTTATCCAGTCATCGTCTCTTGTGTAATTACGATAGTAGCTCTGGTACAGCAATTTATTTCTAAACTGAAAAAAGATTCGCGACATTCAGGGCCAAGATTTAACACAAGGTTATTTTATCACAGAGTCAGATAGTGTACGTAAATGTTATTGAGAACGTATTTCTTTCTCGCGGTCATATTGACGGATCGATCGGTTATAATGGATTTCCAATCGTGCAGCGTGAGCTTCACATATTTCCATCTGAAATAAGCACCAGACATTTTAGTCATCATTTCTCAGTTTCTGAGCTTTAGATACTCTACCGCCTGACCTCACAATGATACGAGAATGAAAACATTTGAAACGATACTTTCAAAGTGAGTTGGCTGGCAGCAGTGGTGTCGGGCGTGCCAGTGTTCGCACCCGTGTAAGTGTTTAATCTGCTCATGACATGATGTGGGCGGAGGGGAAGAGGAAGCATTGGACAAGCTGCCGAGGCGTTGACTGCGCTGCTGACAGCCGGCAATCCCAGGCACTTAATGTGACTGCGGCCGTCCGAAACCTTCAGGACGAGGTAGAGGTCCCGAATAGAGTATTTTGAGATGAGTACCTCATGGTCGGGAATGAATACAAGCGGTAAGAGGTACTGATCGAGTAATGCGTGTGACATAGCTTCCAAACAGGTTTATGTTTCATGTCGAACAGCTGCACCACGAAGTTCAGCACTTCAATTGCCTGTGTAACTATATTACTTTCAACGAAGACAGGGATATAGATATAAAATTACCAAGATGTCAGAGTGAAACGTGGCTGGCTCATGCTATGCGTTGGACTAAGCCTTGGTTGCTATTCTTTGTTTAGTCTCCCGAGGTTATCGCGATTATGCTGTTATCCTCTCTTTCCGCGGGTGGCAGCAGCGACGTGTATCGACATTCGCAACTTGGACTATCTTTGGCCTGGCGCTTATAGTTTCCGGTTGGGCAGAGTGCGCGAGTTGGTCGGTTGGCGTAGAGCAGGGAGGAAATCTCCGCGGCGCTTAGTTTGGCCGGGGCCGCTGGCCGTCTCTTCGCGGTGTCGGAGTGTGTGGTGCTGTTCCCATTGCTACGAGGTTCGTGGCTCACCGATCCTGGACATGTAAGTTGAGTTTTGACTTAATCTACCAGCAAGTCGCGACTGTTCACATTGTGTCGTTTGGAGTTCGTTGTCGGCTGTTGGGATATTCCTACAAGCAACAACATGTGTTTTCAAGTTGGTAAATTTTAGCCACTTCCGGTGGAATTTCACTGTACTTGGTTATCTGAATTGAAGTGGATCAGCAGAATCTCCTGCCTTGTGGCCGTTAACGTTCTTGTTACCCGCCCTGGCCATTGACGTAAATTCAGGCAGTGTATTTTCCTCATCGTGTTGTCGCTGTCCAGCACGGTGTGTAGTTTGTCAGCTCAATGTAATGTTTGGCCGCCAATACCTTCTACGTTGTTCCATTGAACTCCCTGTTGTGTGCTGGTTGGGTGAAGCGGATGTTATCTTGTCGGTGGGTCCGTTGACTGTCTGTCGGTTGGGTTGTTGTCGGATCGACAATGATTGGGCCGACTACCTGTCTCACCTAAGCGAGCGTCAGTGTTTGAATTCCAGGCCGACCCTCGGAACTTCTGAGCGCCCTTGGATGTACTGCCTTTTCTTATTTGTTCTTGTTGTTTGTAGCTGTATGGCTTCTAGCCCATTTTTAGATTAAGGTTCTTTTCCTCTTAAGGCATCAGATGGTTTGGGCCTGTTTTACATATAGCCTTTGGCATTTTTAAAATTAATGTTATCGAGTCTTAAGTGTTGGGCCTTCAGCCGATTTTGAATTTAAGTTGTTTGCTCTTAAAGTGTCAGATTCTTTGGCCTTCAGCCTAACTAAGGAATTGTTTTAAGATAAGGCTTTATCTTTTAAATTTCTAATTTTGATTGAGCTTTAAGTTACTGGTTTTCATCCGTTTTTAAATTAAAGTGGTCTTGCCCTTAAGGCACGAGACTGTACGGCGCATTCAGCCGCTAATTAAGTTCCACAACTAAAGCTGTGTTTTTTTTTAATTTTCTTGGCTCTTGTAATGTTTGATCAAATAAAAGGTTGTATGTTCGATTGTAACTGACAGCGGCTTATTTTGGCCCCTTTCCACAACTTAAACTACCTGTCCTGCCCTGCGGATTAGTGGGACGTCTTACAGAGTATATACGACACTATAAGCAAAACATTAAAAAACAAAGATACAGAAAAAAAGTATTACACCCGTTCTACTGTACGGCAGTGAATCATGCGTTATTGAGGGAAAAGATTCTTGCCATATTCAGGAGGATGAAATGAAATGTGTATGCGCAGTCAAAGGATGCACTAAGGTGGACAGGACTCTAATTGGAAACATCAGACAAGAACTGAATATTTTTGCAATAAATCTCCAAATAGAAGAACACAAGCAAGGCTTGAATGGAAGAAAGAAACAACGAGCCCAAAGGAGAAAGGGACGCAAGGGGACCAGTTAAAAGATGCAACTGAGGCCAGAACACGTCGATAGGCCTAATCTGTGACAGGCAGAAGAAGAAGAAGAAGAAGAAGAAGAAGAAGGAGGAGGAGGAGGACGAAAAAACAACTTCCCGTAATGTATCATCCTTCCTAGCCATAGTAATTGCGTCGGCGTTGGTAGGAGACCAACCTGAAATTTTCACTGCAAGATGCGTTTCAACCGCAGTTCTTACGATGCATTTCTCGCGCCGCATTCACTGTAGACTGCACATTACAGTATTAGAAAGCCGAATCTCCATTAATCTTCAGCATAGTTCTGTCAATATGTTAAACAAAGCAAAAACAAATGTCAAACCACTGCGACGGCGGTCCTTGGGTTGTAAGTGCGCTGTTAGCAAAGGCACTCGCGTCAGTCGCATGCTGCCGTAGCCCAATAACGCGAGATTTCACAGCGTCGTGACATGTCCCATATTGATTTCTGCTGTTATTTCACGCAATGTTACTTGACTGTTAGCACTGACAACTACACGCAAACGCCTCTGCTCTCGGTCGTTAAGAGAAGACTGTCGGCCGCTGCGTTGTCCGTGGTGAGAGGTACTGCCAGTAATCTGGCATTCTCAGCACACTCTTGACACTGTGATTCTCGGAATATTAAATTTCCAAACGATTTATGAAATGGAAACACCCGCCCGTCTAGCTCCAACTACCATTCCGCGTTACAAGTCTGTTGACTCCCTTCGTCCGACCATAATCACGTCGGAAACCTTGTCACATGAATCACGTAAGTACAGGGCTATTACAAATGATTGAAGTGATTTCATAAATTCACTGTAGCTCCATTCATTGACATATGGTCACGACACACTACAGATACGCAGAAAAACTCATAAAGTTTTGTTCGGCTGAAGCCGCACTTCAGGTTTCTGCCGCCAGAGTGCTCGAGAGTGCAGTGAGACAAAATGGCGACAGGAGCCGAGAAAGCGTACGTCGTGCTTGAAATGCACTCACATCAGTCAGTCATAACAGTGCAACGACACTTCAGGACGAACTTCAACAAAGATCCACCAATTGCTAACTCCATTCGGCGATGGTATGCGCAGTTTAAAGCTTCTGGATGCCTCTGTAAGAAGAAATCAACGGGTCGGCCTGCAGTGAGCGAAGAAACGGTTGAACGCATGCAGGCAAGATTCACGCGTAGCCCGCGGAAGTCGACGAATAAAGCAAGCAGGGAGCTAAACGTACCACAGCCGACGGTTTGGAAAATCTTACGGAAAAGGCTTAAGCAGAAGCCTTACCGTTTACAATTGCTACAAGCCCTGACACCCGATGACAAAGTCAAACGCTTTGAATTTTCGGCGCGGTTGCAACAGCTCATGGAAGAGGATGCGTTCAGTGCGAAAATTGTTTTCAGTGGTGAAGCAACATTTTTTCTTAAGGGTGAAGTGAACAGACACAATGTGCGAATCTGGGCGGCAGAGAATCCTCACGCATTCGTGCAGCAAATTCGCAATTCACCAAAAGTTAACGTGTTTTGTGCAA
This sequence comes from Schistocerca serialis cubense, assembly GCF_023864345.2. Taxonomy (NCBI): domain Eukaryota; kingdom Metazoa; phylum Arthropoda; class Insecta; order Orthoptera; family Acrididae; genus Schistocerca; species Schistocerca serialis. The sequence goes on from NC_064638.1 coordinate 68,263,706, forward strand.
TCTCACGGTTTAAAGTTTACGGCCCCTTTTTCTTCTGCGAAAAAAACGTTACAGGTCACGTGTATCTGAACATGCTGGAAAATTGGCTCATGCCACAACTGGAGACCGACAGCGCCGACTTCATCTTTCAACAGGATGGTGCTCCACCGCACTTCCATCATGATGTTCGGCATTTCTTAAACAGGAGATTGGAAAACCGATGGATCGGTCGTGGTGGAGATCATGATCAGCAATTCATGTCTCCCGACTTAACCCCATGCGATTTCTTGCTGTGGGGTTATGTGAAAGATTCAGTGTTTAAACCTCCTCTACCACGAAACGTGCCAGAACTGCGAGCTCGCATCAACGATGCTTTCGAACTCATTGATGGGGATATGCTGCGCCGAGTGTGGGAGGAACTTGATAATCGGCTTGATGTCTGCCGAATCACTAAAGGGGCACATATCGAACATTTGTGAATGCATAAAAAACTTTTTGGGTTTTTGTATGTACGTGCAAAGCATTGTGAAAATATCTCAAATAATAAAATTATTGTAGAGCTGTGAAATCGCTTCAATCATTTGTAATAACCCTGTACAAATGACAGCTCCGCCAGCGCACCGCCCTTTTTATACCTTGTGTACGCGATACTAGGGCCATCTGTACGTGTGTATATCGCTATCTCATGATTTCTGTCACCTCAGTGTTATCTTCCTATGCGAAGCGCTGGAAGCCAAGACACAAAATATCTAATTATTAATTCCTAGAGAAATTGTGGCTAGCAATATATTTAGTATCGAGACTCGTACTATTGTTTAACGGTACTGGTTGGCTTCTCCAGACAATGAAATCAGTTTCGTTGTAGGGAACAGAGGGCTAGTACGAACATGAATACACAAGGAGACATTTTTCCGAATCTCCAATCGTGCACTGAAGTGGTTGCCAATCCACACGTACTGGTGCGGTCTGGCAGGCACTTTGCAGAACACTTACACAGAAAACAGTGAAGGATGCCAACCTGTTGCTGTAGTATTCGGCATCAAGGGTAGGGGAGGCGGTCAGGTGGAGGCAGCCGCAGTTGTGCGGCGCCGCAGTGTCCCCATTGAGAGCAGAGCGGCGCGCCGCAACTCGCGCTGTGTGTGGTCCGCCTTCCCCCTCGTTGTCAGACGCGCACAAAGCGATAGCGCCCACTGACAGGCACGCCTCACTTGCCCGCATTAAAAGTCCGCCGCAGCCTCGCCATTCACACACTCCACAACAACGGCACGCTTCGTGACACACAGCCCAAGAGGGCCACCACCACGTCACACACTAGTATAGTGACACACGCTACTGACGATGACACTGCTGCCTCCCCCCCCCCCCCCCTTCCTGGTGCAACAACAGTTAAACATACGTGTCTTCATGTATGTATGACATGTAAGTTTCAATATATTGATCTTTGTTTCGTGTGGATCAAATAGCAACCGTGAAAACACGGTATTGTCTTTCTGATTTCAGGCACTTTCGTAGTGTCGGACAACACGATCTCTTCGCTGACGGCCAGGTTATCGTCATGATATCGTATGTCATGTCCTTTACTCCAAAAAGATGGAAACGAAGAACATCAATCACTGAAACAAGCTTTCTTGTGCCATCAAATACAATTTTAGTAATCGTCTGTCTATCGAGATATAAGCTTCTATTATACTGATGCTGGTCAGTTGGTCTATGATCTATAAAGAGAAGGTGAATAAACGAAGATTCAATACGAGTCAGACTGAAGGACAGAAAGAGAGGGGTCGGGGGAGGAGAGGTCTTTTTTTTTTTAATTTGATATTGCGCTATTTGAATATGCAAACGTAGGAAAACAGAACATTAATGAAATCCCTAATTTGAAATTTTACGATACTGTGACCCATAAACAATCTGTTACATGCAGTTTCTTACAGAAACGTATGATAGCTGTTATGACTCACTACTCACAAAATACTTTGTACAGAAAAAGTCTTTTTGGGGAATCATACGTTTTCTATATCAGCCATCGAGAAACGAAAGGAAAATATTGTATGTTTCTTTCAGAGATTAATTATTTGATGTTATTTCCTGCGGCGAATGCGTAGTATGTGTTAGGACACTGAAACATCGGCGGATAACGGTATTAATCCAACATTGATAAGTAAAGACAGAAAGAATAATGAGGCAGTCAGTGGGTAAACGACAGCAGGCATGTAAATACGCTATTCAGCTGCTCAAATGCAAATATTAAGCGTTATAAGCCGCACCGTTTATGACAAAAATGCTTATTTCAATAACGGCGGTCAGTATGTAAGATGTTATCGTTACATGTGTTTTAGGTGCTGTCCACCAAATCACTCTCCTGGATAGCAAAACAACATGTGGGCTTAACCGGGAGTGGATGCGGTAAAAGGATAACCACACAGTTCTAATCTTAGATAAAGAAAGTTGTACGGCAGAATCTATGCTGCGAGCCTATGCACCTAGAGCCTCGAATCTAGACAAAGCTTCCCCCGAACGTCATGGTAACTAGCCGAAACGTCGAGAGCACAATTATCCAAAGCTAGTCTTTCGAAGCATTCAGACGAAGAGAACTGATAAATGTAGCGCGAGCTACAGCAGATACTGGTGCTTCTTCTGGAGCCGTTAGAGCAAAGGAATTCCTAGCCCATCCTCTACAGTGCCTCGGGCGTGCCCCGACCATCACCGGTGGACCTGAGCACTACAGGGACCTGTATAGTGCGTCAGTGTGGAAGCGTTACAACACTGCACGCCAATACTGTGGGATACTGTTATACAAGTGTGCTACCTAAAATTTTTGCACATTACGTTTACAGCAAATATAGTATGTCTGCTTTAATCTGTAGGTCTTTATATATTGCGGGTTAATTGGAAAAGTGGTATACAGTGAATCCAAAAAGTATTCGCCTAGTTTCAATTTTTTTAAGACACTAAGTATACGTCACGTGAAAGGAAGGGAACATAAAATGTGAACATCGAGTCATATGCAAAGAACCTTAGTAAGTCATTTTTGTTTATGGACAAGGAAACAAATACATCCATAGCGATAACAAATTTGAGAAAATGGAGGATTTATTCAAGGGATACTTCAAAAAGTGTTCGTCCACTCACTTTCTTTTTTTTTAATTTACAATCTGAAAACATGATTTCAGTTACAAAAATTTATATGTATTGGGGTTTCCCTTTGCAGCTATTACCACTTGTAGTCGTCTGGGCATCGACTTGACCAAGTTTGCCGCCAGAAAGGCTGGAATTTTGTCCCATTCGTCTTGAAGTACTTCTTTTAGGTCTCTCTTGTTAGAAATGTGTCGTCTCCTGATGCTGCCTTCCTTACTTTCCAAAGGTGTTTAATAGGATTAATGTCTGGGCTGTGAGGAGGGGTGTTAGTTTTGGGGTAATGTACAGGAGCCACAGCCTTGTATTTACAGCCGTATGCTTTGGGTCGTTATCTTGCTGAAAAATGTAATTTATTTGCAGACCTAATTTTTCGGCGCTAGGATTCAGTTTGTCCTTTAAAATGTTGATATACAAATGGTGATCCATTGTACTGTCAATGAAATGTAATTTTCCAACACCTGCAGCACTCATACAGCCCCACACCATCCGGGAGCCACCACTGTGTTTAACCGTTGGCACAAGATTGCGTGGCAACATCTCCGCATTCTTCTTACGCCACACCATTGCCTGCCATCCGACCCGAATATGTTATATTTACCCTCATCAGAAAATATTACTCTATACCAGAAGTCTTCCTTTTTGAATCTATCTTCAATCGCAAAATGAAGACCCTTCTTTCGATTCTGTTCACTGATCCAAAATTTCTTGCGCGCTACCCGGCCGTGATACCCACACGTGTTTCTGATTGTGTTGGCACATACCTTCTTTCCCCTAGACTCTAACTCCCCAGCCAACTTAGGAGCGCTGATTTTAGGCTTCATCTTCATTTCCCTCTGCATCAGTCAAAGTGTGAGGGCGTCCGGTACGTGGTTGGTTTCTTAATGATTTTGTTGCGCAAAATTGATCTATCATCGACCGAACCGTCGATCTAGGTCTACCGACTACTTTAGCAATCTCGTAAGAAGCGCAGAATACGTTTCCTTTCGACCAGCATAGCCTCACTACACTTACGGCCCGAGTACGTAGAAAGCGCATGAGTACTTGCACATTTCTTCCACTAACTGGTCATTTTTTTTTCGGGGACGATAGCGTTGTCCAAAACTAAATTCATTCGGCCTTGCGACCGCGGTCATACTATCGCGTTAACTGATTAGTAAGGGAGAGATTACAGCTGCATACGACACTGATCGACGTCGAACGGCATGTCAGCCAGCAGTTCCGGTTCTTCGTGGAGACCTCGACAGAACAGGCCGCCACAGTGCTCATTCCAAAAGAACGTCGCACACCACGCTAAGGAAAACGTGCAATTCAGCTGCGCATTGTACAAAGTGGTTCAAATGGCTCCGAGCACTATGGGACTTAAAATCTGAGGTCATCAGTCCCCTAGAACTTAGAACTACTTAAACCTAACTAACCTAAGGACATTACACACATCCATGCCCGAGGCAGGATTCGAACCTGCGACCATACGGTCGCGCGGTTCCAGACTGAAGCACGTAGAACCGCTGGGACACACCGGCCGGCTGAGCACTGTATACACGGCTGCAGATACTACAGCTCCTGTTGTTGTTGTTGTTGTTGTTGTTGTTGTTGTCGTCGTTGTTACTGTTATTGTTGTTGTTGTTGTGGTATTAACTCCAGAGACTGGTCTGATGCAGTTCTCCATGCTACTCTATCCTGTGCAAGCTACTTCATCTCCCAGTACGTACTGCAGCCTACATCCTTCTGAATCTGCTTAGTGTATTCGTCTCTAGGTCTCCCTCTACGATTTTTACCCTCCACGCTGCCCTCCAATGCTAAATTGGTGATCCCTTGATGCCTCAGAACATGTCCTACCAACCGGTCCCTTGTTCTAGTTAAGTTGTTCCACAAACTCCTCCCAAATTCTATTCAATACCTCCTCATTAGTTATGTTATCTACCTATCTAATCTTCAGCATTCTTCTGTAGCACCACATTTCGAAAGCTTCTATTCTCTTCTTGTCCAAACTATTTATCGTCCATGTTTCACTTCCATGGCTACACTCCACACAAATACTTTCTGAAACGACTTCCTGATAAATCTATACTCTATGTTAACAAATTTCTCTTCTTCAGAAACGCTTTCCTTGCCATTGCCAGTCTACATTTTATATCCTCTCTACTTCGACCATCATCAGCTGTTTTGCTCCCCAAATAGCAAACTCCTTTACTACTTTAAGTATCTCATTTCCTAATCTAATTCCCTCAGCATCACCCGAGTTAACTCTACTACATTCCATTATCCTCGTTTTGCTTTGGTTGATGTTCATCTTATATCCTCCTTTCAAGACACTATCCATTCCGTTCAACTGCTCTTCCAAGTCCTTTGCTGTCTCTGACAGAATTACTATGTCATCGGCGAACCTCAAAGTTTTTATTTCTTCTCCATGGATTTTAATCCCTACTCCGAATTTTTCTTTTGTTTCCTTTACTGATTCCTGAATATAGTGATTGAATAACATCGGGGATAGGCTACAACCCTGTCTCACTCCCTTCCCAACCACTGCTTTCCTTTCGTGCCCCTCGACTCTTGTAAGTGCCATCTGGTTTTTGTACAAATTATAAATAGTCTTTCGCTCCCTGTATTTTACCCCTGCCACCTTCAAAATTTGAAAGAGAGTATTCCAGTCAACTTTGACAAAAGCTTTCTCCAAGTCTACAAATGCTAGAAACGTAGGTTTGCATTTCCTTAATCTAGCTTCTAAGATAAGTCGTAGGATCAGTATTGCCTCACGTGTTCCAACATTTCTACGGAATCCAAACTGATCTTCCCCGATGTCGGCTTCTACCAGTTTTTCCATTCGTCTGTAAAGAATTTGCGTTAGTTTTTTGAAGTCGTGACTTATTAAACTGATAGTTCGACTATAGCTCCTATAACAGAAGATTGTACCTAAAGTCACTTCGAGAAGACGTACAAGCCTTTCTCCAAGGCTACAGGAGGCTTTCATGGACTGAACACAGTTCCAAGGAAAAAAAAAAAAAGAACTTTTTCTCTGTTACAATTTATTATCCTCGCTCACCTTTCCATTTCCTCATTTCTTAGTTTAGATAGAATTCTTGGATAGGCGTAGTTAGGGGGCCAGCTCCTCACGTGGTCCAGATATTTTTGTTTTAGGGTCAAAGTGACGGTGGCGCACAGACCTCTTTTCTCATAGGTTCCTTTATCATCAGGAAAGTGAAGGAACAAAGGATGGCGCAGTGCTCAGCACAAGAATAAAGAAGTCGCTAACGCTCTCCTATACGGCGGCTCTCGACCTGGGTTGATTCGAATCCGGACGGTGGAAAAAATTTTCACTGCTAGTATTTGTCCAACAAGGGGAGGAGAGGTAGTGGCGTAAGGTTCCTGATGACAAAGCTTTGCGCCAGTGTCCTGGTTTAGATTGCAAACTCTCCGCAGTGTCTCATGAAGTAACGGCATGTGACAATGGTGATGGTGATCCGTCTGTCGGGTGCGGGCGTTAGGCTTGGCGGCCCCCATGGTGCTATTCGCGAGTAGGCACAGGAGTTCACACTCTCTTCTCGAATCATACAATTTCCCCCCCCCCCCCCCCCCACACACACACAGAAACTCAATACATACGTGTAGCACTACAAATACTGTAATGGCGCTTGTTGTAAAGAAATAACAAAAACAGAAGTTGGTGACTGACACATTACACCGGTGGGGGCACAAGTGTTACAGGCGTGCAGTCAGCCGTATTTGACAAAGCAACGCAGCGAGCACGTGGCGCTCCAGAAAGATGTACGATTGGCGTTTAGCTGGCCCTTACCACTAGATTCGCCGAAACGTTGGTGAACAAGTTATTTTAATCCCAGCACGTACTTAAGTGGTGGGAAAGATCGAGAACTTCAGAGAATCGACGTTCTTGAGAATCAAAACGAAACGAGTGCATTTCCGAGAACTGTCTAGCTTCTCGGGAAACCGCACGCGCCAGCCATGCAGCAGTAAGTTCTCGGATGTTCATCTAGCCTGCCAGCTCCCATAATGTGGGATTTCACTTCTTCTGCTACGCCTCGAATGGAAATAATTTTCTGTAAATGAAGCAAAGCTACAACCGTTACTGAAGTTGGTTTTTCGGTTGGCTCTGAGCACTATGGGACTTAACATCTGTGGTCATCAGTCCCCTAGAACTTAGAACTACTTAAACCTAACTAACCTAAGGACATCACAAACATCCATGCCCGAGGCAGGATTCGAACCTGCGACCGTAGCGGTCGCGCGGTTCCGGACTGAGCGCCTAGAACCGCTAAACCACCGCGGCCGGCTGGTTTTTCGGATAACATTTTACATTTTGCATAAAAATAAAAAATAATACTTCTGGATTAACTTGTTTTCCTTGCTTCATTCACACTGGGCTCGCATTCGGGAGGACGACGGTTCAATCCCGTCTCCAGCCATCCTCATTTAGGTTTTCCGTGATTTCCCTAAATCGTTTCAGGCAAATGTCGGGATGGTTCCTTTGAAAGCGCACGGCCGATTTCCATCTCCATCCTTCCCTAATCCGAGCTTGTGTTCCGTCTCTAATCATCTCGCTGTCGACGGGATATTAATCACTGATCTCCTCTCCTCCTCTTTGCTACATTGCCTTATGCGATTTTAAGGGAACTAGTCACTAAAAGCAGTGAACTATTAGGTAAAAGCAACTGAGTCCTCTGTTTATTACAGTCTCAAATCGCCGCTTTATATCTATATCTACATCGTTACTCTACAATTCACACTTAAGTGCCTGGCAGAGGGTTCATCGAACCATTTTCATACTACTTCTCTGCCATTCCCCTATCGAATAGCGCATGGGAAAAAGGAACACCTAAACCTTTCCGTTCGAGTTCTGATTTGTCTTATTTTATTATGATGATCATTTCTCCCTAATTAGGTGGGTGTCAACAAAATACAGGGTTATTACAAATGATTGAAGCGATTTCACAGCTCTACAATAACTTTATTATTTGAGATATTTTCACAATGCTTTGCACACACATACAAAAACTCAAAAAGCTTTTTTAGGCATTCGCAAATGTTTGATATGTGCCCCTTTAGTGATTCGGCAGACATCATGCCGATAATCAAGTTCCTCCCACACTCGGCGCAGCATGTCCCCATCAATCAGTTCGAAAGCATCGTTGATGCGAGCTCGCAGTTCTGGCACGTTTCTTGGTAGAGGAGGTTTAAACACTGAATCTTTCACATAACCCCACAGAAAGAAATTGCATGGGGTTAAGTCGGGAGAGCGTGGAGGCCATAACATGAATTGCTGATCATGATCTCCACCACGACCGATCCATCGGTTTTCCAATCTCCTGTTTAATAAATGCCGAACATCGTGATGGAAGTGCGGTGGAGCACCATCCTGTGGTACGTTTAGCTCCCTGCTTGCTTTATTCGTCGACTTCCGCGTTCAACCGTTTCTTCGCTCACTGCAGACCGACCCGTTGATTTCCCCTTACAGAGGCATCCAGAAGCTTTAAACTGCGCATACCATCGCCGAATGGAGTTAGCAGTTGGTGGATCTTTGTTGAACTTCGTCCTGAAGTGTCGTTGCACTGTTATGACTGACTGATGTGAGTGCATTTCAAGCACGACATACGCTTTCTCGGCTCCTGTCGCCATTTTGTCTCACTGCGCTCTCGAGCGCTCTGGCGGCAGAAACCTGACGTGCGGCTTCAGCCGAACAAAATTTTATGAGTTTTTCTACGTATCTGTAGTGTGTCGTGACCATATGTCAATGAATGGAGCTACAGTGAATTTATGAAATCGCTTCAATCATTTGCAATAGCCCTGTATTTACGCATTCGGAAGGGAAAGTTGGTGACTGAAATTTCGTAAATAGATCTCGCCGCAAAGAAAACCGCCTTTGTTTCAGTGACTGCCACCCCAACTCGCGTATCATATCAGTGACACTCTCACGGCTATTGCGCGATAACACGAAACGGGCTGCCCTTATTTGCACTTTTTCGATGTCCTCCGTCAAAGCTACCTGGTAAGGATCCCATACCGCGCAGCAATATTCCAGCAGAGGACGGACAAGTGTTATGTAGGCTGTCTCTTTAGTGGGTTTGTCGCATCTTCTAATTATAACGAACTGGCTATCTTTGCGTTGCTGGACAAATTCTTATGATGTTCCAAAATTTACTCATCGATTGCACGTAATAGGAAGAATTTGCAGTCGAAAATATAGTCCCTGGGTTATTTGCGTTTGAAAGAAAATGGAAATGAAGACTCTCACAACAATCAACAAATTTTTTCGTTCTGATCTCGCGTGCCGCTGGTGCGAGTCGATCTGCGCCGCGAAACGGGATGTGTTGTTCTCGGCGCTGTTCTTATACTAGATGTCAGTTCTCTAGAATACGGAGTAGGGAAGCTGTCAGTTCTCGGTCTGTAGGACTGGTGCTCTACTATAGGCCATACAGCCTGAATTACGAGCGGTGACAGTACTCGAGGTGACGGCCTGACACTGGTGCGCGGCCGGCGCGTTTTTCAGTCTGCAATTAGCCGGCGCGGCGAGCAGTGCAGCCCCCGTCCTGCCACAGCGAGGGCCGCCGCCTCCGGTCGCGCTGGCGCCACTCTGCCAGGGGCCGAGAGCGGGGCGGCGGCCGGAAATTGGACGCTAACTGGATAACCGTGCCAGCGAGCTGAGCCCGGGACCACGTCCAGACCCGGGGCCCAGCAGGTGGAAACTGTTCCCCGGCCGGCCGCAGCGCTCTCGCACCTCCAGCAGTCGAGGCTTGCCCTCATCTGAACCGAGCGATCAGGCCGCCCAGTTCATATTAAGCCAACATCTGCACCATGTAATGCCACTTCCTCGGACGAGAAATGAAAATAAAAAATTAGCTCCAAAATTCCCAAAGATTTCCCCAAAACAAGTTCCAAATTCCATGAAAAATGAACGAGCAAACTAATTTCCAGTTAACACCATTATTTGGATATTAACCAGTAATTGAATCAGGAATCTAATACTTAGTAATTTATTAACATACGAAAGAAAGATAGGATTCCAGTAAAATCAAACTCAAAATTTAAAATATAGTAAATCGCAAAATGATTATAATTAAAATTCGCAAAGTAGAACCAACGTTCCCAAAGGATACTCCGTGTGAATACTCTTTGAGATTCGTGAGTTATGGGTAAGGATAATTCAATCCATTGTCACTACGTTACGAGAGTTAGCCGAAGCAGGTCATACTTTCGAATGCTCGCATATGTAGGCGCAATTAGTTTTTTTTTTTCAGAATCGATTATTGCAATCTGGTATGACGCAGTGAAAAGATATTTTTACTTCAAATATTACGTTACTTAGAATTCCGATAGAGGACTTGCATACCGGTATATTAGACAGAAGTGGCTTTTAATTTGCATGGGGGCTTAATTATAAAAATGAAAATGCAATAATTTTGGTACCTGTGTGTCCGCTTACGAAGTCTCGTAACCGGTTGGCCCTGAGTAGTATTAGTACGCAATCTGACTGCATAAAATAACAATAAAGAATGAAGGGAAATTTCCGTTAACACAATTGATTAATTAAGTCCCCAGCAACTATAAAAGCTACGAAACAACAAAGCACAAGTGTAACTGTTCTGTATGTGGAAGTGTGATTCAACGTACACTGATCTGGCACGGTTCTTCCTCAATACGACGAGATATTTTAAACACTATTTACAATGAAGTAATTTAAAAAACCAGAAATACTATAATTGCACATAGAAACAAGAATTAGAGTCTAATCAAATGGTTCAAATGGCTCTGAGCACTATGGGACTCAACTGCTGTGGTCATCAGTCCCCTAGAACTTAGAACGAATTAAACCTAACTAACCTAAGGACATCACACACATCCATGCCCGAGGCAGGATTCGAACCTGCGACCGTAGCAGCAGCGCGGCTCCGGACTGGAGCGCCTAGAACCGCACGACCACCGCGGCCGGCTTGAGTCTAATCCCTGAACACGAGCTAGATGCTTTGTTGACTGAACCTGTGACCAAGAGTCATTGTTATTTAGGAAATTTGAAATAATTTTTTTTGTTATCTTCATATATATTGACGAAAAACACTCTGTGATCATTGCAACATCTTCCATCGATACAATATACCAACCGAACAGCATCTGCTGTCTCGCCCAACAGAACAACTGCACACGACATGCTCTCAACTAATACTGCTCTCCACATCCTCTCAACAAGCACTGCCCACGGCAACCTCTGAACTACTACTGCCCTCGACATTATCTGAACAACTACTGCGCCAGTGGAGGCGGCGGAATAATACTCTCTGGCGCTGTGACTCAGTGTAGCCACCTTTCAAATTAGATAATCTGAAGTTAACACTATTTAGGAAGTGAACACAGACAGACAATTTCATTCGCAATAACTAATGGACTATGGAACTTGGCGATAGTTACGAAGCATATAATTTATAATTTCCCCCAACACCTGGGAAAGCTTCTTCCTCACGGCTCTGTTAGGAAGTGACTAATATTGTGTAATAAACCAGCATATCGTGTCAATTCACGCATTTATCATTCAAGTTTTACAATATTATTTATGGGATAACGTGGTGCGATATTATATGACTGAAGCGCTCGGCACTTATATAGAAACTCCTTGTCGTTAGAAATTAACAACACTGTTACGGCTCATTATAGATTAGAGATTACAACCAGTCTATAGGGAATTTGGTGTTGCTGGAACTAATTTGAACTTATCATTAATATTTAAATAGCAACTGATAAACCATCGAAAATGTTCAAATGTGTGTGAAATCTTATGGGACTTTAACTGCTAATGTCATCAGCCCCTAAGCGTACACTCTACTTAACCTAAATCAGCCTAAGGACAAACACACACACACACACACACACACACACACACACACACACACACACACACACACCCATGCCCGAGGGAGGACTCGAACCTCCGCCGGGACCAGCCGCACAGTCCATGACTGCAGTGGCCTAGACCGCTCGGCTAATCCCGCGCAGCGATAAACCATCGATTATAAACGATTTAATTATGACATTTGGTGAAGTAAATATCTCGCACAAGTCGCGAGTTCAGTTCATCAATGTTCTTATTGTAACGTCGATACCGACACATAAGAAATAACAATCTCATTGCTCTACCGCTGAGTGTTAGCCAAGACCGAAGATCCGAAGGACGTTACAACCACTACAATTGGTATAATTTACCAAAACTGGGAGTGCTAAATTCGTGTGTGTGTGTGTGTGTGTGTGTGTGTGTGTGTGTGTGTGTTAAAGTCCTGTGGCTATATTATGTACAATACGAGTGAACTCCGCCGTAGCCGGTCCCAAGCCAGAAGGAGGAGGAGGAGGAGGAGGAGGACGAGAAATAACCTCTTAAAAAAGCCTGATAGCAATCACTGGGGACCCCTGTCTGGGTTGTAGGTGAAAATGATCGACAGCTTCAACGCCGATTGAAAACTGTCCCAGTGACGAAGAAGATAGACGAACATCTTCAGCAGCGCCCAACTCTGACCCGCCGGCTGCAAATAGCGTCTGGGCTCCATGTTCGGCGTGGCCGATATTGTAAACAGTTTCAAGGCTTACATCCTTTATAGTTAAGATTCCGCTCCCTTCGGGTAACGAAATCTACATACTTGTGTGATAAGTTGTGTCCAATATGAAGTACATACAGACCTAATATTGATGGCACTCCAAGTGATATCCAACCCAGCCCCTCCCCCCTCTCGTCACCCTCATGACGTGCCGTGTGGGTCTTCCTATTCTGGGGGACATACAGTTACATGAAGTGCAATTCTGCCTTGGGCGACAGGGCCGTAGTGCAGAGAGAGATTTATTGGACTGTGATTACTGTACTCACGCAGAGACCGTTATTGGTTGAAATGGCTCTGAGCACTATGGGACTTAACATCTGAGGTCGTCAGTCCCCTAGAACTTAGAACTACTTAAACCTAACTAACCTAAGGACAACACGCAGTCATCACGAGGCAGAGAAAATCCCTGACCCCGCCGGGAATCGAACCCGGGAACCCGGGCGCGGGAAGCGAGAACACGACCGCATGACCACGAGCTGCGGACACGGCATAGGTGCTCAATTTTATAAGAATAAGGTTAAGATTGTCCGCAGGAGCTAGGGTTGAAACACAAGCGTAAGTGTGCATTAGAGTGGTAAATAGTCAACATGACACTGGACAAGGTGAGCAGGCTTTAAACGTAAAACTGTTTCATCAAAACGACAGGAATAGTTGTGCAGCTCTTCACGAGTAGCGACGCATTAAATGAATGCGGAGAGGTCCTCTTTCCACACTGGGGTTAAAGAACACGATTCGGAAGTTCGAATTAACTGTCGATTTGGGATTTGCTCCTTGGAGAGGCCAACGGCCAATTGCGCCACAAATTGTTGAAAAAGTTGCTGTTACCATGGCGACTACCTCCGGACACCAATCGTCCCCCCGCCTGCGTCTAATGCCGCTGCTTCCTTGTCTGTGTCTGACGCTACCTGTGTGCGCACCTCAATGTTCCACTGAACCGGCCCGGTGACACGTCTGTCTCCTGGGCGGACGACGTCGATGCTGAGGATGAACATTCTAGATGCAATCTGCGATCTTCAAGCAGTGAACGTGCTGTGTCACGACAGTTGAACATTCCACAGTCCGCTGTTCGAAAAGTCCTGCGAACACATGTAAAATGTGTTTCTCTCGATCGTTTATTCGTTATTTCTACTCCGTACAGCCTTAAAAATGTTTCCTCAATCTTTTGTTCTCCCATGATCAATCGTTTTTTATGGGGGCGCTCACAAATACTGACATTTTAAGTATAACCACCCTTTATACAGGCGTAAATTTTTCTGTTTTGTGCCGATTTCCTTTGTATAACAGTTAGCTCTTTGGATAGAGAGTGGGAGTTGATTCCGGTGTTTATGTCTCTCCGTAACAACTGCGAGTATTGGTTACAAAGCATCCTTTTGGTTGCCGGTTTGTAGAACTGTTACGTGCTGGTATTGTAATATTTGTTTCTTGATTGGTGACCACTTGGGGTAATGTCACCATGACAGTAAGATAATGGTTTTGGAATATTTGGATCCGTTGAGAGTAAGTTGTTGGAAAGGGCTGGAGAGGGGAAGACTCCTGCAGGTTGTAAGAGAAGGGAAGAAGAACTGGACTGGACATTCGTTGAAACAGGAGTCCTTGCTAAAAGGCGCTCTGGAAGGACTACTAGCTGTGGGTTAAGATTACGAGGAAGCAGGAGGTACAAGATCACTCCCTGTGGAACGGAAGTTATACAGACCTCAAAAGAATGGCAGAAGGTAAGAGTATTACCATGTGAAAACCTGCCTTTGGGTCGAACACCCTGACTCATGAGAATCAGTTTCTCTTTATTATTATTATTATTATTATTATTATTATTATTTCGCTGTATCCATTCTAAGTAAGAATCATTCCTGTGCAGAATACTGTATATTTCTGATTTTTACAGTTGAAGATGTTTCAGATGCTCCATGTTATAATACAGGGTGGTAAATAAAAGTTACGCTCGCACAACCCCCAGCCTAGCCCTCACTCCATCCAAAACCTGGGCTAAATGATGATACGGAATATCCGTTGAGGTTTCAAGAACGAGCGCAGGCGATCGTCACGTATCACGACAGAAAACGGAATCCACAGCAACGCGCACAAATACTGTTCGAACGTCTCACTGAACTTGCTGTGCTACAGGACAGAGGATGTCTCGAACGGCGTGCTGCTACGCGGCACAAACAGAGCAGGCAGATGCGTGCGTCGGCTGTGGGGCCCACTCAACGCCACGACACAGCCTCCCAGATTACCTGCCTGCGATTCAGACCTAATGACTCGCACATCAAAGGCCAGGGGCTCAGCTGCAGCGTAATCTGACCGCCACCTAAGCCCTGGATACGGGGCGCCTGGGCTCCCGAACAATATCGGCGCACACAATGCCGGTTATGAAAATTCACCCAGCAGCACCTGCTGCGTTAAATACAGCCCCGTAGTAGCACCGACAATTTTAATGGCCGGGGTACTGTTCTCCCAGGCACCATTACGCGATACCAAGTACGTGGGGAGGTGGTTAGTTATCTGTTACGTGGGAGCAGTGCAATATACGCTCATTACGAAGCTCTGGCACGCCTTGCAATAGCTGGAAATTTTTTTTCCCTTCGCTATTTTAATAGCAACTACATCACTACGTCGTGTTGCAAGATTCGTCCTTCCTGTAGCAGACAGCCAACACCGGTTGCAGCCGGGTGAGTGAGAGTACTATCGTAACAGAAACTAAGATCCCATACGAACACTATTATGAGTGGTAAGTTAACCTTCAATAGGATGGGAAACAGAATTTATCCCCTCAATAATAATCAGATCCAGATTATTCCTACTCTTTTAATGCAGTCTCTGCAGGTGTTATTTATTTTTAGTGAGTAACAGGGTTAGCGGACATCTGGAAAAATACGAGAGGAGGGCAAATATCCTTGAAGAATAGAATTCGGTAGAAGATCTCCGGTGAGATAGTCATCTAATGCAAAACCATATTCAGTACTGCGAGAAGAAATGCCTTTATTTCTTCTGATGAAATATTTTTCCGAGAGTGCCACTCTGACTGTTTTGTTAAAGTTGTCTCAGCTGCATACACATTTGTTGTATCCACAGTTTCGAGTGTATGTTTGCCATAAGAAAGTGACAGCGATATTTAAGTTCCATCGTTGGCCGTGCACTTAGGGCGAGTGTGAATCTTTGTTGTCGGATTATGGGAACACCACAGTAAAGCTTCCACTCACACTTGACACTCTATACTTTACCGCCAGTTTCTATTTTGTCACTAAAATCAAGTTCACTGCAACTTCTACCACGGCACAGAGGAAAAGACTCACGTTGTTCAGTCATCAGCAATCTCTCTTTCATCCTCTTCGCAATGTCATCGTCACTTACAATGTCCGCGACACAAGCGTAACTTTTGGCAGTGGGACAGGATCATTTGTGCACATCTAAGCAAGTAATCTAAAATTATATAGAGCGGACAACTTGCGCCATCTGATTTTCGATGTCGGTACTACATACCAAAACAGCTGACCATGTGAAAAAAGCACCAAAATACAGTGTGTCGGGAGACACCCGAAAGTGGATAGGAAAGAGTTAACAGGAATCCGAACCAAAGAAATTGCTTAGTGGGTAGTGTTCTAGAAATCTCATCTGAGCCAGCTTTATGGAACAATTCATATCTCCCATTTACCTCTGAATGTGAATCTTTTATTGCAATTTACTACAATATTATAGTTGTTTATATCATTCTGCCTTCCAGAGCCTCCTGTATTTCCAATAGTCTACCTGCAAATACCTCTCTGACATAGCTCTTCTAACTACTCCTTTCCACGTTGTTTTCCGGCGTCTTCTTCTGTTAGTTGGAATAGATTCATCATCTTCTTAGGTCATCTGATTCCACTTAAACGGCATACATGCCCATCCCATCTCAATCGTTTTGCTTCGACTGTATCCACTACAGTAGTGACCAGGTTCACTCTCTACGTATCCCGTAGTGGCACTCTACAGTAACACCTCCAAAATGGCGTCTCTACTGATAAGTTCCTCTTAATTATTTCAGTTATTTCCCATGTTTCTGCTTTTTAGGTTGCAATACGTTCTATAATAGTTTTAAATATCCTAATCTTCGTTTCTGGTACAGAATGTGTCTGGCTTACAACTCAGTTTAATTGTTTGGTTGCTTGTTCACCTTGACTCAAGCATTTCTTAATTTTTCTTTTACTGAATCCATCTTTGTTAATATCTTCCTACCCCAAAATCTAACATCACATCTTGACACTCTAATCCGGTAAACAAATATTGCGTTTTCTCCAAATTAATGGTTAAACGCTATTTATGATATACCCTGTGCAACTTTGGTAGGTCGGCCTGTGTGGCCGTGCGGTTCTAGGCGCTTCAGTCTGGAACCGCGTGACCGCTACGGTCGCAAGTTCGAATCCTGACTGGGGCATGGATATGTGTGATGTCCTTAGGTTAGTTAGGTTTAAGTAGTTCTAAGTTCTAGGGGACTGATGACCTCAGATGGTAAGTCCGATAGTGCTCAGAGCCATTTGAACTTTGGTTGGTTGATTGATTCGGGGGAGGGGACCAAACAGCGAAGCCATCGGTCCCATCTGATAGGGAACGATGTAGAAGGAAGTCGGCTGTGCCCTTTCAAAGGAACCATCCCGGCATTTGCCTAAAGCGATTTAGGGAAATCACGGGAAACTTAGTTCAGGATGGACAGACGCGGCTTTGAACCGTCGTCCTCCTCAATGCGAGGCCCGTGTGCTAACCACTGCGCCACCTCGCTCGGTGTGCAGCTTTCTAACCATGCGACGCGGTTGTGAAGAGACAAATGGAACGATCTGCTGAGAGAAATGTGTCGCAGACACTCACGAGGTCTGCCTGCCTATGTGAGGGGTGAGCATGTCTGTCGGATGCAGTACTCGAGTTCCATCCCGAGTACCGAAGAGGACATCCTCCCAGTGTCATCATTGGCGCAAGGTGCGTGCAGTTTGATGAAGAGGAATGATGAGCCACCTTAAGGAGAAACTGCGGCTGAGGTTCGAAAGTGGACTCTTAACTGTGGGCAGAAAGGTGTGATAACCGCACAGCTCTCCAGTACTGCCTCTTCAGTGACTGCTCAGGCAGGGGTGATGCAGGAGTTTGTGAACAAGAGTCAGTGAACAAATCGTTTAAACATCTAAATGTGTTAACGTCGATTAAAGTGATACGGTCCACGCCACCACGAGACGTACAGTGGAACAAGTACTCTCACAAGAAAATTACCATTAGGGTGGTGCCGGGAAAGCAGACCCACCTAATTGTAATTGAGGAACGTCTGCAACTATTTAAACAAACCTGGGCGACTTAACAGGGGAGGCAACGAGGCTGGGATCGAACTTCGTGCACCTTTAGTAGGCCATTAAAACAACAATTTGCAAGTAGTCGGGAGAACTACTCTAGCAAATCCGAGAAAATCGCAAGAGAAGTTTTACGCATCTTTTACATAACTGATGAATCGATGCGAAGGTGCTAACCGTAAGAAGTCATTGTGGTCAAGTGGCAGGTTGGCCTTTGGCTGTGGTGAGGGGCGCACGCATTGTTCGCGTCTCGCCTGTTGTGCTGCTTGCGAGTGGGCTCGCGTTTGTTTACTTCTGCGTAGCAGCTTGTCTCAGAATCCGACTTCATTGACCATAATGGGGATCTCTTTCCGCCAATCCACAATTAAATTAGCTTTTCCATTAGATCACGAACGACCGAAGGCGTATAAAATTGAACGTTTTATACGGGATGGTTCAATGGCTCCAAGCACTGTGGGACTTAACATCTGAGGTCATCAGTCCCCTAGAACTTAGAACTACTTAAACCTAACTAACCTATGGACATCACACACATCCATGCCCGAGGCAGGATTCAAACCTGCGACCGTAGCAGCCGCGTGGTTCCGGACTTGTTTATACGGGATGAAATGTGTCTCCCGTTACAAGATGTTCTCGGAATACATTTCTCGATCCTCAGTACTACTGTGTACATAAACCTGGCGAATGGCGATCTGTGCGCCGACGTTGTGCAGCACTACGCTGACGATCTCAGGTTACGATACTCTGACAGACATACAGGGACAGTCGTGGTTCATTGCGCCGGTTTTGGCCTCCTAATGTTGCGAGTATTCCAACTCCCGTTTGAAGTACCGTTGGACGCTGTGGTGGCCGCTTTTAAACCTTACGGCAATGTCGTCAGTCACTTGGCTGAAACGTGGAAGACGTTCGAAACATACAGTGTCCGTCAGATAAAAACTGAACTACGGAAACGCGTACCTTCCTAATTGGTTCTGACGTAGACTGGTTCAGACGCCGACCGGAGACATCGCTCCTCCTGCAGCCCCCACTGTGTTATCTCTGCCTTACGCGTCTGCGGCGGTGCTGGCTGCTACGACCCCTCGATGGAAGTTTCGCCCGTCTCTGCTACATCCCTACCAGAGGCAACGACGACAGTCAGCAGGCATAAGGTGTCTGCCCCGATCTTTGAGCTGTATCTACCTCCGCCTCTCTGCCATCTGGCCACATGTCGGACGATAGCCCCCCGCCATCCAACACGGAACAGCATGGTAGGAAGCAGCGGTCGTCGAGGAAAAGGAAGAGACAACGCCGTACCCTTCTGATGACTGCGTCCAGGATAACGACCCTGCTACGGATGGTGCGCTGTCCTCTGGCGCCCTGACACCTGACGACGCGGCGTCCTTCCCAGCCTCCGTTTCCAGTCAGCGTCCACTTCCGGAGACCGACCTTCCCCCACCTGCGTCTGATGCGGTTGCCTCCCTTTCTGTGTCTGACGCTGTCTGTGGGCGCACCTCTGATAATGTTCTACTGAACCGACCTGGTGACACGTCTGTCTCCTGGGCGGACGACGTCGATGCTGAGGATGGACATTCTAGAGGTGTGCAGAAGTGCAGAAGATGGACCCCCCTTTCGTGAAATAGGCTCCCTCCCCGTCACAGTGATGTGCCCTTCCGTGAGGGTTTAACAGGGAGTTCCCTGTGTCTCCTCCGTGTTTGAATCGCCTGTCCTCTTTGCGGTGGCAGCTTTCCAGACAGTCAGTGTAAACACCAATCGCGTACGCCACGAACTGGCTTTACTCCATGACTTGCTGTATGCCGCGGACGCTGATGTACCTCTCCTTCAGGAGAGGCGTGTTGCAACTTTCTGTGCTCCGCATAGTTTTACGGCACATGCTTCTCCTAATGGTAGTGGGGTGGCGATTCTCTTTCGTGACGGTATCCTCGCTGATGCAATTGCCTGTCTCCCTGATGCCAGAAGTATGGCTCTCACGTATAGTGGCGTCAGGATCATCACTATCTCTGCGCGATCTGGTTCGGGTCGCCACCGTGAACATTACACCTTCTTCTCAGAGACAGTCACGCCTCTCTCCCTGGGTCTGCAGGAGTCGATTTCAACTGCACCCGGGCACCCAAAAACCAACTACCACGTCAGTCTCCGCGCGCGGCGCAAGCGACAGTTCTCCAGCACCTTAGCCTAGCGGATTGTTGGGAGCATGATCATGGCGATCGTCCGGATTTTACGCATTTCAGTAGCCATTCTTCCAGCCGACTCGATCGTGTTTACATCTCCCGCGATATCGTCAGTAGGGTGCAGGCTGCTGAAGTCTGGCCCATTGCGCATGACGCATATATCTGCGCCATCAATGTCTGTCGTCAAAGGTGTGGCGTGGCCATAGACCATGGAAACAACACGATCCACTTTACTTTAACCGACTGCCGGCAGCTCATCGAGACCACGTGAAGAGCTGGGCGCAGCCCCGAATCCTCCCGAAACCAGGCAGGTAAGCAGGTAACAGGACCGAATCCTCCAAAACTGACACATTGTATGTTGTATTATAGAGAATAATATAATTATAATAGACAATAATATAATTATCTCTGCCATGTTCCCTATCTCCTTCTCCTACCCCTCCCATGTTTTAAACAAGAAATATTGATTCACCTACGCACGCTTTGCGCGTGACCTTGAGCGGGAATTAGTCACTGGCGCTGTGCCGGCTGGACTATCTCAACAAGATAAAAGATAAAACTTTCAAACATACAATACATGCGAAAAATTTTTACATCTTCTACTGTAACTTTGCCTGCTCGAAGTATTCATAACGTTCGGAACTGCTACCTGCTTCAAACGGGAGGATTCGGTCCCATCATTTTTCAGACCCTCGCGGGCTTGAGAGGATTCGGTACCACTTGTCTGACTGCTGGAGGATTCAGGGCTACGCCCGAGCGGCTTCTCGTCGTCGCCGTGATGCCTGTCAGTCTGCGCTGTCATGGTGGGTGCCTTGTGAAAAGCCTGCCTTGATTGTTTACGGAAGGGAGGTTGCGGCGTGGCGGCGAACAACTCAGGAATTCTATTTCACCGTTCTCTTGGAATGTACTATGCTGCTGTATTCGCCAGAGCGCCAGGCGAAGGTGAATCGTGCCAAGGCTCAGCTCATATCCCTCTCTCGCCACCACCTCGAAGGAGCTAGTCAGGGCGCAAGGACACGATGGGTTAGTGCAAGAGTGTTCATCATCTATGTATCATGTCATAGCGGAACGGCGCCATCGCCGGAGGAATCTGATTAATGTTCTTACGACTGATGATCGGCAGCGTTTTGATACCCAACGGGATATCGCGTCTGCCCTCTATGCACATTATGTTACGTCCCATCCACAAGCCTCGGCGTTCCTCACGGATATGCGGTTACCGTCTGTTGACGGTATTCATCAGCGATACAAACATCTTTACCCGGCTGTTGACTGCGCGGCTTAAACGGACAGCTCGGTACGTGGTTTCCCCGGATTAAGCTTCTTTGGGAGGTGCCAATAACATCCGCACTGCCCTCTGCCGCTATCGGGACATAATCGCTCTTGCTCACGCTCGTCGTATGCCCGGACTTCTAGCAACTCTTGACTTCAACCACGTGTTCGATCGAGTCGATCACGACTTCCTGGAAGGGGTGCTCCGGAATATCGGCCACTCTGATACTACCGTCGATGTAGTAATGCGTCTCCTTCGTGGAGCTACGTCTCGTGTGCTCAACAATGGCCGGCTTACTCCTCCCATCTCGATCCGTCGATCAGTGACTTAAGGCTGCCTGCACTCTGCATTGCTTTATGCATTCGCCAAGGAACTGTTGCTATGCGGCCTCCGCCAATGTCTCTCTGGGGTGTCTCTCGGTGGCCATGTATTCAGCTGCACTGCTTATGCGGACGATCTTTTCATCGTTCTTCGTAGCGGTGCTGATGTCAGGGAGTCGGTGGCATGGGTTACCGCCTACGGCGAAACTTCTGATAGCTGCCTTAACGTCCGCAAATCGAGCGCCTTGGCTCTAGGTGCGAGACTTCCTGAGAGCAGTGCTGCTCCTCTGCGTGCAGCTGAGACTCTCCGATGCTTAGGACTCGATTTCGCAAGTGATTACGCTTAACTGCCGACGCCTACTTTCTCAGCTACGAACTGGGCTCTTACGAGCCATTTACGAGCACTCGATTTTCTGCAACGCACACAATACGTAAATGTATATTTCGCGTCACTTATACCTCACGCGGCACAGACACTTCCTATTCCGCCATCCAAGGCCCGCCGCATGCCAGCAACATTGGGTTCGTTTGCCATGGCTTGCCGTTCAAAATAAGGTACGAGACCATCATCCTCCCGCGGTACAGGGGCGGTTTAGGTCTGCAGCCCTTTTCACTGGCTCTCCACATGACGTTGTGGCGCCGTAGTCCTACGTGCCTTCCCAGCCTATTGCTGGAAGCCCTAGCACCACACTCTCTCTCGCAGCACCTATCCAACTTTCGGAAGTCCTGCCGCCCTTCATTTACTCCCGCCACTTTTTCCTTGAACCGAGCTATGCCCATACCGTGATACTGCCGGCGCAGTTGACATTCACGAGGGCGATCTATCGTTTTCTTCAGCAGCACAGGTCACCGAATATGGTCGAGGGGAAGCTGCTCCACGTCGACTGGAGTGCCGTTTGGCGATCGGTGTGCGCTCCTTATCTTGACCTTACTGTTAATGGGAAGCAAGTAAGCCCGTCACGCCTTTACAGGATTCACCTCGAAGACACCCTGTTTTGTGTCGACTGTGATGTTAGGGACACAGAGGAGCACCGCCTGGCGTGCAGATCGGCGAGAAGTCTCTGGTTCTTGGTGCGACAGATGTTCTCCCCAGTTACCCTTACTACTACTCATCAGATACCAACTCAACTTCTCCTCTTTCAGGACGCGGGATACATTCCGCAAGCGAAGATGAACTCTGTGAAGTGGATTTGAGGACACGCAGCACACTACTTGATTGGTGATGGCGAGAAAAGTATCCTTGACGTTTGGCAGTTCCTTAATGAACGCCATTTTACAGTTGCCGCAATCCAAAATATAATTTTTCGCCAATTTTCTTTGCAGTGTTTCTTTCATGAAGATTTGATCCCCGCCACTTCCACACTTAGAACCGATACATTCACTACTCATCGGAATGTTCTTCTCGGAAACCCTATACGTTTATAATCTCAATTGTCTGACGTCTTGCTGCGCCCTCCTCTTCGCGTGACGTTGGTTTCCTGATACCTCGATGGTATTGATGAAAAAAATAAATAAATAGAAATTCAAAAAAGGAACGAAAAGGAAAATGAATAAATAAACCTCTACTCCCCGTGCTCTACGCTTTCCTTGGATCCTGGGTAATGGGAACGAGATATGGTGACTAGGCCTCCAGTTGCGACCCATGCCCACTTTGGCCCCAACCCTCCATTTGGGCGCCGAGAAGTTTTTGAATTTCTTTCAACGACAGTTCTGTCGTTAGTTGACAAGTAGGGGCACCTTGTCTGGTCTGTAATAATCACATTTTTTGTCGAAATTAGGAGTATATGACTTCGTCTGCAATCGACACTTTCTTGCGGCTTCCAGTGTGTCTTCCCCAGTTACTCAAAGTGTCGTAATCTTCCTCTACTAAATTCTGTGCCGTTTTTTGAATCTTTTAGTCCACGAAGGTGATGCTTTGAAGATGAAGTCCCCCACTGAAATTGGCCTGCAGCAGTCACATCCAACTGTTGCAACATCCTAGTTGTTATCTGAAACTTAAAATCAAAGTTGCTGTCATTGTTATAATCGGTTGTTAAAATACGGTTGTTGGAGAGGGAAAAAATTAGATTGAAAGTTGATAAAAATGTAACTTAGTTGCTGATGATTTTTGCGAGCCTCCACGAAACGGTCATTGGTCCACAAATCAATTAGTGCATATTTATCGATCGCTGATCCTCCACTTGTTTTCTTTCCGTCTCTTCAAATGGTGCTTTCTCTTTAAACTTTGAGATCGTTTTCTCTGCAGAGTTTGTAGATTCCATGTGGGGTGTTCTTTTGCCGGTGTTACTGTATTTATTTTCATATGAAACAGAATGGACTCGGCTTCTGCCTTCTTTTCGGCTGGTTCAAAATACTCACTGTCGGAAATATCGTCAACTTCACGAAATAACAATCTTCATTTAGTTCGGTGGAACGATGAGTTCCTCGTCAGTAACAAGTCTCTTATCTTCTAGCATTTCGACAACAGAATGATAAAGTACTTCTCCAATCTCCACTGCATTTGCAGACATCGTCGCTGAATGCTGTGTATCATAAGGTCGGCTTCTTGAAGAAGACTTTCACAGTACAGAAACACATCTTTTACAAACGTATTATGCATTAAATCGTTACTACATTCATTATCTGCAGTAGTCGAAGAAGAGGGAGTAGTATACGTGTAAATGGTATGATACTCAAAAAAATTTGCACCTACGCTATTCGTTCTTGCTACATCAGCAACGTCTAACCGCTACACAAGTTAACTGCCAAATGTGGCCTGACTCTGTGTCTCCAGATCACAGCGTCGAGATGCAACGTACTTCCGGGTACGTTACAAAATTGCATGAATTAGAGATTTCGCAAATCACGACAGGCATACATTTTCAGGAAAACTCTGTGTGTTTCTTCTTTTACTTATTGATAGTTATAAATACACTACTGGCCATTAAAATAGCTAAACCAAGAAGAAATGCAGATGGTGAACGGGTATTCATTGGACAAATATATTATACTAGAACTGACATGAGATTACATTTGCACGCAATTTGGGTGCATAGATCCTGAGAAATCAGTACCCAGAACAACCACCTCTGGCCGTAATAGCGGCCCTCATACGCCTGGGCATTGAGTCAAACAAAGCTTCGATGGCGTGTACAGGTACAGCTGCCCATGCAGCTTCAGCACGATACCACAGTTCATCAAGAGTAGTGATCGGCGTATTGTGAAGAGCCAGTTGCTCGGTGACCATTGACCAGACGTTTTCAATCGGTGAGAGATCTGGAGAATGTGCTGACCAGGGCAGCAGTTGAACATTTTCTGTATCCAGAAAGGCCCATACAGGACCTGCAACATGCGGTCGTGCATTATCCTGCTGAAATGTAGAGTTTCGCAGGGATCGAATGAAGGGTAGAGCCACGGGACGTGACATATCTGAAATGTAACGTCCACTGTTCGAAGTGCCGTCAGTGCGAACAAGAGGTGACCGAGACGTGTATCCGATGGCACCCCAACCCATCACGCTGCGTGATACGCCAGTATGGCGATGACGAATACACGCTTCCAATGTGCGTTCACCGCGATGCCGCCAAACACGGATGCGACCATCATGATGCTGTAAACAGAACGTAGATTCATCCGAAAAAATGACGTTTTGCCATTCGTGCACCCAGGTTCGTCGTTGAGTACACCATCGCAGTCGCTCCTGTCTGTGATGCAGCGTCAAAGGTAACCGCAGCCACGGTCTCCGAGCTGATAGTTCATGCTGCTGCAAACGTCGTCGAACTGTTCGTGCAGATGGTTGTTGTCTTGAAAACGTCCCCATCTGTTGACTCAGGGATCGAGACGTGGCTGTACGATCGGTTACAGCCATGCGTATAAGATGCCTGTCATCTCGACTGCTAGTGATACGAGGTCTTTGGGATCCAGCACGGCGTTCCGTATTACCCTCTTGAACCCACTGATTCCATATTCTG
The DNA here is from genome assembly GCF_023864345.2 of Schistocerca serialis cubense. Taxonomy (NCBI): domain Eukaryota; kingdom Metazoa; phylum Arthropoda; class Insecta; order Orthoptera; family Acrididae; genus Schistocerca; species Schistocerca serialis. The sequence goes on from NC_064638.1 coordinate 68,289,421, forward strand.
CTAACAGTCATTGGATCTCGACCAACGCGAGCTCAATGTCGCGATTCGGTAAACCGCAATCGCGGTAGGCTACAATCCGACCTTTATCAAAGTCGGAAACGTCATGGTAAGCATTTCTCCTCCTTACGCGAGGCATCACAACAACGTTTCACCAGGCAACGCCCGTCAACTGCTGTTTGTCTATGAGAAACCGGTTGGAAACTTTCCTCATGTCAACACGTTGTAGGTGTCGGCCCCGGCGCCAACCTTGTGTGAATGCTCTGAAAAGCTAATCATTTGCATATCACAGCATCTTCTTCCTGTCGGTTAAATTTCGCGTCTGTAGCACGTCATCTTCGTGGTGTAGCAATTTTAATGGCCAGTAGTGAATTTGGAATAGTACCTTTTTCTGTGACGTCCAACAGGTCTCTGCTTACATGTACTGTGATTTCCAACCAATGTATATGGAATCTAGTTTCTTGTATCCTTTGTTCAAACGTGAACCATTGCAACCGGTGCAGTGGGTAATCTTACGTCGACTGTACAAGTCAACCTGCGTTTTGTTCCTAATGCTCTCGTGTCTAATTCAGTCTCGTCCTTCCCTTTTCACAGCAGATTGCAAAAATTTCATTTCATATGTTTGTAGTTTGGCATCGCCTCTTTTCGATAACACACAGGTTTCTGAAGCCGTATGTCATGATCGGCGGTATACCGTTTGGCTCCTAAGACTGACATGTGCTGCAGAATTCTGAAACTTTGAGAGCAATTTCAACCAAATATGACATATCAGTGATTTACTATCTGGAAAAAATTGTGTGCGACTAGAATACCTTAGGACTCCTAGGGATAAGGGTGGAGAACGGGAGGTAGAATTTATAATTTTCTCCACTATGAAGTCTTGTTTTTATTATTACGAGTTTTTAAACGATTTTACTTTCTTTTTTTTCTTGGCCTAATCCCATGTCCTCACAGGATCAGCATGATATTCGGGACTTGACAATGTAAGTGCAGGGGGTGATTCGACGCCCTTTCCTCCAAAAGGCGGAATCACTGTACCCCATCTCTCTGCGTCTAGCGGTATCACACGTGGGAAGTGCCAAAACGTTTTCGAAGTGTTTGCGAATCACGAAACGTGGGTACCAGTCGGTATTCATCTAGTAGTAACTTCACCCAGGCTGGCCGGCGCAGAGGCTCTCGTCGTTGATTCGCTGCGTGGATAATTCGCTCCGCAGCCAGCGTAGCTCCGGTCGGCCTCGTGGCACTAGACAGGTGGAAGACCAGCGTGCTCCGAGTACGGCTCTGGCGCACAGTGCTAAATCTGCAGCAGTAATTTGAGCACCAGTCGGCACCACAGCGACACAACGAAGCGTTACAAATCTGTTACTTTACGGACAGCTCCAAGCCAGACGTCCTGTAGAGTGCATTCCACCCCAAACCACCGCCGTAAGCAACTTCAGTGGCGTCAAGCGAGAGCTCACTGGAGGACAGGGTGGAGGTCTGTGTTTTGTCATGAAAGCTGGTTGTGCCTCGGTGCCAGTGACGGTCGTGTGTAGGTTATAAGGACACCAACCGAGGGTCTCCAACCAGCCCGTTTGCGCGCTGGACATGCTGCACCTGCACCTGGAGTTACGCTCTGGAGTGCGATTTCGTATGACATCAGGAGCATTTCAGTGGTTATTCCATGCACAATGACCGCAAATTTGTACGTCAGTCTGGTGATTCGACCTACTGTGCTGCCATTCGTGAAAAGCGTTCCAGGGAGTGTTTTCCAACAGGATAACGCTCGCCCACACACCGCTGTTGAAACCCAACAGTCTCTACATTGTGCAGATATGTTGCCTTGACCTGCAAGATCACTAGATCTGCCTCTAATGGAGCACATACGGGACATCATCGGACGAAAACTCCAGCGTTATCCACAAACAGCATTAACAGTCCCCGCAATGACCGACCGAGTGCAACAGGCACGGAACTCCATCGCACAAACTGACATCCGACACCTGCAAAACACAATGCATGCACGTCTACGTGTTTTCATTTAACGTTCTGGCGGTTACAGTGGTCATTAAAGTACCACCGTTTCACATTTGCAATGGCGTATCTCTTGCTTATATTAACCTATGATCTAGCAATGTTAATCAATTAAATACGTTATCTAAACAAATTTTATTCACGAAATTTCATTACTCTACATTAATTATTTCTTGGTGTTGCGATTTTCTTCCGGCAGTATACTTTTCAAAACATGAAAATAAAGAGTTCGTTTATACACTTAGTAAGATTTCACTCTTTTTTTCTATCGAGTATAAGACTGGGGTAAGTAAATAAAAAGGTAAATCTATTTGTTCCCGAACAGCGTTGTCGTTCTTTCACTTTGTGTACACCGCACGTGCGACACACCGAGATGTTGGCGCGGTGTAAGCTCCGATACGGGACGCGGCTCAGCACGATACCAGGTGTGTCACGGTGGCCACTTGCGGACGTGTCGTGTCGCTCGGCGCCATGTCGTGCCGTGTCGGGCCGCTCACGCGACCCAGTCGCCTGTCCCAGGAGAGCCTCTCCACACGCGCGACTGCTGCTGCCGCTGCTGCTTTCCGACACCTGGAGATCCCGTCATGATAAGGCAGCCATGTTCACAACGCCTCTGCCCGCCATGCCACAGCACTCAGCGAATAGGCAAAACCATAACCTATAATCTAGTACGACTCTCCTTGTACCGCTGGTTTTTGGAGCCGAGAAATGATCTTACGTCTTTTCCTTTGTTGGCCTCCACACTGAGAAACGTGCAAAAAGTAAATAACAAACATTAGCAGTTTCACAGCGTGATCGTACTGTAGTGCAGAAGCACAGTAGAAAGAGATTCTTGTAGATACAACATCTACCGGAATATGGCGTGAAGGAGATTAGAAATTTCTGTATCTTCGATTCAAAATTCTATGATAAATTTGTATGCTAAATTTCTTTCTCATACGAATTGAGCCGTGAGTGGCTCGTGTTCCCGCCATCATGTATTTTACACCCTGTTTTTAACGTACTTCCACCTCACTACGTTAATTTAAATTACTACGGTCACTGAGATGCTGATTTTGCCTGATCGTGACCTGTGCTAGCAGCGCGTATCGATATATCCCCTCTCGTAGTATCTTTGCTGGACTGCTATTACTTCCCGGTCGTTCTGTCGTAAGGCAGTTCGGGTCGAGAGTTCGGGTCTGCTAGTCAGTTGGAACGTGTCTGGAGCGCAGTCCAGACCTGCCAGTCGGGGAGTTGCAATGCGGCACTAGTGCAGTCGGGTTGGAGCAGGAGTGAGGTCTGCGTTGACGTGGCTCGCCCGACCATTGCCGCCAAGCATCACTTGAGCCGGGCCACGGCCTTGGTGGATCGTGGGTCGGTCGTCCTACCGGACGACGCGTTTTGGATCGCCGATCGTTCATGTGTCGGCTGTGTGCGTGTATGCATCGACTTCCGATTTGTCTTCGTGTGTGCTTAGTTACTGTTGGGTATCGTTCAGGTCTTCGTGCAAGTGTTTGTCAGGCTGTGTGTGTAGCTGGCGTTATGTCCACTGACGACTACTTTAGTTGTTGTCGGCATTCTGAGGGCAGTCGGTGGGTTGCTGCGAACCAGGGAAGTTATCTCCGCGCGGTGCAGTTGGCTGGGTCCGCTGGCGGTCCCCGTGCAGTGTCGCAGCGTGTGTGGATCTGTCCGATCGTTACGAGCTTCGTGGTTCACCGACCCAGGACGTCAAGGTTGATTTTTAAGATTTCTTGTTTGGAGACCTTCAGCCGTGAAAGATTTGGAGTTTGAAACTCGTGAAAGTTCGGCTATGTGCCGCTTTGGTTGTAAATGTTTTATTAAATTACAATAAACTACAATTTTAAGAAGAAACTAACCCCATCTTATTTGGCCCTTTCCACAATCCTAATCACATGTTCTTCCCAGCGACTTTAGCGGGCGTTTCACGAATAATGTAGGACACTGCTGTAAGTATTATCTTATACAGGGTGAATATCAATAAAATCTACAAACTGCAAGGACGGATTGCTGACTCAAAACGGAGGAAAGGAGGCCGTATGAACATGACTCCGGAAATGAACGGTTTGCATACAACGGCAATAAATCATCCCGGAATACAGTGCAGAGCTGGATCACATCCACCTTACAACAGATGTTCAAAGTGGCCTCCATGTGGTGCAATACACGCGTTCACACGTCCCATCATGGATTGCTGCACTCTTCTGCACGTTCCACCCTCTCCCCCAACAGCGACACGGGCGTCGTGAACACGCTGTTGAAGGATCTGCACATCACGAACTGGTTCACCATAGACAACACTTTTCAAATGCCCCAGGAGGTAAAAATCCCAGGGGATTTAAGGCCGGTGATCCAGCAGGCTATGGTATAGGGCCTCCGCGTCCTTTCCAACATCTGGGAAAGATGTTGAGGTGTCAGCGAACTGCAATGCGGAACATCTCGTAATGCCAAAGGCACATTCTCAAGCAGCTCAGGCAGAGTATTTCGCAGGAAGTCCAGGTATGTTCCCCCGCCGAAGCGTTGTGGAACACTAACCGTTCCAAGTATACGCTTGCCAAGAATCCCTGAACAAATACTGATGAGGCGCCTCAGCCATTCCCGAGGAATGTCTGCAGCCCGCACACGACGATTACGCAGACTGATGATGTCAGTTCTGGTAAAGGCTGCTTCTTCGTCAGTAAAGAGGTCTGGCGACAGAAATCCCCTAATTATAGTGGTCTGGTGCCAAAACCATCGACAAAATCCTTCCCGCAGAAGGAAATCTGTTGCTCATGATCCTTGCACTCGTTGCAAGTGTAGTAGCGGTTGTCATCCTGGATACACATAATCGGTCTTGGCTTCCACAATGTTGGCGAACGACTTGCCTGGGGCTTGTAATAAGGTTAGTCTCAATATCCTGCAGAAACTGGTCCTCCCAGCTTGGTGTACGCACAGTCCACCGCCTCCATGCATGTTCGTCCGTCTGAGAGGACCCACGATCACACAAACGCCCAAGAAGGGCATGACATGTTGACGTGGCTGGTGTCTGTGAGGGTATTTGTTTTGGCACAGCCGTGCTGCATCTCGACAGTTTCCATCTACTTGGCCGCAAACACCATCTCGGCTTGTTTCCGACATGAATACCGGATCGGACTATTCTGCTGCTTCCAGTATGCTGCGTCAATTACACAGCGTCCAACGCACAAGGAACACACGTTACGTGGTCAGAGGAACTTTTATTAACGTGCACCCTGTATACGAAGATGCTTTGAGCACATTGCGCATGCAGCCACATGTACACTGCTAAATACATCTCGTGGTGTGTGACGGAGGGTACTTTACGTCTCATTGTCAGTCCCCCACCGGCCTTTTCTGTTCCAGTCGCGAATGATTGTAATCTCGCTCTGATTTCACATTCATAGACTTTTCGCGAAATATACGTAGGAGGAAGCAATGTATTGCTGACTTTTCTAGGAACGTATGCTCTTGAAACTTGAACAATAAACCAAATGTGATGCACAACGCCTCTCTTGCAGTTTCTGCCGCTAGAGTTTGCTAATAGTCTCTGTGATGCTTTCATGCTTACTACATGACCCTGTAACGAAAGGCACTGTTCTTCTTTAGACCTCTATTTCTTCTATATATCCTATCTAGTACGGATCCCATACTGAAGAGCAATATTCAAGTATTGGTCGTACGGGGGTTTTGTAATAAGCCGTCCTCAGTTGATGGGCTACATTTGCCGAGGATTCTTCCTATGAATCTCAGTCTGCCACTAGCTTTACTTTGAATCAATTAAATCGCCCCGTACGCAAACTCCTAGGTATTTTATGGGCGTAACTGCCTCAAGTGACTGTTCTGCAATTGTGTAATTATACAATAAATGGTCTTTCTACCTATATATTCGCAACACATTACATTTGTTTATCTTTACATTTGTTTACGTTTGTGGTCAACTGTCTGACCCTGTACCAAGCATAGTTCCTCTGCAAGTCTTCCTGCAACTCGGTACAACGTTCTAGCGTTGCGACTTGCCTATAAACAACAACATCATTCGCAAAAACGCTAATGAAGCTTCCAACCTTTATCACTAAGTCACTTCCATACTGGGAATCCCTTCCAAGAGTTTTCTCTGATGTTTCGGCAGCTACTTGCAATTTCGTTTGTGCAGTGTGGAGCAAGAGTCGGCCCAAACGAATACTGCTCGTTAAGTCTTTCATGCGGCGTCCAGTGTCGACGGAAAATGTTGGTTTGTTTGCCCTGACAAACAAAATGATTTTGGTGCGAAAAGTGGCAACTGACCGTGAATAAAGTAAGTGTGAAGTTATTCACATGAACACTAAAAGAAATCAGCTAAATTTCGATTACACAAATCTGAAGGCTGTAAATTCAGCTAAATACTTAGGGATTACAATTGCAAATAACCTAAATTGGAACGATCATATAGATAATATTGTGGGTATAGCAAACCAAAGACTGCGATTCATTGGCAGAACACTTAGAAGGTGCAACACGTCTACTTAAAGAGACTGCTTACACCACGCATATCCGCCCTAATCTGGAGTGTTGCTGTGCGATGTGGGATCCGCATCAGGTGGGACTGACAGATGACATTGAAAAAGTACATAGAAGGGCAGCTCGTTTGGTATTATCGCGAAATAGGGGAGATAGTGCCACAGACAGGATAGGTGAATTGGAGTGGCAATCATTAAAACAAAGACGTTTTTAGTTGCGACGGGATCTTCTCATGAAATTTCAATCACCAGTTTTCTCCTCCGATTGCGAAAACATTCTGTAGGCACCCACCTACATAAGGAGAAATGATCATCACGATAAAATAAGAGAAATCAGGGCTCGTATAGAAAAATTTAAGTGCTCGATTTTCCCGCGTGCCGTTCGAGAGTGGAACGGTAGAGATACAGCTTGAAGGTGGTTCATTGAACCCTCTGCCAGACACTTTATTGCGAATAGCAGAGTAACCACGTAGATGTAGATGTAAAGGATAATTTTACATGTATATGTCATAGAGTGCTCATAAGAGTACACGAGTGCGCGCCGTTCTTTTCGTAGATATGTATTAACAGCGACAGTGAAGTATGAAGAATAGCCAGTACTCCAGTAACGACAGAGCAGCGCTGCCGCACGGCGCGGGTCTGGCCGTTGCTGTCGCTGCTGATTATTCTGCGTGTTTTACTGTCTCTGTTAACAGAGCCCCGCAGTGCAAAAACGAAATTGCCAATATTTGTCAAAACACCACAAAAACTGTCCCTGGCGACTCTTTGGAGGGACAACCTGTATACTGCGAACAATAACGCTCCAGCAGCACTGGTGTACGCCTGAAGCTGCTTTTACGTGTGAACATTTCCGTCCGTTAAGACTGACATGCTGTGTTCTGTTTGTTAGAAACTCTTCAGTGAAAAGCTAGTCTGGTATTCAGTACACTCGTACATCGTTCATTAGGACACGTGCAGAAGTGTACCGAACGGCGTCTGGAAGTCAAGGTAGGCTGCATCAACCTGGCGCTGACAGTCAACTGTCTGCTGCGTCTCTTCTCCACTCCACGACGATTCCGTTAAAATATTACTAACAATGGGCGCAAATGCTCCAGACCAGTCACGGATTCGATACAGAATAAAATATCATAAAATGGTTACTGCTGGACGTGAACACACGATAAATATGATACCGTTTAACTATGCGAACAACGATCATTAATTGAAATAAATCATAACTGTCAAATATTTAGGAGAATTCGTCCAGAGCGATATGAACTGAAACGACTACATAAATGAAGTGCAGCGGGAAACAGACATCAGACTGAAGATTTACTGGAAGAACCCTCCGGAAATACACTACTGGCCATAAAAATTGCTACACCAAGAAGAAATGCAGATGATAAACGGGTATTCATTGGACAAATATATTATACTACAACTGACATGTGATTGCATTTTCACGCAATTTGGGTGCATTGATCCTGAAAAATCAGTACCCAGAACAACCAGCTCTGGCCAGAATAACGCCCTTGATACATCTGGGCATTGAGTCAAACAGAGCTTGGATGGTGTGTAGAGGTACAGCTGCCCATGCAGCTTCAACACGATACCACAGTTCATCAAGAGTAGTGACTGGCCTATTGTGACGAGTCAGTTGCTCGGCCACCATTGACCAGATGTTTTCAATTCGTGAGAGATCTGGAGAATGTGCTGGCCAGGGCAGCAGACGAACATTTTCTGTATCCAGAAAGGCCTGTACAGGAACTGCAACATGCAGTCGTGCATTATCCTGCTAAAATGTAGGGTTTCGCTGGGATAGAATAAAGGGTAGAGCCACGAGTCGTAACACTTCTGAAATGTAACGTCCACTGTTCAAAGTGCCTTCAATGCGAACAAGAGGTGACCGAGACGTGTAACCAATGGCACCCCATACCATCACGCCGGGTGATACGCCAGTATGGCGATGACGAGTACACGCTTCCTATGTGCGTTCACCGCGATGTCGCCAAACACGGATGCGACCATCATGATGCTGTAAACAGAACCTGGATTCATCCAAAAAAATGACGGTTTTGCCATTCGTGCACTCAGGTTCGTCGTTGAGTACATCATCGCAGGCGCTCCTGTCTATGAAGCAGCGTCAAGGGTAACCGCAGCCATGGTCTCGGAGCTGATAGTCCATGCTGCTGCAAACGTCGTCGAACTGTTCGTGCAGATGGTTGTTGTCTTGCAAACGTCCCCATCTGTTGACTCAGGGATCGAGACGTGGCTGCACGATCCGTTACAGCCATGCGGATAAGATGCCTGTCATCTCGACTACTAGTAATACGAGGGCGTTGGGATCCAGCACGGCGTTCCGTATTACCTTCCTGAACCCACAGATTCCATATTCTAACAGTCATTGGATCTCGACCAACGCGCGCAGCAATGTCGCGATACGATAAACTGCAATCGCGATAGGCTACAATCCGACCTTCATCAAAGTCGGAAACGTGATGGTACGCATTTCTCCTCCTTACACGAGGCATCACAACAACGTTTCACCAGGCAACGCCGGTCAATTGCTGTTTGTGTATGAGAAATCTGTTGGAAACGTTCCTCCTGTCAGCACGTTGTAGGTGTCGCCACCGGCGCCAACCTTGTGAGAATGCTATGAAAAATCATTTGCGTATCACAGGATCTTCTTCCTATCGGTTAAATTTCGCGTCTGTAGCACGTCGTGGTGTATCAATTTTAATGGCCAGTAGTGTAATATTTCGGAGAATCCGTGCAGAGCGATATAAATTGAAAAGACTACATAAATCTGTTGCAGAGGGAGACAGACATCAGACTCAAGATTTACTGGAAGAACCCTCCGGAAATATAACTCGGGCACGAAATAAATCGTCTTTCCTGTCGATAGTGCCGTGTGGCCGTCCGCGGTCGGTCTTCTCCCGACCGTACATTCTCGTGAAGACCACTTCCAGCAATCATAACAGTGACCACATTCCTGACAAGTCTTTCTGCAATATCGCAAAAGGAACAACCAGCTTCTCGTAGCCCTGTTACACGACCTCGTTTAAACTCAGTGAGCTGCCGATAATGGTGTCTTTGTCGCCTTAAACGCAACTTGACTAACATCAACTCACCAAGTCCAGTGTCAAAGTTAACTAACGCTCACGGCCGTTACAGCGTGTATTTAAAGCAAACGCGATTTTCGTTGTCAGAGTAACGCAACTAGCGCCACTCTTAAGTGACTGGTGCGTAATCTGAATATACATCACCATTCACATGCAGAAACACGCCTACAACTTTGGTTTATATCGTACATCTCCTTGTTGTTGCGATTTTTTCCGTCAGTGTATATTTAAATGTCGGTCTATATTCTGGTTTTATTAGATCGATAAAAAACAGAATTTTCAATTTCTGCTGTGATTTGATATTTTTTGACGCCTCATTTATATGGGTAGCCGCAGCTGGTTGAAATGGCTCAAATCTCAAATGGCTCTGAGGACTATGGGACTTAACGTCTGAGGTCATCAGTCCCCTAGAACTTAGAAGTACTTAAACCTAACTAACCTAAGGACATCACACACATCCACGCCCGAAGCAGGATTCGAACCTGCGACCGTAGCGGTCGCGCGGTTCCAGACTGTAGAGCCTAGAACCGCTCGGCCACCCCGACCGGCAGCCGGAGCTGTTTGTGAAATACATCACTTTTCCCTAAAATCACTAATTTAGATTTTCTTAGTTACTCTGATTACATTCATGCATTTGAATCAGTTTTGCAAACGTGTACCTCGTGTTGATCAATTTAATATCCCCATTTGTTCATTTCCCATTCTTTTTGGCTACGAAAATTCTGACAAGAATCATGGTGTAATTCTTAAGGAGCCTTATTTTCGCTCCGCTCAAACATTTGACGAAAAACAGACTGGAACAATATGGTCAACAGAGGCGAAAAAGGTCTCTCAGTCTCTGGAGTGGGACAAAAATGAAAAGTAGCTATCGACTCTAACTACATTGCTACTTCGAGTAGTCGGTGAAAGAGACCTATGTTATCAGAAAAAATCACTGAGGAGCTAAAACAAATTATATGGCTCGGTGCTATATAGCAGATGTTTTCGGCATTTGCAGACATGAATCCTTCTCTCACGAAACGCCTTTCCAGTACTGAAAAATACTTATAATGCGACAAACGCGTGTTTCCTTCAGCGATTCGAAGACGAAATCGAACAAATGTTTTAAAAATGAAATACAATAGTACTGATACATACTCAAGATATGATTGATTAAACTACTATATATGGTAGCGACGATTAGCTGTTCGCGGCCGCTTTGTATTATTAGCGTAACTTGTTGTCCATCATAGCTCAAAATGACATCCGTATGGTGAGGAGAACGGAATAAGAGTGAAAGCCGCGTCATTCTAAGTGGAAGAGGCAGTTTTGAAATGAACACTGACATCCAGTTTGCCGTGACGGTAGCAGATCAAAGATTGTACACAGTGAGTAGGAGTTTACGTGGCATACGTCCAACAGAAATTCGCAGAGCTCAGAAGATTGTAGTACAGAATCACCAGTGGTTACTCGTTTTCCCTGCGGGCGTCTCAGAGCCCAAGATTAGCATAGAACAGGAAGACCGAAAATAACTCTTCAACCAGGTGTGCGACTTGCGGCGGAAAGCCTGGATGAAAATCGACAGGCGACGAACACCCAAGAATTAAATTAACGTCAGTGTACCCTTCGGGGGCAAACAACAGCTTGTGCTCCGCGAGCCTCCCACTCACTGGTTTACTTTTACTCCACAAAGCAAACGCAAGTGCAAGCAATAGCAGGAAGTACAATCGAAGCCGGTTCTAACGACGTCGAAAGGACCGGCGGTTTACGGTCGTTATAGCCCATAGCCGCGTTTTTGTATTTTTTTGTTAAAATTTTGGTATTTGTAAATTTTAAGCTGCCATAACGACACAACTTCAAAACGAAGCAGAAATGCAGTACACCTGCGGTATTTACAATACAGTAATTGTGGAAAGGGAATGAAGAGGAATTTTTATGCAGCACGTATAACAGTAACATTCCAGCAAAATGTAAAAACTTTTATTAAGTGAAGAAACAAGTAGCAACAATATAAATTGTTTAATAATGTCGAACACCTGTCTCTGGTTATGGACGAGATAAAATGTTGAACATGTTTAAATATTACTGTTAAGTGCTGTATAGTGCAACAGTCATAATGAGACAGCTTCGTTCCAGCTATATTATTAAAAAAATTTACCAAAATGGAAAGAAACAAGAGTATACATAAATTACACGAACGCCTAGGCTTTTTTCTAGTTTCTCTAAAAAATGTAATACAAACGTGATGTGTTGTACCTAACAGATTAAAAAGATACAACAAACATAACCACAAAACAGCAGTAGCGAATACACTATTATTCCACTTCTGTTCTTTGCACAAAAACACATAGTGCAAATTAATTTTCTAGTTTTATTGAGCAAAGAGTGCTGTTTCGGTTTTTAATCTGTTGCTTTTACTTTAAAATCGAATACTGCAACGCATACTACTGTATACTGTTCTCATTAAGACAATCTGTTATCTTTTTTTTGCTGTTTGCATTCGAAACGTGTCCATGAATTATGCATTTGACGATGCATTCATGTTAGCTTCGCTATTGCCATTGGTAAAGACTGTTTTTTCTCTCTGTGCTCCCAAATGTTGAAATCGTTGAGTGTCAGACACTCAATTTCTTTGCGATGCTGACGTTTATTACCCATTTCCTAAACGCCATATCGTGTATGGCTTTTCTTCAATATAAAACACTTCCCTCTTTTTGCAACATCTTTAAAGCAATGCTTGCACGAACTGTTTAAGATTCTGATTTAGAACCGTCTACACAAAACAAGAGTTTGAAAATAAGCGTTACGTTGTTGTTAGTAATACCAAAATACGAAAACAAACAAAAAACGAACACTGGACGTTATAAAAGATATATTTCTCTGAAAATGAAACAAAGAAATCAGTTGTTCTATACGACATATCGCAATGAGAGATTTCGTACTAACTGATTTTTTAAATATTCCTTTTACATAGTATTTAAACCGAATCGATAGATTCCGCCGTTATAACCAATATGTCTTAAAAATCGATGTCGCTACATACGGTATCACCTGTAAACTTCGTCGCGCGAATAGCTATCCACAATTTCCCGTTCAAGTCTTTTGTCTATAAGCGAAATAGAAATTGATGGACAACTTAGTGTTGCTGTTACGGAAGTTATTTACAATGAGGAGAGAACGGCGACACTGCCGACGGAGAAAATGTAGCTACGTGCTCACATGACGCTGATGGTAAGTCGATGGTGTACAGGTTATATCGAAGGAAGGGCAAAATGTGCGGGGGCAGTGGCATTCCTTTATGTCAAAGAAAAATGTAATAAGTATTCCACTGTCGACATACACGAAGGTGCTACAAGACAGCACTTTCTGTGACACTATGAACGATATTACGAAAATGCCGACTATGCTAAACTTCGCGCCCTTGTTGCACAGAGCTGGGTAGCAAAGAAATTCCCCGAATACTGTTGTTCTTTAGGAGAGGTGCCACATTAAAAATAGTGATTTCTGGCTACTTAAATGACGTTCTCGGTTTTGCAGCAGGATAAGCTCCTTGGAAAGGGGTGATGTTCGGCGACTGTCACTCTCATCTCATCTTCTCTTTAAGTCACGATTAAGTTTCAATAATAAAACATTGTTCTAACGCGAGAACATTTCATTACACTTTTTCGAAAAAGGGTAACACTGGAGTAGCAACGGCCAAATATTTATTTCGATGAAGCATAGAATAGTGCGCTGCGAATAATAGTACAAAGTACCAACACGAAGAGTACTGTCGAGTAAACGTGCAAACCCCGGCCAAACTCCGTATATGCAGATTTCTTTCGCTATCAGGATGCGTAAATTGGCGACATAGATTACGGAGGCGGAGAACGCCTGACAATTTAGTGGATACTAATGTCAACAGCTACGCCAAGAGACATGTCCGAACAGACAACCAATAGATTCCGTATCTTCTCTTCATTCGCTCACCAGAACCAATCTTTCATTCTGCAGATATACCCTAGATTTTTGTAACTCCCTGACAAATTAAACTTTTATGTCGACCCGGGATAAAACTTTACGGAAGTAGATAAGTAGGTAGAGCATGTCGCAGGCGATGGGATGATTGACGCTTGCCGTCCGTACGTGATGCAATGAAGTAAGAGCCGATCTTGAGACATAGAGAACATAGACATATTCAGTTCGCTACTTCCTCATCATTCAAGTATCTTGATGCACTTCCACGTTGCGGATCCTCAATCATATAATCCATTTTGTAGTGGAACAAGATCCACTGCACACAGATTTTTTCTTTGAACTTAATTCGGAGACTGTCTTCAGAAAGTTTTATTCCATTACGAACGCTGTAAAATTGCACCAGAATAACGTGTCGCCTGGTATGAAGCAATTTTAATGGAAAATATCTGTTTCTGAAACTGGTCTGCGAATAAAATTCAAAGAAAAATTGCAGCTGCTCCATAGATCATCTTCCCCTACAAAAAGCCGTTCAAGTATCTGAAACGGAAAGAGGGTGTGCGTTTCCGGTTCACGGAATCCGCTTGCTGACGCTACGACTGCTGGGCTTATCTCTCCCCATTACGAGTGACTGCAGGAGCAAGGAGCGTGGAGGCGGGCAGCAAATGGAATTAAGACGGATGCCGGCGCTGTTGCGGCCGGCTGATTACCAGTAATTACGCTCTCGTTAGCTTCCGCCGGCAAGCGCTCCGCTCCGATTGGCGCCCCCCCCCCCTCCCCCGCCCCCTTTCACTGTCCCACCATTACCGCTATTTTCCACGCGCGTCGGCGGAAATTGACGATTCATTACGGCGGCCGCTGACGGCTGCACGTCCAGCTCCCAAACATGGCGCTACTGAAGCTGCTGCAGTCCAGTCACCTGAGCTGGATTTGTCGCTGGCCGCTGCGGCGCTCCACCAAGAGTTTTACATAGCATTCATAGTCGGATGGTGCGCAGTCGCTGAAAACCAAACGTTACTATGCACGATTAAAGTGTTATTCTGTATGTGACGTCAACTCTTTGGCAACTGTATGTGACGTCAACTCTTTGGCAACTTACTGCCAACGTAAAGCTGTTACGGATACGCAGAAAAGGTTTTCGAGTCTCAAAATACCCAATTACAAAGAGAAAGAAAATTAGGTTTTAACGTGCCATATCCTTCGAGGTCGTTAGAGACAACACAAGCTCAAATAGGGCAAGGACGCATAAGGAAGTGGCCATGACCTTTTGAAAAGACCTTGAGCGACTTAGTGAAAACACAGAATTACTCATGCTACTGTGCAGAGGAACATCCATAGTTTTGACACAGCTGCGCCGTTGTTTGTTTATAGCACCATAGCGACCACACCACAAGAGTTGGTGTACGAAGTCAACCCAGTGTTCAAGTCGAACGCGCATTCCCCACACCTTGCGATTCTTTTTGCTGTGGGAGTGTATAAAAGACAATAGTTTTTGTCCCACCTACGACAGCTGAGAAATCGACTTCTTGTAGCCGCTGATTCAATAAACACGGACCTGTTGATTCGTGTGTGGAACGAAATGGACTATCGTTTCGATGTTTCTCGAGCAACGCACGGCACACATGCTGGGTGTATGGTATAGTGTCTGTGCGAAAATAAAATTTTGAACCTTTCTCTATCCAGTGACAAGCGCAATGTGTTTCTAACTTTCATAATTTCTCTGTAATTAACAAGTGAAACCGTCTTTCTTTTTGGAATCACCGTGTATCTTAGTGAAATATTTCTTTTAAACAAACTATTGAGGCGTAGTGCACTGCATGGCGCCTATGTAAGTAGGAGACAGCAGTAGCACACAAGCCGGCCGCGGGGGCCGAGCGGTTCTAGGCGCTCAGTCCGGAACCGCGCGACTGCTACGGTCGCAGGTTCGAATGCTGCCTGGGGCATGGATGTGTGTGACGTCCTTAGGTTAGTTAGGTTGAAGTAGTTCTAAAATCTAGGCGACTGATGACCATAGAAGTTAAGTCCCATAGTGCTCAGAGCCATTTTGAAGCAGCACACAGCTTCTTACGTGAGTCATATCTCGCACGACACACACGCTCTGATCCTGTAGTTAACTGCAAGTAATTTCAGCAGTGGCCGAAAGGTGTCAGCATCTTACGGTCTACGAACTTATCAAGCAGTTAATACTGTATGTTTGGGAAACAAAACCGTCTTTATTGCGATTACTGCGACTGTAATTTATTATTGCTAATTTGTTTAATTATTAGTGTGAATGAGGGTGTAAAATCGAACTACACTCCTGGAAATTGAAATAAGAACACCGTGAATTCATTGTCCCAGGAAGGGGAAACTTTATTGACACATTCCTGGGGTCAGATACATCACATGATCACACTGACTGAACCACAGGCACATAGACACAGGCAACAGAGCATGCACAATGTCGGCACTAGTACAGTGTATATCCACCTTTCGCAGCAATGCAGGCTGCTATTCTCCCATGGAGACGATCGTAGAGATGCTGGATGTAGTCCTGTGGAACGGCTTGCCATGCCATTTCCACCTGGCGCCTCAGTTGGACCAGCGTTCGTGCTGGACGTGCAGACCGCGTGAGACGACGCTTCATCCAGTCCCAAACATGCTCAATGGGGGACAGATCCGGAGATCTTGCTGGCCAGGGTAGTTGACTTACACCTTCTAGAGCACGTTGGGTGGCACGGGATACATGCGGACGTGCATTGTCCTGTTGGAACAGCAAGTTCCCTTGCCGGTCTAGGAATGGTAGAACGATGGGTTCGATGACGGTTTGGATGTACCGTGCACTATTCAGTGTCCCCCTCGACGATCACCAGTGGCGTACGGCCAGTGTAGGAGATCGCTCCCCACACCATGATGCCGGGTGTTGGCCCTGTGTGCCTCGGTCGTATGCAGTCCTGATTGTGGCGCTCACCTGCACGGCGCCAAACACGCATACGACCATCATTGGCACCAAGGCAGAAGCGACTCTCATCGCTGAAGACGACACGTCTCCATTCGTCCCTCCATTCACGCCTGTCGCGACACCACTGGAGGCGGGCTACACGATGTTGGGGCGTGAGCGGAAGACGGCCTAACGGTGTGCGGGACCGTAGCCCAGCTTCATGGAGACGGTTGCGAATGGTCCTCGCCGATACCCCAGGAGCAACAGTGTCCCTAATTTGCTGGGAAGTGGCGGTGCGGTCCCCTACGGCACTGCGTAGGATCCTACGGTCTTGGCGTGCATCCGTGCGTCGCTGCGGTCCGGTCCCAGGTCGACGGGCACGTGCACCTTCCGCCGACCACTGGCGACAACATCGATGTACTGTGGAGACCTCACGCCCCACGTGTTGAGCAATTCGGCGGTACGTCCACCCGGCCTCCCGCATGCCCACTATACGCCCTCGCTCAAAGTCCGTCAACTGCACATACGGTTCACGTCCATGCTGTCGCGGCATGCTACCAGTGTTAAAGACTGCGATGGAGCTCCGTATGCCACGGCAAACTGTCTGACACTGACGGCGGCGGTGCACAAATGCTGCGCAGCTAGCGCCATTCGACGGCCAACACCGCGGTTCCTGGTGTGTCCGCTGTGCCGTGCGTGTGATCATTGCTTGTACAGCCCTCTCGCAGTGTCCGGAGCAAGTATGGTGGGTCTGACACACCGGTGTCAATGTGTTCTTTTTTCCATTTCCAGGAGTGTATTAAATAAATGAATATTGTTATGTCTATTAACTGATTATACGTTAGTTTGAGAACCGTGTGCCGAGTGTGTGGAACATACTCAGGGGAAATTGTGAAGCGCAACTAGCCACTTTATGGGACAGAGAAAACGAGATTCATTTTACGATAATTTTGTTATTTAAAGAGAGATTTTTTTATTTGTGCATTTTATAGACATTTTTCTTTAGTTAAACCGTTCATAAAAGCTATTAAGTTACGACTGGAAAAAAGTAGAAGATGCAGGATTACGCGTTTAACACAAATATTGGATGGGTAACGATGTGCGTATTTTGTGGGCTAAGATAATTGCTTTGTGAAGCCTAAGTGCAGTTCGAAGCTCAGCCTTGATCATGCTCGAACGCGGAGATAAAGACCTCTGAATAACCGTGAAAGTTTTGCCGAATAATGATTAGAACTCGATCGAGGGCTGCCACGAGTGAGAACTTGTGAGAAAGACAGACATGTAAAATTCCGACTTTAATATGTAAACTGTGGCTGTTGGATAACCAAAAGGCCTATGGCCTGTTACACAAATCGTGACCACAGATTGAACATTAGTAGTAGTCAAATTGTGTAATATTTGAGCGAGCATTCTGTCCCAGACAATTGGTTTGCTATTTCTTTTGGTGACAGGTTGGTTGGTTGGTTTAAAAGAGGGGAGGGGGGGGGGGGGAGGGACCAAACAGCTAGGTCACCGGTCCCTTTTCCGATTAAAACAATGCCACAAGGGCGAGAATAGAACAAGCAAAACTGACAACACAAAATGGAGAGAAAGAAAAACGGACAGAACTGGGTAACAAACACTTAAATAGAAAAAAGGGGAGAAGAAAACCACAGAAACTCAAGGAACAGGTAGAAGAGATTAGAACGACAAAACAGATTACCATGGCCAGCTGACCATGAGAATAAAAAGGAGAAGCCAGCCACTCTGCAACACATTAAAACCTCCACCCTAAAAGCAGGTGGAGGACACAGAGTGACAAAGGACATGCGCTAAAATTCAGATCAAATGATAAAACCCACACTCACGAATAAGACGTAAAACTAGTGACGAGTTGGGCTAATTACCGTAAGCTCAATGTGTTCGCTTATAAATGACGAAACTTTAACTTAAGATTAGCTTGGACTTGGTATTTTGTATCAAACAAGTCCCAATATATCGAAGCTTTCACTCACAACTACCTTTCTATCAATCGCTCAGTTAACCTGATACTGAAAAAACATTTGTTGCATCCGTTAGATTCGTATAATGCTCCTCATTCTGCTACATCTTTTCCAACAGGGGAACATCATTCGTTTCTAACAGGGAGGCTTTTGGAACGGACTGCAGAAGAATAAAATCACCGCAAGGTGAGGAGAACTGTTATCTGTAGGGCGAGCCACACACAACCGTGTCGTTGCACTAAGTATTGTACTTTGTCTTCCTAGGTGCATTCGTCTGGCTATGGGAAGACCGAGACTACGAAAATCTGCTGCGCATTTTATATATTGATATACGGTCAACAGCTAAAAGGATTGCGGACCTGTATGAAATAAGCAGAGTTTACATTTTCATTCCTGATGGGCTGTAGTACATATTCGTCCATAGACCTGGGAGACCGACTGTTCAGTCACACCCTTTTAAATAAACGTATATCAGTATAAAAACCTTCTGTGCTGTGATTACACGTATTTATTACTACCATGGAAGTTCAAATGGTTCAAATGGCTCTGAGCACTATGGGACTCAACTGCTGAGGTCATTAGTCCCCTAGAACTTAGAACTAGTTAAACCTAACTAACCTAAGGACATCACAAACATCCATGCCCGAGGCAGGATTCGAACCTGCGACCGTAGCGGTCTTGCGGTTCCAGACTGCAGCGCCTTTACCATGGAAGTCCTGCGATCGAATATCGGTGCCGATATCAGATTTCTGCTTGGAGGTATTGTCCGGAACCGGTTGTGCGCTGCCTCGAGGCTTATCGAATAAAGAAAACAACGATACTGATCTGCAAGCTGCCGAATAGCGCCAGGTTCAAAGACTTTCGGCAAAGTGGTACACATTTTGCTCTTAAATTCAATCGACTCAGCTATCCGACTTTGATTGTCCAGAATTTTTTGCTTTTAAAAAAATGTTCAAATGTGTGTGAAATCTTATGGAACTTAACTCTGCTAAAGTCATCAGTCCCTAAGCCTACACACTGCTTAACCTAAATTATCCTAAGGAGACACACACACACACACACACACACACACACACACACACACACACACATCTATGCCCGAGGGAGGCCTCGAACCTCCGCCGGGACCAGCCGCACAGTCCATGACTGCAGCGCTTTGACCGCTCGGCTAATCCCGAGCGGCTTTCGCGTTTATTCAACGTGCTGAACATCGGTCGAACGCCAAGTCATATTATGGTATTCCTGTTGCCTTGTTAAGGCATATCTGTCGTTTCCTTGTGGTGGTGGTGGTGGTGCCCCCTCTTTACGTCAATTGATGGAACTGCCATTTACTGTAAAACAGTTAATGTTGGATGGTTAACGTAATGCTAAATAATTACTGCAGTTACAGGCAGTTTATTATCGTGAGCCACAACATTTGCTGAAGTGAGCACAGCCTTTATTGTACAAGGTGTGATCAAAAAGTAATACAATTGTGCCTGTAGAAGAGAATTTATTGATCCAAATCATACAATATATCAAAATGCTTCAAAGTAGTTTCCTAGAGCAGAGACACATTTCTTCCAGTGATTTCACCACACTTGGTACGTTTTCAGGAAAGCGGTGACTGGAATTTCCATTAGGCAAGTGTCGTCGCCTTTCGGATGTCCTCACTGCTACCGAAACGGCGCCCCTTTATCTTGCTTTTCACGCTCAGAAACAGGAAGTAGTCCCACGTAGGAACAGTACGGCAGCACTGTTGCTTCGCTAGAAACTCCCGAATGAACAGAGGTGTGCCACGGCACGTCGTCCTGATGCAGCGTCCACGTGCCTTGTGCGGGTGGCGCCATCTACTGGTCTTTTTAGCACTCCGAGGTAGCAGGCTGCATTCGCAGTTGTTCCTTGCCGTACGAACTCCGAATGGATCAAGCCTTTCGCGTCAAAGAAGGTGATGAGCATGATTTTTATTTTCGATTTGCTCATCCTTGCTTTCTTGGATTCGGAAGACATGGGAGTGTGCCATTCTGAGCTTTGGCGCTTCGTTTCTTGGTGGTACCCAAAAATCCCATGTCTCATGCCACGTACTGACATTGTCTAAAAAACCTGGAACTCTTTCCAGCCGTCCGACAAGTTCTGTCGCGATGTCCATACGGCTGCGCTTCTGGTTGTCATTCAACACTTTTGGAACCAATTTGGCACACACTTTATGCATGTTCAGATCATAGCTAACGATGTTAAACACTGTCCCGTGTGACGTGTTTAGCTCTTCCGCTAGCCACCGAACACTCACACGTCTTTGTGTATTCAGTAACGCGCACACACGGGTCACGTTATCGGGCGCTAAACTTGATGGCGTCCAGAGCGGACTTCATCAGTAAGCTCTTCCCGGCCCGAATTAAATTATTTTAGGTAACACATAGCAAACTCCCCGTAGTTCTCTTGAACCATTTTGTAAGCTTCAGCCAAACGTTTTTGAGATTTGAACACAACTTGATTGAATAGCGTTGCTCCAAAATTGACTGCATCTTGCGCGACAATACAAGCACTGAGCATGGGTTTACGCAAAGAACGATGCTGACGCTTCCACAACTAGGAGTGGACTGCTGAAGGCAACGCTGGAAAGTTGATACCCCCTCCACCATTCCCAGCCGTTGGGGTAGCGCCGGGCCAACAGCAGCTTCCAGAAATAACCAGTCGCATTACTTTCTGGTCACACCTTCTCTACGACACGCCGTGGCGGCAGCAGCTTCTACGGTGCTGCACTTGCATACCGGTCTCCGTAACGGCGAAGTCTACGCGCCGCGAGTCTCTCGCTGCTACTGAACGACACGCTACCGACCACCCCACTCTCCGACACAATACGCACACTAACGCTTTTGTCTCGTCAGGCCGTCCCTTCCCAGATAACTGTTCCTTCTCACAGCCTGCCATGTTCAGAAAACGCAAGCAGTTGACAGCGGTTCTCAGACAAGCACCCTTTCCGTTCCCAATTTTATACTAACCTTGTTACATTTACTTTCAATGAGAAAGAGGTAGCACGATAAAAAGCAGCGATGGAAAATGAAGTTCAGTCGAACCAATTTTCAGTAAAACAGTCACCTAATTCCATCTTCGATTTCAGAGCAATGTTCAATAATACGCCACGGAATGCCTCGATTTCTTCCGAAGAAAGATCTTTCCACCAGTTCCACAGTGAAATGTTTTATTAGTGAATTTTCTTTGCTGCACACACATTTGTAATTTTGAGAATAATGTCAGCCGTAAAGAGAGTTTGAAATATTCAAGTTCCAGTGTTGACCGAGTACTTTGAAGGAATGTGCAGTCCTATGTCGGATACAAATGCGTCGACATGATCACGATAACCCTTTCAGTTACATGTGACGAAACTGTACACTGACACCACTTCCAGCTTCGTTGCTAAATTCAGGTTGTCACTGCATAGAAGTAGACATTCTTCTTGCCGATACTAAACAGTGAACTCTTTTTCATTCATCCTTAGTGCCCTAAAAAGTAATTCATCAACATAATAGTAACTGACACCTTCATACTAGTAAAAACCGTTTGAAAGGGATACGACCGCTCCCACTCGTCTTAGCAAGTAACCTGCAATCGTATAGAGCAGAGCTATCTAGTGGCAATAGTAGGTAGTACATGACGAAACATGTTGCACTGCCTGATTCAGGAGATTAGGGCCAAAATTGTAACAATAACGGCGTGACAGAAACTGCAACGAGCGACGTGGCGCAGTGGTTAGCACACTAGACTCGTATTCGGGAGTCCGACGGTTCAGTCCCGCGTCCGGCCATCCTGATTTAGGTTTACCGTGATTTCCCTAAATCACTCCACGCAAATGCCGGGAAGGTTCCTTTGAATTGGCACATCCGATTTCCTTCCCCGTCCTTCCCTAATGCGATGAGACCGATGACCTCGCTGTTTGGTCTCTTCCCCCAAAAAACCCAACCCAACAGAAATTGTAACAATAATAGCATGACGCACGTCGTGCGACATCGGAGTCAAACCGATAATCAGTCAAGTTACGACACTGCAGCGGTGCGAGTTAAGCCAGTCTGCTTGTCGCCGATGACTGCGCTTGCTCCCCTTTAAGAGGATGCAGCGTAGCATGACAGGTTACAGGGAGGTTCTATTTCCACAGTGGGAAATGTAAACACGGGGGTTTTTATTGTGCCTCCCCGACAAGACAGTGAAGCCGATGCTTCAGGAAACGTAGAATAGGCCAATAACCTGAGATTGTAGCGAGTCCTCTTATATGAAGTTCAAAAGAATGCAGCTCATTGCAATATGCGATGTAAACGAAACTTGTAAGCTTAATAGTGCCAAAAGGAAACAGCCACCTGCACTGCCTATATGATGACCCGAGAGTCGAGGACTGCCGAGGTACACAAACAGAACTGTGGTATAATAGAAGGAGGCTTACACAATACAGCTCATCTTCTTAAGAAACGAAGAAGACGGGCTCCTCTGGCTGATTGAAGTGTTTCTGTACTTAAGGCAGCCACCATAAATGAGCTAAAAAAACTGTACTTTTCGAAAATTCATCTTTGTAGATAAGTGCCAATGTGTTAATCTTTGTTCTATGAGTGTATAATCATCTCATCTGTGCTACGTGCGATCTGACCGTTTCCTTCTTTCTCTCTTTTGGCTGTGGCGCCAGACAGATGTGTGTTACTTTTTACCTTAGTACCAATAACAATTGAACAATTTATTTCAAAAATGTGTTTCGCTTATATGAAATGATCTGCTTCCAGTTCTTCTGTTTTAACTGTATGTAGTAAATGATATTTTGGTTATTTAATTTAAGTTGAAAGCGACTTGGTTGATGACCGAACGATCAAGGGCTCCTCAATTAGTTCTGTATCTTTTTAAAGCCGAGCCTGCATCTTTATGTAATGTCCGATTAACTTTACACAAAGTAATTTCCTGAGTATACAAACTACATAGTATATGGTTATTCGTCGCGAAGCGCGCCATCAACCAACGATGATCATTTTGGGCTGGATTTTATTTTAATTTTTTTCTGGTGGTAAAATTTAACAAGTCCAACTTTATATCAGCGTCAGTGAAAATGGCAATAATTGTGCCTTTCACTGATTTTGCCGCCTCTGAAGTGAATTCTCTGTCTCTAAAACTTTATGACACATTCCAACAAAAACTCTCATATTTATATGTAACAAGGGAATCACTCCAGCAAACATACATTGCTTGTCTTGTGAGCTCAACACTTCCAAGACAGCCAGCTTTTTTTTACATTCTGATAACCTCAGCATGGACAATTCGGTCTGAAGATGGGTTAACAATCTGATCACCAAACATTAACAAAAAGCGACTTGGGCTGTTTTAAGATTAGTTTTTGGTAATCAATCGCTATAGTGTCATTGACGCTATATCTAAACTATTCAAAAGTTTATTTCTTGAAAATTTAGGACATCTTTTGCCAAACATTTTTCTTTTTCTTCTCTTTCTTTCTTTCTTTGAATACCGGTGCTTTTTGCTTTAACTTGCAATTTGTGCTGCTGTGTAATATTTTTTCTGAAGCCAAACTGTTAAGGTCATCAGTCTATTATTCACATCCCACCGCCCCAGGACAGAAGCAATGTACCAAATCTGTCCGCATATAAATTATGTGTCCAAATGTGGGAAAATGTTCCAGATGTTTGCGTAGTCGGTTTTGCGAGTCGGAACTTGGGAACCAGTCCAGTATTCACCTAACGGGATGTGGGAAATCGCCTAAAAAGCACATCCAGGTTGGCCGGCACACCGACACCTCGTCATTAATCCGCCGGGCGGAGACGATCAGGGGCTGCAAACCTCCCCGCCCCAGAAGCGGTCGCGTTAACATGCACGCTTACCCGTATAGGTGCGCAGTGCTCTTACATGATGATAAAGCTATAAAATATGGTAGCCGAATACCAACTTGTCGAGTCTCTCTTTCCTGGACGAATACTCGCGCAGAAGAGGCTTCTTCGCGCTTGCTTGGCATTAAAGGAGCATCCCAGAACAAAGTTTTTTATTATACCGCCATATCTGGTCTACTTCTATGAAACCATATTTACGTTTCCAGTTGTTATTAAAAAGGTAATCAATTTTCTCCCAAAAATAAATAAACTGAAAAATGAGGTGTTCTTGAAAACATTTTGTTTTTTCCTGTGCATGAATACAACATAGGAGAGAAGGGTCATAAAGTGGTAGACACAGACATATCTAACGACGGTAAGAGAAATGTTAATTTCTTCACGTCTTATACCCTGAAGAAGACAATGTATGAAAGAGAACATTCTGTGGGTAAAACTGGGTAATGCTGAAAAAATAAAGAATGTAGAAATAATTTTGAAACCCTGTGACAGTATGGTTTGTGATGAATTCATGGACGATACTGTAATACTTGTAACCAATAAAACAGTAAGATTGTATACAGTCTACACACATTTTGTCCACGTTCCAGAAATCGTAAAAGATTCTTAAATTCTCGTTGTCTGTTACACAGTCCATTCCGAATGTCGCTGTGCACTGGATTACGTACTACGGATGTTGATTACGTTGGAAGTTCGAAACTAAGTTGGCAGAACACAAAGATGGCAGAACTGTTTTTTCATTGGTACGCGACTGTTTTCCTGTTCGCCCCACTGTTGCTTTATATTTAACGGTTTGGTTCAGCTGATGAAAGATATTTCACGCCATACATGGTACTTAAACGTTCAATTCGTTTTTAAATTACGGAGCTTTCTATGTATTTTTCTTGTTAAACATGTGTCTCAACAAGGCGGTAAGTACAGAGATTTAGTGCAGATGCATTTGCTGAAAAGTTCTCAGAAACAACTGTACCTCATTTTAACGCGGTTTATCGACGTATTGTGAAAATTCTACAAACAGGTTCATTGTTACCTGCCGAACGAACGGGAAAAGCACCTAAACTAACCAAGCAGAAGTTGTTGGATATTTCTGACTCTATGCAGCAGAAGTGGAGGAAGTGAAGTGGAAGGAAGACAAGGATTTCTGGTCAGATGAGTATCGGGTAATATCAACAGCAGCAGAAAATGGTATAACAGGTGTAGGATTCGTTATGAATAGGAAGGTAGGGCAGAGGGTGTGTTACTGTGAACAGTTCAGTGACCGGGTTGTTCTAATCAGAATCGACAGCAGACCAACACCGACAACGATAGTTCAGGTATACATGCCGACGTCGCAAGCTGAAGATCAACAGATAGAGAAAGTGTATGAGGATATTGAAAGGGTAATGCAGTATGTAAAGGGGGACGAAAATCTAATAGTCATGGGCGACTGGAATGCAGTTGTAGGGGAAGGAGTAGAAGAAAAGGTTACAGGAGAATATGGGCTTGGGACGAGGAATGAAAGAGGAGAAAGACTAATTGAGTTCTGTAACAAGTTTCAGCTAGTAATAGCGAATACCCTGTTCAAGAATCACAAGAAGAGGAGTTATACTTGGAAAAGGCCGGGAGATACGCGAAGATTTCAATTAGATTACATCATGGTCAGACAGAGATTCCGAAATCAGATACTGGATTGTAAGGCGTACCCAGGAGCAGATGTAGACTCAGATCACAATATAGTAGTGATGAAGAGTAGGCTGAAGTTCAAGACATTAGTCAGCAAAAATCAATACGCAAAGAAGTGGGATACGGAAGTACTAAGGAATGACGAGGTACAGCAATAAGGAATAGCGCAGCAGGCAGTACAGTTGAAGAGGTATGGACATTTCTAAAAAGGGCCATCACAGAAGTTGGGAAGGAAAACATAGGTACAAAGAAGGTAGCTGCGAAGAAACCATGGGTAACAGAAGAAATACCTCAGTTGATTGATGAAAGGAGAAAGTACAAACATGTTCCGGGAAAATCAGGAATACAGAAATACAAGTCGTTGAGGAATGAAATAAATAGGAAGTGCAGGGAAGCTAAGACGAAATGGCTGCAGGAAAAATGTGAAGACATCGAAAAAGATATGATTGTCGGAAGGACAGACTCAGCATACAGGAAAGTCAAAACAACCTTTGGTGACATTAAAAGCAACGGTGGTAACATTAAGAGTGCAACGGAAATTCCACTGTTAAATGCAGAGGAGAGAGCAGATACGTGGAAAGGATACATTGAAAGCCGCTATGAGGGTGAAGATTTGTCTGATGTGATAGAAGAAGAAACAGGAGTCGATTTAGAAGAGATAGGGGATCCAGTATTAGAATCGGAATTTAAAAGAGCTTTGAAGGACTTACCGTCAAATAAAGCAGAAGGGATAGATAACATTCCATCAGAATTTCTAAAATCATTGGGGGAAGTGGCAAAAAAACGACTATTCACGTTGGTGTGTAGAATATATGAGTCTGGCGACATACCATCTGACTTTCGGAGAAGCATCATTCACACAATTCCGAAGACGGCAAGAGCTGACAAGTGCGAGAATTATCGCACAATCAGCTTAACAGCTCATGCATCGAAGCTGCTTACAAGAATAATATACAGAAGAATGGAAAAGAAAATTGAGAATGCGCTAGGTGACGATCAGTTTGGCTTTAGGAAAAGTAAAGGGACGAGAGAGGCAATTCTGACGTTACGGCTAATAATGGAAGCAAGGCTAAAGAAAAATCAAGACACTTTCATAGGATTTGTCGACCTGGAAAAAGCGTTCGACAATATAAAATGGTGCAAGCTGTTCGAGATTCTGAAAAAAGTAGGGGTAAGCTATAGGGAGAGACGGGTCATATACAATACGTACAACAACCAAGAGGGAATAATAAGAGTGGACGATCAAGAACGAAGTGCTCGTATTAAGAAGGGTGTAAGACAAGGCTGTAGCCTTTCGCCCCTACTCTTCAATCTGTACATGGAGGAAGCAATGATGGAAATAGAAGAAAGGTTCAGGAGTGGAATTAAAATACAAGGTGAAAGGATATCAATGATACGATTCGCTGATGACATTGCTATCCTGAGTGAAAGTGAAGAAGAATTAAATGATCTGCTGAACGGAATGAACAGTCTAATGAGTACACAGTATGGTTTGAGAGTAAATCGGAGAAAGACGAAGGTAATGAGAAGTAGTAGAAATGAGAACAGCGAGAAACTTAACATCAGGATTGATGGTCACGAAGTCAATGAAGTTAAGGAATTCTGCTACCTAGGCAGTAAAATAACCAATGACGGACGGAGCGAGGAGGACATCAAAAGCAGACTCGATATGGCAAAAAAGGCATTTCCGGCCAAAAGAAGTCTACTAATATCAAATACCGGCCTTAATTTGAGGAAGAAATTTCTGAGGATGTACGTCTGGAGTACAGCATTGTATGGTAGTGAAACATGGACTGTGGGAAAACCGGAACAGAAGAGAATCGAAGCATTTGAGATGTGGTGCTATAGACGAATGTTGAAAATTAGGTGGACTGATAAGGTAAGGAATGAGGAGGTTCTGCGCAGAATCGGAGAGGAAAGGAATATGTGGAAAACACTGATAATGAGAAGGGACAGGATGATAGGACATCTGCTAAGACATGAGGGAACGACTTCCATGGTACTAGAGGGAGCTGTAGAGGGCAAAAACTGTAGAGGAGGACAGAGATTGGAATACGTCAAGCAAATAATTGAGGACGTAGGTTGCAAGTGCTACTCTGAGATGAAGAGGTTAGCACAGGAAGGGAATTCGTGGCGGGCCGCATCAAACCAGTCAGCAGACTGGAAAAAAGAAGAAGAAGAAATGCAGCAGAAGCCATCAAAATCATTTGACAAATTGGCTCAAGAAACACACATTCCAAGACAAAAAAGATGCACCACGAGGCATTTATCCGAATCGGACGGAAATCGGTAGATGAGATGTACACGACTGGCCATTAAAATTGCTACACCAACAAGAAATGCAGATTATAAACGGGTATTCATTGGACAAATATATTACACTAGAACTGACATGTGATCACATTTCCACGCAATTTGGGTGCATAGATCTTGAGAAACCAGTGCCCAGAACAACCACCTCTGGCCGTAATAACGGCCTTGATACGCCTGGGGATTGAGTCAAACAGAGCTTGGATGGCGTGTACATGTACAGCTGCCCATGCAGCTTCAACACGATACCACAGTTCATCAAGAGTAGTGACTGGCGTATTGTGACGAGCCAGTTGCTCGGCCACCATTGACCAGGCGTTTTCAGTTGGTGAGACATCTGGAGAATGTGCTGACCAGGGCAGCAGTCGAACATTTTCTGTATCCAGAAAGGCCCGTACGGAACCTGCAACATGCGGTCGTGCATTATCCTGCTGAAATGTAGGGTTTCGCAGGGATCGAATGAAGGGTAGAGCCACGGGTCGTAACACATCTGAAATGCAACGTCCACTGTTCAAAGTGCCGTCAGTGCGAACAAGAGGTGACCGATACGTGTAACCAATGGCACCCCATGCCATCACGCCGGGTGATACGCCAGTATGGCGATGACGAATACACGCTTCCAATGTGCGCTCAGCGCGATGTCGCCAAACACGAATGCGACCATCGTGATGCTGTAAACAGAACCCGGATTCATGCGAAAAAATGACTTACCCCATCGCAGGCGCTCCTGTCTGTGATGCAGCGTCAAGGGTAACCGCACCCACGGTCTTCGAGCTGATAGTCCATGCTGCTGCAATCGTCGTCGAACTGGTCGTGCAGATGGTTGTTGCCTTGCAGACGTCCCCATCTGTTGACTCAGGGATCGAGACGTGGCTGCACGATCCGTTACAGCCATGCGGTTAAGATACCTGTCAACTCGACTGCTAGTGATACGAGGCCGTTGGAATCTAGCACGGCGTTCCGTATTACCCTCCTGAACCCACCGATTCCATATTCTGCT
This sequence comes from Schistocerca serialis cubense, assembly GCF_023864345.2. NCBI lineage: Eukaryota > Metazoa > Arthropoda > Insecta > Orthoptera > Acrididae > Schistocerca > Schistocerca serialis. Next base: position 68,318,678 of record NC_064638.1, read on the forward strand.
AACAGCCATTGGATCTCGACCAACGCGGCCAGCAATGTCGCGATACGATAAACTGCAATCGCGATAGGCCACAATCCGACCTTCATCAAAGTCGGAAACGTGATGGTACCCATTTCTCCTCCTTACACGAGGCATCACAACAGCGTTTCACCAGGCAACGCCGGTCAACTGCTGTTCGTGTATGAGAAATCGGTTGGAAATTTTCCTCATGTCAGCACGTTGTAGGTGTCGGCACCGGCGCCAACCTTTTGTGAATGCTCTGAAAAGCTAATCATTTGCATATCACAGCATCTTCTTCCTGTCGGTTAAATTTCGCGTCTGTAGTAAGTCATCTTCGTGGTGTAGCAATTGTAATGGCCAGTAGTGTACATGTACAGACAAACATATGATTATAATTTCAGTAAAATTGGGTGATATATTCAAGAGAAAGAGCTTGACAAATTGACCAAGGCAATAATGCGTTGGTCCACCTGTGTCCCTTATGCATACAGTTAATCGACTTGGCATTGATTGAACGATTGGTTAGGAGTCATCCTGAGAGATATCATGCCACATAGTGTCCAATTGTCGCTTTAGAGAGTCAAAATCGCGAAGATCAAAAGGTTCTCAATTTGGGAGAAATCCGGTACGGTTTGAGACGCACGAATACAAGCACTAGAGACTCTCGTCGTGTTTGGGCGGGCATTATCTTGTTAAAATGTACGCCCAAGATGGCTTGCCATGAAAGGCAACAAAAGGGGGCGTAGAATATCGTCGATGTACCGCTGTGCTGTAAGTGTGCCGTGGATAAAAACCAAAGGGACCCTGCTATGGAAAGAAATGTCACCCCAGACCATCAATCCTGAGTGTCGGATCGTATGGCTGGCGACGGCCAGGATGGTGTCTCACTGCTATCGGAGTCCTCTCCAGACAGATCTTCGGGCTGGAATCTCATTGACTGAAGTAGAATTGTCTTCAGTGATGATTCCCGCTTCGAATTAAGCCCAAAGGACCAGCATTACTAACTGAACGTCCCTCGTATATTATCACAACTATATACGAGCGGAAGGACGAATATTCATGGTGATGACAAATGGGCGCCCATCTCTTTGTAGCAAAGAGCTGCTACCGAAAATTTACAGAAAAATTCTAGAGGTCCACAAGCAGATAGTGAAGAAACACATAATAGCCATTGAAAGAAAGTAAACTGGTCTGAAGGTTGTCGGTGCTTCTGCACAATTCTCGACTACGGGATGTTTGTGAACAGCCAACCTGCTGTCCTAACTTATCTACCGAGTGATTTGCACCTCATTACGAACATGAAAAAGTGGCCTTGCTCATGAAGATTTGATCCCAACAATATACATCAACATACTAAACTACCACGGACTGGCTGCAATCTCTAACAGTAAAATTTCATGCAAAGGAAGTTGTCACAAATTAAAAGACTTGAGAAGTGCTGACTTTTGATTTCTTAATCTGAAGAGAAGCAACACAATGGTGTAGTATTAAATTTTTATTATAAATTTATCTTAATTATTCCAAAATTTTATTCATACTATAACGGAAGCTACTTTTCGCTTAGCCCTCGTATTTAGAAAATTGTAAATCTGAGAGCGGTTAGCGGATAGATACTCCACTATTTTCTGCTACATCCGCTCCCTCTTTGTTTGTTAAGCACTTGCCTGTCCCTGTTCCTGCGAACTGTATTTTCTGTAGAGACGAACGAATGATAACTCAGTTCCGATTTTCCCGGAAACGAGACGCTATACCTCGAATTCATCAAGTGAGAAATAAATGGCGACCTCAGCGCTAGCAATTAGCCACTCACAAGCGCCACATTTCATGGTAACAATTAGCAGCTCTTTATGAAGTAGAAGACGCTACAAAATGTTGATTTTATAAAAGAAGAAAGAGCTTACATTTGCCTGCACTTCCTCCGGAAACTTAATGAGGCTGTGCAGTGTAGTGTAGTCAGCAACGCTTAAACGAATAATATGAGATCAGTACGGTTAAAAAGATTACAATTCTTGACCTACAGTCGAATTCATTTAGTAAAATCTCCGCTCTCAATTAGTTACTTTCTTACAGAGCGAAACGCACACTCCAGGCAAATGTTCTGCGTTTCATAAACGAATATAGTCTTCGCTAAACTGCGGAAATCAGAAAGATGTGACAACATGGGTAAATTAATCAACTTCTGAAGGGTATGCTTTGTCTATTCTCTTCATAAGCTTCAGACAAAATCAAAGAACAAAGAAAATATTTTTGTGTTTATCTTTATTGCTCCACAAAGTATCAGTCTTATGTACTTACATTTAAAGTGATTTAATCTGCCTATGATTGTACTACATTACTCGAACTCCAAATTTAATTTGTGGCTGCAGGATGATTTAGCACATAATTCCCACATTATTTTCGTTTACATAAAGGAAGAAAATAAAATTACGTTACACAACGTTCGTGTTACCAAGTCTGCAGATAAACATGTCAAAATTCGTGCAATGAGTATAAGAATATAAAAAGAAACTTCAGACAATTCCTAACAGCAATTTTATTTTGATTTATCACAACTATTTAGGGAGCGAAAATAACAACAACAAGAATTGTTGCTTTAATCAGAAAGTGCATAGTGCCATCCAAATTATGTAGTACAATCATACATTTAAATCTTTGGAAGTACAAATGAAAATGTGGAACTTCTTCATCAATGTAGAGGACGAAAATTTACTACCGAGTGATACATCAATGTAGTGCTTGAAAATGTAGTTTTAGCTCCAAAATGAATTGGATTTAAACAGAAAAATGAAATATGTGCTTGGAGACGTCGTATTACTATCAAAGATATCCCTACATTTCACTATAAACCCGAGAAGCTTTTTCGGAGGTCCAAAAACGTACCAAGGAACGACTTAGGAGACTGAATCAGGGCTCAGATCCACTGTTTAGAACTGATGACAGGCTAACACTCTCACTCGAGCCAAAAAAGTGAGAATGGCGACCCTTTTTAAAACACTTGCACAAACATGGGAGTACAAAAGTGGATGCCAATCAAATGTTTCCTGTGCTGACCGTGGGCATTTTTGAAATAATTTCCTTGTAATAGCACGTGAAATATATATTTTATTCTTATACAATAAGCAAAATGTTACCCAAAAAGTAACTACAGAAACAGAAGTGGCTTTGCTTCATCTACCATTACTCTTAAGAGGAGCAGCAGATGATAGGAAATATCACACTTTGGAAGTAGGCACATTGAATACATATCCGACAACCGAGAACTCGGCACAGCCGGCTGCGAGGCTTAAAGCCGTCGGCACACGAAACGTGCATTCGAGCGTCAACGTTGAGCGCGCCGAGTTTCTGAAGTCCCAGGGTGGACAACGCAAGCTGGGAAGTCTTTCCGAAAATGTGCAGCATGTCAGATAATCTGAACGTGCGTTTGAACGTGAACTAATGAGATGGAATAATGCCACTTACATCCCAAGACGCTATCTCTCTTCAGTACAGGGTCGCGAGACGCTACATTGGCTCTCAGTTGAAGCCCGTACGTATGCAAGATGGTCTGTACAGTGAAAAGCTTGCAAGGATGTCGTAGAGTATGTTTAGCTGAAAAATAATTGTTCATTAAAAAGATCGATACTTTGCGGCGTTTCCGAGTTAATTAACATTGAAGTTGGCTAATCAGGCCATTGCCCGCACAAATCCAAACGGCCCATCAGATACAATTAGTGTCAGTTGTTCTCATAGCGTAGATGATAGCGCACGAGACTGCTCAGCCTTTGGCCTTGGATTCGATCCGTACTACAGCTACAACTCCACTTTTTGTATCGCTATCTTGTTCGATTTTATGAAACCAAACGAAGAACACATTTGACGACAGTCTCTGATGGGCCGCTTCAATACGTGCGCGAAACGACCTGACTGGCTAACTTCAATGCTAATTAACTTGGAAGTGGCACAACGTACTGAATTTTTTCGTAAAAATTATTTCTCAGCACACCCTACCCTGAAACGCCATAAAAGGCTTCCCTGGATGTTTCTGACCACTTTGTATACGCCGTTTCTAAGCACCAAGAAATCCGTCGTTAATTTTACGACTTTTTGTAATGAAGGAAAACGTTATACTGGTTGTTAAAGTATTATTGTAACTTGATTATTATGAAATACGTCGTTTCAAGGCAACGGCACATTGAGGAGCCATTAATATCGCATTGTTATTGGTAAAAGTTCTTATAATTAAATGTCATTTTCAAATGATCACAGTAATCAGTCGTCATTTTCTTGCAGGTCTTATCCGGCAAATCTAGATCTCGGCTAATGCCTAGCTATTATGAATACACCATATCATAGCACGAATGCATGTTCTAGTAAGTCAGTCCCCAGTTGTTCGCGCTTCTGTCACAGTTCTTTCAAGAATCACGAAAGTCTTGCTATGAAATGGTGCATTGATAATGGCTAGGCACAAGCCGAAATCTGGATTTGCCGAATAAAACCTGCACGGAAAGGACGACTGATTGCTGTGCTCTCATTTGAAAGTCATAAACTGTCACTGAGTGCACTTACGTTCCTAATGGAAGGTAAACTGATGAATTAAATGTCAGTCAATAACATATCTACGATTAGAGCTTCCAGGACATGGTCAGATGCAAAGTGTCGTCGTACATAATTCATGTAGAGTAATAAGTAGAGAAGCAGATTTGGAACATAACAGGTGATTTGTTTATGGTTCGCGTCCCACTTGTCCAAACATTTTGTTACTGACGTTCGCGTTTTGTAATAGGTTCTGATTCTTTCTTATTAGTTTAATGAAAATATATTCTGTAATATTCGATGTAATGTAAATATAAGTGCGCTCTTTCTTTTACTCTATTGTCTTTATTTACAAGACAGTTTGCAGTATTTGCAGTAAGATATTTTGCACTTCGTTTCAAGTTTTGTATTTGACGTGTTGAGAGATTCTGTTGCTGAGTAGGAACTGTGATCAAGTAAGAAATGACCTTTGGATTTTACTAAGAAGAGAGAATAATGAAATAATATGCCTTATGTGGAAGACTACTGGAAATTTGCATCCCGCTGTTTCTAATGGCTCTTTTAGAAGTCGACGCCCTTACTGGCTGGACATGGGACTTTCCTTTTTGCCTTTTACCATGGTCAAGGATATTGAAGGTTTTATTTATACATACTACATCGAAAACAATGTGACTAGTACATGGTCAAAGGACGAAATGTGTATTTTAACAGAGCTAATGCAAGAATATCACGCCTCTCCATTTCGTACAAGGTGATATTTGCGAGCCGATTTCTGGCGCTGGAGCGCGCTGCGACCGCGTATACCACGTTGAGCACGTATACCGCACGCACAAGTCGCACCGCTTCGCTTCTCAGCGTTCAGCAGCATGTTGAACTCGTCACACTCAACGTTGACGTTCGAAAGTACGCTGCATGTGCCCACGGATTACCCGTGTGAAGAGCGCCCCCTAGCAACTAGGCTAGTTGTCCGTAGTGTATTAGACCTCTCCTGGTTCTCGTTTCTGCCGATCACTACGGCGCAAACACCAGAGTTAACGTAAGGAGACGTTTGTCCCATCAATGCTCCCGTGAACACTGCCATCAACAAAATAGTGGAAATGCTACACACAAATTCCACGAGCCAGTCGCTCTTCGTCGTTCCAGCTTCATTGCTCCCTCGTTGAGGAAGATACCATTTAACGAGTTTGTCAGCGTAAATGCGTATGCGAGCTACCCTTGGGGGCCCTTCGGAGTAAAGGATATTTGGACTGCGTATTCGTGCCCTCGTTTTTTACTGGTGTTAATTACAGGTGGAGCGGGGCTTCCAGGAAGCTCACGAGGGCTTAAGGGACACGTAACATCCGCGGGGCTTCTGCGACAGGTCCTGTTACGGGCTTCATTTCGCACCGTCACCAGGTGCGTGAGCTCTTGCATTTGTACGGCTTACTATTCTGCCACCTAAGCAGCTATCCTCGTCACCGCGCATTTATTGAATTACCCTTCCTTCCTAATTAATTCTGCAGTGTAACATCCGCTCGAAATAGACGAGCTCATCTAATAAGTATTCCGTCAGAGCTGAACAGCGGTACAGGAAATACTTGAAATTACTATGGGTTTCCTCCTCCTGCAGTAATTGATGTTGAGCGGATGTATGGAGATAGGTAACGACGCGATTCAGATAGTGAAGGGAGACGAAAATTTTATAGTCATGGGTGACTGGAATTCGATAGTAGAGAAAAGGAGAGAAGGAAAAGTTGTAGGTGAATATGGAATGGGGGGAAGAAATGAAAGAGGAAGCCGCCTGGTAGAATTTTGCACAGAGCATAACTGAATCATAGCTAACACTTGGTTCAAGAATCATGAAAGAAGGTTGTATACACGGAAAAAGCCTGGAGATACTAGAAGGTATCAGATAGATTATATAATGGTAAGACAGAGATTTAGGAACCAGGTTTTAAAATGTAAGACATTTCCAGAGGCAGATGTGCACTCTGAGCACAAACTATTGGCTATGAACTGTAGATTAAAACTGAAGAAACTGCAAAAAGGTGGGAATTTAAGGAAATGGGACCTGGATAAATTGACTAAACCAGAGGTTGTACAGAGTTACAGGGAGAGCATAAGGGAACAATTGACAGGAATGGGGGAAAGAAATACAGCAGAAGAAGAATGGGTAGCTCTGAGGGATGAAATAGTGAAGGCAGCAGATGATCAAGTAGGTAAAAACACGAGGGCTAATAGAAATCCTTGGGTAACAGAAAAAATATTGAATTTAACTGATGAAAGGAGAAAATATAAAAATGCGGTAAATGAAGCAGGCAAAAAGGAATACAAACGTATCAAAAATGTGATTGACAGGAAGTGTAAAATGGCTAAGCAGGGATGCTAGAGGACGAATGTAAGGATGTAGAGGCCTATCTCACAAGGGATAAGATAGATATTGATTACAGGAAAATTAAAGAGACCTTTGAAGAAAAGAGAACCACTTGTATGAATATCAAGAGCTCAGATGGAAACAGTTCTAAGCAAAGAAGGGAAAGCAGAAAGGTGGAAGGAGTATATAGAGGGTATATACAAGGGCGATGTACTTGAGGACAATATTATGGAAATGGAAGAGGATGTAGATGAAGATGAAATGGGAGATATGATACTGCGTGAAGAGTTTGACAGAGCACTGAAAGACCTGAGTCGAAACAAGGCCCCGGGAGTAGACAACATTCCATTGGAACTACTGACGGCCTTGGGAGAGCCAGTCCTGACAAAACTCTACCATCTGGTGAGCAAGATGTACGAGACAGGCGAAGTACCCTCAGACTTCAAGAAGAATATAATAATTCCAATCCCAAACAAAGCAGGTGTTGACAGATGTGAAAATTACCGAACTATCAGTTTACTAAGCCACGGCTGCAAAATACTAACGCGAATTCTTTACAGACGAATGGAAAAACTGGTAGAAGCCGACCTCGGGGGAGATTAGTTTGGATTCCGTAGAAATATTGGAACACGTGAGGAAATACTGACCCTACGACTTATCTTAGAAGATAGAGTTTCTAGCTTTTGTAGATTTACAGAAGGCATTTGACAATGTTGACTGGAATACTCTATTTAAAATTCTGAAAGTAGCAGGGGTAAAATACAGGGAGCGAAAGGCTATTTACAATATGTACAGAAACCAGATGGCAGTTATAAGAGTCGAGGTCATGAAAGGGAAGCAGTGGTTGGGAAGGGAGTGAGATAGGGTTGTAGCCTGTATATTGAGCAAGCAGTAAAGGAAACAAAAGAAAAATTCGGAGTAGGTATTAAAATCCATGGCAAAGAAATAAAAACTTTGAGGATTGCCGATTACACTGTAATTCTGTCAGAGACAGCAAAGGACTTGGAAGAGTAGTTGAATGGAATGGACAGTGTCTTGAAAGGAGGATATAAGATGAACATCAACAAAAGCAAAACGAGGATAATGGAATGTAGTCGAATTAAGTCGGGTGATGCTGCGGGAATTAGATTAGGAAATGAGACGGCTAAAGTAGTAAATGAGTTTTGCTATTTGGGGAGCAAAATAACTGATGATGGTCGAAGTAGAGAGGATATAAAATGTAGACTGGCAATGGCAAGGAAAGCGTTCCTGAAGAAGAGAAATTTGTTAACATCGAGTATAGATTTAAATGTGAGGAAGTCGTTTCTGAAAGTATTTGTATGGAGTGTAGCCATGTATGGAAGTGAAACATGGACGATAAATGGTTTGGACAAGCAGAGAATAGAAGCTTTCGAAATGTTGTGCTACACAAGAATGCTGCAGATTAGATGGGTAGATCACATAACTAATGAGGAGGTATTGAATAGAATTGGGGAGAAGAGGAGCTTGTGACACAACTTGACTAGAAGAAGGGATCGGTTGGTAGGACATGTTCTGAGGCATCCAGGGATCACCAATTTAATATTGGAGGGCAGCGTGGAGGGTAAGAATCGTAGAGGGAGACCAAGAGATGAATACACTAAGCAGATTCAGAAGGATGTAGGTTGCAGTAGGTACTAGGAGATGAAGCTTGCACAGGATAGAGTAGCATGGAGAGCTGTATCAAACCAGTCTCAGGACTGAAGACCACAATAATAACAACGACGACGACGACGACGACGACGACGCGTACAATTCTCTAGCTCAAAACGTCAAGTATTCTAACGAAAATACAGTTAGGCAACAAAGTCACAGTGCTGATATTCGGCAAGCAGCCTTACGGCGAATGGGAGAGGGTACTTCTGGAGCCACTACCTTTACCACTTTTCGCTGTTTCTTTGGTAAATGGCGCGTAGAAATCATGCGTAACAGTAAACCTCGGTATTACCTAAATTACCAGATTTTCTTATTGGGGTCATTTCGCATTTGTGGGAAAAGGTAATATGTTGTCCGGCTCTTCCAGAGACGTACTCTCTTGGAATTTCGACAGTTAACCTGCCGGTGTTGCACAACCTCACTCTTTGTAGCACCTGACATTACAGTTTGTTGAACATCTCTGTAGTGCTACCACGCCGGCTAATCGATCGCTCACCACTTGGTTGGTTCGTCACGGCCGAACCGTCGCCATGGAAATGTTTCGTCGACAAAGTCAAGAGCATGTAAACTCGAGTGCGGTCGTGCACCATTCTGCCCTGCTGCAACATCACATTTGACTGAAAGGGAAGCAGCTGCATGACGGCAAGTTGCACGAACATGTCCAGATAAACGTATCCTTACTATTTGCTCGATAAAAAAAAAAGTTCAACTATATCGCCTTTCTTCAGGGCACACCACACATTCACTTTTTCGTTGTCTCTGATATGTTCCCGAAAACTGTGAGGATTTTTGAATCTCAGACGTTGTACCGATTAACCTTGCCACATGTGTGGAAGGTCACTTTCTCAGAGTAAACATTTCCTACACAGCTGGGGTTTTTCCGGAAATGATCCAACATCTCACTAACAATTTTTTGACGAATCTGCAAATAATGTCGCTTCAATGCATACACAGTTTTAACTTTTTAAGCGTGCAAGCGAAGTCGTTTTTGTGATCCGTTGAGTGAGGGATATTTAGATTTCGTAATGCTCGGCGAAATGACTTTTATAGGTTTCTTTGGAACGTGTCTCTGATCTCCTCTATCATTTTTTCAGATGTACGTTTTTTGCCAGAAGGTAACTGTTTACGTTCTCTGTGGCTAGGAACTTTCCTCACGCCACATCATAGACTGAGGTGCAGTCATTTCTGATAATTATTTAGCAAGTGAAACAAAACAGAAGGGAGCGTTTAAGAGAAAAAAGAACTGCACAATACATCTTGAGATACTTCACATGGTACCGAGAACAGGAAGTATCTTTCAGTTCTTTTAATTGCATTTGGAAATCAGGGAGGTTTCGTGTTAATCCATATTTAACAGTGCGAAGCCCAAATAGCTTTTTTCGTTCACGAGATCCAGGAATAAATTAACAGCGGAGCTAAGGTTGATGCCGTGTTCCTAGACTTCCAGAAAGCCTTCAGTACATTTCCTAATAGAAATACGGGTTGACTTTAAGACTTCGATTCAAAGAACAGAAGTACGTCGTTCTTAAAAAAGAGGATTCATTATATGCAACGGTAGCGGCCTTCGTTGGCAACGTGTTAGGAAATGTGGAGAGAGACAGACAGGCGATTAGCGCCTGAGGCAAAGCTGGACAGCCGACATATATATAATTAATGAAATCGAACTAATAAATCCGGTACTAATTATTAACATATTCTCCATCTTATGACAACTGCGATTAGACAAAGAAAAGTTTACAGAAAATTTTGCGCCAGACGCGTTTCGCTTTTATTTACAAAGCACCTTCTGTGTCATTCTGGAAAAACGTATACGTATGTTTGTAGAGTTTGGTTGTTACAGACTGAAAACAATATTTCTCTATAAAGATGGCGCGCAGTTTACTTACGGTGTTTCTGTCCCTATTTCACATATTCTGGAAAGCGCAGTTTTTCTTTTTTTATTAGCGGACGTTAAGGTCGAAAGGAATTTTATTGTACACATGCACTTAGCAGTTTTTTGTCGTTTTGCGCTTTCTCTTTCACTGCATTGGCGTTATTTGCACTTCACCTCACTTTACAAACAGAACTGCACTTACAAACGTTCGACTCAGGACAGTATTACAGTGTTTAGGCTCCTTCATTTGTTTTTCGTGTAGTTTATGAGCGTTCCCGTGTGTGTGTGTGTGTGTGTGTGTGTGTGTGTGTGTGTGTGTGTGTGTGTGTGTGTGTATAAAAAAAAGAGAAGAGAGAGAGTATCCGAAGAAATGAGTTTAAGTTTCTCACTAAAGTCATCCTGCGTGTACTGCCGCTTTGTCTAATAAAATGTTACTTCTTCCCACATACATCTCCCGAAATGACAACGTTGAAAAAATCGAGAAATTAAAAAGCTAATACAGAGATTCACCGACAACTTCTTCCCACGCGCCATTAACGTGTGAAACAGAGCAGGGGGATCAATTAGTGGTACCAGAAGGCCGCACACCGCCAGGTGGACTGTGGAATATTGATGCAAATGTACAAAAAATGGTTCTGAGCACTATGGGACTCAACTGCTGAAGCCATCAGTCCCCTAGAACTTAGAACCACTTAAACGTAACTAACCTAAGGACATCACAAACATCCATGCCCGAGGCAGGATTCGAACCTGCGACCGTAGCGGTCTTGCGGTTCCAGACTGCAGCGCCTTTAACCGCACGGCCACTTCGGCCGGCGCAAATGTACATAAAATACTACAACACCTGACGGATCGGCCGTGTTACAGCGGGAGTGGGTTTGTGCAGTCAGCGTCTCAGTGTTGCAGGTACCACACGCATTACTAAAAAAAGTCGCCCCTTCCCCCAATCCCCCCACGTTTTTAGTGTGTGTGTAAAGACTAATCTCAAGAATACCTGTAAGGATTTTGATACGGATTTCACTAAAGGACAGACGAATTCACGAGCAAGATTTCTGTACATGATTATTACTGGTTCGCTAGGCAAGCTGTCCGATCGTAGATACTTAGTACTACCTATGCGTAGGCGGGTCGCGTGTCGCTGGTGCTGAACAACGCAGTGAGAGACGCGTTGAAAAAGTCGTTATGCTTCACGGTGAGCTTTATCGACCAAATTCCGGAACGAGTCAACATACAACGTCCTCCAATATCCCGCTCGCACAATAACTAAGACTGCAAAATTAAAGAAATGGCGCCTTACGTTTAAGAGCACCGACAACCTCTCTTGCCGAGTATCGCCCGCAAATGTAATAGATCGAAAGGAAAATGAATCCGTTCACAACATTTACTCTCTGCCACACACCGTACCGTAGCTTGTGGAGTTCAGATTTAGATTCTATCCTTCCCTTGGTTGTGCTCCGTCTAGAACGAACTCATTGTCGACAGGACGGTGAACCCCATAATTCTTTCCTTCCTTCTTAACGAACTGGTGATGCGTCTAAAAGTTCACAAACATGTCACGTCAGAAGTGAAGGCGATGATAAAATTCTCTAAAGTAGTGTCAGTACTGGAATCAATAGCTGATACTGCAGTCGAACCTGCATAAGCCGGAGCTGAATGGACCATAAATTTTTTTCTCGCTTATAGAACATTCTCACTTTCATGGTTCCTAACTTATATACGTTAAGAGGTTTTCCTTACTACGTATTTAGCAATTACATCTGTCATTGAGTGTTAAGAAAAAAATGGAAACAGGATAAAGAATACAGGCGGAATTAAGAAATAAAGACTGGCAAGGTAATTATCTGAAATATTCATTACGTACAACGGTACACTTATTTCAAGGAATCGATCAGTTTCATTCACCATATCCAGGGGCCGGTGACCTCCCAAATCAACCAACCACTATATCTATTGCGGACGGCGAACTACGAGTGCGATTTGAATTGGCAATTTATTTGGGTATCATACGCAACCAGTCACTTTTTTTTACTTTTACAGCATTTATTTTCTGCACCACTTCGGCTCGTCATCAAATGGAGGTGTTACAGGGACACTGTCTGGACCATTTCCAGCTAGACGCTGTGGTCATGGTGCTGGCGGAAATACGGAAATTTAGTTACCGGAAATGAAAAGTCAATGAAATAGAAAGATTGTTACTTTTTGAGCACGTAACCTGCACTTCCTTGCGGTACCTATGGCAAATGGCTCAAATGGCTCTGAGCACTATGGGGCTTAACTTCTAAGGTCATCAGTCCCCTAGAACTTAGAACTACTTAAACCTAACTAACCTAAGGACATCACACACATCCATGCCCGAGGCAGGATTCGAACCTGCGACCGGAGAGGTCGCTCAATTCCAGTCTGTAGCGTCGCCACCCCGGCCGTACGTTTTGAAGGCTATACAAACACACAAACACATGGTATTTAGCAGCACTTGGTTTCACACTCATTTGCGGCAAGTGAAGTTTGAACTGAAGTACAAAGAATGTGAATATGATAGGTATACAAATTTTGGCACACTGCAATCTTTCACCTGCATTACACATTCGATAAATTATCTATGTTTGTAAGTTTCAGTTATTTCTATCAGCAGCACGACTACAGTGTCTGGCTGCACATGGTCCACATAATGTTCCTGTAACGACTCCAACTGATGACGATCTTTCAGTGGCTTCAAAACTAGTCAATGGTACAGGAAATAAATCATATCAAAATTTTAAAAAATCGACTGCGTGCGTGTTATACCCTCATAAATCGCCATTCTACCAGTTTCTTTTCTGTTTTGGCGGTTTGAAAATGTTTTTCATTTCGTAAATAGGCTATGTATTATCAAAAACTGATTCATGAAAATTAAAAACGTTTGTTGACCATATTAATCGCATCTACAGTTTGTAGTATCAAAAGTGTATAACAATGGACACATATTGGGTAGATAAATTGTTACCTCGCATATCCCACAGGTAATTCTTGTTTGAAGTAGTGGAGGGATGGATAGATGGTTTCATTGTCGGTTGTAGAGGTCTGGACACGAAATAAACAACTCTCCCTTGTAGAAGTTTCTATGTTTTCACTTACACAAGTTTTAGTAGGTGAAAATGACGGGACCCGGTGATTAGTCTCAGAGCTTTCTCACTTTTCTAAGTTCGGTTCTAATTACTGCAGTAATGATAAACATCGTTATACGTACATGTCACGCAGTTTTCTTTTTCGGATACGACTGCCTCGTCTAAATACCTCATTTGCGAGCCTTTCTATCAGGAATACGACGATCCTGCTCATTAGATAACGGAAAAAAACAATTTCCCACTCAAAAAACGTTAACGTCGTACGTCACTCTTTTTCCTAAGTTCATCTTACAAAAGGAAGCAAATAATCACAGTATTTCTGCTTTTGTATTTCGTTTATTTCGTCCGGCACGATATCGGACACGTGTTCTAAGTTCGAATGTTTAAGCTAACATAGTAGCGTTTGGACGAAACTCCGCCGCTGTTTCTATGTGCAGGCGAGACTGCTCGCACGCACAGCTTTCTAAATAACTCTTGGCTGCAATGGTTATCGGGTTATCTCCGACTTCATTAGCGACTTATCGACGTTCTTTACGTCACCAACGCAATTATATCGCCGGCTGCCTCTCGCGGAATAATCGCTAATGACGATATACTGTAGTTTCATTTCTATTACGGACAAAGCGAGTGATGAACTTTAATATGGCTATTGAAATCACATTTCCGTTGTCTCCCTACCAATATGCAGTTGTGAAGTGAGACCGGTCAAGATCCTCTCACACAGAACGTCAAAGGGAAATCACCTCATGCAATGAAAGCATTCTCTCCGCGGAATTCAAAGAACAACTGCCTCACACAACGCCACTCTACGCTCAACATCACGTCAAAACACTATCACAGTAGTATGAAACTGTAGAGTTTTATGTCCCGTCGGTAATTAGGTCACTAGAGACGAAGCCGAAGTTTGCATTGGTGGAAGAGAAAGGTCGGGTCCTTAAATGATCAACCTGCCATTTGGGGAAACTACGGGAAACCTAAATCTGAATAGCCAGGTGAGGATTTGAACCGCTCTCCTCCCCACTGCGGGCCCAATACCTCGCCACTGTGTCACGCCGCTCTGTGGAAACGTAGTAGTATTTATTGATGGCCAGAGAAAAATTCATAATGAGTGAAATGGCCACATAAAATAAATTGTAGGAAAGCCATATGCTAGGCTGAAATACATACGAAGAGTCTTAAGGAAATGCAAGCCAATCCACGTAAAAAGTAGCTTACAAACCACTTGTTCGGCCGATTCTAGAGTTACTCGTACGTCTTGGACCCTTATCAGGTTGGATTAATAGAAGAGATAGGCAAGATCCAATGAAGAGAGCCGCATTCCGTTGCGCGATCCCTTAGTCGGCGCGAGATGATTACGAAGATGCACCAATTCCTGTGGCACGCGCTGCAAGAGGGGCGTCAATCACGGAGGGTTTTACTACTGAAATTTTCAGAGAGTAGCTCAGGAAGAGCTGGGAAATGTGTTACTTCTCTCCATATACCTCTCGCGAAATAACCACGACTAGAAAATCAGAGCTGTGGCTAACACACTTCAATCATTCTATCCACGTGCTACTCGCGGATGTAACAATGAAGAGGAGAACGGATAGTGGTGCGCTCCGCCACACATCGTAAGGTGGCGTGCAGAGTGCGTGCAGAGGTTTGACGTAGAAATAGAAGGAGCATCTTGACAAGGTGGTTGTTGTGGTCTTCAGTCCAGAGACTGGCTTGATGCAGCTCTCCATGCTACTCTATCCTGTGCAAGCCTCTTCATCTCCAAATAATTACTGCAACTTACATTGTTCTGAATCTGCTTAACGTAGTCCTCTCTTGGTCTTTCTCTACGGTTTTTACCCTCCATGCTGCCCTCCAGTACTAAATTGGTGATTCCTTGATGCATCAGAACGTGTCCTACCAATCAATCCTTTCTTCTAGTCAAGTTGTGCCACGAATTCGCCTTCTCCTCAATTCTATTTAGTACCTCCTCATTAGTTACGTCATCTACCCATCTAATTTTCAGCATTCTTCTGTAGCACCACATTTCAAAAGTGTCACTTCTGTACTTGACTAATCTGTTTATCGTCCATGTTTCACTTCCGTACATGGCTACACTCCATACAAACACTTTCAGAAACGACTTCCTGACACTTAAATCTATACTCGATGTTAACAAATTTCTCTTCTTCAGAAAGGCTTTCCTTGCCACTGTCAGTCTACTTTTTATATCATCTCTACTTCGACCATCATCAGTTATTTTGCTCTCCAAATAGCAAAACTGATTTACTACTTTAAGTGTCTCATTTCCTAATCTAATTCCCCCAGCCTAACCTGATTTAATTCGACTACATTCCACTATCCTCGTTTTGCTTTTGTTGATGTTCATCTTATATCCTCCTTTCAAGACACTGCCCATTCCGTTCAACTGCTCTTGCAAGTCCTTTGCTGTCTCTGACAGAATTACAATGTCATCGGGAAACCTCAACGTTTTCATTTCTTCGCCATGGATTTTAATTCCTAATCCGAATTTTTGTTTTGTTTCCTTTACTGTTTGCTCAATATACAGAGTGAATAACATCGGGGACAGGCTACAACCCTGTCTAACTCTCTTCTCAACCACTGCTTCCCTCGACTCTTATGGCTGTCATATGGTTTCTGTACAAATTGTAAATAGCCTTTCGCTCCCTGTGTCTTACTCCTGACACCTCCACAATCTTAAAGAGAGTATTCCGGTCAATATTGTCATAAGCTTCCTCTAAGTCTACAAATGCTAGACCTATCTTCTAATTTAAGTCGTAGGATCAGTAGTGCCTCGTGTGTTCCAAATTTCTACGGAATCCAAACTGACCTTCCCTGATGTCGGCTTCTATCGGTTTTTCCATTCGTCCGTGAAAAATTTGTGTTATATTTTACGTGTTAGTATTTGACAAGGATCTGGAGCAATTTCGACAAACCTTTAAGAATTGAAAGAACTAGCAAAGTGTCGTGCAAACATTTGAAAACGTACACACATTTTTTCGAGAAAATATGTAAGGCAGCTACATACAAACAGACCAACAATGTTCGGAGGTAAATCTTCGTTTTTCTTTTCACTGATTGCTAAATAACGCCAAAAAGTCTCCCTCACTTGCTCTTACTATCTCCATTAAAGCTGTTTTCGTAACAAAGATTTTCAGAGTGTTTATGTTTTTATTTATGCACAGTGTAGGATGTTTCTTTGACCAGGTATTGTAAAACCTAAATAATTTTCGCTTTCACATGTCGACTTTCTTTCATGGAAGGACACACGCTGGAAATAATTGTACACCTTGCAAGGCGTCATAAAAACAAAGCAAGCAATTAAAATAAAAACCACAAAATCAATCACTATAACATTAGTATTCATAACAAGATAGAACCAAATCAGATACGGTACTTTCAGATAACACCACCGTTTCGGCAACGTCGTTCTATTCCTCAATAGAATTCTTGACGCTGACGTTCAGCTCCGACAGCTGTGAGAATACCATTTGGAATACACGGTGGAATGTTTTAACGTGACATTAACCTCAACGCGTACCTAACCTTACAAAGAAAGTAAATCTGCTCAGAACTGCCCGTCACTCACACAAACAAATTATGGTAAGCAAGCAAGAAAAACATGCGTCTAGAGAGACAGTAATTCAAAATTAGATTTCAGTTAAAAAGGATGACAGATGTCTTCGACACTTAAGCCGGAGAAATAAGTTGATGTGAAATCGAATTGACCTAACACTGAATCAATAAAGCATACTCCTACAAAATTAACAATCTGAGGAGCTTCTAGATTACGCTGCGTAAGGGTAACAATGTTCGTATCAAAATATTTCTATCTCTCAAATACGCTTGAGTGCACCAATTATTAATGGTACAAGTCAATTACCAAATCCACGAATTATAATAGGTATTACTATAAAGAAAATTATTACAAATGTGTGGGCTGTAATAACAACACTATAAATCTGGTCATCTCCAATTAGAGATCCTGGTTCACCAAGTTCAGCACGAATAAGTATTCTTATTGATGTTCGTACTATTCCTGCCCATGCTCCAAATAGGAAGTATAAAATACCAATGTCCTTATGGTTTGTTGAGAATAATCATTTTTTGCGGTAAGATAAAGTTTGCATCAACTGTAGTACGGTTCATCTGATCACTATAGCGAGTGTGGTGCTAACGGAGGTGTTACGCCCGTCCGTTCCTCCGATCTTTGAATCGACTTTCCCATTTAGTTATAAGCGGAACTGGTGTTTATTCGGTCCCGGAACCGCGATGCAAAAGGACTTTTTCAAATATACATAAAATCACCAGAAATGAAAAAAGCAGTAACATAAAAATCCTGGACCTTTTAATTTACAAACGGCGTTTGTCCACTTAGCTACCGAGCAACAGATGTGAATGCACAATCCAAATACAAAAACGCGCAAATGTTTGGATTGCACTTATTTATTAAAGCGAGCGATTCAGTCACCAACATTCTACTACACTGTAAGTGCTCTTTATACAGCGATAATTCTTCCCGATTGCTTCGGCGTCATTCTACTCGGGTTTCATTGCTAATGATGTCAGCAACTAGTCTGTCTTCATTTCTCCTCCCTACACGAGGCATCACAACAACGTTTCACCAGGCAACGCCGGTCAACTGCTGTTTGTGTATGAGAAATCGGTTGGAAACTTTCCTCATGTCAGCACGTTGTAGGCGTCGCCAACCTTGTGTGAATGCTCTGAAAAGCTAATCATTTGCATATCACAGCATCTTCTTCCTGTTGGTTAAATTTCGCGTCTGTAGCACGTCATCTTCGTGGTGTAGCAATTTTAACGGCCAGTAGTGTATATGAATTACATGAACTAGCGTAAAATAACCCTTCCGCTACTGGCAGAACGCTATCTGCATCATCAAAATCATGATGTTCGAAAAATAGTTATCTCTAGTACACTGAAACTGCCGGCCGCTGTGGCCGGGCGGTTCTAGGCGTTTCAGTCCGGAACAATGCGGCTGTTACGGTCGCAGGTTCGAATCGTGCCTCGGGCATGGATGTGTGTGATGTCCATAGGTTAGTTAAGTTTAAGTAGTTATAAGCCTAGGGGACTGATGACCTCAGATGTTAAGTCCCCTAGTGCTCAGAGCCATTTGAACAATTTTACACTGAAACTGGATTACTGAACACACTCAATGGCTAAAGCAGGGATGCCAACCGAATTCGGCTCGAAATTACGAATGTGCTGTAATTTTGGACAGATCTCGTACGTGCATGGTACGAAGAGCACCAGGGTGGGTTGGCCTTACTCGCCTGGCCAGCAAACGCCCCTGATTTAAACTCAATCGAGAATCCATGGGAGCACCACAATCGAGCTGTTCGCGCCTTGGTTCCTTAACCGAGAAACCTAGAGCAGCTGGCCACGGCTCTGTAGTCTTCATGGTTCCACATCCTTATCGGTACCTTCCAGAACATCACTGACACTTTTCTCGCACGTTTCGTAGCGGTCCGCGCTGCAAAAGGTACTTATTCAGGCTTTTGATACATGCTCGCATTAATGTGACTGGTCAGTGTAGTAAATTCCGTGATAAACTTGATGCTTTCTTCAGCGTTGCTAGGAATGTTCTTCACTGCTACTATAAAGTGCAGGAGCTCTTCTCGATCTCAAGTTCACTGTTTAAGCGGCGTAACAAACTCTTTACAAACATTTACAAGCTGATTGTGATCGTCGTATGCCGTATGCATACGATTGTCATGTTTGATAAAGGCACGTAGCGGAACGGAAGATTCCTCCCACTGAAGTTTCAAATGCGAAGACATTGCGGCTGTGAGAACGCCGACTGGCCATCGCATTTCCCGTCACTCCCCACTGCGCCGCAACTGCTCTGCTGCCTGTGTTTACCGTGTAACTGCCGGAAATTTCATTGTTGCATGTCTGCTACTTGTTGTTCAATGCTCTATTGAGTAGAACGTTGTGTTGCATATTTTGTGAATTTCGAGATGGCAGAGTTAGAGCAGCAACGCGGCTGCGTTAAATTGTTTTCAAGAAAACCTTTACAGGGACACACCTAATGATGCAGGAAGCTACGGTGATACGTGCTTAAGCGACACTCGGTGTTACGAATGGTTCACACGGTTTACAAATGGCCAGACGGAAGTTGATCATCATCCTTCAGGGCGCACTTCAACATCTGCCGACGACGCTCATGTCAGAAACGTCAACGAAACTGTGTCTGCCAATCCAAGACTGACTGTCCGAGGGATTGCAGAAGAATGTAGCATTTCAGTTGGGTCATATCATGAAATCCTGACACAGCATCTTGGAATGCATCGTGTTGCGGCCAAGTTTATCCCAAGGCCCATGAGTCAAGATGAGACCTCCCAATCAGTGAAGACCTTTTGTGTCTCGCAAATGAGAACGAGATGTTACTTAAGAGAATCATAACTAGTGATGAGACTTGCGTCTACGGTCATGATGTCGAGACGAAGGTTCAGTGTTCGCTATGAGTCAGCAATGGTTCTCCACGTCAGGTCAAATGTCAAAGTCAAAGTCATGCTGATAGTTTTCTCTAACTTTAAAGGATCAGTTCAACATGAATTCGTGCCACATGGTCAAACTGTCAACCGCTGGTACTATCGGAACGTCTTGCGCCACGTACGAGAAAATGAGAGAAGGAAACGGCCTGAAATGTGGAGAGACAGTTCACGGCTCTTGCACCACGTTAACGCACTTGCATATTCATCCATGTTGGTGCGTGATTATTGCACAAAAAAGAAATCACTGTCCTGTCTTATCCTCCGTACTATCCAGACCTGTCCCCTGCGGACTTTTTTTTTTATTTCCAAAGTTGAAATCCCCGTTGATCGGACGAAGATTTGCAACGATAGACGAGACAAAAGACAATTCGCAGACGGCGCTTCGCGCAGTCCAGCAAGTGACGTATCAAGCCTGCTTTCGGAAGTGGAAACAGCGTTGGCACCGGTGTATCAATTGTGCAGGAGAGTATTTCGAAGGAGACCATGCACAATAAGTAAAAGATAAGAGCAGAAAAATTTAGTGGACAAGTTTCGGAATTTTATAAACAGACCTCGTACACCGCTAGCTATGTGGCACTTTGCGTTGTCCTGCTGGTAGATGCCATCTTGGCGAGAAATAACAAACTGCACGGTCCACATGGAGAGATGCATACTTATATTGATCCATTGTGAATACCAGAATGATGACATCACTCTGAGAATGGCACGAAAACATTCCCCAGATACATAACGTTCCTTCCTCCGGCGTGGAATCACCTGAATGTTGTTGCAAGGTGTTTGCTTTCAGACGTTTCATGCGGTAAACGATAACTTCCGTCTGTCTGATAGACCATAAAACGTCGTTCATCTGAAAAGGCAACCTGTCGCCACACAGAGAACTTCAAGTTGCGGTACGCGTGCAAATCCCAGTCTTCGTCGCCGATAAACAGCACGGGTGCAAGAACCCGGAGGCCCATATGCAGCAACGTTCTCTGAACGCTCATTGGTAGCACCTGGGTTCGTCTGAAAGATAGTAGACAGTGATTGTGGTATAGAGAGAGCAAAGGAGAGAATGGCTGTGTGAGAGAAAGAGAATGACATAGTGTCAGCGGAACATAGTTGGCTGTGACAGAATAGAGAGAAGCAGACAATGCCAGCGGGAGAGGAATAAAGAGAAGGAGAAATTGGAAGTGGATGAGAGCCAGTGATAATGAGAGACAGAATGTATGACAATGACAAAGAGGAAGGGAGAGATAGCGACAATGAGAACAGGCAGCAGCATTAGCAAGTAATCAATGAGAGGCAGCAAGAGAGAGGAAGAGAAACACAGAGACATTGAGAGAAGATTCCGACAGTGAGAGGAAGAGGAGAAGGAAGTAATAGGAAAGATGGAAAGAGACTGACTGTGAGACGGGAGACAGTGACAGAGAGACATAATGATTGCGCTAAATGAGTGATGAGCATGGGCAAGTGGCAATGGGTGGGAACAGGCGGCTGACAGTGATGAACTAGTGGGTGTGAACGACACAGTGAGACGATGTTGTGGAAGCTAGAGTTGAGTCGCGTGTTAAAAAGAGCACGAGTATGTTCACGTCTCAAAATCATTAAAGGTGTTGACGAAGGTAGAATGAGGCAGCTGGTAACACACTTTTCAGTCAGAGTCTTTTCAATGGTAGCACATTCGCCTTTTTTGCGCTCCGATAGATGCATTTTTCCGCTGATGAAATGATACGGCAGCATTAAGTTTTCAGTTTATTTATTTAATTTATGGCAGTGTAACCTCATTTAGAGTGGCTTACACATTTCTGTCTCCAAAATTAATTAGCCTGAAAAATATCCCGTTTCTCCTGTAAGGCCTCCACATGACTCGCCTCTTCCCCCCCCCCCCCCCTTTCCCCCATCTCTGCCCTGAGCTGTGTCGGAGTGTCGCATCATTGACTCGCAAGTCGCCGAAGTGGTGTCAACTAAAAAGACTTGCAATAAGGCGGCCGAACCCCGAAGGGGATACCCCGGCCAATAAATGCCATCTGATTTTTTTTTTTTTCCACCCCGTCTACACCTGAAGCACACTGGCTTTGAAGCTGAAGTTAAACAATTTATTTTTAGAAATAAAGACGCCTTCATCTGTAACGCACACGGGTACCGGTAGCGTCTGCCGTGACGGCGCCGTGTAGTGCAGCGTAGCGCAGCGCAGCGCCTGGCAGCCTCTACGGAGCAGACTGCTAGCCGGCCGCTCCCGGCCCACGGCACGGCGCGGCGCGGTGCGGCGCGGGCCGCGACCCAGTTCTGGGCACGCCGCAGGTCGATAGGCGGCGTTTAGCGTCGCCACGGCAGCGTGCTCCAAGCGCCCAGGCGCACGCCGTCTCCGAGCGGCGCACGCGTTTTCGCTCACCTCCCTCTTTCGCACCAACTCGGCAAAAAACATTCCTGCTCTTCTTCCTCACAGACGTTTCACCCATAAAAGCTTCATCTGAACATTCCATACACCAACAACAGCTGGGCATGCAAGAGTGGATTTCTACAACGTGGGTTTCCACTGACAGCAAGAGGTCGAGTGTAGGATTGGACACATGATCACATCCAAGATATTACACAACTGAACCGTGAAAGGCCTTGTTTGTGGAAATTATCTTACGAACACTACACAGACAAGAATACAAGAAGTACCGCTTCCTCATTTCTAGACGGTATTCGAATAGTCGACGGAAGTGTAATAAAAACTATGTTACAAAATCTGAGAGCTGATAATGGTGGAGGCCTCTTAAATAGATTAACTGAGAGAGGTTATGGGACCAAACGGCGATGTCATCAGTCCCGCGATTCCGAAATGAGTCACAGAAAAAAAGGGTCTGTTCAAAGTGGACAGATCCAGTCAGGGGAGTCAAATTATAAAATAATGAACATTAAACAACCACAGTAAAGGCATAAAAGGTGAGACCAAATCTAAAAACTGGAAAAAAGCGGGGCAGTCATGTGTTTACAGGCCGAAAAGACTCTAAAAGAAGTCTTTGCAGTTTATGGCGGGTCATGGCCCATCGAACATAGGCCGGTGTGAGGTGGAGCGTACACCATTAAGTTAAGTAGTGGTTTTGACTTTGTATATATGTACTGTTTGGGTTTTCCTTTTCTTTTTCGTTTATAAACGTATAGCTATGGTTTTCTTTTAATCATTGACAAAGGTCTTCTTAAGCGCTTGTGGGTTTTATTGTTGTTCTGAAGAAGGTGTAGTTATCTACGCCGAAACCTGGGTTAACACTTCACACTGGGTGCTTTTTTCGCAATCGAGGCGGGTTATTAGTTTTTTAATATCTAAAAGAAGTCCCAACGACAACCAACCTGCCCCTGCTGCAAGACCAAAGGAGAACCGTATATCTGGAAATACTCGTAAAAACCACGTTCACTGAGAAAACCAAGGACAACTTCAGCCATCTGTGGATCGTCTGCTAATATTAAATTTAAGGAATCGGTAAGACTACTTAACACGAAGGGCCGAAAGAAGGGGACATTCCACCAATATGTGACGTATCGTCAGTCTGACCCAACAACCATGTCGTGGCTGTGGGTCGTTACGTAGGAGGAAACAATAGGTGAGCCGGGTATGAAAAATGCGTAAACGGAATAAAACAGTGGACTCCTTCCGAGAGGAGCACAAAGAAGAGCGCCAAACTACAGTGGACTGCTTGATTGTGCGGTTTATTACTACGAGCAGATGGCATTCCACTGCTGGACAGAGAGAGATGTGACATACATCCGCATATTCGCAGCTGGAATCATGAAATGAAATGAAAGCTCAGTATCGGCTTCTCTAGCCAAATGGGCAGCAAATTCAGTCCCTGGGATGCCCACGTGACATGGGACCCGAGAAAGATGACTGAACAGGGGGTGCGCTCAAGGGCAGAGATGAGGTCATGGACAGCAGAGACCAAAGGGCGACGAGAGTAACATCAGTCGATAGCCTGCAGGCTGCTCGTGGAGTCTGAACAAATTAAAACACTGTGGAGGGAGGCCTCAGAAACAAAAAGCAGGGTCCTGTTAATGGCTAGAAGCTCTGCTGTGAACAAACCACATGATCCCGGCAATAAATGGTGTTCGAAGCCAGTAGGTGACGCGAAAGTGTATCCCACTTCATCAGTACTCTTAGAACCATCAGTGTAAAAGGTGGTGGCACCCTGGAACTCTGCAAGAATGGCACAGACAAGGCGCCAGAAAAATGTAGATAGTGATTGAGACCTTACGACCCTGTAATAGATGTCCTAATCTGTGGTCTAGGCACCATCCACCATCCAAGGAGGGGGCGGGGGGGGGGGGGAGGGGATGTATGGGAGGAAAGACACGGGGTGCCGTCCAGTGAGTAGATATGGAGATCCCGACAGAGGGAAGTGGACGCATGCCAACCGGCAATCCCACCCATGGGCAGGTGTTAGGAGGGAGACATTCCTCATTGGCGAAGAGCCCAGGGTACACAGAATGGTCAGGGAATTGGCGAATGGGGATTGAGTAAGAAACAAGGAGTTGGCTCTGTCGGATGTGCAGAGGGGGAATCCCCACTTCTGTGAGGAGACTATCAACAGGATTAGTGCGAAAGGCACCAATAGCCAGACGCACCCTGCAATGATGGACAGGGTCAAGGAGTTTCAAAGTGGAAGTCTGGACAAGACGACAGCACGGTAAATAAAGATGGAGAAGAATCGAACGATCTGCACCCCAAGATGTGTGGGCCAGGAGGCAGAGAGCGTTAAGCTTCTGCACATATGTAGTCTTTAGTTGGCGAATGTGGGGCAGCCATGTCAACTTGTTATGAAAAATAAGGCCCAAGAAACGGGACAGTGCCACAAAATCGAGGAGCTGGTTGCTTGAATAAAGTTCTGGATCAGGGTGTACTGTGGGTGGACGACAAAAATGCATAACCCGCGTTTAGGACGGAGAATACTGGAAGCCATGGGCGGTGGCCCACGCAGAGGCGCGTTGGATGGAGCCTTGCAGCTGGTGCTCAGCAGATGCAACCGAGTGGGAACTGCACCAAATGCAAAAATCGTCGACGTACAGTGCCAGTGTAATCAGAGGCCCACCAGGTGTCACAAGCTCATTGACGGCAATGAGGAAGAGCGTGACACTTAGCACAGAACCCTGTGGCATACCATTCTTCTGAATCTGAGGGGCGCTGAGTGAAGTGCCAACTCGAACCCAGAAGAGCTGGTAAGATGAAAACTCGCGTATAAAAGTCAAAAGGGGACCATGGAAGCCCCAGTCAGAGAGGGTAACTAAAATATGATGGCGCCACGCCATGTCATACACCCTATGTAGGTCAAAGAAGACCACGACAGTGTGTCAGCAGTGAGTAAAAGCCTGTCACATGGGTGATTCCAATTGCAGTAAATGGTCAACTGGAGCTCACCCTGCCCGAAATCCACACTGATATGGGGACAAAAGTACCGAACATAATCTGAAGTTGGCCATACTCCAAGCAATTTACAAAGTACATTCGTAAGGCTAATTGGGCGGTAGCTGTTGAGATACGATGCGTTCTTCCAGGGCTTAAGGATGAGGATAACTATACTGTCTCGCCATTTTGTTAGAAATGTGGTTGAAGATCCTGAGGAGCTGTTGCTTCTGGGGAATGACCAAGTGTTGGATCATGCGGTTGTGGATGGAATATGGCCCTGGAGCTGCGTCTCGTGAAGAGTGCATTACAGGGCTCAACGTGGTGTGCGATGAAACAGAAGGGGGTCTGTTCAACTCTGTGTTTCTGCCAGAGAAAGGTAGTAGGGTAGGAAGAGCACCTTGGATGTTGGACAGCTGACTGCCGCTGTTCGCCCAGAAGGCTACAGAGATTTGACCAAACCTGCAATGAAGAGGCATAGGTCCCCAGGGAGGAAACATAGCGCTCCCAGCATTCCTTTTTACTCCGCTTAATAATGAGCCTTAGCATAGAGATGCTTAGGACATTGGCCTGTGAAGGGTGTCGCTTAAATCGCTGCAGCACCCGTCGGGGGTCCTGGACTGCGACTGCGAGATCCTTGGTCCACCACGGTACTGGCCGACGACGAGGGGGGACCTGTGGATAGGGGACAGCAGTGCCAGCAGCATGAAGAATAGTGGCAGAGATACCATGCACGACTACATCAATGGAACTCGAGAGGCAGGTGTCAAAGTGGACAGCTAATGTAGATAAAGGCCATTTGGCCCTGCAAAACGCCCAACGTGCGGGCCTGTCTGCCTGGCAGAAGCAGGGGAACCACAGAATCACCGGAAAGTGGTCACTATCACAAAGGTCATCATTGGATGACCAATGTAGGGAAGCCAGGAGGGCAGGGGAGGAGATTGTAAGATCGGTAGCAGAGAAGGTGTCACGAACGGCACTGAAGTGAATAGGGGAACCATCATTGAACAGACACAAATCGAGGTCTGTGATAAGTTGGTCAATTAGGATACCCCCTACCCATTGAAGTGACTCTCCCCGTGGATGGCGGGCACTGTAGTCCTCAAGGAGAAGAAACGGGATCGGGAGTTGCTGGATTAAGGTAGTGTAACGTAAGGAAGTGGCCCATCTGGAGGGAGGTAGACTTTGCAAATGGTGATTTCCAGAGTCGTTTGCACTCTAACTGCTATCGCTTCCAAGGTGGTACACAGGGGGATCCAGTCACTAAGGACATCAGAGTGACCCAAAGTGCAGACCCCACCAGATGCTATCCTGGGGCCAGCACGGTTCCAACGTAATGCCCAATAACCACGAAAAGATGGAGAGTGGTCATCACAGGAATGCGTTTCTTGAAGAACGAGACAGAACGCAGAGTAGGAGAAGACCTTGGATTTCTGGTAGGTGACGATAGTATCCGTTGCAATTCCACTGGATGATCGTGTGGCGTGAATCCAAGGTAGACATGAAGAAGCTGACAAAGAGGTCAGGTCACTCGGTCAGTAGTTGTCACCGACAAGGATGTCGGTGACATCCATAAATAAGATGTCAACTTAGTTTGCGAGGGGGGAGATGGCACCTCCGGGGGCACTAGGGGTGCCTTGTCTTGGGATTTATGTTTCTTCTTTTTCTTCTCTTTCTGAGGTGGAGGAGGGCAGGGCACTGGGGGAGTACATGCTTCTGCAAGATCGGGAACCGAAAGAGAACAGGCGACCTTGGGGTGCACAGATGGTGCAGCTCGTGGCGGAATGGTGTGAACAGTCTTCTGCCCTGAGAAATGCTGGGAAGAGGGGTCCCAGGAGGGAGCCCGATCATCGGCAGATGCCGAAGAAGGGGGGCACTTCTTCAGCCAGGGCGGTGAAACGACTCCCTGGGAACTGCAGGGGAGGGGGATAGGTCTGGGGTAAGGACGAGGGAGGAGGCGCAAAGGGTGTAACACAGGCAAAAGTTCAAGACAGTGACACTGTATGGAGTCTCTCATATTTTTGGCGAGCCTCAGCGTAAGACAGGTGATCCAGGGATTTGCCTTCTTGGATCTTTTTTTCTCTCTTGTAAGCTGGGTAATCTGGCGAGCGAGGGCAGTAGTGGTCAGCACAATTGACACACACACACACACACACACACACACACACACACACACACACACACACACAGGCGGAACACAGGGGCTTCCGTCA
Source organism: Schistocerca serialis cubense (assembly GCF_023864345.2). Classification (NCBI taxonomy): domain Eukaryota; kingdom Metazoa; phylum Arthropoda; class Insecta; order Orthoptera; family Acrididae; genus Schistocerca; species Schistocerca serialis. The sequence continues at coordinate 68,346,275 of NC_064638.1, forward strand.
TGGAATGGGTGGCGACAGTCAACACACAGGGTGGCGACAGTCAACACACAAATGGTCCGCCTAACAGCAGGAAGACATATGCCCAAAACGCAAGCACCAAAAGGACCGCATAGTTGGAGGGATGTATGGCTTCACGTCAAACCTGTAGCACATAACCTTGATCTTCTCAGAAAGGGTATCCCCCTCGAAGCCCAGAATTAAGACGCCAGTATCTGTGCGGTTGTCTTTCCGACCATTCTACACACACTGAATAAAATGAACGCCACGCCTCTCCAGATTAGCCTGGAGTTATCAGTTTTCAGGATGGGGCCCCTATGAAAAAGCAAGCACTCCTTAGCGTACATGGGGAGGGAACAGCTCAGATATCAGTAGTGTGATCCCTGTGTTGCCAGGGGGCTCAGCCATATGGGTACCTAACAGTACCACCACACGGACTGGCTACAGGTGCTAGTGACCTAGCAGATGGTGGAAGGGGACTACAGTGGGGAAGGGAGAGTGGATAGAAGGGGGGAGAGGAATCCACACGCTAAATGCTAGGGAGGGACTTCTTTCCCATATGGCTCACACCAAAAACAGGAAATTTTGAAGTGGAGGTCAAACCTCAAGTGGGGATCTAAACGCTAAAAACGGTGAAAGAACAGGTAAAAGGAATAAAATTGCAACCAATACAGGAAACCAGGTGGATAGCCAGGTCGACTAAATCAGAACACCGAGAGAGGGGAAGGAGGTGATAACGGGGAAGGAGCGAGGATAGGGAGGGAGAGGGCAGGGTGACGGAAGTGCAGCCTCTTAAAGTAGCAGAATTGTGAGTGCGCCAATGGAAACCTTTTGTTTGCAATTTTTCTTTCGAGAAATGTCAGTACACTAGTTGTTGCCCGCGGCTGTGCTCGTGTATCAGTAGTTTTACTATGATGAGTGATTGTGAATAAACAAGCTTCTGCACGCACAATAACATTAACTGCCTTCACGTGTCTGCCAGTCGAGTACCGCAAGTCCTGAGGAGCGCCCCGCTCTCGTCCCTCCGGAACTGTCCCAGCGCACAACGCGCCGGCATGCGCAGCATCACTACCCAGGGGCACGGCCAGAAGTGCGCATCTACGTTTCGTGCTACTGACGGAGATATACGTAACACAACGAATGCAACGAGTGGTGTGGAAGCAGGGATTAAACACCCTCATGATTGTACAAGCATTATATTCATTACCTTTATCGTGTCACGTAGCACATATCAACCAATAAAATCATTTTCACAAATATTGTAAGGCTCAAAAGTTAAAGAGTAAACAGTTTTCTTCAAAAAGTAATTTCTTTTTCCTCGATCTCATTAACTCACATACGGCCGGGAGAGCGGTGTGCTGACCACATGCCCCTCCATATCCGCATCCAGTGACGCCTGTTGGCTGACGATGACACGGCGCCCGGTCGGTACCATTGGGTTGGTTCAAATGGCTCTGAGCACTATGGGACTTCACATCTAAGGTCATCAGTCCCCTAGAACTTACAACTACTTAAACCTAACTAACCTAAGGACAGCACACACATCCATGCCCGAGGCAGGATTCGAACCTTCCGACCGTATCAGTCGCGCGGTTCCGGACTGAAGCGCCTAGAGCCTCTCGGCCACACCGGCCGGCGGTACCATTGGGCTTCCATTGCCTGTTCAGGCGGAGTTTTGTTTTAGTTTTAGTTATTTTTCCCGAACTCGCGTAATATTCCTCAAACAAATAAGTATCTTGTACCGCACACTTTCTGAAGTCCCCTATGTTCTTCCTCAGGGTTTAAGCTATCTCCACACCAAACAACATTGCAATCAGTTCGCTATTTGATCGTGAAAACGCAACAGACAGACTTACTTTCGCATTTGTAATATTAGTATGGAAGTGCGGACAGTGTGGGAACCACCGCCGACTGTCCCAATGTTCTCCCTACTATCGATCATACTAACTTCCACCCGACGAGAAAACAAATCCAAAAATGTTCTGCAGTAAAATTATGCCTGAAAACTTCAAACTGTACAACGTAGTTTCGGAGAAATACTGTAGGGATTACTAAAATCCGTCGCCTGTCTTCTCAGTCCTGGATCCGCGCGGATGAATCACCAATACCCACCGATAACGCCGCACACGAAGGGACGGGCCGCCTGCATAGATCTGGGTGAATAGGTCCAATGAGCGGAGCCTACATGTTAGGGGAAAACTACGGGCCTGACATCGTCGCACTGCGTCCGTCAAATATTCGCGGAACTGGCACGTGGTTCCAGCCAGTCACAGAAACCTGCTAGCGTGTGACCAAATACACTCCTGGAAATGGAAAAAAGAACACATTGACACCGGTGTGTCAGACCCACCATACTTGCTCCGGACACTGCGAGAGGGCTGTACAAGCAATGATCACACGCACGGCACAGCGGACACACCAGGAACCGCGGTGTTGGCCGTCGAATGACGCTAGCTGCGCAGCATTTGTGCACCGCCGCCGTCAGTGTCAGCCAGTTTGCCGTGGCATACGGAGCTCCATCGCAGTCTTTAACACTGGTAGCATGCCGCGACAGCGTGGACGTGAACCGTATGTGCAGTTGACGGACTTTGAGCGAGGGCGTATAGTGGGCATGCGGGAGGCCGGGTGGACGTACCGCCGAATTGCTCAACACGTGGGGCGTGAGGTCTCCACAGTACATCGATGTTGTCGCCAGTGGTCGGCGGAAGGTGCACGTGCCCGTCGACCTGGGACCAGACCGCAGCGACGCACGGATACATGCCAAGACCGTAGGATCCTACGCAGTGCCGTAGGGGAGCGCACCGCCACTTCCCAGCAAATTAGGGACACTGTTGCTCCTGGGGTATCGGCGAGGACCATTCGCAACCGTCTCCATGAAGCTGGGCTACGGCCCCGCACACCGTTAGGCCGTCTTCCGCTCACGCCCCAACATCGTGCAGCCCGCATCCAGTGGTGTCGCGACAGGCGTGAATGGAGGGACGAATGGAGACGTGTCGTCTTCAGCGATGAGAGTCGCTTCTGCCTTGGTGCCAATGATGGTCGTATGCGTGTTTGGCGCCGTGCAGGTGAGCGCCACAATCAGGACTGCATACGACCGAGGCACACAGGGCCAACACCCGGCATCATGGTGTGGGGAGCGATCTCCTACACTGGCCGTACACCACTGGTGATCGTCGAGGGGACACTGAATAGTGCACGGTACATCCAAACCGTCATCGAACCCATCGTTCTACCATTCCTAGACCGGCAAGGGAACTTGCTGTTCCAACAGGACAATGCACGTCCGCATGTATCCCGTGCCACCCAACGTGCTCTAGAAGGTGTAAGTCAACTACCCTGGCCAGCAAGATCTCCGGATCTGTCCCCCATTGAGCATGTTTGGGACTGGATGAAGCGTCGTCTCACGCGGTCTGCACGTCCAGCACGAACGCTGGTCCAACTGAGGCGCCAGGTGGAAATGGCATGGCAAGCCGTTCCACAGGACTACATCCAGCATCTCTACGATCGTCTCCATGGGAGAATAGCAGCCTGCATTGCTGCGAAAGGTGGATATACACTGTACTAGTGCCGACATTGTGCATGCTCTGTTGCCTGTGTCTATGTGCCTGTGGTTCTGTCAGTGTGATCATGTGATGTATCTGACCCCAGGAATGTGTCAATAAAGTTTCCCCTTCCTGGGACAATGAATTCACGGTGTTCTTATTTCAATTTCCAGGAGTGTATTTCGATTGTAACAGTATCAGGGGAAACTTGACAACGTTAACTATAAATCTTTTTAATAAATTTCTTTTTAGGCATATTGGTTTCGAATTCCTTGTACACTGTGAATCTGAAACCAAAGTAAGGGTAGCCAGGGCTTCGCGTCTTGTCGGACAAGCTCTCACAGACGCAGCACTAGCTCCGTTCCTCGTGGATGGTGAAACATGATATCGATCCATCCGGAAATTCGACTAAAGGAATTAAGTTGGGTATCTCTCTGAGAGGGCAAAGGACGTGGAACAGCAGTTGAGGGGAATGGATGAATTGATAAGATGAACGTCAACGAAACTAAAACAAGGGTAATGCAGTCTAGTCGAATTAAATCAGGCGACGCTCAGTCATAATTACAGGAAACGAGACTGAATAAGTTTTTATACTTGGGCAGCAAAGTATTTGATGATGTTCGATGTAGAGAGTATATAAATAGAGGCTGGTAATAGCAAGAAAGGAATTTCTGGAAAAGACCAATTTGTTAACATCTAATATAAATGTGTTAGAAAATCTTTTCTGAAGGTGTTTTAGTGCAGTGTTGTCTTACACGTAAGTGAACCCCGAACGACAATATTTCAGACGAGAAGAGAGTAGAAGATCCTGAAATGTGCCATTACAGAAGAATGTTAAAGGTTAGACGGGTAAATGGATTAAATAATGAAGAATCCAATTGGTGAAAAAAGAAACTGGTGGCAGAAATTGACCAAAACAAGGCAGCGAATTCTTAATGGAAGGAAATGTATGGAAAACCAAGGATTGAGTACCGTAAGCACTCCAAATGGATGTAGGTTGCAGTAGTTATACGAAGATGAAGAGGCTTGCACAGGATAAACAAGCGCTGAGACCTGCATCAAAACGGTTACCGGACTACGACAGTAATGTATCACAACTTCCGTGCAGTATTGACCTAACGCAATCATAGTTACATTCAGTTGCTTGAACGATCAGAGCTGTCTCATGTTGTACGTATTCTGCCTCTACAATCTGGCCGCTTGTCTCATGCACATTTCTTAACAGGTTCTCGTTTGTGAACCTAGTCTGTGGTCCAATTCCATCAAGAAAAGCGTTCAAGAAAGAAGTCCGTGGTATTACTCGAGATCCGTGGACTAGGCATGTGTCAACGAAAAGTTTTCTTTATTTAAAAAAATGGCTCTGAGCGCTATGCGACTTAACATCTGAGGTCATCAGTCCCCTAGACTAGGAACTAATTAAACCTAACCAACCTAAGGACATCACACACATCCATGCCCGAGGCAGGATTTGAACCTGCGACCGTAGCAGCAACGCGGTTCCGGACTGACGCGCTTTTTGTTTATTAACTCGCAAAAGTACGTTGCGAAATGGGAGCTGACATTTCTGTCATTTCCATTTCCGACTGAGTCCAGCTTACAACATTTATCTGGACGCAGTCGGTGATGAGTAGTAGGCGCGGTTCCCTCGTTAGTGTTCAGCGACGAGACTGTGTTCCGTTGAAGAGGAAAAGTGAACCGGCACGAGATTATGGCGAAAACGGCAGCCACGCACTATAATTAAGCGCGAGAGACGCTCTCAAAAGCTTCACGTGTTTTCCGCCGTTTCCCGAGAATAAATTTACGGCTTTTTTTTTTTTAACAAAGTCCTCAACTTTTTATAGCAGTTCTTCAGTGGTGACACATACTTCCCTACTCTGGACTTCGTCATGTATACCAGTACGGTCGTCTTTCCCCGTTCTAATTTCTAGGGTTCCGTGCTCTATCTGTAAAAACGGAACACTTACATAATCGTTGCCCGCCCGCCCGCCCGTCTGCTTGAACCCCTTTTTCCCAGGAACGGCTAGACATATCAAGTTAAATTTTATGTCACGTACTACGGTTTATGGTCCCTTGGCGGTGTAAGAAATTTAAGCGTCTGAGACAATGCAATCAAAAGTTTCAGTCATTTATGTCACGTATTCTGATATTTGCACACTCACTCATCAAAACCTATAGGGTGCTTCCCGCTGACCTACAATTATGAAATTTCGTAAGAGGCAAGGTTCCGCAATACAAGTAACGCAAAAAATTCGAAAATGTTAAGACCCTTTTTCTCTGGAACAGGTTTGCGTATCAACTTCACATTTATGTCACACGTCTATGGTCCCTTGGCGGTATAAAAAATTTAAGCTTTTAAGACAATGAAACCTAAAGAATCATGTATGTCACGTATTTCGATACTCACAAACTCGCTCATCAAAACCGATAGCATACTTCCCGTTGACCTAGAATCATGAAATTCGACGATTAAAAAATCTGAAACTTATTAAACTGTAATTATATCACATACAAAAGTCTTTTTGCCATTTGGAATAAGCGTACATTGCATTCACAATACGCCAAAAGCATAACAGGCGAGCTTTAGTATTTTATTTTACACTAGGTGGGTTTTTCTATCATTGAGCTCTCTGTGTGTGTGTGTGTGTGTGTGTGTGTGTGTGTGTGTGTGTGTGTGTGTGTGTGTGTGTATTCCTAAGGGAACAAACTGCTGAGGTCATCGGTCCCTAGACTTACACACCACTTAACCTAACATACGCTAGGAACACACACACCCATGCCCGAGGGAGGACTCGCACCCCCGGTGGGAGAGGCAGTGCAGTCCGTGACATGGGCCTCACTCCACGCGGGTTAAGTGAGCTATTTTAAATAAATACAAATAAACACAAGCGCGGACAAACCAGTTGTTACAGATGCAGGTACGCCAACAGATGCCGAAAGTCAATGACCACTAGCGGATCACCAACTGCAGCTCTACAGCGGCCATATTTAAAAACCATATTTATTTAAAAAAAAAAAAAGACAACCCGTAGCTTGACTAAGAGTTCATCAACAACGTTTTGAATCAAACAGCATATTACGCGTATACGCTGTGAATTTACAGATGAATGTATATGATAACGAAAAACGATTAAAGTTTACAACGGCTTTTCATAGGCGCAGTTTTCCACATGAGATTCCTTGTATGTAATACGACTTGTCAGAAGAACATATTCTCAGCTTGCGTTTAAAATCAACTTCGCTATCTCCGGAGCATTTCACATCACTGCATAAATGGGCGGGAGTTTTAAACAAATATGAATAAATTTTTTGCGAGCTAAAGCTAGATTTAATGACACTATCTACGCAAATTGAAAGCTACAAACCAAGATGGTTAACAGCCTGGACGGAACAGCTAAATGAGTATTACCTGAAATGAAAAGAAAAATTACGTTAGTTTAATAATGAAGAGCAATTAAGTCATTTCTAGTATTGAATTTAAAGATATTATTAGTAGTTTTAACTAGGACAGACAATTTCAAAATTATTTCGTGTGGTAACAGATGAAATGCTAAATTATTAAAAAGTATCTAACGAGTGATGACTACGAAGTGTCCAGCGGTGTGAAGTTGCTGAACCTGCATGTTACACACACACACACACACACACACACACACACACACACACACACACAAAATTTTATTGGGAAGGAGTTTCTATGCATTTGCCTTCAATGTTGAGACACTTGTCTTTGCACGACAATATCCGTGTACCTTCGTGTCGGTTTGCCGCGTGTCAAGCGAAATGGGCCGTCGCATTATTTTGTGTGAAATTCCTGCAGCCTAGAGAGAGAACGCTGTAATGGCAGAGAGTCAATTGTCTCCGTAAACGGTTCACTGATCGTTTGCCATAATTAATCGGTCACTTTCGCTTTCGACAGAATACAGTCACGTCCTAAATCGAACATTTGCAATGAACTACGAAGCACTAACTCTCTCATTCCCTTTATCTGCGAAATTCATAGATTTGACAGTGAATGTCTGGTCCGGTACCATCAATGCAAGTTTCAACACATAAATAAATAAATTCGTGTTCGTCCCCGGTAGCTGAATGGTCAGCGTGACGGATTGTCAATCCTCTAGGCCCGGGTTCGATTCCCGGCTGGGTCGGAGAATTTTCTCCGCCCATGCACTGGTTGTTGTGCTGTCATCATCATCATCCTCATCGACTGCAGGTCACCGATGTGGCGTCAAATTGAAAGACCGCCACCTGGCAAACGATCTGCCCCACGGGGGACCCTAGCCATACAATAAAATAAAACAAAAAATAAAATAAAAATTCGTATCGGGATCGTTTCGGTTATGTTCATTTGGATAATCTAATCATCTGTCATCAATGTGTGGGAATGTGTGTCTTCCCAAGCAAAAGGCTCGTCCCAGAACAACAGTGAGGAACGAAGCTGGCCGGCCGCGGTTGTCTAGCGGTTCTAGGCGCTCAGTCCGGAACCGCGCGACTGCTACGGTCGAAGGTTCGAATCCTGCCTCGGGCATGGATGTGTGTGATGTCCTTAGGTTAGTTAGGTTTAAGTAGTTCTAAGTTCTAGGGGACTGATGACCTCAGATGTTAAGTACCATAGTGCTCAGAGCCATTTGAACCATTTTGAACGAAGCTGGTTTAGTATTTAACGTCCCGTTGACCACGGTATTATTAGAGACAGAGCACAAGCTCGAATTGGGGAAAGAAATTGGTAGTGTTATTTACGAAAGACCTTCCCAGCATACGCCTTACACTCTTTAGGAAACCAAGTAAAACGTTCATGAGGATGGACGAGGAGGTGAAGCACCTTCCCGCCGGAAGCGAGTACAGTACCTCACCACAGCACCACTTTGGCCACGTAAAGTCAGTAATACGGGGTGATTCAGCTGCCCCTACCGATGTCGTTTTATGCAACCTGCAATTTTATATCTGGCCCGAGCGAGATTCTTATATTCTTTCGCTCGCTACGTGAAAACTATCGGTCCTACAGAAAAAAAACTGAGCTGGACCCTTTTGTAGATTAATTACTTTTGAATACATTGTGGGAGTGAACAGTGATCAATATGTTACAATTATTTACTATCAAAAACAGTCTTGATGACAATTTATTTATTACGGTGACTGGTTTCGACCACAACTGTTGTCACTTCAGACCAAGCAACGACGACCGCGCCGGAGCGGCAGTTTGAAAAGTGGCGCCGGCCGGCTCGCGCCACCTGACATCTCTCGGCTCCGCGACGGGCCAGAGCTGCTAAGAGCCGCCCATTCACCTTCCGCGCTCGCGTCGTTTCGGCCTTCTCTAACTGAGGGAGGGAGTGATGGAGAGAGAGAGAGAGAGAGAGAGAGAGAGAGAGAGAGAGAGAGAGAGAGAGAGAGAGGGGGGGGGGGGGAGGGGGAGGGGAGGGGGGGGAGTGGGAGAGGGGAGGGAGTGGGAGAGGGGAGGGAGAGGGAGATGGAGGGAGAGGGAGGGAGGGAGAGGGAGATGGAGGAGAGGGAGGGAGGAAGAGGGAGGGAGAGGGAGGGAGGGAGAGTGGAGGGGGAGGAGGGGGGAGGGGAGTGAGGGAGGGAGAGGGAGGGGATTCAGGGAGGGGGAGGGGATTGGGGGAGGGGATTGAGGGAGTGAGGGGGGCAGTGGGCGCAACCGTTGCTCTATAAGCGCAAAGCGCAAACAGCGTCGGCCCAGGCAGTCAGTGGTTTTACTCCTGACGACGATGGCGGATATGGCCACCGAAAGCTCGAGAATTTTATTCGAATTGACGCGGCTTGAAAACCCAGATGATTTTATTCAGACATGCTGTCGCGAAAGACTGCGAGGATAAACACTAGGTCTACAACTTCGCTTCCACCGTTTTTTTCTCGAATTTCGGGGCTTTATTGCGAAAACTTAAAAAAAATTATGATTCATAGTATCGCCCATCGCTGGTCACTACATTCTCCCATCTTTTCGGATAGCATACGAATCCCGTGGCGGAAGAACTGGGCGTCTTTTGTGGGGATCCACGAATCGATTCAATTCTGCACTTGTTCATATGATCAGAAGTGCTGGTCAGCCAGACTGTATGCGACTGATCGAAAAAGGTGGTAGTCAGAGAGGGCAACGTAATGTATATTTTGACGGGTTTTGCGACATGGGGTCGAGCACTGACCTGCTGCAAAATTACCTTTATGTGTCTATCGCTGTATTGTGGCCGTTTGTGTTTCAGTGTTGGGCTCAAACGCATCAGTTACTTTAGATAATGATGTCCTGTGACTGTCTTCGTCTGTTTCTGTAGATACGAAAACGTTCTGTCTTCCCCCGCCATGTCGGACTTCCACATCAGAATCACCGTTCTTAAGGCGTTGAAAACATTCTCTGCACGTTCTTCCACTAATAGTTCCCTCACCATTGGTCTTACCCAGCATTTTAAGAGCCACAGTCGCAGATTTCTTCATGTAAAATCTGACAATTTAAACTTCCCGCAAATGGCAAGAAAAAAAAGTGTGTGAAATCTTATGGGACTTCACTGCTAAGCTCATCGGTCCTTAAGCTTACACACTACTTAACCTAAATTATCCTAAGGACAAACACACACACACCCATGCCCGAGGGAGGACTCGAACCTCCACGGGACCAGCTACACAGTCCATGACAGCAGCGCCCCAGACCGCTCGGCTAATCCCGCGCAGTAAATGGCGAGAAATGGCTACGTAAGTTGACGTACTTAATCGAGAATAACGTTATGATGCAATCACAAATCGACTAATATTTTTATGGCATTATGTTTGCAGATGCCTGAGCTTATTGTATTACACCTATGACCAACCAGCCCAACCCCACTTGCCGCTACTGCCGTCTATTACAAAACGGCCGAAGCAAAGTTGTAGACCAAATACCTTACAAGCGTCGTCGTTTCGTAATCAGAAGATGGTGGATTGCTTTTATATAAGTTAAAAATGTTGAACATAAAGATCGCAAATGCAACGATCAGTTTAACTGAGTAGTAACTGACACAAATGAAATTCTTCTCCAATATTGCAACTCTCGCCAGAGGAAGGGAGAGCAACACATCACTTGATTCTGGGAACGTGGCCTTATTAACGCACCACAGTTGTGCGTAGTGTGACGTCGTAGGACATTCAGCAAAAGTTGTAGATATGTTACCAACAAACACTTGAGCTAGTTTCTGTTAACCACTATCTACCAATATTGTTTAGTGGAACCGGTATCCGACGGGCTCGAAGACCAACGGAATCACTGATCACAGACAAATGACCGAATCATTCACAATAATATCTTGCACATAATAAAGTACTATACACATTAAGGTAATCGGCATCTAACCCGCAGGGCGCGATTCACAAAGAGCAGTAACAAATTAATGACTGAACGCAATGCGCGTTCCGAAATTACGTCTCTTCACCATGATCTGCCGACTTCGCAATTTCAGCGAAAACCGATGTGAAACAGGGTTAATTTGTACTCAAACACGTAAATATCCAGACTTGGAGAACTTACAAAAAGAATAATAATGAAAGGGTTTTTACATATTATTCGTATATAATTCTACGAATATCTCTAGTGAACATCGAATTGAATGACAATATACGTCTGCTCATTAAGGCAGGCTGAGGAGGAAGAAGACTTAAGGAAAATACGCAAAGCTATGCTCCTACGACAGTACAAACGAAAGACAACTTTGTAAAACGTAAACTCCCTCCACAGACCATGGAGGACCCAGCGGTACCGACGGGCCGCCGTGTCATCCTCAGCCCACAGGCGTTACTGGATGCTGATATGGAGGGGTATGTGGTCAGCACACCGCTCTCCCGGCCGTATGAACGACAAATTTGAATATCTGTTTTGTTTCAACCAGAAGCTGATTTTATATCGCCGATTTTCTTTGAAGTTGCTTTTATATTACAGATTCATTAGTTACAGAGATCAACGAAAAACTTTAATGCGTTCAACTAAAATTAAGCATAAATTAACCTCAAATGGCTCTGAGCACTATGGGACTTAACTGCTAAGGTCAACAATCCCCTAGAACTCAGAACTACTTAAACCTAACCAACCTAAGGACATCACACACATCCATGCCCGAGGCAGGATTTGAACCTGTGACCGTAGCGGTCGCGCGGTTCCAGACTGTAGCGCCTACAACAGCTCGGCCTCTCCAGCCGGCCAATTAACCTCAAAAACAGGCTAAAATTACAACAAAAATAAAACTTTTACATACACTCCTGGAAATGGAAAAAAGAACACATTGACACCGGTGTGTCAGACCCACCATACTTGCTCCGGACACTGCGAGAGGGCTGTACAAGCAATGATCACACGCACAGCACAGCGGACACACCAGGAACCGCGGTGTTGGCCGTCGAATGGCGCTAGCTGCGCAGCATTTGTACACCGCCGCCGTCAGTGTCAGCCAGTTTGCCGTGGCATACGGAGCTCCATCGCAGTCTTTAACACTGGTAGCATGCCGCGACAGCGTGGACGTGAACCGTATGTGCAGTTGACGGACTTTGAGCGAGGGCGTATAGTGGGCATGCGGGAGGCCGGGTGGACGTACCGCCGAATTGCTCAACACGTGGGGCGTGAGGTCTCCACAGTACATCGATGTTATCGCCAGTGGTCGGCGGAAGGTGCACGTGCCCGTCGACCTGGGACCGGACCGCAGCGACGCACGGATGCACGCCAAGACCGTAGGATCCTACGCAGTGCCGTAGGGGACCGCACCGCCACTTCCCAGCAAATTAGGGACACTGTTGCTCCTGGTGTATCGGCGAGGACCATTCGCAACCGTCTCCATGAAGCTGGGCTACGGTCCCGCACACCGTTAGGCCGTCTTTCGCTCACGCCCCAACATCGTGCAGCCCGCCTCCAGTGGTGTCGCGACAGGCGTGAATGGAGGGACGAATGGAGACGTGTCGTCTTCAGCGATGAGAGTCGCTTCTGCCTTGGTGCCAATGATGGTCGTATGCGTGTTTGGCGCCGTGCAGGTGAGCGCCACAATCAGGACTGCATACGACCGAGGCACACAGGGCCAACACCCGGCATCATGGTGTGGGGAGCGATCTCCTACACTGGCCGTACACCACTGGTGATCGTCGAGGGGACACTTAATAGTGCACGGTACATCCAAACCGTCATCGAACCCATCGTTCTACCATTCCTAGACCGGCAAGGGAACTTGCTGTTCCAACAGGACAATGCACGTCCGCATGTATCCCGTGCCACCCAACGTGCTCTAGAAGGTGTAAGTCAACTACCCTGGCCAGCAAGATCTCCGGATCTGTCCCCCCATTGAGCATGTTTGGGACTGGATGAAGCGTCGTCTCACGCGGTCTGCACGTCCAGCACGAACGCTGGTCCAACTGAGGCGCCAGGTGGAAATGGCATGGCAAGCCGTTTCACAGGACTACATCCAGCATCTCTACGATCGTCTCCATGGGAGAATAGCAGCCTGCATTGCTGCGAAAGGTGGATATACACTGTACTAGTGCCGACATTGTGCATGCTCTGTTGCCTGTGTCTATGCGCCTGTGGTTCTGTCAGTGTGATCATGTGATGTATCTGACCCCAGGAATGTGTCAATAAAGTTTCCCCTTCCTGGGACAATGAATTCACGATGTTCTTATTTCAATTTCCAGGAGTGTATAACGCCGTAATTGCTTATTTTATGATGTTAAAATTCACAAAACTGTCCGCTAAAATTTATAAAAGCATCAGTTTTACAATTTGTAAGTGCTCAACTAATCCAGTGGCATAATAAGGATAGTTAATGAAGAAAAACGGTGAATACGGGAAATAATTCGTGCAGTGTCATATTTTTGTATTGTGGAAGAAGGGAGTGCCATGAACGACATACTAGAAATCCTGACCAGTGGGGGCTGAGTGGGGGAGTGGAGATAAGTTTGGAGATCACTTTAGTATGTTTTTCTTGAACAACTCAAAAACTACGACCTCTAGTGAAATCTAATCCCAGTACGAAATTTAACAACATTATATTTCCTACAAAATGGCTCTATTCATTTTTTCTGAGGTCTAATAGTTTGAGTGTAGCGAAGGAGAGAATAGAGAATATGAAAACCTTGCGCGTGACTCTTTAAGGCCAAGCATAACATTGCTGGTTGCATATAACGACATCGGCAGGGGCAGCTGAATGTATTGTGCGCTACATTCGGATTTAAAAGGGAATTCGATTTTTTTTAACAATACCATTATTTTATCTCATTGTCAGCTACTTCGGTACTGTGTGAACCTATCGTGCATGTAGCTGAAACGGCAATATGTTTAAATTCCTTTTGGTTTCACTGCTGCACGCGCAATGCCCCGAGCTCTTGCCACGCTATCCAACGATTTTGGTGCTAACCGTGTTGTGCATAATTACTCGCAGTTAGTCGCCTGAACTGTCGTCCTCCCAAATACAAGTCCAGTGTGTTAAGAATGCACCACCTTGCTCGTCTTGAGGAACGAATGTTAAGGAAGCGCCGGCCGCAGTGGCCGAGCGGTTCTAGGCGCTTCAGTCTGGAACCGCGCGACTGCTACGGTCGCAGGTTCGAATCCTGCCTCGGGCTTGGATGTGTGTGATGTCCTTAGGTTAGTTAGGTTTGAGTAGTTCTAAGTTCTAGGGGACTGATGACCTCAGAAGTTAAGTCCCATAGTGCTCAGAGCCATTTGAACCATTTTTGATAACGAAGCCCTAAAGCGCTACATGAATTCTTGTTGGATATTTATTTGTTTACTCACTGGTTTCTAAAAACCTGTTCTCTTGTCCGTCTGAAGCTCGTTGTACAACACGTTTAATTTCTCTACAAAGCGATTTTTTTTAAAATTCTCTTCGTTACTAAAACGAAATTTATGGCATAATTTGACCAAAATAAGACATACATCCTAAGGCACCAAGGAATCATCAAAGCAGTATTGGAGGAAAGTGTACGGAGTAAAAACTGTAGAGGAAGACCGCGTTTGACCAAAGTAGGCAGGTTCAGGAGCGCAACGGTTGTACAGGATAGATTAGCGTCGAGAGTTGTGTGAAAGTAGTCTTAAGACTACAACAATAGCTGCAATAATGCAAAACAAAGGTATTAATTTACAAAATTTGGACATATGTCACATTATTCGAATTAGTACATACCACCACCTGCTGAAATATAGGCTATTCTACATGGAACACCCTGTATCAACATAATTAATTACAAGGAATACGAAATGAGAATAAGTAATGAAACAAAACAACTACCATGTATTAAGTTGCTTCATTTGTTTCATTTATGTCGATTACTCTTGCCGCCCTTCCGTTTGCGGCTACCTCGGTAAGTCTTCGGGTTTAGCCTGCACCAAGCAAGAAAGTAATCGATACTTGCGAGCGCTTGTGAAATTTCCGCAAATACACTCCTGGAAATTGAAATAAGAACACCGTGAATTCATTGTCCCAGGAAGGGGAAACTTTATTGACACATTCCTGGGGTCAGATACATCACATGATCACACTGACAGAACCACAGGCACATAGACACAGGCAACAGAGCATGCACAATGTCGGCACTAGTACAGTGTATATCCACCTTTCGCAGCAATGCAGGCTGCTATTCTCCCATGGAGACGATCGTAGAGATGCTGGATGTAGTCTTGTGGAACGGCTTGCCATGCCATTTCCACCTGGCGCATCAGTTGGACCAGCGTTCGTGCTGGACGTGCAGACCGCGTGAGACGACGCTTCATCCAGTCCCAAACATGCTCAATGGGGGACAGATCCGGAGATCTTGCTGGCCAGGGTAGTTGACTTACACCTTCTAGAGCACGTTGGGTGGCACGGGATACATGCGGACGTGCATTGTCCTGTTGGAACAGCAAGTTCCCTTGCCGGTCTAGGAATGGTAGAACGATGGGTTCGATGACGGTTTGGATGTACCGTGCACTATTCAGTGTCCCCTCGACGATCACCAGTGGTGTACGGCCAGTGTAGGAGATCGCTCCCCACACCATGATGCCGGGTGTTGGCCCTGTGTGCCTCGGTCGTATGCAGTCCTGATTGTGGCGCTCACCTGCACGGCGCCAAACACGCATACGACCATCATTGGCACCAAGGCAGAAGCGACTCTCATCGCTGAAGACGACACGTCTGCATTCGTCCCTCCATTCACGCCTGTCGCGACACCACTGGAGGCGGGCTGCACGATGTTGGGGCGTGAGCGGAAGACGGCCTAACGGTGTGCGGGACCGTAGCCCAGCTTCATGGAGACGGTTGCGAATGGTCCTCGCCGATACCCCAGGAGCAACAGTGTCCCTAATTTGCTGGGAAGTGGCGGTGCGCTCCCCTACGGCACTGCGTAGGATCCTACGGTCTTGGCGTGCGTCGCTGCGGTCCGGTCGCAGGTCGACGGGCACGTGCACCTTCCGCCGACCACTGGCGACAACATCGATGTACTGTGGAGACCTCACGCCCCACATGTTGAGCAATTCGGCGGTACGTCAACCCGGCCTCCCGCATGCCCACTATACGCCCTCGCTCAAAGTCCGTCAACTGCACATACGGTTCACGTCCATGCTGTCGCGGCATGCTACCAGTGTTAAAGACTGCGATGGAGCTCCGTATGCCACGGCAAACTGGCTGACACTGACGGCGGCGGTGCACAAATGCTGCGCAGCTAGCGCCATTCGACGGCCAACACCGCGGTTCCTGGTGTGTCCGCTGTGCCGTGCGTGTGATCATTGCTTGTACAGCCCTCTCGCAGTGTCCGGAGCAAGTATGGTGGGTCTGACACACCGGTGTCAATGTGTTCTTTTTTCCATTTCCAGGAGTGTATTATCCCAACGTAGACTATTCGTATTCTACTGTGTGAGTGGCCATTCGATTAGTGTGTGGCTCACTAAGCTTCGAGCCAACAACAGTCCGTAAGGCTTTCATGCATAATGTATTTCATACTATTTACCTACCATTAAACATTAACACTGCAATTATTATTAATTGTCCAGTACTCTCAGCTCGGCACAACAGCGAGTCATCACAATTCTTTGTAGATCAACATAGTGTGCAATTACTCGTTACTAATGCTCTTATAATAAACTGTGTTGCGACTTCGTGTGCTACTACACAAATGATAGAGCTTTCACAATGTTTCTACGCTACTTATTGACTTACATTCATGCATCAACTCGTTGACGTGACTGTCACTTGCGTATTACATGAGGGCACATGTGTTTGGATATTTTAAAAGTCTTTAGTTGTCCAGCTACCTGTGTACTAAATATACTAAATACGAGCTTTCAAATCTCCTGTAGCCGACTTGAACTTGTAGGCACCTGACAGCTACTGGGTTGCACTGTCCCCGCCGCCACATGTACGCCAATGGGCGCGGTGCTCGCACTATCGGCTGTAAGTGGGCTGCCTCTGCCGCTGCCGCTGCGCCAAGTTTCGTGCCCCAGCAATTCTCACGGAGCCGTTGCAGCAAGAGTAGTCATCTGCTGTTAAAACGGTCGAAAGAGTCCTTGAGGAAAAAATATAAACATCTTCGAGAACCTTACGTCGTTCTTGTACGATATGTATTTATTAACATTCTGTACATTTGTTCTTCACTTCTACATATTTGCAGCCCTCTGCGGTCATACGGCTCCGAACTGTAGCGTGGTGGTGTGTAACGCAACTACGTGGGTGAGTGAGAAACACCGTGCTGTGACTGAGTTTCGAATTCGAACAGACAGTCCACGCATGGAGCACCCTCTCCTTCAGTATGACACGAACGCTGCAATGTCTGCAACAATCCGATGCCTCTAGTTCACTGCCACCGATCATCCTCCACTCACCCCGGACGTGGCCACCACCTATTTTCATCCGTTTCCAAAACTTGAAGAACACCTTCGACGACTTCACTTCGATGGCGATGAAGCCGTAGAAGCAGAGGTAAGCTTGTGCCTCCACCAACACACATGTTCTACAACGACAGTATTGACGAAACGGTCGCTCGTGTGGAGAAATGTGTTCGTCCTCAGGGTGATTGCCTTAAGAAATAAATATATAGACATGAAGAATAAAGATGCTTCTTTTATCTACGATCTTTAAAGAGTTTTCACAAAAAAAATCGGATGCATTACTTTTCAGCAAACCCTCGTAGATTTAAATTAATGAAGATATTTTTCTGGAGTGAAACCTTGTGGAGAAGTGACACATGGACGATACGCAGGAATAGAATAGAAGCTTTTAAAATGTAGAACACTGAAGATTAGAGGGGGAAATCGCGTAATCAGCGATAAGGTACTGAACTGTATTTCGGGAGGAGGCGGGAAATTGTGGCACAACTTGACTAAACGAAAGTATAGATTGATAGATGTCTCGTGGCATCAAGTAGTATGAATTCGGTAACGAGGGGAAGTATGGACCGGCAGTTAAAATTAAAGCACGAGACCAGGACAAGAATACAGCAAGCAGGTTCAAAAAGGTGTAGCTTGCAGTAATTATGCCGACTTGGAAAGGCTTTGACAGGATAGAGTAGCGTACACAGCTACATCAAACCAGACTTTTTCACTGACGACGACGACGACGACGACAATGCCCATACCCCACTTTGAAAATATCCGTTGTCGAATGAGGTATTTGAGAGTTCAACGAAACAAAATTTATTTCAGTGAATACAATTATTTTGCACGTACTGATATGACGTAGTAAAGTTGAGCCTTTTGTCCCCGAGAGGAAAATTTCACCCTTTTTAAAACAATGAATATATGATTGGCCCTTATGAAAATTAAGGGCAGATATTTGACTTCTTTAGAGACAAGAGATCTATAACACCCGTGTATTAGAGATGTGTTACGTGATACGTTTTTTAAAAAAATCTTTATTGCACTAACAATAATAATTATACAAACGTAACCCACTTCCTTAAGCGATTAGTGGGTCCTAGTTTTATCCAAACATTAACTGCAGCTAGACAGAGATTTGATTAATTTGTGAACTACAGCTATAACTAGATAACAATGGGCAACTAATTTGTCTATTATTATTATTATTATTATTATTATTAATATTAAATGTATATTACCTACGCTTAACTAAACTCTTTTGCCTGCAGCGTCACAGTTGTGTCAGTGGTTTATAAACCTACTTTTTAGAGCCTTGCCCATCGAGCTAATCCCGATGGGCGTGCCTCTGACACTGGGCAGGCCAAGGATGTTATTTGCTGCACGTCCCTAAATTGCTAATTTCCTAATCTCAGTCCTACTAACTAGTTCTAATCTAAACCAAGTCCGGTGCTTTGTTCTGTACCGGTGATGATGTACCCCACTCCCCCTAGTCCTTTACGCGGCGGATTCCAGACTATGAGGAAAGTCAGCCTGTCCACGCACAGGCGGTATGGGAACATGGCGCAAAATTCAGTATTTGGCGTGTCTCAAATTGTTAAGTTAGTTTATGTCCCTCAGGTATTCTTTTAACACTTTTCGTGATTCCTCATCTGCCAACTGGTTAAGAGTTCTAAAAGTGTCTTTCTGTCTTAGTAAGTGGTATGTGTCATGGTCAGGTAACCGATCACGTAATGTGGATGCTACATCATAGAAAAGGGGGCACTCATAGACCACATGATTGGTGGTACCCTCTGATTCGCCATATTCAGACGCGGGTGTGGTCCTTTTCCCGAACCGACATAAATATGTCGGGTATGGCCCATGACCAGTGAGAAAATGGATCAGTAGTCCTCGAGTAGGTTCAAAGTATCTCATGTCCAGTCGTTCCCTGACGCTAGGTAGAAATTTAAAAGTTCTCCGTCCTGCTTGTTCAGCTTCCCATAATTCTTGCCACAATTGCTCGCCTCTTTGCCTTATCTCACCCTGGATCCTCAACGCCAGTGCCTAATATCTCTTGTCTTCGTGATGTTCCCTTTCTAGACCCAAACCCACGCAGCCTGCTCTCTAATTTTAATGTCCAGGGGGCAGAGCCCCATTATGACTAATAGGGTTCCCCCTCGGGGATGTTCTACAGACCCCTACAGATCCCAGTATCATATTTCTCTGAACCCTTCTCACTGTCACGGCGGGCACGACCCTCGTAAGCCTGTGTGCCCAAACTCCCGAGCCGTAACCCACTATTCATGTTAGAATACTGTTGTGATATAGTTTTATGAGATGAGGGGGAAGATGAAATCTTTTCTGTCCTATATTAGAACAAATAAGCCCTCGGTCACAAATATTAAGTCAAAATTGACCAGGTTTCGAAGCTACTATGAGCGTCGTCTTCAGAATTAGACTAACTATTCTAAAACATATTAAGTATGTAATACATTAATAAAATTAAAGTTTGCACTAACTGGAAAAAGATGCAAGACAGTCTTGTTGCAACCCTTGTTCACTAAAGTACGAGCAGCCCTTAGCGGCTCGCCATCTTACTTACAACTATTCATGACGTCGCCTTTCCGGCTTAGACCTTTTTTAATATATGACATGTAAGTACTGCATCTTTTTCCAGCCAGTACAAACTTTAATTTTATTAATGTATTATATACTTAATATGTTTTAGAACAGTTAGTCTAATTCTGAAGACGACGCTCATAGTAGCGTCGAAACCTGCTCAATTTTGACTTAATATTTGCGACCGAGGGCTTATTTGTTCTAATATGATTCTGACACGGTCACTGAACCTTAGCAACTATGTTCAAAGTTTTCTTTTCTGTCCGATGTGATACCTGAGGGAAACACAGACTTTAAAGTGATTTTCTACCGTCGCGGGACGCGGAGCGCTGTGGTGACTGTATGCACACTTAACTGTCGCGGACAACGCGGCAGTTTCGGATCTTAAACATCAGATGGTAACTAAAGTAAATCGTACAGCATCTGTCGTTGCCGGTGCCATTACGTGCCACGTCGGCCCTTCTATCCGGACTGGTTCGACAGTCGGTAGCTTTAAAAATTTCGCGCGCGCGCGCTGGTCGACAAGCCGCGGGACCGTGCAGTCCGGCCGCCTCCGACCGCGGTGACGCATTAAAAGGCAATGACAGTTAGCAGAGCGGATTGCCGCCATTAGCGGAGACACAAAGCGAGGGAGCGCGGCAGTACCGCACGCCTGTCTGCGCCGCCGCCATAAATAATTCATCAGCTGGAGGGCGCGCGCTCGCAGCCAGTGATCTCGTCGAAGGCAGCGTCCCGTAAGAAACCGGGCCGGGCTCTCAGGACGCGCGAGGCGGTCGATGCCAGATGGACGTGCCGTGTCGCGCGGGCGGCCACGGCGGCGCTTACCGCACGGCACACACGCCACCGCTGCCGGCGCTGCTCGAGCGCCGCCCATCGATAGAACAGCCTCTGCCCCCTTACGAGCATCAGGTGCATTCTCTCTCGTCTTCCCGCTGACAAATGCAGTGTTTCCTCGTGCTTTGGAACCAGTTTCGATGTACGGTATGTCCCAAAATAATGTATACACTCTTTGAAACGGAATACCTCTTCAATTAAAGGAGACATAACTACCACCTTTGTGGATAATAATTCAAAAGGCGGTGAGAAACATAACAACGCTTTTTTTCTGTTTCAGAATTATAAAGAAACACGGCGTCATCGTTGGATCAACGGAAATGGATGCTAAAGCGTTACTGGAAAACAGATAATGTGAGTAAGGTACGACGATCTTGGAGGATTCATTTTGGAACAAAAAGGGTAAGAATTACAAGAATTCGAGATAAGTTTCTACATCTACATACATACTCCGCTAGCCACCAAGCGATGTGTGGCGGAGGGCACAATTCGCGCCAATGTCATATTCCCCCCCACCCCACCCCCTCTGTTCCACTCGCGGATCGTGCGAGGGAAAACGACTGTTTGACACCTCAGTACGAGCTCTTATTTCCCTTGTCTTTGAATCATGATCATTATGCGATTTGAATGTTGCTGGTAAATACATGCTCTACATCCTCGGTGAAGATTGGATTTCGGAATTTAGAGAGCAGCCCCTTCCGTTTAGCGCTACAAGATTTGTAAGGCTCTCGCGATGGCTAAATGTACCAGTCACGAATCTTGTCGCTCTTCTTTGGACCTTCTCAATCTCTTGAATTAGACCCAACTGGTAAGGGTCCCATACAGACGAACAATAAGACTGGACGAACTAATGTATTGTAAGCAATTTCCTTTGTTGAAGGATGGCATCGCTTCAGGATTCTACCAATAAACCGCAATCTAGAGTTCACCTTACCCGTTACTTGTTTAATCTGAACATTCCATTGGAGATCATTTCGAATAGTCACACCCAGATACTTGACTGATGTTACCGCTTTCAAAGACTGATCATGTATTTTGTACTCATACATTAATGGGGATTTTCGCCTTGTTATACGCAGTAGATTACACTTACTAATATTGAGAGATAACTGCCAGTCATTACACCACACATTAATTTTCTTCGAATCCTCATTGATTTGTTCACAACTTTTGTGTGATACTACTTTCCTGTAGACTACAGCATCATCGCCAAATAGTCTAAGGCCGCTGTCAATACCATCAGCCAGATCGTTTATGTAAATCGTAAAAAAGCAGAGGACCTATCACGTTGCCCTGGGGCACACCTGAAGTTACTCTTGTTTCTGTTGAAGTTACCCCGTTCAGGACGACATACTGCTCGCTGTCTGTTAGAAAACTTTCTACCCAACCGCATATGTCATTGGATAGACCGTAAGCGCGCACTTTTTGTAGCAATCGACAGTGCGGAACAAAGTCGAACGGCTTTCGAAAGTCGAGAAATATGACATCAACCCGGGAGCCGGTATCTAAAGCCTGTTGTATATCACCCACAAAGAGGGCCAGCTGTCTCGCATGACCGCTGTTTCCTAAAACCGTGCTGGTTGCTACAGATGAGCTTCTCAGAGTAAAAATACGTTCCATGATTCTACAACATATCGATGTCAGTGAAATTGGCCGGTAATTATGTGCATCCGATTTTCTATTCGTTTTATAGATTGCTATGACCTGGGCCTTCTTCCTGTCCCGTGGAACTTTCCGCCGTTCCAATGATCAGTGATAGATGACGGATAAGAATGGTGCTACATTTGCAGCATAGTCAACATAAAATCTTACAGGGATACCGTCTGGGACAGATGCCTTTCTGGCGTCTAAGGATCTTAACTGTTTTACAATCCCAGATACACTAAACACTACGTCGGCCATCCTTTCGTTTGTTCGATAATTGAAAAGGGGAATGGTGCTGCAGTCCTCTATCGTAAACGAGTTTTTGAAAGCTAGGTTTAGAATTTCGGCATTCTGCTTATCATCATCAGTTACATTACTCGTACTGTCAGCAAGAGAAGGTATTGAATTATTTGTAGCGTTCATAGGTTTTACGTTTGACGTTGAAGGAACGGTGCACGATATGAAGAAGGGACAATGCGGAACAAAGAGACGTTCAACTAACAATGAAAGTGTAGATGCAGTGATCCTGGCGTACACACAATCCCCGAAGAAATCTGTGGGGCAATGCTCTCGTAAGACTGGGATCTGCAGAAGCTGTGGTCATAGAATTTTGCGGGCTCCGAAATTTAAGCCTTACATTCCAAGACTTCTCAATGTTCCTAACGAGGGTCATTCCGATAGGCGAAGTGAATTTTGTGAGTGGTGTATTAACAGGCCGGCCGTAGTGGCCGAGCGGTTCTAAGCGCTACAGTCTGGAACCGCGCGACTGCTACGGTCGCAGGTTCGAATCCTGCCTCGGGCATGGATGTGTGTGATGTCCTTAGGTTAGTTAGGTTTAAGTAGTTCTAAGTTCTAGGGGACTGATGACCTCAGAAGTTAAGTCCCATAGTGCTCAGAGCCATTTGAACCATTTTTGTATTAACAGGTGTGAAGAAGAACATCGTTTCCAAGATATAATTCTCTGGTCGGATGAAGCGACCTTTAACCTTAAAGTAACAATTAACCGGCACAATTGCGTGTACTGACCCATTGAGAATCTATACGTAACCGAGGAAGGTCATGTTTATCCATCAGGAGTATCAGTCTGGCGTGGCCTGTCTTACAGAGGGTTAACCGGACCGCACTCCTTTGAAAACACTGACACAGGTGACATATTGCATACAATGTATAACTTCTTTGAAAATGAAGATTATTACTTACAACAGAACGTGTCGTCACCTTATTTTCACACTGATGTGAGAGCATTTCTCAGTCTACGTTCCCTACCAGATGGACAGGACGAAGACGGAGTCTGGCGCTTCCAATTCGATATCCTTATTTCACTCCTGTAGACTTCTATCTGTGGCGCACGTTATGCAGCCTATTGCGCCCAGTTTGAGTCTTAACACGACGTCTTGTGGCTCACGAAAAGCATTATTCAACATGGTGTCGCTGCTGTCAGGGTTCCTCTGACCCTTAATCCGCAGGTAGCGGTAATCCACTGCAGTAGTAGCCCTTGGGCGGCCTCAGGCAGGCATGTCGTCGACAGTTCCTGTCTCTGTGTATCTCCTCCGTCTCCGAACAACATCGCTTTGGTTCACTCCAAGACTCCTGGACACTTCCCTTGTTGAGAGCCCTTCCTGGCACAAAGAAACGCGGACGCGATCGAAACGCGGTATTAACCGTGTAGGCATGGTTGAACTACAAACACGAGCCGTGTACATCCTTCCTGGTGGAGTAACTGGAACTGGTCGGCTGTCGGATCCCCTCCGTCTAATAGTCGCTGCTCATGCATGGTTGTTTACATCTTTGGGCGGGTATAGTGACATGTATGAACAGTCAGACTGCGTCTGTGATGCAATATCCACAGTCAACCTCTATCTTCAGGAGTTCTGGGAACCGGTGTGATGCAAAACTTTTTCTGATGTGTGTAGATGCGAACGAATTCAGTACATCGGGCACAGGGAAAGACCTTTCAGAGACAGCGACGCATTCCCACAGGGTCTTTGGAGTCGGCTTGCGCGTGTGATATGGCTGACGGAAGTCCTGCAAGTACCACGCCCTGTTGTCAAGTGCTAGGATCAAATGGATGTGGATTGCCAAAGGTCACTTCCTTGTGAGCGTCGCAGCCCCTGACACTGCCTCTTCCATTACGAGAGAGGAAAATGCGTACCCTTTCGCTACAACTTTTTTGGTATATAATGGCGTCTTATTAACATGGGTCCGTCCGTTTGCAATTACGCAAAATATTGATCTGTCTTTATACCCAAACATGTTTCACCACAGTTGTGGCATCTTCAGTGGGTTTTTTCCCTTTTATTTTTCTGTTATTTTACATTGATTGTGCCCTGTGACTGCCAACCGAAATCAGTCACAGGTATAAATTATTAGTACACTATGTAATCGTTGTAGTATCTGGCTAGTCCCGAGCTGTGATAAGTTTGTTTTTGTGTAGTTGAGCTGAGCGTTTTTCTCTTCCTCGTTTGTGAATAATACACCTTGTTATGTTGTTGTGGCTTGGAAGCACGTTTCGTTGCACTAGTTTACGTTCCTGATGCGCTTCCGACATTACAGACATGGCTGTTGCAGCTGTTGAAAACGCCACGCACTCCACTATATTGTGTGTGCATAAAAGTGCGCACTGTATTCTGTGTGCATTTTTGTAGTTGCAACGACGGAACAAAAATACCCTCAATAATTATAAAGCAACTACGGACTCTATGTACACACAAATGAAGCCATCGTGGGAGAATTGGGTCTCATCCGTAAGCAATAAAAACTGTACGAAGTTCGGCATTACTGCACTGCGGTGGATAATCCACTGGCAGTAGTGAACGCTGGGCTCAAAATCCCTTGGCCTCCGTGCTTGCACACGTTCTTTATGATAGGGGCGTATTACCTATTCCACCAGTACTCGCCACGGAGCATACTTGGAAGTGTGCGTTTCACGGCAAGTTGACTGGTGTTTATTGCTGGGCGCTCGGCCACTCTATCTTCTCAAAGTCTGGTGTTCGGACTTATCTTTGGCTGGAACCTTGGCCGGCTCTCTCTGGCGTCAACAACCCCGTTTCTCGTAAACTGGTACCCGCGGAGATAAACTACTTCCAATTAGGATGACGCCTGTTGGGAAAGCGTTCTCTGTACATTTGTGCTGCTTGACGGGCACTACATCCTGTACACCGTACATTAAACGCATGTCTGTCAACTCCCTGACGAGCAAAGTTCCACTTTTGACTACGCCTCATGCACAGTACACGTAATACACTTCACCACGAACACACCACAAGCTGTCTGATGCAATGGACAATTGAGCCCTGGGACAGTGGTGTGCGTGCGACACAGGTTACTGCAAAGGTGCGATGCATGTGGTAATCATACCACACGTGCCATGAGCTAAGCTGTCTTGTGGTCTGAGATGTACGCTATTTATCACACACTGCCTGTTCCAGTGTACAACAGACAACCAGGATTTTCGCGGGAGCGCGGCAGAACTACATGCGCCACTGCAATACATGCACTGAGACGGGTAGTCGTCGCTTTGAACAATTACTACGAGCTACGTTGTTATTATGCGGTGTACGCTGTGTAAGTCCGTAACACGATATGCATTTCCGAGCATTGGTTCTGTATCTTCAGATAATCAGTTGTGGACCCTATATCACCTGTTTCAATTTGACCCAAAAGGTTTGAGACACCCTGTATTGCAGTGCTGCAACAAGTGCGATCATTTCAACGTTTTTGAAATCAACCGCACTCAAGCATTTTAATGCACAATCAACTGTAATGGCAATTAAAGACACGCTGCAGGGTACAGGCATAGTCGTTGTGAATGTACTGGTACGTGTTAACAATGGTGTCAAACAAATCCTGAAAAAACATTCCGCATTTGATCCTCATAAAATGTGTATGCATCCAACGTAACTAGCTACTTCTGCCGCCAGTGAAACGGTGCTAACAAATCCCGACTTCTTAGTTAGAGAAACATATAACTGGTTTTTTCATTCTTCAACTGGCCAATAGCTGTACCACGATATTTATCAGACAATCGATGAAAGAGCAGAACCCATCAAAATTAATACGCGCATGTGATACGCGATGGTTGTCCATACAGCCTCCACAAACCAGAATTACACACAAATGGTTAGGGCTTAGCACACACTTTGAAATAACACGAATCAAAGCCAAGTGTTGTACTGCAGAAGTGTCCTATCACCTCGTTGTACTAACAGAGTTATTAATTAAAAACGTTTTTGTCCCCACATAGCCTGTGCAAAGAAAATTAAATTTAGACGTTGAAAAGCACTTACATCCCAAACCATATCTACGATAAAAATTTGGAAAAAAATATTGATGAATTGAGGAAACCTCAATTAGACCCCGACCGAACAAGAACACATCATACCTCAGAGATTCATTCATTTTGTCTTCCAGTTAGTGATTCAGTTATTACAAAAATTTCTAGCCAACACTGAGGTGTTGACGACAATTACACTCATTTCAGTGTCCAAAGCTCTTCGGGTCGTAACAGAGCCACCGACTCATTTCTTTGGTTCGTGTAGTACTGACCCTTGCACAATAAAAAAATTGATTTTCCATGGCAAAATTTATGGTCAGAAACCACAGACACTGTTAATTTCTGGTATGAGGTGCATAAATGAAGAGATGGAAGAGACGTCAACTCATTCCACGAATTGGCAACGTTCACATTGTCGGGACTAGTGTTACCATGGTCGAATGCGGAAGATAGAACACTTCTTTGACGGGAGAACATTATTAAAACTAAAACAAGAAATAGGACAAAATCCGAAATGATGAATTCGTTTTTGTCGATTCGAGTCGCTATAAATGGAAATGTCGTGTGGCTAGGGCCTCCCGTCGGGTAGACCGTTCGCCTGGTGCAGGTCTTTCGATTTGACGCCACTTCGGCGACCTGCGCGTCGATGGGGATGAAATGATGATGATGATTAGGACAACACAACACCCAGTCCCTGAGCGGAGAAAATCTCCGACCCAGCCGGGAATCGAACCCGGGCCCTTAGGATTGACAGTCTGTCACGCTGACCACTCAGCTACCGGGCGGACGGAGTCGCTATGAAACGCAAGAAACTATGTTACCAGAATTATGAACTACCAACAGAGATGCTGAAGCAGATATACGCTGTTACGGCATCTAAAGCATCCCAATATACTTCATTCGCTACTACCTCTGCCACTGGTGTTGAACTTTCTGTCGAGAAAGACGTTAGATAATCCCGATCTGTTCATTTTCTCTTACACAAGTTCGCCGCGACACTTTTCATAATACTGTTCTAAATTGAAACACAAGAGGAAAATTAAACTGTGTCAGTTTTTTGGTTACACAACATACTCAACCCTTAAAAAAATTACAATCTAATAGCTTTGCTAGACGCATGAAAATGAAACTAAATAGCGGTTTCTGGTGGTTTCGAATAAGCTTTTTATTGGGGAATCACATTTCATTGTTGGCAACACTGGACTGAAGCTAGCAGCGAAAGTGCGCATAAAATGCATAAGACTACCACCGTCCCGCTACGTAACCACAATACCGCCTGTTGACAGGGAACGTGTGGATGAATGCAGACTTGAAGTGCGTAACTGTTGCTGAAGCAGCCATATTGTGCGCTCTGGCCAACTTAAATGATAACATGGCCTCCTTCCATGTTCGACTGTTAATCACTGTCAATTTGATCGACTTTAAGTTTGAGTGTTCATTCAACACACAGTTTTAATCTGCCAGCAAGTTAGTAAACTAACTATCCTGGAAACACATTACTATGCAGCAATATTTTTCCCCGGTGATATGCAATTTCTAATCGACTTTCAATTTAGCATTTTGCTTTCTTGCCTCCATTGATGGATAATACTCATTCGTTCATGCCATATTCTTGACTATAGTCTGCCTTTGTATCTGTGCCGTCAACCCTACTGGCTACCAAATCGAGGATAAGGGCTCAGATTCTGGTATTAACACAGATTTTTCCTTGGTAGGAGAACTGGAGAGGTGTGCACTCAAAGCCACGTGAGGCCGAATGAAGACATACTTGAGTGAAGAATAGCGGCGACAACGTCTGAAAAGTTGACAACAGCCGGAGAGCGGTGTGGCACAGGATGACGTGGCGGCGTGCCGGCACAGCGGGGCCCACAAGACTTCATTACGAAGCTAGTTTTATCTCCTTGAATATGAACGGCATATTAATGCTATCAGTGGCACTCTTTGTCCGACGATGATAACTTTTCCCGAGATTACTCCGCGTCATGTATGGTAACCTAGATTTTCATTTCAGTTGCATCACTTTGTTTCAGATGAGCAGTTTTTCTATGTACACGAGAGTTGTGAAACCCAGAGTGGTGCTCGAGTGGGTATAGGTTTTGCATTCGTAGAAAAAATGTATGTGTAACTCAATATTTTTTTACCAACAAAGAAATCAGCGCTCTAAGAGAATACTAAGATATATTACTAGCAACACCTCTGACCCTTAACAGCTACAATGTTAAGAGATGTTCTTAGACGTATCTCTAATCCCCTCTAAGGGTTACCGTTGGGCACACCTAGTAGCAGATGCATGCAGGGACTTCCTGCAGCCTGTCTGTCCGCAGCTCGTGGTCGTGCGGTAGCGTTCTCGCTTCCCGCACCCGGGTTCCCGGGTTCGATTCCCGGCGGGGTCAGGGATTTTCTCTGCCTCGTGATGACTGGGTGTTGTGTGATGTCCTAACTACTAATGTGTTGTGTGATGACCTAACTAACCTAATTAGTTAGGTATAAGTAGTTCTAAGTTCTAGGGGACTGATGACCATAGATGTTAAGTCCCATAGTGCTCCGAGCCATTTGAACCATTTTGCAGCCTGTCTCCTTTGTGGGGATTCCCGTGCTCCTTTCTACAGAAATCAACTTTTTATAATCTTGCCACACTACAGTTCCCCACCTCTAGTTAGGTTTCGAAGGCGCTTCGCACAGCCGCCCATTCCCCCCCCCCCCCCCCCCCCCTCTTCTCCTCATTGTCCTTCACACACCCGAATCGTCGTCATCCAGACCATATAGCACGATCTGACAGCGTAGAGGAAATCTATTAACTGAATTATAAATGAGTTATATGCACTTAGAAACAGTTAGTAGGACATTATCGCTGAAACAAATATAGACAGAAAAAGAAGTAGAAGAAGATACGGTATGCTCACAGATCTGAGGGAAGCATCTTTTCAAGAACTAAATGAAACAGCCAAGAATACGACAGAGGAAGATAGTTTTCAGTTGAAACCTGTCTTCTGACAGATTTCTATAAGATTAATAGCTACACCCAGCTAACTTCGTTCCGCCTCTGAAAATCTTTCCATGTTATAGCTGACCCGGCAAACGTGGTTTTGCCATAAAAATTATCTCTAGTCTATAAGAACAATGTATACGTGTAACACAATGCATACTTATAACACAATAGCCGTTGTTGGTAGGAGCTCGTGACACAAACAATAACAATGTCCGAAAACTGTGTAGGGAGTTCGCCAAACCGGCTTAGGGAGAAATCCGGCAGTATCGGCCACTATTAGTTCTAGCGTTTCTACGGTAGATAGCGCGGATTTAACAATTGCAGCCGATACACGGCTCGTCCATGAGCATACAAACATAGCGGCAATTTCGTGTCGAAACGTGTAGGCTAGCATTATGAATAAGGCGAAGCGCACACGCATCGATTTTTATCGTACTTAAAAATATTGTATGATTAAATTCTTTTAGAGGAACAAAGGAGAGCATAGGAACTTCTTTGTTCCACTAAAAGAATTTGATCGCACGATATATTTCCGTACGATAAAAATCGATGAGTGTGCGCTAGACCTAAATGTCGGTTTGGCGAATGACGCGTGCTACTTAGTTAAACTTCTCGGTCTAGTTATGTCGATTCAAAGAGGGATATTCGAGTCGTTGCTTTTGGTACGTTTTCTTAAATTACTAAAATCGCTATTAAAATAGGGGTTGGTGGTAGAAGGGTGAAAATTTAGGGTTGACTATTTATTAATGCCACATCATAAAAAAAATGAAAATAAAAAGTTCTGTCCAAAAAATAAGAATTTTTTTTAGGTGGACCACCCTTATCACTTAGGGGTATGAAACATAGATTACGACCGATTCTCAGACGTACCGAATATACATGCAAAATTTCATCAGAATCGATCGAGCCGTTTCGGAGGAGTATGGCAACGAACACTGTGACATGAGAATTTTATATATAAGGATGATTTATAAAATACGCGAAAACAGGACTCCCGTTAAAAAGCATAATGGGGAGGGACATAAGGCCACGGATTTCTACGGCTCCCTTTTAGCGTTTGCTGTAAGACATTTAGAGAAACCTGGGAAACCTAAATCTGGGTGGACAGACGAAGGTTTTGAAGCACTGATCGACCGAGTGCGGGTACAGGTCTTACCACGGTGCACAATTCTGCGGCCACAATGATCATAATTACAACTTACTAACAACATTGTGCAACACGAAGGCATGCCAAGATGGTGACAAGGTAATGAGAAGTGTTCGATAGCGTCAAAATAGCTTAATTATTTACGAACTCACCTGCTTTTCTTGTGAGCAACAAAAGGAACCTACACGAATTTCCCCGACAGCTTAGAGAACGGAAGCACAGATATCCGTGTGCTGGACGGACTTATGGGTGCTTTACTGCGAAGTGCCGGTGAATTGGAGTGACGCGAAGAGACGGTGAAACTTGTGCCGTGTCGGCTGACGCTCCGGCCGATATCAAATCCATATTTCATCTCGGGATGACGGCGCCGCCGCCATAAATTGCGCCAGGTTTCGGCGCGTCCCAATAGAGTAGAAATGACAGATGTGGCACGATGGCCGGACTGAACAGAAAGAAATGGCCACGGCGCAGACTACGGGTCGTGCGACGTCTCCCTTCCAACAACGATCTCGTCCCATAAAAGCGCTGCACTGCGTTTCCACGTATCAGCAAGCTCTAACATCAGAGACTACAGATCTCTAGCTTTCCACTTGTAATTAACAGTCAACGATGTACGTTGCGATTCATTCCTTGGCTGAGCAGGTTCCTCTCAGATGTTTGTTGGGGGACCTGAAAAACGAAAAAGGCATGCAGGTATCAAGTCTTTGCCAATGTCACGGTTTTTAGGTGTCACAAAGTTTCATGTACGTAAAAAAAAAGTTGCCTGCGACGTGAACATTGGTTCGACCATCATACGCATTACTAATAGTAAGCCTGGTCGTGTTGGAAGTGGTACATAGTTGCCTTCTACCGACATGTGAACTGACTGACTCAGTCAGCTATAGGAAGACCACCGAGAAACTTTTTACAATAATGTCCACTCGATCGCTTAACGTATTTTCATTTACTACGACGTTTAGGTTACAGCTGGCAAGAGATCTGTAATTAAAACTTAAAAAGAGTAACACAAAAATTCAGTATCAGTTGCAATAAAATCTATGCAAGTTCCACTAAACTGTTTACAGAAATACTAGTGTCACATGAGAGGTGGCGCTAGTAGGCAATACGCTTCCTTCATTTTGAGTGTCAACATGCGTATAAAATGACAGAATTTTTAAAACGACAAATACGATATGTTAAATAACAGATAGCTATGAGCCATCTAGACGGCATTATCCACGAAAGTTCATAATGATCGCAGATTCAATCAAGGAAGCCACTGCATTTACTAATGAAAGGGAGCAGTTTGGCATTTTTCACATGAGAAATCACTGTCATAGATAAAGAAGGCATAAGAGTCAGCAAAAATATTATCGGCTGGGAATCCAACACCAGTCCTTTCGATTTGTAGTCTAACACTGGCACTCTGATCCATCAAGCCACGCACGCATCCTTCCCAGCAGCATGTTCAACGGTGCCAACAGTGACTTTTAACTCGATGGAACCGCATCGCGGGCGAGTGTATTTCCTATCGTCAGCCTGTCATGCAAATTTAACTTCCCGTCGTCCCCCCGAACTACTTAAAAGTAATACCGGGATGTGCAAAGATCGTTTCCTGCCCGATCCTTGTGAATCTTCTGCAATGTACCCGTCAAGTCGACGTTGGATCTAAATCAGCAATAATTTGTGACAGCAATGCTTTGCATTAAGAAGTTCAGTGAAAGTTCCCATGCCCGCGCAGACGGTGTGTTAGGGGAGAACTCAATGGAGATAGTAGTAATTGAAAGGCCACCGCGCCGAAGGAAATGTGCAATGCGACAGCCCTTGAGGCTACGGTATGCAATCAAGCAACTTGTCAAATTCTAGTAGGTTTGTAAACAGATGCTCTCCCGGCGTATCCTATCGGTGAAAGGCTCTCGCCAGAAAATGATGAGTAAGGCGCTCGTCGAAATTTCGCGGTATTATAACACCACCACTCGGCTGGAAACCGAGAGTTTTTCACTTTACTAGGTTTGTAAAGTATCTGACCATGTACGGCGTTGTTTGACGTGTTTGTTAAACACTGGGCGCGTTTGACGAGAAATCTGCGTTGACAGTAGATTTGACAGGACGGCTGACGTTCTTTTTGTTAGTGTTCCGCCGGACATGTTTGGAAGAAGAAGAAGAAAAAAAAAAGTTTTATTACGATTTATCTCATCGCATCGTGAGTCTCATGATTAAGGAAATAAGAATCAAGGATAAAAACAAAACCACTGGTAATTACCAAAGTGGTAGAGGTGTTGCATCTTTCCTAGTCATAGATGACGCAGGAAGTGGTTTTAAAACATCAAAATTCCACGCACACATATAAGTAACAGCGCAATAAAATAAAAAAAAATCGCAATTTCCTGGTTCTTTCATGGAAGATGTTTATGTTCCCACGTTGTGGTATTTAAATGAACTGTCATTATAGGCTCTTATAAAAGAGACTATATTTTTGCATACTTGTTTTTTTTTTTTTTTCAATGTGAGGGCGAAGTAACACAGTTATTAAAAGTTTGCCCCTTCGAAGGAAGCTGACGTAATCAATAGGTTCTGAGTGTAACACTTCTTTCAGCAGATATGCATAGGAATACTTCTTTCTCAATTTCAAGTATTCCCTCGACGGTTGTCTTGTTTTCTATTTCTTCTTTATATACAGTGCTAAAAATCAGTGCACGAAATGCTAAGTCTGTATTGGGAGCAATTCTGGCTAGTTTCAAAATATACTTCGCGACAGCGACAGCAGCTGCTTCAGAAGTGAGGTCAAAATGATAAACTTCGTACTTGCACGCGCTTGTTTGACAAACCCGTGCGTAGAACAGAGCAAATTTGACGAACAAGCTTGATCTTATATGCGGGCCTTATGCTGCTAGAAGGAAATCACATGAAACAAAAAAGATTTAAAAATATAGCGTAGCGGCCAATGTCCCATACCACCATACTGAATGAAGAAAGAACGTCACGTGGAAATCTTGTGTCAGCCCTCTGATAACATGTTCGTAATATTACCTAAGTACAGAATTTCTTCTTCTTCTTTTCTGAAGTAATGGGGTTAAGTACTTGCAGCTACAAAGCGTTGTTTTCACTGGGTAACAGCAGCTGCATACGTCCATTTCACAAAATGAAGAAAACTACAACAGATGTTGAACCAATAATATTTTATTGTTTACAGCCAGTTCCGGAATAACACAATTCCATATTCTAACATACACGGTAACGACACGAATAAAACGATATAATTATACATAAGAAATGTTTCAAAAATGAAAATGTAACAGCAAATTCATGACCAGGCATTACTCTCATAAGACATAATGGAATTAATGTACAGGGTGAGCACAAAGTCTTGCCCTGATTATAACAATTTATTACAGAAAAACCGTTTGACACAATAATTTGCATTTGATGCCGTTACATAGGTTAGCGTTACTAGTTAGTAAACCTCAACGTGTGCTCCCTTGGTAACTCGGAGAATGTCGAGGCGGTATTCCAGTTTCCGCCAGGTGTTTCGTTAAATGTGTTCTGTCACAGTACTCATAGCAGCTTGTATCCTAGCCTCTAGTTTGTCGACGTCAGCAACTGGTGTGACGAAGACTCTGTCCTTGATATAGTCCCAGAAAAAAAGTCAGGGGCGTAATGCCTGGAGAGGGGAGTAATGTCCGGATCGGAGGATTGGAAGAAATGGTCCAACACCCTGGCCGACCGACCCGCTCTCCAGACATTACGCACCTTGACTTTTTTTTCCTGGGACTGTATCAAGGACAGAATCTTCGTCACACCAGTTGCTGACGTCGACGAACTGAAGGCTAGGATACCAAGCTGCTGTGGGTACCGTGACAGAACACATGTTATGAAACACCTGACGGTAACTGGAATACCGCCTCGGTATTCTCCGAGCTACCAATGGAGCACACATTGAGGTTTAATAACGTAAGTGGTCTAAAAAAGAAATAGTAACACTAACCTATATAACGGCATCAAATGTAATTTATTATGTCAAACGGTTATTCTGTTATAAATTTTTATAATCAGGCCTTTGTGCTCACCATATATATCCTAGGTGTTTCGTGCTTCTACGGACTGTGGTTTTTAACTGATCTTTCGTTTTGGTAACTTCTTACGTTCCCTGTTTTATAAACTGGGACACGGAACTTCTGTCCCACAGGCAACATAGTGTACAAGACAACCTTAGTCGTTTAATGTAACGCCAGGTCATGAGCTTGCCGTTAGATTTCCATTTTTCCATGACTGCTTATCTAGAATTGTAACATAATGCCTCCATCGTTACAGTGTATGCCACAAGACGGAATTACAATATTCGAAACCGGTCGTAAACAACTAAATATTACTGTTTCAACAACTGTTGCGGTTTTCTTCTTTTTGTGAAAACTTGCAGCAATGTTTCCCATCCGCTGTATTCTTTTTATTGTGTGGTTGGGATAGCTATCGGCTGCTGCAACACACTCACGTAAAATTTTCAATGAGATTTTTGCTTCCCTGTCCGCCTCTTGCGCCATAGGATAGTTGGCACATGGCACTGCACATGACTACGAAGTAGCTTCACTGGAACTACGGAGCGCGAAGACTGTGGTACTGTACTGTGTATAAGGGGCAGCCCAATGAAATCGAGACAGATGCGAAAAGAGTAAATAAACAGTTTATTATTCCGAAGTAATCGCCATAACTGTTGATTCCCTGATCAATCAGAACGTTATGAACATCCACCTAATAGCCGGTATATCCATCTTGTCACGGATAACAGCGCCGACGCGTCGTGGCATGGAAGCAATGAGGCCTTGGTAGATCGCTGGAGGGAATTGGCATCACATCTGCACACACATGTCACGCATTTCCCGTAAACTCCGGGGAGGGGAGCGATGAGGTCCGACGTCATGTACAGTCACATTCCACTTGTTTACAATCGGTTTCAGATCTGGCGAATTGGGAGTCCAGCACATCAATTGAAACTCGCCACTGTGTTCTTCGGACCATTCCATCGCACTCCTGGCCTTATGACATGGTGCATTATCTTGCTGAAAAACGCGACTGTTTTTGGGAAACATGGTTGTCATGAAGGGGAGTACTTCGTCGACAACTAGTGTACAATACCTCTTGACCGTCATGGTGTCTTGCACGAGATACGTTTGACCCACGGATGGCCACGTGTATGTTCCCCTGAGCATAATGGAGCCGCCACCAGCTTGTCTCCGTCCCACAGTACAGGTGCCGAAGAGCTGTTCCCCTGGGAAACGACGGGTTTGCGCCCTCCATCGGCATGATGAAGAAGGTACCGGATTAATCAGACGGTGCAACGCTCTGCCACTACGCCAACGTCCAGAGCCGATGGGCACGTGCCCATTTCAGTCTCGGTTGCCGATATCGTGGTGTTAACAAAGGCACATAAATGGGTCGTCGGCTGCGGAGGGCTATCGTTCGGAGTGTTTGGTGCACTCTGTGTTCTGAAACATTAGTGCTCTCTCCAGCGTTAAAGTCTGGCGTTAATTCCGCCACAGTTCACCGCATGTCCCGTTTTACGTCTGAGCAGTCTACAACGTCCGACATTTGTAATGAGGGGTGGCCGCCCAATCCCACGACGTCTGGTCTTGGTTGGTTGGCAAGAAAGCAGATTACAGTGGCTGGCCGACCACGAGAATAAAAAGCAGAAGCCAGCCACTCTGCAACACATTAAAACCTCCACCCTAAAAGCGCTAGGGTGGAGGACACAGAGGGACAAAGGTCATGCGATAAAACTTAGATCAAATGATAAAACCCACCCTCACGAATAAAACGTAAAACTATAACTGCTGTTGAGGCATTGTCACCCAACACCGAAGGTAGGGAGTTGAGAAAGTTAAAAGACCGCCGCAGCGCGACTAAAAGTGAGCAGCCCGGCAAGAGATGGACGACCGTCATTTGTGAGCCACAGCGACACCTAGGTGGTTCCTCGCGACGGTGGAGGTAACCACGCGTTAGCCACGTATGGCCAATGCTGAGCCGACGAACTGATTCCCTGCGAGAGGCCCGCATGGAAGACGTCCACACAATCGTTGTCTCATTAATGACAAACAGTTCGTTGTGCGTACTGTTATGCCATTCCGTCTCCCAAAGCCGCAAAACCCTGCGGCGTAAGACAGAATGCAGGTCAGGTTCCGTGTAGCTTGTTTGGCTAAGCTGTCGGCAAG
Source organism: Schistocerca serialis cubense (assembly GCF_023864345.2). NCBI lineage: Eukaryota > Metazoa > Arthropoda > Insecta > Orthoptera > Acrididae > Schistocerca > Schistocerca serialis. Next base: position 68,383,276 of record NC_064638.1, read on the forward strand.
TTCGTTGCCTGGAATTGTGACGTGATCTGGGGTCCAGAAAACACCACTGAACGACTGGGCCGTTCCAGGGAATAGAGGGACTCCTGGTTGATCGCTAACACAGGATGACGAGGGTAGCACTGTTCGATAGCTTGTAGGCTACTTAAGGAGTCAGTACATAAAAGAAAAGACTCCCCAGGTCATGAACTGATGGACTCAAGAGCACGAGATATGGCCACTAGCTCTACAGTGAAAACACTGCAGCTATCGGGAAAGGAATGCTGTTCAATATGTCCTACGTGGACAAACGCGAAGCCGACATGGCCATCAGCCGTCGGTCTAAACCACTTCATGGCCTCGGTACATGACAAGAATCGACAGGAAGTGGCAGCGGAGACCCGCGGGGTAAACTGAATCCTTAGGGTCATGTCATAGGTTCAGGCGAAGCCGCGGCCTGCGTGTACACCATGGAGGTGTACGTGAATGGACCTCAAGTATGGGTGGTAAAGGCAAGGAAGGACTCCAGTTCGGATAGAAGGGATCAGACGCAAACTGCAATTGTAATCCCTGACCCGGGCCGCTGAATCGGGAGATGAACCGCCGTGGGCGGGAAAAGGAGACGGTGATTCGGACACGCAGGAGAACTACGAATGTGTGCAACGTAACTGGATAGCAGCTGTGCACGCCTAACCTTCAATGGAGGAACTCCAGCCTTGACCAGGCCGCTGGTCACTGGACTTGTCCTAAAAGCTCCCATAGCTAGTCCAACGCCACAGTGGTGCACTTGATCGAGTAAACGCAACACTGGGGGCGCCGCCGAACCATAAATCACACTCCCATAGTCAAGGCAGGATTAAACAAGGGCTCTGTAGAGCTGCAGCAGTGTAGAGCGATCTGCACCCCAGTTGGTGTTGCTCAGGCAGCGAAGGGCATTGAAGTGCTGCCAGCACTTCCGCTTAAGCTGACGAAGGTGAGATAGCCATCAATTGGGCGTCGAAAACAAGTCCTAAAAATCGATATCTCTCTACTATAGTGACGGGATCGTCAGCAAGGTATAGTTCTGGTTCTGGATGAACGGTACGACGCCGATAGAAGTGCATAACACACGACTTTGCAGCTGAAAACTGGAAGCGGTGGGCTACAGCCCATGACTGCGCCTTGTAAATGGCTCCCTATAAGCGCCGCTCAGCAACGCCATATGTTCCAGCAGCTTACAAAGAATAGTCGTGAGGCTGATGGGCCGATCGCTATCCACATCAAGCGGGTTTTGCCGGGTTTGAGCACTGGTATGATGGTGCTCTCCCGCCAGCGCGCTGGAAAGACGCCATCGCACCAGATTCGGTTGGAGATCACGAGAATATGTCGCTTTTATTCAGACGAGAGATGATTAATCATCATCATCTCTCGGGGCAATGTGCAAGGGCACTGAGGAGCTCACACTCTGTAAATGGGGCGTTATAGGGTTCACTGTGGCGTGTAGTGAACGACAGGACTTTCCCTTCCATCCTCAGTCTGAGAGTGCGAAAGGCTGGGGGCGATTGTCCGACGCAGAGGCGCGAGCATAGTGTACAGCAAAATCCTCAGCAATCATGTTTGCGTCGCTAGACGCGATTTATGTTGACGCTAGGAACATCTGTTGGGGTCTGGTACCCAAAAACTCGTTGATCTTTGCCCAGACTTGGGAAGGTGACGTATGGCACTCAATGGTCGAGACGTATCTCTCCCACCACTCCTGTTTCCGTCTTTTGATAAGCTGACGAACGCGGGCGCGGAAACGTTTCAAGGCTATGAGCTGCTCCAGGGAAGGGTGTCGCTAATGCCGATGTAGAGCTCGCTGACGCTCCTTAATTGCTTCAGCGACTTCCGGCGATCACCAAGGGACTGTCTTTCGCCGGGGCCCCAACAAAACGACGGATCGCGTTTTCCGGCGCAGAAACGATTGTGGTTGCCTGCTCAACCACCACATCGATGTTACGATGTGGGGGAGATTCAACGGTGACAGCAGAGGTGAAAGCGTCCCAGTCTACCATGTTTAGAAGTCCATCTGGGCAGGCGTTCCGGGACCTGACGCCAGGGCAGTGACAGGAAGATGGAGAAGTGGTCACTAACACACAGGTCGTCATGTACCCTCCGGGACTGCAAACCGAGAGATCAGTGGCCGAATATGTGCCATGTGCCACAATGAAATGTGTGGGGGCACCTGTATTTCAGAAGCTGAGGTCGAACTGAGAAAATAAGGTATCAACATCTCTGCCTCGGCCAGTAAGCACGGTGCCACCCCACAAGGCGTTATGAGCGTTAAAATCTCCCGAAAGTAGGAAAGGTTTAGGGAGTTGATCAATCAGTGCAGCCAATGCGTGCAGGGGTACTACACCATCTGGAGGAAGATGTATGTTGCAGACAGTTATTTCCTGTGTCGTCCTTATCCTGACAGCCACAGCTTCAAGAGGGGTTTGAAGGGCACAGTTTACTGCGTATTGAGTTCAGGACGTAGACATAAACGCCACCTGACACACTATTATAGTCACTACGGTTCTTGTGATATCCCCTATAGCCGCAGAGCGCAGGTGTCAGCATTTCCGGGAACCAGGTTTCCTGAAGGCCAATGCAGAAAGCACGTGTAAAGCTTAATATTTGCCGTAGCTCAGCCAGGAGGTGGAAAAAACCGTCGCAGTTCCACTGGTGGATGACGTTATCGTGAGGCTGGGAAGGCATGAAGCGCGCAGGGAAGCAGGCTATGCCTCCGGTTCACCTGCTGCCAGTGACTTATTTCCTGAACAGACTATATCCATTGTGTGTGAGGGTCTGGCGAGATCTAAGTCCTCAGCGGACGCCAGAATCTTCACCTCATCATCAAACTCAGAGCTTGTAGGCAGCAGTGGTGTTGGTGCCACTGCGATTCCCTTGGTCTTAGGGGTCTTCTTTCTGGATTTCTCTGGCTGATTTTTGGGTTCCTCTGGCTGGGAGGGCTTCACTGATTCAGTCTCCGGGACAGGGTGATCGTGAAGCCCTACGACCAGTTGCTTTTGGGCACTTCAGCCACTGGCGGGTGTCATCTTCCCACTAGCAGAAAACTGGGGAGGGAGTAACCCAAGGGACCCGTTCCTAGCGAGGAGCCAAAGAAGTATGCTTCTCCGGCTGAGAAGTGGGGACTGGCGTTCCCAATGGTTGGGGGAACAGTGCTCCCAAGGTAGGTGGTGTGGGAGCAACAGGGAGGGATGTTCCCCCCACCATCAAGGGGGCTGGTATAATCTTCCGGCTCTTAAAACAGACTGGAACTCGCGAAACTGATGTGGCTACAACTGTTCTTGTAGCGGCAGCATAACAGGTCATAGTCACAGGATATAGGCGCTCAAATTTCCTCTTGGCCTCAGTGCAGGTCAGTCTGTCCAGGGTCTTGTATTCCATGATTTTCCTTTCTCGCTGTAAAATCCTGGAGTCTGGTGAGCGAGGGGAATCATGCTCTCTGCAATTGACACAGATGGGAGGCGGGGCACATGGAGTATTGGGATGGGATGGACATCCACAAAATCTACACGTGATACTGGAAGTACAGTGGGAAGACATATGCCCGAACTTCCAGCAGTTAAAGTACTGCACTGGCGGTGGGATATATGGCCTCACATCACAGTGGCACACCATGACCTTCTCGGGTAATGAGTCATCCTCGAAGGCCAAGATGAAGGTACTGTTGGCAATTTGATTATGCCTCGGATCCTGATGGACGCGCCGGACGAAATGAACTCCTCGTCACTCTAGTTCGCGTGCAGCTCGTCGTCAAACTACAAAAGAAGGTCCCTGTGGAATATAATACCCTAGACCATATTTAAGCTGTTATGAGGCGTGATGGTAACGGAAACCTCCCCCAGCTTGTCACCGAGCAATGCCCGTGACTGGGCAGAGGATGTCGTTTTTATCAAGACTGACCCTGATCGCATTTTGGACAAGCCCTCCACCTCCACAAACTTGTCCTCTAAATACTCTAAAAACTGAGGCTTCATCGAGACAAAGAAGTCCCCATCAGCTCTCATACATACGAGGTACCAGGGCCAATAGGGTTTGCTGCCATCCTTAGCCTGGCATTCCTCCAATGGTGTGGCCAGGGAGGGGAACGATTTAGGATAATAGTTCCTTGCATTGTACTGAGCCTTGGAACGCTTAGCGACTGCTGGCATTTGATCCCCTGCAAATGATGACGTGGTACACTTCATCGCGCGTCACCCACCCTGATGCCACCTGCTCTGACCATAGGCTCTCCCCACGGGCGCCACCCAGCCACATCAAAGGCCACCTCATAGGAGGGCCATTGCTGGGAGTCCTGATGCCCCAGGGTGACAGACATATACTTCTTGGCATATGTGGGTAGTTAACGACGAAGGCATCAGCAGAGCAATCCCTGTGTAGTCAGGGGGCTGCAACCAACAGGGTACATAGCGGCCCCACCACAATCGACTGGCTACCGTGCTGGATGTGAGGTGCAAAGAATTCCTGGTCATACGTCAGCACATGGAAGAAGCCTGGATATACTGACAGGTTTCAGATAGATTATATAATGGTAAGACAGAGATTTAGGAATCAGGATTTAAATTGTAAGACATTTCCAGGGGCAGATGTGGACTCTGACCACAATCTATTGATTATGGACTACAGATTAAAACTGAAGAAACTGCAAAAAGGTGGAAATTTAAGGAGATGGGACCTGGATAAACTGAAAGAACCAGAGGTTGTACAGAGTTTCAGGGAGGGCATAAGGGAACAATTGACAGGAATGAGGGAAACAAATACAGTAGAAGAAGAATGGGTAGCTTTGAGGGGTGAAGTAGTGAAGGCAGCAGAGGATCAAGTAGGTAAAAAGACGAGGGCTAGTAGAAATCCTTGGGTAACAGAAGAGATACTAAATTTAATTGATGAAAGGAGAAAAAACAAAAATGCAGTAAGTGAAGCAGGCAAAAAGAAATACAAACGGCTAAAAAATGAGATTGACAGAAAGTGCAAAATGACTAAGCAGGGATGGCTAGAAGACAAATGTCAGGATGTAGAGGCTTATCTCATTAGGGGTAAGAAAGATACTGCCTACAGGAAAATTAAAGAGACCTTTGGAGAAAAGAGAACCACTTGCATGAACATCAAGAGCTCAGATGTAAATCCAGTTCCAAGCAAAGAAGGGAAAGCAGAAAGGTGGAAGGAGTATATAGAGGGTCTATACAAGGGTGATGTTCTTGAGGACAATATTATGGAAATGGAAGAGGAGGTAGATGAAGATGGAATGGGAGATACGATACTGCGTGAAGAGTTTGATAGAGCATGAAGGACCTAAGTCGAAACAAGGCCCTGGGAGTAGATAACATTCCATTAGAACTACTGACAGCCTTCGGAGAGCCAGTCCTTACAAAACTCTACCATCTGGTGAGCACGATGTATGAGACAGGCGAAATTCCCTCAGACTTAAAGAAGAATATGATAATTCCAATCCCAAAGAAAGCAGGTGTTGACAGATGTGAAAATTACCGAACTATCAGTTTAAAAAGTCACCGCTGCAAAATACTAACGCGAATTCTTTACAGATGAATGGAAAAACTGGTAGACACGGACCTCGGGGAAAATCAGTTTGGATTCCGTAGAAATGTTGGAACACGTGAGGCAAGACTGACCCTACGACTTATCTTAGAAGAAAGATTAAGGAAAGGCAAACCTACGTTTCTAGCATTTGTAGATTTAGAGAAAGCTTTTGACAATGTTGATTGGAATACTCTCTTTCAAATTGTGAAGGTGGCAGGGGTAAAATATAGGGAGCGAAAGGCGATTTACAATTTGTACAGAAATCAGATGGCAGTTATAGGAGTCGAGGGACATGGAAGGGAAGCAGTGGTTGGGAAGGGAGTGAGACAGGGTTGTAGCCTCTCCCTGATGTTATTCAATCTGTATATTGAGCAAGCAATGAAGGAAACAAAAGAAAAGTTCGGTGTAGGTATTAAAGTCGTGGAGACGAAATAAAAACTTTGAGGTTCGCCGATGACATTGTAATTCTGTCAGAGACGGCAAAGGACTTGGAAGAGCAGTTGAACGGAATGGACGGTGTCTTGGAAGGAGAATATAAGATGAACATCATCAAAAGCCAAAAGTGGATAATGGAATGTAGTCGAATGAGACACTTAAAGTAGTAAAGGAGTTTTGCTATTTGGGGAGCAAAATAACTGATGATGGTCGTAGTAGAGAGGACTGGCAATGGCAAGGAAAGCGTTTTTGAAGAAGAGAAATTTGTTAACATCGAGTATAGATTTAAGTGTCAGGAAGTCGTTTCTGAAAGTATTTGTATGGAGTGTAGCCATGTATGGAAGTGAAACATGGACGATAAATAGTTTGGACAAGAAGAGAATAGAAGCTTTCGAAATGTGGTGCTACAGAAGAATGCTGAAGATTAGAGGGGTAGATCACACAACTAATGAGGAGGTAATGAACAGGACTGGAGAGGAGTTTGTGGCACAACTTGACTAGAAGAAGGGATCGGTTGGTAGGACATGTTCTGAGGCATCAAGGGATCATTAATTTGGTACTGGAGGGCAGCGTTGAGGGTAAAAGTCGTAGAGGGAGACCAAGAGATGAATACACCAAGCAGATTCAGAAGGATGTAGGTTGCAGTAGGTACTGGGAGATGAAGAAGCTTGCACAGGATAGAGTAGCATGGAGAGCTGCATCGAACCAGTCTCAGGACTGACGACCACAACAACAACAACAATGTCCGCACAGAAAACGACACTGCATAGTGGGTGGAGGGAACTGCACCCAGCAAGGTGTCATTGCTCAACAGATGGAGGATGAGCGGGACTGTAATGCCAGGAGGAGACAGTGGGTTAAAGATCTTAATGCACGATGGACGCGATGCACCATGTAAGGCGTCCTTCCCCAATTGACTCGCTCTTCGAGAAAATTTGGAAAAATGGTGGTCAAACCCTACAGGGGACCATCACAAAAAAGGCCAAAAGACGTGTGACTCCTTTTAGTCGCCTCTTACGACAGGCAGGAATACCTCGGGCCTATTGTACCCCTGGACCCGCAGGGGGAACTGAACTTGGTTCCACCTTGGTTTCGCCAAGTGTTGAAGACTTTCGCTGCAGTATTCCTCGAACATCCGACAAGCCGTGTAGTTTCTAAAATACTCGTGCCAAGCCTCCGGGCCGTCACAATGAGCCCTCGGCAAAACTTAGATAGTCCTATTCTACACACGTAGAGCACGCTCACTGATGCTACACGCTCCGTACATGTGTCGGACTAGCAGTCATCCCTCGCTAGGCGATGTGAGACAAGACGATCAATGCCTTCATGAAAAAATGATCGTGTAGGATGCCAAAGCGTTTCGCTGGGAAGCCCATACGTATCCTCCATGCAGTCCAGTTCTCTCCCTATGCAATTTCCGTATTTTTGGAGTCTTGAAGAAAAGCTTCGGACGAAGAGGTTCGTTCCCTGAGTACCATCACGGTTCCTTTGGCAACAGCAAACATTTTTCCATTAAGGCACTGACCGTTTTGTCTCACAGTGGAGTAAATGTATTAACAGTTATGGCGATTGCTGTCGAAATAATAAACAGTTACTTATTTTTCCGTCTGTCTCGCTTTCATTTGACTGTTCCTTATAGTAAAGAGTTGTAATGGGAACCCTAGAAGTGTGCAAAGTTGGCAGAAAGTTATATTATGCTAATTTCCATCTGTGACGAAGGACTCTCACAGAAAGATAGCCTTTTTAATTCCTTCACTGCCCAATCAGTTCAGTTCACAGATGAACATTAGTTGTGACAATAAACAGCCGTCCTGTGGCGTAGCAATGTGTAATTCAGGCTTTGGAGGCACAGTTTTATGATTCTGGGGTTGGCTGCTTCCCACGCCACGCAATGCGTCAGATGGTGTGGTGGAGCGTGCCAGGGTAAGCCCTAAATACCGCTGACGCAGCGGGGGCCACCATTGTGGACCCAAGCGACAGCATCGGTACTATGGATAGAACTATTAAATTTTCATATATGAAGAAGTGATCGGGACTATATATGCATGTGATATCCTAGTGCAAAAAGTAAGTAATGGATCTCAATTTCTATCTGTTTGTTTCCTCTGCAAATATAATGCGAATAAAATGTTAACTTTCGTAAGTTCGTCACTGAAATCACGGCATTTCATTTCTCTCATAATATGGCCAAACCGTCCTGGCAGTTACTTTTGTGGTAAGTAATATATGCTCTACACACAGGGTGAATCACTTGCAATGCACATATTGTGGAAATGTAAAGTGCTATGGATGGGCGGTTTTCACAGAATAGATTCGTAGTCAGGGACTTATATTGTTAGGCTATTAAAAGATTGTAATAACACGTAGAAAGAGTATTTTTGTGCAATCATACAGTTTTTAAATAAAACAATGCCTACTGACATTGCTGTTGTTGTTGTGGTCTTCAGTCCTGAGACTGGTTTGATGCAGCTCTCCATGCTACTCTATCCTGTGCAAGCTTCTTCATCTCCCAGTACCTACTGCAACCTACATCCTTCTGAATCTGCTTAGTGTATTCATCTCTTGGTCTCCCTCTATGATTTTTACCCTCCACGCTGCCCTCCAATGCTAAATTTGTGATCCCTTGATGCCTCAAAACATGTTCTACCAACCGATCCCTTCTTCTAGTCAAGTTGTGCCACGAACTTCTCTTCTCCCCAATCCTATTCAATAGCTCCTCATTAGTTACGTGATCTACCCACCTTATCTTCAGCATTCTTGTGTAGCACCACATTTCGAAAGCTTCTATTCTCTTCTTGTCCAAACTAGTTATAGTCCATGTTTCACTTCCATACATGGCTACACTCCATACAAATACTTTCAGAAACGACTTCCTGACACTTAAATCTATACTCGATGTTAACAAATTTCTCTTCTTGAGAAACGCTTTCCTTGCCATTGCCAGTCTACATTTTATATCCTCTCTACTTCGACCATCATCGGTTATTTTACTCCCTAAATAGCAAAACTCCTTTACTACTTTAAGTGTCTCATTTCCTAATCTAATTCCCTCAGCATCACCCGACTTAATTTGACTACATTCCATTATCCTCGTTTTGCTTTTGTTGATGTTCATCTTATATTCTCCTTTCAAGACACTGTCCATTCCGTTCAACTGCTCTTCCAAGTCCTTTGATGTCTCTGACAGAATTACAATGTCATCGGCAAACCTCAAAGTTTTTATTCCTTCTCCATGGATTTTAATATCTACTCCGAACTTTTGTTTCCTGTATTGCTTGCTCAATATACAGATTGAAGAGCATCGGGGATAGGCTACAACCCTGTCTCACTCCCTTCCCAACCACTGCTTCCCTTTCATACCCCTCGACTCTTATAACTGCCATCTGGTTTCTGTACAAATTGTAAATAGCCTTTCGCTCCCTGTATTTTACCCCTGCCACCTTCAGAATTTGAAAGAGAGTATACTGACATTAACTAACTAAAAGTAGGGTAAATTAGACTGCCAGTTGTGTTTGCTGCAAGATTTTAGTACGAATCGTTTACGAAATATATTTTGAAACGTTTTCACAACGAGAATTCTACAATACCTGTTGTAGCATACACTAAAGATCAACGCAAGTACGTACATTACTTACGTGGATTCTGACCAGTAACAAGACAACTGACCATCACAGGCTGTGTTAAAAACGACCACCGGCAGCGGCAATATTCGTACACACTCCAGTCCGGTATGGAACGACTGCTGCACACGTGCTAGCAATTCAGCAGAGATGTTCGAGCAGGCTGCATGAGCATGTTGTTCCATATCATCGGGTATGTCTGGTATGTCCTTGTAGACAGTATCTTTCAGCTTTCCCCGCGGAAGGAAGTCTACAGGCGTCAAATGCGGGCTACGTGCTGGTTAAGGTACAGGTCTTCTGCGTGAATCCAACGATTTGGAAACAATTCGTGACGACATGCTGTAGTACGGCGAGCACTATGTTGGTACCACAGGTTCCTTCTAGTGTCCAGAGGAACGTCTTCAACGATCCGTGGAAGATGATCCGTCAGGAGGATTAGTTGGAAACATCAACATATGAAGATGCACATCAATTTATGCGTGCGGCGCACTGAAGACGCTCACACGTATTGCCCGCGATGGTGGAACGGCGGCCCGCTTTGCAAAACTATTCACTGGGCTGCGTATTTGCAGGGGCGAGCTAACTCGTTGGGGCAATATGGAGCAGATGATCTGCCTATATGTTGTGACATGTCTGGCTCCTAACCCAACAACGAACCGAAACTTTGAGAGATGCTCTACCCACTGATATGTCATTTCTCTGTATGTATTGTATTTTTAGCGCGGTCGCCTGAAATACTGAAGATACCAATGAAAAACCGTGCATTTCTTCCTCATTTAAGACATAAGACAATTCACTAACATATGGTCTCAACTATTAAAATACCCTTTATCCACGAAACGTATCCTGCGCACGGAGTACCCAAACACAAATACACCCTGACGTAAAACATCTTCCAACAGTCTACAATGCAAACAATGAAGAGTCCTTGCCGGCCGGTGTGGCCATGCGGTTCCAGGGGCTTCAGTCTGGAACCGCGTGACCGCAACGGTCGCAGGTTCGAATCCTGCCTCGGGCATGGATATGTGTGATGTCCTTAGGTTAGTTAGGTTCAAGTAGTTCTAAGTTCTAGGGGACTGATGAACACAGATGTTAAGTCCCATAGCGCTCAGAGACATCTGAACAATTTGAAACGAGACTCGTCCGACCAGATAACATGTTTCCAGTCATCGACAGTCCAACGTTGTTGTTGACGGGCCCAACCGAGGCGTAAAGCTTTGCGTCGTGCAGTCATCAGGGGTACACGAGTGGGCCATATACAGGGTGAGTCACCTAACGTTACCGCTGGATATATTTCGTAAACCACATCAAATACTGACGAACCGATTCCACAGACCGAACGTGAGGAGAGGGGCTAGTTAATTGTTTAATACAAACCATACAAAAATGCACGGAAGTATGTTTTTTAACACAAACCTACGTTTTTTTAATGGAACCACGTTAGTTTTGTTAGCTCATCTGAACATATAAACAAATACGTAATCAGTGCCGTTTGTTGCATTGTAAAATGTTAATTACATCCGGAGATATTGTAACCTAAAGTTGACGCTTGAGTATCACTCCTCCGCTGTTCGATCGTGTGCATCGGAGAGCACCGAATTACGTAGGGATCCAAAGGGAACGGTGATGGACCTTAGGTACAGGAGAGATTGGAACAGCACATTGCGTCCACATGCTAACACCTTTTTATTGGTCTTTTTCACTGACGCACATGTACATTACCATGAGGGGTGAGGTACATGTACACACGTGGTTTCCGTTTTCAATTACGGAGTGGAATAGTGTGTGTCCGGACATGTCAGGCCAATAGATGTTCAATGTGGTGGCCATCATTTGCTGCACACAATTGCAATCTCTGGCGTAATGAATGTAGTACACGCCGCAGTAAATCTGGTAATGTACATGTGCGTCAGTCAAAAAGACCAATAAAAAGGTGTTAGCATATGGACGCAATGTGCTGTTCCAGTCTCTCCTGTACCTAAGGTCCATCACCGTTCCCTTGGGATCCCTACGTAATTCGGTGCTCTCCGATACACACGATCGAACAGCGGAGGAGTGGTACTCAAGCGTCAACTTCAGGTTACAATATCTCCGGATGTAATTAACATTTTACAATGCAACAAACGGCACTGATTACGTATTTGTTTATATGTTCAGATGTGCTAACAAAACTAACGGGGTTCCATTTAAAAAAACGTAGGTTTGTGTTAAAAAACATACTTCCGTGCATTTTTTTATGGTTTGTATTAACCAATTACACTAGCCCCTCTCCTCACGTTCGGTCTGTGGAATCGATTCGTCAGTATTTGATGTGGTTTACGAAATATATCCAGCGGTAATGTTAGGTGACTCACCCTGTAGATGATGTTTCGTTGAATGGTTCGCACGCTGGCACTTGTTGATGGCCTATCACTGAAATCTGCAGCAATCTGCGAAAGGGTTGCACTTCTGTCACGTTGAGCGATTCTCTTCAGTCGTCATTGGTCCCGTTCTTGCAGGATCTTTCTCCGGCCGCAGCGATGTCGGAGATTTGAAGTTTTACCGGATTTCTGATATTCACGATACACTCGTAAAATGGTCGTACGGGAAAATCCCCACTTCATCGCTGCCTCGGAGTTGCTGTGTCCCATCGCTTGTGCGCCGAATATAACACCACGTTCAAAGTCACTTATATCTTAATAACTTGCCATTGTAGCAGCAGTAACTGATCTAACAACTGCGCCACATACTTGTCTTATATAGGCATTGCCGAGCGCAGCGTCGTATTCTGCCTCTTTACATATCTCTGTATTTGAATAAGAATGTCTATTCCAGTTTCTTTGGTGCTTCAGTGTATATTTTGTGTTTTCCTCGAGGTAACTCGACATGGCCACTGGGAATCGAGTCGGGAGCTGCGCCTCAGTAGCTAGAGAAGCAAACCAGAAGGCCACAGGAGTGGTTCACATCGAAGGCTGCGCACAAACAGCCACTAGTAACGTACTGACGATTTCGTTAAGGACTGTTCTGCTGCGTAATGAAGTGAACGACTGGAACACACTCGCTGACTGAGAGGTGCGAGGACGCAAAGCCGAGCGGGTTTTATGCTGCGGCGAAGAAATCCAGGGCTGTCGGCGCGGACAGCAGTGAAGTCCCGACGAGCGGCGGGTGGATCAGCGCCGCAGTGTCAACACCGCTATCTGAAGCCGTCGATAGGCGCGCTACCCGGCCGCCGATAGCAGGACGCCGCGGCGGCGACGCCTCGACCCGTGCGTCACGCCGTCCCACCTGTCACTCACAGCTGCGCGCGTTTCTGCTTTTTGCTGAGCAGCAGTAAATGAAGCAGGCAAAAAGGAATAAAAACGTCTCAAAAATGAGATTGACAGGAAGTGCAAAATGGCTAAGCAGGAATGCTAGAGGACAAATGTAAGGATGTAGAGGCTTACCTCACTAGGGTAAGATAGATGCTGCCTACAGGAAAATTAAAGAGACCTTTGGAGAAAAGAGAGCCACTTGTATGAATATCAAGAGCTCAGGTGGAAACCCAGTTCTAAGCAAAGAAGGGAAAGCAGAAAGGTGGAAGGAGTATATAGAGGGTCTATACAAGGGTGATGTTCTTGAGAACAATATTATGGAAATGGAAGAGGAGGTAGATGAAGATGAAATGGGAGATATGATACTGCGTGAAGAGTTTGACATAGCACTGAAAGACCTAAGTCGAAACAAGACCCCGGGAGTAGACAACATTCCATTAGAACAACTGACGGCCTTGGGAGAGCCAGTCATGACAAAACTCTACCATCTGGTAAGCAAAATGTATGAGACAGGCGATATATCCTCAGACTTCAATAAGAATATAATAATTGCAATCCCAAAGAAAGCAGGTGTTGACAGATGTGAAAATTACCGAACTATCAGTTTAAAAAGTCACCGCTGCAAAATACTAACGCGAATTCTTTACAGACGAATGGAAAAACTGGTAGACACCGACCTCGGGGAAGATCAGTTTGGATTCCTCAAAAATGTTGGAACACGTCAGGCAATACTGACCCCACGGCTTATCTTAGAAGCTAGATTAAGGAAAGGCAAACCTACGTTTCTAGCATTTGTAGACTTAGAGAAAGCTTTTGACAATGTTGACTGGAATACTCTCTCTCAAATTCTGAAGGTGACAGGGGTAAAATACAGGGAGCGAAAGGCTATTTACAATTTGTACAGAAACCAGATGGCAGTTGCAAGAGTCGAGGGGCATGAAAGGGAAGCAGCGGTTGGGAAGGGAGTGAGACAGGGTTGTAGCTTGCCCCCGATGTTATTCAGTATTGAGCAAGCAGTGAAGAAAACAAAAGAAAAATTCGGAGTAGGTATTAAAATCCATGGAAAAGAAATAAAAACTTTGAGGTTCGCCGATGACATTGTAATTCTGTCAGAGACAGCAAAGGACTTGGAAGAGCATTTGAACGGAATGGACAGTGTCTGGAAAGGAGGGTATAAGATGAACATCAACAAAAGCAAAACGAGGATAATGGAATGTAGTCGAATTAAGTCGGGTGATGCTGAGGGAATTAGATTAGGAAATGAGACACTTCAAGTAGTAAAGGAGTTTTGCTATTTGGGGAGCAAAATAACTGATGATGGTCGAAGTAGAGAGGATATAAAATGTAGACTGGCAATGGCAAGGAAAGCGTTTCTCAAGAAGAGAAATTTGTTAACATCGAGTATTGATATAAGTGTCAGGAAGTCATTTCTGAAAGTATTTGTATGGAGTGTGGCCATGTATAGAAGTGAAACATGGACGATAAATAATTTGGACAAGAAGAGAATAGAAGCTTTCGAAATGTGGTGCTACACAAGAATGCTGAAGATTAGATGGGTAGATCACATAACTAATGAGGAGGTATTGAATAGGATTGGAGAGAAGTTTGTGGCACAACTTGACTAGAAGAAGGGATCCGTTGGTAGGACATGTTCTGAGGCATCAAGGGATCACCAATTTAGTATTGGAGGGCAGCGTGGAGGGTAAGAATCGTAGAGGGAGACCAAGAGATGAATACACTAAGCAGATTCAGAAGGATGTAGGTTGCAGTAGGTACTGGGAGATGAAGAAGCTTGCACAGGATAGAGTAGCATGGAGAGCTGCATCAAACCAGTCTCAGGACTGAAGACTACAACAACAACATAAGAAGGTAACAGTGAGGCGGGGCAGGGGGGGGGGCGTTCTCTCGTTTGTCCACTGATCCATTTCCGTACACCAGAAACAAAATGATCGCGCTTCAGTTTAAGGATGCAAATGAAATTATATTGTTCCACATGACTCGACACCGCAGCGCTGTCGGCGTCACAGAGAGGAACGGAAGATTAGAGAGAGGGGGAAACGTTTACAAAGACCCAAGGAAGTATAGTCAGCGTATATAAAACTTTGTCCACCCGAGGCACACAGCACCACCTCCATCTCGACAACTAAGCACACTAGTCCGCTTTATCAGAAATACTTGAAGTGGACTGACAAGGCAGCCAGTCCACAGTGACGGGTAGCCGATAGAAAGGCACGCGTACACATTCACGCCGACGGGCGTCAATTCTGGAACAGGATAACTATTGAATGGTAGCAAGAAAAGTACGTAGCTGCTTTATACTTAACTTTATTATTTGATGACTACAGCATTCTTCTTGAGACATTTATACTATAACTCTCAAAGTAGGTAAGGCTAATGGCGCCTTGCTAGGTCGTAGCCATGGACTTAGCAGAAGGCTATTCTAACTGGCTCTCGGCAAATGAGAGGAAGGCTTCGTCCGTATGGTCGCTAGCAATCTCCTCGTACAACTGGGGCGAGTGCTATATCGTCTCTCGAAACCTGCCTTGTGGTGGCGCTAGGTCTGCGATCACACAGTGGCGACACGCGGGTCCGACATGTACTAAATGGACCGCGGCCGATTTAAGCTACCACCTAGCAGTGTGGTGTCTGGCGGTGACACCACAATACTGGTGGGGAAAAACTTCAATATTGCAGTGTATGACAGTCACATTACACCAATTTTAACGCAACACTAGTGCTATCAAGCATTGCCGTCAAATACGCTTCTTGTATACGGGCCTTTAGAATAAGGTGATTCGAAATTCGTGAAAAGATCTCGTCACAACGAAAACTGCCTTTTCTTTACTGATTACTACCCCAAAAGCATTTGTGCTACGATCTCTTTTCGCGATAGCACAAAGCGAGATGCTCTTTATAAACCTTTTCAATGGTGTACGTCTCTCCTACCTGGCAATGATCTCATACTACTCAGCAATACTTCAGAAGGAGACGAACAAGCGTAGTTTAGGCAGTTTCTTTAGTAATCCTGTTGCACCTTCTTAGTGTTCTGCCAATAAAGACCAGTTTTTGATTGGCCTTTGCCACAAAATTTTTCTGTTCTCAGTTTAAGTTATTCTTAACTGCAATCTATAGGTATTTAGTTGAATAGACAATGTTTAAATTTGTATGATTTATAATGAAACCGAAATCTAATTTTCTGTTGAGTGTATGCTTTGTATGCTACTCTGCAGCTACGAATTGTATAAAATGCACTGTAATGATATTCTATCAGAGATGCTTTTTTGTATCTTTTTTATTTATTGCTACCGGTTTCGAGAAAGGCTTATTTTCCAGCGGTACCTATATATATATAATTCGACTGTACGTGTGTATGTCACTGAACTACTCCTAAACGGCTGGACCGATCTGAACGAATTTTTTTGTATGCGTTTGGGTGGCGCCCTAGATGGTTTAGATTCACAAATCAGCCCGGCAGATGGCGCTGCAGTCGCTATCTAGGTTATTTATCTATACTGCAACTAAACGGCTGGATCGATTTGAATGAATTTCTGTGAATGCATTCAGGTGGGGGCCTGGATGATTTAGATTCACAAATCAGCCCGGCAGATGGCAACGCAACGAACGCCTTCGAGCTAATGCATTGAGACAAAGACTGGCCCGTCAACGAGCCACCGACACATTCAGAGCACGTGAACAACAGCGTTTGCAAGTGAATCGCGCATTGACACGTGCATCGCTTCTTCGCCTTGCGTTTGAATATGAGTCGGACATCAACTATTCGTCACATTCACAAATTGTAATCGGTGCTCTGAACAAACAATGCCAACACTGTCACGCACTCATACACAAAGGTGAATCGGCCGATTTCTGCTGCGCGTCTGGAAAAGTTGTATTGCCCCCATTGAATACGCCCTCCAGAAACGTTGCAAACACTATTGGCTGGAGCTACATCTCAATCTAAATTGTTTTTGCGTAAAATTCGCAAATTCAATTCGTGCTTTCAAATGAAATTATTTGGAGCAACAAAAATCGTTCAGAATGAGGATGGTCGCAATTTTCAATCATCGTTTAAGATTCAGGGCCAGGTGTATCATCAAATTGGTTCTTTCATGCCGATGCCTGATAGCGATTCAAAATTTCTGCAGATCTACTTCATGGGTGATGATGAGCAGCAATTAAACGCACACCGCCAGTACAACCATATCGAGCAGATAGAGGAGCGAGAAATTGTGGGTGTTTTAGAATCGTTTTTACAGAATCACAACCAGTTGGTCCAGTTGTTCAATACCGTTCCAAACAGACTACAAAACGACAAGTATACGATCGTCATCAAAGCAGACGAAGTACCGTCTGGGCAGCATGCGGGCCGATATAATGCTCCGACCATTAATGAAGTTGCAGTTGTTATGGGTGACGACGCAGTTGAACGTCGATATACGAATCCAACGCAGAGAGAACACAGTGCATACGATTGAAGACAGTCATCTCCCTTACTACGCTATGCAATATCCACTGATATTTTGCGAAGAAGAAGATGGATATCTTTAAATATCAAACAAAGAAACCCAGCACGAGGTACAAAAAAATGGTTCAAATGGCTCTGAGCACTGTGGGACTTAACATCTGTGGTCATCAGTCCCCTAGAACTTAGAACTACTTAAACCTAACTAACCTAAGGACATCACATACATCCACGCCCGAGGCAGGATTCGAACTTGCGACCTTAGCAGTCGCGCGGTTCCGGACTGAGCGCCTAGAACCGAGCAAGAGGTACAATCTACACATGTCATTAACTAATATTTTATTTTTATGCACGATTAATTTCTTTTTGTCTTAATTATATTTTTACTTTGCAGGTGCAGAAACCAGCAAGAAAGTGAGCGCGATGAACTTCTACGCATATCGGTTGATGATTCGTGCCAATGAAGACAATACTATTCTCCGATGCCGCCAGCTGTTTCATCAATAATATATCGTTGATATGTATGCGAAAATTGAGAGCGAGCGATTACGATACATCAGGTATAATCAAGCGAAACTTCGAGCTGAGGAATACATTCATTTGCGTGATGCTGTTGTTCGTAACGTAGATGGAATAACTAAATAGCTAATATCAACGACATCGGTACTTCATATATTCTTCCATCGTCATACACTCCTGGAAATTGAAATAAGAACACCGTGAATTCATTGTCCCAGGAAGGGGAATCTTTATTGACACATTCCTGGGGTCAGATACATCACATGATCACACTGACAGAACCACAGGCACATAGACACAGGCAACAGAGCATGCACAATGTCGGCACTAGTACAGTGTATATCCACCTTTCGCAGCAATGCAGGCTGCTATTCTCCCATGGAGACGATCGTAGAGATTCTGGATGTAGTCCTGTGGAACGGCTTGCCATGCCATTTCCACCTGGCGCCTCAGTTGGACCAGCGTTCGTGCTGGACGTGCAGACCGCGTGAGACGACGCTTCATCCAGTCCCAAACATGCTCAATGGGGGACAGATCCGGAGATCTTGCTGGCCAGGGTAGTTGACTTACACCTTCTAGAGCACGTTGGGTGGCACGGGATACATGCGGACGTGCATTGTCCTGTTGGAACAGCAAGTTCCCTTGCCGGTCTAGGAATGGTAGAACGATGGGTTCGATGACGGTTTGGATGTACCGTGGACTATTCAGTGTCCCCTCGACGATCACCAGTGGTGTACGGCCAGTGTAGGAGATCGCTCCCCACACCATGATGCCGGGTGTTGGCCCTGTGTGCCTCGGTCGTATGCAGTCCTGATTGTGGCGCTCACCTGCACGGCGCCAAACACGCATACGACCATCATTGGCACCAAGGCAGAAGCGACTCTCATCGCTGAAGACGACACGTCTCCATTCGTCCCTCCATTCACGCCTGTCGCAACACCACTGGAGACGGGCTGCACGATGTTGGGGCGTGAGCGGAAGACGGCCTAACGGTGTGCGGGACCATAGCCCATCTTCATGGAGACGGTTGCGAATGGTCCTCGCCGATACCCCAGGAGCAACAGTGTCCCTAATTTGCTGGGAAGTGGCGGTGCGGTCCCCTACGGCACTGCGTAGGATCCTACGGTCTTGGCGTGCATCAGTGCGTCGCTGCGGTCCGGTCCCAGGTCGACGGGCACGTGCACCTTCCGCCGACCACTGGCGACAACATCGATGTACTGTGGAGACCTCACGCCCCACGTGTTGAGCAATTCGGCGGTACGTCCACCCGGCCTCCCGCATGCCCACTATACGCCCTCGCTCAAAGTCCGTCAACTGCACATACGGTTCACGTCCACGCTGTCGCGGCATGCTACCAGTGTTAAAGACTGCGATGGAGCTCCGTATGCCACGGCAAACTGGCTGACACTGACGGCGGCGGTGCACAAATGCTGCGCAGCTAGCGCCATTCGACGGCCAACACCGCGGTTCCTGGTGTGTCCGCTGTGCCGTGCGTGTGATCATTGCTTGTACAGCCCTCTCGCAGTGTCCGGAGCAAGTATGGTGGGTCTGACACACCGGTGTCAATGTGTTCTTTTTTCCATTTCCAGGAGTGTATATTGGTAGCCCACGTCATATGCAAGAATATATTCAAGACGCCATGACTTTTGTGCGATCGTACGAAGAACCAGATTTGTTCATTAGGTTTACGTGTAATCCAAAATGGGTTTAAATTAAAATTGCGTTATTGCCAGGTCAAACTACAATAGATCGGCATGATATCACTGCACGTGTCTTCAGACAAAAGTTAACTTGATTATACATTCCTCTGTATTTTGCAAAACACATTGCTGGCTGTATTCTGTTAAATGGCAAAAACGAGGTTTGCCACAAGCGCATATTTTGATTTGGTTGGTCGACAAAATACAGTCTGAAGAAATTGATAAAATTATCGCAGCAGAAATTCCGGATCGGAATATCGATCAAGAATTGTATGAGATTGTTACCGCTAACACGATCCATGGTCCATGCGGTGCTATAAACATGGCGGCGCGGTGCACTGACAATGGAAAAAGTACGAAACGTTTTCCAAAAAATTGTATAAATGATACAATCACTAATATCGATGGTTATCTATTGTATCCTCGTAGAGAAACGGGCCATCAATCACATCAATTAAGCATGTCAAACGGTACAACAGTTGACATTGACAATAACTGGGTGGTTCCGTATTCACCATTGCTGTGTAAAATCTACAAAGCACACATAAACATTGAGCTCTGCAGTTCGATGAAGTCCATAAAATATATATGCAAGTATGTCCATAAGGGCAGTGATATGGCTGTATTTGCTGTTCACAATGTTAACGAAAACAATGAAATAACACGGTATCAAATGGGACGATACATCAGCAGCAATGAAGTAGTTCGGCGTATTTTGGGTTTTCCGATACACGAAAGAGATCCTGCTATTATACATTTGGTCGTGCACCTTGAAAATGGACAGCGTGTTTATTTCACGGAAGAGACTGCTCTACAACTGCCCCAGAAACCACATTAACTGAGTTTTTCGAACTATGCAACCGACCAGGTATTCCCGGTCAATTCGCAAAGACATTAATGTATACTGATGTGCTATGATATTTCACATGGAACAAACAGTCAAAAAAGTGGGAACCACGAAAGCGAGGAGTTCCGGTTGAAGGATATAACGGCATATTTATGGGAAGTACGTTAGGCCGTTTAAACATAGTCCATCCAAAGCAACGCGAATGTTTCTTCTTGCGTTTATTGTCGGTTAATGTTAGTGGACTGATGTCCTTCCAATACTTGCGAACAGTCAATGTCATTTTGTACGACACATATCACGATGCGTGTCGCGAAGAACATTTGCTGGAAGATGAGAAACAGTGCGCCATTACACTTGCAGATGCAGCATTGAGTTCCGCCCGGCCGCGGTGGTCTAGCGGTTCTAGGCGCTCAGTCCGGAACCGCGCGACTGCTACGTCGCAGGTTCGAACCCTGCCTCGGGCATGGATGTGTGTGATGTCCTTAGGTTAGTTAGGTTTAAGTAGTTCTAAGTTCTAGGGGACTGATGACCACAGATGGTAAGTCCCATAGTGCTCAGGGCCATTTGAACCATTTGACCCATTAAGTTCCTCTCCTCATAAAATTCGCCAATTATTCGCCATATTATTGACGAAATGTTTTCCATCTCAAGCTTCTGTCCTCTGGGACAAATATAAAGATTCCATGAGCGACAACATTCTGCATCGCATTCGGATCGCTGATCAATATCCCAATATCAATTTTTCGCCGGAAATATATAACGAGGCGCTAAAAAGATTGAAGATATTTGCATTCTGATTTAGAATATGCCACTCATTGATTTTGGTATGGCCTCACCTAACCGCCCAGCAACAGACATCATTAACAGCGAGATTCAGCGCGAACAACAGTTCAATACGGTCTCTTTCACTACTTTCGTTAAAAATAATGAGCAATTACTCAATGATTAACCAAAGAATGTATACGATCGAATTAATTTGTCAATTGTAGCATAACAATTTTTTTTTTGTTTTTTTTGTTTTGGGACGCGCCGGGTGGCACTGAAAAAACGTTTCTCATCTCACTTATACTTGTGAGCATTCTATCACAAATCCATATTGCGTTAGCAATTGCTTCATCAGGTGTTGCAGCCACTTTGCTTGATGGCGGAGGGACTGCACATTCAGCACTCAAGTTGCCGTTGAACATTCACACAAATTCAGATGCAGTGTGCAATATAAAATAGCATTCTGGTATAGCTGAAGTTTTGCAAAAATACAAAATTATTATCTGGGATGAATGGACTATGGCCGATAAGCATTCACTTGAAGCTCTCGATTGAATGATGAAAGATCTAAATAATAACACCAGGCTTTTCAGTGGTGCCTTACTGCAGCTGTCCGGTGATTTTAGACATACACTGCCGGTCAATCCACGCGCTACATACGCGGATGAAATTAACGCATGTATAAAACAATCTTATCTGTGGCGAAATGTCAGTACATTGTCTTACCACAAATATACGTGTTCAACTGCAAAACGATCCATTGGCACTATCATTCTCAGAGCAATTGTTCAACAATGGAAATGGAGCAATACCATTGCATGGAGACACACAATGCATCAAATTGCCAGACAATTTCTGAAACATGGTAAATATGAAAGATGCTTTGATTGAAAGCACATTTCCAGATTTACAAGCTAATTATATTAATCATGCGTGGCTTCGTGAACGAGCTATTTTAGCTGCAAAAAATATCGATGTTGACGCTGTTAACTTCAAAATACAACAGTCATTGCCCGGTAATGAGACATTGTTCAAATCGATCGACACTGTTACCGATCCTGACGAAGCAACTATCCTGTTGAATTTTTGTATTCGTTGGATTTACCAGGAATGCCACCACATAACTTGTGATTAAAAATTGGCTCACCTATCATTTTGCTTCGGAATTTAAATTCAACGGTGCAAGATTAGTCATAAAAAATATATGGGCAATATTCTTGAAGCTACAATTTTGAACGGAAAATTTGAAGGTGAAGTAGTTCTCCTGCCACGAATCCCAATGATGCCTTCAGACTAACCCATTCCATTAAGGTGTCGGCAATTTCCAATTCGCTTAGCAAACAATGTCGATTTGTGGGTTGGATCTAGAAAATCCGGTCTTTTCACATGGCCAATTGTATGTGGCGTGTTATCGCGTTGGAAAACGTCAAGTTTATTCATTTATACTCCCCAGGAATTGAATAAAAATATTGTTGATCTACTAGCATTAAGATAAAATTAAACAAACATTATTGATTATAACGAATTGTTTTTAGAAAAAATTGATGTTATTTCAAAATAAACAATAATGTAGTTATTATATAATTTGGCTTTCATTTCATACGTTGTTTAATATCCTAATCGCTTGAAATATCATACAGGATAACGTCTGTCGGGTCCGCTAGTAGAAAAAAGCAGGACGTTCATATTCACAGGACATATACTTTAGTATGTTCTCCAGAAATGGTTAGCATTTCAGTCACCTTGGTTCAGAACGTGTCGTGTTGCCTAGTAGGTACACGGTCCGCCATGGGCCCTGGTAACTTGTTCCATGTGTGGTGGCATCGACGCGTAAAAGGCGCGAATGGCTTCCTGTGGTATAGTTATTCATTCTGCATTCACCTGGTTCCAAAATTCATCTGTGGTGATGGGCACTGGATTGCAGCGCTGCAGCCGTCGCTTCACCATATCCCACACGTATTTCGATTGGTCACAAGTCTAGTGACCTGGCGGGCCAGGTCAAAAGACTGACATCCTATGACACCAAGAAGGCATGTGTTCGAGCAGCTACATGTGGTCGTGCTTTACGGATAAATGGCATCCGAGGTGTCGTGCAGAAAGGGTGGGGCTACGTGTCGCAGGATATCGTTCACGTAGGTCAGACAGGCCACACCACCCTGGACAAACACCGGCTGTGATTTGTGGCTGTACCCAATAGCACCAAACGCTATAAGGCCTTGAGTGGGCGCTGTATGCCTTGTGCGAATGCAGTCACTGTGATGCCGCTCCCCCTGTCTGCGGCGAACCAAAACAAACCAAACCTGGATTCGTCCTAAAACATCTGGTGCCATTCCTGTGTCCAGTGACGTCGTTCCATAAACCATTGCCGTCTAGCATCTTTCTGCAAATTCGTCAAAGGTAGGCGGAGAAGTTAATAAACGGCGACGAACTGTCACCCCTGACAGTGTACGATGAGTTACACTGTTCCACTGTTGCACCAGAACCGAAGAGGACGCAGATTTGTCCAGCGTTGCCATTCGTATGAGGGGTCTATCTCCTCTGGGGATGGTCTGCATGGTGCGACCTGACCCATCTCGTCATGCTTTACGGTCTTCCGTGAACCATTCTGCACACACCCGTTGGACTGCCGTTCCCCACACGAGCAGCAATTTTCCGGAGGATGCTTCACTTTCTCTCACGCCAATAATGCGCCCTCTTTCAGACTCACTGACTTGACGGTACAGTTCGCGCATACATCTGCAGGACATCCTGCATGTCTGCTCAAGTCACAGTGATCCATTACCTTCGGTTTATAGCGATAACGAGAGCCGTAGGCACATTTTAGCGGTAGGTTGTGTTGCGCCCCGAAAGTGTGTGTGTGTGTGTGTGTGTGTGTGTGTGTGTAGGATATAATTTTTCCCTTACACAGTAAGAACGTAAATGGTATTTTTCAAATAGAATGTTATTTTGTTTTGCAGCATGTGTCACAGCAATGGTTAATTTATTTATATCGTACGTAAAAAATCCAAACAACGTCCTACATAAACAAACGGAGCTCAGAAACAAAAAAATATATTGGAAACTTTGACTACATTCTTATTGGTGACAGACAATTCAGAGCAAAAGACAACCCTATATTTTAAGTAACATGTAAGTCGATACTCATAATAAATAAAAATGTAATAAAAAACCATATCTCTTGATACATGATCAGTAATATAATGATCATGTAAAAATGTAACAAAATAGAAAAATAGCATTTACGATCTTATTGTGTAAGTAAAAAATTATATTACAACTAAATACATTACCACTTGCAAATGAGCATGCTCGAAACCGGTAGCAATAAACAGATAATGTATATAAAAAAGTAGCTCTGAGAGAATGTTATCACAATGAATTTTATACGATTTTCTTTTGTAATCTTATGGAGAATCTCACACTTTTCTTTTCATACTCAATTGCCACTTCTCGCACCACACAGATATTTTATCTAAATCATTTTGTTATCCGTATTAATCTTCATACGATTTTACTAGTTGGAAAAGGACACCATGATCTGCAAATAATCGAAGAGAGCTGCTGGATCGTCTTGTGACACTTCCTTGGGGAATCACATATGATGCTTCATGATTAACGAAAACCACCTCTGCTGTTTTATTAGACATTTATTGTGTTACGACCGGTTTACTTTGTTGAACATCTTCAGATTGCGTGTTTTAGTCTTGTCCGTTGGAATGCAAGGGCTGCTTGTTTTGCTAGGTCAGTCAGACCGGAAATAATCTTGGTCCTGTTGGTCTGAAGCGGTGAAAATGAGCAGCTCTTGCAGTTCAACGGACAAGACTGAAACTGCCAACATGGCGATGTTCAACGAACGTACGTAACACAACAAATGTGTAATAATACAGTGAGGTGGTTTTCATTAACCATTAATATTAACGTCAGCTGTGGTGCTCAGCAAGATCAAGGAGGACGGATCCTCAAAATTACAGACCAATATCCTTAACATCGGTTTGTTGCAGGACTCTCGAACATATTCTCGGTTTGAATATAATTAATTTCCTTGAGACAGAAGTTGATGTCCATGCATCAGCACGGCTTTAGAAAGCATCGCTTCTGCGAAACGCAACTCGCCCTTTTTTCACATGATATCTTGCGAACCATGGATGAAGGGTATCAGACGGATGCCATATTCCTTGACTTCCGGAAAGCGTTTCACTCGGTGCACCACTGCAGACTCCTAACTAGGGTAAGAGCAAATGAGATTGGTTTCCAAGTATGTGAGTGGCTCGAAGACTTCCTAAGTAATAGAACCCAGTGTGGTGAGTGAGTGTTCATCGGAGGTGAGGGTATCATCTGGAGTGCCCCAGGGAAGTGTGGTAGGTCCGCTGTTGTTTTCTATCTACATAAATGATCTTTTGGATAGGGTGGATAGCAATGTGCGGCTGTTTGCTGATGATGCTGTGGTGTACGAGAAGGTGTCGTCGTTGAGTGACTGTAGGAAGATACAAGATGACTTGGACAGGATTTGTGATTGGTGTAAAGAATGGCAGCTAACTCTAAATATAGATAAATGTAAATTAATGCAGATGAATAGGAGAAAGAATCCTGTTTGAATACTCCATTAGTAGTGTAGCGCTTGACATAGTCACGTCGATTAAATATTTGGGCGTAACATTGCAGAGCGATATGAAGTGGTACAAGCATGTAATGGCAGTTGTGGGAAAGGCGGATAGTCGTCTTCGGGTTCGTTGGTAGAATTTTGGGAAGATGTGGTTCATCTGTAAAGGAGACCTCTTATAAAACACTAATACGACCTATTCTTGAGTATTGCTCGAGCGTTTGGGATCCCTATCGTGTCGGATTGATGGAGGACATAGAAGCGATTCAGAGGCAGGCTGCTAGATTTGTTACCGGTAGGTTTGATCATCACGCGAGTGTTACGGAAATGCTTCAGGAACTCGGGTGGGAGTCTCTGGAGGAAAGGAGGCGTTCTTTTGGTGAATCGCTACGAGGAAATTTAGAGAACCAGCATTTGAGGCTGACTGTAGTACAATTTTACTGCCGCCAACTTACATTTCGCGGAAAGACCACAAAGATAAGATAAGAAAGATTAGGGCTCGTACAGAGGCATTTAGGCAGTCATTTTTCCCTCGTTCTGTTTGGGAGTGGAACAGGGAGAGAAGATGCTAGTTGTGGTACGAGGTACCCTCCGCCACGCACCGTATGGTGGATTGCGGAGTATGTATGTAGATGTACTTCTGTTTCATTAGATGACTTCTCATCAGTTACTACCAGGTGTGACCAATCTGAAACGAAATCACGAAACCAGTCGCACAATTGAGACGATAGACCACTGACACGCAATTTGGTTAGAAGTCGCCTGTGAGGAACGATGTCAAATGCCTTCCGTAGAAATGGACCTATGGAGTGAATTTGAGATCCTCTGCCGATAACACTCAATACACACCTCGTGTGAACCAAGAGCCAGTTGTGTTTCACAAGAACGATGTTTTCTGAATCATTTGTGTGTCAATAGACTGTTTTCTTCTTCAAGACTGAGTTGTGTGTCTCTATCACAATAGAATTCCAGTGCAGCGCGTACTCGGCTGGTTTGCGATTCGCTCTGCCCCTCCCCTCGCCTCCCCGACCCCCACCACGACGACTAAGGGAGCAAATAGGTAGAGCGCACAAGTCAGAAACTGATTTACCCGCCGCTTAACCGCATCCGCAGACCAACTTCAGGGAACACCGCTGACCCCGTTTCAACAACTGACGCACTCTAGGTTCCAGACTATCCCCGTTCGAAACGGTAAAAGAAGAGAGCGCACACGCACACACACAAAAGCACTACCACCACCGAGTATGAGATTTTTTTTTTTTTTTTTTGGCTGGCGTTTAGTAATAGAGAGAGGGAGAAATGATGATTAGCAAAAAGTAAAAAAAGGAATAAATATCTTGTCGTGAATTTTTTTAGAGGTGAATAGTGCAGCACGAAACACCTGACGTTGGTTAGTAAATTACTCTAAACCCTGAGTTGTGTCTTACTTGCGAAGATGTAAGGTATTGATATCTATGATACTCAAAGCGCCTGAGATGGTCAGAATACATGAGCATGTCCATATGCAAGCAGATATAGCGAGAAGTTACGTGGAACAAAGAACAAAAGTTGTTACAGAAGGATTGTACGTAGGTGGCCATTTTCAGAAGTCTATGCATGGAGAGGAACCATGTTCCAAGAAATGAGAAATGAGCCGGAGTACTGAGGTAACAAAAGACTGAGACGGCTTTTTATACGTAATCTCACCTGACAATGGCAGGTATGAACCAATGTTAACAGCGAGTACCTCGTGCGGGAATTTTATTAAAATTTGATACAAAGATCCCAAAAGCAGCCACTATGCTGTACACATGTAGTGATGACAGCTTTCTTATGGCAACCACTCGTTAAAAACATCATAATCTATCTATTTTTATCAATCAAGGAGTAAAAATCTGAGCAATGAGTAACTCCGAAGTGAATCTGGGCATTAACTGAGAATTAATTAACTTTAGATTCCATAGATAGTCGATAACTGCAGTCGAGGGCAAAAAAGATTACTTTTACGTACTGCCTCATTTCAGCTGACTTTTCCATTTTTATCTCAATGACCAAACTGTGAGTTTTCAATATGGTGACCGCGGTCGTATAATATGCCAATGGCGCGAGCTTTCTCTCCGTTACACGTGGCTGCTCCTCTGTTAAATCCCCTCTTCATTAACGTCCGACAGCCAAAATCGAACTTCAGCTGAAAGCTCAGAACATGTGAGGGTAAAATTTCATATCGACTGAGGGGAGGTATTACACATGTTTGCACTCGAAGGCGGCAGTTGCCGCAAACAGAAAGTCACAAGCCGGTCGTCGGGGGACAGTCGCCCCACTGGCGGCACTAGTGGCGCAGTGTCACAGCAGACGCCAAAGAAAAAGAAAAAGCCGGTGCAGATTACGAAAGAGATTGTTTACTGTACCTTATTATAAGCGCCAGTCGTTGTTCATCTTATGAACACCTGCTGTAGTCTTCAGTCCGAAGACTTGCTCGGTGCAGCTCTCCACGATAGTCTACCCTGGGCTTCACTACTGCAGCAGCCTACATCCGTTGAAATTCCCTTTCTGCCTTGGTCTCCCTCTACAACTTCCCTCTCCACTCACTCCTGAAGCGCTAGTAAGTACAACAGCCAGCAGAGCATCTGAGGATATTGCAAGGTAGGAGAAGAGGTACTGTTGGAAGTGCAGCTGTGCTGCGGGTCGCGAATCGTGCTTGGATAACGCATTCGGTAGAGCGTCTAACCGCATGAGGCGAAGATTCCTCGTTCGAGTCTCGGTTCGACACACAGTTTTAATTTAACATGACGTTTCAAATCGACGTAGTACCCGCTACAGAGTGAAATTTAAAATTCCGGATGCTAGTGTTAAGCTGCTATATAACCATCAATAGTTTCCATGCCCTCAGAACATGGCTAGCTGTGGACGAGTAATTCACAAGCCACAGGGAGATACTGACAACAGTGTGAGGTGATTAATTATTTGTTCCTCAGAGCACATTCACTATAAACGTTATGATATGGAACGTGTCAACGGAAAGAACACAGACAATATGTACATAAAGAAAATAAATATTTATATGGCTAGATGCTTGCCACTTACATGCTTTTGTGTACAAATGACTAATTGTTTCTATTCTAGAATTGCTCTATGGTAAAGAAAGAGTTGTTAAGGAGAAACATCGTTAATCTACATTTCAAAGCACTTCTTCTGTCTGTTAAACATTATATTTCCTTGTATAGATTTCCAAAGACAAGAGTTCGTCCCCATCCTGGAGGAGCACTCTGGGGACCGTATTTTGGCTCTGGGGTACACAGAGGCCACTGGTATGGCCTGGATTGGCCGGCGTATTCTCCGGATCTGAACACATGCGACTCCTTTTTGTGGGGCTATATTAAATAAGGTGTACAGCAATAAGTCCAAAACCACTGCTAAGCTGAAAACAGCCTTTCGGGAGGTCATCGACAGCATCAATGTTCCGACACCTCAGCGGCTCATGCAGAATTTCGCTATTCGTCTGCGCCACATCATCGCCAATATCCAACACGTTATAACCTAAATCCCAATATCTGTAGTGACGCTTACGTGTTGAATAAAGTGTGTGCACACCACAGTTTGTAGCTAATTCACGTTTTTTTCATGCAGTTCAATAATTGTCACTCTGTACATTGTATTTCTATTACATTGCAATACTCTATAAGCAAGTCAGTCCCGAAACCTAAAAGTCATAAATGTCAAATGAGATAGGCAAATGACGAGACTCGAACTTCTGATCTGCACATGCCAGCTGGCTGTAGCCGCCACTCCGTGCCGGACGGCGGCATTATTCAGCGTTCGATGACTGTTAACAACCACAACGGTCCTGCCACAATAACAAACGCGACGACTAATCCCAAACCTTTAGCTTTTCGGGGTCACTGTTGGTTGCTTCCTTCTTTAAGAAACCCGATCGGTAGCAGTATAGTTATTTCACCTTGCTTGACCTACTGGGACAGCCGCTATATTGTATGGCCCTTTTGTTTCGCTCGAGCGTCAATGCATTCAGTGTTTGAGGGTATTCTGGCGACTCTTCCACTACAAAAAACAATACGTTTCCTGATAAGTTCAGACATTAGAGTAACTCTGAAACATCTGTTGAAGCGGTCGTTGCTGACGAAAACGAATGTCGAATTTAGACGGTGTTTAAAAAAAAACCAGCCGTGTCCACTAAACTCATGGGACCGACTCGGAACCGCTTTACAAAATCACATACGAGAATATTCAGGTTAAATAGAACTTCAGTAGTGTGACAGTTCATTAAGCTAAACACACAGTAAACAAATGAAAACCAAACAGGATTCGATGAACAACGAAAGAAGTTTTTCCTGACAAGGATTAACGAACAAGTTCTACACGAACAATTTCTATTGCAGAGGTGCTGACAGCCTCGTAGAAAACGCTCCACGTAACCGTCGACTAGCAGCAGTAAGTCAACTCTCGTAAACCACACCCCCTCGATAGTGTGGTGGTTGGACGGATGGATAGATGAATGAAGTCATGGGGTTAGGAGGCGTCTCTGCGTGAACCAGGCGCCTGCTGCGAAGGGCCATACGAAGCAATGTTCGCTGGAGGGTTGCTGGGGAGACACTGCTGCTAGCCCTTCGTTCATTTGGGCGGTGAGTTTCCCAACTGTTGTACGTCTAATCGGTCGTACCCATCTCCGCAGACGTCGTTCATGGCTCTCATCTATCGCCAGTGGTGCACCACAGCTGCCTCGGCGCCTGTTTTCGATTGTGCCATTTTGCCACGCACAGAATAGTTTAAACACAGCGGCAAGCGAACACCTTAAAAACATAGCCGTTTTGGAAATGAGCCACCCTTGACAAAGCCAATGATGATGCCCCTTTGGACGTCAAATAACTCGCTCCATGAAACTTCCTGGCAGATTAAAACTGTGTGCCCGACCGAGAATCGAACTCGGGACCTTTGCATTTCGCGGGCAAGTGCACTTGCCCGCGAAAGACAAAGGTCCCGAGTTCGAGTCTCGGTCGGGCACACAGTTTTAATCTGCCAGGAAGTTTCATATCAGCGCACACTCCGCTGCAGAGTGAAAATCTCATTCTGGAAACTCGCTCCATTTCCGCGGCGGCGCGGTTAGAGGCGCCATGTCACAGATTGCGCGGCCACTCAGACGGAGGTTCGAGTCCTCCCTCGGGCGTGTGTGTGTGTGTGTGTGTGTGTGTGTGTGTGTGTGTGTGTGTGTGTGTTCTGAGTATAAGTTACTTTTAGTTTCAGTAAAGGCAGACCTACGTTCCTAGCATTTGTTGACTTAGAGAAAGCTTTTGACAATGTTGACTGGAATACTCTCTTTCAAATTCTGAAGGTGGCAGCGGTAAAATACAGGGAGCGAAAGGCTATTTACAACTTGTACAGAAACCAGATGGCAGTTATAAGAGGCGAGGGACATGAAAGGGAAGCAGTGGTTGGGAAGGGAGTGAGACAGGGTTGTAGCCTCTCCCCGATGTTACTCAATCTGTATATCTCAATATACAGTAAAGGCAACAAAAGAAAAGTTTGGAGTAGGCATTAAAATCCATGGAGAAGAAATAAAAACTTTGAGGTTCGCCGATAACATCGTAATTCTGTCATAGACAGCAAAGGACTTGGAAGAGCAGTTGAACGGAATGGACAGTGTCTTGAAAGAAGGATATAAGATGAACATCAACAAAAGCAAAGCGAGGATAATGGAATGTAGCAGAGTTAAATCGGGTGATGTCGAGGGAATTACATTAGAAAATGAGACACTTCAAGTAGTAAAGGAGTTTTGCTATTTGGGGAGCAAAATAACTGATGATGGTCGAAGTAGAGAGGATATAAAATGTAGACTGGCAATGGCAAGGAAAGCGTTTCTGAAGAAGAGAAATTTGTTAACATCGAGTACTGATTTAAGTGTCAGGAAGTCGTTTCTGAAAGTATTTGTATGGAGTGTAGCCATGTATGGAAGTGAAACGTGGACGATAAATAATTTGGACAAGAAGAGAATAGAAGCTTTCGAAATGTGGTGCTACACAAGAATGCTGAAGATAAGGTGGGTAGATCACGTAACTAATGAGGAGGTATTGAATAGGATTGGAGAGAAGAGAAGTTTGTGGCACAACTTGACTAGAAGAAGGGACCGGTTGGTAGGACATGTTCTGAGGCATCAAGGGATCACCAATTTAGTATTGGAGGGCAGCGTGGAGGGTAAGAATCGTAGAGGGAGACCAAGAGATGAATACACTAAGCAGATTCAGAAGGATGTAGGCTGCAGTAGGTACTGAGAGATGAAGAAGCTTGCACAAGATAGAGTAGCATGGAGAGCTGCATCAAACCAGTCTCTGGACTGAAGACCACAACAACAACAGTATGTAAGTATACGAACCGATAACCTCAGCGAGTGCACTGTTTTCCGCGTCCCCTGGACACGCTTTACATACCCTGCACTGCTAGTGTTGCACCTGCCGTCTGTGAGTGGTTATTGCATATTGATGTCGAACATAAGCAGCGGTCACGTTAATGTGATTGGACCGTGTATTTCATGGTTTCCATTAGTTCCCGTCACACGTCAAACTAAAGCAACCTCTGAAGATTGAAACACGTATGTAACATAGCAGCGATGGCGAGGCATTGTAGCATCTGTGACCAGAGAGCATGCGCTTGACCGCGCGAGTGTTGCGAGCGGTTCTCAGTCTGTCAGTCAGTCGTTGCGAGTCTGTAGCTCTGTCTAGTTAAGGGCTGTACTCTGTCAGTAGTCGTCGCGAGCAGTAGCTCTGTTCAGTGGCGTGCAGTACGCTAGTAGTCGTCATGCAGAGCGGTCGGTCAGTGGTAGCAGTCCAGTGGGATTGCGTGATGTGGTCTGGCGACAACTCTGGTCAAGATGCTGAATGAGGTATACTGTTAATTAAGATAATCATCGGATAATGTAAAGTTTAACTATTGTAACTAATTTTCAACAAGTGCCCCCAATAATAACTTTGATTTCAAAAGCAATTTTACATAAAATTTTCATTTAATTGAAGTAACTATTTCGTTCCACTTCCCTTAAACAAAAGTTTCAGCTTTCAATTAGATAAAAAAAAAAGGAATATTATTATTTGCAATGCAGTTCCTCCAAGCGGTGCGCAACAACAAGAGCAGAAATTTGACTAGGTGTTGCAATGAGGTAAGAATTTAATTTTGATTTTTTTGCACAGGGCCAAAGACCGATATTTCGGTTTAATTGAATTTTCTTATCACTGAATAGACTTTAATTTTTTGTGAAGAACTTATATTTGAGTCAGATTGCGATTCTCACTTTTATTGTCATTAAATTTAATTGCTAGGGAGGTTACGTTTGGCTCCTATTCATTTATTATTTCTGTCTTTAAAATTTCAGTGGAGAGGTTACACTTAGCGCAATGTGCATTAGCATTCTTAAATAATATTGTCATTCATTATAAATTTTTGTGGGGAGGTTACACTTGGCGACACCCAGTCCAGGATCGAATTTCGTTGAGAGTCTTTTGAGCAACAGTCAGATATCTGCTCTTATTTGCTTAGATATAATTAGGATTTGGCGCTACGCTTTTATTAACTTGTGACTTTCTTTCTACAGGTCAACGGCAATTCGTTGCTCTGTTGTATTTGTGTGTTGTTTTTGCATTGTGCTTATTTGTTTTTGAATAATTGTGACTATTGTAAAAATGCCGCGAAAGACTGTGAATAGTGTATCGCGAGGTATTATGAACGAAATTACCGACTTAAACAACGTGACCAATAGTAATTGTGACACGCAGTGTAATGATGACAATCCTGCGTTCACTGACAATCAATGCATTCCAACCACTAGTGATGACTTTTACCCTGATAATGAACAAACAAACTCAATTGTCCCGTCTGTTAATTTGACGACAATTGATGACGCAGAACGCTCTATTGTAATGAGCGCTGCCCAGCTTAACACACCCGATTCGGAAAACTCAAGTAATGTACAGACAAATTTGTCTAATGAAAATGAACAGATCACACAAAGTAGGACAGATTTATTTAATTCCGAAACAATGACTGATAGTATACATTTGACTGACAAACCTTTTTGTAAATTTCAAAATGACCAAATGGTTACAGAAAGTGAAACAATTCCAGATCCACTATTGAACAGCACAGAGAATAGAAATGCTGACCTTGAGTCGAATCCAATTATGGCTTTGTTGCGACAAATGAGCAAACAACTTAGTGAACAGAACAAAAAATTAGACAAACTTATTGAAAAGATCAGACAACAGAGTGAAAGTTTTGACAACCATTTCAAACAACTTAGCGAAACAACTGATAAAAGTGTCGATCTCACAAACGAAAAACAAGACGACCTTAAAGGACAGAACAAACAAGTTAGTGAGCAAATTACAGCTGTTACCGTGCAATGTCAGGACAGTAAAGAACAATTACGTGTGGATACTAAGACTTGTGCTAATAACAGTAATGAAGAAGTTGGCACTGTTGCACAAGAATTAAGTAGCACACGTGTAGGCACAACAGAATCACATAAAAACGAGATTATTGCAGTCACCGAACAATGCCTTAAAAACGCAGTACAGATTCGCGACGAAGTTAATTTAGAGTCAGTGGAAGTTTCACACACTCCGAATACGGAAGTTGACGAGAAATTTGCTCGACAGATCAACCAAATTGACGAAAGTGTTACAGTAACAGAGTTGAAAACTATTTCAGTCACCAATACGTCACAGAAACCGCCACGTTGTGAGCATTTGTCAGAGTCACGCAGCGTGTATAATGTGAGCAATTTACAAAGACTACGCGACTTAAAATCTGAAAAGCTACGCAACTTGAAGTACGAAATGACACAGACAAACAGATTCACACACAAACCCGAACGTGTTTTCAAATTCAATGACGAGTACGTAGATTACGAGCAATTTTTATCCGCAAGAAAATGTAAAGAATTTAATAATGACAGAACACAGGTACACGCTTTGAGCTGTATACGACAATTTGTTTTTATGCTTTCACCGCTATTGCCTGTAATGCAAAAGCTAGCTTTGAACCAGATGCGACAATTTATTTTTGTATTTACAACAGCATTGCCTGTAATGAAGAAATTTGAATTAGCACGGATACAACAATTTGCCTTTGAAATTTTACCGCTATTGCCTGTAACACAAAAGCTAAAATTTATTTGCAGTGCGTAAATGACCTCAGGGGATTCATTACGCTTTAATGAATATGTGCCGTAGCGAGCATAGGGCCCCGAGCTGTAGTAGTGCTATTTCATCTTTAGTTTTCTGCACTGCTGCCTTTTCTTCTACTATCCTTTATATCTATCAAAACTGCTCTTTAACTATTGCTCTATCTAGAATTAAGAAACATTGTAATGAAAACCCGATGTGACAAACTTTTACCGACTGTGACAATTTTCATTAGGCACTCCAGAATCACGAGAACTTAAATAACAGATAAAAATCGTAATCATCAGTATGTGTAAAATTAACAGCAAACGCATTTTTTTGGTAACAATAGACGTTTTCCACCACAATAGCATGAAAGTCAGCCGCTTAGCATACGTAACCAACAATGCAGTCTACAAGGTCAACCAAACTTTAATGTTTCGCCGCGTGCACGTATAGTCCCTGATACAAGAAATAGTAACGTACGTCAGCAAGGAAACAACTACGTACAAAGAAGACAGTATTTCAATTCCCATCACAATACACCGTATAGGAATGACTATTATGACAGACGTAAAAAAAAAAAATGATGAGCACAATTTTCAGCGTACATTTAATAACAGTCGATCTTATGAGCAGCAACAACATCAGCAACAACAAATAATCATGAATGAAACAGACAATAGGTGTCATCCATAGCATAACACGTCAGTAAGAAACAACAGAGCAGTTCATATAGTGGATATGTCACAGCATCTTCCCGTAAATAATAGCACGTACGACAGAATTTGACCAGACACAGTACAGACTGCATATTCCAGTAACGTAAGCACTACTTTAGACACGCAGAATGTTATTCACGAAAATGTTATTATTTGACGACATCAGAGACACTATTTTACAGGAAAGACCATTTGTTCAGAAAACTATTTCACATCCTGTTATCGAAATTAAAATTGGTTCATCGAAATTCTCAGCAGTAATTGATTGCGGCTCACCTATATCTGTAATAAATGAGGAGACTTTCAACGAGTGCAACAAGGAGAATACGTATCCGACATTACCATTAGGCAAAACAAAAGTGAAAGGAGCAGTACCGAGTAAAGGAGTAGACGTTAAATTACAGACGCATTTATCATTTTGTATTGCAGGTCATACCTTCCACTCAAATTTTTGGATTGTTCCTTTATTGACAACAGACGTAATTTTAGGTACGAATTTTCTGGTACAACACGACACAGTTATTGATTTTCAAAATTCTTATTTAATGCTAAAGGACGAAAATGTACAATTGGCTTTAGAGTTTCAGCATTCATTGTCTGCGGAAGAACAAACAATTAACCGCACAGAGGTCATTTCCGCAACACGCAACTTAGACTGTAATTCTGCATTGTTCACGGATACGTACGTACACAACTATAATACTCCAGACGAAGCTGACTACGACGTAATGTAGATGATTTCCGATAAGGTTAAACAAAGCAGTGCAAATACAGACGACGAACGCACGCAACTACGCAAAATTCTTTTACAGCAAGCTACATGGACACGTATGTTACGAGCTAGAAACATTTCTCCGATTTATATATCCAAGTACCATGCTTCTTCGAACCCCTGTGAACGATTAATGAAAGAAATTGGTAAGCTGTGCCGAATATACTGCCACAAAAGACATATTGATTGGGATACACACATACTCTCATTCCAAGACGTAATTAATTCCGTTCCAAATGAATCCACTATGCTATCTCCGTCTATTATACTGAAAAACGTTGAACCACCAAACAAAATTAAAGAATTAGTAAACTTCCCTAAATGTCGTCGACTAAGACACCACGAAATAATTGACATTGCGCTGAACAACATCAAACGTGCCGCAGAGCGCCGGAGAAGACAACAAAAACAGGTTTGTACACGCCGAGACTTTCACGTTGGACAGAAAATATTAGTACGTACACATTATTTATCCAGTAAATTAAAAGGTAAGTGCAGTAAATTTGAACTTCTATACGCAGGTCCATATCGGATTCGCAGCATCCCTCACCCCAATGTTGTACACGTCGAAACTTTGAGAACTAGAAAATCGAAAGGCAACCACCATATCTCAAACATTAAACCGTTTATTCAATGAAGACACTTTATGATTCAATACACTATGATGTCATTTATTAATGCAATTATTTCACTTGACTAATTACTGATGATTATCGCATTTTTTCTTGGCAAGTGCCCGGCAAGGTAAGGTTAGCAGGTCGCTTTTCTTGTCGTTACACATCAGACCATGCACATTTTCCACTTTTTTTTGTGTATATGATTGTACTCCAGTTTTGTTTGTATGCACTGTGAAATAGTTAAGATATAACACACCTGTTGACTTTGACATTTTTTTTTGCCTTATGACATCTCAACATCGTGACTGTTTTACATTTTTGCTGCTGCATTGTGATATTATCTGTACATTTTGCCTCTGAACACTGTCAATGTCTTTGACATATTACGTTTTCTGTCATGTTATGCTGTATGGTTAATTATGTCACCATAAACCAGTCATTATCTAGTGGGTATATGATTTAAATGCAGGACATTAATCTTTGTTCATCAATTTCAGAAAGAAATGATGCGTGTAAGAAATAAATTCAACAGAAATAGGAATTTCACCTACGGAATAAACGAAAGAAGATGCAATAACTTTATGAGGAAGAGTAAATGGATCAGGCTTAACAAGCATTAACAAGAATATACTATACTCATCGTAGAATAGCAGTCTTAACTAATTTTTTCTTTCAGAATACAAGGTGATTGATGCAGGCTGTCAGACTGAACTACACATCTTAGTTTTAGTGATGAAATATGCTAGAGATAAGGAATAGTTGTATAATGAGTAATGAAGTGATTTTTTGCAGATGATAATGAATAATGATGAAGGATATGATATTATGAATAATGAAGTTTTTCTCTACAGGTGATGATAATAGTGAAGTTATGATAATATGGATAATGAAGTGATTAATAATGAAGTTTTTTCTTTACAGATGAGGATAATGTTGGAGTTTTATATTTATGCTATGTAGTTATTTAAGTATTTGTTGCAGTTTGTTTTGACAGCAGGTGTTATATTGCATAGTAGGATGACGGAAAGTTTTGGAAAGGACAGCTATGGAACACATTTTATACACATTTCACTACTTGTTAATTCGAAGTTCACTACTTTTCAGCATAGTGTGCGTTTCTTCTTTCAGGTCAATAATCCATTTTGTATTTTTTCCAGGAGATGCTTGTCATGATACTTACTAAAACTGTTACTTATTATACCTGTTCTAGTACTTGCATTTTTATTTTTTTTTTCACCCATTTGTGTTTATCATTTATAAGTGTGATCACATATACTGCCTTGTTACATAACCTTGCTACAGCTGACTCATGACGAATGACGTTACTTATCCTCATTTGCAGCAATAGGTCAAAAGCAAAAAGTGTTATGCCTCAGCAATTAATTATCGATCCCAACGCAATGCATTGCTAACAAAAAAATGTATTAACAGTCCCAAATAGTGATACCAGTTTGAGAAAATTCTGAATAATACTGATTAGCTCTGAATAGTATGTCACTTGAGTAATGACTTCTTAATGAGACAACAAAAATACACATATATATAAAATAATGCTTAGTAACTGGCTAGTAATTGCCACTTATTGTAATGAGACTACTTATAATCCCCATGATTATTAATGCTATGACTATAATTAACTGATTTTTAATAATGACTTCGTAATGATCTGAATACTACTGAATGAGGAACAATGCTTTATACTATTCGATACCTGATGGCCACTGAGTGCCAATAATTAGTGTCACTTAATGAATTGTTATTAATTATGCCATTAATTAGCTCTTGTTTTCAATGTTCATACTTTGTAATTGGAAATGAATGTGACTGTTTAATAATGCTTTGTAATTAGAAGAAGGCTAATGATTCTTACTAGATTGGAATGACACATAATTAATTAACTATGCTATTGTTTCATAATGCTTTGTAATTAGGAAAAAGCTAATGATTATTACTATTGGAAGACAAATGATTAATTAATTATGCTATACTTTATAATTGGAAATGAATGCGATTGTCTAATAATGCTTTGTAATTAGGATAAAGCTAATGATTATTACTAATGGAATGACAAATGATTAATTAATTATGCTATGCTTTATAATTGAGAAAGAATGTGATTGTTTAATAATGCTTTGTAATTAGTAGAAGGTTAATGATTAATACTATATTGGAATGACAAATGATTAATTAACTATGCTATACTTTGTAACTGGAAAAGAATGCGATTATTTAATAATGCTTTGTAACTAGGAAAAGAAGATTACTGATTCTATGTAAAACAATTAATGAACATTTTTCTGTAATACTACATACATGGTACAGAAATGTTCAATAACTGGGCTATGAATGCCGCAAACTACTACTGTAATTGACAATATTATGTGACTTAATGTCCTTCACCTCATGAGCTAACTACCCTGAATTACTGCGATGTCCATTTGTCCTGTTTATCCTAGTGATCATGGAGCACTATATTTGGTTTTGCACTAATTCTACGTTGATGTGCCGTGTAAGAGCGTGGTGTTGACATGACATGCTGTCCACCACCGTGAGCGATGAAGACGTTATTATGGTCCCACTGTTTGGTGTACCTAATATACTGCCAAAATAAAAAAAAAATGGAATATTACTACGACAGTTCAGTGTCTTGGCTACGCTGATAAATTCTGAGGGGAAAAGAACTTCAAGTTGTGTCACTTGGTGTTGTACTTCTGTGGAAAGATATGGACTTTCAAAACAGCTGTGTGCAATCTAAAGTGCTACAACCATGATGCAATCCTTCCCTTTCCTATCCTAATTCTTGTCACATAGTGAAAATCATTTTTTGCTAACATTATTTATGTTCATGGGTTATACATTTTTTCGATTCGCTGAACTCCAGTGCGAGTACACCTTTCTCATTTTTCAATATGATGATTTTTTTTGCTATTATGTTTATTTATTGCCAAAATGCTAAAGACATTTTTTTTGATTTGTTCTGAAGTACAGTATATGTGCACTTTTGTCTTTTATATTGTATATACATTTTTTATTTTCTGAACTACAGTGCATGAGCACTTCTGTTAGGTGTTAATATGTTTTCTACTGAACTTCAGTGCCTGTACACTTTTCTCATTTTTCAATATGATTTCTACTATTCTGTATATTCAATACTTTAATGCGAATGCACTTATGTCATTTGTTACTAATTGTACATACATTTCATCAATTACTGATATGTTCTCAACTGCAGTGCATGTGCACTCATGTCACTTGTCAACATAATATTTTGCCAGTCTGTTTATTTGTTCTGAATATGCTAAAGAATTTTTTTTCAGTGCCTGTGCATTTTGTTATCTGTCAAATAATTTGTATATACATTTTACATATACTATGTTTTGTACTCACATTTTGTCTTTGTCTGATATATTTTGTACTTAGTGCGTGTGCACAACATTTAAATATTCTGTAAGTTGTAGTATTTTGTTAATTAAAGAAAAATTTTGCCGCGCTTGGCAAGTCCAAATGACTCACCATCGCTGCCAAATTTTTGCCCCCCCAGTGGAGGGTTATGAAACACGTATGTAACATAGCAGCGATGGCGAGGCATTGTAGCATCTGTGACCAGAGAGTATGCGCTTGACCGCGCGAGTGTTGCGAGCGGTTCTCAGTCTGTCAGTCAGTCGTTGCGAGTCTGTAGCTCTGTCTAGTTAAGGGCTGTACTCTGTCAGTAGTCGTCGCGAGCAGTAGCTCTGTTCAGTGGCGTGCAGTACGCTAGTAGTCGTCATGCAGAGCGGTCGGTCAGTGGTAGCAGTCCAGTGGGATTGCGTGATGTGGTCTGGCGACAACTCTGGTCAAGATGCTGAATGAGGTATACTGTTAATTAAGATAATCATCGGATAATGTAAAGTTTAACTATTGTAACTAATTTTCAACAAGTGCCCCCAATAATAACTTTGATTTCAAAAGCAATTTTACATAAAATTTTCATTTAATTGAAGTAACTATTTCGTTCCACTTCCCTTAAACAAAAGTTTCAGCTTTCAATTAGATAAAAAAAAAAAAGGAATATTATTATTTGCAATGCAGTTCCTCCAAGCGGTGCGCAACAACAAGAGCAGAAATTTGACTAGGTGTTGCAATGAGGTAAGAATTTAATTTTGATTTTTTTGCACAGGGCCAAAGACCGATATTTCGGTTTAATTGAATTTTCTTATCACTGAATAGACTTTAATTTTTTGTGAAGAACTTATATTTGAGTCAGATTGCGATTCTCACTTTTATTGTCATTAAATTTAATTGCTAGGGAGGTTACGTTTGGCTCCTATTCATTTATTATTTCTGTCTTTAAAATTTCAGTGGAGAGGTTACACTTAGCGCAATGTGCATTAGCATTCTTAAATAATATTGTCATTCATTATAAATTTTTGTGGGGAGGTTACAAGATATTACCGGCAGTTCTGAGCATCAATGGTTTCGCAAGTAGTTTTTTGATGGTCTGTAACAATTTGAAACGGCTTGGTGGACCGATAATGTAACCCGAATACCCGCCTTTAAATGATAATGCTCTTGGCAATTTAGTCGCTGCATATTCTAACAACATACCGAAAAAGTAGAAGTTTTTCTTTAGCAAATGCGCACACTGAAACGCGTACACTGAAGAGCCTGTATTCCGTGATATTAATACAAACAATGTCACTATCTCGAGAAGCCGACTGAAGTATCATGGGACCTCAGTGTGGCCAACAGAGACTGTTTTCAAGCCACAGAACCAGCTAAGCACCAAGTAGCAATATTTTAGGCATCGCCTAAAATATTGTCTCCCCATCTCACATGGATTGTTTTTCCACAGGATCCAGCGCCACATGGAATACCATCTCCATTCCCTAGGTAATAAACGCAAAAAAAAGGGTCACGAGAGCCATTAACAACATAGACAACCTGTGTCGTGGAGATTTCTGGCACTGAAACACTAAAATAAGTTTCACGCAGGAATACATACCAGTCTAGAACTACAACTGTGGAAATATATGAAACATGTAATCGACGACAGTTGCCAATGGTCACTTCCCGGTGATGTCTAATTGCTTCTACCCGTCTTTATTTCCAACAGTTCCTGTATGTGGAAAGTTGGTATCGGAGCCGAAATCACGCACAGACTTCAGGCAGCTGTTCTATCCCACATGCTAAATTTTTAATCTCGTCAGTACGGTAAAACCATTCTTTCCCTGTAATATTATTTGTCAGATTACTTGTAAATGAAAATCTCTAAACGAGCCTTTTATTACGTCACAGTCGATTTCAAAATATTTCACTTGATGCACGTTAAACTGAAAAGCATTCCGAACTCTGGTTAGTTGACGATTCTCAACTGTGACTGTTCAAGCAAAAAATTACCCTCAGGGACATGACATTTAAATTTTGCACTCTAAATCAAGCGTTGTGCCACATTTCAAACAGGTCTTTTACCTCTCAAGCAATGAGAATTCATCAGCGATGAAACATATCACATTTAAGCTAGACTTTCCGAGAAGCAATAGGGTTCCTCAATACAAATGTTTCCCATTTCATAGTCCACAACAGTAAACCCAATACACATGTCAATTGTTCTGCGAAAATTTTTCAATATACACTCCTGGAAATGGAAAAAAGAACACATTGACACCGGTGTGTCAGACCCACCATACTTGCTCCGGACACTGCGAGAGGGCTGTACAAGCAATGATCACACGCACGGCACAGCGGACACACCAGGAACCGCGGTGTTGGCCGTCGAATGGCGCTAGCTGCGCAGCATTTGTGCACCGCCGCCGTCAGTGTCAGCCAGTTTGCCGTGGCATACGGAGCTCCATCGCAGTCTTTAACACTGGTAGCATGCCGCGACAGCGTGGACGTGAACCGTATGTGCAGTTGACGGACTTTGAGCGAGGGCGTATAGTGGGCATGCGGGAGGCCGGGTGGACGTACCGCCGAATTGCTCAACATGTGGGGCGTGAGGTCTCCACAGTACATCGATGTTGTCGCCAG